>NC_142461.1:55375000-56625000 GCF_049115385.1 Moschus berezovskii
AATGGGACCATGCTGCTGCTGCTGCTAAGTCACTTCAGTCGTGCCAGACTCTTAGAGACCTCATGGATTGCAGTCCACCAGGCTCTGCCATCCCTGGGATCCTCCAGGCAAGAACACTGGAGTGGGGTGCCATTGCCTTCTCCCAATGGGACCATACATATCAGTAATTACCCTAAATGTAAATGGGTTGAATGCCCCAACCAAAAGACAAAGACCAGCTGAATGGATACAAAAACACGACCCCTATATATGTTGCCTACAAGAGACCCATCTCAAAACAAGGGACACAAATAGACTGAAAGTGAAGGGCTAGAAAAAGATATTTCATGCAAATAGAGACGAAAAGAAAGCAGGAGTAGCAATACTTATATCAGATAAAATAGACTTTGAAATAAAAGCCGTGAAAGGAGACAAAGAAGGACACTACATAATAATCAAAGGATCAGTCCAAGAAGAAGACATAGCAATTATAAATATATATGCACCCAACATAGAAGCACCTCAATATGTAAGGCAAATGCTAACAAGTATGAAAGGAGAAATTAACAATAACACAATAATAGTGGAAGGCTTTAATACTCCACTCACACCTATGGACAGATAAACTAAACAGAAAATTAGCAAGGAAGCACAAGCTCTAAATGATACAATGAATCAGGTAGATCTAATTAATATCTATAGTACATTTCACCCCAAAACAATGAATTTCTCAAGTGCACATTTTACTCAAGTGCACACAGAACATTCTCCAGGATAGATGACCTCCTGGGTCATAAATCTATCCTTGGTAAATTCAAATAAATTGAAATCATTTCAAGCATCTTTTCTGATCCCAATAGAGTAAGATTAGATGTCAACTAAAGGAAAAAAAAACTATTAAAAATACAAACATATGAATGCTAAACAACACATTTCTGAATAACCAACAAATCACAGGAGAAATCAAAATATGCATAAATGAATGAAAATGGAAACACAACCCAAAACCTATGGGATTCATAAAAGTACTGCAAATGGGAAGGTTCATAGCAATACAACTTGTTTATTACCTCAAGAAACAAGAGAAAATTCAAATAAATAACTTAACTTTACACCTAAAGCAACTAGAAAAAGAAGAAATGAAGAACCCCAGGGTTAGAAGAATGAAAGAAATCTTAAAAATTAGGGCAGAAATAAATGAAAAAGAAACAAGGGATACCATAGCAAAAATCAACAAAGCTAAAAGCTGATTATTTCAGAAGATAAATAAAGTGGACAATCCATTAGCCAGACTCATCAAGAATAAAAGAGAGAAGAATCAAATCACCAAAATGAGAAATGAAAATGGAGAAATCACAACAGACAACATAGAAATACAAAGGATCATAAGAGACTACTATCAGAAACTATATGCCAATAAAAAGGACAACTTGGAAGAAAGAGACAAATTCTTAGATAAGTACAACTTTCCAAAACTGAACCAGGAAGAAAGAGAAACTCTTAACATACCCATCATAAGCATGGAAATCAAAACTGTAATCAAAAATTTTCCAACAAACAGAAGCCCAGGACCAGATGGTTTCACAGGTGAATTCTACTAAAAATTTAGAAAAGAGCTAATACCTATCCTACTCAAACTCTTCCAGAAAATTTCAGAGGAAGGTAAACTCTCAAACTCATTCTATGAGGCCACCATTACCCTAATACCAAAACCAGACAAAGATGCCACACACACACACACACACGCACAAAAATAAAAACTATAGGCCAATATCACTGATGAACATGGATACAAAATCCTCAACAAAATTCTAGCAAACAGAATCCAACAACATATTAAAAAGATCATGACCAATTGGGCTTTATCCCAGGCAGGGATGAAAGGATTCTTCAATATTCGCAAATCTATCAATGTGATACATCACATTAACAAATTGAAAGATAAAAACCATACAATTATCTCAATAGACACAGAGAAAACCTTTGACAAAAGTCATCATCCATTTATGATTAAAACCCTCAAGAAAGCAGGCATAGAAGGAACATACCTCAACATAATAAAAGCCATAAATAATAAACCCACAGCAAGCATTATCCGTAATGGTAAAAAATTGAAAGCATTTCCCATAAAGTCAGGAACAAGACAAGGGTGCCCACTTTCACCACTACTATTCAACATACTTTTGGAAGATTTAGCCACAGCAATCAGAAAAGAAAAAGAAATAAAAGGAATCCAGATTTTAAAAGAAGAAGTAAAATTCCACTGTTTACAGATGACATGATCCTCTACATAGAAAACCCTCAAGATACCACCAGGAAATTACTAAAGATAATCAATGAATATAGTAAAGTTGTAGGATATAAAATTAACCCACAGAAATACCTTGTATTTCTATACACTAAAATGAGAAAACATAGAAATTAAGGAAACAATTCCATTCACCATTATGATGAAAAGAATAAAATACTTAGGAATAAATCTACCTAAAGAAACAAAAGATCTATATATAAAAAACTATAAAACACTGATGAAGAAATGAAAGATGACACAAATAGATGGAGAAATAGACAATGTTCATGGACTGGAAAAATCAATAGAATGAAAATGAGTATACTACCCAAAGCAATCTATAGATTCAATGCATTCCCTATCAAGCTACCAAAGGTATTTTTCAGAGAACTAGAATAAATAATTTCACAATTTGTATGGAAATACAAAAAACCTCAAATAGCCAAAGCAATCTTGAAAGAAGAATGAAACTGAAGGAATCAACCTACCTGACTTCAGACTATACTACAAAGCTATAGTCATTAAGACAGTATGGTACTGGCACAAAGACAGAAATATAGATCAATGGAACAAAAAATAGAAACCCAGAGATAAATCCATGCAGCTATGGACACCTTATCTTTGACATGGGAGGCAAGAATATACAATGGAAAAAAAAAATCTCTTTAACAAGTGGTGCTGGGAATACTGGTCAACCACTTGTAAAAGAATGAAACTAGAACACTTTCTCACAACATAGAAAAAATAAACTCAAAATGGATTAAAGATCTAAATGTAAGACCAGAAACTATAAAACTCCTAGAAGAAAACATAGGCAAAACACTCTCTGAAATAAATCACAGCAGTATTCTCTATGACCCACCTCCCAGAGTAATGGAAATAAAAGCAAAAATAAACAAACGGGACCTAATTAAACTTAAAGTTTCTGCACAACAAAGGAAACTATAAGCAAGGTGAAAGAAAGCCTTCAGAATGGGAGAAAATAATAGCAAATGAAGCAAATGACAAAGAGTTAATCTCAAAAATATACAAGCAGTTCCTACAGCTCAATTCCAGAAAAACAAACTACCCAATCAAAAAATTGGGCAAAGAACTAAACAAACAATTCTCCAATGAAGACACACTGATGGCTAACAAACACATGAAAAGATGTTCAACATCACTCATTATCAGAGAAATGCAAATCAAAACACCAATGAGGTACCATCTCATGCCTGTCAGAATGGCTGCTATCCAAAAGTCTACAAACAATAAATGCTGGAGAGGGTGCAGCATTCCCATTGTTGGTGGAAATGCAAACTAGTACAACCACTATGGAGAACAGTGTGGAGATTCTTTTAAAAACTTGAAATTGAACTGCCATTCTACCCAACAATCCCACTTCTGGGCATACACACCAAGGAAACCAGAATTGAAAGAGACACGTGTACCCAAATGGTTACAGCAGCACTGTTTACAATAGCTAGGACATGGAAGCAACCTAGATGTCCATCGGCAGATGAATGGATAAGAAAGCTGTGGTACACATACACAGTGGAATATTATTCAACTATTAAAAAGAATGCATTTGAATCAGTTCTAATGAGGTGGATGAAACTGGAGCCTATTGTACAGAGTGAAGTAAGTCAGAAAGAAAAACACCAATATAGTATATTAATGCATATATATGGAATTTAGAAAGATGGTAATGATGACCCTATATGCAAGACAGCAAAAGAGACACGGATATAAAGAACAGACTTTTGACTCTGTAGGAGAAGGTGAGGTTGGGATGATTTGAGAGAATAGCATTGAAACATGTATATTATCATATGTGAAACAGATTGCCAGACCAGGTTCGATGCATGAGACAAGGTGCTCAGGGCCAGTGCACTAGAATGATCCTGAGGGATGGGATGGGGAGGATGGTGGGAGGGGGTTTAGGATGGGAGACACATATACATCCATGGCTGATTCATGTCAATATATGGCAAAAACTACTACAATATTCTAAAGTAATAGCTTCCAATTAAAATTAATTAATTATTTAAAATATGAAAAGAAAAAAAAAGACACATCTGATAGAAGACCGTTATCAAAAATGCAAAAGAACTCTTAAAATTCAACAAAAAAGCAACCCAATTAAACAAAGAAAATATATAAATGGCAAATAAACATATGAAAAGATGCTTCATATCATTTGTCACTAGGAACAGGGAAATTAAAATAACAATGATCTGTACTACACATCTACTCAGTTCAGTTCAGCTCAGTCCCTCAGTCATGTCCTACTCTATGCGACCCCATGAACTGCAGCACACCAGGCTTCCCGACATCACCAACTCCCAGAGCTTGCTCAAATTCATGTTCATTGAGTCAATGATACAATCCAACAATCTCATGCTCTGTCATCCCTTTCTCCTCTTGTCTTCAATCTTCCCCAGCATCAGGGCCTTCTCTAATAAGTCAGCTCTTTGCATCAGGTAGCCAAAATATTGTAGCTTCAACTTCAGCATCAGTACTTCCAATGAATATTCAGGATTGATTTCCTTTAGCATGGACTGGTTGGATCCCCTTGCAGTCCAAGGGATTCTCATGAGTCTTCTCCAACACCACAGTTCAAAAGCATCAATTCTTGGTGCTCAGCTTTCTTTATAGTTCAACTCTCACACTCATACATGACAACTGGAAAAACCATTGCTTTGACTAGACAGACCTTTGTTGGGAAAGTAATGTCTCTGCTCCTTAATATTCTATCTAAGTCGGACATAGCTTATCTTCCAAGGAGCAAGCATCTTTCAATTTCCTGGCTTCAGTCACCATCAGCAGTGATTTTGGAGCTGAAGAAAATAAAGTCTGTCACTGTTTCCATTGGTCCTCCATCTATTTCCCATGAAGTGATGGGACCAGATACCATGATGTCAGTTTTTTTAATGTTGAGCTTTAAGACTTTTTTTTCACTCTCCTCTTTCACTTTCATCAAGAGGCTGTTTAGTTCCTCTTTGCTTTCTGCCATAAGGGTGGTGTTGTCTACATATCTAAGGTTATTAATATTCCTCCCACCAATCTTGATTCCAGCTTGTGCTTCATCCAGCCTGACATTTCGCATGATATACTCTGTATAGAAGTTAAATAAGCAGGGTGACAATATACAGCCTGGATGTACTCCATTCCCGATTTGGAACCAGTCCATTGTTCCATGTCCAGTTCTAACTGTTGCTTCTTGACCTGCATACAGATTTCTCAGGAGGCAGGTAAAGTAGGCTGGTATTCTCAACTCGAAGAATTTTCCACAGTTTGTTGTGATCCATACAGTCAAAGGCTTTGGTGTAGTCAATAAAGCAGAAGTAGATGTTTTTTCTGGAACTTTCTTGCTCTTTTGATGATCCAACAAATGTTGGAAATTTGATCTCTAGTTCCTCTGCCTTTTTAAAATCTACCTTGAACATCTGGAAATTCCCAGTTCATGTACTGTTGAAGCCTCACTCAGAGACTTTTGAGCATTACTTTGTTAGCATGTGAGATGAGTGTAGTTATGGGGTAGTTTGAACATTCGTTCGCACTGCCTTTCTTTGGACCCACAAAAGATTTCCAAACCTGGGTATCTGGCAAAGGGACTGAGAACCCCCAGGGAATTTGACTTTGGAGGCCTTTGGTATTTGATTACAGAACTTCCAAAGGACTGAGGAAACAGACTCTTGCAGGGCAAAAACAAAACCATGTGTGCACCTGGACCCAGGAGAAAAGAGCAGTGTCCCTACAAGAGACTGAGCCAGACTTGCCTCTGAGAGTCCAGGAGTCTCCAAAGGAGGAGTGGGTCGACAGTGGTCTGCTGCTGGGCCAGGGGCACTCAATACAACAGAGCAGCTGTAAGTCCTTTTGAAGGAGGTTGCCATTACTGCCATATCCCCTACCATAGTTTGGACTCATGCCAAACAACAAGGAGGGAACACACCCCCGTCCATTCATAGAAAATTTGATTAAAGATTTTCTGAGCATGGCTCCATCCATCAGAATAAGACCTAGATTCCTCCATAGTCAGTCTCCCCCATCAGGAAGCCTTCCATAAGCCTCTTATCCTTATCCATCAGAGGGCAGCCAGAATGAAAACCACTATCACAGAAAACTAAACAAACCGATCCCACGGACCACAGCCTTGTCTAACTCAATGAAACACATCTATTAGAATGGCCTAAATTCAGAACTTTGACAGTAAGAAATGTGACAAGAAGCCAAAGCAAGAGAAACTCTCATTCATTGCTAGTACAAATGTAACAAGATACAACCACTTAGAGAAACAGTTTAGTGGTTTTTTACAAAAATAAAGACACTACCACATGATCCAGTAATTGTGCTCCTTTGTATTTTCCCTAAGTTGTTAAAAATTTATGTCCACACAAAAATCTGCATGCAGTGTTCTATGAAATTTGATTTAAAATTGCTAAAACTTTCACACACACACACAAAAATTGCTAAAACTTAGAAGCAATGAACATGCCCTTCAACAGGTGGATGGATAAATAAACTGCAGTACATCCAGACAATGCAATGTTATTTGGCCCTAAAAAAGAAATGAACAACAAGAAAAACAAAAACAAACAAAACAAAACAGAAACAAGCCATGATAAGACACAGAGAAATCTTAACTTCATATTACCAAGTGAAAGAAGTAATATGAAAAGGCAACGTACTGTATGATTCCAACTATATGACATCTGGAAAAAGGTAAAACTACAAAGTCAGCAAAGAAATTAGTGGTTGCCAAAGGTTAGGGGTGAGAGGAACAATGAATAGGTGGAACACACAGAATTTTTAGGGCAGCAAAAATATTCTATATGATACTATAATGTGCATATGTCACTATACATTTGTCCAAACCCATGAAATATATACCACCACCAGTGCATCATAATATATACTATGGCATTCGGTGGGTATGATGTGTAAAGGCAGGTTCACCAATGATAACAAACATACCACCCTACCGAAGGATGCTAATAATGAAGATGGCTATACATGTGTGGAGGCAAGGGATGCTAAATCTCTGTACTTTCCTCTCAATTTTTCTAAAACCATTTTAAAACATAAAATCATTTTTTTTTTGAAAATGTCAATGATAAAAGCAAAACCTAAAGAAAGGTAACTGCTGAATTGGGTAGTTCAAACTTGATCTAGTAAACCCCAGATTTATCTGTTTTGAAATTAAAGTATACCTTAGATTTTAGATCAAATGAAAATTACGTATGGAATAAATTTAAATTGTAATAAGGTCTTAAAATATCTTAAACTATTTTCTTTACTTTTAATAGTGATATGAGTATAGGTTAGCCATTATTTTCAATATATATCTAGATCCTTGCCATTATCAGTCTTTTAAAACATGGTCTCATAGTCTGTAATCAAATTTGAGACTTTTTCCATGGTTCATAGTTACAAGATTTCTACTTTTTCCTTGTCAGCCCAGAAGAGTTTAGTGTTCACATATTCTTAAGATCTTATCCTTCTCAATAATCTTTCTTTTCTAACTATCTTATGAAACAAATTATCTGAATTTTACACATTCCTCTATATAGTTATCTCTAAATTAAAATTTTAAAAAGACTGCATGATTTTTAAGAAAGTACAAATCCCTCCTGATTAAAAATTTTAAACCTCAAACATATACATTTCTCTATTTTTAATCTACTTTCTTTTATATTACTCCTTTGTTATTCTAAAGAATTCATTTTCCCTCTCTGCGAAAGTAATGTTGGTGGTAGCCATTTTGGAAAGAGTGCTATGAATATCTAGGTTTATGGTGACCAGGGAATAAACAGAACATTTCATCTGCTCTTTTAATTACAGCATAGAAGCTTACATTGAATTTAATTCATTTTCCAAGAATCTTAAGCAAAGGTTAATTTTAATGGGAATCTAAATTTTACCCAATTTTCAAATTTCCTTGTTTAACATGTGACTCTGTTTAAATCTGCTAAGGAAATATTGCATTTTAAGTATTTTAGAATACCTTTAACACTTTTTCTTCAGAAAACTGCCTGCACTCTAATTTTAAGGTTAATTTATTTCTCATATAAACTTCACAGTTTAGAATATAAGGACCCATTTTCTCCTGATTTGTGAGTGTTTACTTCTATCAATGATAATAGAAGTCTTAATTTGCACTGTGTAATTATAGGCACTTGGATCTAGATTAATTATTTTTAACATGAATTACATAGATAAGATACAATGGTCACAGGGCTTTTCAAATTGTTCATATGTTTGCAGCACAATTTTGAAGATTAAAAAAAACTGTAATTCTGCACTGCAATAATGCTCAATGTTCAATTTATCTTTTTTGTTCTGTAAAACCAGACATGAAATGCTATTATATAAAGAAGAATGTGCATAAAATTATATTCTGCCAAATGTAGGATGTGACAATTGAAAGAGTAAATTTATTTTTGAAGTTTTGTATACATATTTAAAAAAATGTTTTACAAGCATCCGTCATATAGTCCATGGTATAAGAATCCACCTGCAATACAGAAGACCCTGGTTCAATTCCTGTGTAAGGAAGCTCTCCTGGAGAAGGAAATGGCAACCCACTCTAATATTCTTGCCTGGAGAATTCTAAGGACAGAGGAGCCTGGCAGGCTACAATCTATGGGTTCCAAAGTGAGACATCACTGAGTGACTAACACCACCACCATAATTAAAATCACTTTAAGAAAAAAGAAATATATTTAAATCATGCATTTCTCAACAAGTAGACTTCTAAGCAAATACCTTTTTGTTCATTTCACTTAGATGCATAATTGACTGAGGAAATTTTCAATATTTTCTTTGTAATATTATTCAAAATCACATCCATTTCCAAATCCTTACTATATTTCACTATCTAAAATTTGAGGAAAAAGTACATCAGCTTTTTATTTCTGACTCATCACATTTGTCTATTATTGTTTATCTGTCAAAGGAGGTATAAATAATATTACTGTTCAGGATTCTTATGATTAGAAATATGCTCAATTATTTTATATCATTATCTTTTAAAATTGCATTTTATTTAGTCATTATTTGCTTTCCTACCAATTCTTTAATTTGTTAATAAATATATCATTTTATGCTCTTCCTTTCATAAACTCTATCTTTCAAAATAACATATTTGGAACTATACAATAACCACACATCTAACATCATGACCAAAAAGCTAATTTTTTAAAAAATGGAAGGTTTATCTTGACATTTTTAGTGAAATTTGTGGAGAAGTGAAATACCATGGAGAAGCTAACAGGATAATATTGTTATATTCAATTTGCTTTTTTCCCAGCTTCATGAGTTGAAAGCTTAAACCGTTAAATTGCAGCCCTTCTTTTTATTTTTTTTTTTTTGGATGCAGTTATTAGAGTTCCAAACTTTTCTTTATGGACTGTAATCCACCAGGCTCCTCTGTTTATGGAATTTCCATGTAAGAATCCTAGAGTGGGTTGCCATTTCCTTATCCAGGGGATCTTCCAGATCCAGGGATCAAACCATACTGCAGGCAGATTCTTTACCACTGAGCCACCAGGAAAGCCTTTCCCTTTAAATATTGTTAACTATATACTACAAATTATATTATTGCTTTGATATGAATGTTTGTGTCTACCTAAAATTTGTATATTGAAATCCTAATCCATAAGGTGACGGTATTAGGAGGTGGGACATTTGGGAGATGATTAGGCCATGAGAGTGGAGCCCTCGTGAATGAGACTATTACTATTATAAAAGAATCTTCGTAAAGATCCTTTGTCCTTTCAGCCATATGAGTTAACAGTGAGATGACCATCTATGAACCAGAAAGAGTGTCCTCACCACGAACCAAATCTTCCAGTTCCATAATCCAGGACTTGCAGTCTCCAGATGTATGATAAATAATGTATATATCATTCAATTTATGGTATTTTTGTTATAGCAGCCTGAACACACTGACAGATATATATTTGTTTATTTATTTTTATTAGGCTCTATTATTTTCTAAGTGCCACTATGAGTCAACATTAACTCTAGGTTATTTAGAAGTATATCTTTTCAATATTCAAATTTTCAGAGACTAGAGAATAGTTGGGAGTTTTTAAAGTTCAGTTTTATACTCTATTAATGAAGTGTTTATGCCATTTAAGTTTTATATGATCACAAATATAATTGGTTTTATAATTTCTACACTGTATCTTTTTTATTTTTTCTTCCTTTTTTTCTGGATAAAAAAATTGTTAATTATTTATTTTTGTCTTTACAGTATCAACTACTTAACTCTATCTTCTGTTTTAGTCATTTTAGCAGTTAGCTTATGTATTACAACATGCTCCCTTGATTTATTTATAAGTATATAAATATATAACTATGTAACCTTACACAGAATCTATCTCATCTAAAAATGTGTGGCCAAACATAAAGACTGAATTATTTCACACACTGAATTATTTTCAACCTTAATAGTATTAATTTACTGAATATATGGTGCAGTTCTGTGCTGATTTCTGTCAACCGGTTGTCTTTAACGATGACTGTCAAGGAAATTCATTTATGTGGTTAAAAAGCTAATACTTCAGAGACTTTAGTCAAAGATGTCATTACAATGCTACATGATAATGCAGTTAATTTTTCTTCCTTAGTTCATTTCTTCTACTCTCTGCCTTTGATCAATCTAGGTAAAGCACACTGCATAGGAATTGGTGGTTTCACCATGTTACCATATTTCAAGAAGATACATGCTGTCTGAATGTTTGTGCCCCTACAAAATTCTTATGCTGAAAATCAAATGCCCAAGGTGGTCACGTTGGTGGGTGGGACCACTGGAACATGCTTACATCATAAAGATGGAGCCCTCATGAATGGCATCAGTGTCTTATAAAAGAGGTTCTTGAGAAACTCTGGCTTCAACAAAAGAACACAGCAAGAAGTCATCTGCTATAAATCAAGAGGTGTCTCACACAAACACAACCACGGTGGTGCCTTTACCCAGCCTCTAGAGCTGTGAGAAATAGATTTTTATTGTTCCTAAGCTAACCAGTCTGTGGTATTTTGTGGTAGCAACCCAAATAGACTAAGATAGTATATAATGTAAGTCAAAGAAGTAAATTGGGTTTTACATGAATAAACTTATAGGATGGGGGGAAATGAAGGTAATAGTTCTATGAAATCAAATGTAGATCCCAACAAAATGACTAATAAACATTTCAAGTCTTCACTATCTTAAAAATTTATAAATCCTGAAATTAAATATAAATATAATGTAAGGGACCAACAATAGTATAAATACTTCAATGTAATAATTATGAACAGAGCAAAAACTGATGACTATGTTTAATGTAAATGTAAGTGCAGGTATATATTTGTACCTTCTTTACTAAACATTAGAATAAATATTTTAAATTTTTGAGATGTGAATTCTAGATACTACATAAATATATCTGTTATCAAAAGTTAGAAACCATGAAAAATCAAGAAAAATAGAAAATACTAATTTTCCCATTAATCTAGAACATAGGTGGGCAAACTATAGTCCACAGACTGGCAGCAGTCTTATTGGAATTCAGCCACATCCATTTGTTTATGCCTTCTTTATGGCTTTTGTCACTCTAAAGGGACAGAACTGAGTAGCTGCAAGAGAGATGTTATGTCCCACAAGTATGAAATATTTACCCATTAAGAGAAAGTTTTCAGGTTCCTGATCTAGAAGTCATATGTCATTTCAGAGATTGTATATACCCATAAACACAACACATTCAACCAGAACATTTCAAATACAATATAAAAGTATTTATTTAGAGTAAAATATATTTTTCTCCTTCTCGTCAAGCTTAAACAGAAAGAATATAAGGGATTAGATGAATCAGACACATCTAAGGCAGTGGTGGGGTGTGACGGGGAAGCTATATTTACTTGGCTTGGTGAACCAGGAGAATATTACAAGAGGTAATTTATGTCAGAGAAGAATGAGGTCCTCAATAAAACAGAGAATTTTATTTGTGAAAATGAACTTAGTGACTTTCATGGTATTTATGAATGTCCCCTGCTTATATTTTCATGGACTAAATCCAAGAAGAAATTCACCAGAGAAATAATATAGCCATAAACAGTAATTCACAAATTCACAAACATAAACTCTCAGAAGAAAAAATGTTTCATATACATAGATTCTTTCATTAAAGTAAAAACATCCAACAGGAAATCTGACAAAGGCACGAGAAGTCTTTGAATTTCCTCCACCTGATATTGCACCTAGTATCAAGAGAAGCTAGGGAAGGTTATACCAGGGCTACTTCAGTTTCAGTGCAATCCTGTTGTAGTAAGGAAGAAATGTCTTCTCATTTGTTCCCAATGATTCATCTTGATATTATTTCCTCCAGGGAATCTGCTGGTCTAATTAGAAGTACTCAGGATCTACACTGGAAAGCATGTTTTCACATACGGAATTACTGAGTTAAGGCTGGATTCCTTAGAAATGACCCTTTCCTGTTCCATGTCTATAAAACTAAATGTGTAAATGTATAAACATTATGTTTGTTTGTTTTTTTAAACTGAACAACTATTATTATTGTTGTTGTTTAGTTGTTAAGTTGTGTCCTGACTGTAGTCTATCAGGCTCCTCAGTCCATGGGATTTCCCAAGAAAGAATATTGGAGTGGGTTGACATTTCCTTCTCCAAGGATCTTACCATTTATGAATTCATGGAAAAGAAAAAAAAATATATATATATATATATGAAGATATGTACATATATACATATATATGTATGTGTACACTTCACATACTATTATAGGTAATTCTCATATCATTTTTAATATTCCAAATTATTCAATCATCTAGTACATTTTAATCTACTTGATTTCCCTTCATAGAAAAAAACTGAGAACTTGCTTTTCTTTCATTCTGTTGGTTTTATTTTCACTTTATTTTTTAATTGAAGGATATTTGCTTTACAAAATTTTGTGATTTTCTGTCATACATCATCATTAATCAGCCATAGGTATACCCATGTTCCCTCCCTCTGGAACCTCCCTTCCATCTCCCTCCCCATCCCAACTTTGTAGACTGTCACAGAAATCATGTTTGAGTTCTCTCAGTCACACAGCAAATTCCCAAAAATTTATAGTACCATATGCAAAATAGAACTTTTTATTCCCTTTTAACCAGTGTAAACCAATATACCACTGAATAATCTTATGGTTACTGTAAGTAGACCTATAGCTAAAGGGTAAATGAACTAAAAGGGCTTTTGGTAGATATTTTCAAGTTATTCTCCAGAAATATTACACCATACACCATTCCATATCCTCATCAACAGTGAGCAAAGATACCTATATCCTTACACCCATGGAATGATGTAGTCAGAAAGAAAAGCTATTAAATCACTGCTACGCTGCTGCTGCTGAGTCACTTCAGTCGTGTCTGACTCTGTGTGACCCCATAGACAGCAGCCCACCAGGCTCCCCCGTCCCTGGGATTCTCCAGGCAAGAACACTGGAGTGGGTTGCCATTTCCTTCTCCAATGTGTGAAAGTGAAAGTGAAGTCGCTCAGTCATGTCTGACTCGAAGCGACTCCATGGACTGCAGCCTACCAGGCTCCTCTGTCCATGGGATTTTCTAGGCAAGAGTACTGGAGTGGCTTGCCGTTGCCTTCTCCCATTAAATCACTAGGTACAATATAAAAATTAATGATGCAACTTAGATATAACTACAATGAGTCAAGCACATATCACTAACATCATGCTAAAAATTTATGAAAGGGAAAACCAACATTAAACATAAAATACAATAAAAGTTAAAAAAAATTCGGAAATGAAAATTTGACTTTGTATTACAATTATACAGCAATGTTTTTAGAATTTAGCTTTCAGTTCAGTCGCTCAGTCGTGACCGACTCTTTGCAACCCCAAAATCACAGCACGCCAGGCCTCCCTGTCCATCACCAAAAACCGGAGTTCACTCAAACTCATGTCCATTGAGTCCCTGATGCCATCCAGCCATCTCATTCTCTGTGGTCCCCTTCTCCTCCCATCCCCAATACTTCCAGTATCAGAGTCTTTTCCAGTGAGTCAACTCTTCACATGAGGTGGCCAAAGTATTGGAGTTTCAGCTTTAGCATCAGTCCTTCCAATGAACACCCGAATTTAGCTTTAGTTGGTATGAAAACATTGCATATTGATAATAATGGTATCTAATTGCTAAATATAAAATTTATTTGTGATCAACAAGCATAAGGACATCAAGAATCCAGATTCAATGATGAACCATTTAGGGAGCTTCAGGGCAATTTTGTTTAAATCTTCTTTCATAAAGATCTGACATAATGGATAATAAAAAATATTACACAAATGAACTAGTAAACCTAACTTCACTAAACCTTGAAATCCTCACATCATGCAATGAGAATAATAGTATATTTCATATAATTAGTACATTCAGTCAGTTCAGTTCAGTAGCTCAGGCATGTCTACTCTTTGTGACCCCATGAATCACAGCATGCCAGGCCTCCCTGTCCATCACCAACTCCCAGAGTTCACTCAAACTCATGTCCATCGAGTGAGTGATGCCATCCAACCATCTCATTCTCTGCTGTCCCCTACTCTTCCTGCCCCCAATCCTTCCCAGCATCAGAGTCTTTTCTAGTGAGTCACTCGTCGCATGAGGTGGCCAAAGTATTGCAGTTTCAGCTTTAGCATCAGTCCTTCCAATGAACACCCAGGATTGATTTCCCTCAGAATGGACTGGTTGGATCTCTTTGCAGTCCAAGGGACCCTCAAGAGTCTTCTCTGACACCACAGTTAAAAGACATTAATTCTTCGGTGATCAGCTTTCTTCACAGTCCAACTCTCACATCCACACATGACCACGGGAAAAACCATAACCTTGACTAGAAGGACCTTTGTAGGCAAAGTGATGTCTCTGCTTTTTAATATACTGTCAAGGTTGGTCATAACTTTCCTTCCAAGGAGTAAGTGTCTTTTAATTTCATGGCTGCAATCAGGATCCGCAGTGATTTTGGAACCCCAAAAAATAAATTCTGACACTGTTTCCACTGTTTCCTCATTTATTTCCCATGAAGTGATGGGACCAGATGCCATGATCTTTTTTTCTGAATGTTGAGCTTCAAGCCAACCTTTTCACTCTCCTCTTTCACTTTCATCAAGAGGCTTTTGAGTTCCTCTTCACTTTCTGCCATAAGGGTGGTGTCATCTTCATAAATGAGGTTATTGATATTTCTCCCAGCAATCTTGATTCCAGCTTGTGTTTCTTCCAGCCCAGCATTCCTCATGATGTACTCTGCATATAAGTTAAATAAGCAGGGTGACAATATACAATCTTGATGTACTCCTTTTCCTATTTGGAACCAGTCTGTTGTTCCATGTCCAGTTCTAACTGTTGCTTCCTGACCTGCATACAGGTTTCTCAAGAGGCACGTCAGGTGGTATGGGATTCCCATCTCTTTCAGAATTTTCCACAGTTTATTGTGATGCACACAATCAAAGGCTTTGGCATAGTCAATGAAGCAGAAATAGATGCTTTTCTGGAACTCTCTTGCTTTCTCCATGATCTAACGGATGTTGGCGATTTGATCTCTGGTGCCTCTGCCTTTTCTAAAACATGCTTGAACATCTGGGAGTTCACGGTTCACATATTGCTGAAGCCTGGCTTGGAGAATTTTGAGCATGACTTTACTAACATGTGAGATGAGTGCAACAGATGAAAAAACAGTGTCAGACTTTATTTTTTTGGGTTCCAAAATCACTGCAGATGCTGATTGCAGCCATGAAATTAAAAGACGCTTGCTCCTTGGAAGGAAAGTTATGACCAACCTAGATAGCATATTAAAAAGCAGAGACATTACTTTGCCAACAAAGGTCCGTCTAGTCAAGACTATGGTTTTTCCCGTGGTCATGTATGGATGTGAGATTTGGACTGTGAAGAAAGCTGATTGCCGAAGAATTGATGCTTTTGTTTGTTTGTTTGTTTTTTTTTTTTTTGAATTGATGCTTTTGAACTGTGATGTTGAAGAAGACTCTTGAGAGTCCCTTGGACGGCAAGGAGATCCAACCAGTCCACTCTAAAGGAGATCAATCCTGGGTGTTCGTTGCGAGGACTGATGCTAAAGTTGAAACCAATACTTTGGCCACCTTATGCGACAAGTTGACTCACTGGAAAAGACTCTGATGCTGGGAAAGGTTGGGGGCGGGAGGAGAAGGGGACGACGGAGAATGAGATGGCTGGATGGCATCTCCGACCCTGTGGACATGAGTTTGAGTGAACTCTGGGAGATGGTGATGGACAGGGAGGCCTGGCGTGCTGTAATTCATGGGGTCGTGGAGAGTCAGACACAACTGAGCGACTGAACTGAACTGATTCTTCCAATCCACAAACACGGTATATTTCTCCATCTATTAGTGTCCTCTTTGATGACTTTCACTAGTGTTTTATAGTTTTCTATGTACAATTCTTTTGTTTCCCTAGGTAGATATATTCCTAAGTATTTAATTCTTTTCATTGCAACAGTGAATGGAATTGTTTCCTTAATTTCTCTTTCTATTGTCTCATTAGTGTGTAGGAATTCAAGGGATTTCTATGTGTTGATTTTATATCCAGCAATTTTACTGTATTCATTGATTAGCACTAGTAGTTTTCTGGTAGAGTCTTTAGGGTTTTCTGTGTAGAGGATCATGTCATCAGCGAACAGTGAAAGTTTTACTTCTTCTTTTCCAATTTGTATTCCTTTTATGTCTTTTTCTGCTCTGATTGCTGTAGCCAAAACTTCCAGCACTCTGTTGAATAGTAGTGGTGAGAGTGGGCACCCTTGTCTTGTTCCTGACTTTAGGGGAAATGCTTTCAGTTTTTCACCATTGAGGATAATGTTTGCTGTGGGTTTGTCATATATAGCTTTTATTATGTTGAGGTATGTCCCTTCTATTCCCACTTTCTGGAGGGCTTTTATCATAAATGGATGTTGAATTTTGTCGAAGGCTTTCTCTGCATCTGTTGAGATAATCATATGATTTTTATTTTTCAGTTTGTTAATGTGGTGTTACATTGATTGATTTGAGGATATTGAAGAATCCTTGCATTCCTGGGATAAAGCCCACTTGGTCATGATATATGATCTTCTTAATGTGTTGTTGGATTCTGATTGCTAGTATTTTGTTAAGGATTTTTGCATCTATGTTCATCAGTGATATTGGCCTGTAGTTTTCTTTTTTTGTGGGATCTTTACCAGGTTTTGGGATTAGGGTGATGGTGGCCTCACAGAATGAGTTTGGAAGTTTCCCTCCCTCAGCTATTTTCTGGAAGAGTTTGAGTAGAATAGGTGTTAGCTCTTCTCTAAATTTTTGGTAGAATTCAGCTGTGAAGCAGTCTGGACCTGGGCTTTTATTTGCTGGAAGATTTCTGATTTCAGCCTCTAGTTCTGTGCTTGTGATGGGTCTATTCAGATTTTCTATTTCTTCCTGGTTCAGTTTTGGAAAGGTGTACTTTTCTAGGAATTTGTCCATTTCTTACAGGTTATTCATTTTATTGCCATATAATTGCTGATAGTATTCTCTAATAATCCTTTGTATTTCTGTGTTGTCAGTTGTGATCTCTCCATTTTCATTTCTAATTTTATTGATTTGGTTCTTCTCCCTTTGTTTCTTGATAAGACTGGCTAGTGGTTTGTTAATTTTATTTATCTTCTCAAAGAACCAGCTTTTGGCTTTGTTGATTTTTGCTATGGTCTCTTTTGTTTCTTTTGCATTTATCTCTGCACTAATTTTTACGATTTCTTTCCTTCTACTAATCCTGGGGTTCATTTCTTCCTTTTCTAGTTTCTTTAGATGTAGTGTTAGGTTATTTAGTTGACTTTTTTCTTGTTTTTTGAGGTGTATTGTATTTTTGTATTGCTATGAACTACCCCCTTAGCACTGCTTTTACAGTGTCCCGGAGGTTTTGGGTTGTTGTGTTTTCATTTTCATTCATTTCTATGCATATTTTGATTTCTCTTTTGATTTCTTCTATGATTTGTTCATTATTCAGCAGCCTGTTGTTCAGCCTCCATATGTTGTCATTTTTAATAGTTTTTCTCCTGCAATTGAGATCTAATCTTACTGCATTGTGGTCAGAAAAGATGCTTGGAATGATTTCAATTTTTTTGAATTTACCAAGGCTAGATTTATGGCCCAGGATGTGATCTATCCTAGAAAAGGTTCCGTGTGCGCTTGAGAAAAAGGTGAAATTCCTTGTTTTGGGGTGAAATGTCCTATAGATATCTATTAGGTCTAACTAGTCTATTGTATCATTTAAAGTTTGTGTTCTCTTGTTCATTTTCTGTTTAGTTCATCTATCCATAGATGTAAGTGGGGTATTACAATCTCCCACTATTATTGCATTGTTGTTAATTTCCCCTTTCATACTTGTTAGTAATTGTCTTACACATTGCGGTGCTCCTATGATGGGTACATAAATATTTATAATTGTTATATCTTCTTCTTGGATTGATCCTTTGATCATTATGTAGTTTCCTTCTTTGTCTCTTTTCACAGCCTTTGTTTTAAAGTCTATTTTATCTGATATGAGTACTGCTACCCCTGCTTTCTTTTGGTCTCTATTTGCATGGAATATCTTTTTCCAGCCCTTCACTTTCCGTCTGTATGTGTCCCTCATTTTGAGGTGGGTCTCTTGTAGACAACATATATGGGGTTCTTGTTTTTGTATCTATTCAGCCAGCCTTTGTCTTTTGGTTGGGGCATTCAACCCATTTACGTTTAAGGTAATTATTAATAAGTATGATCCCGTTGCCATTTTCTTTATTGCTTTGGGTTCGAGTTTATACACCCTTTCTGTGTTTCCTGTCTAGAGAAGATCCTTTAGCATTTGTTGGAGAGCTGGTTTGGTGATGCTGAATTCTCTCAGCTTTTGCTTGTCTGTAAAGCTTTTGATTTCTCCTTCATATTTGAAAGAGATCCTTGCTGGGTACAGTAATCTGGGCTGTATGTTATTTTCTTTCATCACTTTAAATATGTCTTGCCATTCCCTCCTGGCCTGAAGAGTTTCTGTTGAAAGATCAGCTGTTATCCTTATGGGAATCCCCTTGTGTGTTATTTGTTGTTTTTCCCTTGCTGCTTTTAATATTTGTTCTTTGTGTTTGAGCTTTGTTAATTTGATTAATATGTGTCTTGGAGTATTTCGCCTTGGGTTTATCCTGTTGGGGACTCTCTGGGTTTCTTGGACTTGAGTGATTATTTCTTTCCCCATTTTAGGGAATTTTCAACTATTATCTCCTCAAGTATTCTCTTATGGTCTTTCTTTTTGTCTTTTATTCTGGGACTCCTATGATTCGAATGTTGGAGCATTTAACATTGTCCCAGAGGTCTCTAATATTGTCCTCATTTCTTTCAATTCGTTTTTCTTTTTTCCTCTCTGTGTCATTTATTTCTACAATTCTATCTTCTAGCTTGCTTATCCTGTCTTCTGCCTCTGTTAGTCTACTGTTTGTTCCCTCCAGAGTGTTTCTGATCTCATCTATTGCATTATTCATTGTATATTGACTCTTTTTTATTTCCTCTAAATCCTTATTAAACCTTTCTTCCATCTTCTCAGTCCTTTTCTCCAGGTTATTTATCTGTAACTCCATTTTGCTTTCAAGATTTTGAATCATTTTCACCATCAAAATTCAAAATTCTTTATCAGGTAGAGTCCCTATATCTTCCTCTTTTGTTTGTGTTGGTGGGCATTTATCTTGTTCCTTTACCTGCTGGGTATTTCTCTGTCTCTTCATCTTGCTTATATTGCTTTGCTTGGGGTGGCCTTTCCCTCTTCTGGCCGTTTGTGGAGTTCTCTTTATTATGTAGTTTCCTCGCTGTGTGTGGGGTTGTACAGGTGGTTTGTCAAGGTTCCCTGGTTAGGGAAGCTTGTGTCGGTGTTCTGGTGGGTGGAGCTGGATTTCTTCTCTCTGGAGTGCAATGTAGTGTCCAGTAATGTGTTATGAGATGTCAGTGGGTTTGGAGTGACTTTGGGCCGCCTGTATATTGAAACACAGGGCTATTTTCCTGTGTTGCTGGAGAATTTGAGTGGTATGTCTTGCTCTGGAACTTGTTGACCCTTGGCGACATGGAGGCGTTTGGTGAGCTCCTATCGATTAATGTTCCCTGGAGTCAGGAGTTCTCTGGTGTTCTCAGGATTCCGGCTTAAGCCTCTTGCCTCTGGTTTTTGGTCTTATTCTTGGAGTAGTCTCTAGACTTCTCTATCTCTCATTTCCAAGGTGGTTCCCTCTGTTTTAGCTTCTGTTTGCTGGTCTCTTCAGTGTCTAATTTCCGTCCTGATACTAGGGGGCGGGTGGACACTTATTAAGGCTCAGTTGTTCAGTCCTGTTCTGGGAAGGGAGGAATGCTGTAGACAAATATCTCTGGAGTCTGTGGGGAGTGCTCGCAGCATCTCGGCCACACTGGGTTTGCCCCTGCTCACAGTGCGTGTGTTGTCCCAGTCTACACTGCACAGGCTCTAGGTTACTCTGCCGGGAACTGTCCAAGGCCAGCGCTGGGTTGTATGCACTCCCCAGGTCTGAGCGGCTCAAGTTCAGTTTCTCGGGTACTCCAAAAAGGTACAGACTTGGCTGGGTCTGCATTTTGTGCCTTCCCTGGTCCGAGAAGTTCAGGTGACCAGGTGTTTGGTGAGCGCAGTCACTGTGACTTATCGCCTCCCCAGTCCCTGCCACTCGGTTTTCTGTGTGTATAAACGGTGCACCTTCTTAGGCGGATATCGACAGGCCCAAGCCCAAGAACTCTTGATTAGCAACGAAGCCTGCCTGCAGTTTGGTATCGGATGCCTTTCTGGGGCCGCGGTTGCCCCTCCGGCTCTGGCTGCCCTCCCTTGCCTGTCTCGGCGGGGGATGGGGGAAGGGCCGACCGCAGCTGGCTCGCTCTGCTCAGTCCTTTGTTCTGTAAGCTGGGCTGGTGGAGTCTTAAGTTGGAGCTTTCCGCCTTTTCATGGGGAAGCTATCCCAGTCTGCTTTGCTATCCCCAGTTCTCTCAGATTGTTCTCATAGCATTCAAGTCCAGTCCTCTCTCTAAGCAGTTCAGCCGGCTCCTCCCTGCCCATCCCCTGCTTGCTAATGGCGTATGCAGGCGTCTGAGCTGCTTCTCCACTGGGAGTTACTGTTTGGAGGGTAATCTGTGGGTTTTAATTATTTCTTTCTTTTTCCTCCCGGTTGTGTGGCCCTCTGAGGTTCCAAGGCTCGCCATAGACTAGCCAGTGAGAGTGTTTCCTGGTGTTTGGAAACTTCTCTCTTTTTAAAGCCTCCCTTCCCGGGACGGAGCTCCGTCCTTACCTCTTTTGTCTCTCTTTTTATCTTTTATGTTTTTTCCTACCTCCTTTCGAAAACAATGGGCTGCTTTTCTGGCTGCCTGATGTCCTCTGCCAGCATTCAGAAGTTGTTTTGTGGACTTTACTCCACGTTCAAATGCTCTTTTGATGAATTGGTGGGGGAGAGAGTGGTTTCGCCGTCCTATTCGTCCGCCATCTTGTTCCTTCTCTCCTGTTTCATGATAGAAAGTTTTAAGTGGGAGGAAGAAATCTTATTTGCTGCTCATCTTAGAATCATAGATGTCAAAAAAAAAAAGCACAATGTAAAAGTTTAAATTGCAACAATATTCTAGATATACATCTGAAGAAAAGTTTGGGAATTCCCCTAGGCAATGCCAAAATTCTCCCAAAACAAAAGGGAATTTACCAAGAGGTGGGAGACTATGAAGTTTCTGGAACAATGATGCCTAGTGAGGCAAAGTGAGGCTGTGTCAATTTAATGTGTTTAGACCTAGTCCCTCAGCAACTTACCCTAATTGGTTGTATAGCAACTGCATAAAGGGAGAGTATTTCTTTTTTATCTTGGTCTGCAGTAGTAAGGTAGCAATGACTCATTGGCTCTTAGAGCTAAATGAAAGAAGTCTGACCAGGAATATTGAAGGCACAACTGAGTGAAAGCAGACAAACTGGAATTTCAGACACAGGTTACTAACTGCTGCGGAAACAGCCTTATGCAACTAGGACCCACACAATTAATTCTGTGTAACTTGGATTTTTATAACCTCAGATATGCGGATGACACCATCCTTATGGCAGAAAGCGAAGAACTAAACAGCTACATGATGAAAGTGAAAGAGGAGAGTGAATAGTTGGCTTAAAACTCAACATTCAGAAAACTAAGATCATGGCATCTGGTCCCATCACTTCATGGCAAACAGACGGGGAAACAGTGACAGACTTTATTTTGGGGGGCTTCAAAATAACTGCAGATTGTGACTGCAGCCATCAACTTAAAAGATGCTTGTTCTCTGGAAGAAAAGTTATGACCAACCCAGACAGCCTATTAAAAAGCAGAGACATTACTTTGCCAACAAAGGTCCATGTAGTCAAAGCTATGGTTTTTCCAGTAGTCATGTATGAATGTGAGAACTGGACTATAAAGAAAACTGAGCGCTGAAGAATTTATGCTTTTGAACCGTGGTGTTGGAGAGTCCCTTGGACTGCAAGGAGATCCAACCAGTCCATCGTAAAGGAAATCAGTACTGAATATTCATTGGAAGGACTGATGCTGAAACTCCAATACTTTGGCCACCTGATGTGAAAAACTGACTCATTGAAAAAAGACCTTGATGCTGGGAAAGATTGAAGGCAGGAGGAGAAGGGGACAACAGAGGATGAGATGGTTGGATGACATCACTGACTCAATGGATATGAGTTTGAGTAAGCTCCAGGAGTTGGTAATGAACCAGGAGGCCTGTTATGCTGCAGTCTGTGGGGTCAGAAAGAGTCGGACAGGACTAAGTGACTGAACTGACTGACTGGATTTTCAGTGCCATCATGAGTCTAGGATCTGGAGTCAAAGTACTTCAAATTGTTTCTCAGACTTAATTACCTCACAGATCTATCTCACAAGGATATAATCATATCCACTTAATTATCAAGATGAGTAGGGTTAGTCTTCTTTAAATCTACTTTATTTTTAAGTGCTTAAATTGCTGATATATGCCAGCCTATACAACAGTTACAGATGAATTTTCAAATAGTTTTGTTTGTAAGAAGTTGTCCAAAAAACACAGAAATAAGAAGACAGAAAGAATATCCTTAACCCTACCAGCCTCAGTCCATAAGCCAAGTTAGTACCGCAAGGAGATCCAACCAGTCCATTCTAAGGGAGATCGATCCTGGGTGTTCATTGGAAGGACTGATGCTAAAGCTGAAACTGCAATACTTTGGCCACCTCATGCGACGAGTTGACTCACTGGAAAAGACTCTGATGCTGGGAAAGGTTGGGGGCGGGAGTAGAAGGGGATGACAGAGAATGAGATGGCTGGATGGCATCACCGACTCTGTGGACATGAGTTTGAATGAACTCCGGGAGTTGGTGATGGACAGGGAGGCCTGGCATGCTGTGATTCATGGGGTCGTGGAGAGTCGGACACGACTGAGCAACTGAACTGAACTGAACTATTTTCTCACCTCTTCTTCTACACAAATGTCACAGCAGTATAACAGATGTCAATAGGATTAATGCTATATGACATTCAGATACATAAATGTAGACATCAGGGGAGCAGTGCTGGGTCCCACTAGCCCCAAGTAGAAGGCCAGGCCTAAAGGGCACGGACTGGTGGGACCAGTTTGGCGCAGGCAAGCCATGGGCGCCACGTGATCTGTCTTCCAGGGTGCTTTAACCGGTCCCGGTGTCTGGGCTGTGTAAATAAGGAGCAACTCACTAGCTGGAGTCGTGGGAATTTCGGAACCTCCGTCAAATTCCCACACAAAGGCACAGCATGTACTGAAGCCAGATCTTGCGAGATCTCCTAACTTAGTAGCCCTGGCACAAGGCCCGGTTAGAAGAGCGAATCATGGAAACCTTGATTGTCAAAGAGGCTCCCCAAGTTCCTTACAACAGGGAGGCCATATGGGATCTGATTCACAATCTTTATACATCCTGGGAAAAGTATTTTTTCCTGGGCTAATAAAGCTCTGTGTTGAAAGCTATATGTTTTCTATATGTTGAAAATATCTTAAATGACATTCTGATATATCCATAGGTTATTTTCTTTAACAGAAAGAAAACCAAACTATGACTCAGTGCTGAACTCATTTTTTATGCTATTCCTGAGGAGCGATTGGGGGTAGGAGGAGACGGGGATGACAGAGAATGAGGTGGCTGGATGGCATCACCGACTCAATGGACATGAGTTTGAGTGAACTCCTGGAGTTGGTGATGGACAGGGAGACCTGGCGTGCTGTGGTTCATGGGGTCGCTAAGAGTCGGACACGACTGAGCGACTGAACTGAACTGAACTGAAGGATATTTTTCTTGCTGGCGCATGTAACTGTTCTTGCTTTTGGCAATGCAGCACAAATGCAGGGAAAGTTTATGTAAAGTGTGAAACAGGAGCTAATGCCTGGAGAATCACAGGGCAGCAGAGCCTGGCAGGCTGCCGTCTATGGGGTCGCGCAGAGTCGGACACGACTGACACGACTCAGCAGCAGCAGCCTTCGCAATGGTTCATAAACTGTCTGGAACCCCCAAAGAATTATTGCTCTAGATACTTCATTGAACAAAGTTTATGAAACCGGGTAAACTTGCCTGTCTCTAGAGCACTTTTATAAGATACTTGAAAAATTATTTGATCGCATTTAAAGCTGTATTTGAAGAATAAAAAAAAAAAAGCTAGCAAGAAAAGAAAATGAATCTAACTGCTTTGAAAGCGAGTTGAAAATAGGAGCAGCATAATAGGAACAAAATTTGAGCTGCTATTGACCGAAAGTATTAAAAGAACACTTGCAGGTCAGGAAATAAATTATTTTTCATTGTGATGGTTTGAGGGCTTTTTAACCATTACTAAGTGAATCAAAGACATAGCAATCAGCAAATTAAGCCACCTGGAATATACGAAGTTCCCATAACGCATTAGTGAAAGATTTATGTACACACGCTCACATAGGCACATACATACACACAATAGTCTAGAGATACAAAGAGAAAAATATCAGATTAGATCAGTCTTCGGGGTGCATTAAGAAATACTATCAAATGTAAAAAAGAAAAATAAGCAAAACTTATTTGATTGAATTTTTAAAGCATAAAGCAGAGGTTTAAGTTGAATATTTTCTGCCTTTTTTTTTTTCCTGTGACAAATGAGTGAGATAGCTCCTGAGGGAAATCCATTTCCAAAATGCATTTATTAGGGCTTTAGTCAAGTGCAAGGAAAGAAGATAAAGTGACAAGTCAAATTTAGTATAATATGGGTTTGAAAGGATTTTTTTTCCACCTTGAGTAATTATGAGACTAATCTACCAATGCTCAATTATAAGGCCTAGAAAACTTCTGATTACATATTAAAACAAAAGAACACTATTTTTAGGAGCACAACACTTGAAGGCCTAATTTTGAATTGAGGAACTTGATATTCATGTTCAAAGTCAAAATCTGATATATACTGAGAGAGAAACAGAGAAAAAACATATTCACTCATAACTGTGGTTCCACAAAACAATCACTTCAAATTTTCGGTCTTCAACAAAAACTAGCTAAATTGAATTTAGAAACTTGTTCAATCCTGTCAGCCTATTCTCACATATGTAAAATGGGATTATTATTGCTTAGCTGGTCCAGTTGATATGATGTGTAAATAAAGTAAGTGCAGAAACCTGGCACCTATCAAAATATAGATACTCATTATATGCTGTTCCTTCCCCTACTCCTTTAAGGACTTTAACGAGTTAGTGACAAGATTTCTTGTTGTTGTTATTTTATTCAACTACTCACAAATAGGGCCATTAACCCATTATCAAAAAAAAATCTCTACTATAAGTCCCTTTCTATATCTTTTGTTGCCACTAATTGTGTTTTTTAATCAGACTTTGCATAACAATATTAAACATCAGTTAGTGTCATGCACTGGGCAGGTGTTGGCAGAAATATAAGAATATTAAAAGAAACCAATGCCTTAATTAGTTGAGACCACAGTTCATTTAAACATAAGCAAATTAAATACCTTATAAAGAGAATATAATATAAAAATATTGGTAATTTTAATTTCCCCACTTTTATATCCACAGATACAACTGGTAATACACACATCAATTTTCTAGAACCTCAAATCTTTCATGTCCTGCCTTCCAAAACATCCATTCTTCAGTCTCACTGAACCATCTTGTATCCTCACCTCTCTTCATTTTTCTAGTCATGAAATTTACCCCATGTTTGTGTATTCCTTACAGGCATTCATTGTAGTGATACTCTGATTAGAATTCAATCCCTTCATCCTTCTGGATAAGACTTGAAGTTCAAAAAGGTAGTATCTATATAATGCTATGGATAGATTTAATTTATTTCACAGGCATCATATGGCCACTCAAAAACAAACATTTACTTGACATTTACTATATGTAGAACTTACTACATACATTGGGGATGTGAAGTAAACAGTTCAGGTTGTTGTATTGGCTACTTTGTACTTATCATTTAACCTGTCGACAGTAAAGTTTTGTCAGTCTTAAAATGGAACTGTTAATACTTACATTGCTTGGTTTCCATTCAGATCGAAGCAGGGAATAGATGTAAAACACCTAAATATAGTCAAGTGTGATATTTTTATTATTCTTGTTATTATTAATGCTAATTTAAGTATTTCAGTCATAGTGGCAGCACAACCATCTTGAAATACATGTACTAAGGAGAAAGCATAGTAAAGGCCAAGTTTACCTTTTACTTTAAATATTTCCTGTATACCTGTTCATCCTGTTTTCTTATCTACCAGTAAATCACTACATATGTGACCACATATGGTATAATTACCTAACATTTTAACATTATTGTACATTTTCCAGAAGAACAATTTCTAGGAAGAGAATGTAAAGTTGCAGGAATACTAATGCTCTAGGGTTTTGGCAGTTCTCCCAGAAGTGCTACAGATAAATACCTGAACACTTTCTCCTTCAGAATCAGTACATTTAAGTAGAATTCTGTTTAGACATTTGAATTGTGACATATGTTAATCCCACTGTGAGTTTCTGCATGAAAATAATGTTAGCAAAAATTAAACATGGTATTATCAGGATAACTTGCCACTTTATAGTAAATATGTTATAAATATACAGACTTTTGGGAGCTTACACCTATAAAAAAGCATTCAATAAACCATAGTTTGATGACCTGAGTGTGCGTTTCTTTGTGTGTACACACTCAGTCATGTCCAGCTCTTTGAGACCCCATGAACTATAGCCCAACCAGGTTCCTCTGTCCAGGGAATTTTCCAACCAAGAATATTGGAGTGGATTGCCATTTCCTTCTCTGGGGTACCTTCCCAACACAGGGATCTTTTGTGTCTCCTGCATTGGCAGACAGATTCTTTATCAGTTGTGCTGTCTGGGAATCCCATGATGACCTGAGACCAACAATTATTCATTGAAGGGCCAATAATACCCTTAATATATGTTTAAATAATACCCTTAATATTTTCATAATTCATCTTCAAAAATAACATTATATATTATTATACAATAAAATTTTACATTAAAATATTTTAATTTACTATAAGTTTTACTTGAAAGTAATATCAAATAGAAAAATTCCTTCACAAGTTAATGTGGTTTAAGATGTATTTGAAATTAAAATTTCCACTAATGACCAATAATTAAAGTTTTCTATATCTCATCTCACACACTAGTATAGTCATGCTCAAAATTCTCCAAGCCAGGCTTCAGCAATATGTGAACCGTGAACTCCCAGATGTTCAAGCAGGTTTTAGAAAAGGCGGAGGAACCAGAGATCAAATTACCAACATCCGCTGGATCATGAAGAAAGCAAGAGAGTTCCAGAAAAACATCTATTTCTGCTTCATTGACTATGCCAAAGCCTTTGACTCTGTGGATCATTATAAACTGTGGAAAATTCTGAAACAGATGGGAATACCAGACCACCTGACCTGCCTCTTGAGAAACCTGTATGCAGGTCAGGAAGCAACAGTCAGAACTGTACATGGAACAACAGACTGGTTCCAAATAGGAAAAGGAGTGCGTCAAGGCTGTATACTGTCACCTTGCTTATTTAACTTATATGCAGAGTACATCATGAGGAACGCTGGGCTGGAAGAAGCACAAGCTGGAATCAAGATTGCTGGGAGAAATATCAATAACCTCAGATATGCAGATGACACTACCCTTATGGCAGAAAGTGAAGAGGAACTCAAAAGCCTCTTGATGAAAGTGAAAGAGGAGAGTGAAAAGGTTGGCTTGAAGCTCAACATTCAGAAAACAAAGATCATGGCATCTGGTCCCATCACTTCATGGGAAATGGATGGAAAAACAGTGGAAACAGTGTCAGACTTTATTTTTTTGGGCTCCAAAATCACTTCAGATGCTGATTGCAGCCAGGAAATTAAAAGACGCTTACTCCTTGGAAGGAAAGTTATGACCAACCTTGATAGTATATTAAAAAGCAGAGACATTACTTTGCCAACCAAGGTCCGTCTAGTCAAGGCTATGGTTTTTCCCGTGGTCATGTATGGATGTGAAAGTTGGACTGTGAAGAAAGCTGATCGCCGAAGAATTGATGCTTTTGAACTGTGGTGCTGGAGAAGACTCTTGAGTCCCTTGGACTGCAAGGAGATCCAACCAGTCCATTCTAAAGGAGATCAATCCTGGGTGTTCATTGGAAGGACTGATGCTAAAGCTGAAACTGCAATACTTTGGCCACCTCATGTGACGAGTTGACTCACTGGAAAAGACTCTGATGCTGGGAAAGGTTGGGGGCGGGAGGAGAAGGGGACGACAGAGAATGAGATGGCTGGATGGCATCACGGACTCTGTGGACATGAGTTTGAGTGAACTCCGGGAGTTGGTGATGGACAGGGAGGCCTGGCATGCTGTGATTCATGGGGTCGCGGAGAGTCGGACACGACTGAGCGACTGAACTGAACTGAACTGATATCCTTATCAAGTTTTTACAATTAATTTTTATATTTGTTAAATACATTTCAAATATAGAGAATGACATAGAGAGGTTTTTTTTCCAATAAAAGTTTATCTATTAAGATTTCACTATTTAATAGGCATACCGGTACTTTAATGTACAGAACCAGAATCAGCAAGAGAGTCTAAAATCTGTCCCAGTATCTATGTGTAGCAAAGAGATGGCTTATGCTCAGTG
This sequence comes from Moschus berezovskii, assembly GCF_049115385.1. Lineage (NCBI taxonomy): Eukaryota > Metazoa > Chordata > Mammalia > Artiodactyla > Moschidae > Moschus > Moschus berezovskii. Next base: position 55,404,424 of record NC_142461.1, read on the forward strand.
CTGCAGTCTTCAAGTTATGGTTCCCGTTTCATAAAAAATGGAGAGAAAAAGTAGTAGGGAGAGAAAAGCAAGAACAAAGAAAGGGAGTGTGAAACTGGAAGAAAGAGTGAAGGAAGACAAAAGTTGAGAAAAACCTGGTCAGCTACTTGGAAAGCATTCCCTTTGCCTAGCCACAGTTTTAAACAAGGGGAGAGACATAATTTCAAATATTGGTCTACTGAAAATTAAAGATGACCAGTCATATTCATGATGCTGTGTTTGATATTACTGCTATTTTTCCTTCCTTAATAGGAAAGCCCCTGATTTAAGTCATCATGAAGAATTGGTTACTGAGTGTGTGTAAGTACCTCCTCCCTCTCTCACGGGCATCAGAGAGTCATGCCACTGCTTTATAGGAATAGTCCCAGTCAGACCAATGGTGTTAGTTCAAATGATATCTTGAGATCCCTTCAATATCACTATTATAACTTCTCTAAAAATATAAAATGCAAAAATAAGTTTTATAACGTGTGGTTTTCACGTTATCAAAGGTGTGAGATATTAACATACACAGGATAGAAATAAGGACATATGTGTTCATTCAAATAACTGTAAGTATAAGTTTTAACCAGTTCCTCTTTCTAAAGTGGAGTACCCTTCACAGGATATGGAGACAGGCATCACTAGTGTTACCAATATGGAGTAGATAACCCATTCTTGAACTTTCGATTCTGCTCAACTCAAATATGGCTTGAATTAGATTTTTTAGGAGGAAAGAAGACTTATCATAAGTTGGAAAGAGAACAAGACGCTCTTCCAAAATGTACTGTTTAGCCTTACAGCAGCCCTGGGAATTAACTATATATATATAATTTCACTTTAAAACAAGGAAACTGAAGCATAAAACTTTTAGAGAGTAATTTTATTCTAATGATTGTGGGAACCCCATGCATAAAAAGAGCTTCCCAGGTGGTTCAGTGGTAAAGAATCTGCCTGCCAATGAAGGAGATGTGGGTTTGATCCCTTTTTCAGGAAGACCCCCTGGAGAAGGAAATGGCAACCCACTCCACTATTCTTGCCTGGGAAATCCCATGAACAGAGGAGCCTGCTGGACTACAGTCCATGAGGTTGCAAGGAATCGGCCCTGACTGAACACACATGTGGGCACACAGGCACTCGGGGATAAAGAATTCTTTTGAAACATATAAACAGATGAAGAAAAACATCTGAAGTTTGATTGTATCTTATGATGATGGTGATGACTTACAGATTCTTGCTCTGATATTTTTATGGATAGGAGAAATAAACCCTCCAGATTATTTATTTTATCTACAGAAAAAAATAGCCCTGTGATAAATACAGTGCAGATAAATGTATCTATAAGGGCAATTGAACTTGTTTCCTGAAAATATCTTTTGACAAAATTGAATTTATTCACCTAAGTCATAAAGTGAATTCACTGATGAGTTGTAAAGAATAGAAGTTTTCTATAAACCAGAGCCACAGTACAAGTTAAAAAATGTATATCAACCAATGTTTATATATTCTATGAATATATCCATATATTTGTTTACATATATGTTCTAAATACCCCCCACTTTACCCTAAATACCTCATTTCAAGTACCACTCTTTATTTCAGTTTCTAAGTAGTAAATTACTTGAGCCAAATCCTATCCTGCTCATTTAGGCAAGGATAAATATACTCCTGATAAAGTCTGCCCAACTTTTAACCTGGCAACCCACTCCAGTATTCTTGCCCAGGAAATTCCATGGACAGAGGAGGTTGTCAGGCTACAACTGATGGGGTCACAAAAGAGTGGAAACAACTCAATGACTAAACAACAACAACCTGTGCACAGATATCACTGGGACATCCAGAGATTTGTGTGTGTTCCCAGAAAAGTGAATCCTCCCTTTGCCTCAAGATGGACTCTTGCACACTGAAAGAATGAACACAGGGAAGGTTACCATTGTGTACTGTGTAACCCCAGGCTCCCCATCCAACCACTCTTAGTTTTTATGAAGAAATTCTGATGCAGAACTAAATGAATATAAAAAGAATATGAGTAGCAAAATAACAGAAAGGAAAAATAAATAGCTTCAATTGTTCACACATGAGGAATATTTTTCTTACATTCATTTTAATTTTCTTCACTGATTATTCTCTTTACACAGAGACATTACTTTGCCAACCAAGGTCCGTCTAGTCAAGGCAATGGTTTTTCCCGTGGTCATGTATGGATGTGAGAGTTGGACTGTGAAGAAAGCTGATCACCGAAGAATTGATGCTTTTGAACTGTGGTGTTGGAGAAGACTCTTGAGAGTCCCTTATACTGCAAGGAGATCCAACCAGTCCATTCTAGAGGAGATCAATCCTGGTTGTTCATTGGAGGGACTGATGCTAAAGCTGAAACTGCAATACTTTGGCCACCTCATGCGACGAGTTGACTCACTGGAAAAGACTCTGATGCTGGGAAAGGTTGGGGGTGGGAGGAGAAGGGGACGACAGAGAATGAGATGGCTGGATGGCATCACCGACTCTGTGGACATGAGTTTGAGTGTACTCCGGGAGTTGGTGATGGACAGGGAGGCCTGGCGTGCTGTAATTCATGGGGTTGAGGAGAGTCGGACATGACTGAGCGACTGAACTGAACTGAACTGACTGATCAGTATGCTACCCAAAATGTTGTACCAAAGGTCACTGAAGACCTTCTGAATACTAACCTTTCCCTAGATCTCTAGATCTTTCTGAGGCTTTTAACCTTACAACTATACCTCTGTAATTTTTCATTTCTAGACATGTGTTGCATAAGATTATCCTGCTCCTGATGAATTGTCCTTTTCTTTCTCTGTTCTTTCACTCAGGAACCTGACTTATTTTTATGAATTTTACCAATCTTTGTCTATACTAATTTATTCCATACCATTATCTCCAGACCTAAATTCTCTCCAAAAGGTCAGTCACAAATTTCAAATTTCAACTGGCTTCTGGTGTCAATATGTAAATGTGCTAGCATCATTTCACCCTTAATAAATGAAAAAAAAACAGGCAAAAGTAATTCTGTGCACAATATATGTGTGTATGTGTGTGTGTGTCGTATAAATAGCTGCTGAATTTAGGTAAAGGGTATATTAAAGTTCTTTGTAATGTTCTTGCAATTTGTCTGTGAGTTTGAAATTATATCAATTTAAAATTTTACCAAAACAAACAAAACAAATCAGTTGAATTTGTGCTTCTTTCTCTCACACATCTTGTTCCTGTTGTAAGCCAGGCATCTAACATTAGATTGCTTGCTTCAAATCCTGGTTGTTGCATTTACAACTAATATGACCTTTGCCTGTGTACTAAACCTCCCTAAACTGTATCCTTTCTGTAAAATAAAGGCAATACTGGTACTTGTTCTATAGGATTATTGTGAGGATTAAGTGATAACCCATATAAAACTGTTAGTTTATAATAAGAACATAAACATCAGTTTATACAGTTATTAAGACTGTTATTTTCCCCTGTACCTTCTAATCAGTTCATGTATTTGTGAATCTTATGTCTGCAGTACCACTATTCCTTTCTTCAATCTATCCACACTGTATGGTTTTACTCTGTATTATTGCAAAGATTTTTATTACTCCCTGCCTCCAAACCATGATATTTATAGCTGCTAGATTAATGGACCTATAGTACAATTCAAATTGTGGATTTTCTTTTGCTGATGAGCTCCTATTATTTCCCCATTGCCTCCCAAATTGTTCAAGGGCTTCAGCTTGGCATTTGAAGTCTTCTAAACTACAGCCCCAATCTACTTTATACTATCATTATCTCCCCTTATTTTCTACAACTAGCTAATAATACAGTCAGAACACCTGATATTCTTCACATATGTCTCACACTTATGCCCTGTTCTCATGATGTGTTAAGCCATTCTTTCATCTTGACTTCTCGTTCTACTTAGAGGTTTCATCTGTCCAAATCATTCTAACAGGTATTAAATAAGGTGACATTAAGGCAACTCTTCTACAAGATAAACCTCCAAATGTCAGTAGTTTAATAGACAATAATTTACTTCTTAGAATTCATGGAAAGCCTCCAGTAGATACCCCTGCTTGGAAGGCTGCTTTCTTATACAAGGTAATTCAGGAATCTGCTGCTGCTGCTGCTGCTAAGTCACTTCAGTCGTGTCCGACTCTGTGTGACCCCATAGACGGAAGCCCACCAGGCTCCCCTGTCCCTGGGATTCTCCAGGCAAGAACACTAGAGTGGGTTGCCATTTCCTTCTCTAATGTGTGAAAGTGGAAAGTGAAAAGTGAAAGTGAAGTCGCTCAGTCGTGTCCGACCCTTAGCGACCCCACGGACTGCAGCCTACCAGGCTCCTCCATCCATGGGATTTTCTAGGCAATAGTACTGGAGTGGCTTGCCATTGCCTTCTCTGATTCAGGAATCTGGTCTCCTTCAATCACATGCTTCTGCCATTTTTAATTCATTAGTTCCACGGTTACTGTGATCATCTGTATCAGATCAGTGGAGAGAAAAGGAATGTGAATGGTTTTATGGGCCACACCTGGCCCATATCATTTTTAAATTCATTCCATTGTCAACAACTGAGTCATGTGGTTACACTTCAACCTGGTTGTGTGCCCAGAAAGAAGAAACAGATCTTAGTAAATACTGTCTGCCACACTCTAAAGGAGATCAATCCTGGGTGTTCATTGGAAGGACTGATGCTAAAGCTGAAACTCCAATACTTTGGCCACCTCATGCAACGAGTTGACTCACTGGAAAAGACTCTGATGCTGGGAAAGGTTGGGGGCGGGAGGAGAAGGGGACGACCGAGAATGAGATGGCTGGATGGCATCACCGACTCTGTGGACATGAGTTTGAGTGAACTCCGGGAGTTGGTGATGGACAGGGAGGCCTGGCGTGCTGTGATTCATGGGGTCGCGATGAGTCGGACACGAATGAGCAACTGAACTGAACTGAACTGACACTACATTTTGGGTACATTTCAAATATTCTTTTTCCTGTGAACTTCTTCTTATACCGTCGAGGGCGATGTCATGTAAAATTCATAATACATACATAGGAGCACAAAAATGCATTTACATTTCTAAATTTAAATTTAGGTATTACAAGATATTATTAGTAAAAATTTTGTTAAAATTGTTATTAAAGTAGATTGTGAAACAAGTTAATGTATCCTCTTTACAGAATCCATATTGAATAAAACATATATTCATCTGTATAGACTAATGTTCATATTGAATAGCAAAAAGATGAGTTACTCAATCTTTTAAGGTCATTTTTTACCCTCTACTTCTAATGATTAGGGACTTCCCTGGTTGTTCAGTGGTTATGACTCTGTACTCCCAGTGCAGGGAGCACAGGTTCCATCCCTGGTGGGGGAACCAGGAACTAAGGTCCCACCTGTCACATGGCACAGCCAAAACTAAATACATAAATAAATGCTTTTAGAAAGGTATTAACAGGTGTCATTCTATTGTCTATTTTGTCAGTGTACACAACTTGCATCAGGTTTTTAAGCTTTCCAAATGACAATGCAAGTGGTATTTCCATACAGTAGATGTTTGTGACCAATGTCCACATTATTTAACTGAATTAAAGGGAACTAAAGAAAACTGAAGAGCATAGTCTCCCTATCTTATTATGGAGAAGTAAGCCTTATTTCAATTTAATAATCCAAATTGCATTGTCCAAATTTTGAAAGTATGCTATGAAAGCCAACTATATGGCAAACTGAATCAGACAATGTAGAATGTAGTGGGCCTAACCAGATAATACTGTACTTGGTGTTTTCACTAGCTACACAGATAGATTTTTCTAGATGTTTCCAGGAAACATCAGCTCATATACAAAGATTTTTTCTTCATAAAATAAACTTCAGTGCTAATACAATGAAACTCAAGATTTTTACCATATTACAGGTGGAATTACAAGTAAAATGACTTTAGCTATAATCCCAAAGAAAATAATGCATAATTTTTTTAAATCATCATTTTTTATATCAATGCATAATTTTTCTTAAAATTATGATGGTGTCCTTAGTAGAGAAATATATAATCAAAATGATAATCCTCACATTAATCATATGCATGTTGTCTAAATCAAGGAACAAAATGGGAAACTTCAGGAAGAGATTTTCAAATTAGATAAATAATATATTGTATCAATGATTGTATTATTTGCAGCCAAAGATGGAGAAGCTCTATACAGATAGCAAAAACAAGACCAGGAGATGACTGTGGCTCAGATCATGAACTCCTTATTGCCAAATTCAGACTTAAATTCAAGAAAGTAGGGCAAACCACTAGACCATTCAGATATGACCTAAATCAAATCTCTTATGATTATACAGAGGAAGTAAGCAATAGATTTAAGGGACTAGATCTGATAGACAGAGTGCCTGATGAACTCTAGACAGAGGTTGGTGACATTGTACAGGAGACAGGAACCAAGACCATCCCCATGGAAAAGAAATGCAAAAAAGCAAAATGGCTGTCTGAGGAGGCCTTACAAATAGCTGTGAAAAGAAGAGAAGTGAAAAGCAAAGGGGAAAAGGAACAATATAAGCATCTGAATGCAGAGTTCCAAAGAACAGCAAGGAGAGATAAGAAAGACTTCCTCAGCGATCAATGCAAAGAAATAGAGGAAAACAACAGAAGAGGAAAAACAAGAGATCTTTTCAAGAAAATTAGAGATATCAAGGGAATATTTCATGCAAGGATGGGCTCGATAAAGGACAGGAATGGTATGGACCTAAAAAGAGCAAAAGATATTAAGAAGAGGCGGCAAGAATACACAAAACTGTACAAAAAAGATCTTCATGATCAAGATAATCACGGTGGCATGATCACTCACCTGGAGCCAGACATTTGGGAATGTGAAGTCAAGTGGGCCTTAGAGAGAATCACTATGAACAAAGCTAGTGGAGGTGATGGAATTCCAATTGAGCTATTTCAAATCGTGAAAGATGATTCTGTGAAAGTGCTGCACTCAATATGCCAGCAAATTTGGAAAACTCAGCAGTGGCCACAGGACTGGAAAAGGTCAGTCTTCATTCCATTCCCAAAGAAAGGGAATGCCAAAAAATGCTCAAACTATTGCACAGTTGCACTCATCTCACATACTAGTAAAGTCATGCTCAAAATTCTCCACGCCAGGCTTCAGCAATATGTAAACCATGAATTTTCAGATGTTCAAGCAGGTTTGAGAAAAGGCAGAGGCACCAGATATCAAATTGCCAACATCCGCTGGATCATGGAGAAAGCAAGAGAGTTCCAGAAAAACATCTATTTCTGCTTCATTGACTATGCCAAAGCCTTTGACTGTGTGGATCACAATAAACTGTGGAACATTCTGAAAGAGATGGGAATCCCAGACCACCTGACCTGCCTCTTGAGAAACCTGTATGCAGGTCAGGAAGCAACAGTTAGAACTGGACATGGAACAACAGACTGGTTCCAAATAGAAAAGGAGTACATCAAGGTTGTATATTGTCACCCTGCTTATTTAACTTTTATGCAGAGTACATCATGAGGAACGCTGGGCTGGAGGAAGCACAAACTGTAATGAAGACTGTCTGGAGAAATATCAATAACCTCAGATATGCAGATAATACCACACTTACGGCAGAAAGTGAAGAGGAACTAAAAAGCCTCTTGGTGAAAGAGAAGAGAGAAAAGGTTGGCTTGAAGCTCAACATTCATAAAACAGATCATGACCTCTGGTACCATCACTTCATGGGAAATAGATGGGGAAACAGTGGAAGCAGTGTCAGACTTTATTTTTTGGGGCTCCAAAATCACTGCGGATGCTGATTGCAGCCAGGAAATTAAAAGACGCTTACTCCTTGGAAGGAAAGTTATGACCAACCTAGATAGCATATTAAAAAGCAGAGACATTACTTTGCCAACAAAGGTCCGTCTAGTCAAGGCTATGGTTTTTCTAGTGGTCATGTATGGATGTGAGAGTTGGACTGTGAAGAAAGCTGATCGCCGAAGAATTGATGGTTTTGAACTGTGGTGCTGGAGAAGACTCTCGAGAGTCCCTTGGACTGCAAGGAGATCCAACCAGTCCATTCTAAAGGAGATCAATCCTGGGTGTTCATTGGAAGGACTGATGCTAAAGCTGAAACTCCAATACTTTGGCCACCTCATGCGACGAGTGAGTTGACTCACTGGAAAAGACTCTGATGCTGGGAGGGATTGGGGGCGGAAGGAGACGGGGACGACAGAGAATGAGATGGCTGGATGTCATCACCAGCTCGATGGACATGAGTTTGAATGAACTCCAGGAGTTGGTGATGAAAGGGAGGTCTGGCGTGCTGTGATTCATGGAGTCGCAAAGAGTCGGACACGACTGATCGACTGAACTGAACTGAACTGAACTGATGAATAGAATATTGCAAACATGCTAAGTCACTTCAGTCGTGTCTGACTCTGCAATCCTGACCCTATGAACTGTGGTCTGCCAGGCTCCTCTGTGGGATTTTCCAAGCAAGATTACTGGAATGGGTTGCCATGCCATCCTCCAGGAGATCTTCCCACCCTGGGATTAGAGCCCTCATCTCTTTTACCTCTTGTATTAGCCAGTGGTTTCTTCCCAGTGCCACCTGGGAAGCCTGAGTAGGAAATTAATCAGACACAAATTGATGTATTGGCTTTTGTGAAGAATTATCAGACTTACAGTTAAAATTGGAGTTACTGATACTAAAGAATGGATGGTACACAGAATTTTGCATTTGGAAAGACTGCAGTCACCTGAACACTGTAATACTGTGCAGATAAAGAAATACAGCTTGAAATATAGGAACAGGGTTTATGGTTTTTCCATATTTTTGGATGATGGTAGACATGAATACTTAATCAATATATTTGGGGAATAGTCTTCAAAATATTATTAATGGAATAAGCATTTTTAAAAAGTGATCTCTAGCAATACTAAAATATAAACATTTCCTATTCTCCCTCTCTTTTTTCTATTTGTGTATGTATATATGTCTGTATGTGTTTTGTTTGCATTAAATTTATTCATAAGAAAATCTGAGTAGTTCATTTCTGTTATAGGAAAATGTCAGCCTGTGAATCATACTGAAAAACTTTAAAAAATATTTACCATGGCTGATGGCTACTGTGTATTTAGCTTTTACTATTCCTGATATTTTTATGCACTTTACACACAATGTAATCTAGATGCTGATTTATTCATCTCCTGCTTTCCATCTTTTCATTTACACATAATTTCAAATGTTGCTATCTTTGCCCCATGCCCACCCATAAACTTATACCTCTAAACTATAGTCAGTTCCTGTTATCTAGCTCATCAGGGAACTGTTACGCTCTCATTTTTCCAATTTTTTCTGGCCCTAATCTAAAGCACATATGGATTACTAATTTCCAAATTTTATATTAGTACTATAAAAATTATGTTAACATAAAAAGGATACTAGGTAAACTTACTACTTTTCATATGTATAGAGTTTTATAGTTTTATTAACTTGATCATTTATTAAAAGCTTAGAATGTGCATGATAATAATTTAGTGTGCTTAAAGTTATTGTCTAATGAATTTTAGTTTTATGTTGTATAATTCAAAAGAGTAAAAATTTCAAAGACAAAACTATACATGTCCATTGCAGTAAAAGATCTATTCTCCAAAGAGATTTTTCACAACAACATTTCTTATATTATTGCAAATAAAATCATATATTGGTCCTTGATGTCCTGAAGGTTTCATAAGATTTTATAGTATTGTGTTCTAAAGTTTCTATTTTCCCCATCTATTCACATATTTCTGAAAACAATGAGAAGGTTCATTTTATTGAGGTATGTGTTTTAATTTATCAAATTTTGAAATGTCAGTATAACTTCAGTGAAGAGCCTAACTAAAACTAACCACCTGGCATTTATATCTCTATGCTGCATGGTTGTTTTAGTTTAATACTGTAATCCACAGTGTCACCTAGTGAAGTTTTTATTATCATCTTCATTTTATAGCTGAATAAAGTGGGGAAACATACTGTGAAAATTATGAATATTTTGTGAATATTAAGTATATTTGAGACTTCCACTTCCAGAATGAAGGGGTAAATGGTATTTGACTAACTCTGCTGAGAACAGCTGAAAAGCTGGACAAAATACAGAAGGAGAGAGAGACAGAGAGAGAGACAGAGACAGGAAAAACTTGAGAAGTCAAGATCCTGAAGAGACTAGGTATGCATTTTCTATTGTTGCTCTAACAAATTACTACCAGTGTAGTAGCTTAAAACAACAAAAATACATTGTTACAATTCTGGTAAAGAATCCTCCTGCAATGCAGGAGACCTGGGTTTGATTCCTGGGTTGGGAAGATCTCCTGAAGAAGGGAAAGGCTACCCATTCCAGTATTCTGGCCTGAAGAATTCCATGGACTGTAGAGTCCATGGGGGTCACAAAGAGTCAGACATGACTGAGGGACATTCACTTCACAATTGTGGAGGTAAGAAGACTAGAATGAGTCTTAGGAAGCTCAAATCAAGGTGTTGGCAGAGCTGGAAGGTTTTTACATAATGTGCACATGTAAGATATTGAATTAACATTTAATTTGCTTAAATGCCAAGTAATCTAGTAGTGAAATAATTTGAAGGAAGAAAAATAAGAAAATAATATTTGTCTCTAGCTCCATCCTTCAAGGAAGATACTCATTTTATGGAGAAAATGTACATTCTGTGTATTTCTAGTTTTTTGTTTTTCCCCCCCTTAACAAAACAACAATAAACTAAAAAAGAGATTATTTGGCTAATTGACAAAAAGAATCCCAGATACAAGGTAGAAAATTTGATTTCTAAATATTGGTCAAAGGTACTAGTATTTAGTTCTTGGTAATAATGATTAATTTGATTGACAATACTGTTTATAAGTTAAAATTACTACATTGATTATCAGCTGTTAGTATTTAAAGACTTAATGTGCATTAAAAATATAAAAAAGAGTTAAGAAATAGGAAGGGTAAAGTGAGAACATCTAACATATTTAATTAGAAAAAGAGGGTAGGCCAAAGGCAATATTTGAAGAGATAATGGCAGAAAAATTTCCAGAGCTAATGGAAAGAAAATAAGCTAGATAGTCATCAAGACAAAAAAAAAAAAAGTCCATGCAGGATATCTGAGACGAAATCCATAATAGATGTTTCCCATTCAAATTGAAACCTCCAAAACAAATAAAAGATTTTAAAATCTCCCAAGGCAGTCAGATTTTCTTTAAATAAGTGGCAATTAGACTGATAGTTGACTTTACAAAAGCAACAGTAGAACATAGAAAGAAGTAGAATGTACTAAAAGAAATACATAACAATATAAAATGCCATATGGAGCAAAACACATTCATGAAATGAAATTAAAACATTTCACAGAAGGATGGCATGAGAAATTTTGAAGTAGGCTGACTATCCCTAAAGGTAATTCTAATATAAATAATATATATCAGCAGAAGAAAGTTGATTTCAAATCAAAAGTCTGAAACATACGTAGAAACAAAAACAAAAGTAAAGTAAATGTGTGGTAATAACTAAACAAGAATAAAGCCAATAATAATTTTCATGAAATAAAGAAATATAATGTAACTAGAATTCAAGTGTTCTAAAGAATCTATGTTTTTAAATACACTTTGTTTTTAGATCAGTTTTAGGCTTACAGAAAAATTGCAAAGATAGTACAGAGAGTTCTCATACAAGGCACACTTCGTTTTCCCAGTAACTAAAATCTTACACACTAATGTGGCACACTTGTTATATTTTCAATGTTCTTTTTGTCATGGAAGGTAACGTGTAGGTAACAATAAGGTTCCAAGGAATAAGACGTATACATCATTGGGCAACCACTGTCCTATATCCAATTTTGTTTCTTGTGAAATTGCTATAATTACTTTATTAGTTATAGGAGAGTTGTGGGGTGTTTTTTTGGTCAGTCCTATGGAATTTTGTACATAGACATCATGTCATCTATGAAAAAAGACAATCTTATTTTTTCCTTCCCAATTTTTATACCTTTTATTTTCTTTGCCTGTCTTACTCTACTAGCTGGTAAATACAGTACAATATTGAATAACACTGATGAGAGAAAACATCCTTGATGTGTGATATTAGTGATAGGTTTCTTATAAACATTCATTGTCAGGTTAGAGTTACCTGTTATTACAAATTTACTGGAGAGAGAAAACTATGTTCCCATGCTGGCTTTGAAGATGAAGAAAGTGGCTCTGAGCCGGCAGAAACAGACTCTACCAGAGGGTTTTTCAGTTATGTTGATGTAGTGGTAAGGTATGCTGTGCTGTGCTTAGTTGTTCAGTTGTGTCCAACTTTTTGCGACCCCATGGACTGTAGCCCTGCCAGACACCTCTGGAGCCCACCAGGCACCTCTGTCCATGGGGATTCTCTAGGCAAGAATACTGGAGTGGGTTGCCAAGCCCTTCTCCAGAAGATCTTCCCAACCCTGGGATAAAACCCAGGTTGCCTACATTGCAGGCAGATTCTTTACCTTCTAAGCTGCCAGGGAAGCCCAAGAATACTGGAAAGGGTAGCCTATCCCTTTTCCAGGGGATCTTCTCGACTCAGGTATCAAACCCGGGTCTCCTGCATTGCAGGCAGATTTTTTACCAGCTGAGCCACCAGAGAACCCCAGTAAGATATTGTAGAGCAGAAAATTCTATAGTCTTATATGATTATGATTAAATTTCAGTCTTAAGTTGGGCCTGTATTCATGGGATTTAACTTTTACAAGTGTTTCTTACCCTTCACCACCCTTAAATAAGATGGGAAGGCTAGAGGGTATAGGATAGAATAGGGAGAGATTCAAGTACATAAGGAATCTGATGTTTGATAGCTGTCAATAAATATAAGAAAAGGTGAATTTTTCAATAATGATGTTGGTGTGTTTTGTATCTATGAGTTTCCTATGGCTGTCATAACCAATTGCCACAAACTTGGTGGCTTAAAATAAGAGAAATGTATTCTCTCACAGAATTATTGGCAGAGCCATACTCATCTGTAGGCTCTAGGGAAAAATTTTTCCTTTCTTCTGCCATCTCCTATTGGTTCCAGGTGTTCTTTGGCCATGACAGCATAACGCCAATCTCTGTCTCTATTTCCCTTGGCATTCCCCTCTATGTGTCCACTCCCTTTTTTTTTCTCTTATAAAGACACATAATTGAATTTAGGGATCAAAGAAATCCAGAATGATCTCAAGATTCTTAACTATATGTACAAAGACTCTCTCAAAAAAAGGTCAGATTCACAGGTTTCAGGGATTAGAATTTTCACATATACTTTTAAGAAGCCATAATTCAACTTACTACACTACCTATATAGAAAAGAAAATTCCAGGCAAATTAATAGCTTAAAGGCAAAAAAAAAAAGTATAAACTTAGAAAGTGATATTACAAAAGACTGTATTTAAAACTTCAGGATAGGATTTCCTAAACAATATACAAAAAGTATAAATTATAAATAAAATATTGATAAATATGAGATAAGTATGTTTAAATTAATAATCATATTCATTAAAGAACAGTATAAAAAAGTGAAAAAGTTGATCTCTATCCATAATATATTGAGAAATACAGCACATTCATTAGAAAAAGTTAAGCTACTAAAATGATACATACAATTTGTGAAAGGATTTCTGACAGAGGAGGATATACAAATAAACTATAAAAATATTAGATGTATTCAAATGTATTAGTTTGCAGCAAGCAAAGTAAAAGTAATAGTGGCTCAGTCATGTCCAATTATTTATGACTTCATGGACTGTAGCCTGCCAGGCTCCTCTATCCATGGAATTCTCCAGGGAGGAATAACAGAGTGGGTAGCCGTTCCCTTCTCCAGGCGATCTTCCCGACTCAGGGATCAAACCTGCATCTCCCATGTTGCAGACAGACTCTTTATTGCCTGAGCCACCAGGGAAGCCCAAGAATACTGGAGTGGGTAGCCTATCCCTTCTCCAATGGACCTTTACAACCCAGGAATCGAACCGGGGTATCCTACATTGCAGGTGGATTCTTTACTAACTGAGCTACCAGGGAAGCCCCAGTAACCAGCAAATACACATTAATTCCACAATATGGTATCACTGAACACACACAGATTTGAAAAACAAAAATTCTGAAAATGCTGACTGTTGTTAGAATAAGGAAAAGGTAAATTCTCATATATTTTTAGTGAGAGTAGAAATTATAAGTCTCTTTGGACAACAGTTTATCATCACTTAAAAATATGATAGGGTATCCTTACGTCTATTTTTTTTTTTCTTTTCTGATCTAGCAGTAGCAAAAACTGAAATGTGGAAGAAGACATAGTTTTAAAAAAAATACCAAATTGACAACCTGGTAGAAAAAATAACCTAAAGACCTTGTTTCTGCACAATGAACTGAACAGGTAATTCAAAATTCAGAGACATATCATTGTGGGAACAGTATTCATACACTAGTAGAACAAAACCAAAGTATAATATACATAACATTTTGGAAGAGATTAGAGACATTACTTTGTCAACAAAGGTCCATCTAGTCAAGGCTATGGTTTTTCCAGCAGTCATGTATGGATGTGAGAGCTGGACTATAAAGAAAGCTGAGCACCTAAGAATTGATGCTTTTGAACTGTGGTGTTGGAGAAGACTCTTGAGAGTCCCTTGGACAGCAAGGAGATCCAACCAGTCCATCCTAAAGGAAATCAGTCCTGGGTGTTCATTGGTAGGACTGATGTTGAAGCTGAAACTCCAATACTTTGGCCACCTAATGCGGAGAGCTGTCATTTGAAAAGACCCTGATGCTGGGAAAGATTGAGGGCAGGCGGACAAGGGGACGACAGAGGATGAGTTGGTTGGATGGCATCACCGACACAACAGACGTGGCTTTTGGTGAACTCCAGGAATTGATTATGGACAGGGAGGCCTGGCAACCCAATCCAGTACTCTTGCCTCGAAAATACCATGGACAGAAGAGCCTGGTAGGCTGCAGTCCATGAGGTCGCAAAGAGTCGGACCTGAATAAGTGACTTCACTTTCACTTTTCACTTTCATGCATTGGAGAAGGAAATGGCAGCCCACTCCAGTGTTCTTGCCTGGAGAATCTCAGGGATAGGAAAGCCTGGTGAGCTGCTGTCTACCGGGTCGCACAGAGTCGGACATGACTGAAATGACTTATCAGCAGCAGCAGCAGGGAGGCCTGGCATGCTGTGGTTCACGGGGTCGCAAAGAGTCGGACACGACTGAGCAACTGAACTGGACTGATTACTAAATTTTGATCCTTCCCCTCCTCTTGTCCTTCCTCTACTTCCATATCCACCATTACCTCAGATTAGAAACAAAGTGAATAAAATGACTGTTTATAGCCCTCATGGCTAGGTTGAAGAGAAGAGAAAAAACGGAAATTTTTTTCAGTGAAAATCAAATCAAACCCTACACATATTAGAATATATGTAATGTCAAGATGAAGCCATTGAGAGTGAAAAAAATTCAAAGACCTGTTTATACAATTCTGAACACATACTAGATTAAATGCACATTCACCATTAGTATGCAAAAGACAGAGTTCAAAATCTATAAAACTGTGTCTCTTGGAATAATAGAAAATTTGTCATAATTTGTTCATGTTGCAGAATGAATTAATGAATATTAAATTCAATACAGCAAGAAACATAAAAACCGAAAGGAGAAATTAAAGGCCAAATGATATATACTGAAAAAGTCATTTGCATGCATGCTAAGTCACTTCAGTCATGTCTGACTCTTAGATACTATGGACTGTAGCCTGCCAGTATCCTCTGTCCATGGCATTCTCCAGGCAAGAGTATTGGAGTGGGTTGCCATGCCTTCCTCCATCTTCCTGACCCAGGGATTGAACCTGTGTCTCTTATGTCTCCTACATTGGCAGGCAGGTGTGGGTAGCTGTTTCCTTCTCCAGGGAATCTTCCCAACCGAGGGACCGAACACAGGTATTCTTTGGCTAGGGCAGCATAACTTCAAACTCTGTCTCTGTTTCCCATGGCATTCCCCTCTGTGTGTCTCCCACATTGCAGGCAGATTCTTTATAGCTGAACCACCAGGGAAGCCCATAATAGCCACCATTAATTAAAGAATTAGGAACAAACAGAATAGGCACCACTAAAAATCAAGTTTTTTTTTTTTAAATTACTTAGGTATTCCTAATCAAAATGCTACAAAAAGATGAAAAGTTTAGAGCAATGAGAAAGGTACAAAAGATGTGAAATTAAAAGTCGTGTAACATGCATATTTGATATCTCTACATTTAGAATAAAGAGCAGTACTAGAATCCAGCAGATTGGAAATATACAAATTGATTGTTGCAATTCTAGAAGTTTTCACTTGTTGGAAAAAATAAATACTTCAGGAAATTTTGATTTAGAAAATTCTGAAAGAGTTATATTATTTCATTTATCTATTCAACATTAAAGAAATAATTCTTCAGTCATATTTGCAGAAAAAAATTCAGTGTCTTAATAAGTAAAAGGCTGGGACAATAGGAAAAAAGTTAACTTCAAAATTATCTAAATCATTATTAATGCCAGAAGACAGTGGAGCAATCTACAAATTTCAAAGGGAAATTATGATTCAAGTACATCACAACAAGCCAAGGTTTTGGCAAATATTAAGGCAACATGCAGACACTCTAACTTGAGAAAGCTGGTATAACAAAAACCTTTTGACATATGGAATATTTTCAAGTATACATTTCAAAATCTGTGTATTATCTGATTACTTAAAATTAAAAAATGAGGAATGGAAGTTATGATAACAAGGCCAATAGTGATTATTAATTCATTTAAAATATGGTATGAATACTAAACATCTAAAAGAATTATAGAGGACAGAATGCAAATATCAAAAAAGCCTGGATAATATATATAAATAATAGCCTAACTAGCAAGAAAATAATTGAGGATAAGGTCATAGGAGAGAAAGAACTGACTTTAAAGAACTTTGCAAAGAGTGTTTTGATTCTTCCTCAAAATATTTACTCTATTTTAATATTCTCTATATGTTTTTTATTTATATTTTCATCTTTTCTTTCCATCCATGCATTCTATAATAGATGCATCTTATATGTGCAAATAAAGATTTCTGCTCACATGCTACCCAATATTGATGATGCTCAAGTGTGAATGGCAGGATTTGTATTGTTTCTTTATATGCTTTTCTGCCTTGTTTGAGAACTTCATTACTTGTATGAATTTTTAAAAACAAAAAGAGTGTTATAAAAAATAAAAACTGAAGGCAAAGATATTAAAAAAAAATTGGTAATGACTATGTCTGGAGGAGATGGATCATTATTTCCTTCTCTCCTTTTCCTGAATTTGCTTCTCTATGAATAAAAATAATAAAATATTATAAGAGGAAAGCTGAACAATGTTACTGAACTGAGTAGTATGTTCTACCTTCTTTTAAAACTCTGCTTTTTGCAAATCTCAGGTAGGTGCATTAAAATCATTTGTCAGTGTCCCATGTGTGACCCATACATTTTAACTGGAGATAGAAAATGATTATTTTCAGTGGCAATAAAGCTGTCTAGGGAAGCAGTCATTTGGGAGCAAGCCTTTTTAGAGCAGCTGTGGTAGCTCAGAAGGTTAAGAATCTGCCTGCAGTGCAGGAGAGCCAGGATCAGTCCCTGGGTTGAGAAGATAGCCTGAAAAAAGGAATTGCAACCTGCTCCTGAATTCTTGCCTGGAGAATCCCATGGACAGAGGAGCCTGGCAGGCTACAGTCCAGGGGTCAAAAAAAGTCAGACGTGAATGAGTAACTAATACATACATACTTTTTTTGAAATCCTTAAGCCGGGCTTCCCTGATAGCACAGTTGGAAAGAATCAGCCTGCAATGCAGGAGACCTGGGTTCAGTTCCTGGGGTGGGAAAATCCCCTGCAGAAGGGATAGGCTACCCACTCCAGTAATCTTGGGCTTCCCTTATGGCTCAGCTGGTAAAGAATCCACCTGCAATGAGGGAGACCTGGGTTCCATCTCTGGGTTGGGAAGATCCCCTAGAGAAAGGGACTCCAGCATTCTGGCCTGGAAAATTCCATGGACTCTATAGTCCATGGGGTCAAAGAGTAGTCAAACCTCATTGGTGACTATTTAAACATAAAGATGAGTTTTTATTAATATGAAGGAAACAATCTCCTATTATGCAAATATACATATTTGATCCCTTTATACATTTCCCAGGAATCAAATTTGTTTTCACTTTATATCTTAAAATGTTTAAATACTTGACCACATTATTTTCAATTCTTACGATTACATCAATTTGAACAATTGAATTCAGAGTGAAGAGAAGAATTCTCATTAATATCCTTTCATTAATTAATTGTTGACTTTTTTGGCAAATAAAGGCACTATACAGGGATAAAAACACAGGAATGGGATATTTCCATGCCAGACGTGAAAAACATTGTGAATTATAAATTTAGAAAGATTTAAAATGTATTTTTTAACAGTGAACATTGTTATTCTGAAATATTTCCGTTCTTTTAAAATCCAGATTCTTAACAGTCTATAGCAGCATTTCAGAAGCACTACAATTTCTGCCAATAACATTTCACCAAAAAATAATTTCAGTCAGCATTATCAGTCAATGGAACCAACAAAAACCAGAAATCCACTTGAAATGTCCTTCAAATAGCTAAAGATGAATTCAAGGGGATACAACATGTAAAACCAGAAGATGAGACCTGACTTTGATATTTACTTGGTCTGATAGAGTAATTTTGTTTCTATTTAGATCTCACTATATAAGAAAAAGGAGGGGGAAAGGAAGCTATAATGTGTCACCGTATCTAAATAAGATACCTGTCATTTCTGGGATTTTGTTTAAACCATGATAGATGTTCTTATTCAACAAAAGAATCTCTTTTCTTCTTAGTAAACTCGTCTTTTAAAGAGAAAATAGTAAAACTATACCACATTTCCTTCCTGGAAATGCTATGAAAAATGGAAAACTTACACCTTGATTAAAGATAGCCCAGAATTTAGAGGAAAAAAGTACAAACCATCCACGAGTGATCTAGGAGGTTGTTTCCTTTAATGAGAGTATTGTATTGACTTATTACTGCTTTTTTTTCTTACACATTGGATTAGCTTTAACATTTTAATTACATTTTTATACATTTAATCTATGTGCTATTGTAATTTAAAATAAATATATTGATATATTTCATCTTTGTCCACCTTTGTGACACTGAGCTTCTAAAACCCTTGGAATTTCCTAAGTGATAAGAGCAATGAAGGTGTCTTTTGTTAGGTTGAATGAGATGACTTTTGGGAAGCACTTAAGGTCTGAGGTCCAGTTGACAAGATAACCAACTGTGTGATCAGAGGATTAGAACCTCCATTTCCATTGCCCTGAGCTCAAGGGAGGGAAGAGAGGCCCGAGATTGAGTTCAATCACTAATGACCAGTGATTTAATCAATTGCACCTGTGTAATGAAGCCTCAATAAAACCTCAAAAGTGTAGGGTTTGGGGAGCTCCCAAGTGGATAAACATATGGAGGTACTGGGAAAGTGGCAGGCTCAGAGAGGGCATGGATTCCATCCTGATTTTTATCCTTTTATAATAAACCAGTGATCCAGTAATAAAATGTTTCCTGAATTCTGTGAGCTGCTCTAGCAAATTAATCATATGTCAAGGAAGGCGATGTGGTGGGAAGGTGGTTGTGGGAACTTCTGATTTAGAGCCAGTTGTTTAGAAGTATAGGTAACAACCTGGACTTGTGACTGGTGTCTAAAGGGGAGCATGGGGGGCCAGGTGGCAGTCTTGTAGGACTGAACTATTAACCTATGAAATCTGATGCTAATTTCAACAGAGTGTTAGATTGAGTTAAACTCTGAGATAACCTGCTGATGTCTTATGGGAAGATCTACACATACACATTGAGTTGGAATTAGGTCCAAGAACCCAAAAAAATCTACTTATTTTGTCTTCGTGGAATTTGGAGAATTTATTTTTTACAGAAAAATATGCCAAGCAAGTTATACAGTATAATTTTTCACCTAGCTAGAGCTGGAAAAAAAATGCAGGAATTTTTGTTAAATAGCAGGTGAATAAAATGGGGAGATCTCATGCCAGTTAGAATGGCTGCTCTCCAAAAGTCTACAAGCAATAAATGCTGGAGAAGGTGTGGATAAAAGGGAACCCTCTTACACTGTGGTGGGAATGCAAACTAGTACAGCCACTATGGAGAACAGTGTGGAGATTCCTTAAAAAACTGGAAGTAGAACTGCCATACGACCCAGCAATCCCACTTCTGGGCATACACACCGAGGAAACCAGAATTGAAAGAGACACATGTACCCCAATGTTCATCGTAGCACTGTTTATAATAGCCAGGACATAGAAGCAACCTAGATGTCCATCAGTAGATGAACGGATAAGAAAGCTGTGGTACATATACACAATGGAATATTACTTAGCCATTAAAAAGAATACATTTGAATCAGTTTTAATGAGGTGGATGAAACTGGAGCCTATTATACAGAGTGAAGTAAACCAGAAAGAAAAACACCAATACAGTATACTAGCATGTATATATGGAATTTAGAAAGATGGTAACGATAACACTGTAAGTGAGACAACAAAAGAGACACAGATGTATATAACAGTCTTTTGGACTCTGTGGGAGAGGGAGAGGGCAGGATGATATGGGAGAATGGCATTGAAACATGTAAATTATCACATGTGAAACGAATCGCCAGTCCAGGTTTGATGCATGTTACAGGATGCTCAGGGCTGGTGCACTGGGATGACCCAAAGGGATGGGATGGGGAGGGAGGTAGGAGGGAGGTTCAGGATGAGGAACATATGTACACCCATGGCAGATTCATGTCAATGTATGGAAAACCAATACAATATTGTAAAGTAAAAAAATAAATTAATTAATTAAAAAAAATAAAATGGGGAGATCTGCTTTATTCATTTTATTTCTTCTCCATCTACTATTTCTATTTCTGGAAACAGCATCCTATCCAAAGAGTTAGTTAATTAGGGATTCATTTTCTCAACCACATTCATTTGTAGTGAAAATCAACATATAGACCAGTGACCAACAATTTCCAATCTTAATTCACCTTCCTTCCTCTGTCATGGTTGAAGGTTTATGTACAAGTTACTCTGCTCAGTCACTCGGTCATATCTGCCTCTTTGTGAATCCATGGACTGTAGCCCTCCAGGCTCCTCTGTCTGTGGGATGTTCTAGGCAAGAATACTAAATTGGGTTGCCATTTCCTTCTTCAGGAGATCTTCCCAAACCAGGAATCCAGCCTGTGGCTCCTGCCCTATTTCCTGTGTTGCAGGTGAGTTCTTTACTGCTGAGCCACTGGGAAAGCAAAATGAAAGTGTTAGTCACTTGGTCATGTTCAACTCTTTGGGACCCCCAGGCTTCTCTGTCCATGGAATTCTCCAGGCAAGAATACTGGAGTGGGTATCCATTCCTTTCTCCAGATCTTGCCCAACCAGGGATTGAACCCAGGTCTCCTACCTTGCAGGCAAACTCTTCACTTTCTGAGCAATCAGAGAAGCATTGGGCTTCCCTGCAATGAAGGAGACCCAGGTTTGATCCTGGCTTGGGAAGATCCCCTGGAGAAGGGAATGGCAGCCCATTCCAGTATTCTTGCCTGAAGAATTCCATGGACAGAGGAGTCTAAGGGGCTACAGTCTATGGGGTCAAAAAGAGTCGGACCCAACTGAGCGACTAAAACATACACATATCAAAAGTAAATAATTAATCTAAAATCTAGCCAGACTAATCACATAAAAAGAAAGTAGACACAAACTATCAATATCAAGAATGAGGAAATGAGGAATTTAATACCACTGCAGATTCTAAGCTAAAGAGGATGAAAGTGGAATATAATGAAAACTTTTGTCAACTGATTCTTCAATTTAAATGGAAAGCAAAAACTACCAAAGCTCACTCAGGAAATAGATTACCTAAATAGCTCAAATTGAATGCATAATTATTTAAATTACAAAGTTATTTCCACAAAGAAAACTCAGTGGTGAATTTTACAAAATATTTCGGGTGAAATGACACCAGTGCTACACAAGTTATTTCAGGAAATTAAAGGCTATTGACTACTTCCAAATTCATTCTATGAGGCCAGCATTAACATGATACTAAAAGCAGACAAAGATACTATAAAATAAGAAAACCACTCCAGTTTAATTCATGAACAAAACGTCAAGGCTATATCTTTAGCTCTGCTACAAATATTTCAGAAAATGTAACTTTTTCATGCTGTTTGGATTTTCCAAATAAATAGAATTCAACAATCTAGATTCTGTTCATAAGCACACTTATAATTCAATAGGAGTTTCAGCACAATTTAAAGTTTGATCATTGGAAAAACTTAGTATATTCTAATTTTGAGACACATATAATTTTTTCTTCAGATTGGACTTTACTTCAAGGGACGCTACGTTAGTTGCCTTAGAATTTTAATTAATTACCTTTTGAAAAATCTTTCTAAAATGTTTATGAATTTTTGTTAGTTTTTATAATTGTCCCTTGGACTGCAAGGAGATTCAACCAGTCCATCCTAAAGGAGATCAGTCCTGAGTGTTCATTGGAAGGACTGATGTTGAAGCTGAAACTCCAATACACTGGCCACCTGATGCGAAGAGCTGACTTATTTGAAAAGACCCTGATGCTGGGAAAGATTGAGGGAAGGAGGAGAAGGGGACAACAGGAGATGAGATGGTTGGATGGCATCACTGACTCAATGGACATGAATTTGAGTAAACTCTGGGAGTTGGTGATAGACAGGGAGGCCTGTTAAGCTGCAGTCCATGGGGTCGCACAGAGTTAGACACAACTGAGTGACTGAACTGAACTGATAATTGAACAAATGGTCCCTTTTGTTCAACACATTAAATTCTAATATTTCACAATCTAACGTTTTGGGAATGAAACACATTGAAAATGAATAGCCATAGCAAATGCTTACATCACCAAGTTGAGATGTTATGAAGTGAAATCATATGTTTAAAAGAGTTGAATAAATGATGTGCTGTTGTAAAGTTGTCTATAATAACATTGTTCAATAGAAATTTAATGCAAGTAACATTTTAAAAAGTCAATTAAAATTAAAAGAAATGTGTGAAATTTAATTTAATAATGTATTTTATTACCCTAATACTTCTAAAATAGTTTCATTTCAACATGTCATCAGTAAAAAAATAAAGACATTTCTTTTGTGCATGGAGCTATGATATTAAATAGGATAAAGATTAATTTGTAAATATGAGTTCATAAATATGCTTCTAGTAAAAATAATTGTAAATAAAAAACATATACTTTCATTTTGACTAATTACATATTGAGAAGCAGTACAGCCTGTTGCTTTTAATGGTTAAGGGCCTTATATCTAAAACTAAATTACCTGGATTCAAATCTCACCTTCCAAGTTTACTAGCTGATGTCCATAGGCCTCAGTTTTCTTTCTTTAAAATCAAGATTAATAATAGTATGTTACTTTTAGGTCATTGTATGATTTATGAATAAACAAGTCAAGTTAATAGGTATATATATATACATATATATATATAATACACACATATGCCATAGACTCATTCTTGACTCATAGTTTATGCCAGTATTAGTTATTATTGTATTTATTATAAATACAAAATACTTTTTCACTGAGGACTCATAATGCAAACAACATTAATAACCAAAAAAAAACCCTCAAAAACTAATTAAAAACAACAAAACTATCACTTCTTAAAATGTGACATATGAAGAAAATAAAATTGAAATACCTAGTATATTATGGAAGTGTTAGTTGCTCAGTCATGTCTGACTCCTTGAACCTCATGGACTATAGCTCACCAAGCTCCTCTGTCCATGGAATTCTCCAGACAAGAATACTGGAGTGGGTTGCCATTCCCTTGTCTAGGGGATTATCTCGAACCAGGGATGGAACCTGAGTCTTCTGCACTGTAGGCAGATTCTTTACCACCTGAGCCACCAGGGAAGCCCCAAGTGTGTTATACATTTCTTTTATACATTTTTAGATTTTTCTAATCTTCCAAACAATTCCAAAGCATACTTTACCTATATGTTTTTTAATATTTCTCTTTCTCCTCTTGGTTCTTCTTTCCTAAGACTACTAAAAATGTCACCTAAACAGTTTGTTTTATCTGCCTTACTAAGTACAGAAAATTCTAACAAAACAGATCCTTGAAAATGCAAAGAATAATTAGTCATATCTTGTCTGGTCACTTTGGTTCTGGAAAAGAATGACATTATCAGTCCTATGGAAGATTTGTTCAGACATTTTCTGTGCTAGACTAAATATAACTAGTATTTGTATTGTATGAGATGGTTTGGTTTATTTCAAAGCCCAGGTACTTTACCTTCTAAAATATATTCAAAGTCTTCTTATACTAAAAATAGAAGAGATGGATAAAAGTGAGGAAAATTTTCCTTACCTCTTTTCTTGACATTTCAAGTATTCTGAGTTAGTTGCTTTTAGAATATGATGTTTTGATGTTCACTTAGCTATTTGAGGAGGCTTCGTTAGTGCCTCAGATGGTAAAGAATCTGCCCACAGTGCAGAAGACTGGGTTTGATCCCCGGGTTGAGAGATCCCCTAGAGGAGGGAATAGCTATGCATTCCAGGTGGACATGAGTTTGGGTAAACTCCGGGAGTTGGTGATGGACAGAGAGGCCTGGCCTGCTGCAGTTCATGGGGTCACAAAGAGTCGGACCTGACTGAGCGACTGAACTGACTGACTGACCCACTCCAGTATTCTTGCCTGGAGAATCCCATGGACCAGAAGAGCCTAGTGGGCTACAGTTCATAGCGTTGCAAGAGTAAGACACAACTAAGCAATCAACACTTTCACTTTAGCTATTTAAAATGGCAACTAGGACATTAAACGTTGTAGTAGATTATGTTATTTAACTTTACTAATAATACTCAGGCTAAACTGTTAACTTATTGGACTGAAATATTCCTTAAAATATAAAGAGGGAAATGCATATTATTCTGCTCTTCATATTCCCAACTTAGTCTTTGGGAGGTGGAATTATTTGTAAAAAGTGTCAGCTGATTTAGGGACAGAATAAAGCACTAGGAAAATTACACTTTGCTAATATGATGATAACTAAGATGAGCAGAGCTAGAAAAATCATTTCATTTGTTATTTCTTGCAAAGTAATTGTGTAGGTAAATCATTGCCTGTCAACAGAAAGATTCAGTTCAATTCAGTTCAGTTCAGTCACTCAGTCGTGACCGACTCTTTGCGACCCCATGAATCACAGCACGCCAGGCCTCCCTGTCCATCACCAACTCCCGGAGTTCACTCAAATTCATGTCCATTGAGCTGGTGATGCCATCCAGCCATCTCATTCTCTGTCGTCCCTGTCTCCTCCCGCCCCGAATCCCTCCCAGCAGGGTTTACTATAATGAGGATGATGTAAAGACATTAAAGAATGGTACATTGAAACAGAAAAATTATATAATACATATATATTTACTTGTGAAATCTCATTTCTAACACCTTTTCAGTAACTCTGACTGTGAAATAGAAAAGGCAACAGCTCATGAGGCATATTTTCAATCATCTTGAAATGCCCTTTACCCTAGTAATTTACTTTCTAGCTCTGCATGCATTTTAAATGACTACTTTGCTAAAATGTGAAAGATGTTAAAAAGTAAAATGAACGTATCATGCTCCGAAGAAGAATGTGGAGAGAAATTGAGGTCATTCAAATTATTGGTAAGAGGCTTATAACTCATAATGATGATCATGAAGATGAAAAGATGGCAGGGAAACTGGCAAGCAACTATGAGTAAGTTGATTATATAAGAATGATGTCATTTCCTTCATTGGGCAGCACAGACCCTGTGAAAGCACTTGTCACTGCCCTAAATGACATTTCCCAATGTCAAGTCAGAACATAAACCAATCATAAATCCTCATAACAACAAGCGGTCAATAATGACAAATTGAGCAATATTATTAAGGTTTTTATTGTTCCAAGATTTTGATCTTTTTTGGCTTCATTTTTACTCTCAAGTCACATTTTCAGTGTATTCTAATTGCTTAAATATGTTTTCCTGTACCTATTCAGATAAATTTATTATCTCTGTTCTAAATTATACTGGAATGACTACTTTCTCCCTCCTAAATTCTGCTAATTCTACTTTTTCCCCAGTAGACTTACATGGTTTAATATTTATCACAGTGGTATTTGAGCTTAAAAGTTCCCTCTGCTGTTATTGTGGAAAATAAATAATAAAAAGTATTGCATGGCACATTGCAAATAAGGACATTTTATTAACTTGGGTTAGAACAATTCTCACTGGAGTTCAAGTTACAGCATCAAAGAACTACCCAAAAACATCTGTCTGAGATAAAATAACTCCAATAACTGTCATTGTACAGGCCAGTAAAAAGAGGCTGAGAATGTTAAGTAGTTTTCCTAAGGTGTTAGAACAAAACACCAATATAAAATCAGAAACAGAAATGTAGGAAGGGCACAAGGAACTTTCTGGATTTTCTGACTTCATCATTATTTTATTTATCTCTTCTGATGAATAAACTTGCTTCATCTAAGTACAAAATTTTTAACCTGGCATTTCTGAAATATTGTAGATGACAAATCTCAGAGGTAAATTTAATGCTTAATCACAACAATTATATTAAATAAGATGTATCACGCTTTGATATTATATTTATAATTTATCTGGTTTTAATTTATATGAGTGCAATAACATTTAATTACAAATCTTTTAGGAAGCAAGCTGTGAAAATAAATATAGACAACAGCAGCATCTACATAACTTATTTTGTGATTTAATAAAAAATAATAAGCAATTATTACCATCACTAGCCACTCCAAGTTATAATTTTAAATATATGATCTTTCTGTTCCCGTTTTTGGAACATATATAGTGTGACAAATTTTCTTTTCTTGTCATATATTATTTGGAATATGGAGAAAAATTGCTTAATTTTTTATACAATATAATCTGGATTGAAATTTTCAAAGAGTTCTCAATACTGAAATAAATAAGAAAATCCTTAAAAAACTATTCCTATGCCTTTCACGGGTTTGAAGAGTGCTGTCCTATTTTCACCCACTTACCTTTAGCCAAGATCTCTACACTTTTATATTCTTTAATCCTACTTCATAACTGAGTTCCTCACTTAAATTATATAATATTTAAGAAAAATTTCTAACTCCCCCCAGATTTGCCTGTCCCTGAATCTGTTTGAAATCAACATTAAAATCAAGCAGAAAAATTTCTCATCATGCTATCTGCCTATTTCTTAGTTCAGTAGTGTTGCAGATTTTTTACCCTGATTATTCTCTCTCATCTCTCTGCTCTTACAGTGGAAAGCAATTTTGAAAATCTTATACATGCTACTTTTTCAGTCAATTGGAAAGTATTTTTTCTCAAAGCATATTGCCATTTTTCCCTAGGACTCTTTAAGTAATATTGATGAGAAATATGATTCAAATTTGTCCAGGCATGGTTATGAATGACGGGACTCCTGAAGGCAAATACTGAACAACTTTCAGAGAACTACACTAGTCCTCTGATTGTTACTGAATTCAATTCAATACCAAGGAAGTAAAGAAAAATAAAAGACTTCATCTGTATCATTTAGCTTTTGTTGCATAGAAAGCAATCCCAAAGCTAGTGGCTGAAAACAATAAACATTTATTAGGTCATCATTCAGTGGACAGGAAATCTGATCTGGGCTCAACTGGGCATTCTTCAGAACAGAATTCACTAAATAATATACAAAAGGTGTAAAATATAGATAAAATATTGATAAATATGAGATATAAGTATGTTTAAATTAATACTCATATATATTAAAGAACAGTATAAAAAAGTGAAAAGGGTGATCTCTATATCTATAATATTACAGTACTCTATGATCAGTGGTTGGTTGAATCTACAAATGGGGAGGAACTGAAGTCACAGAGAGTCAACTATAAATTTTAAGAAATTTGTTTAGCAAATTAACACCCCTTCTGTTCAATGGTCAACTGTGAACCACAGTCTATTAAACTTTCTTTGCTCTTAGCTTTCTTTTTTTTCCCTCTTATTTGTCCCCATCCATTTAGGGGATATCTTTCATTAGTGATTTAATGCAATTCTTTCTGAGATTTCTCTCTGAACATATAATATTTTCTAAATTTACAAGAATTTAAGAGCATTCCTTAATTGAGGGTATATCAATTAAGAAATTCTTTGCATACACCAAAATTGCTCTACATGCAAAGATTATTTGTAACTGTGGCCCTGAAAATGTTCTAAATATTTAATTTATAGTATCCCAATAGGATAACCAAGTTAGGACACTGCTTTCTATTTTATTCACAAATAGACTAAAATTAAGTAATGCTTTTTATTATTTAAATGTAATATTGACTCTCACAATTATGGTATTACTCTTATATGTCTGATTAACTAGAGCTGACCTGAATTGTGAGATTAAAATCCAAAGGGAAGAAAAAGGAATAGTTTTCCTTTTCCTTTCCTAGATCTTGGAAGTTTCTATCAAATGTTTAAATTATATACTGGCACATTATCTGAGGGTGTGGGGGTAAGGTGTGTGGCACAGAAGCAGAAAGTCTAGAGAAAACCAGGCATCTAGTTTAGTGAGGTTTTCAAGCTAAACTATAATATAATTTCTTCTAAAAAAAGTAACATGTAGGATAATTTTATCATGTTTTCAAAAACTTGTTTAGGAAATCCCCTGGCAGTCCAGTGATTGTGACTCTGAGCTTTCACTGCTGGGACCTGGGTTCAATCCCTAGTTGGGGAACTAAGATCCTGCAAACTGCGTGGCACGGCAACAACAACAAAAGTAATAAACTTATTTAAACAAACATATAAAGGAAAAAATCTAAAGTTAAATAAATATTGTTAATGGGAAATGACTGTATAGCATAGGGTACTCTACTTAATGCTTTGTGGTGACCTAAATGGGAAAGAATTCCAAAAAAGAGGGGACATATGTATACTATAGCTGATTCACTTTGCTGTATAGCAGAAACTAAAACAATGTTATAAAACAACTGTACTCCAATAAAAAAATAACAAATAAATAAATGTTGAAAGCATTGCTATTAGATTAGTCTGTAAGACTTTTATTTTCTAATGAAAATCATACCATTGACTTGTAATAAATATGCAACAGGTATTTCTAAAGGTATGTAAATTTATACATCCAAAATAGGCTCTATGCAATAGATAATAATGATAGCTATTGAGATAATCATTTGAAAGATTTTTCACATGCTTTTATTGTCCCCAGTTAAATTATCTGTCATCTACTATTACCTCAGGAAGCAGAGAAAGAAGATATTTACATCTTGGCATTATTTACCTCATGTACTAGTCAGGGTCCTGTGGAGAAACAGAAGCAATATGATACGTATAAGAAGAAATTTATTGTAAGAAAAAGACTTATACAATTATGGAAACTGAGAAGCCTCATAATCTCCACTCTGTAAACTGGAGCCCCAGGAAAGCTGATTGGTGTACATAGAGTCTGAAGGCCTGAGAACCATAGGAGGTGATGGTGTAGATTACAGTCTGAATCAGAAATCCTGAGAACCAGGAACTTGGAGAACAGTCAAAGATTCAAGTCCCTACTCAGGCAATCAGACAGGAAAAGCCAAATTCTTCCTTCCTTTGTCTCTTTGTTCCTTTTCAGGCCCTTTGTGAATTGGACTGTGTTCACTCACATTGGGGCCGGTAAACTGCTCTACTGAGTCTGTGGATTAAAATGTGAATTTCATCTGAAAACATCCTCACAGACACTCTCAGAAATAATGTTTTGTCAAATATATGGACACCCTGAGAGCTAATCAAATTGACACCTAAAATTAACCATCCCACCTCACTTTACCAAAGTTCTCTTGGCAAGAATTCAAAGAGTAAGGGCAGATGTGTTGTACAATTATTCACCTGTCAACATGTTTTTCAGTTCTATGCCTGTTTGACTTCCAGAAGATTGTTCCTCACATTACATAATACTTTTTACAAAATAATTGATATCATGACAACACAAAAATAGGGTACAGGTAGCATTGTATTTCCTTATTCCCCCTGTGATATAAAATTGTTTACATTGTGATAGATGTGAATTATTTATATAAAAATTTTGTAAAGTAACTTTAAAGTCATGTTTATCTCCATAATTCAGTGAATGTATGATTATATTACTTAATGAAAAATGAAATCAAATATACCCATTTTCAGGATGCTTAAATGACATATATTTCCTGATCTAAATAATTTAACAGTCCAGAGTGGTGACAGGATTATTGAAATAATCACTAATATACTTAGTTGCTGGACAAAGTACAAAATATTTTTTTCTTAACATTTATCAGTAGATACACTCCTATTCAATAAAATTGTATAAAGACACATTCTTAAGTATAGAAAGAAAACACTCACATATAACTCATAAATTAAAATGTATGGATACATAGTTATAAAAGGATGAAATTGCATATCAATAGTAAACCATGAAACGTAATGAGTTTCATACATTATTCTTGGACTACCACAAGCTCTGGAGAAGGCAATGGCAACCCACTCCAGTACTCTTGCCTGGAACATCCCGTGGACGGAGGAGCCTAGTGGGCTGCAGTCCATGGGGTCACTAAGAGTCAGACATGACTGAGCGACCTCACTTCACCACAAGCTCCTACTTTAGAAAGCCCTAGACAATAGTGGAAGTATAACTTTCCCATCAGAAGTGAATAATATGATTACACTCGATGTGATGTATACTTTAACAGGGATTCAAAATGATGTTTACCAAGAAGTCTTTATATCCTTAAGTACTTTCATCCTTCTATGCTGTTCATTAAAAATGTATTTTGTATGACCAGAAGCAATATTAAATAACCTCGTAAGACTAAGGTTGTGTGGTTCAGTGGCATAATTTTAATTGCCTTAATTCAGAGATAAGTCCTATTTCCCAGGAGGGTACTTGTTTCTACTACTTGATAAAAATGATAAATCTATTAATTTGTATCATTGCAAACAGCAGTTTTATCAGATAGTGTATCAACATATTAAATGCTGTGCAACAATATCCTGGAGGCAAAACAAAGTGAAAACCTTTATTTAGTAGATTTTGTTCTTGCCCTGACTTTTATGTTAACATGCAACCTAAATAATCTTTTTCATCATCAAAACCCTTTGGCAAAACAGTAACTAATACTTGATACCTTCACAAAGATGGTTTTATCCATCATTTTAAAGAAAACAAGAATGAAGTCAGAGTAATATATTTGAAATATGGAACACTTGGCAGTGAAAGGAGATGCTTATGAATGTAAGGTTCTGGTACTGTTAAAAGCTATATTTGAAATCAGAGAGTATTGGGAAGATTCTTCTAAATATTCTACTTGAATCTTTTCTTTATAATTAAAATCTAAGTTCAAGTAAAAAGGAAAGAATGTAAATAAACCTAGAAAAATTTATACTTGATCTAAGAAGAAAAAAAAAAAACTGGAATATGGAAAAATTCAAATGTAAAAACATTCTATTATGTTTTTAAACCCTGGGTGACATCTTATGACTTTCTGAGGTGATAGCCACACCTTGAATACCAAGAAACCAGAGAAAGAGTTGAATGACATAAGATGGAACATGGCAGCTGACTCAGAATCAGCACAATAGGGATTCATGGGGAAAATAAAAAACTGGAAAAATACCCCCCTCCCTTACTAAATGATAAGCATTCTTACATTGCAAAAACCTATGCCTGAGTTTTTCCTACAAGGCAGTCAACAACAGGTAAAAAATTACAATCCTTGGAAACATCAGTAAGCAATACAGTATTACCTGTGGTCATGATAGGGCATAATTGTACTTAAAACAAGAAACTAGGGACAAGTTGATGATGCTTTTAGTTTCTTGGAATTAATACTTTAGAAAAGCTTATCTGTGAACAACAATATACGATTTCATAAAAAGGAGGGCATTGTGTTCTTTTTGTCTATGAAACTCAAACATAGTTGCATTCCCACTGTGTTATTATTCAGGGGGTTGCTCTATGTAAAGACTATTCAATTGAAGATATTTTCACAAAGGGTAGGGGTTTGTTGTAGATGATATTCACTGAAATTGAAACTCCATCTCAGAAGAGATCTTTTTTGTAGAGCCATAGTTCCTGTGTCCTGACAGAGTTACAGTCTTCTTACAGACACATTGTAATGAAACCTCAATGAGGCTTCTTAATGAAAATAAAATTGACATTTATAGTGGATCCTTAATAGCACTGACTAATGAGATTGCACTACTGTATGTAACAGGATTTGAAGAAACACTTTTTAACATTTGTGTTACCCTTACCAGGGTAAGGAAGCTCCTGCCAACATGTTATGTTTTGTTCATGCTTTATTCTAGCAGTGACTAACCGAACAGTGGCTGCAAGGTTGTGGATGTTCAGATGTATGCAGATGGAACAGAGGAATGAACTCAAGGTAAGGAATAGGTCAGCAGAGTACAGGATATACCAATGCTCAATATTTTTAAATCATTTCAGACACCCCTGTCCTTTCTCAGACTACCAGGTGTTATAGCCATAGCAGTTCACATTTCCCTTGAGGAGATGTTTTGGTTTGTTCATTTTTGTTGTTTTTTGTTTGTTTTGTCATCAGTCAGGGAAACTCAGAAATTGAGTTATAGTTGGAAGGCCCATAGCAGGAAGATAACTACATGAGTAAGGAAATATACGCCCATAGGTGAGAGAGACTGAAACTCCCTAACTCTCCTCTAGGTTCTAGGTCATGGCCACCTGAGTATTTGGGGGAAACAAAAGAAAAAAAATTAAACGAGTGACAACAATATAAATAAGACAAAAAAATATAAGAAGCTAACAATATATTGCAAATGTGAATATTATATGTCAACTAAAAGCTCCATACCATTTTCAAGCATATCTTAGTGGGAAAAATTATTTTTGTCATTAGTTACAAAAATGACATTTGGAGATAAACCTATCTTTGACATAAATTAAGAAAGAAGAGTTACAGAGGTACAATTTTCTACCAAAGACTAGTTAAACAATTTCAGCCAAACCTTTGCTCCTGTGATTTATATACCAACAGATCTGTCCTTGGAAAGGCCCAAGTGTACATGCATGCTCACTCACTTCAGTCATGTTTGATTCTTTGCACCACTGTGAACTGGAGCTCTCTAGGCTCCTCTGGTCCATGGGATTCTCCTGGCAAGAATACTGGAGAGGGTTGCCATGCCCTCCGCCAGGGGATCTTCCCTACCCATGGATTGAACCAGCCTCTCCTACATTGCAGGTGGATTCTTTACTGCTGAGCCTCTGGGGAAGTCCCTGGAAGGCCCTAGTCCCACTAATTTCACTCATTTAACTAATAACTCTAAATGTTAGAAGGGTGGTTTAAAGAACTTTATTTACCCAATTATCAAAATCCTTTCCTTTAAATTGGGGCTTTATTCTTACAAAAGTTCTTATAAATCGGGATGATTCTTTATTATTTTTATGTTTTTTTTTTTTCTTTTCAGTAACTGCCATTCTAGACCTCCTTTCCTAAAGCCTTCCAAGGCTATAGACTCATTGTTAGTTCCTAATTATAACTGCTACATTTTATTCTCATGTATTGAGAAACCTGGAACAAGATGACATTTTGCTGCATTTATGGACCTGTCATCAGACTGTGAGTCAATTGGAAAGAACTGCATGTAGAAAGGAGAAGGCAAGGGCTCCCCACTCCAGTACTCTTGCCTGGAGAATCCCAGGGACGGAGGAGCCTGGTAGGCTGCAGTCCATGGGATCACTAAGAGTCAGACACGACTGAGCGACTTCACTTTCACTTTTCACTTTCATGGATTGGAGAAGGAAATGGCAACCCAGTCCAGTGTTCTTGCCTGGAGAATCCCAGGGACGGGGGAGCCTGGTGGGCTGCTGTCTATGGGGTCGCACAGAGTCGGACACAACTGAAGTGACTTAGCAGCAGCCGCAGCATGTAGAAAAGTGCTTCTGATGATATCCTCCATATCCTTGTCACAATATCATGTAATAGCTGCATGGTTTGAATGGAATCACAACAGAGAAAACTGTATCTTTATATGTCATAAAGTAGGATAAAAGCTTTTTTTTAACTTAAAAATCAATAACTCTACAGAGATTTATGATGAATACGACAGAGGCAAGTCCTACATTCTTTCTGGCACCCTCTATGAATAGTAACAAAACCAGTTATCAAGTGAATTGTAGGTATCTGGAGATACCTAGGTATTTAGGACCTAGAATAACATAGTTATTCTAATTTTTAAAATCACCAAAACTCCAGCTTATTCCTTTCAAGCATTATCCTGAAGAAACTGGGCACCTCAATAAAGTACTTGTTTAAGCATTTGAGCTTAAATGGTGTTACTTGAAAAAGACTTTATCCTGCCTATAGAATTTCCTGTAGCCAACCTCAATGGAAATGTACATGGGTTACATATTTATGTCATATCCCTTGAATTCTTAAAGTGTCAACTTTGTCATGTACATTCTTAACGTTTAGATATTTCCATAAATAATACAGAATTGTACTTGTGTTTCAAGACCAAACCATAATGGCTTCATTTTGAATTATTTGCCTTCTTGTTTCTATCCAAAGAAATAATGACAAATTAACAGTTAGAGAAAAATTTGCTGATTAGTCACTCAATAGGTTTTCCAACACCCACCCTTAACCTGTTAACCTTGAATTGAAAAGAAATCATCTGAAAACTACATAAATTATATACCAGTCCATTACACTTAGAACTGTCTTCATGAAATAAAATGTGTATTTTGTCTTTGACTTTTATTAAGGGGATACCTTAAAAATAGCCATGTACATTTTATTCCTGATCTTTTCTAAATGAACTGTTGAAGTTACCTTCTGATAAATTGTTTAATATCCCATATATAAAAATTCATCAAAGAAATGTCTTATAACTTGTATTAGAAAACATTGCATTGTATTTCCCTGATCTACTTTCACAAATTAACAATGAGGTGACACAGCCTATCACAGTCCCTCATGTGCTTTAGGTTTAATTTATATTCAGACCAGTAGCTAGTCTTGTTCTATTTTCTGATTCATTACCTGGCTCTTGCTCTTTTTCCTTGTTTCAATGATATGTAATGCATTTGTGACTCTTGGCATAACCTACTTTCAATTGTTAGGGGAGCGAAAAAAAATACCAGGAAGAAAGTAACTGATAAATCTAATGTGCCCTAAAATGCACATGATTTCGAGATAAATATGAACACTGTACATGGATGTGCCAATAGAACGTAAAACTGCATTCCAAAATATTTTAAGACTGTTAGTTTTCTTGAGTTATTCAGAATTTAAATGTAGTTAAATTCATCAATCATTTACTGAATATTTATTTTGTGGAAATTACCATGTAAGATAGCTTCATCAGTTCAGTTCAGTTCAGTCGCTCAGTCGTATCCGACTCTTTGCAACCCTGTGAATCACAGCACACCAGGCCTCCCTGTCCATCACCAACTCCCGGAGTTCACTCAAACTCATCTCCATAGAGTCGGTGATGCCATCCAGCCATCCCATTCTCTGTTGTCCCCTTCTCCTCCTGCCCCCAATCCTTCCCAGCATCAGTCTTTTCAGACAGCTTCATAGGAGTCCATAAATAGAAATTAGGAAAAGTAGCTTCTATTCTGGCCAGATCAGAATTTTTGGCTTTGGAGAAACAAATTCTCTGAGTTTTGGGTTAATTGGCTATCGAAAGCAGAGCCCTAAGCTCCCTGTCAGTTCAAAAAGTTTACTGTTGACTTGGAGACATACTTTTTATTTCTGTAAGCTTATGATGGTGCTTGAGACATATGTGCTAATCACTTTTACATGAAGCAAATTTAAGTTTTAATTCTGACAATAAAAATTTCAAGTAAAAGTGATTTTAGCAGACAAAACATTTTGACTCAGGAGTACATGGAGTAAGGGATTTATCTACATTTTCAAAGATGTCCATGGGGTTGCAAAGAGTCAGACACGACTGAACTACCAAATTGAACTGAATTCAAAGATGTTTAGAATCTCAATGAAAGAATATGCAGTGGAGGGCCTTAAACAAAGAATAAACAATATGAAAATTACAAAGGAGCAAAAGTTACTTGACAGACTTACAAGACTCTAAAAGGAAATTCACATTTTTTAGCATTAAACACATTAAATTTCATCCCACTTCTATTAAAAATAAAATATTAATATTAAAATAAATCTAAATATATCCAGAAAGTTTTGATATTAAACCTGATGTTTCTTTTCAATTATATAATTATAATCTTCTTATAATAGCATCTAAACAAACGCTTACTTTGAATATTTGATAATTTATTACTTCATGAATGTGGAGCAAAAGCTTCAGGGAAAGAAAGAGATAAACAGAGTTAGAAACTGATGTTCGAATCATCTCTTACATCAGACACATTCAACTAGCAGAAGCTATTGATTTATTTTTCAAAGTTCTGGTGGTTTAAAAGTGTCACTGTCTCTGAATTCACCCATTAAACCATTTCACATCTGAGTGTGTAAATGTACAATCTGAGTGAAAGGGAAAACTGGAAGAAATATGTACATTTAATTCAATAACTCATCCTTAATTTAATTTTATAACCAATCATTCTCATATTAAAATGATACTAATGTAAGACCCTAATGATGGCAAATGCATTATGTCACTAAAACAGAAATTCTGACTAAAAAGCTTCTATCCAGCAGAAAAAAACAATCAACAAAACATATAGCAACCTGTATAATGGGAGAAGATATTTGTAAATCATATATCTGATAAGGGGTTGATATCCAAAATACATAAAGAAATCATACAATTCAAAAGCAAAACAAAACAAATCAATCCAATTTAAGAAATGAGCAGAGTACTTGAATATACTTTTTTCCACAGGAGGCATACAGATGGCCACAGGTACACGAAAACATGCTCTACATCACTTATCATCAGGGACATGCAAATCAAAACTGCTATGAAATATTACCTCACAGTGTTAGAATGGTTGTTATAAAAAAAACAGAAATAGACAATGTTAGCAAGTATGTGGAGAAAAGGAAAGCCTTGTGCACTGTTGGTGGGATAGAATGGAAGTTCCTCAAAAAGTTAAAACTACCATGTGATCCAGAAATTCTACTTCTGGGTATTTATCTGAAGAAAATTTTAAAAAACTAACTCAAAAAGATATATGCACCCATTGCAGCATTATTTACAATAGGCAAGATATGGAAGCAATGTAAGTATATATGGATGAAGCAAATACGGCATATACATGTGAAATATTGTATATTCAGCAGTAAAAAATGAAATCTTGTCATTTGCAACTACGTAGAGCTTGTGAAATGAAACAGAGAAAGACGAATAATATATGATCTCACTTATGTGTGAAATATAAAAAGTAAAATCAAGCTGAAGATACAGAGAATAGATAGTTGCCAGAGACAGGGGCTGGGAGTGGGAAAAATGGGTGAAGGGTGTAAAAAGGTACAATTTTCCAGTTATAAAATAAATCATGGAGATTTATTTATCTATAGCATGGTAACTGTAGTTATTAATACTGCATTGCATATTTCAAGTTGCTAACAAAGTAGATCTAAAAAGTTCTCATAACAGGAAAAAACATTCTGTAACCACAAATGGTGACAGATGTTAACAAGACTTACTCTGGTGATCATTTCATACTATCAAATCATTATGCTGCACACCAGAAATTAATATAATGTTGTATGTCAATGTAATTCATGTTTAACTACAGTTTATTAATGCTACTGCAGCTGACTTACACACTTATGGGCTAATATCCTTCAGTTCATTAAGAATTTCCTTGCTCTCTTTGAAAACAATAATGGCTCAAGAAGTTCCTATTTTCCAGAAGTCCTCATGTGGTACCTTATTTCAAAGATAGCTTCATGATGGGAATTAAAACATAGGATGACTCCAAAAAAACCCCACTATGCTTTATTATATTGAAAGCTGAATTTATTTATTGATAGTTTTGATAAACACTTCTTCAATGTTAATACCACTTACTTGAACAACAAGATGAAAAAGGCAGAAAATGTGTCCACACAAAGTTGATGATCAGTTGAGACAAAAGTGACATTTTCATAAGCTTTCATTCAGTATTTATTTAATACATGTCTCTGCTATTAGTACATAGTACTACGAGATTCAGTTAAAATTTGTTGAGTGAATACATAAATGAGTGAATAATAATTTTTTGAGTAGATATGATGACCATGACATTGTGCTAAGCTTTGATGATATAAATGTGATTCCACTGAGCCCTTCCTTTGAGATGTTTGCAGTCTATTGAAGGGGGCAGAATCATAAGCAACAATTTGATGAATATTAGAAATAAGTTAATATAGAGGCCCTGGGCCCTCTTAGCTCAGCTTAGAAGATTGAGCAGGGAGGACACATTGGAAAAAAAAGAAAAATACCATCAAGTTGAATCTTGAAAAGTAACTGGAAGAATAGAAAAGTAAAGGAAACGTGATCCTAATAGAGGGAAAGGCAGGAACAAAGGCAGGTAAGCAATTCACATTATTGGAAAGCACCAACCAGCTTAGTAATGTGGGAGCTTAAGGAAGGTGGATAAACTTTGGGGAGAATATAATGAGTCATGGTTTACCCAGCTCTCCTGACTACAATAAGAAACAGCTTCTATTTTAGCTGATTTTAAGGAATTTATAAAATATTAGAAATAGAGATAAAGGTGTTTTTAATTCTATAATCATAACATGGAAAAATAATATCTACTAAAATTTTAGCATATTCAGTGTCTTATAACGTACATGTCCATATTATATGAATGTATGTATAAAAGTACAGATGCCCATTTTTAACCTATTTTGAAACATACTATACATAATTTGGGCATCCCTGGTGGCTCAGGTGGTAAAGAATCTTCCTGCAATGCAGGAGACCTGGGCTTGATCCCTGGGTAAGGAAGATCCCCTGGAGGAGGAAATGGCAGCCCACTCCAGTATACTTGTCTAGAGAATCTCATGGACAGAGGAGCCTGGCAGGCTATAGCCTGGCAGGCTATGGTTCATAGGGTCGCAAAGAGTCAGACATGACTGATCAACTAAGCACAGCACAGCATACATAATTTAATAGCTTTCTTAGCTTACAAAATTAAACCTAATTTTATTTTATTAAATATTATTAAAAATAAAGTTTTAATGGCTATTATATGAGAATATTACAGATTTTAATAGATTTATTTTTAAACAATAAAATTGTTTATGTTAAAAAATATTGAAATAATAATTTCTTATAGTAGTGTGTGAACAGTCAACATTAAAACTTTCTGACTTTTTACCTGGAGTCTTCTTTAAGATCGTCAGTATGAACAATCGAGCATAAAGTTAAGGTCACAGGGCTGTTATCATAATGATCCAGTGAGAGGTAAGGGAAGGCTGTGCTCCCACCTTTAATGTAGTTGGCACCATTTATTTCAGAGAATATTGAGCATTCTCCAGAGCCAGAAAATTGATTTAAAAAATTATCCTTTGGCTTCTGGATCTGCTGAAATGATCTCACCTGTTATTTCTAAGCCTTCTGGTATGATCTGGAGATTTAATTTTTAAAATGTGTATCCTTGTCCATGAAAGATTATGCTAAGGAATCAGAGAAGAATGCTGTGTGTATCAGAGTGCAGAATTTAATATTAATTTTGTTTTGTATATGTTAGTTCTCCTAGCTACTGGTTTTCATAGCTATTGGATGAAATATTTTAAAGTTGTATGATAAGAAGAAGTGTTTTCTAAAACCCGGGTTATTTGTTGACTAACTTCTTACTGCTATTCTCCAGTTTAATATATAAATAAGGGGATATCCCATTCTATTTAATTTTACTGAAGGCTGAAGTAAGTATAAGATATGTGAAGTATTTGTTTCTTCTAGCTTTTTGAGAATGGAAGAATCAGATTCTTACTATTAATATAGTTTCTAACTGTGAAAACCTTACTTTAATATTGTGACCAGTTAAACAAAACCACTTCAGAGAAAAGGAAGATGGTAGCCCCCATCCACTCTCTCTAAACTTTTGTCAGTTAACATTTGTTGTATTAAAATTCACTCCAAAAACATAATGACTTAAATGACAAACTGTATCACTAGCTCCTGATGCTATGGGTCAACTGGGCAGTTCTTTTCTCGTCCAGTTTTACTTGCTTTTTAATATGCTGTCACTGTGAAGGAGGAAGAAGATTTGCTGATCTTGGCTGAGCTCTGTCTCATCTTTGGAGCCTCCACCAGGCAAATGTGATGCCTCTACTTTCAACATAGTTTCTCAACCTACAACAGTCTAACATAGGCTGAGTAGGGACTCCAGAGAATAGATGATTCACAAGCCCAGACAAACTTCCAGGGATAGGAAATAGACTCTGCCTCTTCGTGGGAGGAGCTGCAAAGTAACATTGGAATAAGTACTGATAACTGCGTAGCATTTTTGCTTTCTGCCAGTAGCAATGAATCATGTTTATATTTTATCTTAGTATCCTAATTAATTCTTACGGCATGCCTGTGTGCTTAGTGGTGTCCCTTTGGACTGTAGACCCTCAGGCTCCTTAGTCCATGGGGTTTTCCAGGCAAGAATAATAGGGCAGGTTCCCATTTCCTTCTCCAGGGGATCTTCCCAATCCAGGGATTGAACCCACGTCTCCTCTACCTCCTGTGTCTCCTGTGCTGTAGGTCGATTCTTTACCCCCTGAGCCATAGGGGAAAGACAATAAAATTTTTTAATATTTCTCTTTTGTTCAATTATCATGATCAATGCTATGCATACAGTGGGCATTCTTAATGAAAACAATTTGATAAAGTTTTACAGTTAATATATTTCCCTTTTTTAAAGATATTTTTCTAAACCATTTTTAGAGTCTTTATTGAATTTGTTACAGTATTGTTTCTGTTTTATGCTTTGGGTTTTTGGCCACAAAGTAAGTGTAATCTTAGCCCCCTGAACAGGAATTGAACCTGCACCTCCTATATTGCAAGGCAGTACTTAACACTGGACTGCCAGCAAGTAACTCCCCCGCCCCCCGCTTTTTTTAAATGATTTTTTTTAATGTAGATCATTTTTTAAATCTTTATTGAGTTTGTTACAATATTTATTTCTCTTTCAAAAGAAAGAGTGGAAACCATTTGGACCATTATTTCCTAACCAGCAGCGTATATTGTATATCTTATTTATGCAATGTACTAGGGTTGATCACACATGTAACTGACCCACTGTTTCTACCTCTCAGGGTAGAGAAAATGACAGAGACATTATCCATAAGGAAGATAAGCAAGTTCCATACAACTAGAGGCCAGACTTGCACTCATTAAGCTTCTACCAATGGTAATACTTTTACAAATGTGTCTGAAGATATTTTATTAAAAGCTTTCCCCATTTCCTCTATTCCACTTTTTGTGGTAGGTAAATCTATTTTTTCTCTGTAATATTATTTTGTATCTTTTTTTTTTTTAATGCTATCTTTCCTATAGCGTTTCCCTGGTGGCTCAGATGGTAAAGAATCTGTCTGCAATACAGGAGACCCAGATTCAATCCCTGGGGTCAGGAAGATCCCTTGGAGAAGAGAATGACAACCCACTCCAGAATTCTTTCCTGGAGAATTCCATGGACAGAGGAGCCTGGTGAGCTACAGTCCATGGAGTCACAAAGAGTCAGATACAATTGAGCAACTAACACTTCCTATATTCCCTTAATTTATTTCCTTTATTTTTACTTATTTTTTGTATCAACTCATGGCTAATTATTTTTCAAATAAAAAATAAAACATGTTTAAGAAGTAAAACAAAGAGTTATGTCTGGAAATTAAACCATGTGCATGGAAAACAAGTGACATAAACTTTACAGCTTTTGAAATATCCATATTCAGAAGCTCCAGAAAGTATCCAGTTAACTCTTTGTTCTCATGGATGAAGCCTGCTTTTGTCACAAAGAGAATCATTTGAATTGAATTAACATTTACTCTTCAATTTCTCTTAAATGCCTACAACTGTTGTAGCATATTTTCCCACTTTTCATAAGAAATAAATATAAATTTTTGGAAAGATTGGAGATATTCATAATATTGTTTCTAAAAGATTGTGTTCACTTTTCCAATCATGATTTCTACAGCTGAACATTTAATCCACATTTAGGTTTTTCATTCAGTGGCTTATGATAGCAAATACGTCTATCATTCTAAGTATTATTACGTTTTCCTTGGTATCACAGTCTATTTCATTTAAAGGTTAAATAATCACTGGCAAAAGGACATTGGACAAATGAGATGGTGAAAATCATTTTCCTTGACATTTAGACATAACAAGCAAAATTCAGTTTCGGTAATCATGATCCATTTAATACCATATTTAGAAGACTGATACTTAATGATTTGTCAACTGGCATTTACAAGCAGAATAAAAATTTTCTTTCCCTTTTTTAAGGTTCAGGTTGAAGAAATAAAATTTAATTGAGATTAAAAAATAATGCAAAACAGAAAAATAAATTACTGATAATTGAGAAAAATATGTTTCCAAGGGACAATTTGGATTTTTTCCTAGGCAGCTAAATTTTATAATACATAAATCAACTGAACTTATTGCTATTCTTAGATACAACATATATGCTGTTACAATTGCACAGAAATACTTGACATTTTTACAAACAAATATTATGGTAATTTGCTTGGAATAACATTTATTGTTGCTTTTGTTGTGATTCAATTCTACTAAATAGAACAAGATAATAGAAGAATAGTGCAAATTAAGTACTACTTCTAACAGTGACATTAAATAGCCATGATTTTAGAGAAATTCTTATCACATAAAATGTTCCAAGTTATGTGTGAAAATATCTATTATGTATGATGAATTGTCAAAGTATGTTGGAATTGATTTTAGGTTAGGTTCACAGTGTTCATCGTCAATTAGTTTTTCCCTTTCTATGAGTTTAGGGCACCTTTTTAAGTCTGGTCAATTGTCTCACATATGTGTCATTGGAGATTAGAGGGAAAACTCAAGAAATATTTGACTTATAGAACACTGTCAATACCACAGGAGAAATAGAAAGGGAGAAATATGAAAGGATTTGTTGTGACAAACTGATACTACAGTTACTACATTAAAAAATTTTTCCCATATAATGCTTATATTTACAATCACAAATTCCAGCAGTATATCACTCCTGAATTTATATAATTAAATCCCTCTGCTCACATATGCATTTTTAGACAACTTTCATATTTTAAGGCAATATTATCATGGACATTATTATCTCTTAGTCATAAAACTTTTCTGTAAAATTTCTACCA
Source organism: Moschus berezovskii (assembly GCF_049115385.1). Classification (NCBI taxonomy): domain Eukaryota; kingdom Metazoa; phylum Chordata; class Mammalia; order Artiodactyla; family Moschidae; genus Moschus; species Moschus berezovskii. Next base: position 55,447,803 of record NC_142461.1, read on the forward strand.
AATGACCAGAACACCACATCTGTTTTCTGCTATTACTTCCCAGTATTTCACAGTTGTCTCCTATTTCTTTACTTGTGTAATTCTCACTCTGACAAAGTTGTATGGGATCATCAACTAATACAAAGATATTAAAATTCTCTGAAGGAAAATTTAAATTTTTGGTGGAATTTAACTGGAGATGTATATTTGAACAGACAAATGTATTATTAATTTTTAGGCATTGATTTAGAAATTTGAAGGTACAAAATAATTTTGCTGCTACTCTCAAAACCTCCCATCACTTTAAGGAAGCCTGATTCAAGAGCAGTGACAACAAAGTAAGAAAAAGAATGAAAGTCACATTTGAATTGGATAGATGGATAATGTTAATCCAGACAGAAAGACTAGTGTAAACAAAGGCACAGAGGTGTGAGCTTCTATGACATATCCAGAGAACAGGAATCATCAGGATGACTTTAGTGCTGCAGATAACTAAGAAAAACTGTTCTAAATAGGTGTTTGAAATACAGGGTGGTATGTTGAAAGTGTACTTAAACATCAAAGTTTGGAGTTTTAGCTTATTTTATATTTAACGGAAAGCAGAAAAATCTTGTAAACATGGGGTTCAGTTCAGTTCAGTAGCTCAGTCGTGTCTGACCCTTTGTGACCCCATAGACTACAGCATGCCAGGCTTCCCTGTCCATCACCAATGTCCAGAGCTTACTAAACTCATGTCCATCCAGTCAGTGATGACATCCAACCATCTCATTCTCTATGGGGTTGGACAAACAAAATTTTAAGGGTCACCCTCATACAATACAGAAAAAATAAATTTTAAAGAGATGTAAACCATAAAGGAGATCAATCCTAGGTGTTCATTGGAAGGACTGATGCGAAAGTTGAAACTGCAATACTTTGGCCACCTCATGCAACGAGTTGACTCACTGGAAAAGACTCTGATGCGGGGAAAGGTTGGGGGCGGGAGGAGAAGGGGAAGACCGAGAATGAGATGGCTGGATGCCATCACCGACTCTGTGGACATGAGTTTGAGTGAACTCTGGGAGTTGGTGATGGACAGGGAGGCCTGGTGTGCTGTGATTCATGGGGTCACAGAGAGTCAGACACGACTGAGCGACTGAACTGAACTGAACTGAAGACATAAGAATGCCATTCAGGCATTTGAAATAGTCAAAATGGAATATTATTAGAACAGAGTCATCAATAGGTCTCATCCAGAACGATGGTACTGAAGTCAGTGTGCTCATCAAATATCCTAAAAACTTTTTAAAATATGTCTAGTTCCTACTACGAAGAGACTAAGTCAATGATAAGGCTCTACAGTCTGCAGTGGTAAAAGCTGCCCTTATGGTTCTAATGCAACCAGCCAGACACCAGTCTTTATCCCAGCAACTGAGAACCAATCAACTAGTAACAAAGTAATCAAATAGCAATGCTGGTCTAGGCTGATATATTGAGAAAGATTGTGAGGCTAAATCTGGGCTTTGTTGGATAAAGAGAGTCATTCAGTGTCACCAGCTGTAAACTCAGGACCATGCACTCTCCTTCTATGGCCTAGATTAGGACAAGGAGACTGTGGGAATGGAGAGAGGTTGAATCTGAGAATTAGTTTAGAGATAAAATCAGCAAGTCTTCACCAGTAATCAGAAATGGAATCTCTGAAAAAGAGAAGTCAAGGGTGACTGACTCATCGTTTCTTGTTTACTGGCTTAGACAACTAGTTGGATAATGATGACTAAAAAACAGAAGGCATGGGCATGCCTTGAGAATATCTGCAAGCAAAAACAGAGAGTGGTGTATAAATTAAGTTTGTAGATAGAGAAAGGTGGAGGTAGGCTGGTGTGAGAAGGGATTGATGGAGGAAAGTATTGGAGGATCTGGAAAGAAATGGGATTAAGAGACCAGTGGAAGGGTTAGTCTTGCAAAGCACACAAATATGTCATCTGACACCAAAAAGGGAAAGATCCAAAGCAATATTATGTATACACATTCAGAGATAAACAGAAAGGAAACTGGGAGATTTCTTGAGAGATTTTGAAAGTAAAGTAAACAATTGCTTTACTTAGGGAGATGGTTATCAAACTTGAGTGTGCTCCAGAATCTCTAGGAAGACTTCTTAAAACACATATACCGCCAGACCCCACCCACAGAAATTTTGTTTCAGTATGTCTGGAGCAGAGTGTGGGAATTTTCATTTTTAAAATGTTGCTAGGTGTGCCTATTCTCTGCCACACTTGGAACCACTGGATTAGACTATGGGGCAATCAAAGCTCATGCTACTTCCCTCACATTTTTAGGTCTTTCAGGTAGAAGAAATATTTCAAAATTCACCCAAAAGATGTTCACAAACCCCCACTCTGAAGATACTGATTGCTAAAAATAATCATTATGATAGTGATTTGAGAAACACTAAAACAAAGGAACTGAAACTTTTTTCTCTAAAGGGCAGATAGCAAATATTTTTGACTTTGTGGTCTCTGTTGCAACAACTCACTTTGCCCTCAGAAAAAGTCCCAGAACAAAAGGCAATCAAGTAGGCATGGTTAGATTCCATTAACTCTTTATTTACAAAAACAAGAAAGCAGCTAGTTTGACCTATGGGATGTTGTTTTATATCCTTATTCTAGGGAAAAAAATGTTAAAAGATCTTTAAGATTCAGTTCAGTTCAGTCGCTCAGTCCTGTCCGACTCTTTGTGACCCCATGGACTGCAGCACGCAGCGCTTCCCTGTCCATCACCAACTCCTGGAGTTTACTGAAACTCATGTTCATTGAATTTGTGATGCCACCCAACCATCTCATCCCCTGCCGTCCCCTTTGCCTCCCACCTTCAACCTTTCCCAGCATCAGGGTCTTTTCAAATGAGTCAGCCCTTCACATCAGGTAGCCAAAGCATTGGAGTTTCACCTTCAACATCAGTCCTTCCAGTGAATATTCAAGGACTGATCTCCTTTATGATAGACTGGTTGGGTCTCCTTGCAGTCCAAGGGACTCTCAAGAGTGTTCTCCAGCACCACAGTTCAAAGGCATAAATTCTTCTGTGATCAGCTTTCTTCACAGTCCAACTCTCACATCCATACATGACCACTGGAAAAATCATAGCCTTGACTCGACAGACCTTTGTTGAAAAAGTAATGTCTCTGCTTTTAAATAAGCGGTCTAGGTTGTTCACAATTTTCCTCCCAAGGATAAGCATCTTTTAATTTCATGGCTGCAATCACCATCTGCAGTGATTTTGGAGCCAAGAAAAATAAAGTCAGCCACTGTTTCCACTGTATTTGTCATGAAGTGATGGGACTGGATCCCATGATCTTAGTTTTCTGAATGTTGAGCTTTAAGCCAACTTTTTCACTCTCCTCTTTCACTTTCATCAAGAGGCTCTTTAGTTCTTCACTTTCAGTCATAAGGGTTATGTCATCTGCATATCTGAAGTTATTGATATTTCTCCCAGCAATCTTGAATCCAGCTTGTGCTTCCTCCAGCCCGGTATTTCTCATGATGTACTCTGCGTATAAGTCAAATAAACAGGGTGACAACATACAGCCTTGATGTACTCCTTTTCCTATTTGGAACCAGTCTGTTGTTCTATGTCCAGTTCTAACTGTTGCTTCCTGACCTGCATACAGGTTTCTCAAGAGGCAGGTCAGATGGTCTGGTATTCCTATCTCTTTTAGAATTTTTCACAATTTATTATTATCCACAGTCAAAGGCTTTGACATAGTCAATAAAGCAGAAATGGATGTTTTTCTGGAACTCTCTTGCTTCCTCGATGATCCAGCAGATTTTGGCAATTGGATCTCTGGTACCTCTGCCTTTTCTAAAACCAGCTTGAACACCTAGAAGTTCACAGTTCACGTATTGCTGAAACCTGGTTTGGAGAATTTTAAGCATCACTTTACAGGTGTGTGCTGCTGCTGCTGCTGCTAAGTCACTTCAGTCGTGTCCGACTCTGTGCGACCCCATAGACGGAAGCCCACCAGGTTCCCCCGTCCCTGGGGTTCTCCAGGCAAGAACACTGGAGTGGCTTGCCATTTCCTTCTCCAATGTGTGAAAGTGAAAAGTGAAAGTGAAGTCGCTCAGTCGTGTCCGACCCTTAGCAACCCCACGGACCGCAGCCTACCAGGCTCCTCCATCCATGGGATTTTCTAGGCAAGAATACTGGAGTGGCTTGCCATTGCCTTCTCCGTACAGGTGTGTGAGATGAGTGCAATTGTGCGGTAGTTTGAGCATTCTTTGGCCTTGCCTTTCTTTGGGATTGGAATGAAAACTGACTTTTTCCAGTCCTGTGGCCACTGCTGAGTTTTCCAAATTTGCTGGCATATTGAGTGCAACACTTTCACAGCATCATCTTTCAGGATTTGAAATAGCTCAACTTGAATTACATCACTTCCACTAGCTTTGTTCGTAGTGATGCTTTCTAAGGCCCACTTGACTTCATATTCCAGAATGTCTGACTCTAGGTGAGTGATCACACCATCGTGATTATCTTCGTCGTGAAGATCTTTTTTGTACAGTTCTTCTGTGTATTCTTGCCACTTCTTCTTAATATCTTCTGCTTCTGTTAGGTCCACACCACGTCTGTCCTTAGTTGAGCCCATCTTTCCATGAAATGTTCCCTTTTTATCTGTAGTTTTCTTGAAGAGATCTCTAGTCTTCCTCATTCTATTGTTTTACCCTATTTATTTGCATTGATCATTGAAGAAGGCTTTCTTATCTCTCCTTGCTATTCTTTGGAACTCTGAATTCAAATGGGTATATCTTTCCTTTTCTCCTTTGCTTTCCACTCCTCTTCTTTTCACAGCTATCTGTAAGGCCTCCTCAGACAGCCATTTTTCTTTTTTGCATTTCTTTCCCATGGGGATGGTCTTGATTCCTGTCTCTTTTACAATGTCACGAACCTCTGTCCGTAGTTCATCAGGCACTCTATATATCAGATCTAGTCCCTTAAATCTTTTTCTCACTTCGAATGTATAGTCATAAAGGATTTGATTTTGGTCATACTGGAATGGTCTAGTGGTTTTCTCCAGTTTCTTCTATTTCAGTCTGAATTTGGCAATAAGGAGTTCATGATCTGAGTCACAGTCAGCTCCCGGTCTTGGTTTTGCTGACTGTATAGAGCTTCTCCATCTTTGGCTGCAAAGAATATAATCAATCTGATTTTGGTGTTGACCATCTGGTGATGTCCAGATGTCCATGGTGTAGAGTCTTCTCTTGTGTTGTTGGAAGAAGGAGTTTGCTATGACCAGTGCATTCTCTTGGCAGAACTCTATTAGCCTTTGCCGTGCTTTGTTCTGTAATCCAAGGCCAAATTTGCCTGTTAGTCAGGTGTTTCCTGACTTCCTACTTTTGCATTCCAGTCCCCTATAATGAAAAGGGCTATGGTTTTTCCAGTGTTCATGTATAGATGTGAGAGTTGGACTGTGAAGAAAGCTGATCACCGAAGAATTGGTTGATGCTTTTGAATTGTGGTGTTGTAGAAGACCCTTGAGAGTCCCTTGGACTGCAAGGAGATCCAACCAGTCCATTCTAAAGGAGATCAACCCCGGGTGTTCATTGGAAGGACTGATGGTAAAGCTGAAACTCCAATACTTTGGCCACTGCATGCGAAGAGTTGACTCATTGGAAAAGACTCTGATGCTGAGAAGGATTGGGGGTGGGAAGAGAAGGGGACGACAGAGAATGAGATGGCTGGATGGCATCACCGACTAGATGGACATGAGTTTCAGTGAACTCTGGGAGTTGGTGATGGACAGGGAGGCCTGGCGTGCTGTGATTCATGGGGTTGCAAAGAGTCGGTCACAACTGAGCAACTGAACTGAACTTATCTGAACTGAATTATCAAGTACATTTGATACATTCTTTGTAATACAGATTACATTGTTTGAAATGAACAGAAATCACTCAATTACATTATATCCCATTGGCAATTTATTACAGATAAGTTTTGGAATGAAAATAATACTATGAAAGACATATCTTTGCTTACATGTTGCCATCTGGTTTCCTTTGTCTGTTTTTATTCCTTTCTTCATTCATTGTATCGTTTTTCTTGATTTTTGTCTTAAATTTTTGGTATAATAGTCAGTAATAAAACCCTGAAGTGGTGTGGCATTGTTATAATATTTTTATGGATATCAATTATGAACTGACACACACAGAAGTAACAGAGAAAGTAAGTTTGACTGCTTTTTTGTTTGTCAGGGTAGCTGAGTTGAGTTAAAGCAACCTTAGCTTGTTTGCTAAAAATTATCATTGCTCTCAATGGAGCTAGAAATACAATTAATTTAAGATATGGAAAGCTGTGTTTCCAGAGACTTTATAAGGTCTCCTAATACCCTGAATATTGAAAACGTACACATTCATCCATATTAGAAGATTTCTTCCTCTCTGTTTATTAGTGTACTAATAAGATACTATGATATTGAGAATTTTACAGTAGCATTGCAAAGGTCATGTATGTACAATGAGTATACCTCAAATTGCTATCATATCCTTAGTCATCTAAGCAGACAGATACAACTTCTGGTTTTTTTTTCCTAATCTTTCTTTTAACTATTCAAAATTTACTTTGGCATTAGCATTCTGGGACTTAAGGGAAAGAGAAGAGAATACAAATAATGGTTCACTAGCATTTCACAGAGAAGCTTAAATAGAGACAGAAAAACGTTTCTTCGAGAGTAATTCATGATTTTGTAAGAAAAAGATGCAGCTCCAATGTCAACGTTTTTATATTCTTTGTAGGACAGTAATAAATATTTAAGCAACATATTTAAATATTTTATGTTGTGTTATTGGTAGATTGTATCAAGTATTATGCAACCAACAACGTATACCTCCAAGATGCCTGAATGGCATAAGAAAGGAACCTAGCAATTGTTTCATCGCCTGGTTGAAATAACATAGAACAAGAGGCATGGACAAAAGTGGGAGGGGGGAATCTTGACAATCTAAAATGAAGAATAATATATTTGCTCCATGCTTTCCTCACTACTTCTCTCTTCCTTCCTTGTGGTCCTTCTTCTTCCCTCTAAATGTTTAAGTCCATGTCTTTGGTGATGGAAATAGAGGGCACAGTTAAGTATATCAGGTTAAGCTGAGTCAGAAAACATCCAAGACAACCAGAGATAACAGATCAGGAACATAAATTCTAGACAGTCAGAAAACATAGCATGGTGAGGTATGACAGAACTGGCACCAATAACAATGCTCCATGCCAGTTGAAGCTTAAGGAAGCCTTCTAGCTTTTTCCAAACACTCCCTTTCACCCTCAGTCTTCCCAGACCAGAGATTATTGACTCAGGTGAAATTTGACCAACCCCTTAGGATACTTATTCCTGAGGTTCTTTTGTGGCTCAGATGGTAAAGAGTCTGCCCACAGTGCAGGAAACCAGGTTCCATCCCTGGGTTGGGAAGATCCCCTGGAGAAGGAAATGGCAACCCACCCCAATACACTTGTCTTGAAAATCCCATGGATGAAGGAGCCTGACTGGCTACAGTCCATGGCGTTGCAAAGAGTCAGTTACTGAGTGATTTCATTTTCACTCTGAGGACACTAGGTTTTTGGTTCAGTCTTCTCTAAGAGAAAGATTCTCAAATACTCATGATATATCAAGATTGGGCAGTAAGTTGATAATAGTCCCTGTACACTAATTAATGTAACTTACATTCCAAAGTTACACGTCTCTCATTTTTATACATAAAGTGAAAAAGCAATTTTATTTTGAGGCTTATGGAATCTGACTCCATTACCCTCTCCATTCCATTTCCATAAGGGATCTATTCCTGATCATTACCAACCTTTTAGACAGATTCTCTCATATATTAATAACTTTAGAAAATGGATTTTGTTTTTCCACTCCTCTGAATCTATTGTGTCGTTCACATTATGCCTCCATCCCTCTCCATGAGTGAGCAGTTGCTTCAGCTTATTTTCAATTACTTTTCTTAAATGTACTACTCTACAGCCAAACCTAGAATTTGTCACTAGTGAAAACTATACCACCTATGAAATTATAGTTTTAAAACCCACCTGATTATGACTGACTTTTCTAGTTCATTGACTCAATGAGTTCCACTGATGACTTTCTTCTCCAATTCATATCCCTGACCTTACCACTTTTATATATCACCCATCAGTCTTTCCTTGGATTTACTTTCCTCTTAAAATAGCCTTGATTTTGTGTTATATCATACCCACTTTTGCAAATTCTTTTAATTCCTTGACTCTCTCTCCTTCCATTTTAACTGTACTAAACATATATCATTGTATACTTCTATACTCACATAAACATAATTGAACTTCCCTGCAGAAAATTATAGAATAACTATGTCTAATTTTATTTTTCTAAGTCACATTTGTTGAGCTGACTTAGATTTATATAAAATATATAATTATATAAAATAAAATATAGGAGCATTATTCTATGATTTTAACAAGTGCATATGTATGTGGGCAACTACCCCACAATTGAGATATGGAAAATTCCCTTTTATTCCTTTATTGTCAATCATCTTCTCTCACCACCATCTCTTGGCAAACAACTGAGAGACAGAGTATACGAACTGACAATAGTCAGTCTCTCTCTCTCTCTCTCTCTCTCTATATATATATATATATATACATATATATATATATATATGACTCTGACCCATGAACTGCAGAAAACAGCCCAGGAAGCCAAACCCTTGTGGCTGCAAGTCCAGAACAGCCAAGACTCATCAATGATTACTAGACTCCCAAATTTTTGCCTTTTCCTTAAACTTAGGGCTAAGTGGAGAAAGTCAAACTTGTTCCTGTAATGAATCACGTAAGATTCCAACTAGTAGCGAGCCCTCCCCTGGCTCCTGAATGCCAAAACCTCCAATCAGGGCATACCTGAATCCACCTCTTCCCACTACACATATGTCCAACTTCTCCTCTTGCAATGCATGAGACCGAAGTTTGATCCCTGGATCGGGAAGATCCCCTGAAGGAGGAAATGGCAACCCACTCCAGCATTCTTCCCTAGAGAATTCCAAGGACAGAGGAGCCTGGTGGGCTATGGTCCATGGGATCACAGAGTTGGACACGATTGAGTGGCTGACACACACACATGCATATGTCCTCAGTTTGTCAGACATTTTGTGACCCCATGGACTGTAGTTCACCAGGGTACTTATTCTAGACAAATAGCAACGTTTGTTCCCATAAAATTCTGAACACATATGTTCATATCGGTTTAATTCACAGTGGCTGAAAACGGAAAACAAGCTAAATGCCCTTTATCTGTGATAACTATATTTGATGTATTACTACTCAGCAAAAAAACAAACAACAATTAGTACAGCTATTGATGTGATATCTTGGATAAATCTCAAAGACATCATATTGAAGTAACGTTAATGAGAGGAGAGGCCAATCTTGATGAGTTACATGAAATATGGTTCCACTTGGTAATAAGTCAAAGGCATCTTCTGTCTAAGGTTAGGAGTAAACTAGTGATATCTGAATAAGTCAGTATATCATAGTATTGTATTACTGTCAATCTCCTGGTTTTGATTATGAGTGATGATTTTGTATATTATCATTAATGGAAGCTGGATGGTTAGAATTTTCCATACTGTTTCTATAAGTACTTCTGTCTTCAACTATATCAAAATCAAAATTTTTAAAAAATTACTATTGTATTGTTTAGATTTTTATCATTCTCAATTTTTCCCCTATTTATAGTGTCAGTCAGTTCAATCGCTCAGTCATGTCTGACTCTTTGGGACCCCATGGATTGCAGCACGCCAGGCCTCCCTATCCATCACTAACTCCTGGAGTTTACTCAAATTCACGTCCATTGAGTCGGCGATGCCATCCAACCATCTCATCCTCTTTTGTCGCCTTCTCCTCCCACCTTCAATCTTTTCCAGCAACAGAGTTTTTCAAATGAGTCAGCTCTTCACATCTGGTGGCCTGAGTACTGGAGTTTCAGCTTCAGCATCAGTCCTTCCAATGAATATTCAAAGCTGCTTTCCTTTAGGATGGACTGGCTGAATCTCCTTGCAGTCCAAGGAACTCTCAAGAGTCTTCTCCAACTCCACAGTTCAAAAGCGTCAATTCTTCAGTGCTCAGCTTTCTTTATAGTCCAATTCTCACATCCATACATGACCACTGGAAAAACCATAGCCTTGACGACATGGACATTTGTTGGCAAAGTAATGTCTCTGTTTTTTAATATGCTGTCTAGGTTGGTCATAATTTTTCTACCAAGAAGCAGTTCAGTTCAGTTCAGTTCAGTCGCTCAGTCATGTCCGACTCTCTGCGACCCCATGAATCACAGCATGCCAGGCCAACAACTCCCGGAGTTCACTCAAACTCATTTCCACAGATTCGATGATGCCATCCAGCCATCTCATTCTCCGTCGTCCCCTTCTCCTCCCACCCCCAACCTTTCCCAGCATCAGAGTCTTTTCCAGTGAGTCAACTCGTCGCATGAGGTGGCCAAAGTATTGCAGTTTCAGCTTTAGCATCAGTCCTTCCAATGAACACCCAGGATTGATCTCCTCTAGAATGGACTCGCTGGATCTCCTTGCAGTCCAAGGGACTCTCAAGAGTCTTCTCCAGCACCACAGTTCAAAAGCATCAATTCTTCGGCGATCAGCTTTCTTCACAGTCCAACTCTCACATCCATACATGACCATGGGAAAAACCATAGCCTTGACTAGACGGACCTTTGTTGGCAAAGTAATGTCTCTGCTTTTTAATATACTATCTAGGTTGGTCATCAAGAAGCAAGCGTCTTTTAATTTCATGGATGCAGTCAACATCTGCAGTGATTTTGGAGACCCAAAAAATAAAGTCTCTCACTGTTTCCACTGTTTGCCTATCTATTTGACATGAAGTGATGAAACCAGATGCCACAATTTTAGTTCTCTGAATGTTGAGATTTAAGCCAATTTTTTCTCTCTCCTCTTTCACTTTCATCAAGAGGCTTTTTAGTTCCTCTTCACTTTCTGCCATAAGGGTGGTGTCATCTGAATATCTGAGGTTATTGATATTTCTCTCAGCAATCTTGATTCCAGCTTGTGATTCATCCAGCACAGTGTTTGTCCTGATGTACTCTACATATAAGTTAAACAAGCAGGGTGACAGTATGCCTTGACGTACTCCTTTCCCTGTTTGAAACCAGTCTGTTGTTCCATGTCCAGTTCTAACTATTGCTTCCTGAGCTGCATACAGATTCTCAAGAGGAAGGTCAGGTAGTCCGGTTTTCCCATGTTTTTTAGAATTTTCCACAGTTTGTTGTGATCCACACAGTCAAAGAATTTGGTATAGTCAATAAAGAAAAAATAGATGTTTTTTCTGGAACTCTCTTGCTTTTTTGAAATCCAGTGGATGTTGGCAATTTGATCTATGGTTCCTCTGCCTTTTCTAAATCCAGTTTAAATATTTGGAAGTTCACGGTCCATGTATTGTTGAAGGCTGGCTTGGAGAATTTTGAGCATTACTTTACAGGCGTGTGAGATGAGTGCAATTGTGCGGTAGTTTGAGCATTCTTTGGCATTACGTTTCTTTGGGATTGGAATGAAAACTGACCTTTTCCAGTCTTGTGGCCACTGTTGAGTTTTCCAAATTTGCTGGCATATTGAGTGCAATACTTTCACAGCATCATCTTTCAGGATTTGAAATAGCTCAACTGGAATTCCATCACCTCCACTAGCTTTGTTGGTAGTGATTCTTCCTAAGGCCCACTTGACTTCACATTCCAGGATGTCTGGCTCTAGGTGAGTGATCACACCATTGTGATTATCTGGGTCGTGAAGATCTTTTTTGTACAGTTCTTCTGTCTCTTCTTGCCACCTTTTCTTAATATCTCTCCTTCTGTTAGGTCCCTACCATTTCTCTCCTTTATGAGCCCATCTTTGCATGAAATGTTCCCTTGGTATCTGTAATTTTCTGGAAGAGATCTCTAGTCTTTCCCATTCTATTGTTTTCCCCTATTTATTTGCATTGATCGTTGAAGAAGGCTTTCTTATCTCTCCTTGCTATTCTTTGGAACTCTGCATTCAAATGGTTATATCTTTTCTTTTCTCCTTCGCTTTTTGTTTCCCTTCATTTCACAGCTATTTGTAAAGCCTCTTCTGACAGCCATTTTGTTTTTTGGCATTTCTTTTTCTTGGGGATGGTTTTGATTCCTGTCTCCTGTACAATGTCATGAACCTCTGTCCATAGTTTATCAGGCACTCTGTCTATCAAATATAGTCCCTTAAATCTATTTCTCACTTCCACTGTGAAGTCATAAAGGATTTGATTTAGGTCATACTTGAATGGTCTAGTGGTTTTCCCTACTTTCTTCAATTTAAGTCTGAATTTGGCAATAAGGAGTTCATGATCTGAGCCACATGATGTACTCTGCTTATATGCAGAGTACATCATGAGGAACGCTGGGCTGGAAGAAGCAGAAGCTGGAGTCAAGATTGCTGGGAGAAATATCAATAACCTCAGATATGCAGATGACACTACCCTTATGGCAGAAAGCAAAGAAGATCTAAAGAGCCTCTTGATGAAAGTGAAAGAGGAGAGTGAAAAGGTTGGTTTGAAGCTCAACATTCAGAAAACAAAGATCATGGCATCTGGTCCCATCACTTCATGGGAAATAGATGGAAAAACAGTGGAAACAGTGTCAGACTTTGTTTTTTTGGGCTCCAAAATCACTGCAGATGCTGATTGCAGCCATGAAATTAAAAGACGCTTGCTCCTTGGAAGGAAAGTTATGACCAACCTTGATAGTATATTAAAAAGCAGAGACATTACTTTGCCAACCAAGGTCCGTCTAGTCAAGGCAATGGTTTTTCCCGTGGTCATGTATGGTTGTGAGAGTTGGACTGTGAAGAAGGCTGATCGCCGAAGAATCGATGCTTTTGAACTGTGGTGTTGGAGAAGACTCTTGAGAGTCCCTTATACTGCAAGGAGATCCAACCAGTCCATTCTAAAGGAGATCAATCCTGGATGTTCATTGGAGGGACTGATGCTAAAGCTGAAACTGCAATACTTTGGCCACCTCATGCGACGAGTTGACTCACTGGAAAAGACTCTGATGCTGGGAAAGGTTGGGGGCGGGAGGAGAAGGAGACGACGGAGAATGAGATGGCTGGATGGCATCACCGACTCTGTGGACATGAGTTTGAGTGTACTCCGGGAGTTGGTGATGGACAGGGAGGCCTGGCGTGCTGTGATTCATGGGGTCGCGGAGAGTCGGACATGACTGAGCGACTGAACTGAACTGATCTGAGCCACAGTTAGCTCCCAGTCTTGTTTTTGCTGACTGTATAGAGCTTCTCCATCTTTGGCTGCAAAGAACATAATCAATCTGATTTTGGTGTTGACCATCTGGTGATGTCTATGTGTAGAGTCTTCTCTTGTGTTGTTGGAAGAAAGTGTTTACTATGCCCAATGTTTTCTCTTGGCAATACTCTGTTAGCCTTTGCCCTGCTTCATTCTGTACTCCAAGGCCAAATTTACCTGTTAGTCCAGGTGTTTCCCTACTTCCTTCTTTTGCATTGCAGTCCTCTATAATGAAAAGGACATTTGGGGAGGGGGGTTTCATTGTAGAAGATCTTGTAGGTCTTCATAGTACTGTTCAAGTTCATCTCTTCAGCGTTACTGGTTGAGTCATACACTTAGATTACCGTGATATTGAACAGTTTGCCTTGGAAACAGAGATCATTCTGTTGTTTTTGAGATTGCATCCAAGTACTACATTCCGCAGTCTTTTGTTGACTATGATGGCTGCTCCATTTCTTCTAAGAATACTTGACCAAAGTAGTGGATATAATAGTCATCTGATTTAAATTCACCAATTCCAGTCCATTTTAGTTCAATGATTCCTAAAATGCTGATGTTCACTCTTGCCATCTCCTATTTGACCACTTCCAACTTGTCTTGATTCATGGACCTAACATTCCAGGTTTCTATACAATATTGCTCTTTACAGCATTGGACCTTACTTCCATCACCAGTCACATCAGCAACTGGGTCTTGTTTTTGCTTTGGCTCCATCTCTTCATCCTTTCTCCACTGATCTCCAGTAGCATGTTAAGCACCTACCAAACTGGGGAGTTCATCTTTCAGTGTCCTATCTTTTTGCCTTTTCATACTGTTCATGGGGTTCTCAAGGCAAGAATACTGAAGTGGTTTGCCATTCCCTTCTCCAGTGGTGAGCAGCAGCTCTGCGGCTCTGGAGCTGTCAAGAGGAGATACCCCATGTCCAAGGTGAGGAGCAGCGGCTGTGCTTTACTGGAGCAGCCGTGAAGAAATACCCTACATCCAAGGTCATAGAAACCACAATAAGACCCCATTCCCACCAGAGATGCTCAGAGGGCTCAAACAAACCTTTTGTGCACCAGGACCCAGTGCCCCCACAGAGACTGAGACAGAACTGTGTTTGAGCATCTCCTGTGGAGGTACAGGTCAGCAATGGGTTGCCACAGGGAAAAAGGCTCTGGATGCAGCATACTTGGGTACGGCATAAGCCCTCTTAGAGGATGTTGCCATTAACCCCACCATAGAGCTGCCATAACTTACACAGGACTGGAAATAGACTCTTGGAGGGCATAAACAGAACCTTGTGCACCAAGACCCATGAGAAAGGAGCAGTGACCCAAGAGACTGACCCAGACTTGCCCATAAGTGTCTAGGAGTCTCCAGTGGATGCGTGGGTCTGTGGTGGCCTGATGCAGGGTTGGGAGCACTGAGTGTAGCAGTATGTGCATGGGATCTTTGGAAGGAGGTCACCATTATCTCCATTACCTCCACCATAGTTTGACTTCAGATAAATAGCAGGGAAGGAACACAGCTCCTCCCATCAACAGAAAATTGGATTAAAGATTTACTGAGCATGGCCCCATCCATCAGAACAAGACCCATTTTCCCCCTCAGTCAGTCTCTTCCATCAGGAAGCGTCCATAAGCCTCTCATCCTTCTCCATCAGAGGGCCAACTGACTGAAGACCATAACCACAGAATACTAACCAATCTAATCACATAGACCACAGCCTTATCTAACTCAATGAAACTATAAGCCATGCCATGTAGGGCCACCCAAGACAGGTCACGGTGGAGAGTTCTGACCCGACCATCTTGGGTGGCCCCACATGGCATGGCTTAGTTTCATTGAGTTAGACAAGTTATCTAAGTAAGGACTCATAAATGTTTGCTTTCTCAAGTTTCTCCATATTTCAAAAGGTCCGACACCTTACTTTATATCAGATAGCAAATTTGGCTAAGCATAATTATTTGTTGTTGCCTAGTCACTAAGTTCGGAGAAGGCAATGGCAAGCCACTCCAGTACTCTTGCCTGAAAAATTCCATGGATGGAGGAGCCTGGTGGGCTGCAGTCCGTGGGGTCGCTAAGGGTCGGACACGACTGAGAGAATTCACTTTCACTTTTCACTTTCACACATTGGAGAAGGAAATGGCAACCCACTCCAGTGTTCTTGCCTGGAGAATCCCAGGGACGAGGGAGCCTGGTGGGCTTCCGTCTATGGGGTCACACAGAGTCGGACACGACTGAAATGACTTAGCAGCAGCAGCAGCAGTCACTAAGTTATGTTTTACTCTTTTGGAGTCCACCAGTCTCCTCTGTCCATAGGACTTCCCAGGCAAGAATACTGGAGGGAATTGAAATTTCCTTCTCCAGGGGATCTTCCTGACCCAGGCTTTGAACCCCTGTCTCCAGCATTGGCAGATTCTTTATCACTGAGCCAAAAGAGGAAGCCCTAGGTCATAGTATATTTGCCATGCTGCTGCTGCTGCTAAGTTGCTTCAGTCGTGTCTGACTCTGTGCGACACCAGAAACGTTAGCCCAGCAGGCTCCCCCATCCCTGGGATTTTCCAGGCAAGAATACAGGAGCAGATTGCCATTCCTTCTCCAATGCATGAAAGTGAAAAGTGAAAGTGAAGTCGCTCAGTCGTGTCCGACTCTTAGCGACCCCATGGACTGCAGCCCACCAGGCTCCTCGGTCCATGGGATTTTCCAGGCAAGAGTACTGGAGTGGGTTGCCATTGCCTCCTCCGATATTTGCCATAGAGAACAATTAATGTTTAGTTGTCTTCTACTATTGATCATGGCCTTGGAAAGATCTGAGAATGCGATGGGATGGATTTTCCCCCTTAGAACCATTTTTCTTTGTTAAGATTTTAAAAATTAATGTTATTAAATGTAGTACTGCTTCTTTTATTTTGTATTCTAACCATCAGAATTTCAAATTTTCTTTACTTTTTGCCTGTATCTTTAAGGTTTGTCCAATTATTTTAGTTTCTCTGGTATCTTTGTTTATCAAAAATCCTTTTTCTCTAATAATTGCTTCTATTCTATAACTCATTGTTTTTATTTATTAATTCCAAAATGGAATGATTTTGGTCCTTAATATGTTTCAATAGGTTTGAAAACTCTCATGGAGTCTCATTTTGAGTGCCTCCTTATTTGGATTCTTGTTCTTTTAATTTAGCATGAAGGAACTTAGAGAAATGTGTTTTTGTGTGTTTAGTTATATTTCTAGCTTGTGTGGAATCGCTCTCAGTTTCATTTTAGTCAGTGATCTTTTTCACAGAACTAAGACATCTATTGCTGTCTTTGGTAGACAAGGTCCAGGCCTTTCTCTAAGCTACTGCTTAGCTGTGGGAGCACTGTTACCAGAGAGTTTCCACTTGTCAGTGGCTTCAGGATGTGAATCGGCTACAGAAAGATGTCTCATTAGAGAACACACTCTCCCCATGGAGGCCACCATCAGTAGCTGAGAGAAGCAGGAGAGTAAATGGATGGTTATTTGTGTACCATATGGGGGACAGGTCTAATGGACAAAATGTACTTCAGATATCCACACTGAAGGGATTATTTGCGAGATGCATCAGGGTTCAATTTTTCCCTTTTTCTGGTCCTAATTCCTCTTTTTTCCTTTCATATCTTACACCTCAAACACCATCTTGGCATCTGCTTCCATGTACTCAACTTGTGACAGTAATTTTGGCTCATTTTTTAAATTTATCTCCACTAGTTTACTAACATAATTATATACTTTTATTAGTTCAATATTTAAACTTACATAATATCAGTCATGAAAATAAACACTAAGCTATGTAAGATGGTAAAGTCATCTTTTTTTTAGCTGCATCAGGTGTGTGTTACCTTCATTTTACCTGCTTAGTTTCCTAAGTGCTAACCACTAATTCAGCCCAGACACTAAAGTATAATTATCCATCTCCATTTAAAATATGTTCATATAAAGGAAGTAATTATGATTTTTCTAAAATATGATCTACCCTTATGTCTGAGTGATAATTTGAGTATAAAATGTTAGGTTGGAAACTGCATATTTCAGAACTTAGAAGGAATTTCTTCTTTTTTTCTAATCCCTGGAGGGACAGATGAGAAATGGATTCCATTGAGGTCTATAATCCTGTACATATTCCAATTTGCTTTTTCTTTCAGGACGATTTTAGCATCTTTCTCTCTATTTTTTGAAGAAACTTCACAATAATGTACTTTTGCATGAATGGGCCTTTTAAACTTATTATGTAGGTCATGCAGTAGATGCTCTCACTTTTTAAACCATTAGCTCATTAATGCTTTCCTTCTTCTAGTATTCCTTTTGTAAACTCCTTTTATTCATCTCCATGACCCATCCTTTAATTCCTTTGTTTCTTCTACTTTTAGACATTTTATGACCTTGTGTTTTCTGAGAATTTTTCTCAAATTTACTGTTTGATCTGCTAAAGTACTTTTTATTTCTACTGTCATGTTTTAGATTTCAAGGGAATTTTTATATCTGAGTGTTATTTTTATAGTACTATAAACCTATGATACATTGCCTTCTATCTCCTAAGAGATATTGATTATAGTTGCTTTGAGGTTTTTCTCCTGATCTCCGCCTTATTTTTATTGTCTCTGAAATAATTTTTATTTCATTGTTGTAATTTCTATATTTCATAAATGCTTTCCTTAATTGTGTTTTGATCCTATGTTTTTCAATTGAAATACAATGAACATATAATATTACATAAGTTTCAGTACACAACATAGTGGTTTGACATTTAAATACATTACAAAGTCATCACCCCAATAGGTCTAGTAACCATCTGTACCAATACAAAGTCATTACCATATTACAGACATATTTCTTATGCTATATATTATATCTCTGTGATTTATTTATTTAATAGCTGGAAGTTTTACCCTCTCAATACCCTTCATTCAAGTGAAGGATCCCCAGGCTGGGGAGTCCAATGTGAGGCTTGGACTTCTAGCTTCTTGGGGGAGGACCTCTGCAATTGTGGTCTTTTACAGGTGGTGCTAGTGGTAAAGAACCTGCCTGCCAATGAAAGAAGTAAAAGAGATGTGGGTTTGACCTCTGGGTCAGGAAGATCCCCTGGAGGGCATGACAACCCACTGCAGTATTCCTGCCTGGTGAATCCCATGGACAGAGGAGGCTGGGAGTTTACAGTCCATAGGGTCACGAAGAGTTGGACATAACTAAGACAAAGTAACATGCACACAGCATGTCTGCAATTGTGGTACCTCTTCAGTTTGAAGGTTGTCACCCTGGGGGTGTGGGTCCTTACCAGATTGCCTCTCTGCTTTTCCACCTATTTTGTGTGGTTGTTTCTTTATATATTTAGTTATGGAAAATCTTTTCTGCGAGTCTTCAGGTTGCTCTTATGGACAGTTGGTCTGTAAGTACTTGTAATTTTGATGTGCTTTGGGAAGAAGGAGCATTCAGGGTCTTCCAACCCTGCCATCTTGACCCTGCCCCTTGATTACTATATTTTTCTCTCAATCTCATTTTTGCATTTGTAGTTAAGAAGAAGGAACTAAGAAGCTAATTGAAAATTTTCAGTTCTTGGATGGAGTTTACTAAGGGCTAGGCTTCAGAGAAAATTGACAAGACAGTGAACCATATTTTTCACTGAGTAATGACTAATTTCCCACACAGAGAAATTATAAACACTTGCATAGTGAGAGGGATGAGGATGTATCTCCATGCCAGCCTTATGGAATCTATCAAGATGCAGGGTAGTCTTACTGGTGAACATGTAAACTTTAGTATCCTGAACCTGTGCTTACAATGGCATCTCAAGAATTCTCAGGGATGCAAACCTCTTCTAGTTTCTATGAGGGGGCAAGTAGTCTCCTGCTGTGAGGGTTGGGTGGAGATTTATTCACTTAATACATTTTTAAAAGTTATGATTATATGCCAAACATTTTTATAGGGAATTGAGAAATAATAATGAGAATAACAGACAAGACACACACTCTAAAGGTGCTTATATCCTAGAGATTAAGAGTTCCAAAATTCTTCAATCAATTTTGAGCTATTCTTCACATTTTGGGCCCTCCCTAAATCCCCACCTCTGGATATTTCTTTCCAAGTCATGAGTCTTTTTGGAGATTCGACATTGTAAATCCATTTGCTTTTCATCAGCTTCTCTTCCTAAAGGCTTAAATATCAGCATTCTCTTTTCAGCTAAGACAGGCATCATTCTACATTTAATGTCATCTTCATGATACTGCTGAAAATCTTGCTGTTATAATCTATAAATGCTTCTGTTGTTTGATTTTTAAATTAAAATGTCTTAAAATATTATTTGAACTAGCAATATATATACAGTCATGATTTTCACATATATATTGGGTTGTTCAAAACGTTCATTCAGATTTTTCCATAATATCTTACAGAAAAACTAGAATGAACCTTTTGGCCAACCCAATATCTAGTGTTTTGACTAACCTACACAGCATATTAAAAAGAGGAGACATCACCTTGTCAACAAATATCCATCTAGTCAAACCTATGATTTTTCCAGTGGTCATGTATGGATGTGAGAGTTGGACTATAAAGAAAGCTGAGCACTAAAGAATTGATGCTTTTGAACTATTTTGCTGGAGAAGACTCTTGAGAGTCCCTTGGACTGCAAGGAGATCCAACCAGTCCATCCTAAAAGAAATTAGT
Source organism: Moschus berezovskii (assembly GCF_049115385.1). Lineage (NCBI taxonomy): Eukaryota > Metazoa > Chordata > Mammalia > Artiodactyla > Moschidae > Moschus > Moschus berezovskii. The sequence goes on from NC_142461.1 coordinate 55,467,772, forward strand.
CCTGGGTGTTCATTGAAAGGTCTGATGTTGAAGCTGAAGCTCCAATACTTTGGCCACCTGATGCGAAAAGCTAACTCATTTGAAAAGACCCTGATGCTGGGAAAGATTGAGGGCAGGAGAAGAAGGGGATGACAGAGTATGAGATGGTTGGATGACATCACTGACTCAATGGACATGGGTTTTGGTGGACTCCAGGAGTTGGTTATGGACAGGGAGGCCTGGCATGCTGTGGTTCATGGAGTCGCAAAGAGTCGAACACGACTGAGCGACTGAACTGAACTGAACTGAATATCTAGTGAATGCTTATTTTAGTATAATTTAAACAACATATGTAGTTTCAGTGTTTATATGGATGACATATAATTTTTCTGTAATTGAGTGATGCCTTTTTCAAAGTGCTGGTTATAAATTTTCTAGGTCTTCAATGTTGATAATTTTAAGAAGCAAGTTTTAATTTCAGTATGCTGCTGCTGCTGCTAAGTCACTTCAGTCATGTCCGATTCTGTGCGACCCCATAGATGGAAGCCCACCAGGCTCCCCCACCCCCGGGATTCTCCAGGCAAGAACACTGGAGTGGGTTGCCATTTCCTTCTCCAATGTGTGAAAGTGAAGTCGCTCAGTCGTGTCCGACCCTTAGCGACCCCACGGACTACAGCCAACCAGGCTCCTCCATCCATGGGATTTTCTAGGCAAGAGTACTGGAGTGGCTTGCCATTGCCTTCTCCGAATTTCAGTATATGATTGTATTAATAGAATTTCTCAGTAGAGAGATAAATACTAAGCTAGAAAAATTAGAATTAGTTTTCAAAAGAAAAGGGTGGAGGCAATCTTATACTGTGATCTCATTTAGATTACAATTACAGAATTCATTCTTAGATTGATACCAGTTGCAACATTAATAACTTCACAATCAGCTAACATAGATTTTTCTGTCCATGAATTTTTTTTTCTAAAATGCATTTTCACTTTAATGTATTATTCAGGATTGACAATTTTAGCTTAATGTTAAGAACAGTGACATCTGCCCTCTCAGAACTAGAGTAAACCATCTTAGCTAAAGGAAAATATTTTTTACTGCTATCACCAGATGCTTGAATCACTAACATAGCAAATGGATAGTTATTATCATAATGGATTCTTTACTTTTGGGATTAAATTATAAACAATAATTTTTAAATACAAATATATTATGATTAATTTATAAAATTAACTAAATTAAAAAGAAATATCTTCACTATAAGTATTATATTAGGCAATTTTTCAAACATTTCTTCCCACCCCCCTCATTTCTAGAGAATGTAACAGTATCCCACACTTAACTATTAATATTTCCATCTTTACCTATTTACTAGACAAGAAGCAAAAGTAACAATAGCAATGTGAAAGTACAAGGTAGAAGCAGACATGTATTGACATGTAGAAATGAGTGGACAGATTTATAATTCATCAAAATGTATTTACTCTTTCCTCTTGTACAAGATGGGCTAACGTGGTGGTTCAGATGGTAAAGAATCCACCTGCAATGTGGGAGATCTGGGTTCAATCCCTGGGTTGGGGGTCCCATGGAGGAGGACGTGGCAACACACACTAGTATTCTTGTCTGGAGAATCCCCATGGACAGAGGTGTCTGGCAGGCTACATTCCACGGGGTTGCAAAAACTTGGATATGACTTGAGCGACTAACTAAGCACTTATCCAAGATATTCCCAGACCACCTATCTAAACTGCAAGTTAACAACTTTCCATGAGTAGAGTTTTATAGTACTTTTATAATACTTACATAATACTTTTATTGTATATAATATATACTTTTATAATATATAATACTTATATAATGCTTTATAATACTCATAAAACTTTCCATGAGTTTTATAAATGATGTATAACATTTTCCTAGCTCTTTCATACAAATGAATTGAAAATCTAAGAGCTTTTTCCTATGTTAAGTGGCAGACTTTTTTGGTAAATTTGTTAATTGGAAGGATTTTGCTAAATTCCAACACACTAAGAAAGAAGATACATTACAGATGTCAAGGAATTCACAGCTGATGTTAGAAACAGACATGAAAATAAACACAAGTAATATATTTAGGTGCTATTATGAAATAAGACACAAGGAAGAAATGCATTCGAACAGAACTAGAAATTTGTTAAAGAATAAGGTGTTGAAGATTAGGTCACGTTTCTTAAAATAAGTACAAATCCAACTTCCGGGACTTGTCATCATGTTCAAAATCCTGAATATCTCAGTACATAGAGTTGATTCCTGAACTATTTCTTTTCACATATGTACTATGCATCTCCACTTCAAGTTAGGTACAAAATAACCTAATAAACCCAACATACTTGAAGACTTTGAGTTTATGTTCAGTTTCTGAAACTAAAGGGAGAGAGAAATGCCTCTATTCAGTGGCATCATTGAATTCAAATAATCATTCCCTAAGTTCAATTATTCTTCTCTACATCTCCCAAAGTTTTAATAATATGAGATATATATAGCATAAAAATGATCATTATCAAATTGTTTTACATATCTATTTTTGTTTTTTTTTTTTTGTAATTAATATATTTTTTATTGGAGGCAAATTATTTTACAATATTATATTGGTTGGTTTTGCCATACATTGATATGAATTAGCCCCGGGTTTACATACGTTCCCCCTCCTGAACCCCCCTCCCACCTCCTTCCTCCCTTTATCCTCCCTCTGGGTCATCCCCGCATGCCAGCCCCGAGCATCCTATAACATGCATTGACCCTGAACTAGTGATTCATTTCACATATGACAACATACGTGTTTCAATGCCATTCTCCCAAATCATCCCATCCTCACCCTCTCCCACAGAGTCCCAAAGACTGTTCTATACATCTGTGTCTCTTTTGCTGTCTCGTATACAGGGTTATAATTTGCATCTTTCTAAATTCCATATATATGTGTTAGTATACTGTATTTGTGTTTTTCTTTCTGGCTTACTTCACTCTGTATAATAGGCTCCAGTTTCATCCACCTCATTAGAACTGATTCAAATGTATTCTATATAATGGCTGAATAATACTCCATTGTGTATATGTACCAAAGCTTTCTTATCCATTCGTCTGCAGATGGACATCTAGGTTGCTTCCATGTCCTGGCTATTATAAACAGTGCTGCAATGAACATTGGAGTACATGTGTCTCTTTCAATTCTGGTTTCCTCGGTGTGTATGCCCAGGAGTGCGATTGCTGGATCATTTCCAGTTCTATTTCCAGTTTTTTGAGGAATCTCCACACTGTTCTCCATAGTGGCTGCACTAGTTTGCATTCCCACCAACAGTGTAAGAGGGTTCCTTTCTCTCCATATCCTCTCCAGCATTTATTGCTTGTAGACTTTTGGATAGCAGCCATTCTGACTGGTGTGAAACGGTATCTCATTGTGGTTTTGATTTGCATTTCTCTGATTATGAGGGATGTTGAGCATTTTTTCATGTGTTTGTTAGCCATCTGTATGTCTTCTTTGGAGAAATGTCTGTTTAGTTCTTTGGCCCATTTTTTGATTGGGTCATTTATTTTTCTGGAATTGAGCTGCAGGAGCTGCTTGTATAATTTGGAGATTAATCCTTTATCAGTTGCTTCATTTGCTATTATTTTCTCCCATTCTGAAGGCTGTCTTTTCACCTTACTTATAGTTTCCTTTGCTGTGCAGAAGCTTTTGATTTTAATTAGGTCCCATTTGTTTATTTTTGCTTTTATTTCCAATATTCTGGGAGGTGGGTCATGGAGGATCCTGCTGTGATTTATGTCGGAGAGAGTTTTGACTACGTTCTCCTCTAGGAGTTTTATAGTTTCTGGTCTTACATTTAGCTCTCTAATCCATTTTGAGTTTATTTTGGTGTATGGTGTTAGGAAGTGTTCTAGTTTCATTCTTTTACAAGTGGCTGACCAGTTTTCCCAGCACCACTTGTTAAAGAGACTGTCTTTTCTCCATTTTATATTCTTGCCTCCTTTGTCAAAGATGAGGTGTCCATAGGTACGTGGATTTATCTCTGGGCTTTCTATTTTGTTCCATTGATCTATATTTCTTTCTTTATGCCAGTACCATACTGTCTTGATGACTGTGGCTTTGTAGTAGAGCCTGAAGTCCGGCAGGTTAATTCCCCCAGTTCCATTTTTCTTCCTCAAGATTGTTTTGGCTATTCGAGGTTTTTTGTATTTCCATACAAATTGTGAGATTATTTGTTCTAGTTCTGTGAAAAATATCGTTGGTAGCTTGATACGGATTGTATTGAAAGTATAAATTACTTTGGGTAGTATACTCATTTTTACAATATTTATTCTTCCAATCCATGAACATGGTATATTTCTCCATCTATTAGTGTCCTTTTTGATTGCTTTCAGTAGTGTTTTATAGTTTTCTATGTACAAGTCTTTTGTTTCCTTAGGTAGATATATTCCTAAGTATTTAATTCTTTTCGTTGCAACAGTGAATGGAATAGTTTCCTTAATTTCTCTTTCTATTTTCTCATTATTAGTGTATAGGAATGCAAGGGATTTCTGTGTGTTGATTTTATATCCTGCAACGTTACTGTAATCATTGATTAGCTCTAGTAGTTTTCTGGTAGAGTCTCTAGGGTTTTCTGTGTAGAGGATCATGTCATCAGCGAACAGTGAAAGTTTTACTTCTTCTTTTCCAATTTGGATTCCTTTTATGTCTTTTTCTGCTCTGATTGCTGTAGCCAAAACTTCCAGAACTATGGTGAATAGTAGTGGTGAGAGTGGGCACCCTTGTCTTGTTCCTGACTTTAGGAGAAATGCTTTCAGTTTTTCACCATTGAGGATAATGTTTGCTGTGGGTTTGTCATATATAGCTTTTATTATGTTGAGGTATGTCCCTTCTATTCCCACTTTCTGGAGGGTTTTTATCATAAATGGATGTAGAATTTTGTCGAAGGTTTTCTCTGCATCTATTGAGATAATCATATGATTTTTATTTTTCAGTTTGTTAATGTGGTGTATTACGTTGACTGATTTGCGGATATTGAAATCCTTGCATTCCTGGGATAAAGCCCACTTGGTCATGATGTATGATCTTCTTAATATGTTGTTGGATTCTGATTGCTAGAATTTTGTTAAGGATTTTTGCATCTATGTTCATCAGTGATATTGGCCTGTAGTTTTCTTTTTTTGTGGGGTCTTTACCAGGTTTTGGGATTAGGGTGATGGTGGCCTCATAGAATGAGTTTGGAAGTTTCCCTTCCTCATTAATTTTCTGGAAGAGTTTGAGTAGAATAGGTGTTAGCTCTTCTCTAAATTTTTGGTAGAATTCGCCTGTGAAGCCATCTGGACCTGGGCTTTTGTTTGCTGGAAGATTCCTGATTACAGCCTCTAGTTCTGTGCTTGTGATGGGTCTGTTCAGATTTTCTCTTTCTTCCTGGTTCAGTTTTGGAAAGTTGTACTTTTCCAGGAATTTGTCCATTTCTTCCAGTTTATTCATTTTATTGCCATATAATTGCTGATAGTATTCTCTAATAATCCTTTGTATTTCTGTGTTGTCAGTTGTGATCTCTCCATTTTCATTTCTAATTTTATTGATTTGGTTCTTCTCCCTTTGTTTCTTGATAAGTCTGGCTAGTGGTTTGTCAATTTTGTTTACCTTCTCAAAGAACCAGCTTTTGGCTTTGTTGATTTTTGCTATGGTCTCTTTTGTTTCTTTTGCATTTATCTCTGCCCTAATTTTTACGATTTCTTTCCTTCTACTGACCCTGGGGTTCTTCATTTCTTCCTTTTCTAGTTGCTTTAGATGTAGAGTTAGGTTATTTAGTTGACTTTTTTTTTGTTTCTTGAGGTGTGCCTGTATTGCTATGAACTTCCCCCTTAGCACTGCTTTTACAGTGTCCCAGAGGTTTTGGGTTGTTGTGTTTTCATTTTCATTCATTTCTATGCATATTTTGATTTCTCTTTTGATTTCTTCTATGATTTGTTCGTTATTCAGCAGCGTGTCGTTCAGCCTCCATATGTTGGCATGTTTAATAGTTTTTCTCCCATAATTGAGATCTAATCTTACTGCATTGTGGTCAGAAAAGATGCATGGAATGATTTCAACTTTTTTGAATTTACCAAGGCTAGATTTATGGCCCAGGATGTGATCTATCCTGGAAAAGGTTCCATGTGCACTTGAGAAAGAGTTGAAATTCATTGTTTTGGGGTGAAATGTCCTATAGATATCTATTAGGTCTAACTGGTCTATTGTATCATTTAAAGATTGTGTTTCCTTGTTAATTTTCTGTTTAGTTGATCTATCCATAGATGTAAGTGGGGTATTAAAATCTCCCACTATTATTGCATTATTGTTAATTTCCCCTTTCATACTTGTTAGTAATTGTCTTACATATTGCGGTGTTCCTATGATGGGTGCATAAATATTTATAATTGTTATATCTTCTTCTTGGATTGATCCTTTGATCATTATGTAGTTTCCTTCTTTGTCTCTTTTCACAGCCTTTGTTTTAAAGTCTATTTTATCTGATATGAGTATTGCTACTACTGTTTTCTTTTGGTCTCTATTTGCATGGAATATCTTTTTCCAGCCCTTCACTTTCAGTCTGTGTGTGTCCCTCGTTTTGAGGTGGGTCTCTTGCAGACAACATATATGGGGTTCTTGTTTTTGTATCCATTCAGCCAGCCTTTGTCTTTTGGTTGGGGCATTCAACCCATTTACGTTTAAGGTAATTATTGATAAGTATGATCCCGTAGCCATTTTCTTTATTGCTTTGGGTTCGAGTTTATACACCCGTTCTGTGTTTCCTGTCTAGAAAAGATCCTTTAGCATTTGTTGGAGAGCTGGTTTGGTAATGCTGAATTCTCTCAGCTTTTGCTTGTCTGTAAAGCTTTTAATTTCTCCTTCATATTTGAATGAGATCCTTTCTGGGTACAGTAATCTGGGCTGTAAGTTATTTTCTTTCATCACTTTAAGAATGTCTTGCCATTCCCTCCTGGCCTGAAGAGTTTCTGTTGAAAGATCAGTTGTTATCCTTATGGGAATCCCCTTGTGTGTTATTTGTTGTTTTTCCCTTGCTGCTTTTAATATTTGTTCTTTGTGTTTGATCTTTGTTAATTTGATTAATATGTGTCTTGGAGTATTTCGCCTTGGGTTTATCCTGTTGGGGACTCTCTGGGTTTCTTGGACTTGGGTGATTATTTCTTTTCCTATTTTAGGGAAGTTTTCAACTATTATCTCCTCAAGTATTCTTTCATGGTCTTTCTTTTTGTCTTCTTCTTCTGGGATTCCTATGATTCGAATGCTGGAGCGTTTAACATTGTCCCAGAGGTCTCTAATATTGTTCTCATTTCTTTTAATTTGTTTTTCCTTTTTCCTCTCTGTTTTATTTCTACAATTCTATCTTCTAGCTCGCTTATCCTGTCTTCTGCCTCTGTTATTCTACTGTTTGTTCCCTCCAGAGTGTTTCTGATCTCATCTATTGTATTATTCATTGTATATTGACTCTTTTTTATTTCCTCTAAGTCCTTATTAAACCTTTCTTGCATCTTCTCAATCCTTTTCTCCAGGTTATTTATCTGTAACTCCATTTTACTTTCAAGATTTTGAATCATTTTCACCACCAAAATTCGAAATTCTTTTTCATGTAGATTCCCTATATCTTCCTCTTTTGTTTGTGTTGGTGGGCATTTATCTTGTTCCTTTACTTGCTGGGTATTTCTCTGCCTCTTCATCTTGCTTATAATGCTTTGCTTGGGGTGGCCTTTCCCTCTTCTGGCCGTTTGTGGAGTTCTCTTTATTATGTAGTTTCCTTGCTGTGTGTGGGGTTGGACAGGTGACTTGTCAAGGTTCCCTGGTTATGGAAGCTTGTGTCGGTGTTCTGGTGGGTGGAGCTGGATTTGTTCTCTCTGGAGTGCAATGAAGTGTCCAGTAATGAGTTATGAGATGTCAGTGGGTTTGGAGTGACTTTGGGCAGCCTGTATATTGAAGCTCAGGGCTAGTTTCCTGTGTTACTGGAGAATTTGCGTGGTATGTCTTGCTCTGGAACCTTTGGGTTTAGTGTAGGTATGGAGATGTTTGATGAGCTCCTATAGATTAATGTTCCCTGGAGTCAGGAGTTCTCTGGTGTTCTCAGGATTCGGGCTTAAGCCTCTTGCCTCTGGTTTTTGGTCTTATTCTTGGAGTAGTCTCTAGACGTCTCTGTCATTTCCAAGGTGGTTCCCTCTGTTTTAGCTTCTGTTTGCTGGTCTCTTCAGTGTCTAATTTCCGCCCTGATACTAGGGGGTGGGTGGACACTTTTTAAGGCTTAGTTGTTCAGTCCTGTTCTGGGAAGGGAGGAACGCTGCAGACGAATATCTCTGGCGTCTGTAGGGAGTGCTCGCAGCATCTCGGCCACACTGGGTTTGCCCCCGCTCACAGCACGTATGCTGTCCCAGTCTACACTGCGCAGGCTCTAGGTTGCTCTGCTGGGAACTGTCCGAGGCCGGCGCCGGGTTCATGCACTTCCCAGGTCTGAGGGGCTCAAGTTCAGGTTCTCAGGTACTCCACAAAGGCGCAGACTTGTTTGGGCCTGCATTTTGTGCCTTCCCTGGTCCGAGCAGCTCAGGGGACCAGGTGTTTGGCGAGCGCGGTCTCTGCGACTTATCGCCTCCCCAGTCCCCGCCACTCAGTTTTCTGGGTGTATAACCAGTGCACCTTCTCAGGGGGTTATCGACCGGCCCGAGCCCAAGAAGTCCTGATTAGCAACAAGCCTGTGTGCAGTTTGTATCAGATGCCTTTCTGGGGCCGCGATTGCCCACTCCGGCTCTGGCTGCACTCCCTGCCTGTCTCGGCGGGGGATGGGGGATGGGCCAGCTGCAGCCGGCTCACTCTGCTCAGTCCTTTATTCTGTGAGCGGGGCTGGCCGAGTCATAGGTTAGAGCTTTCCGCCTTTTCGTGGGGAAGCTATCCCACAGTCTGCTTTGCTCTCCCCAGTTCTCTCAAATTGTTCTCGCGGCATTCAAGCCCAGTCCTCTCTCTAAGCAGTTCAGCCGGCTCCTCCCTGACCAGCCCCCGCTTGCGAATGGCGTATGCAGGCATCTGTGCTGCTTCTCCGCTGGGAGTTACCGTTTGGTGGGTAATCTGTGGGTTTTAAAAAAATCTTAAAAAAAAAACGAGGGTTATGTGGCCCTCTGAGCTTCCAAGGCTTGCCACAGATTCGCCAGTGAGAGTGTTTCCTGCTGTTTGGAAACTTCTCTCTTTTTAAAGCCTCCCTTCCTGGAATGGAGCTCCGTCCTTACTTCTTTTGTCTCGCTTTTTATCTTTTATGTTTTTTCCTACCTCCTTTCGAAGACAATGGGCTGCTTTTCTGGGTGCCTGACGTCCTCTGCCAGCATTCAGAAGTTGTTTTGTGGACTTTACTCGCGTTCAAATGTTCTTTTGATGAATTTGTGGGGGAGAGAGTGGTCTCGCCATCCTATTCCTCCGCCATCTTGTTCCTTCTCCTACATATCTATTTTTGAAATCTCAGAATGTTCAGAAGAAGACTATATTATTTTACAAACATTAAGAAGATTTGTTTTTTAATTATTATAAACTGTTTTTCATTTATTAGGAATGCTTCAAAGGATGATAAAATTGAAAGAAATATTCTTAGGGGATATAGGTAAACTATAATATTAAACCTTATTTTTTCACCTTAGATATAGACAAAAATACTTTAATCAATATGCAACTTCAAGCAATATTAAGTTATTTCAAATTCGTTGAATCACCTCAAATAGAATAGTTTGGAAGACATTCAGAAACTCTGGAGACATTGTATGACAATTTTATTAGAAAACATAAGTTAGTTTAATTTATGTTTTAAATATATTGACTGCTAATAGGACATTGATGCCACCCTCCAAAGGAAAATTTTCATTCAAAAGACAAAAACAACTTGGAAATATTTTTTGTATTATTTCTTCATGCAAAATTTATGAAATTATTCGGTTCAGATAAGTAACAAAAATATATATATATTTTTTCGTGATACAGTTCAGTTCAGTTCATTCACTCAGTCGTGTCTGACTCTCTGCGACCCCATGAATCACAGCACGCCAGGCCTCCCTGTCCATCACCAACTCCTGGAGTTCACTGAAGCTCATGTCCATCGAGTCAGTGATGTCATCCAGCCATCTCATTCTCTGTCGTCCCCGTCTCCTCCCACTCCCAGTCCCTCCCAGCCTCAGAGTCTTTTCCAGTGAGTCAACTCGTCGCATGAGGTGGCCAAAGTATTGAAGTTTCAGCTTTAGCATCAGTCCTTCCAGTGAACACCCAGGATCGATCTCCTTTAGAATGGACTGGTTGGATCTCCTTGCAGTCCAAGGGACTCTCAAGAGTCTTCTCCAGCACCACAGTTCAAAAGTATCAATTCTTCAGCGATCAGCTTTCTTCACAGTCCAACTCTCACATCCATACATGACCACAGGAAAAACCATAGTCTTGACTAGACGGACCTTTGTTGGCAAAGTAATGTCCCTGCTTTTTAATATACTATCTAGGTTGGTCATAACTTTCCTTCCAAGGAGTAAGCGTCTTTTAATTTTCTGGATACAATCATCATCTGCAGTGATTTTGGAGCCCAAAAAATAAAGTCTGACACTGTTTCCACTGTTTCCCCATCTATTTCCCATGAAGTGATGGGACCAGATGCCATGATCTTCGTTTTCTGCATGTTGAGCTTCAAGCCAACATTTTCACTCTCCTCATTCACTTTCATCAAGAGGCCTTTGAGTTCCTCTTTATTTTCTGCCATAAGGGTAGTGTCATCTGCATATCTGAGCTTATTGATATTTCTCCCGGCAATCTTGATTCCAGCTTGTGCTTCTTCCAGCCCAGCGTTCCTCATGATGTACTCTGCATATAAGTTAAATAAGCAAGGTGACAATATACAGCCTTGACGTACTCCTTTTCCTATTTGGAACCAGTCTGTTGATCATGTGCAGTTCTGACTGTTGCTTCCTGACCTGCATACAGGTTTCTCAAGAGGCAGGTCAGGTGGTCTGGTATTTCCATCTCTTTCAGAATTTTCCACAGTTTATTGTGATCCACACAGTCAAAGGCCTTGGCATAGTCAATGAAGCAGAAATAAATGGTTTTCTGGAACTCTCTTGCTTTCTCCATAATCCAGCAGATGTTGGCAATTTGATCTCTGGTGTCTCTGCCTTTTCTAAAACCTGCTTGAATATCTGAAAGTTCATGGTTCACATATTGCTGAAGCCTGGCTTGGAGAATTTTGAGCATGTATTTACTAGTGTGTGAGATGAGTGCAGTTGTGCAGTAGTTTGAGTAGTCTTTGGCATTGCCTTTCTTTGGGATTGGAATGAAGACTGAACTTTTCCAGTCCTGTGGCCACTGCTGAGCTTTCCAAATTTGCTGGCATATTGAGTGCAGCACTTTCACAGCATCATCTTTCGGGATTTGAAATAGCTCAATTGGAATTCCATCACCTCCACTAGCTTTTTTCGTCGTGATGCTCTTTAAGGCCCACTTGACTTCACACTCCAAGATGTCTGGTTCCAGGTGAGTGATCATGCCATCGTGATTATCTTCGTCGTGAAGATAAAGAGATTGTCTTTTCTCCATTGAATATTCTTGCCTCCTTTGTCAAAGATAAGGTGTCCATAGGTTCATAGGTTTATCTCTGGGCTTTTTATTGTGTTCCATTGATCTATATTTCTGTCTTTATGCCAGTACCATACCGTCTTGATGACTGTGGCTTTGTAGTAGACCCTGAAGTCTGGCAGGTTGATTCCCCAGTTCCATTCTTCTTTCTCAAGATTGCTTTGGCTATTCGAGTTTTTTTTTTTGTTTGTTTGTTTGTTTGTTTTTTTTGCATTTTCATAAAAATTGTGAAATTATTTGCTCTAGCTCTGTGAAAAATACCGTTGTTAGCTTGATAGGGACTGCATTGAACCTATAAATTACTTTAGGTAAAATATACATTTTCACAATATTTATTCTTCCAATCCATGAACATGGTATATTTCTCCATCTATTAGTGTCCATTCTGATTTCTTTCACCAGTGTTTTATAGTTTTCTATGTATAGGTCTTTTGTTTCTTTAGGTACATATATTCCTAAGTATTTTATTCTTTTCGTTGAAATGGAGAATGGAATTGTTTCCTTAATTTCTCTTTCTATTTTCTCATTATTGTGTATAGGAATGCAAGGGATTTCTGTGTGTTGATTTTATATCCCGCATCATTACTATATTCATTGATTAGCTCTAGTAATTTTCTGGTAGAGTCTTCAGGGTTTTCTGTGTAGAGGATCATGTCATCTGCAAACAGTGAGAGTTTTACTTTTTCTTTTCCAATTTGGATTACTTTAGTCTTTTTCTGCTCTGATTGCTGTGGCCAAAGCTTCCAAAACTATGCTGAATAGTAGTGGTGAGAGTGGGCACCCTTGTCTTGTTCCTGACTTTAGGGGAAACGCTTTCCATTTTTCACCATTGAGGATAATGTTTGCTGTGGGTTTGTCATATATAGCTTTTATTATGTTGGGGAATGTTCCTTCTATTCCCGCCTTCTTGAGGGTTTTTATCATAAATGGATGTTCACTTCAGTTCAGTCACTCAGACATGTCTGACTCTTTGCGACCCCATGAATCACAGCATGCCAGGCCTCCCTGTCCATCACCAACTCCGGGTGTTCACTGAAACTCATGTCCATCAAGTCGGTGATGCCATCCAGCCATCTCATTCTCTGTTGTCCCCATCTCGTCCCGCCGACAATCACTCCCAGAATCAGAGTCTTTTCCAGTGAGTCAACTCGTCTCATGAGGTGGCCAAAGTATTGCAGTTTCAGCTTTAGCATCAGTCGTTCCAACGAACACCCAGGATCGATCTTCTTTAGAATGGACTGGTTGGCTCTCCTTGCAGTCCAAGGGACTCTCAAGAGTCTTCTCCAGCACCACAGTTCAAAAGCATCAATTCTTCAGCAATCAGCTTTCTTCACAGTCCAACTCTCACATCCATACATGACCACGGGAAAAACCATAGTCTTGAATAGACGGACCTATGTTGGCAAAGTAATGTCTCTGCTTTTTAATATGCTATCTAGGTTGGTCATAACTTTCCTTCTAAGGAGTAAGCGTCTTTTAATTTCATGGCTGCAATCAGCATCTGCAGTGATTTTGGAGCCCAAAAAATAAAGTCTGACACTGTTTCTACTGTTTCCCCATCTATTTCCCATGAAGTTATGTGTCCAGATGCCATGATCTTTGTTCTCTGAATGTTGAGCTTCAAGCCAACCTTTTCACTCTCCTCTTTCACTTTCATTAAGAGGTTTTTGAGTTCCCATGTTGAATTTTGTCAAAGGCTTTCTCTGTATCTATTGAGATTATCATATGGTCTTTATTTTTCCTTTTTGGAAATTCTGGATGGAGGTGAGTAAGGCCCCTCGGCTCATGCCATTCACAACCTGGAGTGGAAGCTGTGAGGGCGTCTCTGTACTCGCAGGATGTGAGGGAGCTGCTGCTGGTGGAGGTGGAGGTGGAGGAGGTAGAGGTAAGAGACATCCCTGCTGTGGAGGGCAGAGTCGGTGAGGACTGGGTTGTGAGAGGTGAGCTGGCCCCAGATCCTGCTGAGTTACTGGAGTTGCTGTATTTTGCTGAATGTTCTTCACTATTTTCAACAGCAGATCGTTTTGACTTCTTTTAAGCTAAAATCCTCCTCTTTTTCCTTTCTTCTTCAGATCCATGCTGAGACTGAGCTCTCGTCAGTCTTCGATGCTGGTGGATCTGTTTCTGTTCTTCAATCAGTCTCTTTTCTATATATGTTTTGGCAATTCTCAATGCCTCTTTTAACTTTGTGAGGATCTTAAACTGTGGCTTTTCGGAAGTCGTGAGCAGAACATCACAGAATAATGGCATCTGCAAGAGCCAGGAGACGATGGGCATGCCATTTTTACAGACTTCACAACACAGCGTGGACTCCAACACGGCCACCACAGCCATGGATGGCACAGGAGGGAAGGAGTCTACAGGCACTGGGTCGGACGGTCGTCCGTAAGTCTTTTCATATAGTAAGTGGCCAAAGCAGTGGACGTCCACACTCTCCAATGTACTGATCTTCCTGAACTGTGAGAAATACGATCAGCAGAAGGAAGGAAGGCCCAACAAGGAATTCTCCAGTTCCAGCAGCCGGCAGGTATCCCCATCCAGCATCACGTTGGAAGAGTGAAGATGCCCATAACGGAATCCCTTGTCATGTAGAAACTTTAGGACCTCTAATACTTGACGCCCATAAGTTTTTATTAGCTGGAGTTCAAGGCCTTGAACCTTCTTAGGGTTGCAATACTTCTTCAGGAATGAGTCTTTCGGTTTTGCCTTGTAGATCAGGTCCTTCAAGGTTCCTTTTTCATTAAACATTCTAATTAGCAATACTGAGGATTTTTTAGCAGTGGCAAAGGTAATGCGATAGATGTAAGGGTGCAAACAGGAAGGCAGAAGTTTGATTAGACACTGAAAATCTTCCTCTGACAGATACTTGTCAGGACCAAGATCAGCCCAGCTTACCACTAGCCGCTCCTTTGGCTGATTTTTAATCTTCATCAAGAAACATTTCTTCCTTATCCTCCAACCTATGTCTTTCAATGGTTCTACCACCTCCCACTTTGGCTCTGACCAGAAGAACATGGAAACATGGTGTAAGGCAATCTCAGTGTAGTTTGCAGAATAGTTGTTTGGATCTAGAAACTTCTTAACCAGTTCACAGTTAGACAAGACATGATTTGTAGTGATTTGAGATAGTTCTGAAGACCTTTCTGCCTCTCAGCTATGAATTCACGATCCATGTTACCAATCAATTTTTTTGGGGGAGGAAGAGGTAGACTTAGACCTGCAATCTGCAAGCTGTTGTTCAGCAAATCAAAGTCCTGTATCTCCTAACAATCTGCCAGCTATTTTCTACAGAAATTCCTCTTTGTACCCAAATGATATATTCCGTGTGAGACTGCAAGCTCTGGCTCTCCTCGATGGCCGCTGTCAGTGGCACCGTGTCGTCCAGCAGCACCTTCTCCATGAAGGCCATCCTGGGACCCCACTGCCTCAGGACCAGGGGCAGGAACCCGGGGCACCGATTCCTGTCGCCTGCTGGGCTCTGCCGCCGCTGCCTCTGTCCGAGAAATATATTTTTCAGTTCAGTTCAGTCGCTCAGTCGTGTCTGACTCTCCGCGACCCCATGAAAATATACATAATTTTAAGTATGCTTAACAGCATGACAGAATTATCAAGTATGATTTTTTAAAGTATAAAACTTATTTTCCTTTACTTTAAGTGAAGTTATAGAAAATATGAAGTGCAGATAGAGCCAAAGTTTATTTCATATTGAAATAACTAATGAACCAAAAATAATTTTAAATATTTATGCTATCTTGTTGTGTGTGGGGGGGGATGAAAGCACATTTAAGAGAAGTGAGAGCTGAAGATGAGGATGGCAAAACTAAGGTGAAGGCTTCTATTAAATTGAATAAAACCAAAAAATATGTGTCTTTTTGCAAGTGTATCTATAGTTCATATACAACGTTTACACTGGGAGTTATCTCTCTGGCTTATTCATGTATAAAAAGACGTTAAGTGATTAAATCAATTGGGAACATGGAAAAATGAACTAGGAAAATTCAGGTAATATTTTATAGTTTCAGCTGGAAATCTCAAGAAGCAATTATTTTTTCCCAGTAAGTAAATTTGAACATATAGGAAGAAGCCCAGAGCTAGAGACATGTGCTATGTTGTTTAAATGACACCTTTAAGATAATAAATTCTTTGCCCCTCAGTGTTTCTCCAAAAATATACATGAAATCTTCTAGGAAAATTCAAGGGTAAGATGAAGCTATGCAGTTGAAAGTTAAAAGATTGCTTGTTTCAGTTTTTCACCATTAACCTAAAAAAATAAGTTTTACATGACAATTAATGTTTCCCACAAGTATATCAGAAGAGAAAACCACTTATATTTTTCCAAACCGACAAAAAAATATAAATCTTCTCAACAAAACCATTCATAGCTAGATATATTACAGTTGTCCCTCCTTATAATGTGTATACATTCTCAAAATCTGACTTGATGCCTAAAACAGTGGATGGTACTAAACCCTATACATACTATATTTTTCCTATACATATATATCTATGACAAATTTTAAATTAAAAATTAGGCATAGCATTATAAGGAAAGCTGAGCACCAAAGAATTGATGCTTTTGAACTGTGGTGTTGGAGAAGACTCTTGAGAGTCCCTTGGACTGCAAGGAGATCCAACCAGTCCATCCTAAAGGAGATCAGTCCTGGGTGTTCATTGGAAGGACTGATGTTGAAGCTGAAACTCCAATACTTTGGCCACATGATGCGAAGAACTGACTCATTGGAAAGACCCTGAAGCTAGGAGAGATTGAAAGCAGGAGGAGAAGGGGATGACAGAGGACGAGATAGTTGGATGGCATCACCGACTCGATGGACATGAGTTTGAGTAAGCTCCGGGAGTTGGTGATGGACAGGGAAACCTGGTGTGAAGCAGTCCATGGGTTCCAAAGAGTCAGACACAACTGAACTGAAGTGAAGAGATAATAACAGCAATTATAAAATATAACAACTATAACAATATATTTTGATAAAAGTTATGTGAATGTGGTCTCTCTCAAAATATCTTGCACAAATTTAATGCCTTTTCCATCTTGACTAAGAACTTACCATGCATAGTGGCCATAAATTTATAGTCCGAGGTTTGATAGCAAAATTAGATTAATTTTTTAATCTTTTTCATAATTTCATGGATAGAATATCTGTTTTTCACTGTAGACCTTAGCAACCTCAGCCTACAATTTTTTTCTTTCTTTATTGAGAACTTTCACATTTTCACTTAAAGGACGCACTTTACAGTTTGTCTTTGGCATCTCCAAATTGCCAGAATTGTGCTTTGGGGCAAGATTATTAATCAAATTAAGTCTTACCTGAGCACAAGCTCTGTAATGAGACAGTCCACCTGATAATCTCCATGGCTACTATGTGACTAATGGGTGGGGTACATAACAGATGATGTACATCCTAGATGGAATGGAGCAGAATGGTGGTGAAATTGTATCATGCTATTCAGAACACCACACAATGTAAAATTATAAATTGCTTATTTCTAGAATATCTTACTTAATATTTTCAGATGGAGGTTGGCCACAGATAACTGAAAATTTAGATAAAGGAGGACTGTGTGGTTCATGCGTGTGCACCAAGTCGCTTCAGTTTCATCTGACTCTTTGCAAACCTATGGGCTAACCTATGCCTGCCAAGTTTCTCTGTCCATGGAATTCTCCACTAGAGTGGGTATTCTTGGTATGCCCTCCTTCAGGGCATCTTCCTGACCCCAAGGACAAACCAGTACCTCTTATGTCTCCTTCATTGGCAGGCTAGTTCTTTACCACTAGCGCCACCAATCAGAAAAATAAAAAGAGTGTGTGTTTTTAACTAGAGCCAAAGGGGGCTTCCCTATTGGCTCCGAAGGTAAAGAATCTGCCTTCAGTGCAGGGGGCACAACAGTTCTGGGTTCAATTCCTGGATTGGGAAGATCTTCTGGAGAAGTGAATGGCTATCCACTCCAATGTTCTTGCCAAGAGAATTCCATGGGCAGAGGAGCCTGGTTCAAGACATTGCAAAGAGTCGGACACGAACAAGCAACTGAGCATGCATGCATGCATCCATGATGTCTACAGCTTATTTTAAAATGGCCCCATCAAAACAATAAGAGTATGTATATGCATAGATGATATATACACAGATACACATATAGCAAATTTGGCAAATGTTAATAATAGTTGAATCTAGGTGGTGGATTCAGTTCAGTTCAGTTCAGTCACTCAGTAGTGTCCTACTCTTGGTGGCCCCATAATTCACAGCATGCCAGGCCTCCCAGTCCATCACCAACTGCTGGAGTTCACTCAAACTCACATCCATCGAGTAGGTGATGCCATCCAGCCATCTCATTCTCTGTCGTCCCCTTCTCCTCCTGCCCCCAATCCCTCCCAGCATCAGAGTCTTCTCCAGTGAGTCAACTCATCGCATGAGGTGGCCAAAGTATTGCAGTTTCAGCTTTAGCATCAGTCCTTCCAATGAACACCCAGCATTGATCTCCTTTAGAATGGACTGGTTGGATCTCCTTGCAGTCCAAGGAACTCGCAAGAGTCTTCTCCAACACCACAGTTCAAAAGCATCAATTCTTCAGTGATCAGCTTTCTTCACATTAAACTCTCACATTCACACATGACCATGGGAAAATAAATAGTGCTTATTGTCCTATTTTTCAACTTTTTTGAATTCTAGAAATTTTCTTTTTCTTAATTTATTTAATTGGAGGCTAATTGCTTTACAATATTGTATTGGTTTTGCCATACATTGACATGAATCCACCCCGGATGTACATGTGTTCCCCATCTTGAACCCCCCTCCCACCTCCCTCCCCATATCATCCCTCTGGGTCGTGCCAGTGCACCAGCCCCGAGCATCCTGTAACATGCATCAAACCTGGACTGGTGATTCATTTCACATATGATAATATACATGTTTCAATGCCATTCTCCCAAATCATCCCACCCTCGCCCTCTCCCACAGAGTCCAAAAGATTGTTCTATACATCTTTGTCTCTTTTCCTCTCTTGTATACAGGGTTATCATTACCATCTTTCTAAATTCCATATATATGCGTTAGTATACTGTATTGGTATTATTCTTTCTGGCTTACTTCACTCTGTATAATAGGCTCCAGTTTCATCCACCTCATTAGAAATAATTCAAATGTATTCTTTTTAATTATTGAGTAATACTCCATTGTGTGTATGTACCTCAGCTTTCGTATCCATTCGTCTGCTGATGGACATCTAGGTTGCTTCCATGTCCTGGCTATTATAAACAGTATTGCAATGAACACTGGAGTACATGTGTCTCTTTCAATTCTGGTTTCCTCAGTGATATGCCCAGGAGTGGGATTGCTGGGTGTATGGCAGTTCTATTTGGATTTTTTAAGGAATCTCCATACTCTTCTCCATAGTGGCTGTACTAGTTTGTATTCCCACCAACAGTGTAAGAGGGTTCCCTTTTCTCCACACCCTCTCCAGCATTTATTGCTTGTAGACTTTTGGATAGCAGCCATTCTTACTGGCATGAAATGGTACCTCATTGTGGTTTTGATTTGCATTTCTCTGGTTATGAGTGATGTTGAGCACCTTTTCATGTGTTTGTTAGCTATCTGTATGTCTTCTTTGGAGAAATGTCTGTTTAGTTCTATGGCCCATTTTTTTTATTGGGTCGTTTATTTTTCTGGAATTGAGCTGCAGGAGTTGCTTGTATAGTTTTGAGATTAATTCTTTGTTGGTTACTTCATTTGCTATTATTTTCTCCCATTCTGAAGGCTGTCCTTTCACCTTGCTTATAGTTTCCTTTGCTGTGCAGAAGCTTTTCATTTTAATTAGGTCCCATTTGTTTATTTTTGCTTTTATTTCCAATATTCTGGGAGGTGGTTCATGGAGGATCCTGCTGTGATTTATGTCAGAGAGTGTTTTGCCTATGTTCTCCTCTAGGAGTTTTATAGTTTCTGGTCTTACATTTAGATCTTTCATCCATTTTGAGTTTATTTTTGTGAATGGTGTTAAGGAGTGTTCTAGTTTCATTCTTTTACAAGTGGCTGACCAGTTTTCCCAGCACCACTTGTTTAAGAGATTGTCCTTTCTCCATTGAATATTCTTGCCTCCTTTGTCAAAGATAAGGTGTCCATAGGTGCATGGATTTATCTCTGGGCTTTCTATTTTGTTCCATTGATCTATATTTCTGTCTTTATGCCATACTGTCTTGATGACTGTGGCTTTGTAGTGGAGCCTGAAGTCCGGCAGGTTGATTCCTCCAGTTCCTTTCTTCTTTCTCAAGCTTGCTTTGGCTATTCGAGGTTTTTTTGTATATCCATACAAATTATGAAATTATTTGTTCTTGCTCTGTGAAAAATAGCATTGGTAGTTTGATAGGGATTGCATTGAACCTATAAATTACTTTGGGTAAAATATTCATTTTCACAATATTTATTGTTCCAATCCATGAACACGGTATATTTCTCCATCTATTAGTGTCCTCTCTGATTTCTTTCACCAGTGTTTTATAGTTTTCTATACATAGGTATTTTGTTTCTTTAGGTAGATATATTTCTACGTATTTTATTCTTTTCATTGCAACGGTGAATGGAATTGTTTCCTTAATTTCTCTTTCTATTTTCTCATTATAGTGTATAGAAATGCAAGGGATTTCTGTGTGTGATTTTATATCCTGCAACTTTACTATATTCATTGATTAGCTCTAGTAATTTTCTGGTAGAGTCTTTCGGGTTTTCTGTGTAGAGGATCATGTCATCTGCAAACAGTGAGAGTTTTACTTCTTCTTTTCCAATTTGGATTCCTTTTATGTCTTTTTCTGCTCTGATTGCTGTGGCCAAAACTTCCAAAGCTATGTTGAATAGTAGTGGTGAGAGTGGGCACACTTGTCTTGTTCCTGACTTTAGGGGAAAAGCTTTCAATAACAAAAATTTTGAGAACACCCTGCATGAAATTGAACTCACCTTTTGAATCCTTTTGTGGAGCAGCTGAGGATGCATTACTTTTTTCCCCTCTTCTTTTCATCTTTCACAAGAAAGATTTTACTACATATTGGGTATAGCTTATTACATAAAACATTTGGTAGATAATTATTTTCTGTGACATCAAAGTGTCATGATAAATAATGACTACCAAGTTGTTTTCAATCTCCAGATAAGTTTTGTAGAATTAATTCTTCAAAGTCAAACTGCTTTACTAAGTTTAGAGTTTTCTTAGTATTTTAAATTTTAGTCTAAGAAGTTTCAGGCATCTTTTCCCATCGTCTTCCTTTACAGTACACTTGAAAGACTTATCAACTATTGATATTCATTCTCTTTCAAATATAGCCATCAGGCTTCTGAAGTTGAATATATACATATTTTACCCAACTTCAGGATTTAGATGAAAAAAATAGTGCCTTTGCTCAATTATATATTACAAGATTTATTCATAGACAGTTTAACTTTATAAATGATACAATACAAAAAAAGACTTTTAGCACTTATGATTTGTGATAATGGATTATCATTTTCATTTCTCTTTATCATAAATATTATATTGAAAATATTTATTTGCAGATTACATATATCCATTTCAATTACTTCTAATAAAAATGTTCTTATAAAACGGTTTTATGGAATTCTTCATCCTTTTAGATGAGAGATAGAAATTTATTCAAACATAAATTTCCATCTCATTAGATCTATCATGCATCAATTCATCAAACTCAAAATTATGTTTTCAACATGAAATGAATGCATTTTACTGAATATGGCCCATTTTATCAAGATTCCTTTTATTTTATAAACTTTACAGATGACATCATTTCATTATGTTCAAATAAAGTTATTTGGATTTTAGCTCACAATTTAAAAAAGTAAAGCTCTGTAAATAAAAGCTCTCCAGCAAAGGGGTGAGTTGCTTCATGAAATAAGCAAAAGTTCCTACACCAGAAGTATTCAGAGGCCAAATAAGCTTGTACAATAGGTTTTGTAGGAAAAAAAAAAAAAATCTTCATTGAATATGTGGCACCTTTCAGAATGAGCATCATGACATATATACTCTTCCCTACTGCTATCTATAACCCCTACTCACCTTCACTGCCACCACCTTGGCAAAAACCCACAATAAATTTCTATTACATAATACAACAGATTAGTTCAGTAAGTGAACAAAACTAATACTTGCTTGGAAGCCAGGAGTTCTGTTTCTAGCAATGATTCACTGTATTTTTTTTATAAAGTTAATCACTATTATTTGAGAAATGAAAGGATCCCAAATGTCACTCATTTCTTATTGTCTAACAATGCCTTGAAAGCATGATCTCTTCCAATACTTGGCTCACTTCAGTTCAGTTCAGTTCAGTCGCTTAGTCGTGTCCGACTCTTAGTGACCCCATGAACCACAACACAAAAGGCTTCCCCGTCCATCACCAACTCCCGGAGTTCACTCAAACTCATGTCCATCGGGTCGGTGATGCCATCCAGTCACCTCATTCTCTGTCGTCCCCTTCTCCTCCCACCCCCAATCGCTCCCAGCATCAGAGTCTTTTCCAGTGAGTCAACTCGTCCCATGAGGTGGCCAAAGTATTGCAGTTTCAGTTTTAGCATAAGTCCTTCCAATGAACACCCAGGATTGATCTCCTCCAGAGTAGACTTGTTGGATCCCCTTGCAGTCCAAGGGACTCTCAAGAGTCTTCTCCAGCACCACAGTTCAAAAGCATCAATTCTTCGGTGATCAACTTTCTTCACAGTCCAACTCTCACATCCATACATGACCACGGGAAAAACCATAGCCTTGACTAGACGGACCTTGGTTGGCAAAGTAATGTCTCTGCTTTTTAATATGCTATCTAGGCTGGTCATAACTTTCCTTCCAAGGAGTAAGCGTCTTTTAATTTCATAGCTGCAATCAGCATCTGCAGTGGTTTTGGAGTCCAAAAAAATTAAGTCTGACGCGGTTTGCACTGTTTTCCCATCTATTTCCCATGAAGTGATGGGACCAGATGCCATGATCTTCGTTTTCTGAATGTTGAGCTTCAAGCCAATCTTTTCACTCTCCTCTTTTACTTTGAGTTCCTCTTCACTTACTGCCATAAAGGTGGTGTCATCTGCATATCTGAGGTTATTGATATTTCTCCCGGCAATCTTGATTTCAGCTTGTGCTTCTTCTAGCCCAGCGTTCCTCATGATGTACTCTGCATATAAGTTAAATAAGCAGAGTGACAATATACAGCCTTGACGTACTCCTTTTCCTATTTGGAACCAGTTTGTTGTTCCATGTCCAGTTCTAACTGTTGCTTCCTGACCTGCATACAGGTTTTCAAAAGGCAGGTCAGGTGGTCTGGGATTCCCATCTCTTTCAGAATTTTCCACAGTTTATTGTGATCCACACAGTCAAAGGCCTTGGCATAGTCAATGAAGCAGAAATAGATGTTTTTCTGGAACTCTCTTGCTTTCTCCATAATCCAGCGGATGTTGGCAATTTAATCTCTGGTGCCTCTGCCTTTTCTAAAACCTGCTTGAACATCTGGAAGTTCACGATTCACATATTGCTGAAGCCTGGCTTGGAGAATTTTGAGCATTACTTTACTAGCGTGTGAGATGAGTGCAATTGTGCGGTAATTTGAACATTCTTTGGCATTGCCTATCTTTGGGAATGGAATGAAGACTGACCTTTTCCAGTCCTGTGGCCATTGCTGAGTTTTCCAAATTTGCTGGCATATTGAGTGCAGCACTTTCACAGCATCATCTTTCAGGATTTGAAATAGCTCAATTGGCATTCCATCATCTCCACTAGCTTTGTTCATCGTGATGCTCTCTAAGGCCCACTTGACTTCACATTCCAAGATGCCTGGTTCCAGGTGAGTGATCACACCATCGTGATTATCTTCGTCGTGAAGATCTTTTTTGTATAGTTCTTCTGTGTATTCTTGCCACCTCTTCTTAATATCTTCTGCTTCTGTTAAGTCCATACCATTTCTGTCCTTTATCGAGCTCATCTTTGCATGAAATATTCCTTTCATATCTCTAATTTTCTTGAAAAGATGTCTTGTTTTTCCTATTCTGTTGTTTTCCTCTATTTCTTTGCATTGATTGCTGAGGAAGGCTTTCTTATCTCTCCTTGCTATTTTTTGGAACTCGGCATTCAGATGCTTATATCTTTCCTTTCCTCCTTTACTTTTCGCTTCTCTTCTTTTCACAGCTATTTGTAAGGCCTCCTCAGACAGCCATTTTGCTTTTTTGCATTTCTTTTCCATGGGGATGGTCTTGGTCCCTGTCTCCTGTACAATGTCACGAACTTCCGTCCAGAGTTCATCAGGCACTCTATCAGATCTAGACCCTTAAATGTATTTCTTACTTCCACTGTATAATCATAAGGGATTTGATTTAGGTCATATCTGAATGCTTTAGTGGTTTTCCCTACTTTCTTCAATTTAAGTCTGAATTTGGCAATAAGGAGTTCATGATCTGAGCCACAGTCAGCTCCTGGTCTTGTTTTTGCTAACTGTATAGAGCTTCTCCATCTTTGGCTGCAAAGAATATAATCAATCTGATTTCGGTGTTGACCATCTGGTGATGTCCATGTGTAGAGTCTTCTCTTGTGTTGTTGGAAGAGGGTGTTTGCTATGACCAGTGCGTTCTCTTGGCAAAATTCTATTAGCCTCTGCCCTGCTTCATTCCGTGCTCCAAGGCCAAATTTGCCTGTTACTCCAGGGGTTTCTTGACTTCTTACTTTTGTATTCCAGTCCCCTATAATGAAAAGGACATCTTTTTTGGGTGTTAGTTCTAAAAGGTCTTCTAGGTCTTCACATAACTGTTCAACTTCGGCTTCTTCAGCATTACTGGTTGGGGCATAGACTTGGATTACTATGATATTGAATGGTTTGCCTTGGAAACGAACAGAAATCATTCTGTCGTTTTTAAGATTGCATCCAAGTACTTCATTTCGGACTCTTTTGTTGACCATGATGGCTACTCCATTTCTTCTAAGGGATTCCTGCCCACAGTAGTAGATATAATGGTCATCTGAGTTAAATTCACCTATTCCAGTCCATTTTAGTTTACTGATTCCTAGAATGTCGACGTTCACTCTTGTCATCTCCTGTTTGACCACTTCCAAATTGCCTTGATTCATGGACCTAACATTCCAGGTTTCTATGCAATATTGCTCTTTACAGCATTGGACCTTGCTTCTAGCATCAGTCACATCCACCACTGGGTATTTGTTTTGCTTTCGTCTATCCCTTCATTCTTTCTGGAGTTATTTCTCCACTGATCTCCAGTAGCATACTGGGCACCTACCGACCTAGGGAATTCCTCATTCACTATTCTATCATTTTGCCTTTTGATACTGTTCATGGGGTTCTCAAGGCAAGTATACTGAAGTGGTTTGCCATTCCCTTCTCCAGTGGACCACATACTGTCAGACCTCTCCACCATAACCCGTCCGTCTTGGGTGGCCCCACACAGTATGGCTTAGCTTCATTGAGTTAGACAGGGCTGTGGTCCATATGATCAGATCAACTAGTTTTTTGTGATTATGACTTCAGTGTGTCTGCCCTCTAATGCCCCCTCCCAATACCTACCGTCTTATTTGGGTTTCACTTACCTTGGTCGTGGAGTATCTCTACACAGCTGTTCCAGCAAAGTGCAGCCGTTGTACCTTACCTTGGACGAGGGGTATCTCCTCAAGGCCACCCCTCCTGTCCTTGAATGTGGAGTAGCTCCTCTCGGCCCTCCTGTGCCCGCGCAGCCACCGCCTCGTGGACGTGGGACAGCTCCTCTCGGCTGCGCTTCTGCACGTGGTCTGTTGCGCCGCCGCCGGACCCGGCGTCTCTCGCGTCTGCGCGGTCGGAGCCGGGCTCAGCCCAATGTAAAAAGCATTGAACAAAACAAATATGTCCTTTACCCTAACTAGGATTAAAATACATTGGAAAAAAGGGAATTAATCAGATAAAGCATGCAAAATGTATGTGCTTTAAACTTCAAACTGACATAAAGCATATGCAGTAGAATAAAAAGATGTATAGAAATAATTTTTATCACGTGTACAGTGACTGTTTTTCTGAAGAAGTGAATTTTGAGATGTAAGAATGAGAAGAAATCAATCAAGCTAAGATGAGATGGATGATGCCAAGCAGAGAAAAGTGCATGTTTAAAAGAGCTGAGATAAAAATCAACCTGATTTTTCCAAATAACAGAAAGAAGTGTGAGAAGAGTAACATTGGTAATATCAGAGATGATGGCAGGACAAAGTAACTCAGGACACATAGGCCTCAGTAAGGATTTAGGATTTTATTCTAAGAGGATGAGAGCCCACTGAAGGCCTTACATTAATAATGTAAGGATTGATGTGTTTATATACATATATGTATACATATATATTTTATTTCTCCTGCTCCACATAGAGAATGGATAGGAGACTCGGCAAGATATGAAATGGGGAGATTGGGAGGCTAAGGTAGTTACCACGAAATAAATTATTCTGCCTTGGACTGAAGTCTTAGCAGTAGCAAAGGAGAGAAATGGAAAGATATAGTTAAGAAGTTTCATTAAAAGGATTATTATTTTGTGGGTGTGAAGGCAAGGTATGTTTCAAGAATGACTTCCAAGTCTCTGAGCCAGATTTTTCCTACTAAGTGGGGAAAAGATTGAAAAATTCACTTTTAGGCAAGTTAAATTTGAAATATCTCCATATCTCACCAAGATCTGTAATTAAAGTTTAACACGTTAGCTAAAATTAAAAGATGCTTTCTCCTTGGAAGAAAAGTAGTGACAAACCTACACAACATATTAAAAAGCAGAGACGTTAATTTGCCTACAAAGGTCTGCCTTAGTCAAAGGTATGGCTTTTCCAGTAGTCATGTATGGATGTAAGAGTTGGACAATAAAAGAGGCTGAGCACTGAAGAATTGAGACTTTTTAACTGCAGTGTCTGAGAAGACTCCTGAGAATCCCTTGGACTGCAAGGAGATCCAACCAGTCCATCCTAAAGGAAATCAGTCCTGAATATTCATTGGAAGGACCAATGCTGAAGCTGAAGTTCCAGTACTTTGGTCACCTGATGCAAAGAGCCTACGCATTTGAAAAGACCCTGATGCTGGGAAAGACTGAAGGCAGGAGGAGAAGGAGGAGACATTGGATGAGATGGCTGGATGGCCTCACCAACTTAATGGACATGAGTTTGAGGCAACTCTGAGAGATAGTGAAGGACAGGGAAGCCTGGAGTGCTGCAGTCCATGGGGTTGTAAAAAGTTGGACATGACAGAGTGACTGAACAACAACCTCTTCTTAGCTTTCGATAATCCTATCTTACTTCACGTTTATAAACTTACTTCCTTTTAGTCTTCATACATACTCTCAGATAATTCTTTTAACTGTTCCTTGTAAATGTCAAGCATATATATTCCTCTTAGTGTTTTTACTTCTCTGTCATATTGATTTGGAATACTCCACATACTCGTCTTCCTCATCCAGTTCCTCACATGAATATTTGATAAGGTGTTAAACATTGTGAGCTGTGTGCTTAGTTTTGTCCAACACTTTTGCAACTCCATGGACTGTAGCCTGCCAGGCTCCACTGTCCTTGGATTTCTTCAGGCAAGAATACTGGAGTGAATCTCCGTTTCCTCCTCCAGGGGATCTTCCTGACCCAGGGATCAAACCCACATCTCCTGCATCTCCTACATTGCAGGCAGATTCTTTACCACTGAGCCACCAGGGAAGCTCATTTTAAACATTCCTTGACTCAAAAAGATGTGTTTTCAGACTGCTTCACATTGAGAGTTCAACTCTACTAATGCTTTCCAGCAATCAAACACTGCATTGTATATTTGAGATAGGTACCTCTTACACTACCACGGTGATCCTTGCGTACTTCAGGTTAGCACTTCACTAGAGAGCAGATGACTTGTGGTGAGAATTATTTTAATGGCCACTCTCCAGACCTTCCTAATTGGTTTCTATTTGATCGTCAGCATAGCTCCTAGGTGACACTAATTCACAGATAGCCTACTTCTAGCTAGGAGCAGCTTTCCTGTGGAATCATTTGTGCAATAACTTGCCAAGGGTTAGATACCTGAAGACTCTTCACAAATGTTTTTGATGATAAAAGGATCTAAATTTTGTTTCAGGCAATACCAAATGTGTGGCCATTTTCACAGTAAGCTTTACATTTAGCATTGGAAATAGTGTTCAAATGGGAATTTCCTCATTTTACAGTAGTTTTCAAATGGCCATGTTTAAGCTCCTGGGAGTAAACCTCTGTTGATAAGATTGTACATATTTATCATAATTTTCAAGCAATGAACTGAATTAAAGACTGCACAAACGACAATTAATTACAGGCCTATAATGAAGTTGGTTTGAGTTATTCTATATATATATTAAAGGGAAGGAGAAATTTTTCTAATGAATCACTATGAATCACATCATTTGTTTAATATCTGATAGTCATTAGAAGAAATAACTTGCAATTTTATTTTCAGGTACTTTCCACATTGACCTCTATAGAAGTCAGCATCTGTTTATTGAGAAATGAATATCAGTAAATCTTTCTGTTATTATGGTAAGGTCAGCTCAAGTTAATTCCCTCCTGAGATAGAAAAATATGATTCAGACAATGAAAAACATATGTTTTGGAGAGACAGTTTGTCATCAAGCTACATCAACAATTTAAATGATTAAAATGTTTCTATAAACATCCTTTTCCTTGTCAGTAATGGATGAAACATGCTTGCTCTCCATTGTTTATTATTATTTTTTATGAACAGCTGTTAATGGCATGAAGAAAACTTACTTTTACAGTTTTATCATTAAAACCATATATTGTTACCTATTGTCATATATATTGAAGGAGACTCAAAATTATTTTCACAACTAAGCTTGTGAATGAAATTCTCTCTTAGTAGATCAGATGATAGGTCACTGTTTAGATATTTTCATACTTACTTATTTTGACTAAATAGCCTAAGAAAATCTTAATTTTAATCCTGATGGAATTTAAAAAAAAATTTCAGAATCCTTTCCTTCTGGCAAGTGCATTATAAAAATTAAAGTGTAAGTAGTCAATCAGGTCCTTTCTGGTTACCCTGCTTAATGATTTTGCTCATATAAATACCTCTTAAAGCAGAAAAAAAGTTAGTTAAGTGTAATGCCTCTCTTCTCCAGCACCACAGTTCAAAAACATCAATTCTTCGGCAAGTGACTGAACTGAACTGAATGCCTCTATGATTTCACTTATCCATCAATAGCTTTATTGTGGTATTCCCTTTGAATTTTTCTTACAAAATAAATTATTGATAGTTTAAATGTTACATTTACATTAATTGTTCTCTAATATAACATGGAAAACTGCTAAAGTTTAAAGTGTAGTATCTGAAATTACGTCTTTGGAAAGGAAGTTTGAGCTATAAAAGGAGTTTCTTGAAATCTAGAAAAGAGGTAAAAAAGATACGATTCATCTGTTGCAGGTTATATATTCCATGATTTAGAAGATACCATAAAGTTATTTTAAGCTATATTTTCCCATGTTGAGCATAGTCCATTTCTTGGTTAAAAAGAATAAAAGAATATGTTTATACTTCATTCCAATGAGAAAATACCGTGCATCAAGAAAAAAAATGTCTTTGGTAGTCATTTTCTCTGAGTTCTCCAGTCTTCTCTTTCCTCTATTTCTCAATCTCTGGCAAAACCAAAGATATCCTAATTTTTTTTTTTTAACTTGATCAAGAACAGACTTTTCCTATTTAAAATGTCTACATTTCTGTGGCACTTCCATTTCCCAAAATTCTGGTGCATTTGTGTGCATTAATTCAGGGAAACTCAGATTCAGTTTCAGCAGTCTTGTTATGAGGACTTATTCACGAGGACTAAATTAAAATCAATGAAAAAAATCGTAAGTTAGAGCAAGGTCAACCCTGATGTATGACATTTGCATTGCAAGAAAATGGATTTAATCAAAGGAATAAGCACAATAAACTCAACATAAAATACCTTCAGAGATTACTATTGAACTTATAGTCATGAAAAATGAAGTAGGTTCTGATGTTGGGTAACCAAAGAAAATGTCCCATTTGTTCTGCTTCGTTATTGTTCTATTTATAATTAAATAGATTTGATCTTTATTATGATCCATCAGTGATAGAGAAAGCTGAGTGTTGATCAGTAGATTAATATTCCCCATCATATCAAGGACACTCTGAATTGCATAGTTTCCAAAATCATATTATGAATTCAAATATTGTTGCTTAGATAATCATGTGCTTTGTGTCTTTCTCCTGCTAAGACTTTTGTAAAACCTGATTCCTAAAAATCCAGAATCTCAATATTTCTCTAAAGAAACAATGGTACCTAGCAGAGAAATACAGATATGCCCATATGCTATGTGCATGACATTGACTAAAGATTTTACTTTATTCAGTTTTGTTTTCTCATTCACAAAATGAGAGTAACAGGACAGATATATCAATTTTGTTTGGGGGCTAGGTGTTTTAGTGAATGTAAATTCCCTAAAATACTTCATGTCAAAATTAACATTTATAAATGATAGATATTTTTATATCAAGCTAAATGGATTGCAAGGAGTCCATCCTAAAGATCAGTCCTAAAGATCAGTCCTAAGTGTTCATTGGAAGGACTGATGTTGAAGCTGAAACTCCAATACTTTGGCCACCTGATGTAAAGAGCTGACTCATTTGAAAAGACCCTGATGCTGGGAAAGATTGAAGGCAGGAGGAGAAGGGGACAACAGAAGATGAGATGGTTGGATGGCATTACCAACTCAATGGACGTGAATTTGAGTAAACTCCGAGAGTTGATGATGGACAGGGAGGCCTGGCATCCTGTGGTCCATGGGGTCACAAGGAGTTGGAGATGAATGAGCGACTGAACTGAACTGAACTGAAATCTTGAATAAACCACATAAAATTCAATGGAGTCACTTGCTTCATCTGAAGAATAATTTTCAGTGTGAGTCAATAAATAAAATTTAACTCATACTATGAATGCAGCTTCCCAACTGGTGCCAGTGGTTAAGAATCTGCCTGCCAATGCAGGAGACATAAGAGATGCAGTTTCAATAGATGGGGCAGGAAGATCCCCTGGAGTAGGAAATGTCAACCCACTCCAGTTTTCTTGCCTGGGAAATCCCATGGACAGAGGAGCCTGGCAGGCTGTAGTCCATGGAATAGCAAAGAGTCAGACATAACTGAGAGGACATGCACACACACAGAAATGAATGCAGCAATTTCAACATATTGTGTTTGTGATTTAGAGAATTAGTAAAATGTGATTCATATCCTCATAAAATTTATAGAGTATGGTAAATTTTGTGATTGCCTGCTCAGAGTCCCTTCCACTTGAGAAAGATAAAGGCAGCTGCATTCACTACCATGAAAGTGAAAAAAGTGGTGAAAGTTAGTCACTCAGTCGTGTCTGACTCTTTGTGACCCCATGGACTGCAGCCTACCAGGCTCTTCTGTCCATGGAATTCTCCAGCCAAGAATTCTGGAGTGGGTTACCATTTCCTTCTCCAGCGGATCCTCCCAACCCAGAGATCAGACCCAGGTCACCCACATTACAGGCAGACTATTTACCGACTGAGTCGCCAGGGAAGCATTACCATGACTAGTTATCAAATGTGAAGATGCCAGTCACTGAAATGTCCCAGTTTTATGACAATTCTCAATTCAGAATTGTCTACTTAATCAAATTCACTAAACACAATCCCATCTCCTATAACCTTACCGTCCCAATACTCTGTTTACCAATATATCTCAAAGTCTTCATGGTAAGAAATTTTTGTTGTTGCAGCAAAAAATGCACATAACTTTGGCTACTATCCCCCAACGTTAAGTTCAGTGGGTATCAATACACCTTTAGTTATTTATATAGCATCTCTAGAGATGGAACTTTACCATATTTAGATGAAGAAGATTCTAAGACAGGTCAAGCGCTGATAGATTAAAAGTTGAGCAAGAGGGACACAAACCCAATTTTTAGTCACTCAGTGCATCACATTTACCTAGTCACAGAGACTTGTTACAAGATGAGTGCATGACTAGACTAATCAGACTGCAGAACATGCACTGATATGATCTTTGTGAAAACTTAAATCTTCTCACCTGGGTGTTGTGGTTTGTGTCCAATTGACATTGGAATTGCCATTTTCCTGCTGTGGGAGTAGCCACCTTAAATAAAAATAAAGAACAAAAGCAAGCAAAAACAATATAGAACCTGCAATAGAAAAAAAGAATAACCAAGAGAATCATAGAGAGGGAGCAGAAATCTAGATCAAACTACCCTGATATTTTCTTTACCTTTGGAAGCTGGAAATACATATGTCAATAAATAATCTTTATTAAATTTTAAGCCAGATTGGGCAGCTTTTCTATTATTTGAAATTGACTATTCTGACTGAAACACATACATTATAATCCATAGACTGTTGACAGGCACTGCTGGGATAAGATCTTTTGGGCTTAGCCATTACTTTGGAGTGATAGCAAGGAGTCAGCAGCAAATGATGATATGACCCCAAGATCTTATGCCTGAACAGTTAAGAGGTTCATGATTCCTTTATTTAAAATAGAACCCAAACTTTCTATATTAGTATAGAAATAAAGGGAAGAAAACATGGATGATTAAGAGATGCCCAAATATTAATGCTGCATCTTTAACTCAGAAGTGTGAGAAAGGCTATGAACGTTTGTAAAAATACAAAGTGCCCATACCTACACCAAGATAATCTGTTTTAATATTTTGTGAATAAATCTCATATATCGAAATTTATTTTAAAAATATATAAAAGTTAGAAACAAAGAACCTGAAATACGATTGGAATGTGGATAAAAACCTGTCAGAATACTGAAAAAATGGGCAGTTCAAAGATAACATTTACTTAGCAATTTTTATTTTCAAGGACTAGTCTAAAGGCTTCTGAAATGTGTTATTTTAATACATCACACTCTAATGTAATTAGGAGTAGAACCATTTTTCAGATGGACCTAAAAGTGTCTGCCTTTTACATATCCTAATTTGTTTTAAACAAATAATCAGACATATTCATTCATGATATTAGTATGCATATGTATATAAACATAATAATGTTCAAATAAACGTATTTACTATGAGCCATTTCTTCAGATTAAGGGCATATTAAGACTGGAAAAGTAAAAGAATAACAAATTTGTATCAGAATGAAGTTGCTGAAGTACATCGCCAATGATCAGGTCTTACTGTGGAAGGAAGTTTCACAAACTTCACTGCATCTGATAACAAAAGTGGATACAATCCAGAAACATGCCTGGTTCAGTACCTTAAACACTTGTATGCTCTCTTTCATTTTTCACCTCACAGCTTTGAGCTATCCCTGGATGAAATCTCTTGTTGATCTGTATATTCTTCCAGATGTAGCCCCCTGACAGGGCTACATAAGCTGCAATGGCAACCCCAGTCCCAGATGTAAGAAGACTGCCTGCATCCTTCAAGAGTAAAGCGGGGAAGGTTGATGCGTGTGGACATAACATCTGCCAGCTGTTCCCCTTTCCTGCCTCCTGGTACTTAGTGTTACTGGGCTGGAAGCCCAATCCTCATGTTGGCCTGGCAACATTTTGTGATGCCAACACTTTCTGCAGGAATCCCCCCTGGGTAGGCACCAGACACTGTGAGGAATGGTCTGTGGAGTACTTGACTGCTCTATTTAGGGATTTTTTTAATTCAGACCATAAGAAAGGCTGTGTCCCTAAGCAGGTGTGACACCACGAATGAGGTTTCAGTTTGCTCCAGTCAGAATCTGCTCCTGTTATTCAACTCATCAGTCTATTGGTCAAGTCAGATGTTTACAGAACCCTCTAATTACAGGATTTTTTTTTTTTTGCTTGTTTTATCTACCAATACCTTGTCTCATTCTGTTGGACAGAGTACACACTTATTAATTTGTACCCAGCAAGAATATTTTAATCTGCTTTCTAATTCTGTAAGTCTACCCTGGGATGGTTTACTATATGTAGTTCATGGTAGAAACTCAATAATCACTAGTTAATATTATTACTATTATGAAAGAGTGCAAGTAGGAGAAGAGTGTAGGCCATACTCAAGTCAGAATGATAATGTCCCCTCAGTCATTTTTTCAAGATGTGTTCATCATCTCAATTGCTGTCTCTTTCCAGACATAAATGTACATAGCTTGTAGTCAAACTCTTAGGCTGATTCTTAGAATATAAAGACTCAAATTATGAATCTATCTTGCAATATGAGATACAACTTTAAATCTGTTCTCTGAGTATGCATTCAAAATGGTATTTATATAAAAGAAATTGAATTTTCTGATTCATATTTTTACTTGTGGTGAACATAGAAGCACACTGTTCACCTCAAACCAGTTCTCCAAATTCAGTAGCCTTCTTCCTAAAGTAGATAGATGCCAGGATTCTAGTACATTCAATGGACTCTTGGGCTCCTACTATGACTTCACATTTTCAAGGGCCTCTTGGGTCTCCATATGTTATGAGTCAGATCCTGGGGCCCTTGTCCTTAATCAAACATTTCCTGTGTGCTCAGTCATGTCCTACTCTTTGTGACCGCATGGACTATAGCCTACCAGGGTTCCCTGCCCATAGAATTTTCCATGTAAGAATACTGAAGTGGGTTACCATAACCTCCTCCAGGGGACATTCCTGACCCAGGGATTGAACCCAAATTTTCTGTGTCTCCTGCATTGCAGGTAGATTCTTGACCCGCTGAGCCATCAGGGCAGCCCCAGACATTTCTTATCCATCCTCTAATCTCTAACAGTTAACTAACTTCCATTGCCAAACCTAATAACCCTACAGATATTACATGTTGGACTGTCAGTCAAATAACCAAGTCTTTTTGTTTTGCTTTATTTTGTTGCAAGTCAGTGTGTCTGAGAACTTAGAAATTCCAAAGGATATTATAAAGAAGAGAAGGTAGAGACTGCATGAACATTAGTGGCAATTGTCACAAAGAGATTTGAAGAGGAAATTTAAGAATGAACTAGTGACCTTAAAGAAAATACCACCAAAGAAGTGAGAGATATAAAACAATGACAAAAAGAATGCAACAATTTCTTTCACACCTTCTGTCTTCTTAAATATTCTACCTAAATATTATTTTGTATTTTCACATCAGCGCTGTCCTTCAGATGCCTAATTTAGCTACTCAAAGTAGTTTACACAAATTCTCAAATATCTGTAGATAATCAAATTTTTTGATTTTTAAATTATCTGTAGATAATTTAATTTTTTATCCACACCCTTCTGTGGGCTTATTTGCAAGCCCAGTATCCTTCTCACTTGTAGCTTCATGTTCTTTCAGATCTTTGAAGTCACTTTCTATTCAGCTCAGAGGTGGTCAAGAAGTCTGACTTGGAGCATGGGAGATACACAAGGCCAATTCTAGTAGTAGAATGTATGCATTACTCTTACTTATAATTCATTTATTAGAATTTAGCACAAGGTCATTATCTGATTGCAAGGAATCCCAGAATCTGTAGCCTAGTTGTACAACCAGGAAAGAGAATCAATAAGATACATGTGAAAGAGAATAAATCAGATATATGGGCTTCCCTGGTGGCTCAGACAGAAACTGCCTACAGTGCAGGAGACCTGGGTTCAATCCCTAGGTCAGGAAGATCCCCTGGAGGAGACAATGGCTACCTACTCCAGTATTCTTGCCTGGAGAATTCCACGGACAGAGAAGCCTGGTGGGCTACACTCCATGGAGTTTCAAAGAGTTGGACATGACTGAACGACTAACACTTTCACTTTCACCAGTAGTCTTTGACACAAATCTATTATAATATCTCTCTTTTTGGCTATTCTGTTTTATTTTGTCTGTCTTTCTGAAATATTCAGGCATTGGGGATTAAATTCAGTGGTGGAGTTTACACAGGCACTTTTAAGAATGGCTTTCTTTCCAATTTTTAGTTATTAGTGTTGTAGCCAACAAAGGAGTTACTTGCCAGAGTTGTGTGTCTATGAACATGTATGCACATGTTTGGCTCAAATGTGTGACTGTACTTGTATACAATACGTTCTAAGATGGTAAGAGAGTTTCAGGATATGATTATTTAAAATAATTTTCGCCTTATTTAAAAAATATTCTTGTAAATTACAGTAGCCAAAATATATGTGATAAGGAGAGGAAAATTACTAGGATTGAAATAAAAAGTGCAGAATAGCAATAATCTCACACACCTCTCATTTCACCTTAGCTAGTAATTCACTTTCTCTGATCTTCAGGTTCCAAATCTGAAAATAAGAATTACATTCCTACAGGATGAGTGTCCCTGATTTTTCACTCTATCAATACTTCAGAAAATTCCTCTTCACCAACTCAAATTCTCTGATTCCCCCCTCTCTTAACCCAACTGGATTCCTCAGATTTCACTGCAAAGAAATAGAGGAAAACAATAGAAAGGAAAAGACGAGAGATCTCTTCAAGAAAATTAGAGATACCAAGAGAACATTTCATGTAAAGATGGACACAATAAAGGACAGAAAAGAGATGGACCTAACAGAAGCAGAAGATATTAAAAAGAGGTGGCAAGAATACATAGAACTATACAAAAAAACTTCATGCTGCAGATAACCATGATGGTGTGATCACTCACCTAGAGACAGACATCCTGGAATGTAAAGTCAAGTGGGCTATATGAAGCATCACTATGAACAAAGCTAGTGGAGGTGATGGAATTCCACTTGAGCTATTTCAAATCCTAAAAGATGATGCTGTGAAAATGCTACACTAAATATGTCAGTACAGCAATGGCCACAGGACTGGAAAATGTCAGTTTTTGTTGCAATCCCAAAGAAAGGCAAAGCCAAAGAATGTTCAAACTACCATGCAATTACACTCATCTCACACACTAGCAAAGTAATGCTCAAAATCCTCCAAGTCAGTTATCAACAGTACATGAACCATGAACTTCCAGATGTTCAAGCTGGATTTAGAAAAGGCAGAGAACCAGAAGTCAAATTGCCAACATCCGTTGGATCATAGAAAAAGCAAGAGAGGTCCAGAAAAACATCTGCTTTGTTGACTACACAAAAGCCTTTGACTGTGTGGATCACAACAAACTGTGGAAAATTCTTCAACAGATGGGAATACCAGACAACATGGTCTCCCTCCTGAGAAATCTGTATGAAGGTCAAGAAGTAACAGAACTGGAAATGGAACAACAGACTGGTTCCAAATCAGGAAAGGAGTTTGTCAAGGTTGCATATTATCACCCTGCTTATTTAACTTAAATGCAGAGTACATCAAGCAAAATGCCGGGCTGGATGAAGTGCAAGCTGGAATCAAGATTGCCAGGAGAAATATTAATAACCTCAGATACAGAGAAGACACCACCCTTATGGCAGAAAGTGAAGAAGAACTAAAGAGCTTCTTGATAAAAGTGAAAGAGGAGAGTGAAAACGTTGGCTTAAAACTCAACATTCAGAAAACTAAGATCATGGCATCCAGTCCCATCACTTCATGGCAAATAGATGGGGAAACAATGAAAGAATTTATTTTGGGGGGCTGCAAAATTACTGTAGATGATGATTGCAGCCATGAAATTAAAAGATGCTTGCTCCTTGTAAGTAAAACTATGACCAAACTAGATATCATATTAAAAAGCAGAGAGAGACATTACTTTGCCAGCAAAGGTCCATCTAGTGAAGGCTATGTTTTTTCCCGTAGTCATGTATGGATGTGAGAGTTGGACTATAAAGAAAGCTGAGCGCCGAAGAATTGACACTTTTGATCTGTGGTGTTGGAGAAGACTCTTGAGAGTCCCTTGGACTGCAAGGAGATCCAACCAATCCATCCTAAAGGAAATCCAACCAGTCCTGAATACTTATTGGAAGAATGATGCTGAAGCTGAAACTCCAAATTTTGGCCACCTGATTCGAAGAACTGACTCTTTGGAAAAGACCCTGATGCTGGGAAAGATTGAAGGTGGGGGGAGAAGAGGACTACAGAGGATGAAATAAACTCTGGTCATCTGACTCGATAAACACGAGTTTGAGCAAGCTCAGGTAGTTGGTGATGGACAGGGAAGCCCGGCATGGGGTCGCAAAGAGTTGGACACGACTGAGTGACTGAACTGAACTGAACTAACCCAACTCAAGAAATTTCACCAGTCACCAGTGCATATCTTATGACTGCAAAGCAAAAGACTGAGTAGAGAGCAAGTGGACAACAGACAAAGAATAAATGGGGGAGCAAACTTTCACAATAAGGCATAGGAAATAAAGGCAGAGGCTCCAGAAGTGGGAAAGGAATGACAGAATACAGAAGCAATATTTTTATTAAGTTATATCATGGCTATGAAGTTAATTTTCTAAGTTCTTAGAGATAAAAGTAAAACTTTTTTTTCTTTTTTTTTAGATTTAAATTTTATTTTATTTTTTTATTTTTTAGTATTTTTTTTTTATTGGAGGCTAATTATTTTACAATATTATATTGGTTGGTTTTGCCATACATTGACATGACTCCACCCTGGGTGTACATGAGTTTCCCTTCCTGAACCCCCCTCCCACCTCCCCTTATCCTCCCTCTGGGTCATCTCCGTGCACCAGGCCTGAGCATCCTGTATCATGCATCAAACCTTGACTGGTGATTCGTTTCATATATGATAATATACATGTTTCAATACCATTCTTCCAAATCATCCCACTCTCACCCTCTCCCACAGAGTCCCAAAGACTGTTCTGTACCTCTGTTGTCTCTTTTGCTGTCTCGTGTACAGGGTTATCATTTCCTTCTTTCTAAATTCCATATATATGCGTTAGTATACTGTACTGGTGTTTTTCTTTCTGGCTTACTTCACTCTGTATAATAGGCTCCAGTTTCATCCAACTCATTAGGACTGATTCAAATGTATTCTTTATAATGGCTGAGTAATACTCCATTGTGTATATGTACCAAAGCTTTCTTATCCATTCGTCTGCAGATGGACATCTAGGTTGCTTCCATGTCCTCGCTATTATAAACAGTGCTGCAATGATCATTGGAGTACATGTGTCTCTTTCAATTCTGGTTTCCTCGGTGTGTATGCCCAGCAGTGCGATTGCTGGATCATATGGCAGTTCTATTTCCAGTTTTTTAAGGAATCTCCACACTGTTCTCCATAGTGGCTGTACTAGTTTGCATTCCCACCAACAGTGTAAGAGGGTTCCCTTCTCTCCACACCCTCTCCAGCATTTATTGCTTGTAGACTTTTGGATAGCAGCCATTCTGACTGGTGTGAAATGGTATCTCATTGTGGTTTTGATTTGCATTTCTCTGATTATGAGGGATGTTGAGCATTTTTTTCATGTGTTTGTTAGCCATCTGGATGTCTCCTTTGGAGAAATGTCTGTTTAGTTCTCTGGCCCATTTTTTTTATTGGGTCGTTTATTTTTCTGGAATTGAGCTGAAGGAGTTGTTTGTATATGTTGGAGATTAATCCTTTATCAGTTGTTTCATTTGCTATTATTTTCTCCCATTCTGAAGGCTGTCTTTTCACCTTGCTTATAGTACTGGCATAAAGATAGAAATATAGATCAATGGAACACAATAAAAAGCCCAGAGATAAATCCACGCACCTATGGACACCTTATCTTTGACAAATGAGGCAAGAATATAAAATGGAGAAAAGACAGTATCTTTAACAAGTGGTGTTGGGAAAACTGGTCAGCCACTTGTAAAAGAATGAAACTAGAACACTTCCTAACACCATACACAAAAATAAACTCAAAATGGATTGAAGATCTAAATGTAAGACCAGAAACTATAAAACTCCTAGAGGAGAACATAGGCAAAACACTCTCAGACATAAATCACAGCAGGATCCTCCATGACCCACCTCTCAGAATATTGGAAATAAAAGAAAAAAGAAACAAATGGGACCTAATTAAAATTAAAAGCTTCTGCACAGCAAAGGAAAAAAGTAAAACTTTTAAAACAGCTTTACATTACTTTCATTTCTGCACTGTGATTCGTTACATATGGTTCTGTGTAGAGCTGACCATAGGAGTTCCCAGGTTTTTAACTTGATTTAAGTCTCTTCAAGAGTTGTCACATAAGAATTAAATGTTATTTTAAGTTATAAAGATCTTATTCAATTCCTATTATATCCAATAGCTCAGCTATATGCAGTCTTAGATTAAGAAAATAAAGTGAAATAAACTTTGCTTTGACTAACTCGCGTAGGTGCTAAGTTGAAAGAGTCGTGTCCAACTCTTCGCAAACCTGTGGGTTATATAGCCCACCAATCTCCTCTGTGCATTGGGTTCTCCAAGAATCCTGAAGTCGATTGCCATCCCCTCCTCCAGGGGATCTTCCCTACTGAGGGATCGAACCCATGTCTCTTACATCTCCTACATTGGCAGAAGAGTTCTTCACCTTAGAGCCACCTGAGAAGCCCTTGGATAACCATAGTAGCAGTTAAAGTCCATAATATTTAGGGAATATTGATTTGAAGATCACAATAAATAATATTTAAATAAATATCAATGAAATGTACATAGAGGAAATGCACAGTTACATAAACACATGTATATTCACACTAGCCTAAGAAAACCATTTAAATTTCTCATAATAAGTGTTCTTACCTTGCTTATGAATTGATTTGAATTGTTTCAATATTCCTGTGCCAAAGAGTGGACTTCTGAGGTGGCCCTGGTGGTAAAGAACCACCTCATTGTGCCAATGTAGGAAATATAAGAGACTCAGGTTCGATCCCGGGGTCAAAAGATCCTCTGGAGAACGAAATGGCAACCCATCCCAGTATTCTTGTCTGCATAATCCCATGGTCAGAGAAGCTTGGTGGGCCATAGACCATGGGGTAGGAAAAGTCAGACACAATTGAAATGATTTAGTACATTGCACATGCTAACAGTAACGGTTTGGGTTAACTGAGATCTCTCTCTCTTTTTTTAAATTATTCACTAGTATCAATACTAGAAAGAAGTATAGTAATATGTTAGGATTTTACGTATAATAATTGCAAAGTATAAATTACTTAGCTAAGGTCCAGGTCAGGAAATATTTTCTCAGTGCATTCTGCAAGGCTGAAGTTTTGTTTTAATAACTCCTTGATTTTTGAAATAGAATCTCAAACAGTATCTTAATTAGTACATTGGTGAATACTCTTTCCCATAGATCTAAATTTGGCATCTAAATCTAAATGTGGCCTTAGTCATGATGAATTACATTTTATTAGGTCTTTTAAAAACCATTCACAGACCCAGAGACTACCTAATCAAAGAGATACTAAAGAAGTTATGAAGATCTGTGAACGTATTTTTGACCTTTATTTTTCTTGTTCAGTCGCTCAGCCAAGTCCCACTCTTCACGATCCCATTAACTGCATCATGCCAGGCTTCCCCATCATTCACTATCTCTCAGAGTTTGCTCAAATTCATGTCCATTGAGGCGGTGATGACATCTAGCCATCTCATGCTCCGTCGTCCCCTTCTCATCTTACTTCCAATCCTTCTGAGCATCAGGGTCTTTCCTAGTGAGTCAGCTCTTTACATCAGGTGGCCAGAGTACTGGAGCTTCACTTTCAGCCTCAGTCTTTCCAATGAATATTCAGGACTGATTTCCTTTAGGCTTAACTGGTTGGATCTCCTTGCAGTCCAAGGGGCTCTCAAAAGTCGTCAAGACCAAAGTTTAAAAGCATCAATTCTTTGGTGCTCAGCTTTCTGTATAATTCAACTCTGACATCCATACATGACTACTGGAAAAACCATAGTTTTGACTAGACGGAACTTTGTTGGCAAATGATGTCTCTGGTTTTTAATAGGCTGCCTAGGTTCGTCTTACCTTTTCTTCCAAGGAGCAAGCGTTTTTTAATTTCATGACTGCAGTCACCATCTGCAGTGATTTTGGAGCCCAAACAAATAAAGTCTCTCACTGTTTCCATTGTTTCCCCCCATTTGCCATGAAATGATGGCACCAGATGCCATGAACTCTGTTTTTTAATGTTGAATTTTAAGTCAGTTTTTTCACTCTCCTCTTTCACTTTTATCAAGAGACTCTTTAACTCTTCTTCACTTTCTGCCATAAGGGTGGTGTCATCTGCATATCTGAGGTTATGGATATTTCTCTCAGTATTCTTGTTTCTAGCTTGTGCTTCATCCAGCCTGACATTTTGCATGATGTGCTGCATATAAGTTAAATAAGCAAGATGACAATATACAGCCTTGATGTACCCCTTTCCTAATTTGGAACCAATTCATTGTTCCATGTCCGGTTCTAACTGTTACTTCTTGACCTGCATACAGGTTTCATAGGAGGCAGGTAAGATGGTCTGGTATTCCCATCTCTTGAAGAATTTTCCACAGTTTGTTGTGATTCACACAGTGAAAGGTTTTAGAGTATTCAAAGAAGCAGAAGTTGATCCTTCTCTGAAACTGACTTTCTTTTTCTGTGATAACAGATGTTGGCAATATGATCTCTTTCTCCTCTGCCTTTTCTAAATCCAGCTTGTACATATGGAAGTTCTTGGTTCACGTACTATTAAAGGCTACCTTGGAGGACTTTGAGCATTACTTTCCTAGCATGTAAAATGAGTGCAATTGTGCAATAGCTTGAACATTCTTTGGCATTGCCCTTCTTTGGGATTGGCATAAAAATGGGCATTTTCTAGTCCTATGGCCACTGCTGAGTTTTCCATATATGCTGGCATATTGAGTATAGCACTTTAACAGCATCATCTTTTAGGATTTGAAATAGCTCAAGTGGAATTCCATCACCTCCAGTAGTTTTGCTTGTAGTGATATTTCCTAGACCCATGTGACTTCACACTCCAAAATGTCTGTCTCTAGGTGAGTGATCACATGGTCGTGGTTATCCGGGTCATTAAGATCTTTTTTATATAGTTCTTCTATGTATTCTTGCCACCTCTTCTTAATATCTTCTGCTTCTGTTAGGTCCATAGTGTTCTGTTCTTTATATTGCCCATCTTTGCATGACTTTTGACCTTTAAAATATATATTAATATACGTGATTTTCAAAAATCACTGGTTCTCCAAAACTTGATATATTAATCTCATCTCCCTTCACCTAGTCTCTTAAATTTCACTCCCATTTTATTTAACTTTTTAAAAATAAATTACTACATGTGACAAAATGATTGCACTGATTCAGGGGAATTGAAGTAGAGAAGACATTTTTAATAAGTGGCTTAGCAATAAATGCAATAAATTGGTTTTCTATTTAATAATTATTCCCAGTTGGGAAATGCTTTTGTATAATTTAATATGCAGAGTCATTAGGGGCACTGAAGTTATGATATACACCACTGTAAATAGGGTCTGTTCTCCTAAAGAAGTAATTCTCCCATTTTCTAATAATTGCAGATTTTAAAAAATTTCTAATAATTGAATAATTTTAAAGAATTGTATTGTTTAAGAAAAATAATTACTGAAAACCAGGTCTAAACAATTAAAAAACACAAATGTTTTCCCTAATATAGAGAAAAATATTGTAAAAATGGGGAGAGTTTCAAAAATTTTTAAATATATGATTTATAAATTCTTATATATATTCTTAAATATATAAATATCTAGGGGTGTTTAAGTCATTATTCATAATTTATATATATATATATTTATTTATCAGATTTAGGAATATGTACAGATGTCAAAGAAACAGTGTTTCTCTCTCACACTCACAGTTTTCTTCATTTGTCTCTTGGCACACCAACTTTGACTGCCTTTTCCAATATCCAGTCTACTGAATTCCTTCTAGATGTACTTCCCTATTTACAAAGACTTACCTCAAATGTATATTTTAAGTACATTCTCACTGACTCCCCCAAATTTACTTCTCTTAAAATTTTAACACAATCACTGAAAATTCTCCAACCCTAAAAACACCATCTTCAAGCATTTTAGTCATCTTTACAGTTAGTGTTGAAGGACGGAGAAGGCAATGGCAAGCCACTCCAGTACTCTTGCCTGGAAAATCCCATGGATGGAGGAGTCTGGTAGGCTGCAGTCCGTAGGGTCGCTAAGGGTCAGACACGACTGAGTGACTTCACTTTCACACGTTGGAGAAGGAAATGGGAACCCACTCCAGTGTTCTTGCCTGGAGAATCCCAGGGACGGGGGAGCCTGGTGTGCTTCCGTCTATGGGGTCGCACAGAGTCAGACACGACTGAAGTGACTTAACAGCAGCAGCAGTGTTGAAGGAAAAATTACCTTCAGAACTGCACGGTCACCCTTTCATGAGCCAGTGAGGAAGACCTCATCAGTCTTCAGGAAGACCTCCCAGTGGCAGCTGTTCACACCATAGGCCTTCTATTGACACTCATCCCACCCCATCCTTCTCACTCTCTGATGATAACCTGAAATAATAATGTCAAGGCTTCATGATGAGGTAGAGGGCATCCTTTACACAGTTCATCCTTACTCTTCAACTATAACTTTGTCACTATTTCACTCATTCTCACATTTTGTCCTTTTCTTTAAAAGGAAAAAACACTAATGCTTGGTGCAATCGTGTTACGTTGTCTTCTGTTTATTGCTAAGAATGAAGGAGGGATTCTCATTCTAGGGTAATGGGATTACCTGAACAAAGGACACCCAGCATGGGACAGATTGGATTGACAACAGCAGTTTTTTAGTCACATAAATACACAAGCCAGGGAAGGAGGACATCTCATGCCATACAGAACTACATGGAGTTTGCACTGGGAAACAGAGTGAAAAGCCAAAGAATATATAGAATCAAAAGTGTGGATTGTTCTCAGTTCCTGTGGGAGATTGTGATTGGCTTATTTGCATAATTCTGCTGGTTGTCTGTTGGTTGTTTTGGCTTGTCTCAGGTCGGATTTGGAGAATGAAAATGGTAACCCACTCCTGTATTCTTGCCTGGAGAATCCAATGGACAGAGGAGCCTGGCAGGCCATGATCCATATGGTTGCAGAGAGTCGGACATGACTGAAGTGACTGAGGACACTGGTTTTCAGGGAACTGAAATTTGCTTCTCATAGATAGTAAGATTAAGTGGGAACTGCACTTGATCCATTTGATAGCAATTGGGGTAATTTGGGTAGAAATCGTTTCCATGGGAGCAGAGTGAATAGAACTTGCAGTTCAGCTATTTGAGGCCCTGCCGATACCACCTTGTGTGTGCTCAGTCACTCAGTCGTGTCTGACTCTTT
Organism: Moschus berezovskii; assembly: GCF_049115385.1. Classification (NCBI taxonomy): domain Eukaryota; kingdom Metazoa; phylum Chordata; class Mammalia; order Artiodactyla; family Moschidae; genus Moschus; species Moschus berezovskii. Next base: position 55,512,531 of record NC_142461.1, read on the forward strand.
GCTACCCCATGGACTGTAGCCTGCCAGGCTCCTCTGTTCATGGAATTTTCCAGGCAAGAATCCTGGAGTGGGTTGCCATTTCTTACATCAGGCAATATCACCTTATGTCAAGGTAACACATAAAACTTTAATGAGTTTATAAGTACCCACTTCAAAATTCTCATTTTAAATTTCTCCGTCTGTCTCTGTATCCGTCCCATCTCTCTTTTATATATATGACAATTTAAATACTTATGAAAAGAAGTTATGTTGAGAGGAATAAAGATGAAGCTGTTTTCAATTAGCAATTTAAGTGAAACTCTGTTAGATATCTTCAGAAGAAACGATGTGTGTGTTGTTGAGAGGAGAAAAACAAGAATTAATGAGCCATTTATAGTCAAACAGAGATTGCATGAAAGGTAGCACACCTTGAGGTCTGCTATGAGGGTGATATGGCAGGAATCCCTAGAGAAATCCCAATACTGCAACATGAATATTCCTTACTTTAGAAATATTGCTTTGAAAATTTTCTTATTTTTGGAAAACTACTCTTTATCTCTCATTATCTCTAAGCTTATATGTTAAAATCCAACTTGCAAAAAACGACCCTGATTTTAAATCAATATGCACTATTTAGTTATTCTGTTCAAAATTCCAAAGTAGTGATTTCTGAAGCTAAGAACAGCTCGTATGAATTCCTAACAGCTTAACTTACATTGTTTAATTTATAATAGTAGGATTTTATATTTGTTACCATTTCTGATTCAAAGCATAAGTATATTGATGTATATTATGTTAGAATGTAATATGTTTATTCCTATGTGCTTAACCAAGGTGCCATGTTGATGATGTTTGCTTTCTAAAACGTTTTATACAATTTGTTAATTCAGTCACATATATGTAATATCACTTGATCTTTTAAAATGTGAGATATATCATTTTCATCTTAGTGTCAATATCTAGTTGATGCAAAACTATTTAATATTATGAGAATGCAATCCAATAAATGCACTCTAGTTCAGTAATTCCATCTTTCTGGCTGCTTTTCTTTTCTTGCTTTCCTTTGGCTTGTCTTGTTATTCTTTATCACTATTGTATTTCTAGTGCCTAGAAGAATGCCAAATTCATAGTAAGAATTCAAGAAACTTTTTTTTGAGTGAACAAACAAATTTTAACCATTGAAATATTTATTAACCTTGATAATATATTAAAAATCAGAGACATTACTTTGCCAACCAAGGTCCATCTAGTCAAGGCTATGGTTTTTCCCGTGGTCATGTATGGATGTGAGAGTTGGACTGTGAAGAAAGCTGATCGCCGAAGAATTGATGCTTTTGAACTGTGGTGCTGGAGAAGACTCTTGAGAGTCCCTTGTACTGCAAGCAGATCCAATCAGTCCATTCTAAAGGAGATCGATCCTGGGTGTTCATTGGAAGGACTGATGCTAAAGCTGAAACTCCAAGACTTTGGCCACCTCATGCGATGAATTGACTCACTGGAAAAGACTCTGATGCTGGGAAAGGTTGGGGGCGGGAGGAGAAGGGGACAACCAAGAATGAGATGGCTGGATGGCATCACAGACTCTGTGGACATGAGTTTGAGTGAACTCCGGGAGTTGGTGATGGACAGGGAGGCCTGGTGTGCTGTGATTCATGGGGTGGCAGAGTGTCGGACACGACTGAACAACTGAATTGAACTGAACTGAACCTAAGATAACTCAAAGAGCTATATAAATTTAAGGTACTGTGCCACCAATTGTAACAGTAGTCATGCTCAACATATTATCAGTATTAAATACTTTCAGGAATAATGAACCTGTTGCTTACATTGATTGGCCCATAACTACATGTTTACAAATCTTTAGTTATGTATGCTTAGTAGTTAAATTCTAGTTATTTGTGAATAAAGAGGAAAAGAGAACAAAAGAATTTTCAAGAAAATTTATTTACAGTATTTTGCCTCAGTTGATTTCGTCAACACATTTAATTAACATGAGCAAAGATAAAAACATATTTATGGTGTCCCATAACATTAAGGTGATAAGTTTCTCCTGCTTTCTTGTGTACTTTCTTCACACCTACCACAATCAGGACAACAATAATTAAGCAGTAAGTGTGAATTTTTTTCCAAGAGATTTCAATAAAATGAAAGGCTTATTGACTAAAGACCTTGTGTGTAAAAAAGCAAAGTCAAGGGAAGAACAGAGGATAATATACCCCTCATACTAGGACTTATGTAATTTTTATAATTAATTATTTAAATATGTCTGTGTTGAATCAAATATTGGGTTATATATGTAATTCTTCACTTTTTTCAAGTAATTTATAACCCTAACATCAAATCCAAGTTTATTTAAACATGCCCTATTATTGTATTTAATTTTGAAAGTAGTTATCTCTCCATGCTGTGACCTGAAATATACAAAATTACTCCCTTGTCTAGAGTTATTGCTTTAAGAAACGTACAAGATGTCTGAAATATTCACCAAAGCTCTTCATTTATGGTTAGATAGGACAAACCTCTATTAAAAAAAAAAAAATGTTTTCTGAGAAAGTTGATACACCACTGTTATTATTCACAGATAACAACAAAAAATTAATTTTTCAAAGGCCTTCCCTTGTGGCTCAGCTGGTAAAGAATCTGCCTGCAATGCAGGAGACTTGTGTTCAGTCCCTGGGGTGGGAAGATCCCCTGGAGAAGGGAGAGGCTACCCACTCCAGTATTCTGGCCTGGGGAATCCCATGTATAGTCCATGGGGTCGCAGAGAGTTGAACACGACTGAGTGACTTTCATTACATGAAAACCACAGAAGTAAGTGTTATCATAAAACAGAGCCAGTCTTTATATACAGCAATATTTATTTAGGGAGAAAATATATAAAATTTCATAACGTCCAAATGTGAAAAGGGAAAAATGCTAAGAATTTAAGTTTTAAACTGAAACACTGATATTAAAATAGGGAATTATTTTATTTCTGCTCCAGAAGATTCAATATCTACCTAGGATTTGAAAAAGAAGAGTAGAGAGATTAAGAGCTTCTTGTTTTATATTAGCACCATATATGTTAGTTTCTGGAAATAGATCTTCAAATAGATCTATGTGGGGATGTAACTAAGGGTGTTCTAAGAGTGGCAGTGCAATCTGCCTTGGATGCGCCAAGACTCTGTGTCAAGAAAAAGTTTATTTCTACCTAGAGAACAGCTTAAGAGTTTCATGGGTTGGACTTAGATGTTATGATGAGAGTAAACCAGAAAAGGGAATGAAAAGAGAAGTAAAAACCACATTGAATTTTACTCACCAGGAAGCCTTGGAGCCAACCTTCGATTGGGTGGGCCAAACTATTCATTCAGGTTTTTCCATAAGATGTTACTGGAAAACTTGAACTAACCTTTTGGCCAACCAATAGAATTATATTCAGTTTTCTAAAGAAATAACACCAATTTCATATTCCATTTTGAAGGGTGGCCAAAAGATTAATTTGCATCTAACATTTAGTCTAATCAGCTAAATTGCAATAAGGTTACTTTGTGTGAAAACTAAACAAAGAATCCTAAAACTTTCAGGCTGAATCCACTAAGTTTGTATACTGTGATTCTTTACCCTAGTCATTTGGGAGAAGAGAGAGAAAGAAAACACATTTTGAGGAATTCTATATATCTTATAATTGACAGTCACAAATTTAAAGATTAACTAGACAAAACTTTTCTAAAATGACCTTATAGTTTTCCTAGTCTACATTTTTAATGAAGATATTTACTTGTATAAATAATCCTGTTTGAGTTCTTATTAATACTCTGAATAAAATGTATGCTTAGTAAACATGAATATTGTATTTCACAAATTCATATGATCCAACTTAAATCTTGCAAGCAAATTCATGACTATTGTCACAAACTTATGCAAGCCAATTTCAGGGTGTTAGGTGACATTTTTAGACTGCAAAATTAGAACAATTCTCCCACTCAACTTCAAAACACACCCATTTCTAATGTATCCTTAAGAAACAACCTGGGTTTCTTTGTCAAGAAGGAAGATAGAAAGACAGGAAAAGGGAGAATGAACAGGGCTAAGGAAGACCTAAATGTGTAGTTAGCTGAAGCAATACGGAAACTTTACATCCTGGGATGTTTCTGCCTGAGGGAAAGAGCATAGACCTACAGCTTGTTGGAGTGGAGAAGTGGAAGCAATAACAGTAGAGCAAACCTCAGAGACAAACAGACAAGCAATGAGCCAAATGTCGTAGAAGGGAACTCTCATAGAGGAGAGTTTCAGGTAATTAGACTAAAGAAAGCATAAATCTAGAAGATAACAAAGATAACTATCATATTAAAAGAAAATTGCTGAACTGTTATTTAACAACACACTAAAATTTATTTAACGATCACAGTTCTTTGAGTAGGAAATTTAAAGATCCTGTTCAATTTTATGTCTTCAAAATTATCAACAAGTAATTTTCAAAATCTAACATACACAGCATATAAAGAAGCTGCCATGTAAAGCAAACTAAGTAGACAATCTTGGCCTCCAGGATTTTACATTTTAATGAGCAATACATTAATGAAGAAGAATAGTGTAAAAATCACTAAGCATGTGCATCTATAAGGTGGATCCCACTTCAACGGCAGAAAGCAAAGAGGAACTAAAAAGCCTCTTAAAGAGTGTAAAAGAGGAGAGTGAAAAAGCTAGCTTGAAACACAGCATTAAAAAAACTCAGATCATGGCATCTGGTCTCATTATTTCATGGCAAATAGATGGGAGAAAAGTGGAAACAGTGTCAGATTTTAGTTTGGGGGGGGCTCTAAAATCACTGTGGATGGTGAATGCAATCACAAAATTAAGACACTTGCTCCTTGGAAGAAAAGTTATGACAAACCTAGATAGCATATTAAAAGCTGAGATACCACTTTGCCGATAAAGGTCCATATAGTCAAATATATGGTTTTTCCAGTAGCCATGTACAGATGTGAGAGTTGGACCTTAAAGAAGGCAGTTCTTGTTTGTTGTTCTGTTGCTAAGTCATATACAACTTTTTGTGACCCCATGGACTATAGCACACCATGCTTCCCTGTCCTTCACAACCTCGTGAGGTTTGCTCAAACTCACATCCATTGAGTCGATGATGCTAACTAACCATCTCATCCTCTGTGGCCCCCTTCTCCTCCTGTGCTTAATCTTTCCCAGCATCAGGGTCTTTTTAATGCACATCTGATGGCCAAAGAAGGCTGTGCACCGAAGAATTGATGCTTTTGAATTATGGTGCTGGAGAAGACTCTTCAGAGTCCCTTGGACAGCAAGGAGATCAAACCAGTCCATCCTAAAGGAAATCAGCCCTGAGTACTTATTGGAAGAACTGATGCTGAGGCTTAAACTCCAATAATTTGGCCACCTGATGTGAAGAGTCAAGTCATTGGAAAATATTCTGATGCTAATAAAGATTGAGAGCAAGAGGAGAAGGGGGCGACAGAGGTTGAGATGGTTGAATGGCATCACTGACTCAATGGACACAACTTTGAGCAAACTCTGGGAGAGAGTGAAGGACAGGGAAGCCTGGCATGTTATAGTCCATGTAGTCCAAAGAGTTAGACACGACTTAGTGACTGAAAAACAACAAGATGGATCCAAGTCCCATGTTGGCTGGAACCAAAACATGGGATTCAGGAGAGGTTGAAATAAGTCCATATCATTCCAGTTACCTTTAAAAGGAAAGCAAGGGTGAAAATCTTAATTGTCATGTCTGGCTAGCCAAGTGGTTAGCCAAGCAAGCCTATGTTGTAAATTCTTATGAAGAATGCATTTCAATAATTATGATTTCCCTAATGGAAGTGAGTTATTAGTTAGCTTGAAACATTGTGGGGTTGGTTTTTTGTTTTTTTTTTTTTCATTTTGGTTTTTAAACAGATCTTCTCCTCAAGAGATTCTGCACATCTGGTCTGTGATATAGTTCAACTGGTTGAAGCTAAGGTCATCAGACATCGTTTGCTTTAATAAGATCTCAAACTTCAAAAGAAAACTCTCATGAGAGGAACATTCTCAAATATATTCTCAGATAATATTAGATAACCAGAGTGTATTCAGGTGGAGGGAATGTCCCAGAAGGGAAAAAGCAGGTTTAAGTTAATTGTCACTTTGTCGCAAAGCATTTTTCTTTGGCTGGGAAAGAGGATTGAGGAAGCCTATAGAGATTTCTCTCTTTCTCTTTTAGTTTCTCAGTTACTATGGATTGCCAGCGTTGACTAAAGCTTCAAAGATTAACAATGCACACTCTGTTTGACCCCCACCCAACAGTAAAAAGGATAAACTGTGATACCAGGACAAAATTTAACTGTTGTAGGAAGGAAGTTTATTGCTCCAAATGAAAAGACACAGGCATTTTATTTGCTAGAAGGAAATTGCAGTAATCTGAAAGACATAAATAAAATTTGTTTAAACAACAGAAAGAGTTAAATTAATTAGTTTGGAAACAGGAAATTTTGATGATTCTAATAAAATGTACTCTTTCCTGTTCTCCAGTGTATAATTCAGCCTGGAGTGCTTTCCCTTATTACCCGTATCAGCTGCAATCCCTTTATGCAGCTGACCCTCATTAATTAATAATTGTATGTCATGAGTAAGATGAGTCTCTAAGTCAGCCTCTTTGTCAGGCAGATTTAAGATCCATTAAGGTATATTTAACCCTGAGTGGAGAAGAGAAATAATTAGGATCAATGAGCTGGAAATCAAGCACCTTGGAACAGTCAGGTTGCAGTTGTCTGGGAAAGTAAGCCAGGCTGCATTTGATATGTGCAGGCATTCTTGTTATAAGGGGAAAAAGTCAACCTTTATATATACCAGAGGCATCAATTTTTAACTCCGATTTATATTCAGTATTTTCACTGTATCTTGCATGTAACTATATCAGTCTTGTGGGGAAAAAGCAGTTTGGTAGATAAAACTACATATTCAATTATGTATAACTCAGTTTCTTTTGTATTTGCTCTTGTAAGCCCACTTGTTACTAAATGATATATTTTTAATTAGCTTTGTCTGCTTGATACTGAGAAGGTTGACTTGGGCTTTCTCCAGAGTCCTGTTAGCCAAATGACCTGTTTCGGGTTATGGGCCTTTTCCTCCCCTAGGCAGGACAAATGACAGGCATTTTTATTCGCACACTGGTCTTCAAGGATCCACATCAGTTTAATTTATTGCCCCCACTCCCAATTCCTCCTAGTCAGGTCCTTTGCTATTGATCTACCTGTTCTTCTACAACTTCAGACTAATTGGCTTGTTCATTTCTATGCTCAATATGCCCTTTGTTTTGGCTAGATTTCCTACCAAGCTGCCTCAGGACTCTCAAAGATTGTTTTCAGCCCTGTCATCAAAATCTTCTCACACTTAAGAGCCTGTACGGAGCAGAAATACTCTAACTAGGCCTTTATGTTTCTACTTATATATATGTATAATCAATACACAGCCAGTTAGCATGCAGTATATATTTCTAAAAAATGATCTAGAAATTTTCTTAATGATTAAATAGAACTTTCAATCAGCATTCAACTCCATTTATGTTAACTGACTCACCAATTCCCTAGTGTAATACCACAAAAACAAGGTCATATGCAGTATGTTCAAGATTCCCTGAGTGCACCAGTGTTTTTGAGAAATCATATCATACCAAAAGTATTGATCTGTTAGGGGAAATAGATTGTAGCCAACACTCTTTGAGAATCTGGAAGAACTTGATGAAAGTGAAAGTGAACGTCACTCAGTTGTGTTCAACTCTTTGTGACCCCATGGACTGTAGCCTACGAGGTTCCTCTGTCCATGGAATTCTCCAGGGCAGAATTCTGGATTGGGTAGCCTATCCCTTCTCCAGGGGATCTTCCCAACCTAGGGATGGAACCCAGGTCTCCCACTTGCAGGTGGATTCTTTACCAGCTGAGCTATCAGATAATCCCTGAAGAACTTGAAATTTTTACTAAAATCCCATAATAATTGAGCTAATGTTACTTGTTCAGACTCACCCATTTGAAAATGTGTAACATAACTTAAGATAACTAAGTGGCAACTGAATTGTGATTAATGGAAAGCCAACTATAAGTGAGAAAAGAATTAAGAAATGTTCTGAGCATTTCTAATGTTTATAGGTTTGTATAGTTTTGTCCCTAAGGTAAAGGGTGATTTTGCTCAGGTTTAGGGACTTCATTCTTCTCTTCACAGTACATAGATTAGGAAGATTAGTGATAGTAAATTATTGGATAAATGAATAAATGAACAGCCTATAGCAGAGCACTTTAAAGGAAAACCATAAAGTCCCATGAGATTCTGTATACCCTAATTACCAGTTCTATGAGGATAAAATAAAGAACAGACAATTTTCCCTTTGGCTTTTTTTGTATTCCAACCATTAGAGGCATTCATCTATCTATCATTTGAAGCAGTGCACGGCTTGCTGAATGTCGCTTTTTAAAATGTGAACCCAAGTGGAAGGATCCCAAAACAAAATGCTTTGCCTTCAGTATCTTTTATTAGCAAATTAGTATGGATTTGTTCATCAAGTTAACCAGTTTTTATCTTAAAAGGCCTTGAGTTTCCACTGGGAAGAGGAATAAGGAAAGCCCTTTGATTCTGAAATGGCATGGTGGAACACTGGCCTACTCATTCATTTGTCAAACCTTGGAAAAGTACCAACTTGAAAATGTGACATTGAGGGTGAAAGTGGCATTTGGGGAATATACCAGTGTTTGAAATAAAAGTCCATTGGCTAAGATGTGCAGAACAACTTTCTTATTACCCTGTGTGTGCTGTATGCTAAGTCACTTCAGTTGTGTTTGACTCTTTGTGACCCCATGGATTGTAGCCTGCCAGGCTCTTCTATCTATGGTATTCTCCAGGCAAGAAAACTGGAGTGAGTTGCCATGCCCTTCTCCAGGGCATCTTCCCAACCTGGAGATTGAACCCACGTCTCTTATATCTCCTGTATTGGCAGGCAGTTTCTTTCCCCCTATTGCCACCTCTGAAGCCTCCTCTTCTCTCTTAGATTATGCTTTTATTATTGTTATAATATCAAATATTTCTTTTAGAAATCTTATTAATATATGCACAGTTCAGTTCAGTTCAGTCGCTCAGTCGTGTCCGACTCTCCGCGACCCCATGAATCACAGCACGCCAGGCCTCCCTGTCCAACACCAACTCCGGAGTACACTCAAACTCATGTCCACAGAGTCGGTGATGCCATCCAGCCATCTCATTCTCCGTTGTCCCCTTCTCCTCCCGCCCCCAAACTTTCCCAGCATCAGAGTCTTTTCCAGTGAGTCAATTCGTCGCATGAGGTGGCCAAAGTATTGCAGCTTCAGCTTTAGCATCAGTCCCTCCAATGAACATCCAGGATTGATCTCCTTTAGAATGGACTGGTTGGATCTCCTTGCAGTATAAGGGACTCTCAAGAGTCTTCTCCAACACCACAGTTCAAAAGCATCGATTCTTCGGGCTCAGCCTTCTTCACAGTCCAACTCTCAGATCCATCCATGACCACGGGAAAAACCATAGCCTTGACTAGAAGGACCTTTGTTGGCAAAGTAATGTCTCTGCTTTTTAATATACTATCAAGGTTGGTCATAACTTTCCTTCCAAGGAGGAAGCGTCTTTTAATTTCATGGCTGCAATCAGCATCTGCAGTGATTATGGAGCCCAAAAAAATAAAGTCTGACACTGTTTCCACTGTTTTTCCATCTATTTCCCATGAAGTGATGGGATCAGATGCCATGATCTTTGTTTTCTGAATGTTGAGCTTCAAGCCAACCTTTTCACTCTCCTCTTTCACTTTCATCAAGAGGCTTTTGAGTTCCTCTTCACTTTCTGCCATAAGGGTAGTGTCATCTGCATATCTGAGGTTATTGATATTTCTCCCAGCAATCTGGATTCCAGCTTGTGCTTCTTCCAGCCCAGCGTTCCTCATGATGTACTCTGCATATAAGTTAAATAAGCAAGGTGACAATATACATCCTTGACATACACCTTTTCCTATTTGGAACCAGTCTGTTGTTCCATGTCCAGTTCTAACTGTTGCTTCCTGACCTGCATACAGGTTTCACAAGAGGCAGGTCAGATGGTCTGGGATTCCCATCTCTTTCAGAATGTTCCACAGTTTATTGTGATCCACACAGTAAAGGCTTTGGCATAGTCAATGAAGCAGAAATAGATGTTTTTCTGGAACTCTCCTGCTTTCTCCATGATCCAGCGGATGTTGGCAATCTGATCTCTGGTGCCTCTGCCTTTTCTAAAACCTGCTTGAACATCTGGGAGTTCACGGTTTACATACTGCTGAAGCCTGGCTTGGAGAATTTTGAGCATGACTTTACTAGCATCTGAGATGAGTGCAATTGTGCGGTAGTTTGAACATTCTTTGGCATTGCCTTTCTTTGGAATTGGAATGAAGACTGACCTTTTCCAGTCCTGTGGCCACTGCTGAGTTTTCCAAATTTGCTGGCATATTGCGTGCAGCACTTTCACAGCATCATCTTTCAAGACTTGAAATAGCTCAACTGGAATTCCATCACCACCACTAGCTTTGTTAGTAGTGATGCTTTCTAAGGCCCACTTGAATTCACATTCCAAGATGTCTGGCTCTAGGTCAGTGATCACTTTATCGTGACTATCTTGGTCGTGAAGATCTTTTTTGTACAGTTCTTCTGTGTATTCCTGCCACCTCTTCTTAACATCTTATGCTTCTGTTAGGTCCATACCATTTCTGTCCTTTATTGAGCCCATCTTTGCATGAAATGTTCCCTTGGAATCTCTAATTTTCTTGAAGAGGTCTCTTGCTTTTCCTATTCTGTTGTTTTCCTCTACTTCTTTGCATTGATCACTGAGGAAGTCTTTCTTATCTCTCCTTGCTATTCTTTGGAACTCTGCATTCAGATGCTTATATCTTTCCTTTTCTCCTTTGCTTTTCGCCTCTCTTCTTTTCACAGCTATTTGTAAGGCCTCCTCAGACAGCCATTTCGCTCTTTTGCAGTTCTTTTCCATGGGGATGGTCTTGGTCCCTGTCTCCTGTACAATGTCACGAACCTCCGTCTGGTGGGAATCATGTGGGAAATGGATGGTTCACAATAACCCTGTTATTTCTACCTCCTAAACCACGCGAGAGACGCCGGCCCTGGCGGCGCAGACGCGAGGCGAGAGACGCCGGCCCCGGCGCAACAAACCAGGCAAAGAGTTGCGTCCGTGAGGAGCTACCCCACGCCTGAGGCCAGGGCCGGCGGCCGAGAGGAGCTACCCCAAGTCCAACAGGCGGTGGCTGCGCGGGCGCAGGAGGGCCGAGAGGAGCTACTCCGCGTTCAAGGTCAGGAGGGGCGGCCTTGAGGAGATACCCCTCGTCCAAGGTAAGGTACAGCGGCTGCGCTTTGCTGGAGCAGCTGTGAAGAGATTTTCCACGACCAAGGTAAGAGAAACCCAAATAATACGGTAGGTATTGTGAGGGGGCATCAGAGGGCAGACACACTGAAATCATAATCACAGGAAACTAGCCGATCTGATCACATGGACCACAGCCGAATGTGGTCCACTGGAGAAGGGAATGGCAAACCACTTCAGTATACTTGCCTTGAGAACCCCATGAACAGTAACAAAGGGCAAAACGATAGGATACTGAATGAGGAATTCCCCAGGTCGGTAGGTGCCCAGTATGCTACTGGAGCTCAGTGGAGAAATAACTATAGAAGGAATAAAGGGATGGAGCAAAAGCAAAACCAATACCCAGCTGTGGATGTGACCAGTGATAGAAGCAAGGTCCGGTGCTGAAAAGAGCAATATTGCATAGGAACCTGGAATGTTAGGTCCATGAATCAAGGCAAATTGGAAGTGGTCAAACAGGAGATGGCAAGAGTGAACATAGACATTCTAGGAATCAGTGAATTAAAATGGACTGGAATGGGTGAATTTAACTCGGATGACCATTATATCTACTACTGTGGGCAGGAATCCCTTAGAAGAAATGAAGTAGCCATCATGGTCAACAAAAGAGTCCGAAATGCAGTACTTGGATGCAATCTTAAAAATGGCAGAATGATTTCAGTTCATTTCCAAGGCAAACCATTCAATTTTCCAGTAATCCAGGCTATGCCCTAACCAGTAATGCTGAAGAAGCCGAAGTTAATCGGTTCTATGAAGACCTACAAGACTTTTTAGAACTAACACCCAAAAAAGATGTCCTTTTCATTATAGGGGACTGGAATGCAAAAGTAAGAAGTCAAGAAACACCTGGAGTAACCACCAAATTTGGCCTTGGAGCACAGAATGAAGCAGGGCAAAGGCTAATAGAGTTTTGTCAAGAGAATGCACTGGTCATAGCAAACACCCTCTTCCAACAACACAAGAGAAGACTCTACACATGGACATCACCAGATGGTCAACACCGAAATCAGATTGATTATATTCTTTGCAACCAAAGATGGAGAAGCTCTATACAGTTAGCGAAAACAAGACCAGGAGCTGACTGTGGCACAGATCATGAACTCCTTATTGCCAAATTCAGACTTAAATTGAAGAAAGTGGGGAAAACCACTAGACCATTCAGATATGACCTGAATCAAATCCCTTATGATTATACAGTGGAAGTGAGAAATAGATTTAAGGGACTGGATTTGATAGATAGAGTGCCTGAATATATGCACAACAGAACATTAAAAAGTAGCAACAAAATGTTACTCAATAAATCGGATATTAATAAGATAATATAATTTCTTCCATTTTTATCAAATTTTTCATACAGTAGACAAATCATTTCAGGAAGAAACAGATTATTAAAGTAAGCCCATATGTATATTAGAGAATAGTAGGTAGTAGGTAATTTATGAGAAATTTCATTTGTAAAAAGTGTCCTTTACAAACAGTGTATTTTTAAAATAGTATCTTTGTAGGTATCTATTAAATCATACATGTAAAAGTATTTATCAAAACCTATACAGTAGAACTCACCCAGTTGTTGTGAGTAAAGAGAACAAAACAGATGTTGGCCTTGGGGAAAGTTAGTGGAAAGGTGACAGGAAGTATCCAATTACATGTGGGTGGGGGCATCTTGCAGTTCATAAAGAGAAGTTCGAATTAAATCCTAAATTTAATAAGAAAATATTGAGAATTTTTACAGTTTATATACAGTTTTTACATCAGCAATTGGCATGATTCCTACTCCATCTTTATTTGCCATAAAAACCAGAACAATAAATTCAGAACAATATACAATATTGTTATAGTTATTTTTCAGAAGTTTGAATTACGTAGCTTTGTCCTTTGTTCTTGAATTTATAATTCTGTGCATTTTGTTTTGTTTTCTGAGTAAAGTGCATCGGTGAGACGTTTGGAGCAAGAGACATTTTTGGTGAAGCAGAAAAGTTGGAAATAAATTATTGGCATTGGGATAAAGGTTCTGATTTGGATTTCTTCCCTGACTTTTTATTTTCAATGGGAAAAAGGAAGAGTGTGAGCTCATCTATAGAAAGGACAAGTTTGATTCGCTTTTCCTATAAATTTCACATAATTGCAATCAGGACTTAAGTCATTCTTATGTAGTTTTCTCTGTGCATATATGCATAGAAAGAGAGAATGAATTTGGGGATAAAAGGCAAATTTTAGAGGGAAAAAGAAAAATAGGTAGTGAGAACGAGTGTAAGAAATGAGAGAATTTAAGAATGAAAAATAAATGGCAAACATGTTTTTAATCTTATTTAGGGTTTTGTATGCTAGTAACAACCAGTTCAATAATAAATATTCAGTGTAATAAAAGAACCTGCAGATTGGGAGTGACTGGAAAATGTGTTTGCAATTTTGGTGTAATACTAATCTTGTTTTTCTCAAAAAGAAAAATAGATTTAGAAATAGTGTGAGAAAAAGAGTAAAGAATGTTGCAAAAGTGAAAAGCGTGAGGCAATTAGAACAGATAAATTACCAAAGGTTTGTAATACTTATTATGGTGTCTTTTAAAACTTCTTGTTTATTTTTTATTTTTGTGAATATATTGCTAGAGAGTGATTCTAAATATAGAACTCTGGCAAGAGAACTGTAAGAATGGTGTGATATGGATCTCTTAGAAATGTCTCCTGAACCCTCAAAAAGCATGCCTATGCAACAGTTTGAACTAATCTAGTCTTGAGCTTTCAGAACCATAAATATTTTAGTATAAAATTAGAGATTTGATTTGGCTGGTTTATAAGTTTAAGGTTATCATGAATGATTTTGTGATATGTGCTTGTTGTGCTGTGCTCAGTCATGTCTGACTCTTTGCGACCCCATGGACTGAGGCCTGCCAGGCTCTCTGTCCATGGGATTTCCCAGGCAAGAATACTGAAGTGGGTTGCCATTTCCTACTCCAGGGGATCTTCCTAACCTAAGGATTGAACTTGTATCTCCTGCATATCTTGCAGTGGCAGGCAGATTCTTAACCACGAGTGCAACCTTGGAAGCCCTGAAGATGCTGCAAATTATTACAGAGATAGAAAAAGCAACTAAATGTGTTGTGTGTCAGAAAAACATGCAGTGTGTTAGGAGATGTTTAGTTAATTCTTCCATGCTTATTTTGAAAAGATCGAACTCAAAAGGAGAAGGGAGCAACAAAGGATGATATGGTTAGATAGCATCACCAACTCAATGGGCATGAATCTGAGCAAACTCTGGGACATAGTGAAGGACAGGGGAGCCTGGCATGTTGCAGTCCATGGGATCTCAAAGAGTCGTACATGACTTAGCAGCTGAACAACAACAACATTATCAATGCCAATTTAGAGATAATAAAAAGAACTCAGGAATATGGAACAATTTTCTTAGTTTCACAGGCAGAAGTAATACTCAAACATTAGTCTTCATAGCTTATTTTACTACCTAGAACTTTAGAATTATATGGGATTTTGAAGGTTATGCAGTCCAACTTTCCATCCAGTGCTGGATTGCCTTTTATGATATCCATCACTGATGATCATGCAGATTTATCAAATCCTTAACCCCAATAAAATGAAATAAAATCTTCTCTCAACCTTGATTTTGAAATATTCCTGTTCTGAATATCCACATAAACAAAAAAATCTTCATTGATTAGAAAATACATTTCATGTAATTCATCTCTGTCATTATAATTATAGTGAAATTATGATAAAAATTTGGACAAGTTTTTTTTTCACAGATCTTGACTAACTGTCCAATTTCATAGTGCAAGAGAAAGAGCTTGATTAGTCATGAAAATATATGTATATAGAAAGATCACTAATAAAACTAAGAACTGAGAAGGTAATTACCAAATATAAAGAGTCTATTAGCAGAATACTAAAGATATTTATAATAATTTAGTTTTGACAACCAATAAAATAAAAATAAAGCTTCCTTGGTGGCTCAGTGGTAAAGAACCCGCCCGCCAATGAAGGAGATGCAGGTTCAATCTTTGGATCAGGAAGACTCCTTGGGGAAGGAAAGGTCAACCTACTCTAGTATTCTTGTGTGGGAAATCCCCTGGACAGAGGAGACTGTCAAGCTACATCCATAGGATCACAGAAGAGTTGGACACCACCTACCAACTAAACAGCAACAAAATAAAATAAGGAACCCAGAAACAGTTCATAGTAGAAATGTAGATTAATCAATGAAGAGTTTGGGAAAATTAGTTATCTACCTGTGAAAAGATTAACTTAGATTCCTCTATCATATTATACACAAAAATAATTTTCATAGGTTTTAATTACTATGGGTAAAAATAAAAAATAAAACTGCAAATTTTATGAGAGAATATAGGCAAACATCTATTTTATAGAATAAGAAAAAATTATTTCTAAAAAAAATAAAGGTGAAACCCATAGAAAAAATAATAGCAGATTTGTCTAAAATGAAAACATGTGAGCCTTGAAAAAGACAAAACTTAATTTGAAAAAGATATATAAAAATTTGTTCTTCAAGAGGCATGCTTCAAGAGACTAAAGTGAAAGCTGAAAAAGCTTGTGACCTACCCTCAGAATAGAACCAACCCTGTATTTATACATGCTTCTGGGTCTGTGTGTGTGTGTGCATGGGTGCACATACATGTGCTAAGTTGCTTCAGTCCTGTCTGACTCTTGGTTGCCCTATGGACTGTAGCCCCCAGGCTTCTCTGTCCATAGGATTCTCCAGGCAAGAGTACTGAAGTGGATTGCCATGCCCTCCTCCAGGGGATCCTCCCAACCCAGGAACCAAACCCATGTCTCCTGCGGCTACTGAATTGCAGGCAGATTCTTTACCAACTGAGCCATCAGGGAATCCCATATTTACACATATATATTTTCAATTTTAAAAGGCCAAAGCCTGATTTAATAAAAGAGCAAAGAATATGGACAGAAAACCTGAAAAAGAAAACTGAATGGCCAGTGAATATTGGGGTACTTTGCTATCTCTACTAACTAAAACAATAAGTTATTTGAAGTTCAAATAATGTGTATAGTTTAACAACATTTTAAAAATGGGAGTCTAAATTATTAAGGTAACTTTTAAAAAACAATTCAGCAATAAGAAGGGATTTGAAGATTCCCATCCAGATCCTTGGCGAAGCAGCTCCACTCCTCTATATCCATCTTGAAGAAACTCTGACACTGGGTATAAAGAAATATGTACAGCATAAATGAAAGCATTGCTTTTAGTAGTGAAAAAAAATCACTTAACTTTTCTAATAGGGAAATTGACAAAAATATTGATATCTTATTAAGAACATATAAATAGCAGTTAAAACGAGCAAGCTACATATAAATATCTAAACATTGAGGAATATGTGAAAAAACAGTATTTACTAAAACAAGGTAGTTGATAAAGGTTTAATAAAATGTTAGTACATTACTTAAACTTTCAAACACAAAATAATACTGTATAGTTGAATCAAATATATCACAAAAGTTCAAAAATTATGAAAATATTGCAAACTAATCTAGACTGCCTCCAAGAAGATTAAAAAAAAAAAAGACAGGGAAAGTCTCAAACCAGAAGGAAGGAAGGAAGAGAGGGAGTGTGGATAGAAGGAAAAGAAAGGAAAATGCACTCTAAAGAATGCTTCATGATGTTCTCAGCCCTCTTTGAGATGCATAAACTGTAGACCTCTAGGTCTTCTGTCCATGGAATTTTCCAAGCAAAACTGCCGGAGTGGGTTGCCATTTCCTTCTCCAGAGGATCTTCATGACCCAGAGATCAAACTCACTTATCCCACATCTCCTGCCTTGGCTGGTGGATTCTTTATCACTGAGCCACCTAGGAAGCCCCAAAGAATGCTTCAGTTCTGTTCAGTTCAGTTCAGTTCAGTTGCTCAGTCGTGTCCGACATTTTGCGACCCCATGAAACACAGCACTCCAGGCCTCCCTGTCCAACTCCCTGAGTCCACCAAAACCCATGACCATTGAGTTGGTGATGCCATCCAACCACCTCATCCACTGTCAACCCCTTCTCCTCCTGCCCTCAATCTTTCTCAGCATCAGGGTCTTTTCAAATGAATCAGTTCTTTGCATTAGGTGGCCAAAGTATTGGAGTTTCAGCTTCAACATCAATCCTTCCAATGAACACCCAAGACCGATGTCCTTTAGGATGGACTGGTTGGATCTCCTTGCAGTCCAAGGGACTCTCAAGAGTCCTCAATACCACAATTCAAAAACATCAATTCTTCAGCGCTCAGCTTTCTCTATAATCCAACTCTCACATCCATACATGACCACTGGAAAAACCATAGTCTTGACTAGACAGAACTTTGTTGGCAAAGTAATGTCTCTGCTTTTTAATATGCTGTCTAGGTTGTTCATAACTTTCCTTCCAAGGAGTAAGTGACTTTTAATTTCATGACTGCAATCACCATCTGCATTAATTTTGGAGCCCATAAAAATAAAGTCAGCCACTGTTTCCACTCTTTCCCCATCTATTTGCCATGAAGTGATGGGACCAGATGCCATGATCTTAGTTTTCTAAATGTTGAGCTTTATACACATATCCAAAGGGCATTCCTGGTTATTCTAGCCTAGCCAGTGAAAGTTGGAGAAGCCTATCACCACTGACCCAGCTGCAAACTGTTCCTAAAGCTGAGGCTATACTACCCCTTCTACTACTACAAAATCAAAATAAACACAAGCAAAAACTTTGATCTTTTCTAAGAGGTGGTCTGGTCCCTGGCTACCAGGTGGAGCATAGCTCAGTCATGCTACCTGGTGGACACTTGATAATCAAACTTCTGTGACTCTGTGCCTCTCTTTTTTGCTACCACCATCACTACTGGGACTGATGCCTTAATAGAGATATAGAAGGTCTTCCTGAACAAGGAATGGTACTTCTTTCCATGGCTTACTTATAAAATTGATGTCAGTATTACAACACAATTATTACCCAAAGGCCTACTTCTGCAAGGTCAGAAGGCTTGGGTTATGAAGAGTTTGAGTCTCAAGGGTACTGCAGACCAAGAACTCCAGTTCCACTCTGACCCACATTTTTGTGAAGGCATTCCCCTCCTGTTCTCTTGAATTCTGTTTCAGCAGTTTCTTGACCTTTTCTCGGCCCCTGGCTCTGTTAGAGGCTATTCCAGCCATCTGACATACTTTAATAAATAATTTCAAAACTCTGATTTAACTGGCCAACATTTTCATTGATTCGTACTATGAGAACCTTTGTTTATGTGTGTAAATATACATTAACCCAATTCCTTCCTAGTAATATATCAATCTCCATAATACTTTAACATGCGTATATTAGACAAATGGAGAGGTTATTCTTTACAGGCCCTGATTCAAAGTCTCTGATTTTATAAACAAAAAGTACAATTAAGAACAAGTATATTCATAAAATCAAGTAAATGAGAAGACAATACTTAAGTGTCCTTAACACTGTAAGTTCTTAAAATTACTGTTTTGTGTGTATGTGTCTGTGTGTGTCTAAGAGAGAGTGAAGACTTAGTTAAAATACCATGTTTTACATAGAAAATTATTGTTTGATTATACTAGATTATTGGGTGTGAAAATATAAAATTTCAAATAATACAATGACAAAAGCCAACCAGAAAGGACACAGAAATATCAGAAATTTGGAACTATATATTAAAAAAGAATTCAGTAGTAGTTGAAAATGACTCATCACAATAAATTTTCAGAAAAATAAGAAAACGTGAAAAATCCTTGTCATACAGTTATAGACTCATAGTAATAAAAGAAAAAATCCTTAAGAAAATGCGATAGAAAAGGAAGTCAATACATGTGGTGCAAAAAGTAATTGGAAGGGAATTAGTATTTGGCATTGATTTTTAAAATTAATAGTTTCTGAAATAGATAAAAAAATAATAAATGTTATATGTTTTTTAAATTTTAGTAATCATTTTCAAAATACTGCAGTATATGTTTAGGGTTATTGAGAAAACTGGCTAAAAAC
Organism: Moschus berezovskii; assembly: GCF_049115385.1. Taxonomy (NCBI): domain Eukaryota; kingdom Metazoa; phylum Chordata; class Mammalia; order Artiodactyla; family Moschidae; genus Moschus; species Moschus berezovskii. The sequence goes on from NC_142461.1 coordinate 55,531,881, forward strand.
AGGCTAAAAAAGATTTTTATATTTGTTAATTAATATTACTTTTGCTAAGTTATGATGTGAGCAGGCTCAAGGATCTGGGTTTTATTAAATATATTTCAAACAGACTATGTCAACTGAACACACTTTGCTGAAATTAGGTTATTTTCAAGCTTACCCAGCAAATTTGTGTGTAATCGATTTGCCCACGTAAGGCCTTTTAGCTAAGCCTACTTCTATTAGGCCCATTCATGGGGCAAGGTGCGTAGGCTGCCATACTTACCTGTAAGTGACTTTATTTTTTACAGAACTGATAAACCCTTTGCCACTCTGCCAGGTCTGGCTGAAATTAGCCTCTGGGATCAAAAGTTATTAGTGGAAAAGGATAGGGCAGACTGACATAGCGATTTTATAATTCTATTGTCCTAGGAAAGTAGGGTAATGAGGGTTGACTGGTGCAAATAAAAATGATCATGAAATGCTCCAGGCACCACACCTCTATAAATAGTGAAGAGAAACAGCCTATAAAACTTCTCCTGCTGCCACTGACTCTGGGTTGATAAGGTGAAGCCAGCCCAGTTAGAAAAGAGAATGAGATAATCCTTCCCCCTGTTATCTGTCCTCTTAATCTCTTTGACACTGAGATGATTGTCACCACTTATTTCCAAACAAAGGATAGTGACATATGCGTAAATCACGTTCTTTCTTTGTTGTTCTCTTGAATAATTCAATAAATTCACCTCCCTTACATAAGAACATAAGTGACTAAAAAAACCCTCAGCAATGAAGTTCCTTGAGTGACTCTTATGTAATGGAGACAATGTTTTTAAGGTGCCTAGAGTGAGCACAGTATCCTCTGACAACATGCAATTTCAAATTTATGTGAATGATACCATGTTTAGAAGTTGCTAAGACTGAACTGAACTGAACTGAAGATCCAGTTAGACAAATTGAGAATTTATAGCATGTAACTACTCAAAGGTGTTTTTGTTCAAGTGCCCTGAATTTTTATTAGCAAATTGAGTATATTTTTCAGGAACATATTTGGAGCACACTGATTAATCCAGAACAGGACAAAGATATAGAATTTCAGTGGGAGAAACCAAAACATTCATTTTTCTTTTTTGAAAACAGAAAGAAAAGAAAAATCTCATTTTTGAAAAGAAAATAAAACGTTCATTTCCATGGCCTTACAGCAGTTTCAAATATACTAGAGGCAGTAACACAAGACAATGGAAAATAGTGGACTGTAGAATGGGTAGTATTGTGAATATGGGTTTACTATTTAGAGAAAAAATGAAAGTTGATTCCTATTTAATATTTGATTTTACATGGATTACAGACAATATGTTACATAAGATATCCATAAAAATTATAGGAAAGTATCTTATAATTAGTCACAAGTATAAACTTTTTCAAATTAATTATACCCCAAATTAAAGACATGATCACTAGCTTTTCTTGACAGCAGGAGTCAATTGGACTCCTCTGTCTACCTGACATATTTCAGTAGTTTTGGGTCTAACACAACTGGTCAGCTTCTCTGTTTAATTCCCCCCAGAAAGACACATTGTTCATATATAAACTATCCCAATTTCTTTATAAAAAAGGTAGCCATCATATATGAATTGATATATTAGGGGATTAAGTACACAATGACAAAATTTTTAAAAATTATATATTAGGAAAGATATTTCAAATATCCAAAACCAGCAAGAGAATAGTGATTAGTGAAGACATAGTGTATTTGCAAAATCAGTAAGATTTTTTTAAATTTGCAAAAGATAAAAATTAGCTAATTTAGGCAATTTTTTAAAGCTACATTTTTAAAAATAAAATTTAAAAGGCAAACAAGCACACAAATATTGAAATTTGTTCAGAGAATGCAAATAAAGATAAGGCTAAGGACAGATTAAGCCTTCTGGACTAGCTATAATTTGAAAGCTGGATAATGTCAAATGTGGCTGGAAACATGGACTGAAGTATCTTCACGCCCTGTTGGTGGGATCGGTATACTCTAAGTAAAGAGACAAAAACCCCATCAGGCAGCAATTCTGTTCTAGTTTAATGTCCCAAAGAAATAATGAAAAAATAATAATAAAGAAATGTCCCCACGGTCTATAAGAGACAAGTACAATTATGTTCATTGCAATGTTGTTCATGATGATCCAGAGACAGAGACAGTCCGGTGTCCATCCCTGGAAAGATGGCTGGACAATAAGTGGCAGAGGCACTCCATGCAACAGACAAAGGAAGGTAGGCCTGATAAACACATAACTATATATAAATCCAAAAAATACAGTTTTTCATAATAATAATGATGAATGTTAATAGAATGATACCCAGCATAATACCACTGAAGTATATTAACTATATATTCAAGCAAAGTAATACACATTTTCACAAGATCACAAACCAACATTAGTATCAATATTTATGTTGGTATGATCACCTATGAGGTGGGAAGGAAAAGGGAATAAAGAGAAACAAAATCCAGTATCAGAATGTTAAATATTTGATACAAGATCTTTGTCTGAAAAGATGAAAATAATGAACCACGATATGAACAATATGCTTAACTAAGCCAGGTGCTTCCAGTCTCAACAACAAAGCCAAAGAAGTATGGTCTCCATTATTATGACCTTTTTCATGAATCTTACTTCACAGTTTTTCACAGAACTGGTGAAGAAGCAGGTTCCTGTTTGGACAAATGTAAGGAATAATTCTGTGATATTGTGTTATCCATTTCAACTGTGAGATGATCAGGTTCAATTTGGTGTTCTAATTATTGTTTATTCCTTTATGAAGTTCATTTTCTCCCACACTCTTTCTTATCCCCCTGTAGACAGTGCCATGCCTCTGGCTATCTCCCTTCTTCCCTCCTTCTCCCTCCTATCTTTCTTCTAATCTTGGCCTCAACCATTGTAAACAGAAGAGAAGTGATAAGCAAGTTATGTTCTGTGGGCACAAGATTCTTTGTAATTAGTGCAGGCAAATACTAAATCTGTTAGGTATAGCCTGAGTGCCAGGGCATGCTGGTAAGAGCAGCCACAATGCACTCCACAAGCCTTTTGGCCAACTGCTTACAGTATAGTAAGTACTACTAAATGTTCTTTATAGTGGAAAGACTTGGCACTAACAAATCATTAAGCAGGCACATGTGTTAATTCTTGCAGAGAAGGAGAAATCATCTCTGGAAATCTGCCCCAGATTTCATGTTAACCTTGGTTGGATTAGGAATCAGAAAACTCAAGTACTATTCCCCATTCAAAATTTACTAGCTATGCAAGCTTGAAGGACATTCAAGCATTTCCATGCATTTTTTTGTTTGTTTAGTTTAAACATGAGTTTCATAATACTCTGCCTAAAGAAGGATTTGAGCATGTGATCACTTGAATCTTGACTTAAACTAAATGGACTGAAATGATTGTATGGACTACATTCAGTTGCCTTCTGGAGATGGAGTGTTATTACACAATTACAGACTTATAAAAAAATATATCAGAACTGCTACTGAAGGACGTACTTAAAAAATCACCAGGTCCACATTTCTCAGCAGATTAGAAATGAGAAAAGAGAACAGTGGAGAAGTTGAGTGTCTTTCCAAGATCTGACAGGTGCATAATACTGGAACTGCGACTACAAGCCAAGCCTTTTGACTCCCAGATGAGCGTTTCACTTCTAAAATCAACTCTAATTATGTAGTTGGTCAATTACGCTTTGTGATCTTAGAAAATCAAAATATTTCTTCCTCACACAGAAAAATCCCAACATAGAGTAATTAATTATTTAGTAGAAGGGAAAAAAAGGAGGGGGGCTTCCCTGTTAGCTCAGTTGGTAGAGAATCTTCTTGCAATGCAGGAGATTTGCCTTAGTGAAGGAGACCTGGATTCAATCCCTGGGTCAGGAAGAGCCCCTGGAGAAGGAAACAGCAACCCACTGCAGTATTCTTGCCTGGGAAACTCCATGGACAGAGAAGTCTGATGGGTAACAGTCCAGGGGGTCACAAGAGTCAGACACGACTTAGTTACTAAACCACGAGAAGAAAAATATTGTTTATAAGTAACTGCTAAAATACATATTAGTATGATGGACATATTTTGCTGAGCATTCCCCAGGTAAGAATATTGGAGTGGGTTGCCATTTCCTTCTTCAGGGGATCTTCCTGACCGAAGGATCGAACCTGCATCTCCTATGTCTTCTGCTTTGGCAGGCAGGTTCTTTACCTCTAGCACCATCTGGGAAGCCCTTATGGGCACTAATAGAATTTAATATTTCAGATTAGCGAAGGGATATCTTGGGTCTTAGATGAATGGTCATGAAGACACCTATCTGTGCTGAGCAGCACGGCATTAGCAGGCCTAGGTAAGAAGATTTGGAGGACTGAAGTAAAGTGAAGTGGAAGTCGCTCAGTCATGTCCAACTCTGCGACCGTGGATTATACTGTCCATGGAATTCTCCAAGCCAGAATACTGGAGTGGGTAGCCATTCCCTACTCCGGGGATCTTCCCAATCCAGGAATCGAACCCAGGTCTCCCACATTGCAGGCAGACTCTTTACCAGCTGAGCTACCAGAAAAGCCCAAGAATAGTATAATTTTGCTACAAAAGCCTGAGATGATAAATCAACTGGCCATGAGGGCTGGCTTATGGGTAGAAGAAGGAAGAAAGGACAGAAACTGAAATAGATGAATGTCAAGGTGAAAGCAAGGTTCACCTAAATTTGCAATTTTGCCAACAGTCAGTCATGTGTTGCAACTTCCCTTGCTGCAGGTCACCTGTAGAAGGCCAGCTCAATAATTAGGTTAAATAATACTCTTCTGCAACACGAATAATGCCTAACATATGACATCTATGTGGGAAGGCATTCTTGGTCCCAAGAAAGCATATTCAGAAATAAAAATGAAAGCTGATCCTGCTGAATCTGCTTGCTTTAACTGACTGTAGGGCTCCAAGAGAGAAAAACATTAAAATATGTCCCCCAACCCACCTCCAATTCTAAATGTGCACACAAACCATGTTTTTAATTAGTCAAAGAACAAGCACATGTGCGCGTGCGCACACACACACACACACACACATATGTTTGTGAAATTCATAATATTTTTCTGTTTCAGTTTCTCTTACATTGTCGAAAAACAACATATTTTCATTCTGTTGTAAGGCTTTAAATTTGTTATATTTTTGAGCAACAGAAATAATTGTTAGAGCTTGTAATATTTTATGTGTCACTGATATTGCTACCATAGCATAGATTTCAATTTTCCACATCAGCTTAATATTCCTATAATGCTGATCCAGTAAACAAAGAGGCAGCTACTGTAACCAAGCAGGTAACCAAGCAGTATTCTATTGGACATTCTGGAGTCAGGCTTTCCCCCAGATCCTCTGCTTTAGCTCCTTTCTGAAGAACCTAGATAATAATCATTGATGCAATTTTCCTGAGTTGTTTTGCAGATGTGAAAAACCTCCCATCAAATGGAAGAATTATTTGATGACCTTGAATGCATAGCCCCAGGCCTCCTGGAGCCTAAGGACCGATAGTGTTAACCCCTGTGACACCCCCTTGCTACCTCACCATCAGTCAATCAGAGAACCACACACATGCTGATCATATACACCATGACACCCAGTCCTCGCCTGCCCTTTGAAAATATTTTGCTGAGACTCTTTGGTGACCTTGAGGCTTTTCAGGGCATGAGTCACCTTGGTTCCTTACATGACCTTGCAATAAGCCTTTCTTTGCTCCAAGCTCTGAAGTTTCCGTTTGTTTGGCCCCATTGCCCTCTTTGCACACAAGCTCGCGTTAGCACCACCTCATTTTTGATACATTAGATTAAATGTCAGGACTGTCACATGCAATGTAAACTAGAAGAGTGCAACTATGTACACAGTACTCCACATAATTTTTTACTGAAATTAAAACTTGATTACTTAATGATTTATTAGTGTACAAATAATGAAATAATCCTGAAAGCAGGATTTAAAGAAACACAAATCCTTTAGAAAGTTAAAAATCTGTGCCATGTTAAATTTAAATAGCCTAATTGAATTTAAACATTACTGAAAGCAATCTGGCACTAAAGGAGCATAAACTCATCTTGAGTTTTTTTTCAGAGTCAAGTCTTCAGAGGGAATATTCATTAAACTGGATCTATTTTCCAGGATGTCAGAATTGCTCCTGAGAGCATAGCTCTAAGCTTTAAACAGGGACACTGGTAGACTTTACACAAATTAAAGAAAAAAATATCCATTGCCTTAGGGGGACATATTCATTCACCAGGATTCATGATTTAGCAAACACAACATGGAATGGATTTTAGTTGCCAGCCCTCCCTTGCCTGGAAACCCCTGTGGAGGGAAAGACTAGTACAACCACAAGTGAAAGATCTGCTTTAAAATACTTACTGACAGTAACACAGTCAAAAGCTGTTCTTTTGCTACCTTGCCACTCTGAATCAGCCAAAAAGTTATAACTATAATTGTGCAATTCCTCTCCACTTGATGCTTTTGTTAGCAAATTTTTCATTTTCACATTCATAATATGTGTTGCTTTGTTATTCAAAATCTGAAACAAAAGATGAAGAATGATTGGGAAAAGTCATTTGCACATAATCATGGACTACCTCTTCCATGAATGTGTAAATGACAGTGCATGCCTATTAAAAAGAAAATGTTTTCAAAACACTCAACTTTCTGTAAGCTACTAGATTGGTAGCTCCCTTCAGATAACACTCAATATTGAGGAAGAGTATTCACAAATTTAGCCATCTAAGAAACCTCTCAGTTTTTTCTAAACCCAAGTAAGGGCTGATTTGTCTTCTGTTTCCTTCTTTCGAAAAACAAAAAACATTTTTAAAAAGCTATTTTAAAACACTACCAGGGACTTCATGTTGAGGTTTGTGAACCAAAAGGGACTCTCATATGTATAAACTATCAATGAATTACAATCTCAGTGTCCCCTCTTTCATTCTTTCTTGTTTCCTCTCCTTTTTCATGAGACGAAAAATATAAGCTTGGAAATTTTGATGCATTTGCTTTTGAAAAGTCTGACACTTTAGCAGCAGTGAACTAGTGGCAATTATTTTTGAATAATATGCTTAGTAAATAAAATGTGGGTTCACAGTAAGAGCAAATTAATTCAATTTTTTAAAAATTATTTTCCCATTTCAAAAAGATCCACAACAAAGTCTTATGTGTGTTTGAAGCAATACTGTAATTAAAGGTCTTTATTTGTGCTTCTCAGGAGATAATGTACTCAGTTACTCTCAGAATACATCTAAATGTAGAAAGCAATCCTGTTTTCTACGTATTGGTTGAGCTGGTTTCTGTCAGAGTAATCAAATAAAGGATATTTGTGTCAGTATACAGTGATACTGAGTACACTTAGCCACCTGGCTTTTGTTCTGATATCCATGAGCTCCATAAACTGATGGATTAGTAAATTGTTCTCTTCCAGCAAGTGCTAAATGATTTACTGATTCTCTTTTTACCTGCCTTACAAGCACTTCTGCACAAACACATGACATTCTAATAGAGAGTAGAGACAAGAACATTTCCACACATATGCACTTACATCGCAATAATCTACACCACACCAGTCCATGCCCATCTTTTCTAAACTTGAAAATAATTTGTTGTTAACTGACCAACCTCCTTCCAGAGTTGTCCAAGAGAACTTTTTATCCATAGTGTAGCTAGAGTAATGGTGGAAAAAGAGCAAAGTAGATTATTTGAAGAGATGTTTGGAAAGTAGAATATATGGGACATGGAAATTAAATGTGAGACTGTCTTTGTGAAATATTTCTCACCGAAAAAAAAAATTTAAATTGTACAAAGAAAGTAAAAATGATATAATGTGGTATGGATTGTCATGACATAAATGCATGCACCTTGCCAAATCCTGAATACAATGTCCATTAGGATCTGATGTATTTGAACAGGAGCACCTGTAACAAAAGACTTGAAAGTAGATTTGATATGAAGCAGGAAGAATAGAGAAAAAAACATCAAAAGGGCTTCCTGGATGACTCAGTGGGTGAAAAATTCACCAGCAATTCAAGAGACTTAAAAGACATGGATCCCATATCTGGGTTGTAAAGATCCACTGAAATAGGAAATAACCCACTCCAGTAATCTTGCCTGGAAAATACCATGGACAGAGGAACTTGGTGGGCTACAGTCCATGAAGTCACAATCAGACACGACTGACCACCTGAGCACAAACAAACACACTGGAAGAACAGAGAATAGAAAGAAGCTGCTGAAGAAGGCCCTGAAGTTCCTGACTACATATATTAATGAAACAATGGATGGTGCTTCTGATATAGGGAATGGTGGAAGAAGACCAGGAACAGAGTTGATCCAAATATTAGGTGTTAAAAAGTATTTGTTTAAAAAAGGTAAAATCTTCACTCTTGCAAGTATGAAATGGACATGTGTAAGTGATTTAAGTCATTGTTTATATGAGTGAACCAGTAAGATATGACAACCAGTCCAAAGGGGAATCCAAAAGTGAAGACACATATAGATGCAATGAGGACTACTGAAATGAACTTCTTAGTAGATGGCAAAGCCTGCATCTTTTATAGAGAAGAGAAATCTGTTAAATTTGATGAGAAAATTCATTTTCATGTCTAGGGACAAGAATAATTTACAATTCTATCAGTTTTCCTCATTTTACATAGCGGTAAAGCTCAGAGACAGTGAAAGGTGTAGATACACCAAAGAATCAGAAAAATGCTTCACACAATGCCTAATTTTCTATTAAGGATACCCAATAGTCTCTTAAATTTATTCTAAAGGATCCCATATCTTCCCATATGAAGATGATTTAAAAGCATCCATGTGGAGATATCAAGTAAGCACCTAAATATACATTCACTTCCTTCATATCCAGTATGCCCTGATAGGAAGGACTGAATCAAATTTGCTTTAAAGGAATATAAAATGGGGACTCCTCTTTTATTCTAATTTAAACAACTGGTTATCCACTTCTACCCTACATTTTCACAAAAAGGGGACAATTTTTATCATCTTCCTCTTTTTCAAAATAAAGAATAGATTATTCTTGATAAAAACAAATGAAAAGGAAAATATTTCACCAGCCTACACATTCTTTTTGCCTTTCCAGGTCCAACTGAAACTTGCATCTGGTCCAAATATCTTTTAAAAGATGGAGAATCCATCTTTCTGAATAGTTTACTCTCAATAGAAACAAAGTCAAAAAGTTCTGGTAAGAAATATCCATCAATTAGCAAGAAATGGAGTTTCTGTAAAGAATAACACTGGATGGAAAATTTGAGGGAGGGATGGTTTTTAGTATTTGCCTTGTGTTAGAGGCAGTTATTTAGATTGCCTCAGATACTAAACAGATTAAATTTTTCTAATTTTAAAAGCTATCATCCGTTGTTTTTTTTTTTCTCTCTCTCTATTGTGGTCATAAGGGAATTTATCAAGTAGGTTAACTTTGGGGTAGGGATGCTTACTTCCCAACACAAAGGTTTTCTTGGAATAGAAACAATGTTGGAAATGACTCAGAGGGGTCACTATCATGTCCAAACACACGACTGTCAGACATCCTAATAACTACCAATCACACTATTCTAAAGGGAAAAAAATTGAACATAGCACTTTCAGCAGAAATGAGGAAGCATTCTGTTTAAGTGTTTGGAACTGGAGAGAGTTTCTGAAATACTCAAGAGGACTGTCTTCACTTTCCCATTTTCAAATAGTCTTACTAATAATTGTAACATGCCTGATATATGTAACAATAGTTATAAATAACCTTATATATAGTCCATAGGTTTAGTCATAAGTATATTAAATTCAATTTTATTCAATTTAGTGGTATTCAGTTTTAAAATATAATAATGAAATATAATACTAAAACATATTTCTGACAAATCATCTAAGAGAACATATTGGTAAAGCCAGGAGAAAACTGGCCTCAGAAAAATGTATTTCCCTAACTTTGAATACTCACACAATTTAATTGTGATTTTTAAACTTGAATATAGCAGCTGACATTTAGAGTTTCATTTTCACATTAGTACTATAAAAAAGTAGGCATTCCAAGACTTAAGATTTTTTTTGTTCCAGATTTCTATTCTCTCCCTTCTTATAGCACTAATAAGTGAAGTCGCTCAATAGTGTCCGACTCTTTGCTACCCCATGGACTGTAGCCTACAAATATCCTCCATCCATGGGATTTTCCAGCCAAGAGTACTGGGGTGTGTTGCCATTTCCTTCTCCAATATACTCAGAGAAAAAATCCCTACTTCAGACTAATACATATGTTATCATTTGAAATGTATCATCACTCTTACTGTATTGGGGTGGACTATGATTGAATGAATTAAAAACAGGTTGGGTACACAAGCTTGCATTGATCAGTTGATTTATGGCAGCTCTCATTTCATTTCCTTTGCTTCTTTTCCCTTTTGTTCCATTGTCATGTGTGTGTGTGTGTCTTTTCTTGTGTGCTCAATTGTGTCCGACTCTTTTTGACCTGATAGGCTATAAGCCACCCATGTCCATGTCCATGTAATTTTCCAGGCAAGAATACTGGAGTGGCTTCCCATATCTTCCTCCAGGTTATCTTCCTGATGCAGGGATCAAACTTGCTTCTCTTGCCTCTCCTACACCGGCAGGCAGATTCTTTACCACTGCGCCACCTGGGAAGCCCAATGTGTGTGTGTACGTATACATATACACCAGACTTAATCTTAGGAGACTACACTTGAGCTTTGGAACTATTTTGATTTCTCAAGAAACAATAGGGTTTTATCTCATTGTTCTGAGGATACAAATTTCCATGTCTTGGTCTGAGTTGGTAGTTCTTGACAACAACTTGGAAGGACTTCCTAATGACTGTGACTGCAACATTCTCCAGTTCAAATAGCAAGCTATTCTTCTGTTGTACATCTTATGTCTCTAAACTGATCTTTAATATTCAGTTTTCCCAAACTGAGTCCCAAAAAGATTTATTTTACTTTTCTTTTTTATTGATTGCTTTTGAAATGCAGATATCCTACTAAATTATTATTTTGCATAAATATGGATGTAAAGTGCAATGTATATATAATGTATTCTCCTGCTCACCTGAGGAAAGCTTAATGGCAACCCCACTCCAGTATTCTGGGAAATACTATGAACAGAGGAGCTTTGTGGGCTACATCACATGGGGTAACAAAACAGTCAGACACAATTTCGCAACAATGACAAGGACAATAATGACAACCCGTCTTGCTCATCATACTTGAATTCATACATGGAAAGCTCCACGAGTTCTAGTCACGTTCAGTTCAGTCGCTCAGTCGTGACCAACTCTTTGCCATGTTAGACCTACCTATAAATTCACAGTAGTTGTAAGAAATAAGGTTTTTTGTGTGTGTGGGTTATCTTTATCTGGTAACAATAAAACCAATTAAAGGTGTATTTTCTTGATATCCTAATTTAAACTTTTGTCTTATGGGAGCTGTAAAACATAATAGGGGTTGGCTTATTTATTATCTTCAAGATCAAAACACTGATATATGAATTAGCTTAGGGTGTCATTTTGTCGTCCATTGACAGTTTTCACTTTCTTCATATAAATGTCTTTTCATCTCTGTATAAACATCTTTCCATCTCTAACCAACATCTCCACTTTTTCCCTTACACGAAAGTACAGTGTATGACATTCAGGTTATGTTTCTGTGCCTCGCACTAAGTTGGTTTTGAGAAATATTCCACAAAGTTTCATGGTAATATAACCTTAGAGAAGTATGGAGACCCTGCCACACCAGACTGGTTTGGATGTTGACACTGGTGACGCCACAAACACACCAAGATGGTATGAAGAGATTTATTACTCACATGGGGCATCTTTCTAGGGAGACAAGGACAGACTCTCAAGCAGGACAGAAAATGACTTATAGGAGCCAGGAAGAGAGAAGCTTTAGCTTTTTTTGTGGTTAGTGGTTCTTTTAATGGGTGAGGTTTCCCATGTGTGGACTGGAACTTCTGTAGTTTTAACTATTACCAAGGCATGAGCACTTGGGCTTTCTGAATGGCTTGCCCAGAAGTGGGGCAGAAGATAGAAAGCAGAAGTGGAGGTAGAAAACTATTAGGTCAAACATCCAAAAATGAATTTATATTCTTTATTGTATATGTGAGCTTCTCAAGACACCAGCCAAATATTTGATAACTGATTTCTAAAACCAGTGATCAAACAAACAAAAAAAGAAACAAAATTGACAGATTAATTCAAATTGGCATTTTGAGTTATTCTCAAAAACAAATATTAGTAAAAGAAAATTTAAAATATGTTTTGCACATACAAGTGTTTATTTTTAGGGTAAAAATATACTTCTAGAATTAAACAAGATATGAATTCTAACTTATTGACAAAGTAAAAAGGTATTAGAGAATGCTATAAATGCAGCTTAAAAAAAAGCAATACTGATCTGAATATGTCAGTTCAGCTATAGATAAAAAATTATCCTCAGATAAAAATAGCATCCAGATGTAGTAAAAATAATTCTGCAATTGGAATTAGAAGACACAATTTTAAAACCTTGTTCCATGCTTAACATGTAAGTGAAATTGAGGAAGGACCTTTCCATTCCCAAAATTATGAAGTAGGATGCTGTCAGTTTTGTCACAATGGGACATATATTCCTAAAAATCACTGCACTGAACAAGATCAGGAATAAAAATGACCAGTTTTATGAGGAAAATGGAATTAGCAACACATACTCAAAATTTTCATCAGTTCAGTTCAGTTCAATCACTCAGTTCTGTCTGACTCTTTGGGACCCCATGAACTGTAGCATGCCAGGCCTCCCTGTCCATCACCAACTCCCAGAGTTCATCCAAACCCATGTCCATTAAGTCGGTGATGCCATCCAACCATCTCATCCTCTGTTGTCCCCTCCTCCTCCTGCCCTCAATCTTTCCCCAAATCAGAGGCCTTTCCAATGAGTAAGCTCTTCACATCAGGTGGCCAAAGTATTGGACTTTCAGCTTCAACATCAGTCTTTCCAATGAACACTCACGACTTATCTTCTTTTGGATGCACTGGTTGGATCTCCTTGCAGTCCAAGTGACTCTCATGAGTCTTCTGCAACACCACAGTTCAAAAGCATCAATTCTTTGGCACTCAGGTTTCTTTATAGTCCGACTCTTACATCCATACATGACTACTGGAAAAACCATAGCCTTGCGTAGACAGACCTTTGCTGACAAAGTAATGTCTCTGCTTTTTAATATGCTGTCTAGGTTGATCATAACTTTCCTTCCAAGGAGTAAGTACCTTTTAATTTCCTGGCAATAGTCAGCAACTGCTGACTGATTTTGGAACCCAAAAGAATAAAGCCACCACTGATTACACTGTTTCCCCATCTATCTGCCATGAAGTGATGGGACCGGATTCCATGATCTTAGTGTTCTGAATGTTGAGCTTTAAGCCAACTTTTTCACTCTCTTCTTTCCCTTTCATCAAGAGGCTTTTTAGTTCTTCTTTGCTTTCTGCCATAAGGGTGGTATCATCTGCATGTCTGAGTTATGGATATTTCTCCCATCAATCTTGATTCCAACTTGTGCTTCTACCAGCCCAGCATTTCTCACGATGTACTGTGCATATAAATTAAATAAGCAGGATGACAATATGCAACCTTGATGTACTCCTTTCCCTGTTTGGAAACAGTCAGTTGTTCCATGTCCAGTTCTAACTGTTGCTTCCTGATCTGCATACAGATTCCTCAAGAGGCAGCTCATGTGGTCTGGTATTCCAATCTCTTTCAGAATTTTCCACAGTTTATTGTGATCCACACAGTCATAGGCTTTGGCATAGTCAATAAAACAGAAAGAGATGTTTTTCTGGAACTCTTCTGCTTTTTCTACAATCCAGTGGATGTTGACAATTTGATCTCTGGTTCCTGTGCCTTTTCTAAATCCAGCTTGTACATCTGCAAGTTCATGATTCATGTACTGTGAAAGCCTAGCTTGGAGAATTTTGTGCGTTACTTTACTATGGTGTGAGATGAGTGCAATTGTGTGGCAGTTTGAGCATTCTTTGGCATTGCCTTTCTTTGGAATGGGAATGAAAACTGACCTTTTCCAGTCCTGTGGACACTGCTGAGTTTTTAAAATTTGCTGGGATATTGAGTGTAACACCTTAAGAGCATCATCTTTTAGGATTTGAAATAGCTCAACTGGAATTCCATCACCTCCACTTGCTTTGTTCATAGCGATTCTTCTTAAGGCCCACTTGGCTTCACATTCCAGGATGTCTGGCTCTAGGTGAGTGATCACAGAATCATGGTTATCCTGGTCATGAAGATCTTTTTTGAACAGTTCTTCTGTGTACTCTTGCCACCTCTTCTTAATATCTTCTGCTTCTGTTAGGTCCATACAATTTCTGTCTTTTATTGAGCCCATCTTTGAATGAAATATTCCCTTGATAACTCTAACTTCCTTGAAGAGATCTCTAGTCTTTCCCATTCTATTGTCTTCCTGTATTTCTTTGCACCGTTCACTGAGGAAGGCCTTATCTCCTTGCTATTCTTTGGAACTCTGCATTCAAATGGGTATATCTTTCCTTTTCTCCTTTGCTTTTCGCTTCTCTTCTTTTCACAGCTATTTGTAAGGCCTCCTCAGACAGCCATTTTGCTTTTTTGCATTTCTTTTTCTGGGGGATGGTCTTGATCTCTGTCTCCTGTACAATTTCATGAAACTCCATTCATAGTTCATCAAGCATTCTGTCTATCAGATCTAGTCCCTTAAATCTATTTCCCACTTCCACTGTATAATCATAAGGGATTTGATTTAGGTCACACCTGAATGGTCTAGTGGCTTGCCCTACTTTCTTCAATTTAAGTCTGAATTTGGCAATAAGGAGTTCATGATCTGAGCCACAGTCAGCTCCCGGTCTCATTTTTGTTGACTGTACAGAGCCTCTCCATCACTGGCCGCAAAGAATATAATCAATCTGATTTTGGTTGACCATCTGGTGATGTCCATGTGTAGAGTCTTCTCTTGTGTTGCTGGAAGAGGGTGTTTGCTATGACCAGTGCGTTCTCTTGGCAAAACTCTATTAGCCTTTGCCCTCTTTCATTCTATACTCCAAGGCCAAATTTGCCTGTTACTCCAGGTGTTTCTTGACTTTCTACTTTTGCATTCCAGTTCCCTATGATGAAAAGACATCTTTTCTGGATGTTAGTTCTAAAAGGTCTTGTTGATCTTCATGGAACCATTCAACTTCAGCTCTTCAGCATTGCTAGTCAGGACATAGATTTGGATTACCGTGATATTGAATGGTTTGCCTTGGAAATAAACAGAGATCATTCTGTTGTTATGGAGATTGCATCCAAGTACTGCATTTTGGACTCTTTTGTTAACTATGATGGCTATTCCAGTTCTTCTAAGGGATTCTTGCCCACAGTCATAGATGTAATGGTCATCTGATTTAAATCACCCGTTCTAGTCCATTTTAGTTCATTGAATCCTAAAATGTTGACGTTCACTCTTGCCATCTCCTGTTTGACCACTTCCAATTTGCCTTGATTCATGGACCTAACAATCCAGGTTCCTATGCCATATTGCTCTTTACAGCATCAGACCTTTCTTCTCTCACCAGTCACATCCACAGTTGGTTGTTGCTTTTGCTTTGGCTCCATCTCTTCATTCTTTTGGGAGTTATTTTTCAACTGATCTCCAGTACCATATTGGGTACTTACCAACCAGGGGAGTTCATCTGTCAGTGTCCTATCTTTTTGGCTTTTCATCCTGTCATGCAGTTCTCAAGGCAAGAATACTTAAGTGGTTTGCCATTCCCTTTTCAAGTGGGCCATGTTTTGTCAGAACTCTCCACCATGACCCATCCATCTTGGGTGGCCCTACATGGCATGGCTTAGTTTCATTGATTTAGACAAGTTTGTGGTCAATGTGATTTGATTGATTAGTTTTCTGTGATTGTTGTCTCAGTCTGTCTGCCATCTGATGCCCTCTCCGAGTGCCTACCATTTTACTGGGTTTTCTCTTCCCTTGGACATGGGTTATCTGTTCATGGCTGCTAAAACAAAGCAGATCAGCAAGTGCCCACTGTGTGGAGCTGGAGCAGCAAGTGGCAGCTGAAAAACAATACTTATGTGTGCTGCTGCTGCTAAGTCACTTCAGTCATGTCCGACTCTGTGTGACCCCATAGACGGCAGCCCACCAGGCTCCCCCATCCCTGGGATTCTCCAGGCAAGAACACTGGAGTGGGTTGCCATTTCCTTCTCCAATGTGTGAAAGTGAAAAGTGAAAGTAAAGTCGTTCAGTAGTCTCTGACTCTTAGCGATCTCGTTGACTGCAGCCTACCAGGCTCCTCCGTCCATGGGATTTTCTAGGCAAGAGTACTGGAGTGGCTTGCCATTGCCTTCTCCAATACTTATGTGTAAGTGATAATAATTTTAGAATATATAAAACTAGCATAAAATTTTAAAATGTGTTTAATACTTTATATAGTATAAGCCAGAAATTTTAATTTGTGGTCAGTAAGTTAAGTCTGAACTACAAGAACCACTTTCCTAATAGTCTGATCCTTGATTTGCATTTCTAATCCTAAAGCACTGAGAATATGGATTAACATGGAAATTTTCTCTATAAAAAACCTTTGAAGTACTCTACTTAAAAATGCACAAGAAGGTATATTAAAGATTAATGATAAATTTACTCTTTGAAGAAGGGTATTTAATTGGTTGTAGACAAAGACTCACTGAGGCCTCTGCTACAATGTGGTCATGGAAACTTGGGAGACATATTGTTATTTAAAAGTTTTGAAGTTTGAATACAGATGTTCCTTTTATATTTTATTGTATTTTCTCATTCTCTTTTGTTAATCAGGTTTTTTTAAAAGGCTTAGTCAATTAAATTATTCAGAATTTTATGGATAGAGGCACAGTTTATCCGGTCACAGTGACCCTCATTTGGTGTAGTATGGAAATCAGAACAGGGTAGAAGGAATTTTAGCCTCAACTAGTAGCTTTTCAAGTCAAATTAATTCTGAATCTTATATTTTAATTAGTGGTAGAAGAGTTGTGTCAGATTGTAATGCTGTTTGCTGTTATCAACCTGTCTCCTTATAAGAAAATAACTGAGGGATAGAAAATAAGGGATTAAATCAATGTACTTTTGCTTTCTGTGGGTAAAGACACTGAAGTACATAAATGAATTTCAGTGGGTTCACAAGTCTTACACTGTTACTTTCAAAAAGGGAAATATTCAAGCATTATTCATATAAATCAGAGTATTCTCTGTCACCATTATCTTTTAAACATCTTTGTAAATCAGGTGTTTAATCATTATGCTATTTTCTGTGTATATTTACTTAAAGAGAGCATTTATAAAATACTATGTTAACCACATTTCATTATTAATCGTACCAGTCCTATGCAAATAGTCACACTTCTATGTCTGGTGAAAGTAGTTTATAAAACCCATTATATAAAGCCAATATAAGTTAAATAAGCAGGGTGACAATATACAACCTTGACGCACTCCTTTTCCTATTTGGAACCAGTCTGTTGTTCCATGTCCAGTTCTAACTGTAGCTTCCTGACCTGCATACAGGTTTCTCAAGAGGCAGGTCAGGTGGTCTGGTATTCCCATCTCTTTAAGAATTTTCCACAGTTTATTGTGATCCACACAGTCAAAAACTTTGGCATAGTCAATAAAGCAGAAATAGATGTTTTTCTGGAACTCTCTTGCTTTCTCCATGATCCAGAAGATGTTGGCAATTTGATCTCTGGTTCCTCTGCCTTTTCTAAAACCTGCTTGAACATCTGGAAGTTCACAGTTTACGTATTGCTGAAGCCTGGCTTGGAGAATTTTGAGCATGACTTTACTAGCATGTGAGATGAGTGCAATTGTGCGGTAGTTTGAGCATTCTTTGGCATTGCCTTTCTTTGGGATTGGAATGAAGACTGACCTTTTCCAGTCCTGTGACCACTGCTGAGTTTTCCAAATTTGCTGGCATATTGAGTGCAGCACTTTCACAGCATCATCTTTCAGGATTTGAAATAGCTCAATTGGAATTCCATCACCTCCACTAGCGATGTTCGTAGTGATGCTAAGGCCCACTTGACTTCATATTCCAAGATGTCTGGCTCCAGGTGAGTGATCACACCATCATGATTATCTTGGTCATGAAGACCTTTTTTGTACAGTTCTTCTGTGTATTCTTGCCATCTCTTCTTAATATCTTCTGCTTCTGTTAGGTCCATACCATTTCTGTCCTTTATCGAGCCTATCTTTGCATGAAATGTTCCCTTGATATCTCTAATTTTCTTGAAAAGATCTCTTGTTTTTCCTATTCTGTTGTTTTGCTCTATTTCTTTGCATTGATCACTGAGGAAGTCTTTCTTATCTCTCCTTGCTATTCTTTGGAACTCTGCATTCAGATGCTTATATCTTTCCTTTTCTCCTTTGCTTTTTGCTTCTCTTCTTTTCACAGCTATTTCAGACATTATTTTTTTGGGCTTTAAAAATCACTGCAGATGCTGATTGCAACCAGGAAATTAAAAGACGCTTACTTCTTGGAAGGAAAGTTATGACCAACCTAGATAGCATATTAAAAAGCAGTGATATTACTTTGCCAACCAAGGTCCATCTAGTCAAGGCTATGGTTTTTCCCGTGGTCATTCATGGATGTGAGAGTTGGACTGTGAAGAAAGCTGATCGCTGAAGAATTGATGGTTTTGAACTATGGTGCTGGAGAAGACTCTTGAGAGTCCCTTGGACTGCAAGGGACTCCATCCAGTCCATTCTAAAGGTTTTGAACTATGGTGCTGGAGAAGACTCTTGCGAGTCCCTTGGACTGCAAGGGACTCCATCCAGTCCATTCTAAAGGAGATCAATCCTGGGTGTTCATTGGAGGGACTGATGCTAAAGCTGAAACTCCAATACTTTGGCCACCTCATGCGACGAGTTGACTCACTGGAAAAGACTCTGATGCTGGGAGGGATTGAGGGCAGGAGGAGACAGGGACGACAGAGAATGAGATGGTTGGATGGCATCACCAGCTCGATGGACATGAGTTTGAGTGAACTCTAGGAGTTGGTGATGGACAGGGAGGCCTGGCGTGGTGTGATTCATGGGGTCGCAAAGACTCGGACACGACTGAGCAACTGAACTGAACTGAACTGAACTGAATAAAGTCAATAAAGGCCTTCCATTTGACATTATAAGCATGGAAATTATTGTAAAACTCATATTTAAAAAATGATTTGTCAAATTTTTAATTTTTTCATAGCTTTAAATTTCTATGAAGCATTTATTTAAAAGCATTTTACGATGATCCATCATTTTGTAATAAGATTTAGGCAAGTTTGGTCTGCATAAAACTGCATATAAAATGATCAGAATTGTATCTACTTGTTTAGCTAATAGATATTAACTCCATGAGAGATCATATTCTTTATATCCATTCCTTGGAGCTAGAAAATTCATATTTCAAAAACACCAATCCATACCAAATGTTGGTATTTTATTTTTCAGGCAAAAAAGCAAAACAAAAAGAAAAAAAAACCACATAAATAAATAAAAAGTCTTATCATTTAAATTTATGATAAAGTATAGTAATTTAAGTTTTATTTTATAGTGGAAATTACCATCAATATTTTCTTTGTGTAAAATTATAGTTGAAATACTAAGCATCTATTTAATTCTTCTGGGAAGATTACAATTGGGATTGGAGGCAGGGAGAAAGAGAGAATGAATGGGAGATAAAATAGAAAGCTATTCTAAGCTTTCAGAAAGGAGTGGAGAGTTCTCTCTGTGATGACTGACAGAGATAAATGTTCACACCTCCTCTCTCCTAGAGAAATGTAGAAGTGGAACTTCTATGCTCCTATTTCCCACTGGTCTTGCAAGGGAAACTTTCATGTTCATGGGCATATTTCTAGTTGTCGAGAGTTCCTGGAAAAGGTAATCTGAATTAAGTTCCATTGTGTTCAAAAAGATGCAGCACCCTTAGGGTGCTATTCAAAATAAGGGAGAATTCCTGGACATTGTGACAGAGATACTATAAAAGAAAGTTAAGACAACAATCCATTTCTTCTTCTATTCTGAGAGCACATATTATCATGTGACCACTGGAAAATAGCACTTCCATGTGTCTGGTGTTTATTCAGTATATAGTGAAACAGAAATTAAATTGATGTGACTATATAATGTAGCACTATATATGTGTGTGTGTGTGTGTGTGTGTGTGTGTACATAAACATTCAACAGCAAGAAAAAGTAAAAAGGAGACAGTGTTCCTCAGTTTAAAAAAAAGCACTCTCATTTAAGTTTTATAAGTGATAAATATTCCCATTTGAAGGATGAGAAAACTGAAGTTCAGTATTGTTTGTTTTATTACTTATTTATTAGCGCTTTTCCTCAAGGTAGTTAATTTATTCAGACAAGCAGACTTTTCTTCTGAGAGCCTTATGATACAAATATCTCAGCAAAACGTCTTATTTTTCACCTATGAACTTGAAATAAATAGCAAGTATTTCAAACTCCAAATCACAAAAATTTGAAGGATATAACAATATACCCACTTCAGTAAACTTGCTTAGAGAATTCCATAGACAAAGGATCCTGGCAGGCTACAATCCATAGGGTCACAAAACAGCTGGACATGACTGAAGCAACTTAGCAGGCAAGCAGGCATAACAATGTGTTAATATTGTGTTATTTGGATACATCCCAGTTTCCTATAAATTTCATTCTTTACCATTGCTCTAATACCCTTATTCTTACTAAAAACTTATGAGACAACTAATGTTATATTCTTGGAAGCAAAAGGATCATACTTAATACAAATAATAGTTATGTGCAGAATCTTATGCTGATCAACATACACAAACATTAAAAATTAAAATGAACAAAATTTAGACAGCAAAAGATAAGCAACTTTTTAAGATGCCAAAATCATTATCTGACCTTTTTCTGGTGGTAACTCAGCTGTATCAACTGTTTCAATTCATACAAAAATAAATCTAATGAGTTCATTTGAATGCGTGCTCAACAAGATGAGAATTATCTGCTTTTGGTCCTTAAGCAATACTCAAATTACTAATGTGGAGGTAATTTATATTCTATCTTGAAATATACTTACTAAAATAGAAGTAATTTACACATATCCTAAAAGGATAGCTCTAAAAGCTCTGAGGAAACCAAGAAAAGTTTCTTTACTAAAATTCTATATGATAAATTATTCACTAGAGTAATATCAGTCCAAGCCCCAGGGAGGACTGTAGAGTTCATGTCCAACATCTGGATCTAAAATTCATACACACACACACAATCATTTGCAAACATGAAGCAGACCATGGCAAATACTTGGCCAAATGAAGCAGAGTTAGGGAGGAAAAGCAAAAAGAAAGAGAAAAGGATATGCGTTTTAAAAGATGTTGGCAATGCAAAGTTGACTAGTCTGGCTCACAAGGATGGTGAAAAGTTCACACACATTAGTGACTCTTCTTCATCATTACTGAACAATTCTTTATTCAAAATAAGAATACAGAGTGGTTTGTTGTGGTAGAATTATGTCTTCTGCAAACATTTTTTGTTCCTTCCAAGACTTACTGCCAATATATTGGTTCTAGTAGTTCCAGTTTTCTACTGTGCTCCATATAAGATCATGGCAGTGACATCTTTTCACTACACATACCTATTTTTTCTTCCAACAAATGCCTAGAGAAAGGTAATATCTGGTTAGCAAACTTCACACTTCTCCCTTGAGGTCTGAAAAATTGATGCAATAGTTGTAAGCATGCACACCTTTAACCTTTTTCAATAATGTATGAAAAAATAGAAGAGAAATAAAAATTCCTCTACTCTATGAATCAATAAACCTGTGTGTTTAGCTCTACAAGTTGAATATCCATCAAGAAAAGATCTGCTTTAACTGTGAAATTGGGTGCCATTTCCTTCCAGACCCTCATCTTTTCTCTCTACAGGTACCCATACATCCATATACATAGTGCTACATGCACAAGTCTAAGATGCCATGTAGAAGCCTAAATTCTTCATATGGTCTCAATTGTTTATTTTTTAACTTAATTATCCATCCAGGTAAAAGGAATCTTAAACAACTCACTTCATATAATTTTCAACCTATTTTCTCCTTCAGTTTTCTTTTCTTTTCCCTTTAGATCATCAGATTTAAATGTTTTTCTTTAAAAAAAGATAGTACAATTTCAAAGTCTCCCCAATTATAAACTGCCTAAAAAGGGAGACAAAAAGAACTATCTAACATTTTTTAGCTATATATTTTCTAACTCTTGTTTTTCTTCTTCATCATAGAACTTAAAGTTGATGAGAATATGTAAAGGAGTCAGCATGAATTGAGCTCAAGCAAAATTCTATTTCATTTTTACTCAATAAACCTTACTTAATTTGTGCAAGCACAGTGTTAAATCCTATGGTTCTTGTTCTTCAGGATTTCAGAGGCTAATGTGAGAGAGTGACATACCTAAAAACAAGTCTCAAAACAAAATATCACATACTTTATTTAAAGAGTGCACAAAATCTCTATTGATTTTTACAGTAAGATTTATCAATCTTTGAAGCTCTTCCTTTAGAGAAGTATGTTAGAAGCACTGCACAGTTTCTTACCCATCTATATTTTTAATTTTTAGAGACATTTGAAAGATTTGAAAATGTAGTTTGGTATTAGTATGATTGATTTTCCAAAAAAAAAAAAAACACAACTGTATAAGACTGAATTCAGTTGTAATGTGTTAAAATTGATTCATATTCTGTGCTCTAAAACTGAGTCGTCAATTAACCCCCTTTTTTCTCACTTTTTGCATAGACAGGTGTGATTTGTTTGTGTGTTTTTATATTATTTTAGAAGCCTACCCAATATGATCACTCTAACTATGTTGACTTCTTTTGTGGCTACCATTTCATAGGCTTGAGAATGAAAGCAGAGATAAGCTATTCCTGTAAACATGGATTACCAATTATGTCAATTCACATAAATGGTAATGCAAGGTGTCATGATATATTTAGGAACCTAAAATGTGCATTTGACTTTCTATTTCAAGTGGAGAATATAGAGAGGTCCAAGCAGAAAACATGGGTAAAATAATGTATGAATATTATTATATATTATAAATGCATTAAATATGTATATTTATAATAGTGTATTGATATAAATATATAAAATGTAATAACACATGTTATATATTTATTTTAATCATTTCAATAGCTACTGTAATTACTTTACAACTTAAAAATAGTCTTGAACTCAAATTTTGACAGTATAACATTTATGATCCTAAACAACCTCTTACTGAATATTTCTTTTTTTTGTCTTGTGTTTCCAACTTTATAATTTAAAAAATGAAGCTGCAAGCATGATATAAGGGAAAGTTTTAATTTCTATTACACTACAGTCTTACTTAAAATGAAGCAAAATAAACAGTGATGGATTAGTATTGAGAAGGTAACATTTCCAGTCTAGTTTTGTTCAATTATACATACATAAATTTGTTACCATCTTCTTGTTAATATTTAATCACAATAGCTACATAACAATATATAAAGTATCTTCTTTTTAATGTAAAAGAATTTCAATTGATTTTTTGACCAAGATAGTTTTTATGTGTCATAGCTGCAGTAAATTAATTACTCCTTGGAAGTAAGCAGCCCAAGGAAACTTGACAAGTGTTTTACTTCATATGGCACATGTGCTTCACTAAATATGCTCAGCCTTAAATCAGTAGAATGAGAGAAAAACTAAAGCTGGTAAGAGTTTCAGAGAGAAAATATTTGAGAATATAGAAAAGGTAGTTACTATAATATACAATAATAATATACAATATGGTCAAGAGATAGAGTGTGATTCCTCCTAGAGGAAAAGAAAAATTAAATCCTTCAGAGAAAATAATATTCAAAACAGAATTTTTTCATTGTTCAAGAGCCTAAATATAGAAGAGTAAGTAAGAAGGTTAGAAGAAAAGAATGGGATAGTTAGTAAATATCAAATGGAATGTAACATGGAGACAAAAAGTAATACTCCAAACATACACATTGAGAAAACTAAGATCATGGCATCTGGTCCCTTCACTTCATTGCAAATAGATGGGGAAACAATGGAAACAATGACAGACTTTATTTTCTTGGGCTCCAAAATCATTGCAGATGGTGACTGTAGCCATAAAATCAAAAGACACTTGCTCCTTGGAAGATAAGCTACGACCAACCTAGAAAGCATATTAAAAAGGAGAGACATTACTTTGTTAACAAAGATCCATCTAGTCAAAGCTATGGTTTTCCCAGTAGTCATGTTTGGATGTGAGTGTTGGACTGAAAAGAAAGCTGAGTGCCGAAGAATTGATGCTTTTGAACTGTGGTGTTAGAGAATGCTCTTGAGAGTCCCTGGGACTGCAAGGGGATCCAACCAGTCCATCCTAAAGGAAATCAATCTGAATATTCACTGGAAGGACTGATGCTGAAGCTGAAACTCCAATACTCTGGTCACCTGTTGCGTAGAACTGACTTATTAGAAAAGACCCTGATGCTGGAAAAGATTGAGGGCTGGAGGAGAAGAGGATGACCGAGGATGAGATGGTTGTTGGATGGCATCACCAACTCTATGGACAAGAGTTCGAGTAGTTGGTGATGGACAGGGAAGCCTGGCATGCTGCAGGCAATGAGGTTGCAAAGAGTCGGACAGGACTGAGTGACTGAACTGAAACATATACCCCAAATCGAAAGTGTTGAAGGTATTTATTATGCCTCACTGGAACATAGACTATTTCCTCAAGCATTCACAAGACTAATGCTTCTGTTTGTATCCCCTGAACTTCCTCATCAACTTTGTCCATATATTATCCAAGTGCTTTTCTGTTTCCTTTGGTCTAATGATACCTAAAGGATGTTCTTCTTGTAGTGGATCTTGGAAGCAACAGAGGATTGTCCTAATCAAGCAAACCGTATCTAAGGACTCCACACGCTAGTCTTGTCATATTTCATAGCCTCAGCAAGTCACATAACCCAACATCAATGGTCCAAGGAGTGTACTTTATCCAAGGTGGAGAGAAAGAGAATGATAATTTCTATAACAGCAGTAGAATTTATCACATTAGGAATTATTGACCAGTTTTACAGATAGCCAAGATTTGAAGATTTTTTTAAAGCAGCTTGGTTAATGTTTCACAATTAGCAAATAACAAAGCTAAAATTTAAACAAATTGCTGTTTCTAGCACTTAAAGCCTTAATTATTGTGTCATCTTGCCACTTTTAACCACTTTTGATTACATGGACACAACACCGCAAAACAAAAATACACATAAAACCAATACTTTCTAGATTTTTATTAAATAGTGTTTTCTGACTGTTCCAGTCAATAATTTCTAGTGTTTTTTGCATAATCTTCAAACTACCGCTTGTCCTGTAATAAATTTAAATTATAACCCACACAAACTTACTATGATGTGTATTACTATTTTTGAATTCTCTATAAGGAAATCCAAACTATTGTTAGCCTAAAATTACCAGTACAGTCCTCAATGTACACTTTTTTTCCAAGAAGTTATCTTTTTGGACACTGCAGACTGAGACTACATATATATAAAATTTAAACACTAATTTAAAAAACATATTATTATACTTGATGAAAATTGAGAAATTGTTAAAAACAGTTCATTATTAATTGCATAAAAAGAGGAATTAAAATGTATCATATAATGATATAATTTAGTTAATGTAAAAACTGAAATATAAACCAAAAGATTTGAGGTGTAGACATGAACTCACATATTTTATGTTGGTTGCAATAGTGTAGGGATAGTTCAACAGTTCAGTTGAAATAGAACTGAATAAGATATCAAGGATTTAGTCTCTATTCTGTTACTAATAAACTCAAGTAACTACTTTCTTTAAGCTGTAGAGTTGTAATCAATATATTGCGGAGGTTTGTTTCGATTATCTATACAACTACTTTCAGAGCCAAATATTTTTGCACTCAAAAAATTCATTATCAAAAAGCTGAAGGTGAAGGGGAAATTACCAAGCTAACAATATCAACTAGAATTGAGTGAAATGCACTTATACGAAGTAGTCAGACATGCATGTCTGTCTAGACCAGTGACTACAGTTGAGTGACATGTGAGTATACATACCAATGTATAGGGGAAAATAAGCAAGTAAGTATAAGTAAATGGGAAAATGCAAAGTTAGCCTCATAATTGTTATCTCTTCAGGACACACTTTTATGTTTAATAATAATCTGTTTAGGGGTATGAGAAGATACTAATTATCTAGAATATCCCAATATAAAGAATCAAAAGATTATTTGCATTACATGAATGCTATACTGTCACAAGCTTAATTAAATGATTTGCAAAGAATCTTTGTATCTTTCCTTCCCTTAATTTGAAAAATCATTTTAGAGTTTTTCTCTGACTCTAGGGTTTTTTTTTTTTTCCTTTTAAATAGAGTCTCTGGTAAGCATCAGTATTAATTGAATTTCAAATGAAACCTTGACCCATATAAAGAAATTTAAATCATTTCTTAGCTAAGTACGCTTATTCTACTTGGACACTTAAGACAGATCAACAAATGAAGTTTTGGTTGTCAGTCAATACTTAACATAATACTGAAATTATTACGCAAAAGAGTGGTGACAAGAAATAATGCTGATGATGGAAATAATCTGTGACTTAGATTTTAATGATCTTCATTTTTGCTAAAAAGAAAACCTTACCACTTTGATAAAACTTAATGTATACCCAAAATACAAAAGTTTTAAGGTAGTTTCTTAATCATTCTCCCTTTATATTTTTATGCATGTAAAATAAGACATCACTCTGTCCATAAAAGCTCTTTCTGTCCACTTAATATTGAGGAAGCTCTTTTTTTCACACTAGATTTTTAGTGTGATTTAATAAGTAATCATGGAATTAAAGTATTTATGAGTAATATTGCTTGAACAAGCAGTTTGCCTAAATCAAAATGACCTAATATTAAATGATATTCTTTTTCTGTTTACCTCTAGTCATCAGAAACCAATAGCCTAAATGCGAATCACCCTAAACCCATAAGAAACCCATTAAAAAGTATACCACTTCTATATATATATATATATATATTATTGCTTTGGAATAGCTAAACTGTGTTGACCCTTTGTGACCTCATAGACTGTAACCTTCCAGTCTTCTCTGTCCACGGGATTTCCCAGGCAAGAATACTGGAGTGGGTTGCTATTTACTTTGCCAGGACATCTTCCAGGACCAGGGTTCAGACCTGTGTCTCCTGCCTTGGCAGGACAGTTTTTAATCACTGAGCCATGAGTGAAACCCTGCCATATATATAGATAGAAGTCAGACACGACTGAGTGACTGAACTGAACTGAACTGATAGATATAAGGAGTTTATATATATATATATGGCAGGGTTTCACTCATGGCTCAATATGTGTGTATATATATATATCCTTTTTGGGTCCAGAGCTTGCTTTTTAAAATTTTTCATTTTAAAGTCTATCCCATCCACAAGTACACATTTCTATCCCTTCTCATGTGCCTAACTTTTAAGTCAAATTCAGTTGTCAGTGCTTGTTGATCAATCAATGCTATAACATTTATTTGAAGGTAAAGATCTAAACATTTGGTTTCTATTATCTGCTACAATCCATCGTTCTAACTAAGAGGAACTTTCAGAGAGTTTCCCCCCATTTCACTGGATGACATCCAATGATAATGGCCTTAACATGATGCAGAATTAATTGAGAAAGCCTTTCTATCCTGCCATAAACTCATCATCCATTCTATTGCTGCTATTAGCAGGAATCTATAACCCCATGGGTGTTTCAAGTGAAGCTCTTTTAGCAGAGCTAACAGTCTGGAGGTCATACTGTTAGCTACTGTCATCAGCTGGGTGTCAAATCATTGTCAAAAAGAAATTACTGGTGTATTCATTTTTTTAGCTTCTAGCCTTGTGCTGTGGTACCTGAGATGATTTGTAGAGAGGCATCAAGGGGGAAAAAAGTGCTGGTGGTCACTGAAGGCTGCTTTCACATCAGCACTCAGTGGAATCACTACAAATTAACTTGGATGTGAGGGAGGTACTGCCTGGTTCTCACTTTTCAGACAAGGTTAGGAAATTTTGGATTCCAATTCCTATTAGGCATAATTTTTTCTTAATGACACTTGTGACATTTGTGATATTTAACATGTATGTTAAGAATCAGTAGAAAGTTTCCCCATCATGTTGAAAACTTTCAACTGATTTGTGATACAAATAATAATAAATGAAGGTAATCATACTAATGGCTGCTATTCTCTGTTTTTATCTGATTCTGCACCTAATGCAATTGTTTCCAAATGTGCGTTGTAGATATCCTAAAATGTAGTTTAGACACACACACATGAACAAGACATGAATAAAATTCAAAGGGGAAAGATAATTCTATGAAATCTATTGTTCTGTTCTGTTCTTTTCTCCCCTGTGTTGTATAACATGCAAACTAACCTCTAATCTCTTTTTTCTATACCTGCTTTTGCAGTGAAGCACTGCAAGCTACAATGATTTTTTTTTTTTAAATACCTTTGTGTAAAATACAGCATGGTTAAAATTTCCATGTTTAAAGTTTGCGTGAATTGCTTGTAGACTTTCAGTAGAAAACTTTCTGTTTCCCTAATAATATTTTTTAATGACACAGTTTGGGGAGGGCTCTTGTCTACCATGTCTCTGCTGTTATTTAAGTAAATGGAAACAATTACTGAAATATGACATATGATAATGGCATATAAGAGGATTTTATGTACATCCTAAATCAATTGTACTTGGAAAAATGAAACACTACTCTGACAAATGCAAGCATACTGGTGCATAGTTACACTTTCTAAAATTGTTCACACATATTTTGATGGCTTTAACAAGTTTATCACAAAATGACTGTGCCAAGACTGGGGCTTCTTTCTTTCAAGTAGACTTTCTGAATCTGTAAAAATGCTGAACTCTTTAAAATGTGACATATAGGCTAACATTTTTCTTATAAAGACAAGGATGAGAAATAAAAATGACCAAGAGCTAATAAGGAATATACAGTAATAGAGATATTTATTCTGGTGAAGGATTAAAGGCAATAATATTCATAATTGAGAAAATATTCTCTAGAATTTGAAAGTTAATATGAATATTTCCATTTTTCCACAATAAAAATGATTCCTAGGAAAGAGAAGAGTCAATATTTTCTTCAACTAAGACGATTATCTTAAAAGCTCATGGATTTTTCATTCACAAATTTGTTAAAAGTCTTTTGAATACACTCATACTTTTGTAACCATGTACTTCATGTCTTTTAATATCTATGTTTTCTGTCAAACATAGATAAAGTCTATGATCATAGGAGGAAATTTGAAAGATTGGCTACAGATGCTCTAAATATGCTGCATGTTGAGCATAGAAGAAAGTTAAATATATGTCTAGACTTTTTAAATGTAGTGTGTATGATTAAAGTTTCAATTATAATATTTCATATATGATAAAATGGTTTACTATTTTTAACACCATGTTATCCTTATTGTTATAAAAATTTCCTACAACCAAGAATAAATGAAATACAAATTCTAAAGAAAATACTTTTATAAAAAGCTTTAAGTGAGTAGATTTTATGCTTATTTTCTGATTTATTCATTTTAAAATTGAGAGTGAAATTCTGTCTAAATTATTAAATATTTATAATTATTGATAGGAGGAAAAATTTCTCTGCATTTAATCATAATGATTCTTGAATTTAGTATGTAAAAATTGAAAAAGTTGTTCAGGAAGCAATGCAATGATGAAAACTATTATTAAGTAAAAGAATATCATTCTATTTTATTGCTGGACAATTATATTCAGCTTAAATGAAGAAAGTGTGAATAATTCCAGTAGATTGTAAATAATTTATAAGTAGGGATGCTCCAGAGTTTTACAAATTAGAAACATATTTGAAGTTATATTCATTTTGTTTTACTTTTATAAATCCAAGAGATATTAAATTTAGGCTAAGTAAGTATCACATTAATATTTGGTGATTTGAAGTGCTTATATTCACAAGCATAATCATAAAAAGTTGGGTTCAGGAAACTAATAAATGTCAACTCATTTACTAATTTTAACTGGACACATGTGGTTTGGTCTATCTTCATTTTTGTTACAACTGTATTCTGAAATGTTACCTTTTATGCATTATTCAAAAACTTTGGAAAAGATTGATTCCAAAATTATATCAACACAGTGTTTTGTGCTTTGATAACCCCATAATCATGCAGATTTTTACCTATGCATAAGCAATAACATTGTTTTTAAGTCTTCTCTAACAGGACTGTGAATTCCTACTTCTAAATTAAGAATTTGCTTTTTGTTCTGACATTTTGTAGAAGTAAACAAAATTTTAAAAAACATTACTTATAATTTATCTTTTTGGTATTAATACATTAATATTATTAAAATAGATTAAAATTACACATGCAATTAAGAACGCAATATTATTTCAGAATTTATCATGCATTGTTTAATACATACTCTAATAAATATTATAATCATATTTAACTACATGTATTTTCATTTATTTTCTTTTTAGCTACATTTAAGTTAGTACATAGGAAAAATACAAATTTCACTAAAAGCAAGAGAGCTTTTGTGAGCCAAATTTGCTCAGCATTTTGAGTTAGCATCATGTCTCCTGCCTTGATTTCCTTATACAGAAACTGAACTTTTGCTTTGAATTAGACATTATAAAATGTCCTGTTTAAAAAAATTGCATCATAATTATTAGATTTTTCATTTGTTCCTTTCTAACTGTGTTTTGCTCTGTCAACTATTTGTTAGAAGATTTCCCTTGAGCGAAAATTGAGCTTCATACCCATGCTCATAGATCACAGTGTGAATACAACTTGCCGCACTCCACTTGGCAGGTAGGAATATCTGTGAATAACACTGAAATATAATTGGCTTCAGCTCCTGGTGTTGTCCCCTGAAATTGCTTCATTCTTATATTGCCTGACCTAAGTAGCAAGGACATATTTTAAATTCAGACAGCCTTAAATTGCTGTATTACAGCTTTTAAAAAATAAGACTCAAGAGTTACTGAGGTGACAGAAATTGCTTGTTTTTCAAATATTCTGTACATTTTGGTGAGGTGTATATGTGAAAGTGCTTACTGGAATTATGAAACGTTGACAGTAATAAGTATATTTGGCCTGTGAATAAATCCTCAGGGTTTTGTGCTTATATTTGTTTATATCCAAATTGCCTATGACTATTGCATTCATTATTAAAAGACAAACTGTTCTTTATTTTCTATTAATTGAAGCATCACTTATTGCTTTTATTGTTAAATACTAAACATGTGTTTGAATAAGGTCTTTGCCCAAATTTCATAGCCAGTGGTTTAAGAACACAGAAGATGCACTCCCATCCTGATTAGCTAGTTCCCCATGAGAGTGAGGGTGGGGGGAATCGTGGAAGTAGTCTTGGTAATTTTTCAGCTCATTAGGTGCATATTCATCTTAATGGGGCATCAAAGTTTAAAACTATAATGCATTCCCCTCATTTAATCCACCAGAGAATATGCATAGTAACCACATGAAAGCAGAAAGGATTTCAACACTTTGAAGCGGCAACAAGCAGGTGTCATCTTTCCCTCTAGGCGGAATGGAAACGGAAACTTGATTAGTCTAATTCTGCCTCAGTAACTCCTTTTGCTTCTCCCTCGCTGCCATTGGGAATGGATGTAGAGCAGTGCAAAGGACAAATTCAATTGCCTTTGGCTACATTACAAAGATGGGGGTGGGAGGAAAGAAACATGACCTAAGTCATGTTCTCTCCAATAAAAGTATTTTTATTCATTGTCTTCACACGTATTCATTGGCACTCCTTCTTACATAAAAACCTCTACTGAAGGTTGCAGAGTAAAGAGTATCAAAATTCTGAAAAGTGTTAAAAGAGGACATTTGCAATCTATCCAAACAAATTCTTATAAAGTCTTTAAACAAACATTAGACTCTCCACCTTGTTCAGAATTTAACTGAACTGGACATCTAGGATATTTGTCCTTTAAAAATTATCTCTTGAATACTTGTTTTTATTCTCAGATAATCTCATATTATTGAACACCTTTGCTATTATGATGCTACTGCTAAGTGGCTTCAGTTGTGTCCGACTCTGTGCGACCCCACAGATGGCAGCCCACCAGGCTTCTCCATCCCTGGGATTCTCCAGGCAAGAACACTGGAGTGGGTTGCCATTTCCTTCTCCAATGTGTGAAAGTGAAAAGTGAAAGTGAAGTCGCTCAGTCGTGTCCGACCCTTAGCGACCCCACGGACTGCAGCCTACCAGGCTCCTCCATCCATGGGATTTTCTAGGCAAGAGTACTGGAGTGGATTGCCATTGCTTTCTCCGATAGTGTGTTAATTTTCATAAAATAGTTCAGTTCAGTTCAGTTCAGTCGCTCAGTCGTGTCCGACTCTCCGCGACCCCATGAATCACAGCACGCCAGGCCTCCCTGTCCATCACCAACTCCCGGAGTTCACTCAAACTCATGTCCATCGAGGCGGTGATGCCATCCAGCCATCTCATTCTCCGTCGTCCCCTTCTCCTCCCGCCCCCAACCTTTCCCAGCATCAGAGTCTTTTCCAGTGAGTCAACTCTTCGCATGAGGTGGCCAAAGTATTGCAGTTTCAGCTTTAGCATCAGTCCCTCCAATGAACATCCAGGATTGATCTCCTCTAGAATGGACTGGTTGGATCTCCTTGCAGTATAAGGGACTCTCAAGAGTCTTCTCCAACACCACAGTTCAAAAGCATGGACTCTTCGGCGATCAGCCTTCTTCACAGTCCAACTCTCACATCCATACATGACCACGGGAAAAACCATTGCCTTGACTAGACGGACCTTGGTTGGCAAAGTAATGTCTCTGCTTTTCAATATACTATCAAGGTTGGTCATAACTTTCCTTCCAAGGAGCAAGCGTCTTTTAACTTCATGGCTGCAATCAGCATCTGCAGTGATTTTGGAGCCCAAAAAAACGAAGTCTGACACTGTTTCCACTGTTTTTCCATCTATTTCCCATGAAGTGATGGGACCAGATGCCATGATCTTAGTTTTCTGAATGTTGAGCTTCAAGCCAACCTTTTCACTCTCCTCTTTCACTTTCATCAAGAGGCTTTTGAGTTCCTCTTCACTTTCTGCCATAAGGGTAGTGTCATCTGCATAAAATAGTAATTGATAGTAATTTCCAATTAATGTCTGATTTAAAGGAATGATTGCAGTTCTTACCTTAGGAGGCAACAAGGGAACATCCCTACTTTAATTTTGGGAAAAGAGAAAAATGGAGGAAAGGAGCACATTTTTTGGTGTGATATATTCCCTGTGTAAATTTTTTTTAACATTTCCCCCACTGTATTTCATTTAGTTACTTATTTTAAATCAATCCAAAGCCAGAAATAGAATAATTCAGTGATGTAAATATGTTTTTAACTTACATAAAGTATATATTTGAAGTAGTGATAAATTATTTGCATTTACATTATTTGGCATAAAGATGATATTTCAAAAAAATATCAATTCAAGTAAAAACTGCATATTTTCCCATGAAGCTGAAAATTTATAAATGGTAAAATTGTCCCTGAGGGTTTCAAAGGTAGAACTCTTTTGGGAAAACTTCAGAACTCAATGGCATATGATAACAAAGTGAAAGTGAAAGGCACTCAGCTGTGTTGGACTCTTTGCGACCCCATATACAGTCCATGGAATTCTCCAGGCCAGAACACTGGGTTGGGTAGCCTTTCTCATCTCCAGGGGATATTCCCAACCTAGGGATATGATAGCAAAATAGTTAATTAATAAGAAGTGAAAAAATCTAAGAAAAAAATTGGAAGTAAAACATTCTGTCTCCATGTCCTCTCTGCTTATTTCTAGACTGTCACTAAGTGACATGAGGGTGAGATCAGGGTCAATTTTCCCCTACTAGTCCCATCCCTGACACATAGTAGATGTCAGGTAATAAGCACTGAAAAGCAAAAACAAGAAAGTTCACCTGAAACTAACACTTTACTAAATGTTTACATGCTTATATATTCAAATTAAATATTGGTTGGTGACAATAAATGGTCAGATTTTTACAATAAGCTTCTAATGACTTGAATATTTTAGTTGGCTGAATTTAAGCTCAGTTGTTGTGTATTTTCCTGGAATGACCTGATGCTAAGAAAGCAGTCTGAAGAGTGCATCCTGAAACCATTTTGTTTGAAGGGGACACTGGTTAAGATCAAAGTTCCTCATGGATCATGTATACATTGTAATTCTTCCTGTATGCATGTCATTTGATAAAGCTAATAATGTTTACATTATTTGTATATATCTAAATTAAATAAAAATAAATCTTAAAATGGCAGTGTGTTACAGCCAACTTAGAATATTGGTCCACACAAATAGTTTGATGCCTCATTACTGTTATCCTTCTTTCATCTACCCCCTGAATAAAAGCCTCAAGTTACTTAGATTTCCGATAGTCTGATTAAATCAATTGAAACACAGATATGAATTAATGATATCTTAATAATCTTACTAAATGTCCCCAAACTATAAAAGATCTCTAACTGATAGAGTAAGAAATGATGATTTTCCCTGGCATATCCCCGGGCATTTTTCTTAAATCATAAATGGAGGCACTTCCTTCTCCTTTCTTCCATATTTGTGAAGTCAACCTGAGAACAAAGTACATAGAAGATGCATAATTTTTCACACACTCTATAATCTTTCTCACTTTTTAAAGTGATTGCATATATAAAGGAACTTAGTAAAAATAGAGTGCTCTTTGAAGAGAAAGAGACTGGAATGCAGAGTGATAGATCAACTGCTAAGTTGTCAGAAGATGAGAGCTGTTTCAGCACATAAACAATATGGTCACATCTTTATGTTTAGTGTTTTTAACAAGTTAGAAAATAAAATAATAGATAAACTGACAAAAGTTAGTCACACAATAACCCCATTCGTGTTGGAAAACATTTTTTTTTTAAAAAAACATCACAGTAAGAGCAAAGTCATTACCAATGTCCAGTTTGTTTTTGGTAATTTTTTTAAATTTGTACTCTTTATACTGCTGCTGTAAATTAAAATCTTATTAATTCAGTAAGTCACTTGAATTCTTGCTAAGTAGTCTTGAAAAATGCTTTTCAAATTTATGTAATACTGTTAGGTTATTGCTTTTATGATTTACTGGTGTTAAACCTAAAATTTTGAGATTATTCACTGCCTTAACCATTCATTCACCTAAACTCTGGTCCTGGATACCTAAGAGCTTCATCATTATCTCAAACCCTACATATTTAAGACTTTTTATTTCCATTCCTTCAGAGCTCCACACTTGATATTTATCTACATAAATATTAATCCTACCTCTGCCATTCAATTGCTATGAGGTTTGGATGAGTTATTCTGTTTTCTCGTCTCTAAAAGAGAAAGAAAGATAACCAATATATAAGGCTGTTTGATAGTTAGAATCAATATATGTAAAAACCTAGAACAATGAAAAGCACCTTGACAGACTCTATATAAATGTTATTAAACAGGGAAACATATATTAATCTTTGAATTTTACTTTTCCTTTGTCCCAATAATCTAGCTAATAATCCAGCATAAGTAAATAAAATTCCTATAATTTCTTATCACATCGTGGTTTCATCTCCTGTCTTCTCTCTAATATAAGCTCTATTTATTTTTTGTCTTAAATATTAGGCCAAAATATTACCACACTCTACCAATGAATCCATGTTGCGCAACACTGCCAGGCTAGTAGTAGTAATGGCATCTTGTATCATGACATTATCACTTTAAAAACTGAGAATGACTCCTTATTTTATGCAGAGCTAGTTATATACTTTTGTCTGGCTTTCAGATTCACTCTAATTGGATCCTATGACACCTACCAATCCTGATCTCTTACTATTCCTAATTTTTGATTGCAAATAACAGAAAACCCTACATAAACTGGCTTAAAATGTTACATGTATAAGCTCACAAGGCTTATAAGTAGGGCTGGGCTCAGAGTCAGTAGGTTTGTGGGCTTACAATGTGAATAAAAGATTTAAGTTCTTTCTCTCATTCACACTCCTGGCCTTGCTCTAAATCTAGTTGATCCCAAGAGGGTAGAATATCCTCATGCTCTGTGTTCCTACCATAAAAGTGAAAGTCACTCAGTCATGTCTGTCTCTTTGCTACCCCATGGATTATACAGTCCATGGAATTCTCCAGGCCAGAATACTGGAGTGGGGAGTTGTTCTCTTCTCCGAGGGATCTTCCCAACCCTGGGATCAAACCCAGATCTCCCGCAGGGCAGGCAGATTCTTTACCAGCTCAGCTACCAGGGAAGCCCTCTGTGTTCCTATCATTACCCAACGTGATCAAGAGACATGCCTTTCCTTTCACTGGCCAGGTAAAAGGATTGGGATTAATGTGACTTTTTATTATCAGATGGGGCTGAATGAATACTGGGGACTCAATCGCAGAATATATTACAGGTGCTAAAATTAACTAAAACTTACTAAATTCATGTTTATTGATCTATTATTAAAAGTCTGTTTGCACTGCAAATTTATAAAGTAGAAAAAAATTTGTAAGAGTCATTGAATTCCTGGGATTGGTAAAACAAGACTTGGGTCTTTCACAGCTTGTATGAGATAATAGAATATGATTTCCCCAGGTGGCACAAGTGGTAAAGAATCCACCTGCCAATGCAGGAGATGCAGGATACATGGGTTCGATCCCTGGGTTCAGAATATCCCTTGGAGGAGGAAATGGCAACGCTCTCCAGTATGACTGAGCACGTGTGTTGTTCATTATTACCATTGACTACTAATTACCCTGATTTATCCTCAGATTCCTGTTATAAAATGTGAATGAATACAGAAATATTTAGCAAGATGGTTTTCTATTAAATTAGAAATGAAGTCCTTAATCCAGTGTGTGGTACATGAAGTTAGTGAGTGAGTGCTAGTTGCTCAGTCATGTCCAACTCTTTGCAACCCCATGGACTATAGCCTGCCAGTCTCCTCTGTCCCTGGGATTCTCCAGGCAAGAATACTTGAATGGGTTGCCAGTCCATTCTCTAGGGGATCTTCCAACCCAGGGATTGAACCCTGGTCTCCTGCAAGCAGATTCTTTACCATATGAGCCACTAGAGGCCCTGTGTACATGTAAGCTCATGATAAGTCTGAAATAAATCATAGCAAATTAAGACAAATATAGAAATGTATTCTTAATTAAATGGAAATGTGAGTGATAAAATTATTACTTAATTGATCAAGATTATAAAGTAGATCAGTGAATAAGGGGTTTCCTAGTTTTAAAAATATTGAGAAACCTATTACATGTGTAAAAGAATGATTTGCAGTAAATAACTTTGCAAGTGTTTGTTTAAAATTGTTGATTCTCAAAATAATGGAAATCTGTGTAATATGAGGAATTTAAGTATTTATTTTACAAATGATTAAGCAAGGAATTTTTCCCATAGGTAGTTCAAAAGAATACATCAAATCAGCAATGTTTAGATTATTCATATGTTCTGTCTTATGGGTCTAAATCCATATGGTTCTAGTATACCGACTTAGTCTGCTCTTAGTCATGGGTCTATAATTTAGACTTTGTCAACCTGAAGCTTTGAACAAAAAGAATGACCCCATTATTCATGGTTTCCTAGGAATCCACATCTAGGTTGCATTACTTGAAGCTGCAATTTTGTTCATCCTT
This sequence comes from Moschus berezovskii, assembly GCF_049115385.1. Taxonomy (NCBI): domain Eukaryota; kingdom Metazoa; phylum Chordata; class Mammalia; order Artiodactyla; family Moschidae; genus Moschus; species Moschus berezovskii. The sequence goes on from NC_142461.1 coordinate 55,569,618, forward strand.
ATAGCATTTCTCTGTCCTCCCTGCTTGAACTTATCTTCTTCAATTCCAATTCAAAAACTTCTTGGGAATCCTGCTGCCATCCACTCTTCACAAATCTCCAGCTCAGCAGTGTTTCATTAACCATCATCTCAGTGCTGGCACAGACATTGTGAATGCAAATCTTGTCCTCTATTTATACACATTTGTTATTGCTTATAGGGAAATGCTGCTCAAACAGACTGATTCAAACTCTGGGACTACTTTACCTTTAAAGGCACTGAAGAGGCCTGACATCACCACCACTTAATAGACCTTTACTTTTGTGCCCAGCTTGATATCACTCTAGAGTTACTCCTCCCAAAAGGAAAAGTGGCCTTCCATTTCTAACTCTGGGTGTACATACAGAAGTCTGATGGTGTATGTGATTTCTATAGAGCAAGCCAGTCCATAACATCTGTACCTGGATTTGCTGTCCATACAGAAGTTTTCATGTAACTTGGAAAAGTAAATCTTAGGAATTTTATCTCCTTGGGCAAAGACACTAAGAGAACAGAAATCTGTATTTACCTTGTTTTTAATACTGTTTTGGGAGATTAATCTTTTTATGCCATTGAATTCCCTCTTTTTTTTTTTTTTTGGCAAATGAAAGAATATACAGAGAAAAGCTTAAATTCGGAGGTCTTACTATTGATCACTCATCCTAAATTCTTCCTTTTTCAGATGAAAAAACAGATGCCCAGAACTGCTTGTTCATCATTACACTTTAATATTATTATTACAGCCATGACTATTATAGAGTATATATTGTTCCAGCAATCACAGTAAGGAAAAGTCTTGGTATCAAAGGGTTCTGAAATAACATGATTGTGAAGACAGAGAAGAATATAGCTAATCTATCTTCCACACTTGGTGACAATAACAAAAGGTATGTAAGAACCTTTCCTTTAAGGAGTTTTTAAAAGGCAAGAATGATAAAATTTCCAGTAATTTTTAAGAACATGAAAAATGTAAAATAAAAATTAAAATAGTATATAAAATATTGGGAAAGGTTATACACATAGTCTTTCTTCCCCCACTCAGCCATATGAGAATGAGCCTTGTGTCTGGAACACATCCTTAACAAAAGAAAAGAGTCCACACAACCTGTGTCAGGCCTGTCACATTGTATGGGAATGTCTTTTCTTGCTAAAGCTCAGTGAGTACTTTTTTCTGTCTCTGTTTAGAATGAATGCATCACAAGGTACCTGGGCAAACCCACTTTTTTTATCTGTCCTCTGCAGAGAGGGGATGGTGTCTTGTAACAGGGACACAGGAGGGGGTTGCACACAGGTCAATTGCCCTGGGAGGTACCAATGGACTCCCACTACTAAAGCTGATCATGCTCTATCTCTTCTCTGAATAAGTAAAACATTATTTCATCCAGTGCTTGACTGTATGTGGTTTCCTTGGTGACTCCATAACAGGATGCAATGGGCAGAAGGATTTAGAGTCCTCCTCAATACCTGGGATTGGTAACATCAGGTATCCCACCTGATGTAAAGGATGATTTTGATTAGATGAACGCCTTTGAAATAGAAAGAAAAAATATTTAAAACCAAAATTATATAGCTACTTTTGCTTTCTGGAGGTAGGGAGGTGGTGACCTAGCACAGTTTACATCACTGAGGAAGCAAATCTTGTTATTTCTTGCTCTTTTTACAGAGACTGATATGGGAAAGAGAAAGGATGAAACTCAGAAGAGATGGTGTATCATTTACCAGACACATTGAGATTTTGGGGAATACAAATGAACGCAGACAGTGACATTCCTCTGTATAACAATGTAGAGGAACTTTCTGGGAGTTGTCAGGGAGAACAAAGAGGAGAACAGGAGGGCTGAGAAATAGTGTGGGAGGCCAAAGCCTGAGCCTAATTACATCTGCTAAGTCCCCTGACATCAGTAAAGTCTGGTCACATTCTAATGCACATGTGTGGTTAGTGGTGAAACCAAGAGAGAGCGAGTAACTGCAACATCTGAGTGGCGCAGCGCAAAGAAATGAACAGCCTTCAAAGGTGAGATGCTGGGGGATCTGCAGATTTAGTCCAAGGTTAGTCCGGCAAATAAGATGGAATGAAAAAAATAAAAAAGCCTTACTTTTTGAGGTTGATTCCTAGTTTTAACAGTTTTTTCTCCATTTTCTTTTCTATTTTTTCCTGTTTCACTCTATGCATTGAAATGTACTTGGGCAGATTCTGTGACTTGGTCCTATGCTTCTTGTCCTTTTTCTAAGTTGTTTCTTAAACCCCATTTTCTACTCATTCCTATTATTGTTGTTGCTGAAGTATTTAAACAAATATCTGACTAGAGTTTCATCCATAAATACGTCTATATACATCTTTCAAAAGTAAGAACATTTTCTTTACAAAACCAGGATGCCATTACCACACTCACAAAATTGTCAATTATTAATGTCATTTAAAATTGAGTCCAATTAAAATTTCCTTCTTTCAAAAACTGACATTTGGAATCAGGATGCAAACAAAGAATACTCATTGTATTTGACTGTAATGTCTTCTAAACCTCTTTTATTTTTTATTATTTCTTTGTTTCTTTTTTAAAATTTTTAATTGGAGAATAATTGCTTTACAATTTTGTGTTGGTTTCTGCCATACAACAAAGCAAATCAGCCATAAATAAACATAAATACCCTCTTTCTAAAGCCTCCCTTCCACCTCCATCCCACCCCTCTAGGTCATCACAAAGCTTCGAGCTGAGCTCCCTATACTATACAGCAGCTTTCTACTGGTTAGCTATTTTACACATGGTGATGTATATATGTCAGTGCTACTCTCTCAATTCATCCTCTCCTCTTCTTCCCTCACAGTGTCCACAAAATCATCTTCTATGTCTGCATCTGTATTCCTGCTCTGCAAATAGGATCATAAGTACCATTTTTCTAGTTTACATAAATATGCTTATATTTGATATTTGTTTTTCTCTTTCTGACTTACTTTACTCTGTATAACAGATTTTAGGTTCATCCATCTCACGAGAACTGACTCAAATTTGTTTATTTTCATGTCTAATATTCCATAGTATATATGTACCACAATTTCTTTATCCATTCATCTGCCGATGGACATCTCAATTTCTTTCATGTGCTGGTGATTGTAAATAGTGCTGTGATGAACATTGGGGTACATGTGTCATTTTTGAATTGTGATTTGCTCAGGGTATATGCCCAGTAGTGGAAATGCTGGGTCATAAGGTAGTTTTTTTCCTAGTTTGCTTTTTTTTTTGAAGGAATTTCTAATGCTGTTCTTCAGAATGTTTGTATCAACTTACATTCCCACCAACAGTGCAGGAGGGTTCCCTTTTCTCAACATCCTCCCCAGCAATTTTAGTTTGTAGATTTTTTTGATGATGAGCATTCTGACCAGTTCCTAAACTTCTTTTAATCTACAGTAATCATACCCATCCATTTTTCTATCATTTTTCTGTATGTCTTTGAATTGTTGATGAATCTAGTTACTTGTCCCATAGAACAGCCTATTTTCTGAATATATATGATTGCATATTCTTGGTGCCATTTAACCTGCTTCTTTAGTTCTGTATTTACTATAATTGGATGTTAGCCTATGTTCTCACTCATTAAATTCGAGTTCAACTTCTTGGCAAGAATACTTTATAAATAGATATATAATTATATGGATACTTTATATATTATCACATCAAGAGGCACCTAATGTCTGTGTTAGCATTCAATGCATTCATGGGACAGAATTTATAAGAAAAATTTATAAAAGGCACAGGTATATCTATTTGACACTTTGCCTTCACCATTTTTTTCTTCCTCTTAGGAATACTAACATGATGTCTGAAGATTCGGCATCCATCTTGTGATCATGTGGACAAAAACTACAGACAAAGCAAGAAGATAAAAAGTGTATGGACACATTATAGTAAAGACATATGCAATCCAGAGCCAGTCTAACCCTTGATTTATTATGATATTAAAGAAATAGAATCCCCTTTAAGCTGTTATTATTTGAAATTTCTGCCATTTGCAACTAAATACAACACTGATGCACCCTCTTCTCACTTTCCTTCTTAGCAACTCTAGTTCTGAAAGTACCAGGGAAGCCATCCCCATTGTATGAAGCTAGCATCTATTCTGATCAGTACGGACCATGCCATGCTGGTCTCTTCAGTAATATTTCAAACTTGTGTCCCATGCCTTCACCTCTTAACTTTAAAAAAATGTGACTATTGACAATACTTACTTCACAGTTTTATTGTGAGAACCACACTAAGTAATTCAAGTTAAATAATGTAGCTAATCCAAAGCATCTGATATATATATATAAGTATTTCAAGACCAAGAGCTATTGCTCTCTTCCCTTTATCCCTTAAGATCAATGAAACCAACATCCGGATGAGATAGTAACTGATATTTAGTGTCACCAGGAATCTCATAGTCATTTTCCTTGTCACATTACTTAATAATAATCTGCCACACACTCTTGTGAAGTTACTGCTTACCTGATATTTTACACAGGAGTCATTTGTTCATGAAAAAAAAAAAACTACTGCAATGCAAATCTGGAGACGGAAATAATATCAATAGTAAATTATGCATTAGTATTAAGATAGAAGCAAAAAATGGGAAGGGGACAAGGAAACATTACAGATAGCTCAATAAATATGTCAGTAAAGCCAAGTCCATGTTTTTTCTCTATGAATTCATGTATTAAAAGCAAGGCCATACAAAATATGTGGAACAGCAGTGGCAGAAGCATAGCTGCTAGTTGAGAATTATGAATTTATTAACATGGTGGAAGAAATTTAGGATAAAATAATTTTCTGAGCAACATCTCAAGTCCACTAAAAGCTGGTAAATCCATAAACCAAATTTAATTCACTCAAAAAAAGACTCTGACTTGGCCAGGAAAGAGCAAATACAGGCCAAATCCACACTGAAAATACAAACCATTTAGGGGACAATAAAGCATTTTGCTGGTTCGGGAAATCACAATGAAAGGGCTCTGAAAGTAAAGTGTTCAGACCTCAGGGGCTTTTGAAACACTTATGAATAACTCAAAGGGTGTGATCCCTGGGCAAATTAGATGGTTCTATAAATCATAGAGCACAAAAAAGTATAACAGAGTTTTGACTTTCCCCTATGATGGAGTAATGAGGTTGACAACTTCACCTGCTAAAAAATAACTATCAAGTGGGACAAAATATCCCAAACCAACAATTTCATGAGCACTTTGGAATTTGACCAAATGTATCTGACAAACTGAGAAGTGATTATTCCTGAAAAACACATTTATTAATGAACTCCAAGAAAGAACAGTGCTGCTGCTGCTGCTGCTAAGTCACTTCAGTCGTGTCCGATTCTGTGTGACCCCAGAGACGAAAGCCCACCAGGTTCCCCTTTCCCTGGGATTCTCCAGGCAAGAACACTGGAGTGGGTTCCCATTTCCTTCTCCAATGTGTGAAAGTGAAAAGTGAAAGTGAAGTCGCTCAGTCGTATCCAACCCTTAGCGACCCCATGGACTGCAGCCTACCAGGCTCCTCCATCCATGGGATTTTCTAGGCAAGAGTACTGGAGTGGCTTGCCATTGCCTTCTCCGAAGAACAGTGCAGGTTTATGGCATTTTTTTCCTAGGCTGTTTCCCTTTCTCCCTATTTGCAACTGAGTTCTGTTATCAGGCCCTTCCATGAATGCATGGCCATGGCAAACTGTGAAACCCAGCACCTTTATTGCTGCTACTGGAAGAGGATTCACTAGATTTGTGTTGTCAAGGTGGTAATTCAGTAGCAAGCAAGCAAGGAGCACCATCAGTCTAACAGGATATTTAGCGGAGAGTTCCAGTGAGATGAAATAGTCATAAACAGCAAAATTAATTTGCCATATACCCAAGGGGCTTCTCTGGTAGCTCAGATGCTAAAGGATGTGCCTGCAATGTAAGAGACCTGGTTTGGGAAGATATCCTGGAGGAGAGCATGGCAACCCATTCCAGAAATCTTGCTTGGACAAAGGAGCCTGGTGGGTTACAACCCATGTATTCACAAAGAGTCCGACAGGACTGAGCAACTAAGCATAGCACAGCCCATACATAAGACAGCTACCAAAGGTTATGGGCATGTGCAGAAGTGATCAGGGAGGACACACTGCATCTATACATATCCACAGTACTTTAGGGGAGAGGGGGTGGCAAGTGAATACAAGTGAACACGGAAGAGTCAAGGGAGATTTGAAAATGACCTGAAATTTGAACACATTCTCACCCGCACACAAATTCATCAGCTGAGGGTTGAAGCTTTACTGGCTTGAAATTTTTGAGCACTAACTCTAGCCAAAGATGGATGACCCCTAACCTATGCAAGCTCAGGAACTCTAGCTTACAAATAAAACCAACCAAAAATTTGATCAGAGATCAATGACCATAATGTTAGTAGGGAGACCAACATCACAAATTTAGTCTAGGCAAGTCTATAAACAAAGAAATAGCAACAACTCAGTTTAGACAGAGATAAGAGCCAAATCTAGAGTTGTTAATATATTGTCGAAAAGTATCTAGTATTCAACTGAAAATCAAAAGACACTCAAAGAGCAAAATTTAAGGAAACAAAGTACAAAGAAATTAAAAACATAGATAATATTTAAATTCAATTAAAAAATGTTAGGCAAAAATAACAGCATATAAAATTTAACAGATGTTTATTATTATTTTAGTTGTCTATATTGAAGTTAACCAAAGTGATAAATCTGAAAACACCATATTAAAAAAATTTAAAAATCACCATATTAATAACAAAGAAAAATATGATAATTGTTTTAATATATCTAAAAAAAGTATTTGACAAAATTTTACACTTAGTCCTAATATAGACAGTTAGAAAATTTGAAACAGTGATTCCCCTAAACTGTTAAGCATATGCTCAGAAACCAAAATGATAGCAACATAAACTAGATTAAACATTATTATATTTACTGATAAAACTTTAGAAGCATCAGGATTTCAGCTGGGAAGAAAAATAATTATTAACTGCAATTTTCACCTTGTTCTGGAAGCAGCACAGCAAAATAAGGATTGGGAGGGGGAAAGAAGTATAAAAACTGGAAAAATAAAACTGCTGATGCGCTCAAGAGTTAATGTCATTTTACCTAGAAAATACCAAAAAATACTGTAAAAAACTACAGTTAGTAAAAAAATCTAATAGACTATGTAAGAATGAAAATTAATCATACTCTTACACATGTACTAAAACAACTGAAATATTATATCAAAGTCACATGCACAATGGCAGTAAAAATGCAAGGTGTTTTTCCAGCAAACCTAGGAAAATGCAAAAATCTTCATAGAGAAATTTATAAATCTTTACTGAAGATCATAGAAGAAACTTGAATATATAAAGAGAGACACATGTATGATTACATTTGCAATTAATCTGGGAAACTTTGTCTTCCATGTAACAGTGAGCCTTTGAATCCACACACAAAATATCACTGATTGTTTTATGGAACTTGACAATTTAGCTTTAAAGTTTATAAGAAAAGATAAGAGACACGAATATACAAGACAGGTTTAAAGAAGAAGAAAATTGTTCAGGGAATGTGCACATTATTTACATTGTCTTATGCGAAAGCAATAGTAATTCAGTATATAATAACTTCACAGAACTGTACAAGTTCTCTAATGGAACAGGATCTAGAAGCAGACTCACATATGATTTGGAATAGAGGAAGTCATGTTTCAAATCAGTAGGGAAGTATAAATAATGCTGTAAATTAGATGATGGATTATACTTTTGTGGAAAAAATATAGATTTTCACCTCATATTTTGTATAAAATAAAGTCTAGATATAAAACTATAAATATTAGAAAAAATAGCAGAAAATATATTTGGGGGATTTTTTTTTCTTAGAAAATATTCAAAATGTTGATTGCCTTTAAAAAATCATGTGTAAAAAACATTAATATTGTAAAAAAAAAAAACAGGTATTGAACTGAAGGAGGATATTTGCAGTGAATTTAACTACCAAGCAATACACAAAATGTACAAAAATTAATTAGACATTATTAAGAAAAAGTAAATCAAATAGAAATTATGTAAACAATTCACACAGGAGGAAAATGAATTGGTCAGTAAATACATGAATATTTAGCCTCATTATTATCCAGGGAAATAAAAATTTAGAGAAAAATTAGATAGTATTAAACTATTAAGAATTAATTCAGCTTCACTAAAATAACCTGAATGGCTTCCTTGGTGGCTCAGAGGGTAAAGCATCTGCCTGCAATGCAGGAGACCTGGGTTCGATCCCTGGGTCAGGAATATCCCCTGGAGAAGGAAATGGCAAGCCACTCCAGTACTCTTGCCTGGAGAATCCCATGGACAGAGAAGCCTGGTAGACTACAGTCCATGGGATCGCAAAGAGTCAGACACAACTGAGAGACTTCACTTTCATTTCTTTCAAAATAAACATACCTTAGAATAGTAAGTAAGGGGAGGGTGAAAGGCAATGAGAACACTCATATTCTGCTAATGTGAGAATAAATCAGCTTGATTGTTTTCCTAGTCATTTTAATTAACTTTTTCTTTAAGACTTTTAATGGAAATTATCAAATACACAAAAGTGGAGAGAATTATATGATTAATCTCCATGTACACTTTACTTGATTTCCATGATTACTAACATTTTGTCAGGTTTATTTATATCATTACCTTCTGCTACTCCTCTAGCTCCCTTACTTTGTGCTTCACTGGATTACTTTAAAGACAATCATACAACTGTTATTCTTTTATCTGTTAAATGGTTTTCTATGTATCTCTTAGTAACTTGTGTATTTATAGAACCCATTTAAAAAATGAGTAGTTGGGTGATGGAATTCCAGCTGAGCTATTTCAAATCCTAAAAGATGATGCTGTTAAAGTGCTGCACTCAATATGCCAGCAAATTCGAAAAACTCAGCAGTGGCCACAGGACTGGAAAAGGTCAGTTTTCACTCCAACCGAAAGAAAGGCAATGCCAAAGAATGTTCAGACTACCACACAATTGTACTCATCTCACACACTAGCAAAGTAATGCTCAAAATTCTCCAGGCGAGGCTTCAAAAGTACATGAACCGAGAACTTCCAGAGGTTCAACCTAGGCTCAGAAAAGGCGGAGGAACCAGAGATCAAATTTCCAACATCCATAGGATCATAGAAAAAGCAAGAGAATTCCAGAAAAACATCATCTACTTCTGCTTCACCAATTACGCTAAAACCTTTGACTGTGTGGATCACAACAAGCTGTGGAAAATTCATAAAGAGATGGGAATATCAGACCACTTACCTGCCTTCTGAGAAATCTGTATGCAGTTCAAGAAGCAACAATTAGAACAGGACATAGAACAATGGACTGGTTCCTAACTGTGAAAGAAATATATCAAGGCTGTATATTGTTACCCTGATTATTTAATTTATACGCAGAGTACATCATGCGAAATGCCAGGCTGGATGAAGCATAAGCTGGAATCAAGATTGCAGTGAGAAATACCAATAACCTCAGATATGCAGATGACACCAACCTTATGGCAGAAAGCAAAGAGGAACTAAAGAGCCTCTTGATGAAAATGAAAGAGAAGTATGAAAAGCTGGCTTAAAACTCAACGTTCAGAAAACAAAGATCATGGCATCTTGTCCCATCATTTCATGGCAAATAGATGGGGAAACTATGGAAATAGTGACAGACTTTATTTTCTTGGGCTTCAAAATCACTGCAGATGGTGACTGCAGGCATGAAATTAAAAGACCCATGCTCCTTGGAAGAAAAGCTATGAGACAGCATGTTAAGAAGCAGATACATTACTTTACTGACAAAGGTCCATGTAGTCAGCCTATGGTCTTTCCAGTACTCATGTATGGATGTGAGAGTTCGACCATAGAGAAAGTTGAGCACGAAAGAATTGACGTTTTTGAACTGTGGCATTGGAGAAGATTCTTGAAAGTTCCCTGGACTGCAAGGAGATCAACGCAGTCAATCCTAAAGGAAATCAGTCCTTAATATTCATTGGAAGGACTGATGCTGAAGCTGAAGCTCAAATACTTTGGCCACCTGATGCAAAGAACTGACTCACTGGGATAGACCCTCATTCTGGGAAATATTGAAGGCAGGAGGAAAAAGTGTTGACAGAGGATGAGATGGATGGTATCACTGACTCTATAGACATGAATTTGAGTAAGCTCCTGGGGTTGGTGATGGACAGGGAAGCCTGGCATGTTGCAGTCCATGGGGTCACAGAGTAAGACACTACTGAGCAACTGAACTGAACTGAATTCCTGCCCATATTAATATTGTTTTAATAATATCATTGTTGTTGTTGCAGGTTTAGATTAAGTTCAACTTACATCTACATAGTGCATTCAGTGCTCATGTTTCTGAGGTCTTTTAAAGGTTGTAAGATGCTCTTTTCTTCCTTTTTATTGCCTTGTATTTGGTGTGTTGGAAAAGACTGGGTCATTTGTCCTATAGGCTGTCCCACATTCTAGATTTGATTGGATGGTCTCTTAGGATTCTGTAACTTGTTCCCCATGTCATTCATTCTCGTGAATGTTATACTCTCACAAACTGATCATTTTTAGGCTGATATTTAACATCACAAGCAAGACTTTTTCATGGGTGGTGGTGTGGGAATTCTATTTCCTTACATATTGAAGAAGATAATATCTGTTTATCCCCATTTTAATGAGACTGGATCACAGGTCTCAGGTATAGATAGCAATTTTGTATTATTTGGTGTGGTAGGACAAATCTACTAAGTTCATTTCTTGATACTCATCCTAAAGTAACTCTAAATAATACGCATAAGGAAAAGTGTAAGAAAGTTCCCAGAAGCACTATGATAGAGACAGAGATTCTGTTTGTCCCTTTCATGACACTCTTGCCAGCCATGTATCTGGGGGGCTGAATTCTATGAACAAGTATCAGTGGGCTCCTTGGCCCCTGGCCCCTGGTTGTGATCATCTAAAGAGGACACCAAGCAAGAGATATAAGGAAGACAAGAGAGGGAATTCCCAATGTTTCCACTTCACACACTTGCCTCCCTCCTGTTAAATTGTCTCTAGTTAAGGTTATAGCTTGGGTTTCCCTGGTGGCTCAGTGGTAAAGAATCTGCCTGCAGTGCAGGAGATGTGGGTTCAATCCTTGGATTGGGAAGATTCCCTTGAGGAGGGCATGGCAACCCAATCCTGGATATTCTTGCCTGGAGAATCCCATGAACTGAGGGGCCTGGTGGGCTACAGTCCATAGAGTTGCAAAGAGTTGGACATGCTGAAGTGACAGAGCATGCATGCACACATGCAAGGTTATAGTTGAGGCAGCCCTTTCCATGATATCTATCTAGTTTTTATTACTGCTTCCTTCTCTACTTTCTTCAGGCCTAAGTTCGTTGATTAGCCTTGAAATTGTTAAGTATCCCTTGAGATTTCCCTATACCCTGCTTGTTTTCTTTTTTTGGAACATTCCCTTTCTCAAACTGTTATTCAAAGAATTCAGCTTGAGCATAGCCTCTATTTCCTGCCAGAATTACACTGATATATTACTCAAAGGTAAAATATTGGATAAAATGTAAATGTTTAATTATGCATTTGTTTACTCACTAAACAAATTATTTTTGAATTTCAGAAACAATGCACACCAACAACAGATATAATACAAGACACAGCTCAGATTTCAGCTGAATAACTAAACCATGTAAATTACCTCAACTAATATTTGCTAGCATTCAGAATATTGCATATTTTCAGTAATTTAAAAGTGAATCTCTATCTACTTTCCCATCTCGTGATCCCTCCAGAAGCAAAATTTATTTTTCTATTAGATTAAAAAAATAAATCCAAATTCTTACTCATGGTAGGCAGTTCTGGCCTTAATTACAGCTGAGTTAAACAGAAACATAGAAAACTTTGAAGATTTATCAAGCATTGAAAAATGATCACTTATAGCTACTCCTTAGGAGTTCTAATGATAAAGGCAGTTCTCCATTTTCTAATATGTAATATTTATGTTGCACAATGTAATTCAATAGAACAGCATAGTGAACAATGGTAACATGATAATAACCTCTTAAAATTTTATCCTTAATTAGGAGTGAGAATGAAAACAACACAACTAAATACATTAAGAAATAGAAGATAGTTACCACTGAAAATTTTTCTAATAAGTTATTTTTGGAGGTATAAACAACCCAACTGGAATTTGCTTTATAAAGACTAGAGAATTACTTACAGAAATGTTAAAGATGCTGAGGTCTAAATAAGCTGAACAAAACAATTCATCACATGTCTTAACCAGATGCCTACCTTGATTATCTTTATGAACCGCTATTCCGCTGCCCAGTTTTTATGTGCAATTTTATTTTACATATGTGCACGAGAGAAAGTGAAATGAGAGAGAGTTCAACATTAGCCATATTAGCATTCCCTTAGGGCATCACTGGAGAAGGAAATGGCAACCCACTCCAGTACTCTTGCCTGGAAAATCACATGGACGGAAGAGCCTGGTAGGCTACAGTTCATGAGGTCGCTAAGAGTCAGACACGGCGGAGCGACTTCACTTTCACTTTTCACTTTCAGGCATTGGAGAAGGAAATGGCAACCCACTCCAGTATTCTTGCCTGGAGAATCCCAGAGACGGGGGAGCCTGGTGGGCTGCCGTCTATGGGGTCACACAGAGTCGAACATGACTGAAGCAACTTAGCAGCAGCAGCAGCAGGGTATCACATATTCACCAGTTCAGACACAAACTGTTCCAGAGAAAACTGGATGAAATCATTGTAGCTATTAAGCATATCATTTTGTATTGAGAGCTAATATGAAAGATGATAAAATCCATAAGGATATTATCTCTAATTTCTGAAAAATAAACCTAAAAAAAAAGAAGAAACAAAAAATCATCACCACCATCAACAACAGAAAAAACATGAATCAGATCTAAGGGACAAATATACCTCACTAAAAGATAAACATCTAGAATACCTAGCATGCAAGTCCAAGCTGAATTTGAACACGCTTATAGAAGATGCATTCCTGTAAGCTAGTGTGACCAGACAATATTGCCTGCCATAGTCTGTCTACAAACTATAAAATCAACAAGTCATATCAATCATGAAACTATTGAGTCAGCCACCTGTACTGATTATTGATATGGCCAGGACAATTTCACTGACTTTTTCTGCCATATCATAATCCATTTGGTCAGAAGTAGACAACTTTGTTAAAAGTGAGTTTCCAATATTGGCAGTCTTTGCTGACAAGCAGATGCCAAAACCATGCTGACTTGAAAATGACAAATGACTTTGCCAGAAATTGACCTCAGACTTTACTGAGTTGTTAGCCCCAAGAAATATCTCTTAATGGATGACTCACAAGTTCTGCAAGAACCTTGCAAAATTCTTTCTTCTCAGAGATGTAGCCACTAACCATGCTGCTGTTGCTAAGTCACTTTAGTCGTATCTGACTCTGCGCGACCCCATAGACGACAGACCATCAGGCTCCCCCATCCCTGGGATTCTCCAGGCAAGAACACTGGAGTGGGTTGCCATTTCCTTCTCCCATGCATGAAAGTGAAAGTGAAGTCGCTCAGTCGTGTCCGACTCCTAGCGATCCCATGGACTGTAGCCTACCAGGCTCCTCCGTCCATGGGATTTTCAAGGCAAGAGTACTGGAGTGGGTTGCCATTTCCTTCTCCAGGCCACTAACCATACTTTTTATATTTGAGTAGAAATACAGACTTGATAAACACATGATATATCCAAGTGAAAACTTGCCCCTGTGTTGTTAAACATGGACATAGTTTTGTTTTGTTTTGTTTTTTAAGATTTCTTATTGAAGGATAGCATGCCAAACTTAAGTATGTGTGCGTGCTCAGAGGCTTAAGCTGTGTCCAACTCTTTGTGACCCTATGGACTGTAGCCTGCCAGACTCCCCTGTCAGTGGGATTCTCCAGGCAAGAATACTGAAGCGGGTTGCTATGCCCTCCTCCAGGTGATCTTCCCGAACCAGGGATCAAATAAGCATCTCTATGCATCCCCTGCATTTCAGGCAGATTCTTTACTGCTGAGCCATGGAGGAAGCCCAAACACCAATATAGACACTGTAAATGCAGTTTGTTGAAATTTGCAGTCAGAATTTAGAATAAAAAATAAAAACCTACCTGCACTCCAAGGAGCTTCCTTTTGCTCCTCTCCAGTAACTGTCTACATAATCCTGTAACCAATGCATAGATTAGCTTTACATGTATTTGTATATTTTGTAAATGAAATCACAAGGTATAGCTTCTTATGTGTGGCTTCTTTCCCTCAATGTTATTATATCTGTGCTCTCTATTCCTCTTGCTCAGGGCCTTTTTTCTTGTGAATTTCATCATGTATTTCCAAATCCAAGCCATACTAATGTGCAACTTGCAAAGTAAAATATAATTAGGGGATGTAGGGCTCAAAAATATTAATTTTTGAGGAAGCTTTGGCATGCTTATTGGAAATATTCCTGTTTCTTAGGTCAAAGAAAAACTCACTAGAACAAAAGCTCAACTGAGTAAGAATGCTATTGATAAAAGTGCTAAAAACTGACCATGCAATCCAATATGTACACTTAAAAAGTGACTGAAGGGTGTAAATAAATAATTACAATGGATAATTTAAAAGGCTTAATATACCTTTAAAATTCAGGTCATTGGGCTCTGAAGTGAAACATTTTGTACTTGGGAAGCACTTTGAAACACTAAATGTACAACTCATACACTTTCATAGATTAATAGATCAACATTTAAATATGAAAGTAGATTTTTAACCTCATATAATCACTGAGTAAAGACTAAAACTCAGGTCTTTGATCTGTATATCTCCAAAAAATGTATTGTGAGAATAAGGTTATTATAATTCAGCTGAGCAAAGCAACGAGGAAAAGAGAAAGAAGGGACTCAGAAAGGTCCTTCAAATATATATAATATAAAAAACACATGCAACTTTAGAGTAGATATTATTGTATTCCTTTTTTCAACAACCTTGCCTCCATTTTTCAAACTTTAAGTCCTTACAGTTATTGGAAAGTTGCCAGTTTAGTAGTGTAAATAAACTGCTTAATGTAGAAGTTATCACCATGTTTTGGACAATATTAATACAGGCATATGTCAAAAATACTGTAGATTCAGTTCCAGACCACAGCAATCAGGCTAATACCACAATAAAACAAGTCTCACTGATTTTTTGATTTCCTACTATACATAAAAGCTATGTTTATACTATTAGTACATGGTATTCTATTAAGTATGTAATAGCAATACTTTATTGCTAAAAAATGCTAACCATCATCTGAACCTTCAGCCAATAATAATGTTTTTGGTGGTGGAGGGTCTTAGTTTGATGTTGGCGGCTACTAACCTATCAGGGTGGTGTTTGCTTAGGGTTGGGGTGGTTGGGTCAATTTCTTAAAACAAGACAATGAAGTTTGTTATATTTATTGACTCTTCCTTTCACAAATGATTTCTATATAGTATGCAACAGTGCTTGATAGCATTTAACCCACAGTAGAACTTCTTCCAAAATTCAAATTAGTTTTCTCAAACCCTACCCTGCTTTATCAATTAACTATATGTAATATTCTAAATCCTTTGTTGTCATTTCAACAGTCTACAGTTACAAAGTTACAGTCTTTGTAACTTCCACAAAGTGGAGATTCATGTGGGGAAGAGGGTGGGTGTGGACTCGAGATAGGGTAGTCGGGCCTGAACAGAGCTGACAATAGCATCTGTGCAAGGGGACTTGGAGGTAGAACTGATAATGGAAAAGAGGTTATATATAGGGAGGATTCTAATAATAAGTGAATACATTAAAAAGAGCTTTTCACTCTTCAAGAAGGGAGGCACAATTACAGGAAGAAAGAAAACGAGAATAAACACTGTGCTGGTAAATTGTAATTGGAAATATTGGCATGAACGCTTGATTTTCCACATATATATTATGAAGAGATTTTTAAATACATATATGTGTGCATGTGTGCACATAATGTCACTTCAGTTGTGCCAGACTTTTTGAGGCCCCCACCAGGCTCCTCTGTCCATGGAATTCTCTAGGCAAGAATCCTGGAGTGGGCTGCCATTTCCTTCTCCAAAACACACACACACATATATGTGCATACATATATATTTAGGAGAAGACAATGATACCCAACTCCAGTACTCTTGCCTGGAAAATCCCAGGGATGGAGGAGCCTGGTAAGCTGCAGTCCATGGGGTCGCGAAGAGTCGAACACGACTGAGTGACTTCACTTTCACTTTTCACTTTTGTCCATTGGAGAAGGAAATGGCAGCCCACTCCAGTGTTCTTACCTGGAGAATCCCAGGGACGGGGGAGCCTGGTGGGCTGCCATCTATGGGGTCACACTGAGTAGGACACGACTGAAACAACTTAGCAGCAGCAGCAGCATATAAATAATCTACTGAGAAGGCTTGGAGCAGTGACCAACATCCTCCCCAAATCCTCCCTGTACTCCAACCAAACCCCAGTCCCTCAAGGCGTGCTCCTGTCCCTTTCATTGCCCAGTGGTGGGTAGGGGAGAGGCAGGGCCTATGGGGTCTTGAGGGCAAACAGAAGGGAAGTTCCCACTTGGGGCCGGGTCTGGAACGTACCTTGAGTCTGTTACAAGTGCCTTAATACGAGCCAGCGGGGTCCTCCGTTTGCCTGCTGCTGTCATACTGTATGTAAGAAACTGCCCTGTGGCTGCTTTGTGTCAAGAGGAAAGTGGTTCCTTTCGGATTCTTGATTCCCCTTCAGCCAGAGCAAAAGATGACTGCTTTGTAGGCTTGTGTCTGCAAGTAGGACCCTGGGATGGCTGTGAGATACCCCGTGGGGGTTTCAGAGACCCCGAAGGAGAAAGGAGGACTCATCTTCCTGTCTGCACAGCTCCAGGCGGTTCTCTATCTCTCTCTCTGTCATCGCCACAGAGGAGTTGCTGATCAGCGGCCCAGGAGGAGCACAGCACAGACAGCAGAGATGTATCACACAGCCCCTTCTCATGCTCTGCAGCTGAGATGTCCCTCCTGGGGAGGTGGCACTCATTTCTTCCTCCAAGGCTCTGGTGGAGATGGGTGGCCTCCTCTGCCAGGCCCTGCACACGATGTGAAGAGTAAAGAAATGCCCAGTTCTTACTGTTGAGGTTGAAATGGAATCACAGCTGCAGTGATATATATATATATATATATTTTTTTTTTTTTTTTTAAATCGGCGCTTGGTTGGTTTTAAATAAAGTGCATGCTATTAAAAAAAAAAAAAAGCCAAACTTTGGTTTCCAAATATTTCCTTCATGAAAAGGAGCAAAAGCTTCACTGAAAAATTGCTAGTTACAAGCTAGGGCAGGAAATAGTTAAGGGAATGACAAAATGACTTGGAATATATTATTGTGCAAAAAATAACAAAGTACTCAAAAAGTCATGTAATATATCAAAAGAGGAGCCAGCCCATGGGTCATGAAGAGTTGGACACTACTTAGTGACTAAAAGCAAATATCGAAAGAATGCAGAAGTCAGCTTTGAAGGTGCTTCTTCCAGGCAAATCTGGAGTAACTTCAGTACCAAAAGAAAAATCATGATACCAACAGATTATAACTCATTGAATAAAACAGGAATCGATGAGCACATGGAGATATAAACAACCAAATAAGATGAAAGAAGTGAACACTTTTCCTTACAGTAGAATGCCAACTAATAAAAGTAGAATGAAATTTAAATTTATAAAATCACCACTGGAGACTCCCATAGTCATGATTATCATATCAACAAATGCTAAAACTAGTATGTAAGAGATTGATGAGAAATGAGAAGCATATACTGTCTCAAAGTGTCTCCCAGAGAACACTGATTAATTATAAATTTTAAAGATATAACTTTACAGTGGAGAAACTTAGAAAGTGCCACTTAATGTTGTGATGAAAGTTAACATCACTGGTAATGGGACAAATCAAAACCATGTACCACTGGACAAGATTCATAAAAGAGAACACAGCATCACTTCTATATTTTTTCTTGAAAGGCATAACCTGATACTTGATTGAAAACTGAGGAAACATAGATAAATCCAAAGTTGAGGTCAATTCTGTAAAATAACTAGCCTATAGCATTTGTAAGAGTCAAGGTTGTGAGTCAGAAAATATTGAAGAACTATTTCAAACTGAAAGAAATTTAATTTATTATATGAAAAAATTTTAACTTAATTATATGTATAATTAAGCATAACATGTAATCAATTGGATCTTATTACTATAAAAGATATTATAAAAAGATTTGGTGAAACTTGACCAGGGTCTGCATATTTGATAATAGTAATGTTTTAGTGTTATTTTCCTAGTTTGGATGATTGTGCTATTCTTATGGGGGGAAATGTCCTTATCTGTAGAAAATACACTGCAGTTTAATGTCAAACACTGTAAGGGAAAAAAGTTTTTAGTACTGTACTGCAACTCCCCTGTGAGTTCAAAATTATTTTAAAATAAAATAATAGAAAAAAAGAGGGGAATTTAGATATTTAACGGGTTTCGTTTCAGTTTGCAAGATGAAAGAATCCTAGGGAGCTGATGTACAACATTGTTGATGTACAACAATGGGAAAAGTATACTTAACATTTCTAAACTATACACTTAATGATGATTAAGATGATTCGGGGTTTGTTTGTTTGTTTTTGCCATGATAGAATGGAAACAAGAAAAGCAACAAGCAACAAGTACTGTTTAGGACATGGGTTCTCAACACTGAGCAGTGTAGTTTTCAGAAAATACAGATAGGGCTTCCTATCTGGTGGCTCAGTGGTAAAGAATCTACCTGCCAGTGCTGGACATATGGTTCGATCCCTGGGTCTGGATCAGGAAGATCATTTAGAGAAGGAAATGGCAACATGATCCAGTACTTTTGCTGGGAAATCCCTTGGACAAAAGAGCCTGGTGGGCTACAGTCCCAGAGGTCACAAAAGCATCAGACATGATTTAGCAACACAACAACACAAATCCCAAACTGTAGATTATGATTCAAAATGTCTGAATTATAGTTTGGGGTTTTTTTTTTGCACATAGATGTGAAAACAATGATTACACTTCCTAACTTGCAAGTAAATAACCAGAGTTACATTGGAGTAGCAAAAGCACTTGACCTGGTTCACAGCATTCCATTTACTAGTTTTATAACCTTGAACAAATCACATCAACACTCTCATCTTTAAAGCCCTCATCTCTAAAATGGGGATAATAATTCCTGCCTCATAATATTGCTGAGTTGTTCACAGGAGATAATATATAAAAGCACTGCAGAAATATAAAGTCTTATTATAATATGATAAATTAATGAGTAAATTTCTCTATTATAAAGGGAGTCAAGGTATGACAACTATATTGTATCACTGAAGTGTAGCAGTACACTCCAGTGAGCCATTCTACAAGATTTAGATGATACACCTATGTGACTCTTGGCTTTGGAACATAAATATTCTGATGCCAGCAAGCAAATTGCTGAGAGAGTAAGACCTGAATGAAACCCTATTTACAAGCTTAAATTGGTCACTTATTCATATCAGTGGGCCCTCTATTAGGACATTTTCTTGGATCTCATGATGGAGGAAAAACAACAACAAAAAATAAGGTAGTAAGTTGAATGATAGAAAAAGGATGGCTTCTAACAATCTTTAGTAAAAATAGCTTCCACTCAGCTTCCCAAATAACCAGATGTCCAGAAATTGTGGGTAGGCAGCCTGAAGGTTGTTATCTTTGTGTGGTTGCTGACATGACAATGCTTTTGGAGGTTAAACTCATAGTCTTTCAATCAGAGAAAAGAGGTCAAATTCCAGCCCCAAATAAGCAACCTTGGACATGTTTCTTGTCTCTGAAGCTCAGGTTCCTGATCGGCAAAATGATGATAATGATAGTACAAATTTCATAAGTTTAAACAAATAGAAGTAAGTGTTTGATAAATGTTAGCAATTACAATTTCTTATAAATGATGATATTCAGTACAGCTCCCCTCTGTCTTTTCCATAATGAGTGTTAACTCATTATGATAGCATGCTTAAGATAGCAGCTGGGATTAGAGTCTTAAGAAGTTACTAATTTGGCCTTCTGAAGTTGCTAGGTAAATGAATATTGCAAATAATTAATTAATTAATAAGGCCACTGGAGCTTAAAGTACAGTTTCGATTTACAGACAATACCTCCACAATGCTTCAAGAAGACCTAAATTTGTATAAAGTTCTTTGTTGAATAGGGGAGAGTGTGAAGCGGCTTTTTAAAGAGAAAAATTCCAGAAATCAAACCATGTTTTTTCTCTAAGATTCACTCAGTGCAGCACCAATTTCTCATTTAATATATTCATTTAGGAGAATTGTTATATCACTACCAATTTAGATGCAAGATGAAGAAAAGAAACAAAAACAAAACACTGTTTTGGAGACCACGTCAGCATAAGAACACTTATGGAAAAGATGCCAATTGAAATATATTGTAGTCACCTATCTCATACCAGAAGTCTAAAAGTTCTATATGAATCAATTCAGATTACCTACAGTAGCCACTGGTTTTTAAACTTTACTAGTTGTCCTTATAATCCATTCACTTTCAAGGTAAAAAAATAAAAATTATTTTATAAACTTCTTTCTGTTCATAATTCTCTGTGAAATTTTATGATACTTAAATTCTATATATATATGCTGTATATTAACACATGTATATGGAATTTAGAAAAATGATATTGATGATCCTACATGCAGGGCAGAAAAGGAGATGCAGATATAAAGAGCAAACTTTTGGACTCAGTGGGCGAAGGCGAGGGTGGGATGATTTGAGAGAATAACATTGAAACATGTACATTACCATATGTAAAACAGATGGCCAGTTCAAGTTTGATGCCTGAAACAGGGCACACAAAGCTGGTGCTCTGGGAGCAACCCAGAAAGATGCAGTAAGGAGGGAGGTGGGAGGGGGGTCCAGAAGGGGACACACATGTATACCTGTGGCCAATTCATGTTGATGTATGGCAAAAACCATCATAATATTGCAAAGCAATTATCTCCAATTAAATTAGTTTCTTTTAAAAATTTTATGTTATCTGTTTTACCCTTAGGGCTTCCCAGGTGGCACTAGTGATAAAGAATATGCCTGCCAATGCAGGATTTTGAGCCCTGGGTTGGGAAGATGCCTTAGAGTAGGAAATGGCGACATACTACAGTATTCTTGCCTGAAAAATTCCATGAACAGAGGAGCTTGGCAGATTAGAGTCAATGGGTCACAAAGAATACGCTTACAAAATTCAGGAAATATGTTATAATTCAAATAAAAAAATCATCCCTCCTGTTATGTAAAGTTGATCAGCTTTAAATTACTTGGTTCCTTTCTGTGGAATAATGAATTCTTATCCATTGTTCCTATCAAAAATAATGATCTCCAATATTATTCATCTGTATGACAGATTAATCCATTAAAAATTTCAAGGAATTTTCAAATTGCTGTTGTTACTCAAACTGTAGTTACTTTTGGTCACATTGTGCCATTTGTCAGGAATCTATAAGGGTTTTGATTCTTCAGTCAAATTGCTATTTTTTAAAATAAGTTGGTGAACAGATAGTTAAAATATTTTGTAACTATTCACATGAAAATGCAAAACATTTCTACTTTTCATTCCCTCACTGTTTAAAAAGACCATACATTCTCTAATATCCCTCACTTTATTTCTATGGCAAAATGACAGGTACAGAAATGTCTGCAGGGAAAATACATGCTGATTAACAGGGTTCCATGCTATCATTTTAGATTTTTTTAAAAGTGATTAGTTCCCTTTTGTTCCTCTACAATAGTGTGTTGATTTTCTTAAATACTGCAAAGAAATTTAAAGAAAAGAAAAAATCTTAACAATTAATTCACAAGGTGTACAATCAATATATTGCTCATCAAGGACTGTACTTTTATTGTGGTAAAAGAAAGGTGTTGAGGAATGCTAGAGAATTGAAAAAATATGAACCATTTGGTTTGATTGATCTTGGTTGTATGATAATTTACAGCATGTACCTCCAAGCTTTGTATATACTATTTTAACATTTTAAAGTAATCATCATTGTGAAACTTTCACAACTACACCTTATTTCCACAGGTAATTAAGGTGACCTAGTTATGTCTGCATAAGGCTTAGTCTATGAATAATGCAGACCCAGGGGAGACTAACGGGTCACTAACAGCAATCAATCTAACTGATGGAAAAGAGGAAGAATCTTGTAGATGATATTTGCCCTATACTATTACAAGGCTATTTTTAAGATGCTTTATTTCATCACCGATACTCTACAGACATAGAAATCATTTCCTTTAAACTTTCTTGGTTTCATTTTGGGCTTCTTTTAAAATCTGAACTGTTGAGCATGGTAATTCTTTATCTTCAGTCACAAGGAGAATAGAGATTCAGTTCTCAAAATGAATTTCAGTTTTGCTGATTTCAACAGCATGTTTAAAGAATTGTTTCTGTTTACCTATGATTAGCAAATCCTTAGCTGGTGCTCTCCTGTCTGTGGATTATTATTTATCACCATGGCCTTACAAATGCTATAACACAGAAAAGTGTCACTCAACCCCAAAGTGTTCTCTTTCCTAAGGACGGCCCTGAATCCAATGTCCTACCTCCTACATAGAAACAAAGTCAATATTCTGGCAGCTAACTGATCTTACTGAAAGAAGAGAATCTAGTTTCTTGTAGAAACCCACAAAATGCAGCTTCTGTCCTTTCTTTTATACACAACCTTGAAATTCACTAGAAAAAAATCAATGCATCTGATACACCACCAAGAACACAATCTTGATCAATATATAAAGGTCACAAGTGTGTTTATTTAAAGCCTCCCTTGGGTTAATTAATGGACACATTTTTTCCAGAAAAAGAAAGTCAAAAGTCAACAGAAATATAAAATACTTCAAATAATATGAAGCAGATTTAAGGCCAGAATTTTTCTTTCTACCTCATGGCACTATGGCTAAGAAGACATAGATAATATATTTCACATTTTACTTACAAATGAGTTTTTCATTTTCACTTCTGGGAAATACTAACAAATCAAACTCTATTTCTTAAATAGTGTCTATGTTCCTAGACATTAAAATTCTAATAGCTCAAACTGAATCATATACAAAAGAAAAATAAATGCCATTAAATACGGAAAATACTTGCATTCACTCTTGAATCATTATTCAATTAATGAATGACTTATTATCATACCATAAATGGGGATGATACTTGGATAGGAGCTCTAGCTGCTTGAGGGTGAATGCCGTGTGCATTTTTCCTGGAGTCCTTAATAAGTGACACATTTGTGTCGTTACATTTGAGGTGAAGCAGAAGCCTCTGTCAGATTTGATTCACATGGGCAATCCCCAGTGGCAAAACATCTGATTAACTAGCAAAGCCATTGTCATTAACAGCTGTATCATTGGAAGCTTGGAAGTATTCAGCCTATTTAGTAACCGAATGTATTATCATAATCACTGTCTTCTCTGGCACATATCCAGGAGATATTAACTACTACCCAAATAATTTACTATTAAAATGGTTAGGCATAAATGAAACAGTGCATGTATTGATATAATTTACTTTGAACCATATAGCCCATATGTTCTATTTGACACCAGTTAAGCCTATTTGGGGATTCCCAGGTAAGTAAGTGATAAAAAAAAAAATTCTTCCTGCCAATGCAGGGGACTCTGGAGACTCGGGTTCAATCCCTGGGTCGGGAAGATCCCCTAGAGGAGGAAATGGCAACAACCTCTAGTATTCTTGCCAGAAAAATCCCTCAGACAGAAGAGCCTGGCAGGCTACAGTCCGTGGGGTCGCAAAGAGTTGGACACGACTGAGCAAAACCTATTATAGTAATATATACACAACATTAACTTCAAGACAAGTTGTGGATGAGCTCTTCATTTGTAATTTTGCTGGATTCATTTAGTAAAAATTTCTTATAACTTCTGTAATAAGACCTTGTAGAAGGGTCTATTAATAGTTCCTTTATTCTAAATAAAGTATATTCTCCAACTTGTGGGCACAGATATGTGCATTTGAGTGATCTATTAAGGTGTGCCAGCAGGGTGTGACTTTTCATTATATGCAACTATTTTAATGGGACAATTTTCTAAATCTCTCACATATTCTAAACTGTGATTATAAAAAAAAATTACATAAATGACTTTGCTTGATAAAATCTTATCAATTTTGTAACAGATGACCATTTAGAGTAGCTATGAAAGAAAATTGCCAAATGTAAATATGGTGCCTACAGATAAATAAAACCTCATAAAAAGTTGTATTAAAATCTAAGTTATTATTTACATACATGAAAATAAGGAAAATAATTTACCTAAATCTTAGTTTTACTCTTAATAAAATTTGTTTCAATCCTTAAATTATAAGAATACATTTAAAAAATCTATTAATATAAGTTTAAACAACACTTATATCTTGTTCACTTTCTTACTTTATACTACCCCATTAACGTCATAACCATCCATCATCCTGTGGAACAAAATTTTAATTTAGAACTTAATGAGGAGATTGGTGATGCTTTAGTTTACTTGGTTATAAGTAACATGGGTTTGGAAGGAGTATTCATAAGTAAAAATCTAATAAATTACAAAGACAATCTGTCTCAATGACATAAAATAACTTAGTAAAATTTTGCAAATATACATCTAATTCCTAAGTCTCAAGGCAGCATTGAATGGAAACTGCAAGGTAACATCAAGTAAAAATACTTGAAGATCATAATGATTAAAGCAAAACAAAATGAAGGTGTTTAAAAGTAAAAGACTATTCTGAATTGATAACTTTAGTACCTGTATGCTATCTAAAGCCAAAGCGTGCTATCTAAATCCAGACTGCAACTGCCCAGACTGGTATGAAGAAACAGTGTGTGCTCACTTACATATGTTCCAGGCAGGTAAATATTATTATAATAAATGCCTGCATGCTAAATTACTTCGGTTCTGTCTGACTCTGCAATCCTGTGGACTCTAGCCTGCCAGACTTCTCTGTTCATGGGATTTTTCAGGCAATAATACTGGAGTGGGTTCCTATGCCCTCCTCCAGGGGATCTTCCTGAGCCAGGGATTGAACCTGCAACTCTTGTGTCTCCAGCATTGGCAGGTGGGTTCTTTACCACTAGTGCCACCTGGGAAGCCCTTATAATGAATGACCAGTTTGCTTAACGGTTTCAAAAAGAAATATTTCACATGTATTTCTCTTTACAAAACAGTTTCTAATGACTTACTTTTTGTTTTTGCGTGTATAAGTATCTTGTGTTTTCTCTAAATTAAGATTCTTGAGAAAGAATTACAGCCCAAAATGTTATCCTTAGAATATTAAAGAATGTACTTTAAAAGTAATAAATGGAGATAGCATCAGCAATTAGAGAACACTCTCACAATTCAATTAATGTTATATTTTATTGTCGCCTTTTGTAAGGAATGTGTTCTCCTGATTAAATGTACAGAATGCTCTCCAGAACCGTTCAGAGTCTCTCCAAAGGATAGACTAATTACTAACTGTTAATATTAAAAATACACTTGGGATGGAAAAATAGGACTTCAATTTACAGTAATAATTTGAGGATGGAATTATTCCTGTAGTAAATTGTCACAGCTGCTCAAAGTGTGATGACACTAATGAAAAACCCATGAAAATAAAACAAATACAGTTATAATTTTCCAATAGATCTTGAGATACTGTGCCAAGAAACATAAAATGTTTGGTTCACTTCTACAATTTATAAACTAAGACTTATATCTTATGTTTACTTAGGAGTTTGGAGTTATACAGTGTTTTTAAATGTGACATGACTATAATCTTTGACAACTGAATAATACTGGCATTTAGCATGTAAGTCTCTCTATGTTGAATATTATTCATAAAATATTTCTTATTTTGTATTAGTGATGGCCAAACCAGGTGACTCAGTGGTAATGCATCTGCCTGCCAAGAAGGAGATACGGGTTTGATCCCTGGTTCGGGAAGATCCCCTGGAGAAGGAAAAGGCAAGCTGCTTTAGTATCCTTGCCTGAGAAATCTCATGGACAGAGAAGCCCAGTGGGCTACAGTCCACGGGGTCACAAAAGGGTTGGACACGACTTAGTGACTAAACAACAAACCAAATAACACCAAAATTGGTCAAGCATAAGCATATTTTTAACTCATATAGTTTATATTTTTCTGATAAGCTGAATGTTCTTACCAGTACCATCATCACCACCATCTCATCCCCAGAATTTTTGCTTCACTTAGCTGAAGGATTCCCAGTTGTCCAAACATCTGTTTATGCAAAGCAAACTTATAGAAAGTAAGAGTATTCAAGTTACTGGGCACAAACTTATCATGTTACCTGCCTCTGAATCTCCTACCAAACCCAACCATCCACAGATTATGTATATGAATGAAAAGCTTTCAAATATGACCTCACTCATCATTTGTTAGGGCAGAGGAATTTTTCTCCCTCCATGCCTGTGTAAATTCAATCTGGTCATCCTAATGTAGGATAACTTCTCTGTCTAAAAGGAAAAGATTAATCTCACTTCACAACTTGATTCAATGTGTTTACATAAAACAAAAGTACTTCCACTGATTTAGCACTTTAGTTTACCAAGCACTCTCACTTATTTCATCACTTTACACCCTCACTAGACCCTATAACATAGTTACAGACATCGTTTATCCAGACTGAGAATAAGACTTAAATGTGAATATTCCTTTTCAAAAGTCCTCATATTTTTATTTATTATATTTGGTTATTTTGAGATGCAATGATATTGGGTTTTATTAGAAGCTTCTTTTTCCATTTTTAATAACTCAGAAGTATTTGCTTTTTACTGTTGCCTCCATTGTTCAGTGGCTACATGCTGTTTATACACTATCATAGATCAATAATATTATCATCAAATAAAATCTGTAGAAACTGAAATAAATTTATGCTTGAAAACTGCCTATTAAATCACTGTGTAGTATAAGGAAAAAAATATAACTTCTAAGAAAGATTTGTAATTTACTTTAGTCTCAGTGTACCAGTAATTTATACTGACAATCTGCTTTGCATGGATTTTGACCTCTACTAGGAGAAACAACAGAGAAGGCAATGGCACCCCACTCCAGTACTCTTGCCTGGAAAATCCCATGGATGGAGGAGCCTGGTAGGCTGCGGTCCATGGGATCGCTGAGGGTTGGACACGACTGAGCGACTTCAATTTCTCTTTTCACTTTCATGCATTGGAGAAGGAAATGGCAGCCCACTCCAGTATTCTTGCTTGGAGAATCCCAGGGACGGGGGAGCCTGGTGGACTGCTATCTGTGGGGTCACACAGAGTCGGACACGACTGAAGTGACTTAGCAGCAGCAGAAGCAGGAGAAACAGCACAGCAAGAAGATCCAACCAGTCAATCCTAAAGGAAATCAGTCCTGAATATTCATTGGAAGGACTGATGCTGAAGCTGAAACTCTAGTACTTTGGCCACCTGATGTGAAGAATTGACTCATTTGAAAAGACCCTGATGCTGGAAATGATTGAAGGTGAGAGGAGAAGGGGACAACAGAGAATGAGATGGTTGGATGGCCTCATCGACACAATGAACATGAGTCTGAGTAAGCTTCAGGAGTTTGTGATGAACAGGGAAACCTGGCATGCTGCAGTCCATGGGGTCACAAGAGTTGGACATGATTGAGTGACTGAACTGCACTGAGGAGAAACAACACAGATACCACTAAAATGTATAGAAAAATATTTTTATATATGATGGGCATTGATGAAGCAAAAGTATCATTACTAAATTATCTGTTTATAACTCTCTAGATTTCTCTTTCCTAACTGCTTCAAATCACATATCCATATTCTTTGCATTCTGTTCTCCCTTTTCTTGTCTTAACATTCATGTTAGAAAGTTGATTCCACACATCTATCCATGGCTCTTTTTCCTTTAACTTGAAAGAATGCTCATTTCAACTTTTATGTCCCACAGGTGCAAAGAAACCAAGGTACAATTCCAATTAGGAAATATCTTGCAATGAAAATAGAAACAGATTTGATTCCTTTAATCCACAAGATATCTGTTCAGTTCAGTTCAGTTCAGGTGTTCAGTCCTGTCCAACTCTTTGTGACCCCATGCACTGCAGCATTCCCTGTCCTTCACCAACTCCTGGGGCTTGCTCAAACTCATGTCCATTGAGTCGGTGATGCCAGCCAACCATCTCATCCTCTGTCGTCCCCTTCTTCTCTTGCTTTCAATCTTTCCCAGTGTCAGGGTCTTTTCCAATGAGTCAGTTCTTTGCATCAGGTGGCCAAAGTATTTGAGCTTCAGCTTCAGCATCAGTCCTTCCAATAAATATTCAGGACTGATTTCCTTTAGGATTGACTGGTTGGATCTCTTTGCAGTTCAAGGGACTCTTCAAGAGTCTTCTCCAACACCACAGTTCAAAAGCATTAAGAGTTTGGTGTTCAGTTTTTTTTATAGTCCAACTCTCACATCCATGCATGACTACTGGAAAAACCATAGCTTTGACTAGATGGACCTTTGTCAACAAAGGAATGACTTGCTTTTTAATATCCTGTCTAAGTTGGTCATAGGTTTTCTGTAGGCCTCCTGTTAAAATGTTTATTCATTCATGTATTTATTTCATTGCATTTGCTTTGTGTCTGTTTTGAGTACTTTTCATCTCTACACTCCTTAACAGAATCTAGGGAAACATTTTGTGCTTCACAAAGGAGCTGTCTATTTTTCCTATGACCATCTATGCTTTATGCAAAGCATACTGTCAGTGCTTTTCTTGGCCACTATTCACCAACCTGGAAAGAGAAAGACTAGGCGAAGAATCTGATACCATCAAGGCCAGAGAATGTTTTACAATTTGAAGTATCTTTCAAAGAAAATAGTTTAACCATAAATACTCATAAACACACAGTTGCTAATTATTTAAATATTGTACAAGTCTGTCCTATGTATAATCTAAAGTAATGATATACTCCTACAATGACTAAAGGAATCCCTCCTACTCTATTAAACAGTTTTAACAAAAAAAAAAAGCTTCAGCAGAACTTCTATCTGCATATTCACAGTCAGGAAATGTCTCCTTCTGACATATCCCTATTAAATATAATGATAATAATTAAACCTTAGAGAAGGGAAAAGTACTTCAAATACATCATTCCAGCCCATAATTTTCATTTTTGCTTTTTAATTGACATTTTCTAGAAAGAGAATCAATTTGAATTGATGCTGCTGCCAATAGCTTTATTCTCAATCACTTTCTTTATACTAATGGTGTCCCTTGCTCAATGCCCCTTGAAACCAGACTGACAATAAAGTATCTTAACAAGTTAAATATCCGCTCTTCCTTTTCTCCAAAATGGAAGTCAGTAGAAAGCATAGAAATGAAAACATATGCCTAACACAAAGCTATCAGATGATATTTAAAGTCCCTTCTACTGAAACTCCAGTATGGTTCAGAGAAACTGTGCTCCAGGGACACCAGAAGTCTGGTGTTGGAATTTCAGCTCTGCAAGATAAAAGCTATGGGAGAGTTTCCACCTCTGCCACTTACTTCATAGGTTTTTTTGAAGGACTAATAGAGGTCCCAGTTTTGGAAGGTGCCCAGCACAATTACAAATTCTCATTAAGTATTAGTTTCACAGTTTAGTTCAGTTCAGTTCAGTCGCTCAGTCGTGTCCGACTCTCCGCGACCCCATGAATCACAGCACGTCAGGCCTCCCTGTCCATCACCAACTCCCGGAGTTCACTCAAACTCATGTCCACAGAGTCGGTGATGCCATCCAGCCATCTCATTCTCTGTCATCCCCTTCTCCTCCCGCCCCCAACCTTTCCCAGCATCAGAGTCTTTTCCAGTGAGTCAACTCATCGCATGAGGTGGCCAAAGTATTGGAGTTTCAGCTTTAGCATCAGTCCTTCCAATGAACACCCAGGATTGATCTCCTTTAGAATGGACTGGTTGGATCTCCTTTTTCAAATAATTTTCACTTACGTTACTTCCTTTGATACTTGCAATCACCCAAATAAAGAAGGACTGACTAAATCCTATTGATATAAAATGTTAGGATTTTTGAGGAATTGTACTAATGCTTTGAAAAAAATTGTCCACAAATTATAGCCAATCTCAACGATAAGAAATCCCATTGTTTAGGCAACAAGTATGGCATAATGAGGTAGTCAGTATAGGAGTACGGAGACATTTGGAGAGTTAGAATATGATCATACAAATCTGAAATAGTATCAAAAGATACAAGCTGGTATGCTTCAGGAAAGTCCATTGGAAAAATAGTAGGGCCATCAGAGCTAGTTCTTATTTATCTCATTTATATTCACAGTCACTTGACATGGTACTTTGTGTGTAGTAGGAATTGAATATAAAGTGAATGAATGAATTAGTGAATACATAGATATTCTATCTCCTGTCAGCTTCTAAATAAGTAAAATCAAAAAACTTTACGGAGCAATAAATTATTTGCTGAAAAGCCTTTTATTTGCACATTTATTTTAATGAACACAAACTTCTGCTTAAAATTAATTTTGATTGTTGACTCTTTATAATCAAGCAGCTATTTAGCAGGGTGCTCAGTGTGCTCTGATCTTTAAAAAGAACAACCTAGTGATGTGCTGGTTCAACCAATAAGTAAAGACAAATAAATAACAGATTGTCATCCTCTAACAGGCCTACAGAAAAGATTCAATCTAGAATATAAAAATAAGAACACCACAAGAAATAAAAAAGGAGATTGTGAAAGAAAATGAGATGCTATTATCTAGATACTTCAAGAAACTAAATGCTTAAATGCATTTAATTCATAACCAGCTTCCAAAAGAGAAAGCAAAAAGAAAACACAAAAGCACATTTCCAAAGGACATACATGATAAAACTGATTGATTTCCACATAGTTAAGTGATTAAATTCATTTCCACATTTTTAGTAATATAGAAATCAATCAAATCAAGATACAGTGATGATAAAGATGAGAAGAAAAAGCTGAGTGTCGAAGAAATTATGCTTTGGAACTGTGGTGTTGGAGAAGACTCTTGAGTCCCTTGGACAGCAAGGAGATCCAACCAGTCAATCCTAGAGGAAATCAGTCCTGAATATTCATTGGAAGGACTGATGCTGAAACTGTAATTCTTTGGCCACCTGATGCAAAGAACTGACTCACTGGAAAAGATCCAGATGCTGGGAAAGACTGAAGGCAGGAAGAGAAGGGGACGACAGAGGATGAGATGGTTGGCTGGCATCACCGACTCTATGGACTTGAGTTTGAGCAATCTCTGGGATTTGGTGATGGATAGGGAAGCCAGGTGTACTGCAGTCCATGGGATTGCGAAGAGTCAGACACAACTGAGTGACTGAACTGAACTGAACAGTGATGATAGGAACAATATGTTTCATAGAAGTGTTCAAAGTTTAATCAAAGTGTTCAATACAAAGTTGAAATACCAAATGATTGTCTTGATAATAATCAGGTTTAGAGCTTTCCTGGCAAGGTTTTCAGGTCAGACAAAGCTTGCTGCTATGGGGAAGCCTACTATATAACCTGGCACTTTGGAGACAGTTAACAATATACTCATTTCCTTTCTCTTTGAATCAACTTCATTCTATCCCTGTAAAACACAGTCATCTCTCCACAGTGCCAACTAACATCATTTCAAAAAGAACTCCTTCCTACCCTAATTGCAGCAAACTGCAATTTCACCTTCCATATCTTGATTAATTTTAAAAAGCAACAAATATTCAAGGTAATAAATTGGTATGATTAAAAATTATGTGACTATTCATCACATAATATTGCTTAGAATAATATCACCCAAACGTTCTCTAAAATAGAGTTCTGTGAATAAGTACATTAAAAAAATTCTATATCCTCTTTCTTACAGATCCACAGTATACATGTGTATATAAGTGTGTGCTCAGTTGTATATGAATCTTTGCAACCCCATAGCCTGTGGCCTGCCAGGCTCCTCTGTCCAGGAAATTTTTCAGGCAAGAATACTGGAGTGGATTGCCATTTCCTACTCCAGAGGATCTTTCAGGCCCAGGGACTGAACCCATATCTCTTGTGTCTCCTGTATCTCCTGGTAGGCAGATTCTTTACCACTACGCCACCTGGGAATTCTATATCCTCTTTCTTACAGATTTATAGTACACATTATAATAATAAGGAAAAGGGGAAGGAGCAATAGTAAATGGAGAGAGACCTCAAATCATGATTCATGCCTATAACTATGAGAGGAGAGAAGGAAGGAAGGGAGATTGGGCAGGAAAAGTCTCAGATCATAGTACACTTCTGAAGACTGTGATAGTCCCAAAGCAAAGCCTGATGAAAGGAATTCTGCCTTGTACAGTAATGGCCTGATTCTAATAAACTTGTCATTTGTAGTCATTGGCTGAGAGCAGCTTGTATGAATAAGTGTAGCCTTGTATGAAACCCACAGTGTACAGACATGCAGTAGTTGGAAGCTGTCTGTCAATGATTCTCCCATGGTAGGTTCTCTTGAGGAACACGCCCATGGCCGTGCCACTGGATTTTTTAAAAAGATGTTGGCTGAGCTGAAACAATGAAGCAAACCAGAGATGAGGAGCATCAGGAACAACACCCTCAGAAACCAAGAAAAGCAGTGGTTTTAGTAAAGACCAGAAGCTGGAACTACCAGACACAGTCTTGGACCATAGAAAGTTCTCTCTGGTGCAAGTTGGTATGGCAGAGGGGTGAACTGCCTGATGAAAGCTGGGTTCACAGCAGAGACTCAGTCACTCTCAGAGACATCTACCAAAGCAGCAGGAAGTGGGAGCCCTCTCTCTTCCTTCCTCCTCCTCATCTCCTTCCGGTACCTCTCATGGCACAAACTTAAATGCAAACTACTGGCAGGGACACTGAGAACATTGCAGGATCAGGTGGTGCACTACAGAGCTGATCAGGGGAGTGTCAGCAATGGATCTGGGAGAGAATCAGTCCAGGACTGGCACAGAAAATCACAAGATTAAAAATTCTTGGATTTATGTTGAATTAGCAAGGAGAGCCAACCAGTTCATTCTAAAGGAGATCAATCCTGGGTGTTCATTGGAGGGACTGATGCTAAAGCTGAAACTCCAATACTTTGGCCACCTCATGCGAAGAGTTGACTCACTGGAAGACTCTGATGCTGGGAGGGATTGAGGGTGGGAGGAGATGGGGACAACAGAGAATGAGATGGCTGGATGGCATCACTGACTCAATGGACATGAGTTTGAGTGAACTCTGGGAGTTGGTGATGGACAGGGAGGCCTGGCGTGCTGTGATTCATGGGGTCGCAAAGAGTCTGACACGACTGAGCAACTGAACTGACTGACTGAACCAACAAATTAGTACATTTATCATCAAAATAATTAAGTGCCTACAAGTCACTTAGGCCATATCTCCATATTGGAGGAGAGAGAAAATGTGTCTTTATGAAAGACAGCCTCAGTTTAAAATCCTATTATCAATTAGTAATGAAGGAGCAATAAAGATACATTTAATATTAGATATTTTATTCCATTCCATTCCATTCCGTCGCTCAGTCGTGTCCGACTCTTTGCGACCCCGTGGACTGTAGCCTACCAGGCTTCTCCGTCCATGGGATTCTCCAGGCAAGAATACTGGAGTGGGTTACCGTTTCCTTCTCTAGGGGATCTTCCCGACCCAGGGATCGTACCCGGGTCTTCCGCATTGGAGGCAGACGCTTTAACCTCTGAGCCACCAGGGAAGAAATAAACATGCTGATTAATAGGAATTTTATTCACAAAAACAGTAGTTTGATAGTTTGAAGTGCAGTGCACAGATCAAAAGTGGTTTCACCATGGTTGATTTAGATATGAACTTAATATGCATATTCATGAAAATGCTGAAAACAGAATTGAGAGCTGCAGTTTTTGAATGGATTGAATTAAAAATGTGTCAAAAGGTAGGAACCATTTTAAAAATTCAATAACACAAAGCCCTTTCATTCAGAATTCATGCCTTATAATTGCATATTTGGTATATTTTAAACACGTTCCCTGGGGTCCCAGAAAGAAAAGTTTCAAACACATTGCAAGTAATGGAGTTTTATCAAGGACTTGCTCACCACATCATTATTTCTCCCAAATTAAATGAGCACCACACTCAGAAGACTTCAAATCTGGCCCCAAAATGAGCCAATTTCTCTTTTTCTTCTGTTCTGATTCTTCTTCTGGCCAAGCTCAGAATATTTGCATAAAAAGTAGAAACAATGCATCTGTCTAGAGCTAGCTTAATCCAGCTTTTACACCAGAGCCTGCCCACCTCAGAAAGAGAGCGCATGAGAGATAGTGAAGTAGGAGGGACAGATGCCCAGCATGCCAGCTTTGTGAGGTGCTAAAAATACTAGGCTGGAGAGGAGGCAGAGGATAAAAGACTATCGAGGTGTTGGCACCTTGGGTGTGCTCAAAACAGCCCTAGTGTTAATGTCCACTAGCCCCATCACAGGGCTGTAATTGAGTACTTTACACAAGATTACAGGTTTGTCTCTTCTGGGAAAAGCAGTGTGTCCTCCCCCTGTGTGTGCACTCTTTCAATTTCACCATTGGACAACTCAAACCTGAGATAGTGGGGTGATGTATTAATATGTCCTTTTGTAAAGGTCCATTGTTACATGTTGGCTTGGAAATAAAATGAGGGGAGAAAAGATAATTTGCTGTGCTTGTTCAGCTTAAAACAGGCAAAGTTATTTTATGTAGTGTGAGAACACTGTACCTTGATCTCTGGTGATATACTAACTATCAGTCAGTCACCCACCTCTACTTTGATGGCTGAGCCTGAGTGAGGGGAACTTTGATGGAGACAGAGGTGCAATTTTAAGAGCAGTATTATATACTGCTGTCCATCTGCTTAGAGCCAATAGATATCAGAATAGAGACTTTAAAAAGGCTTCTTTTTACCTCTTTTTTTTTTTCTCTTTATAAGAACCTTAAAAGTAACACGAGATGAGGTTAAGGACAATAAAAGTGTTACTGCAAATGTTTCAGCAGTTATTTATAGAAATGGGAACTGGGAAGACCACAGGAGCACACAGAGCACACACACACTGATGGAAGACCTTGGTTCCAGGACCTACTCTGAATCTCCTTGGGACGTTTACTAAAATGAAGTACGATAAACTTTAAAAGTGAAACACTCAAAGCCCCAGACAGGAATAAAAGAAATGTTTGGTAAAGAAATTTCACTGGCTGTGACCTTCTGTTGAGATCACTCAAAGAGTACACCCCACTGTGGAAAATAAATGATAGACAGCAAATTAGCAGATGAGTCCCAGAGGACTAAACCCAATAATGTCATGTAGTTTGCAAAGGCATGGATATTTATCACCACAACCTGCATGAAGGACACACATTGTGCAAATTTTATTAATGTGCTCCTTTACTGTGGAGCACAGACGCAAAGATGGGCACAATAAAGAACAGAAATGGTATGGACCTAACAGAAGCAGAAGATATTAAGAAGAGGTGGCAAGAATACACAGAACTATACAAAAAAGATCTTTATGGCCCAGATAACCATGATGGTGTGATCACTCACATAGAACGAGACATCCTGGAATGCAAAGTCAAGTGGGCCTTAGAAAGCATCACTACAAACAGAGTTAGTGGAGGTGATGGAATTCCAGTTGAGCTATTTCTAATCCTAAAAGAGGATGCGGTGAAAGTCCGCACTCAATATGCTAGAAAATTTGGAAAACTCAGCAATGGCCACAGGACTGGAAAAGGTCAGTTTTCAATCCAATAACAAAGAAAAGCAATGCCGAAGAATGTTCAAATTACCACACACTTGTGCTCATCTCACACGCTAGTAATGAAAGTAATGCTCAAAATTCTTCAATCCAGGCTTCAACAGTACATTAACTGTGAACCTCCAGATGTTCAAGTTGGATTTAGAAAAGGCAGAGACACCAGAGATCAAATTGCCAACATCTGCTGGATCATTGAAAAAGCAAGAGAGTTCCATCAAAACATCTACTTCTGTTTTATCAACTATGCCAAAGCCTTTGACTGTGCGGATCACCACAAACTGTGGGAAATTTTTAGAGATGGCAGGCAGACCACCTGACCTGCCTCCTGAGAAATCTGTATTCAGGTCAAGAAGCAACAGTTGGAACTGGACATGAAAAACAGACTGGTTCCAAATTGGGAAAGGAGTGCATCAAGGCTACATATTGTAATCCTGCTTATTTAACTAATATTCAGAGTACATCATGCAAAATGCCAGGCTGGATGGCACAAGCTGGAATCAAGATTGTTTGGAGAAATACCAATAACCTCAAATATGCAAATGACACTACACTTATCAAAGAAATCGAAGATCTAGAGCCTCTTAATGAAAGTGAAAGAGGAGAGTGAAAGTTGGTTTAAACCTCAACATTCAGAAAACTAAGATCATGGCATCCTGTCCAATCACTTCATGGCAAATAGATGGGGAAACAATGGAAACAGTGAGAGACTATTCTTTGGGCTCCAAAATCACTGCAGATGGTGACTGCAGCCACAAAATTAAAAGATTTTGCTCCTTGGAAGAAAAGCTATGATCAACCTAGACAGCGTATTAAAAAGCAGAGACATTACTTTGCCAACAAAGATCCATCTGGTCAAAGCTATGGTTTTTCCAGTAGTCATGTATGAGTGTGAGAATTGGACTATAAAGAAAGCTGAGCACAGAAGAATTGATGCTTATGAACTGTGGTGTTGGAGAAGACTCTTGAGAGTCCCTTGGACTGCAAAGAGATCCAAACAGTCCGTCCTAAAAGAAATCAGTCCTGAATATTCATTGGAAGGACTGATGCTGAAGCTGAAACTCCAATGCTTTGGCCACCTGATGCGAAGAGCTGACTCACTAGGAAAGACCCTGATGCTGGGAAAGATTGAAGGTTGGAGGAGAACGGGACAACAGAGGATGTGATGGTTGGATGATATCACTGACTTGATGGACATGAGTTTGAGTAAGCTCTGATAGTTGGTGATGCACAGGGAAGCCTGGCATGCTGCAGTCCATGGGATTGCAAAAAGTCGGACAGGACTAAATGATTGAACTGACTTATTACTTTGGAGTGCATCACTTCTCCCACATCCATTATGTAAAGCAACCTGGCACTTGGCATATTGCTTAATAAGGGCTGCAGTTAACTATGCGAATACTTAATTATTATGGCACATACCTACACATTATAGCTTCCTTTACTGATTTTCTCCCACATTAAAATTATTTAAACTTACCTTTGCTCTATGAAAAAACCTAGTCTGGTAATATCCAGGAGATAAGGGATTTTACATGCAAGAATATAAGGCCTGTTCCACTTAGTTCAGAGATCCCTCATGGATTTTCTGAAGTTAACAGTGAGGAAAGTGGCTATCAATTATTTACTGAGTATGTTTATCAGAGTTCCCTGGTGGCTCAGAGGTTAAAGCATCTGCCTCCAATGCGGGAGATCCGGGTTCGATCTGTGAGTCGGGAAGAAACCCTGGAGAAGGAAATGATAACCCACTCCAGTATTCTTGCCTGGAGAATCCCATGGATGGAGAAGCCTGGTAGGTTACAGTCCACAGGGTCACAAAGAGTCGGACACGAGTGAGCGACATCACTTCACTAGACAATAAAGCTATTAACCATAAGTGATTTTTTTAAAAATCTGATCACAATTTTTGAGAGTGATATTTTTGTTACTTCTTTGAAAGCAGATAAGTATTAGATGAAAATATTCTTTAATATCATGAAATCCTATGTGATATAGACAATGAAGACACACATTTTGAATATGTATATTAGTGTTAAAAAGAGCATATTTATAACAATATAGAACCATAGCTAATATAATGTTTTCTTAATAAACAATCTTTAGATTAATGTGAAACAACAAAACAAGCATTTAAACTTTACGTTCAGTTCAGTTCAATTCAGTAGCTCAGTCGTGACCAACTCTTTGCGATCCCATGAATCACAGCACACCAGGCCTCCCTGTCCATCATCAACTCCTGAAGTTCACTCAAACTCATGTCCATCGAGTCGGTGATGCCATCCAGCCCTCTCATTCTCTTTCTCCCCTTCTCCTCCTGCCCCCAACATTAGTTTAATCAAAAATAAACTATTATTATTCATTAATTTATTTAATTTCCTTTTACATGAACATGTCACAATGTATGGTAGGTATTCAAGAAGTTTGATTTTGTACTTAAAGTAAATGAAATGGGACAAAAAAGAAAATAAGTCTAATAAAGATACAATATATTTAGGTGTGATATTAGGGCACATAAGTGAAAGTGAGGGAGTGTTAGTCACTCAGTTGTGCACAACGCTTTGTGACCCCATGGACTGTAGCCCAAGAGGCTCCTCTGTCCATGGTATTCTCCAGCAAGAATGCTGGAGTGTGTTGCCTTTTCCTTCTCCAGGGGACTTTTTGACCCAGGGATTGAACCCGAGTCTCCTGATTGCACACAGACTCTTTACTGACTGAGTCACCAAGGAAGACCTTAAGGTACATAATGTCTTACTAAAAAGTGAGTTGTAATTTTCTGTGCTTTCTGGAGACTAACTCATATGAGAAACCAAATCACTCGTGATTCTGAGTGTCCATAAAATGAAAGTAAACTGTCTTGTCAAGAATATTCTTGATTCTTATACTTGAGAGGAAAATTCCTTGTGTGTGTGTTTTTTTTATAAAAACATCACTTTGGTGAACAACCCATTCATCATTATACTTAACATCAACAGTAAAAGTCAACAATAAGTTGCTTAGTGATGTTTCTGGTAATGTCTCTCAGTGTGGTCCTATTACATAATCTCTAAGTTCAGTCAGTTTTTCTATGATACTCTAAAATTACTCAGTTTCTATACTCCATACTCTCATTTTTCTAACTCAGTTAAGAAAAAATATTTTAAAATCTTTGTTAAGTATTATATTGAATTCACATTTTTAAAAAGTTACCTGATTTTGACATCCATGGTTGATCTATGAAAGCTAAAGTCCGACAATGAAAAGTACCTGTATTGACTATTCTACACTTTTGGGGAGATGGAATTCTGAACACTCCAGCTGAAAAGTGTGTGTCTACTTTAGAAAATGGGTAATTGAAGGCACATTAATGTTTGGTAGCCAAGTTCCCAAGAATGCATTGTATTGAAAAGTCCTTTTTCTGTCACTATATATAGTTTTCATTCTTAACATATTTCAGATATCACCAATAACATGTGACTAGACAGAACATAGTGCACAATTCTTTCTACCAAAACTACAAAGTAGAAGTATGTTAGTCTTCCTAAGTCATTTTATCAATAATCTCATAAGCATTTTTAATCTATATAATTCTATAACTTCACTTCCCAATTTTCATATAATATACAATACATTGGTGAGCTTGTTATCAATAAATATGCATAATTCACTCATGTTCATTTGCAGGACTTTATGAATTGATATCACCAAAAGTCTAATCTTTAACAAATCTGCTGATGCTAATATACATCAAAGTAGGAGAAAACTTCTCAACAATCGGGCTTTCCATTGAAAATTTTCCATGAAGTTCTAAAATTTAGCCTTATATAGTAATTTATTTAGTTTTTGTCCCTCAGAATACAAGTGTTTATTACTTAGGAGAAGTTGTTACAAATTATGAAGTTCTTCCCCAGTTACTTAGGTCAAATATGTAAGCTGGAGCCAAGGTATCTGCATCTTTTCAGATAAGTCTTATGCATACTAATATCAGAGTACCATTACCATAACAGATAGTACTAACTGTGAGATTTAAAAGAAAACTCAAGTATTATGTAGATAAAGTTACAATTATATTTGTCTCTGAAGATTTACCGTAGACTAATTAAGGCAACGCCAAAGAATGCTCAAACTACCTCACAATTGCACTCATCTCACATGCTTGCAAAGTCATGCTCAAAATTCTCCAAGCCCGTCCTCAGCAAACGTGAACCGTGAACTTCCAGATGTTCAAGCCGGTTTTAGAAAAGTCAGAGGAACCAGAGATCAAATGGCCAACATCCGCTGGATCATGGAAAAAGCAAGAGAGTTCCAGAAAAACATCTATTTCTGTTTCATTGACTATGCCAAAGCCTTTGACTGTGTGGATCACAATAAACTGTGGAAAATTCTGAAAGAGATGGGAATACTAGACCACCTGACCTGCCTCTTGAGAAACCTGTATGCAGGTCAGGAAGCAATAGGTAGGACTGGACATGGAACAGACTGGTTCCAAATAGAAAAAGGAGTATGTCAAGGTTGTATATTGTCACCCTGCTTATTTAACTTATATGCAGAGTACATCATGAGGAACGCTGGGCTGGAAGAAGCACAAGCTGGAATCAAGATTGCCGGGAGCAATATCAATAACCTCACATATGCAGATGACACCACCCTTATGGTAGAAAGTGACGAGGAACTCAAAAGCCTCTTGATGAAAGTGAAAGAGGAGAGTGAAAAAGTTGGCTTGAAGCTCAACATTAAGAAAACTAAGATCATGGCATCTGGTCCCATCACTTCATGGGAAATAAATGGGGAAACAGCGGAAACAGTGTCAGACTTTATTTTTTGGGGCTCCAAAATAACTGTGGACACTGATTGCAGCCATGAAATTAAAAGATGCTTACTCCTTGGAAAGAAAGTTATGACCAACCTAGATAGCATATTAAAAAGCAGAGACATTACTTTGTCAACCAAGGTCTGTCTAGTCAAGGCTATGGTTTTTCCCGTGGTCGTGTATGGATGTGAGAATTGGACTGTGAAGAAAGTTAATCACCGAAGAATTGATGCTTTTGAACTGTGGTGTTGGAGAAGACTCTTGAGAGTCCCTTGGACTGCAAGGAGATCCAATCAGTCCATTCTGAAGGAGATTGGTCCTGGGTGTTCATTGGAAGGACTGATGCTAGAGCTGAAACTCCAATACTTTGGCCACCTCATGCGATGAGTTGACTCACTGGAAAAGAGTCTGATGCTAGGAGGGATTGGGGGTGGGAGGAGACGGGGACGACAGAGAATGAGATGGCTGGATGGCATCACCGACTCTATGGACATGAGTTTGAGTGACCTTCAGGAGTTGGTGATGGACAGGGAGGCCTGGTGTGCTGTGATTCATGGGGTCGCAAAGACTCGGACACAGCTGAGCGACTGAATTATAGCTGCTTTTGCATTCTGCACTCTGATTGTCTGTTAATAAACACACATTAAAAAAAATAAAATTGTTTAGTAATAATATTGATGAGTAGGTAAAATCATATATGCATTAATCAGAGGTAACTCTTATCAACCTTCCATATATCCTCTTCAATTTGGAAAAACTATTCTAACAAAGGAGATATCAAAAAGTTAGTTAAGGAAAGTTCTCAAATTGTGGGGCCAGACATATGTCCTTTCAATCCTGGTTCTACAATGAGCTTGCTTTATGATCTCAGATAATTTATTTAACTTCTCTGAGATTCAATGCCCCCATGAGTGAAAGAGCCATAATAAAGTTGTGAATGTGAAGGTTAAATAATACCTTGTGCACCTTCAATAAATGTTACTTACTTTCACCTTTGCTTTCGAACTGACAATGCTGTTTAAAATGTGTATTTCCACAGAATTCATTATTCCATCTGAGTTTCTGTCTCTGCTTTCTCCAGTGTCTTGTCAGGATAGAAGATAAGCTACCTGTGCTCTTTCAAAATGTGGAAATACTGTAGTGTTGTGGAAACAATGGGATCTTAGGAGTTTGATCTGAGTTCAGGTTTGACTCTCTTGTTTGTTCTGCTGGAATTGGGCACAATTTCAGCTTCAGTATTTAACTAGTCTGTAAAATTATTGCCTCTTGGAATTTTATGGGAATAAATTAAATGGCAAGGTAAATGCTTGGCAGTGAAAAGGAACACAAATAATGTTGGCATGCTTGGTGGAGAGACACTGTATATTACTGTTAGCCACTTTAGACAGGAAGTCAACACCTGGCATTAGAGAATTCATTTGGAATTATCATCAAATTTAAAAAGATTATTTGACATAATGTTAAAGGAAAAATCCTCTTATGAGACATTGTTCTCCACTGGATAAAACTCCTTTATAAAATTGTGAGCATTATTAGCTTTTAAGGATGAAAGAAATACCCAAAGTACTTAGTAATTATTATTTTACAACACATCATAGTAGTCTACTCACTAAAGTATTGCACTGGAATTCAGGAGACCTGAATTATATTACCATTTCTGCTATTCTCTAGTTTTATGACATTGGAAAGTCACTTCACCATTCTGTGTCAGAGAAAACTTATAATTAACTTTCATTGATGTATAAGCCTTTTTATGCAGCAATTGGATAACTGGAATTATATTTCCTAAAAGAATGTAAAATCCTAAATATTTCCTATAGTTTATTTACTGTGTAGTATCTTTTTTATCTTTTTTTATTTTTTTTTAATTGGAGGCTAATTATTTTACAATATTATATTGGTTGGTTTTGCCGTACATTGACATGAATCTGACCTGGGTGTACATGAGTTCCCCTTCCTGAACCCCTCTCCCATTTCCCTCGTCCCCTTATCCTCCCTCTGTGTCATCCCCATGCAACAGCCCAGAGCATCCTGTATCATGCATCGAACCTATACTGGTGATTTGTTTCACATATGATAATATACATGTTTCAATACATGTCTCCCAAATCATGCAACCCTCGCCCTCTACCACAGAATCCAAAAGACTGTTCTATACACCTGTGTCTCTTTTGCTGTCTCGTATACAGGGTTATCATTTCCATCTTTCTAAATTCCATATATATGAGTTAGTACACTGTATTGGTGTTTTTCTTTCTGGCTTACTTCACTCTGTATATTAGGCTCCAGTTTCATCCACCTCATTAGAACTGATTCAAATGCATACTTTTTAATGGCTGAGTAATACTCCATTGTGTATATGTACCAAAGCTTTCTTATCCATTCGTCTGCAGATGGGCATCTAGGCTGCTTCCATGTCCTCGCTATTATAAACAATGCTGCAATGATCATTAGAGTACATGTGTCTCTTTCAATTCTGGTTTCCTCGGTGTGTATGCCCAGCAGTGCGATTGCTGGGTCGTATGGCAGTTCTATTTCCAGTTTTTTAAAGAATCTCCACACTGTTCTCCATAGTGGCTGTACTAGCTTGCATTTCCACCAACAGTGTAAGAGGGTTCCCTTCTCTCCACACCCTCTCCAGCATTTATTGCTTGTAGACTTTTGGATAGCAGCCATTCTGACTGGTGTGAAATGGTATCTCATTGTGGTTTTGATTTGCATTTCTCCGATTATGAGGGATGTTGAGCATTTTTTCATGTGTTTGTTAGCCATCTGGATGTCTTCTTTGGAGAAATGTCTGTTTAGTTCTTTGGCTCATTTTTTGACTGGGTCTTTTATTTTTCTGGAATTGAGCTGAAGGTGCTGTTTGTATATTTTGGAGATTAATTCTTTGTCAGTTGTTTCATTTGCTATTATTTTCTCCCAATCTGAAGGCTGTTTTTTCACCTTGCTTATAGTCTCCTTTGCTGTGCAGAAGCTTTTGATTTTAATTAGGTCCCATTTGTTTATTTTTGATTTTATTTCCAATATTCTGGGAGGTGGGTCTTGGAGGATCCTGCTGTGATTTATGTCTGAGAGTGTTTTGCCTACATTCTCCTCTAGGAGTTTTATAGTTTCTGGTCTTACATTTAGATCTTTAATCCATTTTCAGTTTATTTTTGTGTATGGTGTTAGGAAGTGTTCTAGTTTCATTCTTTTACAAGTGGCTGACCAGTTTTCCCAACACCACATGTTAAAGAGACTGCCTTTTCTCCATTTTATATTCTTGCCTCCTTTGTCAAAGATAAGGTGTCCATAGCTG
Organism: Moschus berezovskii; assembly: GCF_049115385.1. NCBI lineage: Eukaryota > Metazoa > Chordata > Mammalia > Artiodactyla > Moschidae > Moschus > Moschus berezovskii. Next base: position 55,613,520 of record NC_142461.1, read on the forward strand.
CATGGATTTATCTCTGGGCTTTCTATTTTGTTCCATTGATCTATATTTCTGTCTTTATGCCAGTACCATACTGTCTTGATGACTGTGGCTTTGTAGCACAGCCTGAAGTCCGGCAGGTTAATTCCCCCAGTTCCATTCTTCTTCCTCAAGATTGCTTTGGCTATTCAAGGTTTTTTGTATTTCCATAGAAATTGTGAGATTATTTGTTCTAGCTCTGTGAAAAATATCGTTGGTAGCTTGATAGGGATTGTATTGAATGTATAAATTACTTTGGGTAGTATACTCATTTTGACAATATTTATTCTTCCAATCCACGAACACAGTATATTTCTCCATCTATGCGTGTCCTCTTTGATTACTTTCACCAGTGTTTTATAGTTTTCTATGTACAGGTCTTTTGTTTCTTTAGGTAGATATATTCCTAAGTATTTTATTCTTTTCGTTGCAACAGTGAATGGAATAGTTTCCTTAATTTCTTTTTCTATTTTCTCATTATTAGTGTACAGGAATGCAAGGGATTTCTGTGTGTTGATTTTATATCCTGCAATTTTACTATATTCATTGATAGGCTCTAGTAGTTTTTTGGTAGAGTCTTTCGGGTTTTCTGTGTAGAGGATCATGTCATCAGCGAACAGTGAAAGTTTTACTTCTTTTTTTCCAATTTGGATTCCTTTTATGTCTTTTTCTGCTCTGATTGCTGTGGCCAAAACTTCCAGAACTATGTTGAACAGTAGTGGTGAGAGTGGGCACCCTTATCTTGTTCCTGACTTTAGGGGAAATGCTTTCAGTTTTTCACCATTGAGTATAATGTTTGCTGTGGGTTTGTCATATATAGCTTTTATTATGTTGAGGTATGTTCCTTCTATTCCCACCTTCTGAAGGGTTTTTATCATAAATGGATGTTGAATTTTGTCGAAGGCTTACTCTGCATCTATTGAGAAAATCATATGATTTTTATTTTACAGTTTGTTAATGTGGTGTATTACATTGATTGATTTGCGGATATTGAAGAATCCTTGCATTCCTGGGGTAAAGCCCACTTGATCATGATATATGATCTTCTTAATGTGTTGTTGGATTCTGATTGCTAGAATTTTGTTAAGGATTTTTGCATCTATGTTCATCAGTGATATTGGCCTGTAGTTTTCTTTTTTTGTGGGATCTTTACCAGGTTTTGGGATTATGGTGATGGTGGCCTCATAGGATGAGTTTGGAAGTTTCCTTTCCTCAGCAATTTCCTGGAAGAGTTTGAGTAGAATAGGTGTTAGCTCTTCTCTAAATTTTTGGTAGAATTCATCTGTGAAGCCGTCTGGACCTGGGCTTTTGTTTGCTGGAAGATTTTTGATTACAGATTCTATTTCCTTGCTTGTGATGGGTCTATTCAGATTTTCTATTTCTTCCTGGTTTAGTGTTGGAAAGTTGTACTTTTCTAAGAATTTGTCCATTTCTTCCAAGTTGTCCATTTTATTGCAATATAATTGCTGATAGTATTCTCTAATGATCCTTTGTATTGCTGTGTTGTCAGTTGTGATCTCTCCATTTTCATTTCTAATTTTATTGATTTGGTTCTTCTCCCTTTGTTTCTTGATGAGTCTGGCTAGTGGTTTGTCAATTTTATTTACCCTCTCAAAGAACCAGCTTTTGGCTTTGTTGATTTTTGCTATGGTCTCTTTTGTTTCTTTTGCATTTATTTCTGCCCTAATTTTTAAGATTTCTTTCCTTCTACTAACCCTTGGGTTCTTCATTTCTTTCTTTTCTAGTTTCTTTAGGTGTAGAGTTAGGTTATTTAGTTGACTTTTTTCTTGTTTCTTGAGGTGTGCCTGTATTGCTATGAACCTTCTCCTTAGCACTGCTTTTACAGTGTCCCAGAGGTTTTGGGTTATCCTGTTTTCATTTTCATTCATTTCTATGCATATTTTAATTTCTCTTTTTATTTCTTCTATGATTTGTTCGTTATTCAGCAGCGTATTGTTCAGCCTCCATATGTTGGCATTTTAAATAGTTTTTCTCCTATTCAGTCAGTTCAGTTCAGTCGCTCAGTCGTGTCCAACTCTGCGCGACCCCATGAATCACAGCACGCCAGGCCTCCCTGTCCATCACCAACTCCCGGAGTACACTCAAACTCATGTCCACAGAGTCGGTGATGCCATCCAGCCATCTCATTCTCTCTCGTCCCCTTCTCCTCCCGCTCCCAACCTTTCCCAGCATCAGAGTCTTTTCTAGTCAGTCAACTCGTCGCATGAGGTGGCCAAAGTATTGCAGTTTCAGCTTTAGCATCAGTCCTTCCAATGAACACCCAGGATTGATCTCCTTTAGAATGGACTGGTTGGATCTCCTTGCAGTCCAAGGGACTCTCAAGAGTCTTCTCCAACACCACAGTTCAAAAGCATCAATTCTTCGGCGATCAGCCTTCTTCATTAAGATCTAATCTTACTGCATTGTGGTCAGAAAAGATGCTTGGAATACTTTCAATTTTTCTGAATTTACTAAGGCTAGATTTATGGCCCAGGATGTGATCTATCCTGGAAAAATTTCCGTGTGTGCTTGAGAAAAAGTTAAAATTCATTGTTTTGGGGTGAAATGTCCTATAAATATATATTAGGTCTAACTGGTCTATTGTATCATTTAAAGTTTGTATTTCCTTGTTAATTTTCTGTTTAGTTGATTTGTCCATAGGTGTGAGTGGGGTATTAAAGTCTCCCACTATTATTGCACTGTTGCTAATTTCCCCTTTCATACTTGTTAGTAATTGTCTTACATATTGCGGTGCTCCTATGTTGGGTGCATAAATATTTATAATTGTTATATCTTCTTCTTGGATTGATCCTTTGATCATTATGTAGTTTCCTTCTTTGTCTCTTTTCACAGCCTTTGTTTTAAAGTCTATTTTATCTGGTATGAGTATTGCTACTCCTGCTTTCTTTTGGTCTCTGTTTGTGTGGAATATCTTTTTCAAGCCCTTCATTTTCAGTCTGTATGTGTCACTCATTTTGAGGAGGGTCTCTTGTAGACAACATATATGGGGATCTTGTTTTTGTATTCATTCAGCCAGCCTTGGTTGGGGCATTCAACCCATTTACGATGCGACGCGAGAGACGCCGGCCCCAGCGGCGCAGACGTGACGCGAGAGACGCCGGCCCCGGCGGCGCAGACGCGACGCGAGAGACGCCGGCCCCGGCGCAACGAACCACGCAAAGAGGCGTGGCCGTGAGGAGCTACCCCACGCCTGAGGCCAGGGCCGGAGGCCGAGAGGAGCTACCCCACGTCCAACAGGTGGTGGCTGCGCGGGCACAGGAGGGCCGAGAGGAGCTACTCCACGTTCAAGGTCAGGAGGGGCGGCCTTGAGGAGATACCCCTCGTCCAAGGTAAGGTACAGCAGCTGAACTTTGCTGGAGTGGCTGTGAAGAGATTTTCCACGACCAAGGTAAGAGAAACCCAAATAAGACGGTAGATATTGCTAGGGGGCACCAGAGGGCAGACAAACTGAAATCATAATCACAGGAAACTAGCCAATCTGATCACATGGACCACAGCCAAATGTGGTCCACTGGAGAAGGGAATGGCAAACCACTTCAGTATACTTGCCTTGAGAACCCCATGAACAGTAACAAAGGGCAAAATGATAGGATACTGAATGAGGAATTCCCCAGGTCGGTAGGTGCCCAGTATGCTACTGGAGCTCAGTGGAGAAATAACTATAGAAGGAATAAAGGGATGGAGCAAAAGCAAAATCAATACCCAGTTGTGGATGTGACCAGTGATAGAAGCAAGGTCCGGTGCTGTTAAGAGCAATATTGCATAAGAACCTGGAATGTTAGGTCCATGAATCAAGGCAAATTGGAAGTGGTCAAACAGGAGATGGCAAGGGTGAACGTCGACATTCTAGGAATCAGTGAATTAAAATGGACTGGAATGGGTGATTTTAACTCGGATGACCATTATATCTACTACTGTGGGCAGGAATCCCTTAGAAGAAATGGAGTAGCCATCATGGTCAACAAAAGAGTCCGAAATGCAGTACTTGGATGCAATCTTAAAAATGACAGGATGATTTCTGTTCGTTTCCAAGGCAAACCATTCAATATTACAGTAATCCAGGCCTATGCCCCAACCAGTAATGCTGAAGAAGCCGAAGTTAATCGGTTCTATGAAGAACTATAAGACCTTTTAGAACTAACATCCAAAAAAGATGTCCTTTTCATTATAGGGGACTGGAATGCAAAAGTAGGAAGTCAAGAAACACCTGGAGTAACTGGCAAATTTGGCCTTGGAGCACGGAATGAAGCAGGGCAAAGGCTAATAAAGTTTTGTCAAGAGAATGCACTGGTCATAGCAAACACCCTCTTCCAACAACACAAGAGAAGACTCTACACATGGACATCACCAGATGGTCAACACCGAAATCAGATTGATTATATTCTTTGCAACCAAAGATGGAGAAGCTGTATACAGTTAGCGAAAACAAGACCAGGAGCTGACTGTGGCTCAGATCATGAACTCCTTATTGCAAAGTTCAGACTTAAATTGAAGAAAGTAGGGAAAACCACTAGACCATTCAGATATGACCTCAATCAAATCCCTTATGATTATACAGTGGAAGTGAGAAATAGATTTAAGGGACTAGATCTGATAGATAGAGTGCCTGATGAACTCTGGACGGAGGTTCGTGACATTGTACAGGAGACAGGGACCAAGACCATCCCCATGGAAAAGAAATGCAAAAGAGCGAAATGGCTGTCTGAGGAGGCCTTACAAATAGCTGTGAAAAGAAGAGAGGCGAAAAGCAAAGGAGAAAAGGAAAGATATAAGCATCTGAATGCAGAGTTCCAAAGAATAGCAAGGAGAGATAAGAAAGACTTCCTCAGTGATCAATGCAAAGAAATAGAGGAAAACAACAGAATAGGAAAAACAAGAGACCTCTTCAAGAAAATTAGAGATTCCAAGGGAATATTTCATGCAAAGATGGGCTCGATAAAGGACAGAAATGGTATGGACCTAACAGAAGCAGAACATATTAAGAAGAGGTGGCAAGAATACACAGAAGAACTGTACAAAAAAGATCTTCACGACCAAGATAGTCACGATAACGTAATCACTGACCTAGAGCCAGAAATCTTGGAATGTGAAGTCAAGTGGGCCTTAGAAAGCATCACTACTAACAAAGCTAGTGGAGGTGATGGAATTCCAGTTGAGCTATTTCAAGTCTTGAAAGATGATGCTGTGAAAGTGCTGCACTCAATATGCCAGCAGATTTGGAAAACTCAGCAGTGGCCACAGGACTGGAAGAGGTCAATCTTCATTCCAATCCCAAAGAAAGGCAATGCCAAAGAATGCTCAAACTACCGGACAATTGCCCTCATCTCACACGCTAGCAAAGTCATGCTCAAAATTCTCCAAGCCAGGCTTCAGCAGTATGTAAACCGTGAACTCCCAGATGTTCAAGCAGGTTTTAGAAAAGGCAGAGGCACCAGAGATCAAATTGCCAACATCCGCTGGATCATGGAGAAAGCAAGAGAGTTTCAGAAAAACATCTATTTCTGCTTCACTGACTATGCCAAAGCCTTTGACTATGTGGATCACAATAAACTGTGGAACATTCTGAAAGAGATGGGAATACCAGACCACCTGACCTGCCTCTTGAGAAACCTGTATGCAAGTCAGGAAGCAACAGTTAGAACTGGACATGGAACAACAGACTGGTTCCAAATAGGAAAAGGTGTACGTCAAGGTTGTATATTGTCACCTTGCTTATTTAACTTATATGCAGAGTACATCATGAGGAACGCTGGGCTGGAAGAAGCACAAGCTGGAATCAAGATTGCCGGGAGAAATATCAATAACCTCAGATATGCATATGACACTACCCTTATGGCAGAAAGTGAAGAGAAACTCAAAAGCCTCTTGATGAAAGTGAAAGAGGAGAGTGAAAAGGTTGGTTTGAAGCTCAACATTCAGAAAACAAAGATCATGGCATCTGGTCCCATCACTTCATGGGAAATAAATGGAAAAACAGTGGAAACAGTGTCAGACTTTGTTTTTTTGGGCTCCAAAATCACTGCAGATGCTGATTGCAGCCATGAAATTAAAAGACGCTTGTTCCTTGGAAGGAAAGTTATGACCAACCTTGATAGTATGTTAAAAAGCAGAGACATTACTTTGCCAACCAAGGTCCGTCTAGTCAAGGCAATGGTTTTTCCCGTGGTCATGTATGGATGTGAGAGTTGGACTGTGAAGAAAGCTGATCGCCAAAGAATCGATGCTTTTGAACTGGTGGTGTTGGAGAAGACTCTTGAGAGTCCCTTATACTGCAAGGAGATCCAACCAGTCCATTCTAGAGGAGATCAATCTTGGATGTTCATTGGAGGGCCTGATGCTAAAGCTGAAACTGCAATACTTTGGCCACCTCATGCGACGAGTTGACTCACTGGAAAAGACTCTGATGCTGGGAAAGTTTGGGGGCGGGAGGAGAAGGGGACGACGGAGAATGAGATGGCTGGATGGCATCACTGACTCTGTGGACATGAGTTTGAGTGTACTCCGGGAGTTGGTGATGGACAGGGAGGCCTGGCGTGCTGTGATTCATGGGGTCGCGGAGAGTCGGACACGACTGAGCGACTGAACTGAACTGAACGTTTAAGGTGATTATTGATAAGTATTATCCCATTGCCATTTTCTTCATTGTTTTGGCTTCAAGTTTATACACCCTTTCTTTGTTTCCTGTCTAGAGAAGATCCTTTAGCATTTGTTGGAGAGCTAGTTTGGTGATGCTGAATTCTCTCAGCTTTTGCTTGTCTGTAAAGCTTTTGATTTCTCCTTCATATTTTAATGAGATCCTTGCTGGGTGCAGTAATCTGGGCTGTAGGTTATTTTCTTTCATCACTTTATGTCTTGTCATTCCCTCCTGGCCTGAAGAGTTTCTGTTGAAAGATCAGCTGTTATTCTTATGGGAATCCCCTTATGTGTTATTTGTTGCTTTTCCCTTGCTGCTTTTAATATTTGTTCTTTGTGTTTGATCTTTGTTAATTTGATTAATATGTGGCTTGGAGTATTTTGCCTTGGATTTATCCAGTTAGGGACTCTATGGGTTTCTTGGACTTGGCTGACTATTTCCTTCCCCATTTTCGGGAAGTTTTCAACTATTATCTCCTCAAGTATTCTCTCATGGTCTTTCTTTTTGTCTTCTTCTTCTGGGACTCCTATGATTCGAATGTTGGGATGTTTAACATTGTCCCAGAGGTCTCTAATATTTCTTTTAATTCGTTTTTCTTTTTTCCTCTCTGTTTCATTTATTTCTACAATTCTATCTTCTAGCTCGCTTTTCCCGTCTTCTGCCTCCGTTATTCTACTGTTTGTTCCCTCCAGAGTGTTTCTGATCTCATCTATTGCATTATTCATTGTATATTGACTCTTTTTTATTTCCTGTAAATCCTTATTAAACCTTTCTTGCATCTTCTCAATCCTTTTCTCCAGGTTATTTACCTGTAACTCCATTTTGCTTTCAAGATTTTGAATCATTTTCACCACCAAAATTCGAAATTCTTTATCAGGTAGATTCCCTACATCTTCCTCTTTTGTTTGTTTTGATGGGCATTTATCCTGTTCCTTTACTTTCTGGGTATTTCTCTGCCTCTTCATCTTGCTTATATTGCTGTGCTGGGGTGGCCTTTCCGTCTTCTGGCAGTTTGTGGAGTTCTGTTTATTATATAGTTTCCTCGCTGTGTGTGGGGTTGGACAGGTGGCTTGTCAGAGGGTTCCCTGGTTAGGGAAGCTTGTGTTGGTATTCTGGTGGGTGGAGCTGGAGTGCAATGAAGTGTCCAGTAATGAGTAATGAGACATCAGTGGGTTTGGAGTGACTTTGGGCAGCCTGTATATTGAAGCTCAGGGCTATTTTCCTGTGTTGCTGGAGAATTTGAGTGGTATGTCTTGCTCTGGAACTTGTTGACCCTTGGGTGGTGCTTGGTTTCAGTGTAGGTATGGAGGCGTTTGATGAGCTCCTATCGATTAATGTTCCCTGGAGTCAGGAGTTCTCTGGTGTTCTCAGGATTCGGGCTTAACCCTCTTGCCTCTTGTTTTCGGTCTTTTTCTTGGAGTAGCCTCTAGACTTCTCTGTCATTTCCAAGGTGGTTCCCTCTGTTTTAGCTTCTGTTTGCTTGTCTCTTCAGTGTCTAATTTCCGCCCTGACACTAGGGGGCAGTGGTGGACACTTATTAAGGCTCAGTTGTTCAGTCCTGTTCTGGGAAGGGAGGAACGCTGCAGACAAATATCTCTGGCGTCTATGGGGAGTGCTTGCAGTGTCTGGGCCACACTGGGTTTGCTCCCGCTCACGGTGTGTTTGCTGTCCCAGTCTACACTGCACAGGCTCTAGGTTGCTCTGCCGGGAACTGTCCGAGGCTGGCGCTGGGTTGCATGCACTTCCCAGGTCTAAGCCACTCACGTTCAGGTACTTGGGTACTCCACAAAGGCGCAGACTTGGTTGGGCCTGCGTTTTGTGCCTTCCCCCGTCCTAGCAGCTCAGGTGACCAGGCGTTTGGTGAGAGCCAAACTTATCGCCTCCCTGTTCCCTCCCACTTGGTTTTCTAGGTGTACAGCCAGCGCACCTTCTCAGGCGGATGTTGACCGGTCAGAAACCCATGAAGTCTTGGTTAGCAATGATGCCTGCCTGCAGTTTGATATTGGATGCCTCTCTGGGGCCGCAATTGCCTGCTTCCGGCTCTGGCTGCCCTCCCCTGCCTGTCTTGGCAGGGGATGGGCCGCCCGCACCCAGCTAGCTCTGCTCAATCCTTTGTTCTGTGAGTGGGGCTGGCGGAGTCTTAGGTTAGGGCTTTTCGCCTTTTTGTGGGGTAGCTACACCACAGTCTGCTTTGCTATCTCCCATCAGCTCCCCCAGACTGCCCTCGTGGCATTCAGGTCCAGTCCTCCCTCTAAGCAGTTTAGCCGGCTCCTCCTTGCCAAGCCCCCGCTTGCTAATGGCATATGCAGGCGTCTGCGCTGCTTCTCCCCTGGGAGTTACCCTTTGGCAGGTAATCTGTGGGTTTTAATTATTTCTTTCTTTTTCCTCCAGGTTATGTAGCCATCTGAGGTTCGAAGGCTCGCCACAGACTAGCCAGTGAGAGTGTTTCCTGGTGTTTGGAAACTTTTCTCTTTTTTAAGCCTCCCTTCCAGGGACAGAGCTCCGTCCCTACCTCTTTTGTCTCTCTTTTTATCTTTTATTCTTTTTCCTACCTCCTTTTGAAGACAATGGGCTGCTTTTCTGGGTGCCTGATGTCCTCTGCTGGCATTCAGAAGTTGTTTTGTGGAATTTACTCAGTGTTCAAATGTTCTTTGGATGAATTTGTGGGGGAGAAAGTGGTCTCAATGTCCTATTCCTCCGCCATCTTGCTCCCTCTCCTTATTTTTGATCTTTTTAGACAGCAATTTTGTTGAGGAAAATATGAACCTATACATATTTTTTAGTAATTTTGCATTTGATTTTATATTGTATATCAAAGCATGGTAAATAAAATAAGCTCTATATGGAAGTGATATACCCTGAAACTTTCTCCTATAAATCAGCAAGAAGATGAATAACATACCCTTATACTAATATAGCAAGAGTTGATAGAGTGGCCCTTACAAAAAGGAACATTAGCAGAATAATGTAAAACATATTCAGTGTTATTAAAAGCAAAAAAAAATATTTCACATTAAAGCAACAATGACTTTTAAATTTTTGCTGACTAGATTTTCAGCTTGATAACACTTACAATTTTTATGGGAAAAGTTAGGCATTAAATATCAAAACTAATAAATATTCACACTTTTATGCTGCGTCTTTTTATCCTTAAAAATTTAAATTACATATAAATTCAGAGAAATACAAAATATTCCTATGTAAGAATATTCATAGTTCTATTGTGTATAAAGCTGAAAAAAATGTTAAACAAAATGTCCCACAAATGAGTTATGGTTAAATAAAACGTGGTTTGCTACTGCTGCTGCTAAGTCACTTCAGTCGTGTCCGACTCTGTGTGACCCCATAGACGGAAGCCCACTAGGCTCCCCCGTCCCTGGGATTCTCCAGGCAAGAACACTGGAGTGGGTTGCCATTTCCTTCTCCGATGTGTGAAGTGAAAGTGGTTTACCTTAGCAATAAAAATCCTACCTAGGCAGTCATTAGAAATGAGATTTTCAAAGAATAATTTCAGAACTGATAAAAATAATAGGTTGAATTTTGTCCTCACTTCAAAAAGATATGTTGGAGTCCTAACCCTTCAAATCTCAGAACATGACCTTATTTGGAGATTGGTTCTTTGCAGAGATAATCAAGTTAAAATGAGTTCATAAGGATAGACACTAATCCAATATTACTGGAGTTATGAAAAGGACTGAATTGGCCCCAGAGGCACATACAGTGAGACTGTCATGTGGGCACGAAGGCAAAGATCACGATTACGTCTCTACAAGCAATGTTAAAGATTGTCAGAGAACCACCAAAAGCAAGGGAAGGATATGGAATAGCTCCTCTCTCACAGTCCTCACAGTCTGTAAAGAAACCAACCCTTGCCAACACCTCAACTTTCAACTTCTAGCCTCCAGAGCTCGAGACAGTAAATTCCTGTTTTTTAAGCCACAGTTTGTGATAATTTGTTATCACAACTTTAGCAACCCAATACAATTACAATATAGTATGTGGGAGAAAGTCTATATAGGCAAAAGTCCAGATAGACATATACAAATTTTGAACAGTATATGAGCAGAGTAATTGATATCAAAGAAACACTTAAAATTATGTGATTATCTTTATATCGTAGAGTTATGGCTTTTCTTTACTTTTTTTTTTTTTTTTTGTACTGTGGCAAGTGGCACGTGGAATCTTAGTTCCCAGACCAGGGATTGAACTCACTCTCCGTGCAGTGGCAGCACGGAGTCTTAACCACTTGACTACCAAGGAAGTCCCCAAACTACAGCTCTTTTTAAATTTGTGTAAACATATTATACTTTCATAAACACAGAATATTTTTCAACTTAAGAATAAGCATTACTCCAAAGTATGATGGTATTTGGGCTTCCCTCATAGCTCAGTAGATGAAGAATCTACCTGCAATGTAGGAGACCTGGGTTTGATTCCTGGGTTGAGAAGAGCCCCTGGAGAAGGAAATGCAACCCACTCATGTATTCTTGCCTGAAGAATCCCATGGACAGAGGAGCCTGGCAGGCTGCAGTCCCTGGAGTCACAAGAGTAGGACATGAGTTAGAGACTAAAGCACCACCACCATGATGGTATTCACAACTCCTACAATTCAAAATTCTGTTTAAGATTGGATTTTGCTAATATTTCAGTAGTGGTGGTGATGGTGCTGTGCTGTGTGCTTAGTCACTCAATCATGTCCAACTCTCTGCCACCCTATGGACTGTAGCCTCCAGGCTTCTCTGTCCATGGGGATTCTCCAGGCAAGAATATTGAAGTGGGTTGCCATGTCCTCCTGTAGGGGATCTTTCCAACCCAGGCATCGAATCCAAATCTCCCGCATTGCCGGCAGATTCTTTACTCTCTGAGCCACAAGGGAGCAAGGAATGTCCCAGGGAAAAGTGCTTTTTTCTGACTCCAGGAAGTTGGATGGCCCAGTCTCACTGAGAAGAGAAGTAGCTCCAGCCAGCTTTTCTCTGCACACATCTAAAAGGAGGGAGCAAATTGTAAGGAAACAAAGAGGTATCAGTCATCTTAGGTTATTCAAAATCTTGGGTAACCTTCCTGCTATCAGCATGTGAGTTTCCCCTCTCTCCACACTTTGTATACTTCATTACCTTTCTGTCTGTGTCCTTCCATTTAATTTGGGATTCTGGCTGCTTCCCTCCTCCTGCAACTCTCCTCAGCATCTGCTTGTGTTCTCCTTCATGATGTAGATCCTGAGTTCTTAGCCTAACTCCTCATATTTCCTATCTTCTCAGGCTCTTCATTCGAGAATTTAATTCCTGACCATGATTTTGTCCTGGAGGATTCACAGCACCTACAAAATCTTCTATTAGTATTCCTCAAATTCTTTGCAGTGCTTTTCTCCCAACCATACTTTTGTAATATATATTTAAAAAAATACTGGAAATGTAAAATTAAAAAACAGAAGAGACTTCAAAGTTAAACTAATATTTCTTTGAAGAACAAAACTTCCATATCACACATTAAAATAAATCACTTAATAAATGAAGTTTAAAAGTAAAGACAAAAAAGTAGACATTGATTTATGGTTACCTTTAACATAGAATTATTCCACAAATTGCCATAAATTTTCTAAATGCTTACTTTCAGTTTGCATACTTACTTTGTTTACAGTGTAACTGGTAGTTGTGGGCCAGCATCTGACCACAGATCACCTGAGCACTTTTTTCAAAGCTTTTATTCCATACAGTCTTCTTCTTACTTTAAAATGTAATCCAAGTTTATAAAGTCAAGATTTAATACAAAATAGTAACCAGCATCGATTAACCAGTTTACACATCCATCCTTCTCTGACTTTTTCTGATTTCATATATTAAGAACACAGTGGTAGTTTGAACAATTAGTACAATTGAACAATCCCAGCTGTTCTGAAAAGGATGATAATTTAGAATTTGCAATTCATAATCTTTAAAATTAGGCTCACAACTTTTCAAATCTTGATTCAGTTAAGAAGACCGAATAGCTATTGGTATTAATCATAAAAATGGGGGTTACATGCATTGCAAGGGCTTTGTTATGAAAGAATGGCTTCACATCTAAGTTTCTAACATTTATTAGCTACTTGAATATGGCAAGCTACTCAGGACCAATGAGTCTTTGTTCACTAGTTATGAAAAGAGGCAAATAACACTGGCATTAGAGAGTTAGGAAGTGAATACATGTATGAAGTAAATCTTACATATCTGCCTTTGTGGTAAAACTTACCTACCACATCATGTCAAGTCTATAGGTCTATGAAAAGCCTTCCTACATTGTTGTCTTGGGTCCTGCATTTATTTCTGGGGTTAAGTGAGGATAAAGACTCTTTAAGAGGTAGCAGTATTGCTGAAAATTTCAGGAGCTAAAAAACAAACCTTGTAGGTAATATGTACCATACAAATGGATATGTTAAAAGGTGTCCATAATTTATTGAGTGAAAAAGTTGCTTCTATTGTATGATTCCATTTTGTGGAAATAGATATACATTTAGATATTTGTCTATAAAAAGATTTCTTTAAACTGCTAGAGACTTAAAAACTTATTATTTATTGGATGAACATACTTTAATCCATCAACAAACTTTACTAAAGCAAGCTTGTTTACCAGTAAAACATGTAGTACAGGAGTAGAGAGAAAATAGATATAATACAAATTGAACCTCACATGAAGATACTCATGTTTCACTAATAACTATAAAGTACACTGAAAATACAAAATGCTGGGTAAATGATAAGAATTTTTATTAAGTATTAGTCATTAATTGGTCAGAGGCAGAATAACACATTTGATACATGAAAATCTTCATATGAGCTGGCCAAGCCTTAAATCCCACTAACATCTCACCTACATGGAAGAATGATAAAGAAATTAAAAACAGGGCTAGTGTACTTCATTGAAGGGTCTCTTCCAGTCTCCCCAGTTTTGGATCCTACCACCTTGCATTCTCCATAGTCATCACCTTTAGAACACTGGCAAAATTTTGCATTACTTTGGTCTTTCAGTTCAGTTCAGTTCAGTTCTTTAGTTCCACAGAAACAGTGCTTTGCCTCATTTTCTCCAAAGATGAAGTCATAGCAACATTCAAATAGGTATGATGTTTTTAGCAAAGTGATACTGAAAGGGACAGGGCCTTTCTTCCCAAATGTTGGGCTAAATCACACTTGAGAAATTTCTGCTTTTATAATAAAGAGTTCTGATATTATTGATACTGACATGAAAATATTACTTGTCATTTTTGGGAAAATAGTTGATTATACTTAATTATAAAAAACATAGCATATTTTCTTTCATTTGTACTTAATTTCTATCATTCATGGAAGCTGCAGTGTGGAAAACCTTGCATGGAGTCATACTCAAGTTTCCTTAGTATGCTCCCATAGCACAGAAACAGAGCTGCTCAGCACAGAGGTGACCAATGGTCCATATGCACTTCAATTTACAATCAATTCAGCCATTAATACCAGTAGAAATCACTCTAAAATGAGCATGATACTGAAATGTGCACCCTAAGTCATTCTCCTAAAAATAGAGAGCACATTCTTAAACTTTATAATCCTTCTCTGTAGAGTTCTGAGAACTACAGAAATAGGCAGAAATACTAGCAGTCACTTGATCACCTAGGTAGGGTCAGCATTTTTTTCCTATGGAGACCAAGTTTAGTAAAAGGATTATTATTTCAAATAAGGATATGTGAAAATTATTTTACTCCTATTTGAAGAAACGAGCTTTCCACTGTACCATGCTGATTTCCAACTGAGTAGCTAAGTAACACTAAGAAGGAAATGTAAAAAAAGAGGAGACAAGGTAGATTTCTTGATAAATAAATCTCTACTAGAGATAACGGAATGAATTCAGCAATTTCATATTTCAAAATTATATGTGAAATCTCATCATTTGTTTAAATTGACTAAGTACCTCTTAGGGTAAAGAGATTCTGAATCCAGTTCTGACGTGTGTGTATTCAGACTACCAAGCAATGCTCTGACACCAGTTGGGGGTTCCTACAATTTAACTCAGTACTGACATAGTCCACCAGAGATAGCTTCAGGTCCCACAGATTAATGCATCAGTCCTACGAGACTCTCTCTCTCTCTCTCTCTCACACACACACACACACACATATATACACACATACTTCAAATGCCAGCCACAGGTCCAGGTTGTCACCTATGCTTCTGAAACATCAAGAAAGATCGGAGATTCCAATGACACCTTCCTTGGGTTTTATTAATTTGCTAGAGTAGCTCACAGAACTCAGAGAAAAATTTTACTTACTAACTCACTGGTTTATTAGTGAACAGATGCACCTCTGAAACAACCAGATGGAAGAGATGTCTAGGGTAAGGCATGGGGAAGGCATAGAGTATCCAAGCTGTCTTTCAGCATATCACTCTCCTTGAATCTCCAGGTGTTTACCAAGAGCTCTCTAAACTATGAAAGCTCTCCAAAACCCTGTCTTTTGGGTTTTTTTTTTTTTTAATGGTGGCTTCGTTACTTAGGCATGATTGAGAAAATCACTGGTTTTGTTATAATTGAATTCACTCTCCAGTCCCCTGTCAACTTCCTGGATATCAGGTTCCAAACTTCAAATCACAATTTTCCTGGCAACCAGTCCTCATCCTTAAGTGGGTTCCAAAAGTCACCTCATTCATATAACAAAAGACACATTTTTTCAGAAATCCTACTTTAGGTACTGAGAACCTGCAGTGAAAAAAACAATGATGAAGTCCTGGTTCTCAAGGGACTTGGATTCTATCAAGAACAATGACAATAAATTTTTTAAAATGTATAGTATTTTGAGTGGAGAAAAGAACTAAGAGGAAAAACAGAGGAATGGAAACTATCTTTGGATAAAAGCGTTCCCTTTTTTATAGGGTAACATGAGCTCTTTGCTGGTTAGATGATATTTAGGCAAGACATAAAAGAAGTGAGCAATACATGCACATATTTGGAGAAGATAATTTCAGAAAAAGTAACAAGAAATACAAAGACTTAGAGAGATAATGTCATGCTTTATAAAGCTGCATGGAGCCCATTTTTACTCAATCACTATAGGGAGGCTCAGTAGACTCAGAGTGAAATCACAAAAGGAATGTGTGATGGTCAATCATGCCTTGTAGATGGAAGAAAGATTGGGTTTTATTCAGGCTTGGATAGAAAGTCACTGAAAGCTATGAATGAAAATGAAATATTCTTCTAAAAGCCAAATTGTGATATTGCTCCCATTATAGGGGACTGGAATGTGAAAGCAGGAAGTCAAGAAACACCTGGAATAACAGGTAAATTTGGCCTTGGAGTACAAAATGAAGCATGGCAAAAGCTAACAGACTTTTGCCAAGAGAATGCACTGGTCATAACAAACACCCTCTTCCAACAACACCAGAGAAGACTCTACACAAGAACATCACGAGATGGCCAATACTGAAATCAGATTGATTATATTCTTTGCAGCCATAGATGGAGAAATTCTATACAGTCAGCAAAAATAAGACCGGGAGCTGACTGTGGCTCAGATCATCAACCCCATATTGCCAAATTCAGACTTAAATTGAAGAAAGTAGGGAAAACCACCAGACCATTCAGGTATGATCCAAATCAAATCCCTTAGGATTATACAGTGGAAGTGAGAAATAGATTTAAGGGATTAGATCTGATAGAGTGCCTGATGAACTATGGACGGATGTTCATGACATTGTACAGAGAAAGAAATCAAGACCATCCCCCAGAAAAAGAAATGCAAAGAAGAAAAATGGCTGTCTGAGGAGGCCTTACAAATAGCTGTGAAGAGAAGCAAAAAGCAAAGGAGAAAAGGAAAGATATACCCAACTGAATGCAGAGTTTCAAAGAATAGCAAGGAGAGATAAGAAAGTCTTCCACAGCAATCAATGTAAAGAAATAGAGGGAAACAATAGAATGGGAAAGACTAGAGATCTCTTCAAGAAAATTAGAGATACCAAGGGAACATTTCATGCAAAGATGGGCTCGATAAAGGACAGAAATGGTATGGACCTAACAGAAGCAGAAGATATTAAGAAGAGGTGGCAAGAATACACAGAAGAACTTTACAAAAAAGATTTTCAGGAGCCAGGTAATCAACATAGTGTGATCACTCACCTAGAGCCAGACATCTGGAAATGTGAAGTCAAGTGGGCCTTAGAGAGCATCACTACAAACAAGGCTAGTGGAGATGATGGACTCCCAGTTGAGCTAATTCAGTTCCTAAAAGATGATGCTATGGAAGTGCTGCATTCAATATGCCAGCAAATTTAGAAAACTCAGCAGTGGCCACAGGACTGGAAAAGGTCAGTTTTCATTCCAATCCCAAAGAAAGGCAATGCCAAAGAATGCTCAAACTACCACGCAATTGCACTCATCTCACATGCTAGCAAAGTAATGCTCAAAATTCTCCAAGCCAGGCCTCAGCAATATGTGAACCATGAACTTCCAGATGTTCAAACTGGTTTTAGAAAAGGCAGAGGAACCAGAGACCAAATTGCCAACATCCACTGGATCATCAGAAAAGAGAGTTCCAGAAAAATATCTATTTCTGCTTCATTGACTATGCCAAAGTTTTTGACTGTGTGGATCACAATAAAGTGTGGAAAATTCTGAAAGAGATTGGAATACCAGACCACCTGACCTGCCTCTTGAGAAAACTGTATGCAGGTCAGGAAGCAACAGTTAGAACTGGACATGGAACAGCAGACTGGTTCCAAATAGGGAAAAAAGTATGTCTAGGCTGTAAATTGTCACCTTGCTTATTTAACCTATTTGCAAAGTACATCATGAGAAACGCTGGGTGGAAGAAGCATAAGCTAGAATCAAGGTTGATGGTAGAATATCAATAACCTCAGATATGCAGATGACACCACCCTTATGGCAGAAAGTGAAGAACTAAAAAGCCTCTTGATGAAAGTGAAAGAGGAGAGTGAAAAAATTGGCTTAAAGCTCAACATTCAGAAAATTAAGATCATGGCATCTGGCCCCATCACTTCATGGGAAATAGATGGGGAAACAGTTGAAATAGTTCAGTTCAGTTCAGTCAGTTCAGTTCAGTTCAGTAGCTCAGTCGTGTCCTACTCTCCGCGACCCCATGAATCTCACCACGCCAGGCCTTTGGCTACAAAATCACTGCAGATGGTGATTGCAGCCATGAAATTGAAAGACGCATACTCCTTGGAAGGAAAGTTATGATCAACCTAGATAGCATATTAAAAAGCAGAGACATTTCTTTGTCAACAAAGTCCATCTAGTCAAAGCTATAGTTTTTCCAGTATTCATGTATGGATGTGAGAGTTGGACTGTAAAGAAATCTGAGCACCAAAGAACTGATGCTTTTGAACTGTGGTGTTGGAGAAGACTCCTGAGAGTCCCTTGGACTGCAAGGAGATCTAACCAGTCCATCCTAAAGGAGATCAGTCCTGGGTGTTCATTGGAAAGACTGATGTTGAAGCTGAAACTCCAATACTTTGGCCACCTGATGTGAAGAACTGACTCATTTGAAAAGATCCTGATGCTAGGATAGATTAAGGGCAGAAGGAGATCGGGACAACAGAGGATGTGATGGTTGGACAGCATCACCAAATCGGTGGACATGAGTTTGGGTGAACTCCGGGAGTTGGTGATGGACAGGGAGGCCTGGTGTGCTGTGGCTCATGGATGGCAAAGAGTCAGACACAATTGAGAGACTGAACCGAACTGAGAAAGAGGTAAAGTAAGTAATTCTGCCTTTCTGGTTGTATGATTCTTCTATTATCTATTAATTTAAATCCATACAATTCACACCATTTAATTTGTGTATTTTCTTTCTATTAGTTCTATTAAGTTCAGTTTCTCAGTCGTTTCTGACTCTTTGCGACCCCATGGACTGCAGCACACCTGGCTTCCCTATCCATCACCAACTCGCAGAGCTTACTCAACCTCATGTCCATCGAGTTGGTGATGCCATCCAACCATCTCATCCTCTGTTGTCCTTCTCTTTCTGCCTTGAATCTTTCCCACCATCAGGGTCTTTTCCAATGATTCAGTCTTTGCATCAGGTAGCCAAAGTATTGAGTTTCAGCTTCAGCATCAGTATTCCAAGGAATATTCAGGATTGATTTCTTTTAGGATGGACTGGTTAGATCTCCTTGCAGTCCAAGGAACTCTTAAGAGTCCTCTCCAACATCACAAAAGATGTCTCTTTCCATATCTAGAACTAAATCATCAGTTTGGTTCATTGCAGATCTTAACAATTTTATTTTAAGAGAAAACTGAGATCACTAAGAACTGCTGCATTGGGGAAAAAAATAAAAAATCTGTGGGTTTTGAGACTTGAATCTTCATTCAGATTGAAACAAGAATCCAGAGATATTTAAAACCAAAAAGGTTTTTAGAAACACACTTGGTTCTAGATTCAAGTGTAAGGATTCACTGCACAATTCTTATGGACTTGAAAATAGAGGGTTTCCATCATGATCTATCATATAAGAAAGTGAAAAATGTACATTGTGTGACAATGTGTGTGCTTGGGGTGGGGGGAGAAATACATATATATATAACCCAGGACACACTTCTTCAGCTTCAGATTCTAATAAATGAGGGGCTGTTGGCTTTTAACATCACAACCAGTGAGAAGCCTAGAAGCCAACAGGAAATAAGAAGGTTGCCAGAAAAGCTGACCAATGAATTCATTGCTTTTCCCTGGACTGTCAGAACTCTTTTCAAAGTTGGCTTTTCACTGGGCCAGTGTATCAAGTCATTAGTTCTTGGTGAATCAGACAGAAGAAGATCAAGAAGGGAAACCCTTAGAACCAATCTTGGAAGACATTTTTTAAGAGTTGGTCTTGCCTGCTTTTTTTTCTTTCTGTTTTGTATTGTCTTTAGCTTGACGTTCTGAAATCAGAATCTTAATTTGGAATCTTAATTTTGAAAATTTAATTTGTTAAAATTATAAAATAATATTTTATTATTCAATTCCTTGAATAAAAAATAATAGCCTATAATATAATGTGCTGTTGAATATATTTTTCAAAATAAAACTACTCAATTTTGTACTTACAAAATTAAAGAAATGCATGACAGATCATAACGTTTAGTTAGGTTATTTCTTCTGAATTTGCAGATGGTTACTGTAAGGGTATTCTTAAGGATGTTTAGCCTTATATTGTATATGGTTTTCTCTATGAGGAAATGAAAATATGAGTAACTGTCTAGTCTCATTAGTACTTTTTTCAGAAGAATTTGTTTTTAGAAATTGATTCTGATAGCTATGTTACTTTCTTGCTTATTGTTTTGTGTCTAACCTCTAGCCAAGAATTTATGACATGATAATGTGCATCTTACTTTGTGCTCCTCCTTTTCATTTGCTTTAATTTTAAAATATTTTAATTTAACTTTGTTTTATATATATATATACATATATTTGACTTTGCTATATACAGATCATTTAACCAGTTTTAGAATAAGTTTGGTTTGAAATGAATGTAAATGTGTACTTTAATTTATTTAGGATGTGTTAATCAAATAATGAAACTATTAAGTAATTAAAATGAATAATAATGGGGGAGTAGAAAAAAATGCTTTCTGTAATCAGTTTTGAAATGGATTTTGACATGTTTGAGGGACCTACAATGGTAAAAATACAGAAAAATCCTTCAAAACTAACCAAAAAAAGGCAACTATACAAGAAAAAATGGGCATGATCAAGCTCTAGACGTAAGACAAATAGCAGTTTGAAGGGGATCAAAGAAGTGTCGGGTTTCCAGGCAGGCTGCCCTAAAATGTGCTTCAATTTCATTTTGATTATTTGAACTAAAAGTATTTAAGCTATGGCCAGCAGATACAATAGGGAGACTTTGACACTTCTCCCTGAAATCATGAAATAAATCTTCCATATGAAAGTTGCCCTCCCTGTACTGGGAAGTAGAAAGACAGTCTTATCGTCACTGGAGTGGTTTGCCATGCCCTCCTCCAAGGATCTTCCTGACCCAGGGATTGAACCTGCATCTCCTTCACTGGCAGGTGGTTCTTTACCATTGGGCTTCCTGGTGGCTCAGATGGTAAAGCATCTACCTGCAATGTGGGAGACCTAGGTTCGAGCCCTGGGTCAGGAAGATCCCCTCGGGAAGGAAATGGCAACCCATTCCAGTACTCTTGCCTGGAAAATTCCATAGTCTGAGGAGCCTGGTAGGCTACAGTCCATGGGGTCGCAGAAAGTCAGACACAGCTAAATGGCTTCACTTCCTTTACCATTAGTGTCACCTAAGAAACCTTATCATCAGAGATAGGGAATTTAAGGCCAAGAAGCCTGTTAAACAAAGCTTGTTACTTCTTTACTAATTTACTACCCAAGTCCAAACTTTGTTTAAATTCCTTACTAATTAAGCACCTAAACCTAGGTTTTTTTGTCCTGACAATTCCTCTCAAAGGTATTGTTTCTTTCTCTAAAAAGTATAAAAACTGCCTGCTTTGACCACTTCTTAAATCCCATTTTTATGAGACTTCCATGCAGATGATTTTCTTGGTTTTACCTGTTAATCTGTCTTGGGTCAATTTTATTATTAGCCTGGCCATGAGAACTCAAGAGGGATAGAGGAGGGAATTTCCCCAACAGAAGATAGGGTTCAAAATCAACAAGGGAAATCTAAAATAGAGTAGGTACCATGTCAGGCAAGCCAACAGTGACAAGTAGGAATTAATTAAGTGCAGTAAGACTGAATTTGGAAATAGCATGTTCCCCAAGAGCAAAGGCAAGTTCAGAGATATGGAGCTCAGGTTAAACTTAACTGAAGAAGTAGGCTTCTGTTTTCATTCAAGGTATAAGTCCTTATGGAGTCGGCTGGGAAAGAAGGTTGGGAACCTGAAGCTTTTAGTTGATGTCCAGAGAAGAGATAGGACATGAAGTATAGAGGCAGTGGCATAGCAGAGTGAAAACCTAATAACTGAAATTGGGCATTAAAATTTGAGTGATAAATGGAACTCAGAACAAGATAACAGCAAAAATGAACAAAATATCATCATCTGATAGGGATGAGTGAGTGTAAACTCAAGACAACCACAAATGAGGTGGCTTTCTATATTCAGTTCAGTTCAGTCGCTCAGTCGTGTCCGACTCTTTGCGACCCCATGAATCACAGCATGCCAGGCCTCCCTGTCCATCACCAGCTCCCAGAGTTCACCCAAACTCATGTCCATTGAGTCGGTGATGCCATCCAGCCATCTCATCCTCTGTCATCCCCTTCTCCTCCTGTCCCCTATCCCTCCCAGCATCAGGATCTTTTCCAATGAGGCAACTCTTCGCATGAGGTGGGCAAACTATTGGAGTTTCAGCTTTAGCATCATCCTTCCAATGAACACTCAGGACTGATTTCCCTTAGGATGGACTGGTTGGACTTCCTTTCATTAAGGACTTAATATACGTGCTCTGTCCTGTACATGGGGACAGATTATTCCAGGTGTCATTGGTCCTTAAACAGGGCCTAGGAATTCACTTAGATAGAAACTCATGTTCCCTGGGAGCTCTAGCAAGCAGAGGTCACGAAAATTCTAAAGGTGGTTTCAGATCAGGATAGAGTTAAGTTTAGCATTCAGCAATGAGGCCACAATAGGAATGGCTTTCCCTTTTATTAGCAAGCAGTGCTAATTATGGTAATGTTTTCTCCTCACTCTCATTTGCTGTAGTCTACCATAACTGGCTTTATTACTTTGTACAAAGCGTACAGTCTTTACATCCCTTTACATCTCTCCTGAATACTTTTCAAATTAATAGTCCTAAAGAGTCATTTCTTTCATTATTTTGCCCATGTCCAGGAATATACAATAGTATTTTACTTTCTATGGGGAAAAATGTCCTTGAATATTTATACTTTCATTCAGACTATCCACTGGTTATCAATGGCTCTTATGCACTTTGCTCCCCAGCAGAGAGATGACACTGATGTTCACCATTCCAAACTCTTCAGTCCCCCTTTAAAGTCTTGATTCACTCTCTCTGTCACTACTCTTAGGTTGTAATTACATGAATTTAATCATTACTTAATTTCTTTAGCCTGCAAGTGTTTCATTTCCCTGACATGATTTTAGCTATTTAAGGACAAGTTCTCAGTTCGTGTACACTCAGTAAATAATTGGTTATCTGGATTTTGTCAATTGACTAAAAAGACTTTATTAATTAGCATATGATTCATTTTCTAATCTTTTTATATAATTTTTCATCAAAAATACAGTTATTGGCTTTTTCTAGCAATTTCTGTAAAATTCTAAAATATTTCTGCTGTGTTTTTCTCTTAATTTAGTTTTTTGCCATCCTCTGCAACTTCTAATTGTACGAGATTTTTCATGCTATTTTGTAAAGTTAGAGATTCGGTGAGATGAGGCTTTAATCACGTTTGAACAAGTCGCGTTTGAACAAGGGAGATAGTTACACCATGGAAGAGTTTTTCTTAGGGGCTGAAAGTGTTAGTTGCTCATTTGTGTCTGACTCTTTGTGATCCCATGGACTGTAGCCTGCCAGGCTACTCTGTCCATGGAATTTTCCAGGCAAGAATATTGGAGTGGGTATCCATTCCCTTCTCCAGGGGATCTTCCCGACCCAGGAATCAGACTTGGGTCTCCCGCATTATGGGCAGATTCCTTACCGTCTGAGCCACCAGAAAAGCCCTTCTTAGAGAGTAACAGGGAGCAAACTTTTGTCCCAAGCCACACCAAGAAGGTTCCTTTCCACTTGTCCTAACATCACATGACTGTAATGTGAGATTTGTAGCTGTGAAGTGTGCCTGCATTAAATGACTCTCAGGCTTGCACTGCACAAATCTGTCAGCATCCAAATGCTCCCAGGAAAAGTAAAACCAGGGGACTAAAGAGAAAAGTGTCAAGATAGTTTGACAACTTTATTGGTGTTAATGTTATAGCCTCTGCTGACTCTAGAATCAAACTGACCCATCTTTTTCCTCTCAGACTCATCACTGGCAAACAGTAAATGTCAAACTCTCCAGGTGATGAATGGAGAAGAAAAATAAAAGACCAATACTCACAAGATCCTGTAACATACGAAATGTGTAGGTTCCTTTCTTTTTATTTCTAAACCCAGAGAGAAATCTCAGCATTACACTGTTTGGATTCTTAAAACCTGTTTATAGCACAAATGATAATACTATAAGAGCTACATCAGGGCTTGGTCTCCAATGAACTCACTACATTAAAAAAAGTATTACAGTTTCTTTTTTTATATCACACAAAATCAAAGACTCTAGTAGGTGCTCAGTAATAGGGGACTCCATAGATTATTCTAGTAGCGACTTGCAAAATACATGGCTACTTTTATTACTTTAGCTTCTTCGTAAATAGTCTATATTACACATAGCCTTTTTGATAAAGCCAAAGCAATAGAAAACAAAATCGGTACCCACCAGGTCGACAGAAGTTTGCTTTCCGAATTTACACTCACATGCACATACACAATCATGCATATACAAACACAAGGTATATTATATTTTTATTATATATACATTTTTATATATCGATTATCAAGATCAAAGTGAAACTTGGATTTTTGGCTACCTTAACTCTCAGTTACTAGCCCAGATGTCAGGTGTTTCCCTTTCCTACCAGCCTGTTTCTGTCTACCTCATTCAAATCACTATGAAAACATTAACCCCTTCACTGCTTTATGTTTCAATGCAAAGAAATAGAGGAAAACAATAGAATGGGAAAGACTAGAGATCTCTTCAAGAAAATTAGAGACACCAAGGGAACATTTCATACAAAAATGGGCACAATAAAAAACAGAAATGGTATTGACCTAAAAGAAGCAGAAGATATTAAGAGGTGGTAAGAATACACAGAAGAACTGTACAAAAAGATCTTCATGACCCAGATAACCACGATGGTGTGATCACTCACCTAGAGCCAGACATCCTGTAATGTGGAGTCAAGTGGGCCTTAGGAAGCATCACTATGAACAAAGCTAGTGGAGATAATGGAATTCCAGCTGAGCTATTTCAAATCCTGAAAGACGATGCTGTGAAAGTGCTGCATTCAATATGCCAGCAAATTTGGAAAACTCAGCAGTGGCAACAGGACTGGAAAAAGGTCAGTTTTCATTCCAATCCCAAAGAAAGGTAATACCAAAGAATGTTATAACTACCACACAATTGCACTCATCTCACATGCTAGCAAAGTAATGCTCAAAATTCTTGAAGTCAGAGCCCTAAGAGTACATGAAACATGAACTTCCAGATGTTCAAGCTGGATTTAGAAAAGGCAGAGGAACCAGAGATCAAATTGCCAACATCTGTTGGATCATCAAAAAAGTAAGAGAGTTCCAGAAAAACATCTATTTCTGCTTTTTTGACTACGCCAAAGATTTTGACTGTGTGGATCACAGCAAACTGTCAGAAATTCTTAAAGAGGTAGGAATATCACACCACCTGACCTGCCTCCTGAGAAATCTGTATGCAGTTCAAGAAGCAACAGTTAGAACCGGCCATGGTACAACAGACTGGTTCCAAATTGGGAAAAGAGTACGTCAAGGCTGCATATTATCACCCTGCTTATTTTACTGATATGCAGAGTACATCATGCAAAATACCAGGCTGGATGAAACACAAGCTGGAATCAAGATTGCCAGGAGAAATATCAACAACCTCAGATATGCAGATGACACCACTCTTATGGCAGAAAGTGAAGGGGAACTAAAAAGCCTCTTGATGAAAGTGAAAGAGGAGAGTGAAAAAGTTGGCTTAAAGCTCAACTTTCAGAAAACTAAGATCATGGCATCCAGTCCAATCACTTCATGGCAAATAGATGTGGAAACAATGGAAACAGTGAGAGACTATTTTTGGGGGCTCCAAAATCACTGCAGATGGTGACTGCACTCATGAAATTAAAAGACACTTACTCCTTGGAAGGAAAGTTATGACCAACCTAGACACTGTATTAAAAGGCAGAGACATTACTTTGCCAACAAAGGTCTGTCTAGTCAAAGCTATGGTTTTTCCAGTAGTCATGTATGGATGTGAGAGATGAATATAAAGAAAGCTGAGTGGCGAAGAACTGATGCTTTTGAACTGTGGTGTTGGAGAAGACTCTTGAGAGATCCTTGGACTGCAAGGAGATCCAACCAGTCTATATTAAAGGAAATCAGTCCTGAATATTCATTGGAAGGACTGATGCTGAAGCTGAAACTCCAATACTTTGGCCACCTGATGCGAAGTACTAACTCATTGGAAAAGATCCTGATGCTGGGAAAGATTGAGGGCAGGAGGAGAAGGGAACGACAGACTATGAGATGGTTAGATGGCGTCACTGACTCAATGGACACGAGTGTGAGCAGGCTCCGGAAGTTCGCAATGGACAGGAAAGCCTGGCGTGCTACAGACCGTGGGGTCACAAAGAGTCAAACATGACTGAAAACTGAGCTGAACTTCTTTGTGTTTTAGTCCTGTCACACTCCTCATTTCAGGATTTTAGTTTTGTTAAAGATTATTTAAGGAAGGCAGATAGAGATTTACGTCATGCACATTTACCATTTCCCCTTTAGACACTCTGTTCTCCTTTCTCTGCTTATTCACTGTAGCCAAACTTGTCTCCTCCTCTGTTTTGGCTCTTCTCCTGAGCTGTGATTGTCTCCACCAGTTCCTCCTTCTTCTCCACTGAAATGACCACAGGTGGTGGTGCTGGTTTAGTTTCTCTTTTCTGACTCTTGCAACCTCAGGGACTGTAGCCTGCTGGGCTCCTCTGTCCATGGTATTTATTTCCCCAGGCAAGAATACTGGAGTGGGTTGCCGTTTCCTTCTCTGGGGGATCTTCCTGACCCAGTGACTGAACCCGGCTCTCCTGTGTTGCAGGTGGTCCCGCCTGCATTGCAGGTGGGACATTTACCAGCTGAGCCATCGTGGAAGCCCACAGCCCCTTTCCTTAAAAACCCTAAGCATCAGACCAACACCCAGGACAGAAAAACTCATTTCTGTCTCAGAGTAGCCTCATGTGCATACATGAATCTCAGGACACAAATTCCAGTGTGCATATAAAGCAATGCTTCCCTTTGTGTCTTAAAGACCACTGTAATTTTATTTTTGTGCCTTATTCTCCTAAGCTTGAGGCACTATAATATCCATCATTGCACAGTCTTTCCTTTTGTCTACATTATGCTTCATGTCAAGGTCTTACACCACATTACGGAGGCAGTTTCATAGTCACTGAGATGTCCCTCACTCTTCTCTCAGTGACTGTTCAGACCTGGGGATGGTACGCTATAAGTAAAAGAAATCTGTGATGGGCACCATAAATCTGATGCCTAGATGTACCAGGTACCCTTTCTTGTCTCACAGTCTCCCACATCCATGGTGCTCCCGTGAGAAAGCTGGTCTCAAGACATATTACTCAGAGAAAGGCAGTCTCTCCATGTGTCTCCTCCAGTAAGAAGAATCTGCTTCAGTTTCTGAAAAAGCTTGACTCACCAGCCAACCCTCTTGATCCTTAATAGATTCAGTCTCTATTCAAGGATCCTCTTCTTCCATTTGGGCAGATCTAAGTTCCCCCGGGAATTTAATTTGAGAAAATCAAAGTCAGTAAATTTTGAAGATCATCTTGGCTTTCATGCCTGACACATAACTAAGGGAGTTAAGTAAAAAATGCCACCTACCTGTGTAGGAAAGAAAGCAAGAAGGAGTAATTAAAATATAAATTCATATCTCAAAATAGGATCAATCTAGGAAAAAATACTTTTAATAAAAAGTTGATCTTTCTTTCTCTCTGCACACACAGAAATTCTGGTTCTCTGTATAGTACTAAAAAAATTATTTTCTCTGTATAGTTGCAAATTCACTGAAATTATTACTTACTATCTTCCAGCAATACTCATTAGTCATAACTACAACACAGAATTGTTTTCTATTTCAGCCATATATATTTTATCCCTTACATAATAAATTCTTTAATACTAAAGGTCATATTTCACCTTCATTGTTTAGTTGCTAAGTCATAGCCGACTCTTTGTGACCCTATGGTCTGTAGCCCACCAGGCTCCTCTGTGCATGGGATTTACCAAGCAAGAACACTCAAATGGGTTGCTGTTCCCTTCTTCAGAGGATCTTCTAGACCCAGGGATTGAACCTGCATCTCCTGCACTGCAGGGCGGGTCTTTACCACTGAGCCACCAGGGAAGCCCAAAGATTTCATTATTTAACCTATAAATCATAAGGATACATTATAGGAATTCCATATAACAGACATTTAAGAGTCATTTGTTGAATGGATGGTTGAAGAATGAGCTAAATTTAGAAGTTTGATAACAGATACACACATACATACACACACAAACACACATACAAACACACAAAATTATTGGAAGTTTATAAAACATCTGTCATAAAGAAGATTCATTTTTTCTCCCCTATTCACTAATGTGCTTAACTATTACCAGGTGAATGGTGCAACTGTTCAAAGCTTAATAGGCACAGTAGTTAGGCTTGTTTGGGCATTATTAGAAAACACTAACATTTGGCTGCAATACTTATTTAAAATCTTCTATTTAGTGTAGTTTCATTCTTGGGCTTTGAAAGGTTAAATAACCAAAGTCATATTAAACAGTATGTATCTGCAGACTATGATCACATAATCACACTGATTACCATCTTTTGTAATCCATTTAATGAGTAATATGGACAAGACATGCTTCAGAATTATAATTATCTGATTGTCCATTTTCAATTATAGGTTTAAATTAGAGGGAAAATCTTATGTACTTTACATGTTAGAACTATCAGCCAGTTGAAGTAAAAATTAAATTAAAACTTATGAAAATATAGTCACCCAGGAAAATATACACAAATATTCATACACTTCACTTGAAACAGCCAAAATCTAGAAATGGTGAAAAAGTCCCTCAGATGTCCAGCAGATGGGTGGTTAAACAAACTGGTCCATTGATACAAGGCATAATTTCTTAGCAATAAAAAATGATCAAACAATCTATACATGCAACTACTTGGATGGGTCTTCAGAGAACTGTATTGAGTAAAAAAAAGCCAATCCTGAATGGCAGTATATTGGATGATTCTATTTCTATAATGAAGATGGTTATTTTGAGACATTAGTCTGCCATCTTATCTGTCAGCTAGGCTTTCCAACTGTATTCCTTGCCTCAACACCAGGTTAATGGGCCTGTCATGTGGCAAGCAGACTGAAACTGGACTCAAATTTGGCTTAGCCAGCCCAGAAACCTTGCTACTTGTGGCTACCTGGCCCCGGGTGTGTATCAAGGAATACTGGGGCAAGACCTTAGCAGCTGCTGGGACCATTTGTCCTAAGGATCTTCCCTTCAAGATTCCCTGAAGTGGCACCAGCTTCCCCAGTGCCTGGCAGTTGAGGCAAGAAACTGACATTGATGGGACTAAATTTTGTAGGGTCCAGGAGGCGGCCAAGAGGAACAAACCCACGTCCAAGTGGCGGTGGCTGCGCGGGCACAGGAGGTCTGAGAGGAGCTACTCCACATTCAAGGTCAGGAGGGGCGGCCATGAGGAGATACCCCTCGGCCAAGGTAAGGAGCAATGGCTGTGCTTTGCTGGAGCAGCCGTGAAGAGATACCCCACGACCAAGGTAAGAGAAACCCAAGTAAGACAGTAGGTATTGCAAGAGGGCATCAGAGGGCAGACACACTGAAATAATAATCATAGAAAACTAGTCAATATGATCACATGGACTTGTCTAACTCAATGAAACTAAGCCATGCCGTGTGGGGCCACCCAAGACGGGCAGGTCATGGTGGAGAGGTCTGACAGAATGTGGTCCACTGGAGAAGGGAAGGGAAAACCAATTCAGTATTCTTGCCTTGAGAACCCCATGAACATTATCAAAAGGCAAAATGATAGGATACTGAATGAGGAATTCCCCAGGTCAGTAGGTGCCCAATATGCTATTGGAGATCAGTGGAGAAATAAATCCAGAAAGAATGAAGGGAAGGAGACAAAGCAAAAAAATACCCAGTTGTGGATGTGACTGGTGATAGAAGCAAGGGCCAATGCTGTAAGGGCAATATTGCATAGGAACCTGAAATGTTAAGTCCATGAAGCAAGACAAATTGAAAGTGGTCAAACAGGAGATGGCAAGAGTGAACATTGACATTCTAGGGATCAGTGAACTAAAATGGACTGGAATGGGTGAATTTAACTCAGATGACCATTATATCTACTACTGTGGGCAGGAATCCCTTAGAAGAAATGGAGTAGCCATCATGGTCAACAAAAGAGTCAAAAATGCAGTACTTGGATGCAATTTCCAATGACAGAATGATCTCTGTTCGTTTCCAAGGCAAACCATTCAATATTACAGTAATCCAAGCCTATACCCCAACCAGTAATGCTGAAGAAGCTGAAGTTGAACGGTTCTATGAAAACCTACAAGACGTTTTAGAACTAACACCCACAAAAGATGTCCTTTTCATTATAGGGGACTGGAATGAAAAAGTAGGAAGTCAAGAAACACCTGGAGTAACAGGCAAATTTGGCCTTGGAGTACAGAATGAAGTAGGGCAAAGACTAATAGAGTTTTGCCAAGAGAACGCACTGGTCATAGCAAACACCCTCTTCCAACAACACAAGAGAAGACTCTACACATGGACATCACCAGATGGTCAACACCGAAATCATATTGATTATATTCTTTGCAGCCAAAGATGGAGAAGCTGTATACAGTTAGCAAAAACCAGACTGGGAGCTGACTGTGGCTCAGATCATGAATTCCTTATTGTCAAATTCAGACTTAAATTGAAGAAAGTAGGGAAAACCACTAGACCATTCAGATATGACCTAAATCAAATCCCTCATTATTATATACTGGAAGTGAGAAATAGATTTAAGGAACTAGATCTGATAGATAGAGTACCTGATGAACTCTGGACGGAGGTTCGTGACATTGTACAAGAGACAGGGATCAAGAACATCCCCATGTAAAAGAAATGCAAAAAAGCAAAATGGCTGTCTGAGGAGGCCTTACAAATAACTGTGAAAAGAAGAAAAGCAAAAATCAATGGAGAAAAAGAAAGATATAAGCATCTGAATGCAGAGTTCCAAAGAATAGCAAGGAGAGATAAGAAAGCCTTCCTCAGTGATTAAAACAAAGAAATAGAGGAAAACAGCAGAATAGGAAAGACTAGAGATCTCTTCAAGAAAATTAGAGACCAATTGAACATTTCATGCGAAGATGGACTCAATAAAGGACAGAAATGGTATGGACCTAATGGAAGCAGAAGATATTAAGAAGAGGTGGCAAGAATACACAGAAGAATTGAACCAAAAAAAAATTTCACAACCAAGATAATCACGATGATGTGATCACTCACCTAGAGTCAGACATCTTGGAATGTGAAGTCAGGTGGGCCTTAGAAAGTATCACTACGAACAAAGATAGTGGCAGTGATGGAATTCCAGTTGAGCTATTTCAAATCCTGAAAGATGATGCTGTGAACGTGCTGCACTCAATATGCCAATGCATATTTGGAAATACATATGCAAATTTGGAAAACTCAGCAGTTTTCACAGGACTGGAAAAGGTCAGTTTTTATCCCAATCCCAAAGAAAGGCAATGTCAAAGAATGCTCAAACTACCGCACAATTGCACACATCTCACACGCTAGCAATGTTATGCTCAAATTTCTCCAAACCAGGCTTCAGCAATACGTGAACCGTGAGCTTCCAGAAGTTCTAGCTGGTTTTAAAAAAGGCAGAGGAACCAGAGATCAAATGGCCAACATCATCTGGATCATGGATAAAGCAAAAGAGTTCCAGAAAAACATCTATTTCTGCTTTATTGACTATGCCAAAGCCTTTGACTGTGTGGATCACAATAAACTGTGGAAAATTCTGAAAGAGATGGGAATACCAGACCACCTGACCTGCCTCTTGAGAAACCTGTATGCAGGTCAGGAAGCAGCAGTTAGAACTGGACATGGAACAACAGACTGGTTCCAAATAGGAAAAGGAGTATGTTAAGGCTGTATATTGTCACCCTGCTTATTTAACTTATATACAGAGTACATCCAGAGAAGGCAATGGCAAGCCACTCCAGTACTATTACCTAGAAAATCCCATGGATGGAGGAGCCTGGTAGGCTGCAGTCTGTGGGGTCGCTAAGGGTCGGACACGATTGAGCGACTTCACTTTCACTTTTCACTTTCACACATTGGAGAAGGAAATGGCAACCGACTCCAGTGTTCTTGCCTGGAGAATCCCAAGGATGGGGGAGCCTGGTGGGCTTCCGTCTATGGGGTCACACAGAGTAGGACATGACTGAAGTGACTTAGCAGTGACAGAGTACATCATGAGGAACGCTGGGCTGGAAGAAGCACAAGCTGGAATCAAGATTGCCGGGAGAACTATCAATAACCTCAGATACCTGGATGACACCACCCTTATGGCAGAAAGTGAAGAGGAACTAAAAAGCCTCTTAATGGAAGTGAAAGAGGAGAGTGAAAAGGTTGGCTTAAAGCTCAACTTTCAGAAAACTAAGATCATGGCATCTGGTCCAATTACTTCATGGGAAATAGAGGGGGAAACCGTTTAAACAGTGTCAAACCTTATTTTGGGGGGCTCCAAAATCACTGCAGATGCTGATTGCAGCCATGAAATTAAAAGACACTTACTCCTTGGAAGGAAAGTTACGACCAACTAGATAGCATATTAAAAAGCAGAGACATTACTTTGCCAACAAAGGTCCGTCTAGTCAAGGCTATGGTTTTTCCAGTGGTCATGTATGGATGTGAGAGTTCACTTGAATGCTGATCACCGAAGAATTGATGCTTTTGAACTGTGGTGTTGGAGAAGACTCTTGAGAGTCCCTTGGACTGCAAGGGTATCCAACCAGCCCCTTCTAAAGGAGATTAGTCCTGGGTGTTCATTGGAAGGTCTGATGCTAAAGCTGAGACTCCAATACTTTGGCCACCTCATGCGAAGAGTTGACTCACTGGAAAAGAGTCTAATACTGGGAGAGATTGGGGGCAAGAGGAGAAGGTGACGACAGAGAATGAGATGGCTTGTTGGCATCACCGACTCGATGGACATGAGTTTGAGTGAACTCTGGAAGTTGGTGATGGACAGGGAGGTCTGGCGTGCTGTGATTCATGGCGCTGCAAAGAGTCTGACACAACTGAGTGACTGAACCGAACTGAACTGATTTATATATTATTTTGAACTGAATTATTTTGTAAATGGCAATCAGATTAACTATCCTCTAGAGTTAGAAACAATAGGAGTTGAGAATAGCAAAGTGGTTATAAAATGACAATACTGGAATCTTTGTGGTTGTTTCTTGACTGTAGTGGCTGATCATGTACCTACACATGTGATAAAATTGTATAGAGCAAAATGTACACATACACATTAAGTAAAATTGAGGAAATCTGACTAAGATTGGTGGATCATACCTATGTTAATATCCTGGTTGTTATATCATCAGATGATTTACAGAATGTTAGAGTTGGTGATAGACAGGGAGGCCTGGCATGCTGTGATTCATGGGGTCACAAAGAGTCGGACACAACTGAGCGACTGAACTGACTGACTTACTGACCTTTGAAAGAAGTGTGTTTTAGGATACATGGGCTCCCTCTGTATTATTTCCTACAACTGTATGAGAATCAATAATTATCTCAATAAGAGTTCATTAAAAATGCAATTCTTAAGAATTAGTGATTGCTACTGCAAAAGTAAAATGCAATAACAATGATGATATAAAAGGTATTAATTTATATCCGTAACCATTCATTAGTGATCACTTTAAAATAGAGAAATAGATTAATAGTACAAGTATTAAAAGAGTGTGTATGCGAAACAATTTAAGGATAATTCTTCTGTAATTTAACTTGTAAAACATAATAATGAAAGAATAAAAGCTAGGTATTAATTGACATAATTGAGAATTGTCTATTCTACTATTACATCTAATAATTTAAAATCTATAAGAATTGGTTGTTGTTGTTTATTCACTCAGTGGTGTCCGACTTTTTGTGACCCCATGGACTGCAGCATGCCAGGCTTCCCTGTCCTTCACCATGTCCTGGCAATTGCTCCAACTCAGGTCCATTGATTTAGTGATGCTATCCAACCATCTCATCCTCTGTCTTCCCCTTCCCCTCCTGCCTTCAATCTTTCCCAACATCAGGGTCCTTTCCCATGAGCGGGTTCTTCACATCAAGTGGACAAAGTATTGCACCTTCAGCTTCAGAATCAGTCCTTCCAATGAAATAGTCTAAGAAAACTTCTCCAAGGAAACAGGAGAGGGAGTCAGGCTAGAGCATCAAAGATTATTGTTTGGTAGTAAGGAAAACCAGATATCACACTGAGGAATTTAGAGTGTTTGTATGCATGGGGAGATATAAGCCTCTGGGCTCACTGAATTCATTCCTTTTGTATGCACCTCAGGTATCTGGGCCCAAATCTTGTTTCTTGATTGTTTACATCCTTAATTCCTTGTTCACAAAGGTGTGGTGGATGGCTGCTTCCTGTATTCTCTCTGAGGTCCTCACCAATCACCATGGTGGGTGGCAGCATCTGCAGGATTGCAGGCACTGTGTTCCCTTTTAGGAGCTCTCATTTACATTTGGAGGCCAGAAATCTCTGGTGGCTGTGACATTTCTTGCCCATCAATGTGGCAGGAAATATTTCATTTCACACTAACAAGTTTCTGAAGACAAATTTGTACATCTGAGTACATATTTTAAGTAGCAATGCTGTAGAGAGATACAAATGTAAACTGATTTTTTTTTTCCTTTTGAATTTTGTCGACGTACTGGGGAGGAGAAGAACTAAAGAGCCTCTTGATGAAAGTGAAAGGGGAGAGTGAAAAAGTTGGCTTAAAGCTCAACATTCAGAAAACTAAGATCATGGCATCTGGTCCCATCACTTCATGAGAAATAGAAGGAGAAACAGTTTAAACAGTGGCTGACTTTATTTTTCTTGGTTCCAAAATCACTGCAGATGCTGATTTCAGCTATGAAATTGAAAGACTCTTGATCCTTGGAAAGAAAGTTATGGCCAAACTAGACAGCATATTAAAAAGCAGAGACATTACTTTGCCCACAAAGGTCCGTCTAGTCAAGGTCATGGTTTTTCCAGTGGTCATGCATGGATGTGAGAGTTGGACTATAAAGAAAGCTGAGCACCAAAGAATTGATGCTTTTGAACTGTGGTGTTGGAGAAGACTCTTGAGAGACCCTTGGACTGCAAGGTATCCAACCAGTCCATTCTAAAGGAGATCAGTCCTGAGTGTTCACTGGAAGGACTGATGTTGAAGCTGAAACTCCAATACTTTGGCCACCTGATGTGAAGAGCTGACTCATTTGAAAAGACACTGATGCTGGAAAAGATTGAGGGCAGGAGGAGAAGGGGACGACAGAGGATGAGATGGCTGGATGTCATCACCAACTCAATGGACATGGGTTTTGGTGGACTGCGGGAGTTGGTGATGGACAGGGAGGCCTAGTGTGCTGTGGTTCATGGGGTCGCAAAGAGTCAGACATGACTGAATGACTGAACTGAACCGAACTGGGGAGGCAAGATAGAAAAACTTAAAATAAGTTTCTATTAGAGCTGAATGTCTCAGTGATTTAATCAGTATCGAAAAATATTGGGAGGGAGGAGTAAAGTGAATTGGGTTTCTAGGTCCTATTGTCCCAGATTTCCTTTATGAATATTGCTCTTTTGTGTTGTTTTATGTCAATTAAAGCCAAAGGAAATAAGATCAATTAACATAATTACAAATTAATGAATTTTGTGATTTTAAGAAAAAGGACAGGGAAACCAGAAACACTAAGAAAGTGAATTTCAATTATGCCAGCCATTGGAAAGCTTGGGAAAATGTGAGGACAGTTTCCAAAATAGGAAAGTCTATAAGACAAAATAATTCAGAGAAATAAGATATTCTTTAGGACTTGGGTGCAAGAAAAAATTCTACTAATAAATAAGAGAAACTATAAATAAAAGAAGAAATCAACTTGGCTACATTGAAAGTTGATGCTATTAAGTCCTGAAACTTAAATAGGTGATTAGGTCAGGTTACTAGGAATAAATAGAATAAAAACCTACTATTTTGATAAAAAGAACAAGAAAGGACAAAAATAAATTTAAATGCAACTTGTAAAAATAAAGAGCAAGGAAACAAAAACAAAGTAGAGAAGGCTAACAACAGAGCTCAAGAAAAGTAAAAGGTGGAAAATGCCAACTACAGAAAAATAAAGCAGTTATCTTTTTATAAAAGAAAAAATCTGAGATCAAAAAGTTAAAAGATGAGAGCCTTAGATCTTAATACTTCTTGAACAGGGAAATTATTTCTTGACTATATTATTATTTTATTAATTTTGTTATAAATGTTCTGTTTCAAAGTGTCAAATTGTTTTACAATTAAACAAAGTAATTTGTAGGTAAGAGGAATTCAAGGTCATAATATAAAATGGTTACATTTTATAATATTAAAATAGTTACACACAGAATAATTTGGGATTTTGAGGAATGTCAGTTTGACACTTCATCAAAGTTCACAACTAGAAAGGAATTCCCAATTCTAATATGTTGGGAAATAGCAATGTGTGTGTTTTCAAGAAATGTATGTATCATGGGGTTATAAAATACATAAATAAACCAGTTTCACATAATCCTGTTAAAATAAACTCAACTTTGGGAAGCAGGTAATATGACTGAATGATGATTGATAGATTAATTACACACATACATACAGAAGGAAAAATTGGAAAATTGGCATAAAGACTTAAGAAATGATTCCCTAACATAT
The DNA here is from genome assembly GCF_049115385.1 of Moschus berezovskii. Taxonomy (NCBI): domain Eukaryota; kingdom Metazoa; phylum Chordata; class Mammalia; order Artiodactyla; family Moschidae; genus Moschus; species Moschus berezovskii. Next base: position 55,649,953 of record NC_142461.1, read on the forward strand.
TAATAGAAAGTGAATCAGACTTATTTGTATAGGCTATGACATAACAAATTCAGAGAGAAAATGTTAGAAAAATATAAAGTGTTATTAACCAAATATATGGCTATCAAAGGGCATATATTTGACAAATATGTGGTAAATAGATTAGTAGCAGATACAAAGATAGATAGATAAAAGTATGATAGACAAAGTGATAATTGGATTGACATCCTCTGACAAAATTTGTTGCTGCTGTTTAGTCGTTAAGTCTTGTCCAACTCTTTTGCAACCCATGCACTAGCCCACAAGGCTCCTCTGTCCAGGGATTTTTCAAGCAAAAACATTGGAGTGGGTTGCCATTTCCTTCTCCAGGGAATCCTCCTCCCTACCCGAGGACTGAATCCATGTTTCTTGCATTGGCAGGTGGATTCTTTAACAGTGAGCCACATGGGAAGCTCCAAGCTGATCGATTACTCTTATATGTGAATTTTCTTATATTTTTCTATTTTATATGATTTTTTCTCCTTTATTGGCTTTTAAAATAAATGTGGCACTCTTAGAATCCAATCCACATTTTCTCCACACTCACTGATCTAAACATTTTTTCCAACTGCAAGCATCTGTAACTCTTCAAGGCAGGACTTTCTCTAGGTTCACACATATGGAGTGGGATGGTAGTGCCAGACAGATAATTCTCTTGGGACCAGTTCCCTGCCAATGATAGATGGAGATGGGAGAACAGCTACTCCAGTTTCATGGTCCCTTAGTTAGGGAAACTTTGAGATTGATCCTACACAGTCCTGCGGAGTTCCCAACAAAGATGAGCTTCAGAATCGTACAGTGGCTTTTGTTGCTCAGTCACTCAGTGGTGTCCAACTCTTTGCAACCCCATGGACAACAGCACACCAGACTTCCCTGTCCTTCACCATCTCCCGGAGCTTGCTCAAATTCATGTCCATTGAGTCAGTGATGCCATCCAAGCATCTTGTCCTCTGTCATCCCCTTCTCCTCCTGCCCTCTTTCCCAGCATCATGGTCTTTGCTAATAAGTCAGCTTTTCACATCACGATTGTTTGCTCTGCTTAACTTAATGGGTTTTCTTCTTCCTAGTGAATCGTGGACCACCTCCCAAAGTGACTCCTGTAAACTTAAATTATTCCAAAGAAGCTCACCCCTGGAGTAATGTCAGTCTATATCCAAACCAACCTCAACAATGGGTGCTATTTATTTTTTTAATTATTGACAATTTGACAAGAATAATATTATACATGTGGGTATTTTGAGGAGGCAATGGCACCCCACTCCAGTACTCTTGCCTGGAAAATCCAATGGATGGAGGAGCCTGGTAGGCTGCAGTCCATGGGGTTGCTAAGAGTCAGACAAGACTGAGCGACTTCACTTTCACTTTTCACTTTCGTGCATTGGAGAAGGAAATGGCAACCCACTCTGGTGTTCTTGCCTGGAGAATCCCAGGTACAGGGGATCCTGGTGGGCTGCCGTTTACGGGGTCGCACAGAGTCAGACATGACTGAAGCAACTTAGCAGCAGTAGCAGTAAGAACTTCTAGAGAAGTTTATATGCTTTCATGTTTTTCTTTTCAAGTGAGTCTTTTATGATTTGCCTTAATTTATTGTTTTTTGTTTTAGTGAAGAATTCACATATTCTTATTGATTTGAATGATCACAGTCTTTCTTCTGAAAGTGCTGCACTCAATATGCCAGCAAATTTGGAAAACTCAGCAGTGGCCATGGGAATGGAAAAGGTCAGTTTTCATTCCAATCCCAGAGAAAGGCAATGCCAAAAAATGCTCAAACTACCGCACAATTGCACTCATCTCACACACTAGCAATGTAATGCTCAAAATTCTCCAAGCCAGGCTTCAGCAATATGTGAACCGTGAACTTCCAGATGTTCAAGCTAGTTTTAGAAAAGGCAGAGGAACCAGAAATCAAATGGCCAACATCTTCTGTATCATTGAAAAAGCAAGAGAGTTCCAGAAAGAAAAAAAAAAAAAAACTAGCATCTATTTCTGCTTTACTGACTATGCCAAAGCTTTTGACTGTGTAGATCACAAGAAACTGTGGGAAATTCTGAAAGAGATAGGCGTACCAGACCACCTGACCTGCTTCTTGAGAAACCTATATGCAGGTAAGGAAACAATAGCCAGAACTGGACATGGAACAACAGACTGGTTCCAAATAGGAAAAGGAGTATGTCAAGGCTGTATATTGTTACCCTGCTTCTATGCAGAGTACATCATGAGGAACGCTGGGCTGGAAGAAGCACAAGCTGGAATCAAGATTGATGGGAGAAATATCAATAACCTCAGATATGCAGATGACACTACCCTTATGGCAGAAAGTGAAGAAGAACTAAAGAGCCTCTTGAGTAAAGTGAAAGAGGAGAGTGAAAAAGTTGGTTTAAAACTCAACATTCAGAAAACTAAAATCATGGCCTCCAGTCCCATCACTTCATGACAAATGGATGGTGAAGCAGTGGAAACCATGGCTGACTTTATTATTATTATTATTATTTTTGGCTCCAAAATCACTGCAGATGGTGACTGCAACAATGAAATTAAAAGATGCTTGATCCTTGGAAGGAAAGTTATGATCAACCTAGACAGCATATTAAAAAGCAGAGACATTACTTTGCCAACAAAGGTCTGTCTAGTCAGGGCTATGGTTTTTCCAGTAGTCATGTATGCATGTGAGAGCTGGACTTTAAAGAAAGCTGAGCACAGAAGAATTGAAGCTTTTAAACTGTGGTTGTGGAGAAGACTCTTGAGAGTTCCATGGACTGCAAGGAGATCCAACCAGTCCATCCTAAAGGAGATCAGTCCTGGATGCTCATTGGAAGGACTGATGTTGAAGCTGAAACTTCAATACTTTGGCCACCTGATGCAAAGATCTGACTCATTTGAAAAGACCCTGATGCTGGGAAAGATTGAGGGCAGGAGGAGAAGGAGACGACAGCGGATGAGATGATTGGATGGCATCACCGACTCAGTGGACATGAATTTGAGTAAACTCCAGGAGTTGGTGATGGACAGGGAAGCCTGGTGTGCTGAAGTCCATGGGGTTGCACACAGTTGGACACGACTGAGTGACTGAACTGACTAACTGAGTCTTTCTTCCTTTAAGGAAATAAAACCTGTGATTATGTTTTAAAGTGTTTCCATGATGTGCTTGAAATACATACATTTATGTATCATGGATATATCATTCCATGGATATATCAATCTGTCAAATATTTAATTTTTTTTTTTCACCTACTGAAAAACGTCTTTGTGATTCAAGGTTTGTATGGGGAAAATAAACTAACAATGGTTTAGTACAGGGGTACCAAACCTTGGGCCTGTTAGGAACCAGGAGGCACAGCAGAAGATGAACCAAGGGCCAGAGAGCAAACCTACATCTGCCACTTCCCATCATTTCCCATGGTTCACATTACCACCTGAACCTTCACCCCAAACCCCCATCTGCGGAAAAAACTTGTCTTCCATGAACCCAATCCCTGGTGTCAAACTGTTGGAGACTGCTAGTTTAGTACCCTGCTCAACTGTATATGGCAATTATACAATCATATCAATATTCATCAAAATATTGCTTTTCAGTCTAACCAAAATAACCATAAAACTAAAATGATAGAATGGAAATCAAGAAGTCACATGGGACTGGAATAGGTATAAGAGCTAACTACATTCTCCCTACTAAGAATTCAAAATTTGTACTTAAAACTGAAAAAGATAGCACTCTACTCTATTTTTCTTTGTTAAAAACCTCGTATAACTATAGAAATTTGTAAACCATATTCAGGTCTAATTTTAATTAAAATAAACTACAAAAACAAAGAGAACCTTTGGGGTTGTATTTAATTCATGATAAGCTACTTACTAAGTTTCTTGGATACATCATTTTTCTAAAGCTGATTTTCTTTGCAAATGATTTAAATTTTACTATCTCAGCTTGGTTAGTTATATTTCAATTCATTTTGCTTAATGGCCTATGTCTAGAAATGATGAAGACTGACATTCTTATGTTGTTTTGCCTTTAAAGAAAATGTTCCTATTGTTTCCTATTAAACATAATATTTCCCTTTAGGAAAAAAATCTTTCTAGTTCTATTTCACTAATGAGTTTTGACAGGACAATTTTCAATGTTATCAAATATCTTTGTGGATTAAAAATTTAATAATATTGTTTTTCTCATTTAAGTTTTTAATATGATGAATTGCAATAATGTATTCACTATTATTACAGCATTATATAACTCTCAGGGATAGCAGGATAAGGATAGGACCAGGTGACAATGATTTTGGTATAAGGCTGGAATTTATTACCTAATATTTTGTTTATAAAATTTTTATGCTTTCTTTTATATTGTTCAGATTTAAAAGTTTTCTCATCTTTCTAAACATGTGGAATGTTTTCTTCTGTTTTCTGTGCTCTAATATTATTTAAACAGAAAATTTATTTGTTTCAATATATAAACTTGAAAATTTGATTTGTTTCACTTGTTTAGGAGCTTATACATAAAGAGTATTAAACCAGATACAGTTCTACTTAATGTCTGGGTTTTGAGTCAATTTTTAAAATCTATATTTTTCTAGAATTTAGATATATTTATCCAAATTTTCACTTCATTTCTTCATATTAGCAGTATAAATCACTTTAATATAATACTTTTTATTTTCCTCTGTGATTATGCATTTTTATTCCTAATTACAAATGTATGTACTAATATTTTCTCTTCTTGATTAATCCAAGGAGTGATCTCTTTTATTGTTTATAAAAGATTAGTTCCTAAACTAATCTAGTTTTTCTGCTTTCTTACTTAAAAAAGAAAATGTTCAGTGGTTATGTTAATGTCTTCTCTCCCTGTCCATAATAATTATTTTTTTCCTAAACTGTGCTTAATTATTTCACTTTTTTGTTATAGAAACATGACTTGTGATTTTTGTATAATAATATTTAATATCCTACAGCATTTATTTTCTAGACAAACTATTAAATTTTAGACTTTTTCTTTTATTAGATCTGTATTTTGATTTGTTTTGTTTAACTGGATCATTTCCTACTGCTTTTATTTCTTTTATTTTGAAGGCCGACTCACCAATCTGGGAGTCTGTGCTTTCAGAAGTCCATCCATATATACAACAATATAAGTGGCACCCCTAAAACTGTTGATGAAAAATCTTGAACTCTTGACTGTGTAGGAACATCTTGCTGTTAATTTTGTTTGTAAATTGACCATTCACACAGTTCTCAGCATGCCCTCTTTCTTCAATACTGTCTATATTTTAAACTCTCTTCTAGCTGCAATAAGCTTGCATTTGTGTTTTTAAATATTTTCTTTCTGTTGACCTGCTGCACAGTCTGAACGCTCACAGAAATGGATATTTTTGCCTTGAAGTTCAAAAATTTTACCAAGAAGTGCCTTGTAATTGATCTTTATCATACATAAAGTGATTTCCTTTAGACTAACTACATTTCTCTCATTACATAAAAAAAATATTATTTTATTTGTGAATTTGTGTCCATTTAATTTGTCTGGATTTCTTTTGCAAACATACAGATTTTATCATCTCCCCTCCACCTCCGACCATGTCTATTCCCTTTTCTCTGTTGATTTCATCTCTTGTGATTTAGTTCGCTGACTTTGCTGTTTGCTTATTTCTTTTTGCATATCCATTCTTCATCTTTTTACATGTAAATGTGTTTAAGTTGTTAATGTCTTTATTTCCCTATTTCTTTTTTTCTTTTTTTTTCCCCACTGGTCCAACAGTCTTGTCTTTACTTTTCCTTTAGAGCGAGAAAACAGAATGCGAGTAATCAGAAAGCACTAGCAGGCATCAGTTAATCCAAGACACTAGCTTCTTAGTTCCAAAATCACTTGCAAAGAAAACCATTGGAGGGCACAGGACGGTGGAAGCACTTCATAATAACTGGAATCCCATGAGTGTGTGTGTACGCCAAGTCTCACAGGCTATTTTTTGTATTTATCTTTTGCTTGTTCACTTTTTTTTTTACCCTCAAATACTAGTTTTTCTTTGACTTTTTTCCTCAAAGTATAAAAAGTATGAAATATAAACAAGCTCTTGCATTGCACACACTTCAAAGTGTACAATTCAAGCATTATAGAGCTATCTACATACTGATAAATCCCATCAAATCTTGGATAATTCAATAATATACAAAATACCAGGGCACAGAAAGAACTAAAACCCACTTCTTTTTGATACACGCAAGATTCAAATATTCAATCTAAAGAAAAACACTTAATCATTTTGACTCTCCTCTACATTCGCATGTTGATATACTTATTAAAATATTCCTGTATAATTAATGTTTGGTCTTATTATTTCAAGTCAGGTTTAAAACCAGCCATCCAGACAAAACAGGTAATCATAAAGACTATTTCTTCCCCATCTCCCTAACCCCAATAACTATGAAGCCAATTTTACGACATGACTCCAAACACTGGATTGTGACGACAAATGCTAGGTCCAATTTCTTCATAATCCTTTTTGGTGTGGCATACTTGGTAGAACTCAGGTGTGGAAGCCAGCATAGATCCTCCAAACCAAACTGCATATCATTGCATGTGGTGTGTAATGACTTGTACGTCAATAGGTTTTGGCTTCAATCGACCACCACTCAATTCCTCACTTAATTTCAGCCTGGCATCTACAGTTCTTTTCAAATCTCTTTGCAAGCGATGTCCAAAGCCCCTGAACATGGTTGAACCTCCAGAGAGGACAATATTCTTGTAGAGAGGACGTCTGACATCGATAGGACAATTCTGAATTACTTCATCTACAACTTCTGAGATAGGCTGGGTAAAGTCTGGGTTAGCAAACTCTGGATGAAAAAAAATTTCAGGTCCCAAGAATCTCTCATATCCAACATCAATGGAAAACTCTTTCTTTGAGATAGCATTGATTCCAGTATACTGTTTAATCCACTTTGATCCATCTGTATCATACTTGTTAAATTCTTTTACTAAGTCTGGGCAGACATAACTATAGCGCTCCTTCACTGCCTTAGCAGTTTCCAAGGATTGATCTGGAGGAATTCCTACTTCTCGGTCTCTCAACAATTGCTGAATAAAATATGTTATATCTCGTCCTGCGATTGGAATGTACTTAATACAGCTGCCAATCACATACCCTTCAGCCACAGGAATGACATGAGTGACACCGTCTCCACTGTCTATTACTGTACCGGTCAACCTCTGTTCTCCTACTTGTCTGGAGGTCCAAGATGCACCTAAGGCAAGAACGGCCTGTACAGCAATGTACAAGCCAGGAACATTGAAGGACTCAAACATTATATCAGCAGTATATTCCCTGTTTTCTGAAGTATTCAGTGGAGGTTCAGTCAAAAGAAAATAATGATCTTCAGGTTCTGCCCTTAAATATTTAAAGATCACTTGCTCCATAAACCTTTCCATCAAGTCCCAATCTTCAACTATACCATGGCGGATTGGCCACTTTGTTGCATATGTAGGTTTTTCTATTGCTCCATCACCAATGAGGAGAAGGAAATGGCCACCCACTCCAGTGTTCTTACCTGGAGAATCCCAGGGACGGGGGAGCCTGGTGGGCTTCCGTCTATGGGGTCACACAGAGTCGGACACGACTGAAGTGACTTAGCAGCAGCAGCAGCATCACCAATGAAGAAGTCTAGGTCATCAACACCTTTCATCACCCTCCTTTGAGTTTGATCTCCCACTTTTGCTGACTCCTTAATAGCAATACAGGAAGGGATGATAAACTGTGGTTCCGTATTTCCAGCATATCCTAGTTTTGCATACCCCGTGCCACAGTCCACCACACAGGCCGGCAGCCGTCCCGCCATCTTCCTCCTCGCCTGGGGCTGCTGCTGCTGCTGCCGCCGTCGGCTCCGTGCCGGTTGGGGCCAGGGGTGGGCGGCGGGAGGTAGAAGCTATCTGACCATCCACGGCTGGGCCACCCTCTCCGTCTCCGGGGGAGCCGGGAAGCCTAAGCAGTAGCGAGAGAGAAGCAGGCTCGGTCAGCGGCTACCACTTCCGCAACCCGGGCAGGCAGGCAGTCCCCGCCCTGCCCCGCCGCGGCCTCCTCCCCCTCTCTCTCCCCTCCTCCTCACTCCTGCCCCCATCCTACAACTTCTTCCCCTTACACCGCCTTTCCCGGGAAACTCCCTATTTCTTTTCATAACCCTGTGAAATCATTTTTCATGTCTTTCTATTGCTTTATCAATTCTTCTTTCAATTAGTCTATGTTTTCTTTCATTTCTTTGCAAGAGCAATTTATTTAGGAATAGTATTTTCAACTGCTTTCTGGAATCAATCTTTTGAACACTCTATTTTGTGTCCTATGTTCTACTTCTAATATTTTGTTCAGGTTTGTATGGTGCCATGTATATAGATTTTTTTTCTCATTGCCATTTATCATTAAACATGAAAAATCCTGTCCCATGTAGGCCACTTCTCCAAAAACAGTATGGGTACAATATCCATGAATACCCTTTAGGCCTTCCTTAGCACTTTGTTAGAAGAGACACTGTTCTCACTTTCTCATTTTTTGCATGAGTAGGCTTCTCACTAGAGACAATCAAAAATGTAAACCCCTGGACTCTCTCTCCACTAGCTTCAACAAACCAAACTTTCATTAATGTGAGAAACACTAAGAGATCAGGTCAATCCATCAAGTGAGGTTAATATGTCAGAAGTTACTGTTTGTGTGGCTCCATCTCTGAGACGTAATTCACTGTTAATGGCAAGTCACCTCCACAGCGTATGCTCCCGAGCAGTGCTCTGCCTCTACAGTTCTCCAGCTGCTTTTTCCTGCAATTAGGTGAGTAAAATGAATTCAGCTGAGTAAGTAACAAGAGGACCATTTAGTTCTTCGGCCCAATGTTGGTCTTTAATCTAGGGGAAAAAACAATGCTAACTAAATTTCCATCTTTATTCTTGATTAATCATTTGATTTAGAATCAATTAATTTAAAAATAAAAATTAAAAACTCATAAGGTTGTTACCTAGGTTTCCTTTAAACCTTGAAATTCTTGATACTATAGATTATCTATTCTAATTTGATTAAAAGAGATGAAAAGGGAGCTAGACACACAAGAGGCTAAATTATGGAAGCTTATGATAATTCTTAATGAGTTTTTGTAAATGCTTAAAATCTAGGACATCTATTTTCAGTTGGGAATATATCATCTTCCATGAATAATGGTTTATGGGTGTGAGGTGCCTCTCAGAATTCTTTTGTTTTTCCACTTTGAACCAACCCTAATTCTAAGATTGAAACTAACAAATTAATATCACAAGTGAAAAAATGCTAAGATATTCTCAAGGAGATAAAAGTATAGTGTTTATTGGTAACACATGTAGACTTTAGTCTCTACACACTAATGTCTTGTACACATAACTGTGACACTGATAATTTTCTTCTTCCTGCTAAGATAAAGTGATAAATTATAACTATGTAAATCATATATTGCACTTCCCAGGTGGTGCTAGTGGTAAAGAACCCACCTGCTAATGCAGGAAACATAAGGGATGCAGGTTCGATCCCTGGCTTGGGAAGATCCTCTGAAGGAAGGCATGGCAACCCACTCCAGTACTCTTGCCTGGAGAATTCCATGAACAGAGGAGCTTGATGGGTTATAGTCCATAGGGTCACAAAGAGTCAGACGTGACTCAAAAGACTGAGCATGCATGCAAACTACATATTGAGGAGAATAACAAATGCAGACTAGCAAAGTATATAGGTGTTAAGAGAAAATTACATAAGATGACTGGAGCCAGTAAAACTGCTCTGGAAAATCTTTTTGTCAGATACAAATTTTGCACCAGAATTTAGGGGAGATGATACAACTGCTAGAAGGACAAGATAAAAACTCTGATGAAAAGGTCTGAGAAGAGAATGATACATTCAGTTGCCATTAGGAGAGTAATAAAGGTTAAAATACACGAAGCTTATATTAAGCTTATACAATGTTTGTTAAATTTAAGAGCAGTCTTAATCTCTATTTTCAAAGACTAAAGAATTTTTAAGTGACTAAGATAAATTTTCTCGCATCTGCACCGCCAGAGTCGGCGTCTCTCGCGTCTGCAATAGGCTCGATAAATGACAGAAATGGTATGGACTTAACAGAAGCAGAAGATATTAAGAAGAGGTGGCAAGAATACACAGAAGAATTGTACAGAAAAGATCTTCACGATGAAGATAATCACGATGGTGTGATCACTCACCTGGAGCCAGACATCTTGGAATGTGAAGTCAAGTGGGCCTTAGAGAGCATCACTACAAACAAAGCTAGTGGAGGTGATGGAATTCCATTTGAGCTATTTCAAATCCTGAAAGATGATGCTGTGAAAGTGCTGCACTCAATATGCCAGCAGATTTGGAAAACTCAGCAGTGGCCACAGGACTGGAAAAGGTCAGTCTTCATTCCAATCCCAAAGAAAGGCAATGCCAAAGAATGCTCAAACTACCGCACAATTGCACTCATCTCACACACTAGTAAAGTCATGCTCAAAATTCTCCAAGCCAGGCTTCAGCAATATGTGAACCGTGAACTTCCAGATGTTCAAGCAGGTTTTAGAAAAGGCAGAGGCTGCTGCTACTGCTGCTAAGTCACTTCAGTCGTGTATTGCCAACATCCGCTGGATCATGGAGAAGGCAAGAGAGTTCCAGAAAAATATATATTTCTGCTTCATTGACTATGCCAAAGTTTTGACTGTGTGGATCACAACAAACTGTGGAAAATTCTGAAAGAGATTGGAATACCAGACCACCTGACCTGCCTCTTGAGAAACCTGTATGCAGCTCAGGAAGCTACAGTTAGAACTGGACATGGAACAACAGACTGGTTCCAAATAGGAAAAGGAGTACGTCAAGGCTGTATATTGTCACCTTGCTTATTTAACTTATATGCAGAGAACATCATGAGGAATGCTGGGCTGGAAGAAGCACAAGCTGGAATCAAGATTGCTGGGAGAAATATCAATAACCTCAGATATGCAGATGACACCACCCTTATGGCAGAAAGTGAAGAGGAACTCAAAAGCCTCTTAATGAAAGTGAAAGAGGAGAGTGAAAACGTTGACTTGAAGCTCAACATTCAGAAATGAAGATCATGGCATCTGGTCCCATCACTTCATGGGAAATAGATGGGGAAACAGTGGAAACAGTGTCAGACTTTATTTTTTTGGGCTCCAAAATCACTGCGGATGCTTATTGCAGCCATGAAATTAAAAGACGCTTACTCCTTGGAAGGAAAGTTATGACCAACCTAGATAGCATATTAAAAAGCAGAGACATTACTTTGCCAACCAAGGTCCATCTAGTCAAGGCTATGGTTTTTCCCTGGTCATGTATGGATGTGAGAGTTGGACTGTGAAGAAAGCTGACCACCGAAGAATTGATGCTTTTGAACTGTGGTGCTAGAGAATGTAAGGTCGTACCCTGGTGGCCTTCTTGACTTCCCTTTCCCGGTGGCCATCTTGGCTCCTTCTTCCCCTCTTCATCTCCTGCTGGAGGGGAAAAGTCCCACCAAACTGTGAGGAATCTCTGACGTAATAACCCTCTGCCGAGATCTACCCTCCTTCCTGACCTCCAGAGCAACAAACCCGGTCTAGCCACCTCGACTAGCTGACCATTCACAATCTCGCGTTCCCAAGCTTTGCCTTATTTAGGCCTGTCCAGGTGATATGATGTCACTTCCTGCCCCGAAGACATAAAAATCACACTCTGCCTTTGTTCAGGGCAGAACACTTCGTGGCCATTCTTGCTGTCAGTGGGTTCTTCCCGGGAGCTCACTGCCAATAAAGCCTGTTACTTTCCCTTGCTGTCTGGGTTATTTCCTTACAGTTTGAGATGCCCATTTTCGCGACCTTACAGAGAAAACTCTTGAGAGTCCCTTGGACTGCAAGGAGATCCAACCAGTCCATTTTAGAGGAGATTAATCCTGGGTGTTCATTGGAAGGACTGATGCTAAAACTGAAACTCCAATACTTTGGCCACCTCATGCGACGAGTTGACTCACTGGAAAATACTCTGATGCTGGGAGGGATTGGGGGCGGGAGGAGAAGGGGACGACAGAGAATGAGATGGCTGGATGGCATCAGCGACTCGATGGACATGAGTTTGGGAGAACTCTGGGAGTTGGTGATGGACAGGGAGGCCTGGCATGCTGTGATTCATGGGGTTGCGGAGAGTCGGACATGACTGAGCGACTGAACTGAACTGAAGTGAAGATAAATTTAGAATCAAAACAAAATAGTATATGCTAAATTCCTGCATATGTAACACTTTATAAAGTTCTGATTAAAGGCCTAAAAGAGATACCTACACTGAAAGAAATGTATTTTCAAATGAAAATAAATAAATGTCTAAGCTATATATTAGAAATGGTGTCTGATGACAGTTTAGGTTGAAAGTTTTGAGTAAAAAGAGAAGAATATTAATTTACGGTACCATTTCTCTGTTGTAAATGTGTATAAATAAAATTTCTCAAGGAACTATGAAACATTGATGCCATCAACACGAATAAAAGAAGTGCTGGAAAATCTCGGCATTTCTCTTCACCCTCTGTTTCCCACCACTCAGACTTCCCAAGTCCTAGGTCAGAGCTGTTCTTATTCCAGAAAATGGTTGAAGCATCTTTCCTGTGATTACATTCCACTTATGGGCTTCCCAGGTGGCCCTAGTGGTAAAGAACACACCTGCCAATGCAGGAAACATAAGAGACACTGGTTCAATCCCTGAGTTGGGAACAACCCCTAGAGGGGGACATGGCAAACCATTCCATTATTCTTGCCTGGAGAATCCCATGAGCAGAGAAGCAGACCAAAACACTGTAGCATGCAGCACACGGTAATATTACACCTTATCCAAGGAAGTGTACCAAGCAGTTCTCAGTGGATCTTTAATTCAATTACTCTTTGAATTATATCAAAACTTTTCATTGAGAACTGTAGATTTTTGGACACCTATTCTTGCCTGGAGAATCCCATGGACAGAGAAGCCTGGTAGGCTACAGTCCACGGGGTTGCAAAGAGTTGGACACGACTGAGCGACTGAACGGAACAGAACGGAATGCAGAAAGCTGATCACTGAAGAATTGATGCTTTTGAACTATGGTGTTGGAGAAGACTCTTGAGAGTCCCTTGGACTGCAAGGAGATCCAACCAGTCCATTCTAAAGGAGATCAGTCCTGGGTGTTCATTGGAAGGACTGATGCTAAAGTTGAAACTCCAATACTTTGGCCACCTCAGGCGAAAAGTTGACTCACTGGAAAAGACTCAGATGCTAGGAGGGATTGGGGGCAGGAGGAGAAGTGGACGACAGGGAATGAGATGGCTGGATGGCATCACCGACTTGATGGACGTGAGTTTGAGTGAACTCCGGGAGTTGATGATGGACAGGGAGGCATGGCGTGCTGTGATTCATGGGGTCGCAAAGAGTCGGACTGAGCTACTGAACTAAACTGAACTGAACTGAACCGAATGCAGATAGAGATGAACATTTTTGTCTCAATATTAGTACTGTAGAATCAGAACTTGAACTTTGAAAACAGAATTAGAAATTCTAAATCTAGAAAATAGCTGTGTCTACCTCATTTTCCTTGAGTAAATTGCTAAAAAGGACATGTCAAAGAATCGTTATTTTTTTTACTTTTAAACATTTAATTTTCTTCTTTGGTAAATCTAAATAAACACTTCTTGATTAGGAGGGACAGCTGGATATTTGAACAGGTGGTTGGAGAAGATTATGGAATAGATTTCAGGAAAACATCCCTAACTAGATACATAGCCATCTGTCAGAAATTGTTAAAAATTCTTATGTGTAGGAAAAATTATGAAATGAACTCTTAATGGTCCACATATTGACATTTTCTAATAATAAAACTATGGGTCAAGTAATGACAGAGACGTATTAAATAGCCCAAGCTACATTTTAACAAATTATTGTAAATCAGAATTGCCCAAAATAATCTCCATGAATTCTAAATTAGGATGCTAATGCATATTATTAATTCAAAGGAACTTTGGCAAATATAGCTGGAAATTCTTAGTTAAATGAAGTTAAATGTTTTATTTTTGCTTGTTTGTTTGCTTTATGTTAGAAATCCTCAGAGCCTTTAGGACATTAATGCAAAATGTAACTTATTAAATAACATTAATTTAAATCTTGTGTGTGTGCTAAGTCGTTTCAGTTATTTCTGACTCTGCGCAACCCTGTGGACTTTAGCCCATGGGATTCTCCAGGCAAGAATACTGGAGTGGGTTGCCATGCTCTCCTCCAGGGGATCTTGCTGAACCAGGGATTGAACCCATGTTTCTTACGTCTTCTGCATTGGCATGAGGGTTCTTAACCACTAGCACCACCAGGGAAGCCCTAAATTAATCTTAAATCTCTGCAAATTCTGGACAAAATTGACTATTTGAACTGGATATATGAAAATCTTACCAGAATTTAGAATAAGAAGCATCAGTTTTATACCACTTCCCAAACTTTTTTCAAGATTTTGGGAAAAAGACATATAGACCAGTGAGAGGACAGGCCACTGTGGCTCTCCACCTCCATGGGGTAGTTACTCTGAGGCTCCAAACCTGTGTACTCCAAACCTCCTATCACTACATTATTTTAAACAGAAAAGATCTGACCAGAAATTACCAGAAGAGGAGCAATGAGTGTGTGTATTCTGGATAATGTAATCCCCATATACACAGCACTGTAGACCAGGGACAGAAAAAGGGAATCAATCAGCTGAGCATGCATGAAATCATGGTTTGACAAGGGCTCTATCAGCAGAGACAGATGGGGGTGGAGGGGTTTGTTGTCTCAGTAGGACCCAGAGTACACTGGGTTCTAGCCCAGTAAAACAGATGAATAGGACTGGGAGTCGGGCAGATTAATCTAAGAATACACTATTGGAAATTAAGTGAATGTGGGAGATAGTTAAAAGCAGAACTAATTTGTTGAAAAACATTTGGTCAGAGAGGTAGAGAAAGACTGTTTGTGTATTTTGAAACTTTGCTATTATATAAAGTTTTGTGGGTTTTTTTTTTTTTTTTTTTTTTTACGGAGAAGGCAATGGCAAGCCACTCCAGTACTCTTGCCTAGAAAATCCCATGGATGGAGGAGCCTGGTGGGCTGCAGTCCATGGGGTCGCTACCAGTCAGAGATGACTGAGTGACTTCACTTTCACTTTTCACTTTCACACATTGGAGAAGGAGGTGGCATCCCACTCCAGTGTTCTTGCCTGGAGAATCCCAGGGACGGAGGAGCCTGGTGGGCTGCCGTCTGTGGGGTCACACAGAGTTGGACACGACTGAAGTGACTTAGCAGCAGCAGCAGCAAAGATTTTTTACAGGTAGATTTTCTTGTAGGAGTAAAAATGCTCTAACATATAGCAGTTAAATAAACCTTTTAGTTCTAAAAATAAATGACTCTTCTTACTCTCAATTATCTTTAATTTTATGTTAGCATTGCCATTCATGCATTCTGCATCGCTTTTATCCTTCTCGTGTTCTTGTGATTTAAAAAGATATCTTTCCTTTTGTTTTTGCATCACAATTTATTTTGAGCATATCTTTTGTAAACATAATACAGCCACAGATAATTCATGTTTGGGGGAAACAGTGAAAGTAACAAACCTTAGTAGTTTCTGCATTTTAATAGCAAGATTTAACATGTGTGCAGTAAAATAATTGATAATCTTTAATTTTGGTATACTAATGAGATAAGGTGAACTCAGAGTCCTCTTACTGTACCATCTTCCAACGTTTTTCCTTTCCTTCCTTTTTCTTTTTTTCTCTTCTTTTTCTTTCTTTTTGATATTGCTGGATAAGTAGATCAGCAGTCTGCTTCAAATATTATTTTTGTTTTAGCAATTACAATGTACTTTTTAAGTATCCTATCACTGAGATTTAGAAAGTTAAAAGTGACACAGACAGTAATATGATTCAGTGCATTTCTAATTTATTAAATGTTTCTAACAAAGACTGATAATTAATGAAGGGATGTAAACTCAGATATGCAATGCTAGATTTCTTACATCATTTTGAAAACTCACTCAGATGTTCACATGAATGGAAATGTTATCAAATGATCAAGTAGCACAATGTTTTAAAGAAGGTATATTGGTGGAAATTTCATATTAAAAAATTCAAACCAGATTGGCATATTGGACTAAATTCAGTAAGATAAAATTATGTTATCATTTTTTAATGTACATTGCAATGTCTCATTAGATATAGTCATACCTATGTTTGTACTTTCAAGGAAGCCTAAAATATTTTTTAATTATTCTCCTTTTATTTATTTAACATTATATCTTGGCTGCTGAAAATGTAGTTCCACAGCACTACATAGTAGTGTAGGTTTAATGGTAATTTTTGAGGTTGAGATTTTAATTAACAGTGAATGTCACATTTGATGTAGCCAGTGATACATTGCTTCTGCTGCATCACTTCAGTCGTGTCCAACTCTGTGTGACCCCATAGACAGAAGCCCACCAGGGTCCCCAGTCCCTGGGATTCTCCAGGCAAGAACACTGATACAATGTTACACTGAACACTGAACAATGATACATTAGGCTCCTGTCAAAATAAAAAGTTAAGAATGAATAGGATCTCAATTTCCTTTTACTTTATGATGGTTGTACTATTGTTGGGAGTTCTGTGTTCAGTTCAGTGTTCAGTCCATTTCAAGAATGTCCTTTACAAACTAAATCATTTATCAGTGATTCTAGGGTAAGTATGGGCAAGACAATCATTTGGTAGTGCTATTATAGGAAGTTCTTTTACTCAACAAGGTTTTACTTGGGACCAAAATGGATTAGCTTCTAGGACAAAATAAAATCAATGGACTTTGACTTTGCAATTATAGACACTTACACAAATGATAGTAATATAATGTACACTGCAGTGTTTCATTACATATACTCGTATCTATGTTTTTGCTACCAAGGAAATCAAAAAATCATAAGAAATTTTTCAAATTTTTTAGATTTCTAGCCAATCTTTCTCAACCTACTTTTCATTATCATATCTCCAAGTGGAAAATATATTTAATTAATTTTAATTTAATTTAGTTTCTACTTAATGAAAAAAATTAAATACAACAAAGAAGATCTTGTAGAATATAGCTGAGCTTTGGTGGACCACAAATCATTGTAATATCTTAGATTTTTTTCCTACCATCTCCTCATCCTACCCAAAACAGTTCTGTCTTCTTGGGGATATCTTTCCCACTGAGAATTCATGCTTTATCAAATCGATATTCACCCAACACCTTATTAATTCCCACTTCCCAAGTTTTACTCATATTTTTCCCTCAGTTAGCATTGCTTATATCCCTCTTTTAATTTATATAGAATACTCTCATATTAAAAAAAAATTCCAACCCCTGTTTTCTTATGATCATTTATTTATAATACAGTGTTTATTTATTAATAATAACTTTAATTTTTTAAATTTATTTATTATTGAAGGATAATTACTTTACAGACTTTTGCATTTATGTAATTAAATGCATTTATTTTAAAATTATTGCTTCATTGTGAAGACCAAATGAGATAGTGTGTATAAAACACATACCAAGTGGACACATAGAGCAAGGGAAAAAATGATACCAATTTCTTTTGTGTGCTAAATCACTTCAGTTGTGTCTGACTTTTTGCAATGCAGTGGACTGTAGCATGCCAGGCTCCTCTGTCTATGGAATTCTCCCCTCAAGAGTTTTTTTTCTATCACCTCTTTCTAAGTTGTATTACTCTATGAATGCAGAGTTCCAAAGAATAACAAGGAGACATAAGAAAGCCATCCTCAGTGATCAATGCAAAGAAACAGAAGAAAAATAGAATGGGAAAGACTAGAGATTTCTTCAAGAAAATTAGAGATACCAAGGGAACATTTAGGCAAAGATGGGCATTATAAAGGACAGAAACAGCATGGACCTAAGAGAAGTAGAAGATATTAAGAAGAGGTGGAAAGAATACACAAAAGAACTATACAAAAAAGACTAATTACCCAGATAACCGCGATGGTGTGATCACTCACCTAAAGCAAGATATCTTGGGATGCAAAGTCAAGTGGGCCTTAGGAAGCATCACTACAAACAAAACTATTGGAGGTGATGGAATTCCAGTTGACCTATTTCAGATCCTAAAAGATGATGCTGTGAAAGTGCTGCACTCAATATGCCATCAAATTTGGAAAGCTCAGCAGTGGCAGTTGCCATAGGACTGGAAAAGATCAGTTTTTATTCCAATCCCAAAGAAAGGAAATGCCAAATAATCTGTAATCTACTACATAATTGCACTCATCTTACACATTAGCAAAGTAATGCTCAAAAAAGCTCTTCAAGCAAGGCTTCAACAGTACATCACCTGTGAACTTCTAGATGTTCAAGATGGATTTAGAAAAGGCAAAGGAACCACAGATCAAATTTCCAACATCCATGGGATCATAGAAAAAGCAAGAAAATTCAAGAAAAACATTTACTACTGCTTCACTGACTACACTAAGGCCTTTGACCGTGTGGATCACAACAAACTGTGGGAAATTCTTAAAGAAATGAGATTACCAGACCACCTTACATGCCTCCTGAGAAATCTGTGTGCAGGTCAAGAAGCAGCAGTTAGAACTGGACATGGAACAGTGGTCTTGTTCCAAATTGGGAAAGGAGTATATCAAGACTGTGTATTGTCACTTTGCTTATTTAAGTATATGGAGAGTACAACATGTGCAATGCCAGGTTGGATGAAGCACAAACTGGAATCAGATTGCCAGGAGAAATATCAATAATGTCAGATATGCAGACGACACCACCCTTATGGCACAAAGTGAAGAGAAACTAATGAGCCTCTTGAAGAAAGTGAAAGAGGAAAGTGAAAGAACTAAACTCAAAACTCATGTCAAGCTTCCAACTCAACATTCAAAAAACTAAGATCATGGCATGTGGTCCCATCACTTCATGGCAAATAGATGGGGAGAAAATGGAAACAGTGACAGTTTTTGGGGGGGGCTCCAAAACCACTGCAGATGGTGACTGCAGCCATGAAATTAAAAGACGCTTGCTCCTTGGAAGAAAAGCTATGACCAACCTCAGTTCAGTTCAGTGGCTCAATCGTGTCCGACTCTTTGCAACCCCATGAATCACAGCACGCCAGGACTCCCTGTCCATCACCAACTCCCAGAGTTCACTCAACCTCATGTCCATCGAGTCGCTGATGCCATCCAGCCATCTCATTCTCTGTCATCCCCTTCTCCTCCTGACTCCAATCCCTCCCAGCATCAGAGTCTCTTCCGGTGAGTCAACCTAGACAGCATATTAAAAAGCAGAGATTACTTCACCAACAATGGTCCATCTAGTCAAAGCTATGATTTTTCTATTAGCCATGTATGGATGTAAGATTTGGACCATAAAGAAAGCTGAGCGCCAAAGAATTGATGCTTCTGAACTGTGGTGTTGGATAAGACTCTTGAGAGTTCCTTGGACTGCAAGGAGATCCAACCAATCCATCCTAAAAGAAATAGCAGTCCTGAATATTCATTGGAAGAACTGATATTGAAGCTGAAGCTCCAATGCTTTGGCCACATGATGTGAAGAACTGACTCTTTGGAAAAGACTCTGACATTGGGAAAGACTGAAGGCAGGAGAAGTGGACGACAGAGGATGAGATGGTCGGATGGCATCACTGACTCAATGGACCTGAGTTTGAGCTATCTCCGGGAGTTGGTGATGGACAGGGAAGCCTGCAGTGCTGCAGTCCATGGGGTCACAGAGTCAGACATAGCTGAGCAACTGAACTGAATGGAATTATCCAAAAAGTATAAACCCATTTTCTAATTAAGACTTCAAATGAGGAGTTTTTATATTAAAGGTATGCAATTTCATATCCAGTAATATAGCTATATTCTATTTATTTCACAAAATATATCAATAATCCTACAATCTGTGACTCTATTTCCCATTGAAAATTCCTTCCTATTGTCTCCTCCTTAGAAACTTGACCCATAGTTATCAAATCATGGCATTTATAGCAGTAGTTTTTTAGACGTGTACAAGATGAAAAGGGTGGATTATGCTCAATTCTAGGTGAAAATGGTATCTTTAAAAAAATCCAAGTTCAGAACCAAGCATAGAGTCTAGTGGTTCCAAGAAGATTGCCAGGAGTATGTAGTTTAGGAATATAAAGGTGAAAGAAGGCATTTTTCTAAATAAAAATGACAACTACTATTGCTCAGATTTAGAACAGGCTCTCCTGCTTTGTGATCCCTTTACTGTCCCTTTTCTCCCTCTGGTATTATGCATCTGTATCAGGTAACTGATATTGAAGTCCCCCTAGTTTTCAAGGTCTAGTTTTAGCTGATTTTTATATATGTTTATTTGCTTTTGCACCTATTGATACTCTCTATATATATTCATCTGGACTGACAAAAAGATTTTCCAAACTTCAATCCAAGATTTCATAAAAGAGAAGTTTTATTATATGATATTTGATATTAATGCATTTGTACCTTACACACAGAAATAGACTCAGTTATACTTAGAAATGTTTTCAATGAAAGAATTTCCTTAAAGAGTTAAATAAGAAAGCAATACAACAACTTCTTTTTAAAAATACTTTATACTCGTGAAGTTCACACTATTCTTCACAGGCATCCTCTGCAAAGTTTCTATGTGCATTATATTAATTATCTAAAATTGGAGATGTTTTCTTTAGCCATATCATTCAGTTGTGTTTAAGCCAAATACATAACTCTGGGTAACTCTAAAGTCATTATTAACCATAACATATGAAAGACCTGATGTTTATTTAATCAACTAGATTATTTGGGTACAAACTGTATTTGTATCTTGATTTGATAAACACCACATGAAAATAATACGATAGACAATTCTACTAAAGGCAAAGTTCAGAGGCATGTTACATTATATTCAACACATTAAGAAAGAAAAGGAATTAACTGCTCATTGCTTTTTTAGAGTCACAAAACATCTAATTGAGCCCTAAATTTGAACTCACAGTATATATAGTTTCTTTCACATTATTTGAATGTTTTCTTCCTTGATTCTTTAAAACACAGGAGGAATCTGTGTTCATCACCTAAGAAAACTGAGAAATTTACTCTGTCCTTCCCTTTGGGTTAAAATGTAGAGGATGAAGAAGGATAATGCTAGACAATCCTGTCAGTTGTACTGGTGGGATCAGTTGCAACTTTTAATGCCCAGAAAGATTTATCCCAAAATATTTTCTCATGTTTAATTAGATGTCTCTGAAAATATGAAAAAAGATAATAGAGATCATTCAAAACCCATTTATATATCACAAAGTCACTTCCTGTCATGCATCCTTGCTCCTTTTTACATCATTTATCAATACCAACATTTGTCACAGCTTTTGTCATCACCAATTTTATGAACTCTTCCAGTCCACCTTTCATGTCCACTCTTCCATTCCACACTCTTTCATGTGTTAAGGACACACATCTGTAAATTAAGCTCATTAGAAAATAGAGACAGCAGTGGTTTTACTTAATTAGTCAACAAAGAGCTGTAGTTTAAGGCTGATAGGGCTCAGAGGTTAAAGCGTCTGCCTCCAATGCGGGAGACCCGGGTTCGATCCCTGGGTCGGGAAGATCCCCTGGAGAAGGAAATGGTAACCCACTCCAGTATTCTTGCTTGGAGAATCCCATGGACGGAGAAGCCTGGTAGGCTACAGTCCACGGGGTCGCAAAGAGTCGGACACGACTGAGCAACGGAACGAACGAACGAACGAGGCAAAGACTCGGAGAAGGCAATGGCACCCTACTCCAGTACTCTTGCCTGGAAAATCCCATGGATGGAGGAGCCTGGTAGGCTGCAGTCCATGGGGTCGCTAAGAGTCGGACACGACTGAGCAACTTCACTTTCACTTTTCACTTTTCACTTTCATGCATTGGGGAAGGAAATGGCAACCCATTCTGGTGTTCTTGCCTGGAGAATCCCAGGGACGGGGGAGCCTGGTGGGCTGACGTCTATGGGATACCACAGAGTCAGACACGACTGAAGTGACTTAGCAGCAGCAGGCAAAGACTGCAAATTTCCAATCCCTTGGTAAACAGTCTACCCTACTCTTTATGAACCAAATAAAGCTTCAGTAACCACTATGGCATGACTTACACTGCATTAGACAAAGTTCAGTTCAGTTCAGTTCAGTCACTCAGTCGTGTCCAACTCTCTGCAACCCCATGAATCACAGCACGCCAGGCCTCCCTGTCCATCACCAACTCCCGGAGTTCACGCAAACTCATGTCCACAGAGTCGGTGATGCCATCCAGCCATTTCATTCTCTGTCGTCCCCTTCTCCTCCCGCCCCCAACCTTTCCCAGCATCAGAGTCTTTTCCAGTGAGTCAACTCGTCGCGTGACGTGGCCAAAGTATTGCAGTTTCAGCTTCAGCATCAGTCCTTCCAATGAACACCCAGGACTGATCTCCTTTAGAATGGACTGGTTGGATCTCCTTGCAGTACAAGGGACTCTCAAGAGTCTTCTCCAGCACCACAGTTCAAAAGCATCAATTCTTCGGTGATCAGCCTTCTTCACAGTCCAACTCTCACATCCATACATGACCACGGGAAAAACCATAGCCTTGACTAGACAAGTTAGGGGATTTAAATAAAAAGGTATGGATCCATCCTCAAATAATTTGCAGTCCAGGTAAGGAGAATAAACACAAAAGACATATAATGAACAATCAGAAGAAGAAATGGCATTATACAATAAAAAAATTAAGATTACTTGTACAAAGTAGATAGGTAAGTAAACGATATATAAGAGTATTAACAGACACTAAAATTGTGATTGATTTAATCAAGTACAGTTTATAAAGGAGGTATATTGTTCAGTCACTCAGTCATGTCCGACTTTTTAAGACACCATGAACTGCAGCACACCAAGCTTCCCTGTACTTCACTAGCTCCAAGAGTTTGCTCAAACTCATGTCCATTGAGTCAGTAATGCCATCCAACCATCTCATCCTCTGTCACCCCCTTCTCCTCTTGCCCTCAGTCATTCCTACAATCACCGTCTTTTCCAAAGAGTCAGTTATTTGTATCAGGTGGCCAAGGAATTGGTGAAGGAAGTATAATTTGACCTAAAAGTATAATAAGTGTAGTACTGGCGGAAAAAGGCAGGAAGATAATGTATAGATGAAGAAAACAAGAAAAGAAGGAAAAATAAAGGAATGAGAGCATATGTTATTATGACATCTCCTAACCCTGTCCATTAGGAATAATTTATTGATATTACTATCTTCTGGATCTTTCTCTTCAATCCTACTACCTTGTAAGATATGTTGCTAGCCTGCTAGGTCTTGTGTTTTATCATGCAGATAAAATGTTGGTAAGAAAGATGGAGAGATTTATATTTAAAGGCAAACTATTCACTGAAAAGAAGAATAAATAGTCAAGAAAAGAAATGGAAGGGGAGATTGGAGAGAGCCAAAGCCAGGCCTTCAGGGAAGAAATTCTGGGGAATTCTGGGGAATGGGAGAGGAGCATCTTCAAGACAGTCGAACTTACAATAAAAAATTAGAACTCTTCTGTCTCTTGACAGAAGAAAGGAAATACAACTGATAAATATTTTGATGCAATTCTCAGGCTAATGTACTTTTTTTTATGTTTTAAGACTACTACCATGAGCTTTTCTTCCTAGTTTTCTTTAAGAATTTTAAGAATTCTATATTTTATAGCATACTTAACTATATTGCAACCTCATGTGCCTTGAGTTACTTTCAAATCATAGTAAGATGACTTTAAAAACAAGGTTGGGTGAATTATTTGAACAACTGGATCCAAGATTTTGGTGTTATTCAAGCAACTGCATCCTAGTAAACACTTTATTACTATCATAAATCTGAGTTTTTCACTTCCAATTACTTGAAACAGTGATTTTCCCACGATTACACAGAAATTAAGTAGAAAATCTAAGTAGCAAATCTAAGTGGAAACCAAATCCACTGGTAGCTATCTCTTACTTGAGTAATGATTTGATTATTGAAGTATGTCTAGAATAAAATGTGAGATATAGGTTTGTGAGAAATGGAAAGCAAGAGGGAAACTGACAAAGTTCATAGAAGATTAAAAAGCAATATTTTCATCTAGAATTTTCTTTCTTTTACAATTCCAGCTTTCTCAGCACCTTTGTCTGCTAAGATGAAAGGTTAAAAATCTATTATCACCCCAGCTCTTTGATCATATTGCCAATCAGATTTGGAAGGTGTTAGATTTTTCAACAATTTTTACTTGTAGTCTAAGAGAAGACAGAGACAAAGACAGAAGAAAATAGGAAAGGCACCTGGGTAAAGAGAGACACATGAGGGTGAAAATCTAGCAGCTCCTTTAATTTAATCTTTTGCCTTTACTCAAAATAACATACTGACTTTAGCAACCTCTTGTGGTTTCAAACATGAAAACAATTAAGTCACTAGGAGAAAGAATTATACAAGGAGAAATACTGTTCTTTAAAAAATAGATATCTATGTAATGCATTGTGAAAGGTAATAAATGATTGAAAACAGTAACATTGGTCTTTTCCACTAATTATAGAAACAGGATTTGTGAAGAGTAAAAACTAAAGGAATTATGTTATGTTAGCATCTCTATCCCCTCCAGTATCATTGCTGATTTCTTTAGACCCATAATAATAGGACCATTCATCTAATATCAGTTGTCTTGTCTGAATTCACCATTGTCATGTTCTGTAGGCTTTCCCCACTGCATTTGGATTTCTTTGATGCTGCTCACCTCTCTTTCCCATCTCTAGCACATTGCATGGTATTCAAAAGATAACTGCTACTATATTAATGTTAATCTAATCTTTAGATTTCAACATTCATGTTGAAATATTTTCAAATAAATGCTGACTTTCATAATTAGAATTTTGGAAGTTTTAGTGAGTTTAATCTTCAGAATTTCAGGTTATTTACATAAACTACTCAGTAATTTTAAAATTAATTTGTTGAATTTTCCAGAGAACAAAAATGGTCTATTTTTTTTCAAGCATTTCTTTATTCAAAAGGAAAGTGGATAAAGAAAAACAATTAATGGAGTACCTGTTACAGACATTTAATTTTACTACTTCTATATCTCACTTCGATCTGGTTTTTCCAAAAAAAAGGATTCTCAACTGAAAACATCTGGACATGTGTATTCTCATCTGAGCATCTCACAGGTGCAATGGGGAAAATACGGAAGAAGGAAAGAAGGAAACCATAATGAGAGACTTCATTTTGTCATTAACAGTTCTTTGAAGTTGCTCATTAATCTTTTAGACCATTTTGGCATGTTAACATCCAACTCTAGAATATTAATACTGCTAAGCTGAGAAAAAAATTGAAGTTACAGCTTTCAAAGTTCTTTCTCTAACCCAGCTCTGTGATAATTCTTCCTATTTGAGTCATATTTTAATTGACTATGACTTTGAGCTTAACTATTCTTGCAGTTTGGCAGCTATTTTATTTTCTATAATACTACCTGGAGTTTTCAAGGGGAAAATGGGAGAAAGAGATGATCGTAAAAAGTGTTTGCATCCTAAACTATCACAACGATGCCAGATGGGTTTGGGTGGATGAATACCTCTCCATGAGACCACTTTCTTGGGAGTGGTGTGTGTAAAATAACAATCACATGCCCATATTGCAACATAGGGCCAGTTCACTGTTCATCTAAAAACAATGTCCTTTAGTGAATAATTTGATGTAATAAATATTTTTTCTCAGAAATAGCTATAGCTTCATTTTGTTTAAATTATTGTTATATTAAATGAATTTACAGGGTAAGGTATAAAGAAAATCTGATCAGAGTGTATTTTGAGTATTAGTTCCTATAACTGCTATTACAAAATGCAGTAGTTTCAAGTAAGACATACGTATTACCTTTTACTTAATTGACTATGCAAAAGGCTTTGACTATGTGAATCACAACAAACTGTGAAAAATTCTTAAAGGGATGGAAATACCAGACCACCGTGTTTATTTCCTAAGGAACCTATATGCAGGTCAAGAAGCAACAGTTAGAAACAGATATGAAACAACCCACTGGTGCAAGATTGGGAAAGAAGTGCCATAAGGTTGTATATTGTCATCCTGTTTTTTAACTTCTATGCAGAACATATATTAAGAAATGCCAGGCTGGATAAACCAAAAGCTGGCATCAAGACTGCCAGAAAATATCAACAATTTCATACATATGCAGATGATACCACTTTAGTAGCAAAAAGTGAAGAGGAACTAATGAGTGTTTTGATGAAGGTGAAAAAGGAGAGTGATAAAACTGGCTTAAAACTCAACATAAAAAAAAAGCTAAGATCATGACATCTGGTCCCATTCAGGTCAGTTCAGTTGCTCAGTCATGTCCAACACTTTGCGACCCGATGAACTGCAGCATGCCACGCCTCCCTGTCCATAACCAACTCCTGGAGTTTACCCAAACTCATGTCCATTGAGTTGGTGATGCCATCTAACCATCTCATCCTCTGTCATCCCCTTCTCCTCCTGCCTTCAATCTTTCCCAACATCATGGTCTTTTCAAATGAGTCAGCTCTTCACATCAGGTGGCCAAAATATTGGCATTTCAGCATCAATATCAGGCCTGCCAATGAACACCCACGATTGAGTTCCTTTAGGATGGACTGGTTAGATCTTCTTGCAGTCCAAGGGACTCTCAAGAGTCCCCTCCAACACCACACTTCAAAAGCATCAATTCCTCTGCACTCAACTTTCTTCACAGTCCAACTCTTACATCCATACATGACTACTGGAAAAACCATAGCCTTGACTAGACGGACCTTTGTTAACAAAGTAATGTTTCTGCTTTTTAATTTGCTGTCTAGGTCAGTCATAGCATTCCTTCCAAGGAGCAAGCATCTTTTAATTGCATGGCTGCAGTCACCATCTGCAATGATTTTGGAGCCCCCAAAAAATAAAGTCAGCCATTGTTTCCATTGTTTCCCCCTCTATTTGCCATGAAGTGATGGGACCGAATGCCATTATCTCAGTTTTCTGAATGTTGAACTTTAAGCCAACTTTTTCACTCTCCTCTTTCACTTTCATCAAGAGGCTGTTTAGTTCTTCTTCACTTTATGCCATAAAAGTGGTGTCATCTGAATATCTGGTTCCATTACATCATGGCAAATAGATGGGTAAAAGGTGGAAGAAGTGAGGACTTTATTTTCTTGGGCTTCAAATTCACTGCGGATGGAGACTGCAGCCATTAAATTAAAATATGCTTACTCTTTGGAAAGAAAGCTATGACAAATATAGACAGTATATTAAAAAGCAAAGACATCACTTTGCCAAAAAAAGGTTTGTATAGTCAAAACCATGGTTTTCCCAGTAGTCATGTAGAGTTGTGAGAGTGGGACCATAAAGAAGTCTGAGCATCAAAGAACTGATGCTTTTGAATTGTGATGCTGGAGAAAAGCCTTGAGAGTCCCTTGGACTGCAAGGAGATCAAACTAGTCAATCCTAAAGGAAATCAGCCCCGAATATTCATTGGAAGGACTGATGCTGAAGCTGAAGCTCAAATACTTTGGCCATCTGATGCAAAGAACTGACTCATTGGAAAAGAGCCTCATGCTGGGAAAGATTGAAGGCAAACGGAGAAGAGGGCAGCAGAGGATGAGATGGTTAGATGGCATTGCTGACTCAATAGACATGAATTTGAGGAAACTACAGGAGATAGTGAAGGACAGAGAAACATGGCATGCTGCAGTCTGTGGGGTCACAAAGAGTCAGACACAACTTAGTAACTGAACAGCAGCAACAATTATCTTATAAGGCAGGAAACCAGAAATCCTAGGATCAAGCTGTTGGCTGGGTCAGATTCATTTTGGATGTTCTCTTGCCTTTTCCAACTTCTGCAGGCTACCAGCAGGACTTGGTTTGTGACTGTATCACTCCAATCTCTGCATCATTTATTATACACCCCATTACCCTCTCTGACTTTGCCTTTCCTCCGTCTCTTATGAGGACAAGTATGATTACATTGGGTTCACCCACATAATCCAGGATGATATTCCCATCTCAAGGTCTTGAATTTAGTTACACTTGCAAAGTCCCTTTCTGTCATGTAAGGTAACACATTGAGAGGTTCTTGGAATTAAGACCCCATTCTGTCTGCATACTTGCAATGACATAGGCATTAACCTTCTGTTCACCTTTGGTCTCTCCTCTCAAATATCCCAAACAAAAGCACGTGACTTAAAGATCTAGAAAGCACCCATTCACGTATTCTTTCAATTGCTTTCAGGGTAGTAGAAGAAGGCAGAGGAATGATTTCTAAAAGATCTTTCCTTCTTCTAAGTGATTCAAATATTTCCTTTTCATTGATTAATGAATGATTTCTGACAAATTCTAGTAAATGTTGGCAATTAGTATAAAAACCCTACATCAAATTATCATCATAACTATATCACAGAAGAAGATTAACAACTGATGCCAAAAAAAAAAAAAGAAAGGAAAACAAAAATAAAGCACAAACCTTGAGCACAGAGCAGTATATTGTTGTTTTGGTCACTAAGTTGTGTCTGATTATTTTGTAATCCATAGACTGTAGCCCACCAGTTTCTCTTGTCCATGGGATTTCTCAGGCAAGATTACTGGAGTGGGTTGCTTCTCCAGGGAATGTTCCTGACCCAAGGATTGAACCTGAGCCTCCTTCTTGGCAGGTGGATTATTTTCCCTTGAGCCACCTGGGAAGCCCCAGAGAACAGGTACAGCTAAAGGCTTTATCATTCTCCACTAAGTTGAAAATATTATTAATACATGGATACATTTTTAACTCTATATTTCAATCTAAGTGTGGGTTCAATAATTGCCAGTAAACTACATAAGAATTGGTTCATGAAAGTTGAAAGAAAAGATCCCCTTACATAGTCAAACAGATCACCATCAAATGCTGAAAGTACAGAGTGGTCAAACTGAGTTAGAATCAGCCCTTACAGAAGGGGCCTTAGCAAAGTACATTCCTGTCTGACATGTTCACACATTAAAATAATTTCTTTCATTATATGATTTTTATCTTTAAGTAGACAAAAGATGAGCATCAGTAATTCCCACTCTTATATGAAGTTGATTAACAAAAAGCCTCTTTTAATTTTGCCTTAAATCCTGAATTTTTAAAAACACTATAATATGGTAGTATTTACTAGAGAATCAAAATAGACCACTGTTTATATTCCATCTTTTAAAACTAGCACCATAATCATTCAAAAATATGCACTTCAATTACTATGATAATTGGTATATTTTTAAGTCAGAATAGCTTTTATTATGAGTACATCCATACTAATATTTTATAATTCAATAACTTTTTGTAACATATCTTGCCCTCAAATATTTCTAAAATCTCACCTAGGAAATCCTGACACTAAAAACTTTCCATGAAATATAGAGGTGAAATGAATTTCTCAAGTTCAAAGCTCTGTTCATGTCTATAGTCTAGTATCCTAAACAGTCTTTGTCACTTTGTAAATGCCACCAAAATATCTGTTGACAAACTTCACTGTTTATAAGAAAGAGAACTCACAAATGTACACCAACAAAAAGGGATCTTTTATATGGCTGAAATCTAAAGTAGGAAACATTTAAATGCAAACATGTGCTAGTGGCTCAATGAAGCAGTTATTTCTCCTTCTTATTTGGTACAATAGTCCACTATAGATTCTCTTTTTCTAAGAGTTCAAATCTTTTTGTGCTTATTAAAACTTTTCAAAAGTAAGTATGTTAACCCTAGAGCCTCAGTCAACCGCTAATTGTTATGTATTCTGTCAATGATCTTAAGATCCCAGCCCCCCAGCTCCCACTACATGGAGAATTCTTTACCACTTTTGTATCACTGCTCTACTCTGTTAATCACCTGTCATCTTTCACCCAAGAGATGTCTCATTTCAGAAGCAAGCAATGTCATTTCTATAGCATGTATGTTGCAAATTAGTTGTCAAAGTTTTTCAAAATGCCTTGAGACCCTTCTGTTTGCAAGATGATTTTAAGATTGACATTATTATAATAAGATATTTCAGAAATTGCTACCAGCAGCAGGATAGATTGTACTTTATGGGAGCTATTGACCCACTGCTCAGTGAAAGAAGTCAGATGCTAAGTGAAGAATACCAGTCCCATTCAACATAAAATGTAAGAGTCTTTCACTGTCATTTCCCAGCTATGAAGACACCAGGTCATCCAACAAGGTGCTTTGTCTTTTCGGTAGTGGTACATGAAGTCTCAGTATTCTCTGAACTACAATATAAGTTCCTAATTAAAACTGTGTTACTTTCTCAAAAGTAACTAAGGAACTGGCAGTGATCCTTAGAAGGGTTTGCTTCTAAATCTCTTACTCACAATTTTGTTTCAGTTCATGTACAGTGTTTCTAATTGTTTAGTTCTTATTGTAGAGTAATGATTACTATTAAAATTTTCCTGTCCATAGTAAATACATAACATATGCAAGGCTAGTTATGAAAACTTGGAGTCTTAGATACTCATCACTGAGATGTCAAACCTGATGACTAAGTTAAGAGAAAATCATTGTCTTTTTAAAAGACTGAGGAAAGATGGGAAAAGCCTGAGTTCATTGTTGTGATGTTGTTGGTTTGTATTGTTAAAAACTTAAAAAAAATTAAAACTTCATTTTATATAAAGTATTCTTTGTGAGTCACTCAGTCATGTCCGAATCTTTGTGACCCCACGGACTGTAGCCCACCAGACTCCTCTGTCCGTGGTATTCTCCAGCAAGAATACTGGAGTGGGTTGCCATTTCCTTCTCCAGGGAAGCTTCCTGACCCAGGGATCAAATTTGGGTCTCCTACACAATGGCAAGCCACTCCAGTACTCTTGCCTAGAAAATCCCATGGATAGAGCAGCCTGGTGGGCTGCAGTCCGTGGGGTCGCTAAGGGTCGGACACGACTGAGCAACTTCACTTTCACTTTTCACTTTCACACATTGGAGAAGGAAATGGCAACCCACTCCAGTGTTCTTGCCTGGAGAATCCCAGGGACGGGGGAGCCTGGTGGGCTTCCGTCTATGGGGTCACACAGAGTCGGACACGACTGAAGTGACTCAGCAGCAGCAGCAGCACATTGCAGGTGGGTTCTTTACTGTCTGAGTCACCAGGGAAGCCTAAAGTACTCTTTAAATAAAAGAAAAACTTTAATAAATGAAAAAAGAGAGTAGTTAAACCATATAAAATATTAATTACAAATATTATTTTAAATTCAGTTTTAAAAGATTCCAGATGAGGGAAAATTATTTCAAAAATTGTAAAAACTAACAGCCAGTACTGTTTGGTCTTTTAAATAATGGTGTGTGCTGTGCTGTGCTATGCTTAGTTGCTCAGTCCTGTCTGACTTTTGAGACCCCATGGACTACAGCTCGCTAGGCTCCTCTGTCCTTGGGAATTCTCCAGGCAAGAATACTGGAGTAGATTGCCGTGCCCTCCTCCAGGGGATTTTCCCAACCCAGGGGTCAAACCCAAGTCTCCTGCATTGCAGGCAGATTCTTTACCAGGTGAGCCACCAGGGAAGCCCAAATAGTGGTATACCCCGTTTTATATTATACTATTTTAAATCAGTGCCTCCATTTGCTACTAGAAATATCAAGTTTTAATGACTCTATGTTCTCTAGGCCTCAGTCTTTTCCAAATCTTTTCGACCCTATGGACTCTAGTGTGCCAGGCTCCTCTGCCCATAGAATTAACCTGGCACCAACACTGGAGTGTGTTGCCAATTCTTCCTCCAGGGGATCTTCTTAACCTGGGGATGAGACCTGTTTCTCCTGCAGTTACTGCATTGCAGGTGGATTCTTTACCATTAAGCCACCAGGGAAGCCCCAAGTTATAGTGATTAAAAACAGACAAATTTATTATTTGACAAAGTTGCAAGACAATTTTTGTGATCCTCTCACATTTCTCCAAATCTTATGAGTAAGGCCCTTACTAGATTTGTTCTGGACTGTCTTTTCAAGATATTTATATAGTCATCAACCTTGAAAGCTTAGAGGTAGTGCTTCCTCCAGCAACAAAATATAGGCATTTTTACTGCACATTAGAAAGACTCAGGTTCACTAAGCTCCCAGATCCTCTCCTGTGATGCAAACTGCTGCCTGTGTAGCTGTCACTTTGCCCTCTTAGTGTTACCTTGAGGGAACCATGGTTCAGAGAACAAAACTCTACACGCTGATACTCTGTCTACTGCTATCACTGTGGATTAAAAGTTATAGCCTCTGACCCAGGGGTCTTGTATTCTCTGTCAGTATCCATGAAAAGGTGACAAACTAACATGTAACCTTGCATAGCAGGGTAAAATCTCACACTCATTTTTTTTTTTTTCCAGACTAGTCTGGAAAACAGCATTTAAACTGTTGGCAAAAAGTCTAAAGATACCATTGCATGTCTTTAGTGTTATCCCACAGTTATCTTTCAGCTTACTCTCACCCTCAGAATCCTGAATTTCTTTGAATGAAGGGATGGAGCCAAAGCTAAAACAATACCCAGTTGTGGATGTGACTGGTGATAGAAGCAAGGTCTGATGCTGTAAAGAGCAATATTGCATAGGAACCTGAAATGTTAGGTCCATGAATCAAGGCAAATTGGAAGTGGTCAAACAGGAGATGGCAAGAGTGAACATAGACATTCTAGGCATCAGTGAACTAAAATGGACTGGAATGGGTGCATTTAACTCAGGTGACCATTATATCTACTACTGTGGGCAGGAATCCCTTAGAAGAAATGGAGTAGCCATCATGGTCAACAAAAGAGTCAAAAATGCAGTACTTGGATACAATCTCAAAAACGACAGAATGATCTCTGTTCGTTTTCAAGACAAACCATTCAATATTACAGTAATCCAAGCCTATGCGCCAAACAGTAATGCTGAAGAAACTGA
Source organism: Moschus berezovskii (assembly GCF_049115385.1). Taxonomy (NCBI): domain Eukaryota; kingdom Metazoa; phylum Chordata; class Mammalia; order Artiodactyla; family Moschidae; genus Moschus; species Moschus berezovskii. Next base: position 55,682,856 of record NC_142461.1, read on the forward strand.
AGTTGAGTGGTTCTATGAAGACCTACAAGACATTTTAGAACTAACACCCAAAAAAGATGTCCTTTTCATTATAGGAGACTGGAATGAAACAATAGAAAGTCAAGAAACACCTGGAGTAACAGGCAAATTTGGCCTTGGAGTACAGAATGAAGCAGGGCAAAGTCTAATAGAGTTTTGCCAAGAGAACACACTGGTCATAGCAAACACCCTGTTTCAACAACACAAGAGAAGTCTCTACACATGGACATCACCAGATGGTCAACACCGAAATCAGAGTGATTATATTCTTTGCAGCCAAAGATGGAGAAGTTCTATACAGTTAGCAAAAACAAGACCGGGAGCTGACTGTGGCTCAGATCATGAACTACATATTGCTAAATTCAGACTGAAATTGAAGAAACTAGGGAAAACCACTAGACCATTCAGATATGACCTAAATCAAATCCCTTATGATTATACAGTGGAAGTGAGAAATAGATTTAAGGGACTAGATCTGGTAGATAGAGTGCCTGATGAACTCTGAACGGAGGTTCGTGACATGGTACAGGAGACAGGGATGAAGACTGTCTGCATGGAAAAGAAATGCATAAAAGCAAAATGGCTGTCTGGGGACGCCTTACCAATAGCTGTGAAAAGAAGAGAAGTGAAAGTCAAAGGAGAAAAGGAAGCTATAAGCATCTGAATGCAGAGTTCCAAAGACTACCAAGGAGAGATAAGAAAGCCTTCCTCAGCGATCAATGCAAAGAAATAGAGGAAAATAACAGAATAGGAAAGACTAGATATCTCTTCAAGAAAGTTAGAGATACCAAGGAAACATTTCCGGCAAAGATGGGCTCGATAAAGGACAGAAATGGTATGGACCTAACAGAAGAAGAAGATATTAAGAGGAGGTGGCAAGAATACACAGAAGAACTGTACAAAAAAGATCTTCACGACCAAGATAATCACGATGGTGTAATCACTCACCTAGAGTCGGACATCTTGGAATGTGAAGTCAAGTGGGCCTTAGAAAGCATCACTACGAACAAAGCTAGTGGAGGTGATGCAATTCCAGTTGAGCTATTTCAAATCCTGAAAGGTGATGCTATGAAAGTGCTGCACTCAATATGCCAGCAAATTTGGAAAACTCAGCAGTGGCCACAGGACTGAAAAAAGGTCAGTTTTCATTGCAATCCCAAAGAAAAGCAATGCCAAAGTGCTCAAACTGACACACAATTGCACTCATCTCACATGCTAGCAAAGTAATGCTCAAAATTCTCCAAGCCAGACTTCAGCAATATGTGAACCGTGAACTTCCAGATGTTCAAGCAGGTTTTAAAAAAGGCAGAGGAACCAGAGATCAAATTGCCAACATCCGCTGGATCATGGAGAAAGCAAGAGAGTTCCACAAAAACATCTGTTTCTGCTTCATTGACTGTGCCAAAGCCTTTGACTGTGTGGATCACAACAAAGTGTGGAAAATTCTGAAAGAGATGGGAATACCAGACCACCTGACCTGCTTCTTGAGAAACCTGTATGCAGGTCAGGAAACAACAGTTAGAACTGGACATGGAACAACAGACTGGTTCCAAATAAGAAAAGGAGTATGTCAAGGCTGTATATTGTCACCCTGCTTATTTAACTTATATGCAGAGTACATCATGATAAACCCTGGGCTGGAAGAAGCACAAGCTGGAATCAAGATTGGTGGGAGCAATATCGATAACCTCAGATATGCAGATGACACCACCTTTATGGCAGAAAGTGAAGAGGAACTCAAAAGCCTCTTGATGAAAGTGAAAGAGGTGAGTGAAAAAGTTGGCTTAAAGCTCAACAATCAGAAAAAAAAGATCATAGCATCTGGTACCATCACTTCATGGGAAATAGATGGGGAAACAGTGGAAGCAGTGTCAGACTTTATTTTTGGGGGCGCCAAAATCACTGCGGATGCTGATTGCAGTCATGAAATTAAAAGACGCTTACTCCTTGGAAGGAAAGTTATGACCAACCTAGACAGCATATTTAAAAGCAGAGTCATTACTTTGCCAACAAATGTCCATCTAGTCAAGGCTATGGTTTTTCCACTGGTCATGTATGGATGTGAGAGTTGGACTGTAAAGAAAGCTGATCGCCGAAGAATTGATGCTTTTGAAGTGTGGTGTCGGAGAAGACTCTTGAGAGTCCCTTGGACTGCAAGGGTATCCAACCAATCCATTCTAAAGGAGATCAATCCTGGGTGTTCATTGGAAGGACTGATGCTAAAGTTGAAACTCCAATACTTTGGCCACCTCATGCGAAGAGTTTACTCACCGGAAAAGACTCTGATGCTGGGAGGGATTGTTGGCAGGAGGAAAAGGGGACGACAGAATGAGATGGCTGGATGGCATCACCGACTCGATGGACATGAGTTTGAGTGAACTCCATGAGTTTGAGCTTGAATCACAAACATCAGAGTATTAGGAAAATTATTGACGACTCATTCTTTACTTCCCATATTTGTAAATTGGGAGTCTTAAAATCTGCCCCATTAGGCTGTTATGATGATAAAATGAGGCAACACACTTAAGGCAAATTACACAGTGCATGGTAAGTGGTAACTGCAATGCTTCTAGTAAATGTGATAGGGAAAAAATTCTCCCAAGCATTTAAGTCAGATTACATTATAGAATATATCTGTATAATTGATTGTCAGTGTTATAATATTATAAGTTAATATTTGCATAGTATGCTTGTCACAATCAGATTTAAAAATATTCTTGATCATTTGTATGTCTGATGAAAATGTTCAATCTTGTATAATTTTTTCAAACTCAAAGATTACAATATTCTATGAGCTGTCAAACTCTGACTTCTCTCTTTTTTTTTTTTTTTTCATTTCAGAGAAAAGTAAAACACTGGTGGTCTCAAAAATTAATTTAAAACTGATCAACGCCATTTATCTTCAACAATTAATACTTGTACAAATGGATATAGTGTATACTTTGCATAAATGTATGCTCTGCCAGAATAATGATTATTTATAAAGTAACTCTGATGTGTGTGAAAATTAACCAAAAGACATCTCTCCATAGGCATTTATTCAGAAATTTATTAAGTCATTCCTTGATAATTTAGTTTAAGGCTTTATTATTTTTTTTAGTAATTAATTTATTTTTATTGGAGGCAAATTATTTTACAATACAATTGGTTGGTTTTGCCATACATTGACATGAATTCGCCCCAGGTTTACATAAGTTCCCTCTCCTGAATCCCCCTCACACCTCCCTCCTCCCTTTATCCTCCCTCTGGGTCATCCCCGCATGCCAGCCCCGAGCAGATGATTTGGGAGAATGGCACTGAAACACGTATGTTTTCATATGTGAAACGAATCACTAGTTCAGGGTCGATGCATGTTATAATTTAAGGCTTTAGACTCAGGGAGAAGACGGGGGAAATCTATATATGCAAATGATCAGAAGCTTCTTAAAATTGAGATCTGGCAGTGAAAAATGCTCAAAAGGGTTACTATGTTGAAAAAAATTCCATTCTTCATGAATATTAAAACTCTTAATCATTAACTTGAAGTTGAAAAAATAAGTTAACTTGTTGCACTCTTAGTCAAATGAATTTTGCCTCTTTATAATCATAGGAATTAAGTAAAATTTTGTTAGTTTAAGTGCTTGTCAGTATGTCCAGTGACTTATGGCTATGATGATGTTACACACACTCATTGTGCTTCAGTAGTTAAAATTCATTTTGTGAATCTCTATGAAGAACGCTCCATGATTAATCATTATTCTCAGAAAAAAAATTATATCTACCCATGAAAGAATACATATTAACTAAAGATGAAAAGCCTAAAGCATACATACATTTATTTTTCAGTGTTATCCTGAATACAGTGAATACCTGCTATTCATCAGTTCAGTTCAGTTCGGTTCAGTCGCTCAGTCGTGTCCGACTCTTTCCGACCCCATGAATCACAGCACGCCAGGCCTCCCTGTCCAAGCTTATTTTGCAAAACAAAAATAAAATAATATTTTTGGAATAAAATTCTTTTCAATCATATGATGATTATAGTTTGCAAGATGAAAATTTAAATACCTCAAGGTACTGGTTTAAAAATAAATCCAAGAGAAACATCCTGGGAAGGTACAATATATATTTTTTTAATATGCCCTTCCTTAAATACTTACTTCGTTATTGTTCACTAACATACATTTTGTATTTATATGTATATATATATAGATATAAATATTCATGTATATATATATGGGCTTCCCTTGTAGCTCAGTCGGCAAAGAATCTCCTGCAGTGCAGGAGACCTGGGTTCCATTCCTGTGTTGGGAAGATCCCCTGGAGAAGGAAATGGCAACCCACACCAGAATCCTTGCCTGGAAAATCTCATGAACAGAGGAACCTTGTGGGCTACAATCCATGGGGTCTCAAAGAGTAGGGCACGACTGAGCAACTAACACTTACTTACTTATACATATATATATTTGAATTAGTAACACTCCAAATTCTCCTGAAAAATTTTTAAAGTCTGTATTTCTGCCAATAGTCTCATAAAAAATTTGGCACTATCAATGGTGCTATCATAGTAATTAAGGAATAGAAATAACTAAGGTTATCATACAAATCTGTTTTGGCTTTATTTTTAAGTTTGCAATGCAAATGGTTGATACAGTTCATTGTAGATAACTTCAGGGTGTCTATATTTAAATTTAGTATAGGCAAGGACTCACATAAAATATGCATTGTTAGAAATCTTTTGCTTCACAAACATCTATCTTGAATAATGCAGTAAGTATGACTTAATCCTATATCTTTATCCAGGGGAAAAAAAATGAATTGGGGTTCTGCTTTCCATGAGCTATCCTGAATATTTTTAGATGTGGTATTTTATTTTAATATTTTATTAGCATAAAAAAGAGAGCAGAAAGAGTTAATTAGCATGGTTTTCTGCTAAAAAATAAAACTATAATGATATTTTTGTTTTTAAAGTAATTTATTTTCATTGAATCAAGAAATTAATAATTGAGTAGAGAAGTAACGACACCTCAACAGAGTGTCCTTTTACTATTTATGCCAACTATTAGAATCTTACATTTCACAGCCCTGATATTTTGAGACATCTTTAGAAGCTTAAAAGCTTTTCAAAAAACTGTATAATTGACGTAACATAAATATCACATGGGATTTCCCTGGTGGCTCACATGGTAAGGAATCTGCCTGAAATGTGGGAAACTTTGATCCCTGGGCCAAGAAGATGCCCTGGAGAAGGGAATGACTACCCACTCCAGTATTCTTGCCTGGAGAATCCCATGGACATAAGAGACTGGAGGGCTACAGTCCGGATGACAGAGGATGAGACGGTTGGATGGCATCACTGACTCTATGGACTTCAGTTTGAGCAAGCTCCAGGAAATGGTGAAGAACAGAAGTCTGGCGACCCGCAGTCCATGAGGTTGCAAAGAGCTGGACATGACTGAGCAACTGAACTGAACTGAAAACTCACATATTTAATAGGAACCATTTGATAAAATTTTGCACATAGGTATTGTTATCATAATCAAAATATTGAACATATCCATTACCATAAAGTCTTCCTCTTGCTCTTTTACAATCTTCCCTATTCACTTCTTTCCACCCCATCCCCAGGCAACCACTGAATTCCTTGGTGTCATTTGACATTAGCTTGCATTTTTTAACATTTAATCTAAATGAAATGATATTATATGTACTTTTTGTCTAGTTTCTTTCATACAGCATATTTTTATATTTGTCCATGTATTTTAAGTGTAACAAAAGTTCATTGATTTTATTGATGATTAATGTTTCATTCTTTGAATGTGTCATAAATTGGTTACCCACTTACCTGCTGGTGGACATTTAAGCCATATCCAGTTTGGAAATATTACAAATAAAGGCTTGTAAACATTCGTGTACAAATCTTTGTGTGGACATAAATATTAAAGAAATACTGCTTGAGTAAATTTTCTTGTAAGACTCAAGATCAGTGTACAAAATCAATTGAATTCCTACATTACAGCAATAAGAAATCAGAAAATAAAAATTTTTACATTCCATTTTTGATAAAATATTTAGGATTAAATCTGACAGAGGATGTGAAAAACCTGTATTTGTATTTAAAAATATAAAACATTGTAGAACGAGATTAAAGAAATAAATAAGTGGAAAGATATCCTGTATTATGGCTCTAGAGATTCAATATTGTTACAGCATCCCTAAACTGAACAAAGAGATTCAGCCAAATTCCGATGAAAATGTCAGTAAGCCTTTTGGGGGAAGAAACGGGCAAACAAAAACAACTTTGAAAAAGAAGCTTAAATTTAAAGTTTAAATTTCTTATATTTACAGTTTTCATAGCAGATCCTTTTTTAATCCATTTACAGTCAACCTATAAATTTTACGTTTACATTATTTTTATGTTTAAAACTAACGCCTTGCAAACCACGTATATTAGGGTTGCATTTTATCCACTCTGTAAATATCTATCTTTTAATTAAGGTGTTTGGGCCATCAACATTTAATTTAATTATTGATCTGAGTGGACTTAGCCACCAGTTTATCTCTGGCATTTCCTGTGCAAAAGCAACTTCAAGACAAGTTTCTTGGCATCCCTCCAAACCAAGTTTTACTACTTCCTAAACTTTGGAAAAGACTCTGATGCTGGGAAGGGTTGGGGGCGGGAGAAGAAGGGGAAGACCGAGAATGAGATGGCTGGATGGCATCACCGACTCTGCGGACATGAGTTTGAGTGAACTCCAAGAGTTGGTGATGGATAGGGAGGCCTGGCGTGCTGTGATTCATGGGGTCGCGGAGAGTCGGACATGACTGAGCGACTGAACTGAACTGAACTGAAACTTTCTAAGAGAAAATAAATTTTCTTTCTCCTTTCAGCTAATAATTCTTACTTCTTTAAGTATTTCTTTTTGAGGATCTTGTTTCTGTTCATCATCCTCCCAACAGTATATTATAGCTTATATATATTACCTTTAAAGTGTAAACCTCAACACTGAATTACAAGGGTTCTAATTTCTCCACATCTTCACCAACACTCCTCTTTTATTTTGTTTTTTGATAATAAGCAACCTGACAAAAAAGTGAAAGTGTTAGTCACTTAGTTGTGTGTGACCCCCATGGACCTTAGCCCACAAAGGTCCTCCGTCCTTTGGCTTCTCCAGGCAAGAACATTGGAGTGGGTCACCATGCCTTCCTCCAGGGGAACTTCCCAACACAGGGTCAAACCCAGGTCTCTTTAGTCTCCTGCATTGGCAGGTAGGTTCTTTATCACTAGTGCCACCTGGGAAGCCCAACATACTAGGTATTTTTTTTAAAAAGTATTCAATTAGTAACATTGATCTATACCCAAATTTTAAATTAGAGATATACAATGGAAGAAAAAGAATAAGAGTTATCAAGCTAGAAACCAGTATTTTATTTTTAATTGCTTCTTTTAGGTATATCATCTTATGGTTGATCCACATATCTTCATGGATAAATTGGATTATGGCCCCATTTATGACAAATAGTTTTTTCTTTAATGCATTTGAGAAAATAATATTCAACTTAGTTCAGAATGTTCATAAATTCATAGCGATAAATGAGAGTTATAAAAGAAGATCAAAAAGCTAACAGGCAGAGGACTCCATCATGATTTTCCTGTACTTATAATAATAGGGTAGTTATATTAATAAAATGATAGTATGAATCACAAATTATAGCATGGTGACCTGCCTGAGGAGGTTACAAAACTATGAAGGATTTCTATCAGTGTAGACTTCAGAATTCTGTCATTTCAGCTATAATTGAAAACAGCTAGTAATATTGTTTTTGAGCAGATAATTCAAAGATTGAAATCAAGTAAATCCATTCTATATAAACAGTTATGTGTGTATTATTGTCTAATGATTTTTTATCATGACTGTAAATAGAAATATATTAACAGTAAATATTTTCTATTACTTTATGATATTTGACATAAAATTCATTTTTATTCCTTATTGGTAAGCAAAATGATTCAGTTTCTGAGACCCACGAGGAGAAGAAAATCTCTGCTTAACAAATACAGAGAATAAACAGATAAAATTAACCCCTCTGATAATGTTACTCAGATGCCTCTTTTCCAGAATTTATCTGGGCAAACACAGTGGTATTTATTCAAATATTTTAAACTCTTGATAAGCAAGAACGATGTAAATCCAAATACTGCTATGGTTGTTATTTTTCTCAGAACTCTAGGCATAGTCTCTTTAGAAATGTAATTAAAATTTGCATACTCTTATTAAATGAAACTATTTGAGGGCAATCATTTGGTTGCTTTCAAAATAGAGCTTTGCTTTCCGAAATGGTTTGTGAATGTTATTTAATGCATCCCCAAGGCTTCAAAAGGAAAACGTGAAGGGACCTTCAGCAGGAGCTCTGCCTAAAATTCCCAAGCATCAGCTTCGTTTTGCAAAGCATATTTTAAAATGAAGGAATGTTTCATAAATGGAAATCAATGACCTAGGGTCAATACAAGAAGACCTGAGAGGATTTGAGTTGTATGAGCTGTATGTATGTTATGTGTGTGTGTATAACATATATATTGGCCAAACAGGCTACTTATGAGCTGAAGACAGATGAAACCAAGATTGGTCACGTTAAATTGTCACCTTTCCTACACACTCATATAGGGCAGTATGATACTTGTCAGAAATTGATTCCTGGGAGTGAAATAAAGAAAACAGAGGGTTGAGTGAGCACAAGGATAGTTAAATATACTTTCAACATAGTATCCAATTGTGAATTTTTAATCTGGGAAATACTGCTCAATATAGAAAAAATGGAGGATTATCAAGAGCAACTTAGTCAGGAGAAAATGTGTACTGATATAAAATAAATATAAATATGGTATCCTCTGAAATGTAAAAAATTAAAAGGAACTATTTTATCATTAGTTGAGAAAAACATAGCTTAGAAAAACAACTTTCCCCAATGCATTCAGTTCAATTCAGTCCAGTTCAGTCGTTCAGTCGTGTCCGACTCTCCGCGACCCCATGAATCACAGCACGCCAGGCCTCCCTGTGCATCACCAACTCACGGAGTTCACTCAAACTCATGTCCATCGAGTTGATGATGCCATCCAGCCATCTCATTCTCTGTCGTCCCCTTCTCCTGCTGCCCTCAATCACTCCCAGCGTCAGTCTTTTCCAGTGAGTCAACTCTTCGCATGAGGTGGCCAAAGTATTGGAGTTTCAGCTTTAGCATCAGTCCTTTCAATCAACACCCAGGACTGATTCCTTTAGAATGGACTGGTTGGATCTCCTTGCAGTCCAAGAGACTCTCAAGAGTCTTCTCCAGCACCACAGTTCAAAAGCATCGATTCTTTGGTGATCAGTTTTCTTCACAGTCCAACTTTCACATCCATACATGACCACTGGAAAAACTATAGCCTTGACTCGACGGACCTTGGTTGGCAAAGTAATGTCTCTGCTTTTCAATATGCTATCTAGATTGGTCATAACTTTCCTTCCAAGGAGTAAGCGTCTTTTAATTTCATGGCTGCAATCAGCAGCCACAATGATTTTGGAGCCCCCAAAATAACAGCTTTCCCCAATGCATTAGCTTATTGAAAAGAAAAGTAGCATTACACCTACGCAAAGAGGGGGAGCTTCAAGAACCTTCAGCAGAACTGAAAACGGAAATAGAAATCAGGTTCTGTATAGCACTCTCTGAGTGCTCCTATATCACAAAGCAAGCAGGTGTATACATTCAACACACTTGACAATTTAGGCAAACATGTAACCACTACTATATTTACAAAATGCTCCCCTGTTTTTTCTCATAAGCTTCACATCAGCACTATTTATCTAAATCTTAAAAGCAAAATAGATGGAGGAATTTTAATGAAGTAAAGAGCAGGTAAAATGGGAGAGGAAAACCACAATTTACAAAACAGATATAAAGGAATTAAGTAATATTATGCACAAAGATTTAAAATGTGAAAGACACACAAAGATATACAATGTGAAAGACGCACAAAGATTTACAATGTGAAAACTGATCCACAAGAGAATCAGACAACTCAACGAAAATGACATTAAACAATTTTAATTCTACATATAAATAATTTTTCCAATCTTATAATGTGTCATATTGTTCAGCTTGTATTTTTGTGTAATGTATTTTGAAAAAGTTCTAAGAATGACTATTCAATACAGAGCCTAAGCTACTTAAAGACTGTTTCTGCTTAGTGAATATTTAAAAGTAGTGAAATAGGAAAAGAATTTGCATAATCCTCTCTGGTTTTCCAATCCAATATAAAAGAGGGTAAAAATTCATCGACAATACTAAAAAAACAAAATAATTTCTTTAGTTTATGTAGGGTAGTGCCATTCAATATGTTTCTCTGATAGTTCAGTTGGTAAAGAATCCCCCTGCAATGCAAGAGACCCCAGTTCAATTCCTGGAGAGGGAAGGCCCCCTGGAGAAGGGATAAACTACATACTCCAGGATTCTTGGCTTCCCTTGTGACTTGGCTGGTAAAGAATCTGCCTGCAATGTGGTAGACCTGGGTTCAATCATTCACGATAAATACAATATGAGGAACACATATAATTTAAATTTTTCTAGTAGACACAATGAAAAAGTAAAAAGATACATGAAATTAAATAATTTTTTACTAAAAAATATATTCAAAATATTATTTTTTCAGAATAATTTATATTGCTGGGATGCAAAAGTATATTAGTTTCAAACCTATATCACTAAACTCTGTGTCAACACAATATTATTAATATTGAATTCAGAGTATTGAGTAATTTGAAAAGCAATTCTAAATGTATTGGTAACAAAACAAAACCTGTTCTTCAAATTTTTCTTGTAGCTTTTGCAAGTCAACTTATATAACACTTGATTACAATTTAAATCTCCTGCACATAGATTCATGGTAGAAAATATAAAATCTTAATTATTGACTCTTATCATGAAAAATTTTGAATCCAACATAAATTCTCATACTTATCTATCCAGGTAAGAAACAAGCTTTCCTTTCCTTGGAGCTTTGAAAGTAATTTGTTCCTATAAAGTGTGATAACTACTGAGAGATTACAAGTCGTGCTGCCATTTTTCAACATTTTACAATTACTCCTTTTGTTGTAAGGAAATTTTGAAATAAATATAACAGCATAGTAATTCATTGTAAAACTTTTCCATAGTTCAATCAATAACATTGACAAATTACAAGATTATTAAAGTCCTTGTCATCTCTTTCTTTCAGCAGTTCCATAAACTGGTGAAGATTCATAGCCTTTATATATGCCAAACGATTTTGACAACAATAACAATGATACTTTTCTTAAGACCTGCCTCAGCAAACTGAGTAGCAATCTTTTAAAGTACACCATGTAATAGAATAAAACCATAAATGATATCTCAGTCTCTTATTACAAAATAGCAATAAATTTAATTTTTTTTTTTGGCTTAACATATCTGGGACACGGCCCTTCAAAATGAAACTAATATTTTTTTTCATATCTAGGTATTCATTCTTACAATGAAGAATCAAAATATTTATTCCAAAATTTGATTTATTAGTCTATAAATTTACATTTCACCATATATTTGTCAGTTACCTAAACAAAATACAACCAAAATATTGAGATGTATTTCATATCGCTTGACTCATCAGATATTTGATTTCTTTTTAATTGTTTGGATCAGTTGATCTTCTTTATGGTTAGAAAAGATTTATATTCCACAAGCAAATGTGTGGTGGCTTAAATTAACATTATTCACTTCTCTTTTTAAAAAAATAATTTATTTTAATTGGAGGCTAAATGCTTTACAATATTATAGTGGTTTTTGCCATACATTGACAAGAATCAGCCATGGGTGTACATGTGTTCCCCATCCTGAATCCCCCTCCCACCTCCCTCCCCATCCTGTCCCTCAGGGTCATCCCAATTCACCATCCCTGAGCACCCTGTCTCATTCATCAAATCTGGACTGGTGATTTATCTCACATATCATAATATACATATTTCAATTTATTCTCTAAAATCATCCCACCCTCACCTTCTCCCACAGAGTCTAAAAGTCTGTTCTTTACATCTACGTCTCTTTTGCTGTCGTGAATATAGGGTCATCATTACCATCTTTCTAAATTCCATGTATGTGCATTAATATACTATATTGGTGTTTTTCTTTCTGACTTACTTCACTCTGGAAAATAGGCTCCAGTTTCATCCTCCTCATTAGAACTGATTCAAATACATTCTTTTAAATAGCTGAGTAATATTCCATTGTGCATATGTACCACATTTCTTTTTTTTTTTTTTTTTTTGGTAATTAATTTATTTTTTATTGGAGGCAAATTATTTTACAATATTATATTGGTTGGTTTTGCCATACATTGACATGAATTCGCCCCGGGTTTATATAAGTTCCCCCTCCTGAACCCCCCTCCCACCTTCCTCCTCCCTTTATCCTCCCTCTGGGTCATCCCCGCATGCCAGCCCTGAGCATCCTATAACATGCATCAACCCTGAACTAGTGATTCGTTTCACATATGACAACATACGTGTTTCAATGCCATTCTCCCAAATCATCCCACCCTCACCCTCTCCCACACATTTCTTATCCATTCATCTGCTAACAGACATCTATGTTGCTTCCATGTCCTGGCTATTGTAAACAGTGCTGCAATGAACATTGAAATACACTTGTCTCTTTCAATTCTGGTTTCCTCGGTGTGTATGCCCAGCAGTAGGATTGCTGGGTCATATGGCAGTTCTATTTCCAGTTTTTTAAGGAATCTCCACACTGTTCTCCATAGTGACTATACTAGTTTGCATTCCCACCAATTGTTTGTAGACTTTTTGATAGCAGACATTCTGACCAGTGTGAGATGATATCTCACTGTGGTTTTGATTTGCATTTCTCTGATAATGAGTGGTGTTGAGCATCTTTTCATGTGCTTGTTAGCCATCTGTATGTCTTCTTTGAAGAAATGTCTATTTAGTTCTTTGACCCATTTTTTGATTGGGTAATGTATTTTTCTGGAATTGAGCTGCAGGAGCTGCTAGTATGTTTTTGAGACTAATTCTTTGTCAGTTGTTTTATTTATAATTATTTTCTCCCATTCCGAAAGCTGTCTTTTCACAGCTTTTTTGCTTATAGTTTCCTTGGTTGTGCAAAAGCTTTTAAGTTTAATTAGGTACCTTTGTTTATCTTTGCTTTTATTTCCATTACTCTGGGAGGTGGGTCATAGAAGATCCTGCAGTGATTTATGTCAGAGAGTGTTTTGTCTATGTTTTCCTCTAGAGTTTTATAGTTTCTGGTCTTACATTGAGATTTTTAATCCATTTTGAGTTTGTTTTTGTGTATGATGTTAGAAAGTGTTCTAGTTTCATTTTACAGTTGGTTGGCCAGTTTTCCAAGCAACATTTGTTAAAGAGACTGTCTTTTATCCATTGTATATTCTTGCTTCCTTTGTCAAAGATAAGGTGTCCATAGGTGCATGGGTTTATCTCTGGGCTTTCTATTTTGTTCCATTGATATGTATTTCTGTGTTTGTGCCAGTACCATATATCTTGATGACTGTAGCTTTGCAGTATAGTCTGAAGTCAGGCAGGTTGATTCCTCCAGTTCCATTTTTCTTTCTCAAGATTGCTTTGGTTATTTGAGGTTTTTTGTATTTCCATACAAATTGTGAAATTATTTGTTCCAGTTCTCTGAAAAATACTATTGGTAGCTTGATAGGGATTGCATTGAATCTATACATTGCTTTGGGTACTATACTCATTTTCACTGTATTGATTCTTCTGATCCATGAGCATGGTATATTTCTCCTTTTATTTGTATAATCTTTGATTTCTTTCATCAGTGTTTAGTAGTTTTCTATATACAGGTCTTTTGTTTCTTTAGGTAGATTTATTCCTACATATTTTATTCATTTCTTTGCAATGGTGAATGGAATTGTTTCCTTAATTTCTCTTCCTGGTTTCTCATTGTTAGTGTATAGGAATGCAAGGGATTTTTGTGTGTTAATTTTATATTCTGCAAATTTTCTATATTCATTGATTAGCTCTAGTAATTTTCTGGTGGTGGTTTTAGGGTTTTCTATGTAGAGGATCATGTCATCAGCAAACAGTGAGCGTTTTACTTCTTCTTTTCCAATCTGTATTCCTTTTATTTATTTTTCTGCTCTGATTGCCATGGCTAAAATTTCCAAAACTATGTTGAATAGTAGTGGTGAGAGTGGGCACCCTTGTCTTATTCCTGACTTTAAGGGAAATGTTTTCAATTTTTCACCATTGAGGATACTATTTGCTGTGGGTTTATCCTATATGGCTTTTATTATGTTGAGGTATGTTCCTTCTATGCCTGCTTTCTGGAGGGTTATTTTTTTTTTTTAATGATCAATGGATGTTGAATTTTGTCAAAGGTTTTCTCTGCATGTATTGAAATAATCATGGTTTTCATACTTCAATTTGTTAATGTTGTGTATTGCATTGATTGATTTGTGAATATTGAAGAATCCTTGCATCCCTGGGATAAAGCCCACTTGGTCATGATGTATGATCTTTTTAATATGTTGTTGGATTCTGTTTGCTAGAATTTTGTTAAGGACTTTTGCATCTATGTTCATCAGTGATATTGGCCTGTAGTTTTCTTTTTTAGGGGCATCTTTGTCTGGTTTGGTATTAGGGTGATGGTGGCCTCATAGAATGAGTTTGGAAGTTTACCTTCCTCTGCAATTTTCTGGAAAAGTTTGAGTAGGATGGGTGTTAGATCTTCTCTAAATTTTTGGTAGAATTCAGCTGTGAAGCAGTCTGGTCCTGGGCTTTTTTTGGTTGGAAGATTTTTTATTACAGTTTCAATTTCCATGCTTGTTTTGGGTCTGTTAAGATTTTCTATTTCGTCCTCGTTCAGTTTTGGAAAGTTATACATTTCTAAGAATTTGTCCGTTTCTTCTAAGTTGTCCATTCTATTTGCGTAAGTTGCTGATTGTAGTCTCTTATGATCCTTTGTATTTCTGTGTTGTCATTTGTGATTTCTCCATTTTAATTTCTTATTTTGCTGATTTGATTCTTCTACCTTTTTTTCTTTATGAGTCTGGCTAACGTTTTGTCTCTTTTATTTATCTTCTCAAAGAACCAGCTTTTATCTTTGTTGTTTTTGCTATAGTCTCCTTTGTTTCTTTTTCTGCCCTAATTTTTATGATTTCTTTCCTCTACTAACCCCAGGTTCTTCATTTCTTCTATTTCTAGTTGCTTTAGGTGTAAGAGTTAGATTATTTATTTGATTGTTCTCTTGTTTCTTGAAGTAAGCTTGTATTGCTATAAACCTTCTCCTTTGCACTACGTTTACTGAATCCCGTAGGTTTTGGGTTGTTTTGTTTTCATTTTCATTCATTTATATGCATAATTTGATTTCTTTTTTTAATTTCTTCTGTGATTTGTTGGTTATTCAGAAGCATGTTGTTTAGTCTCCATATGTTTGTATTTTTAATAGTTTTATTTTTTTCCTCCTGTAGTTGACATCTAATCTTACCACACTGTAATCAGAAAAGATGCTTGGAATGATTTCAATTTTTTTTAATTTACCAAGGCTAGATTTATGATCCAGAATGTGATCTATCCTGGAGAAGCTCTGTGTGCACTTGAGAAAAAGGTGAAATTCACTGTTTTGGGGTGAAATGTCCTATAGATATTAATTAGGGCTAACTGTTCCATTGAGTCATTTAAAGTTTGTGTTTCCTTGCTAATTTTCTGTTTAATTGATCTATCCATAGGTGTTAGTAGGGTTAAAGTCTCCCACTATTATTGTGTTACTGTTAATTTCCCCTTTCATAATTGTTAGCATTTGCCTTACATACTGCGGTGCTCCTATGTTGGGTGCATATATATTTATAATTGTTATATCTTCTTCTTGGATTGATCCTTTGATCATTATGTTGTGTCCTTCTTTGCCTCTTTTCACGGCCTTTATTTCAAAGTCTATTTTATCTGAGTATTGCTACTCCTGCTTTCTTTTGGTCTCCATTTGCATTAAGTATCTTTTTCAAGGCCTTCACTTTCAGTCTGCATGTGTCCTGTATGTGTCCCTTGGTTTGAAGTGGGTCTCTTGTAGACAGTAAATATAGGGGTCTTGTTTTTGTATCCATTCAGCAAGTCTTTGTCTTTTGGTTGGGGCATTCAACCCATTTATACTTAAGGTAATTATTGATAAGTATGACCCAATTGCCATTTACTTTGTTGTTTTCGGTTCGAGTTTATAAACGTTTTCTGTGTTTCCTGTCTAGAGAAGATCTTTTAGCATTTGTTGAAGAACTGATTTGGTGGTGCTGAACTCTCTCAGCTTTTGCTTGTCTGTAAAGCTTTTGACTTCTCCTTCATATTTGAATGAGATCCTTGGTGGGTACAGTAGGATCTGAGTTGTAGGTTTTTCTCTTTCATCACTTTAAGTATATCCTGCCATTCCCTTCTGGCCTGAAGAGTTTCTATTGAAAGATCAGCTGTTATCCTTATGGGAATCCCCTTGTGAGTTATTTGTTGTTTTTCCCTTGCTGCTTTTAATATTTGTTCTTTGTGTTTGATCCTCATTAATTTGGTTACTATGTCTTGGGGTGTTTTGCCTTGGGTTTCTCCTGTTTTAGACCCTCTGGGTTTCTTGGATTGGGTGGCTATTTCTTTCCCCATTTTAAGGAATTTTCAACTATTATCTCCTCAAGAATTTTCTCATGGTCTTTCTTTTTGTCTTCTTCTTCTGGGACTTCTATGATTTGAATGTTGGTGTGTTTGACATTGTCCCAGAGGTCTCTGATGCTGTCCTCATTTCTTTTAATTCTTTTTTCTTTTTTCCCCTCTGTTTCATTTATTTCCACCATTCTATTTTCCACCTCATTTATCCTATCTTCTGCCTCAGTTATTCTACTGTTGGTTCCCTCCAGAATGTTTTTGATCTCTGTTATTGCATTACTCATTATTGATTGACTCTTTTTTATTTCTTCTAGGTCCTTGTTAAACATTTCTTGCATCTTCTCAATCCTTGTCTCCAGACTATTTATCTGTAACTCCATTTTGTTTTCAAGATTTTGGATCATTTTTACTGTCATTATTCTGAATTCTTTTTCAGGTAGATTCCCTATCTCCTCCTCTTTCTTTTGGTGGACATTTATCATGTTCCTTTACCTGCTGAATATTTCTCTTCCTTCTCATCTTGTTTATATTGCTGTGTTTGGGGTGGCCTTTCTGTATGCTTGAAGTTTGTGGTTCCTCTTTATTGTGGAGGTTCCTCCCTGTGGGTGGGATTGGACTAGTGACTTGTTAGGTTTCCTGGTTAAGCTTACATCAGTATTCTGGTGGGTGGAGCTAGATCTCCTCTCTCTGGAGTGCAATGAAGTATCCAGTAGTGAGTTTTGAGTTGTCTGTGGGTTTTTTGTGACTTTTGGCCACCTATATTTTAATGCTCAGGGTTATGTTCCTGCATTGTTAGAGGATTAGCTTGATATGTCTTGCTCTGAAACTTGTTGGCTCTCGAGTGGAGCTTGGTTTCAGTGTAGGTATGGAGGCTTGTGTGATCTCTTGTCAATTAATGCTCCATGGAGTCTGGAGTTTTCTTGTGTTCTAAAGTTTTGCATTTAAGCCTCCTGCCTCTTGCTTTCAGTCTTATTCTTACAGTAGCCTCAAGACTTCTCCATCTATACAGCACCAATGATAAAACATCTAGGTTAATGGTGAAAAGATTCTCCACAGTGGGGGACACCCAGAGATGTTCACAGAGTTGCATGGAGAAGAAAGGAGGGAGGGGGGAGATAGAGGTGACCAGGAGGAGAAGAGGGGGAATCAAAAGGAGAGAGAGCAAGCTAGCCAGTAATCAATTCCCTATATGCTCTCCACAGTCTGGAACACTCAGAAAGGTTCACGGAGTTACATAGAGAAAAGAAGAGCTAGAAAGTAGATAGAGGTGACCAGGAGGAGAAGAGGAGGAGTCAAAAGGAGAGAGACAGATCTAGCCAGTAATCACTTCTGTAAGTTTCTCCACAGCCTGGAATACCCAAAGAGATTCACAGAGTTAGGTAGAGAAGAGAAACGGGAGGGAGGAGATAGAGGTGACCTGGGGGAGAAAAGGGAGAGTCAAAAGGGGGAGAGAGCAATCAATCCAGTAATCAAACTCCTAAGTAAAAATGGGTAATGAAGATTGGATTCTTAAAGGTATAAAATTGATAACAAATATCAAAGAGCAAAGATTAAAAATCTAGAATAGAGGTTAGACTCTCAAAAACACAATATTAAAAATGCACAAAAATTATAAAAATTATATATATGAAATTTGCCTTTAAAATAGGGGGATTTTTTTGCAAGGTAATAGTAGATTGTAAAAATGAAAATTAAAGGAGTAATAAAGAACTTAAAAATAATAAAAAATTTAAAAAATTTTAAAATAATAGTAAAATATATCTAGGAATTTCTCTGGCATTTTGAGGGGAGTGTGGGGTCAGTTCAGTTTCAGATAGTTCCTTTTTCAAGCTTATAATTGTTCTCAAGGTCTATAGGCCCCTTGCAGTGTAGTCCATGCTAACTACAGAGTTTTAAACTGTTGCACCTGTCACTTCCAAAGCAGTTCTCTCTTCTTTATTTTGGCTTTCTCTGTTTGCAAATCTCTTCAGCGTATGATTTCTACCCTGACACAAGGGGGCAAAGGTGGTCACTTATTTAAGCAAACTTGTTCAGTTGTGCTGTGGAGAGGGAGGAACACTGCAAACAAATAGCACTGGCGTGTGTGGGGAGTGCTCACAGTGTCTGGGCACATTGGGTTACCCCCAGCTCATGGCGCATGTGCTTTTCGTGGTCTACACTGCTCAGGCTCCAGGTTTCTCTGCAGGGGATCTGTCCAAATCTGGCCTTAGGTTGTGTGCACTTCCCGGGTCTAAGCTGCTCAGGTTCAGGTTCTTGGGTACTCCACAAAGGCACAGATTCAGCTGGGCATGCGTTTTGTGCCCTTCCCAGGTCCGAGCAGCTCAGGCGACCAGGTGCTTGCCAAGTGCACTCTCCCAGGTGTGCAGTTTGTCTTATCACCTCTGCGGTCCCAGCCCCTCAGTTTCCTGGGTGTGGAGCAAGAGCGCCATCTCAGGTGTGCCATGTATCTCCTCTGGGGATCTGATCTCTGACTGTGACCCTCCTGGTGGATGTCAACTGTCCAGGATCTCAGGAAGACTTGTTTAGCAACTGGGAGACTACTCACAGTTTGGTGGAGGATGCCATCTCTGGGGCCAACATTGCCCCTGCCTTCTGGCTCTTTCTGTCACCTGCCTGCCTGTCTGCCTCTGGTGGGGGGAGGCCCCGGTCTGCAGCTGGCTAGCTCTCCTCTGGCAACTGCGCAATCCTTTGTTCTGTGAGTGGGTCAGGCTGTGCCTTAGAGATTTTCAAGAGAAAGGTCTCTCTATTTTTTTTTTCCTCTGGTTATCCCACAGTTTGGTTGCTATCTTAAGTTAGCTCCCTCAGATTATCCTCTGGGCATTCAGGCCCAGTCCTTACCCTAATCATGCAGCCTATGCTCCCTGTTCAAGATCCCCTGGAGAAGGAAACGGTAACCCACTCCAGTATTCTTGCCTGGAGAATCCCATGGACGGAGAAGCCTGGGAGGCTACAGTCCACGGGGTCGCATAGAGTCGGACACGACTGAGCGACGAAATGGAACGGAACGGAACGGATGCTCCCTGTTCAGCCCCTGCCCTCAGTTGGTGGATGCCAGCATCAGGGCTACTTCTGTGCTGGGAGTTGTGTTTAGGCACATAATTTGTGGGGGTTTTGTTTGTTTTTCTTTTCCTCCTCCTTATGTTGCCCTCTGAGATTCCAAAACTCCCCACAGACCCACTGGTGAGAGGTTTTGCTGGTGTTTGGAAACCTCCTCCTTCATGACTCCCTTCCCTGGATGGGGCTCCATCCCTAACTCTTTTGTCTCTCTTTTTATCTTTTATCTTTTGCCCTACCTCTTTTTGAAGAGAATGGGCTGACTTTCTAGGTGTTTGGTGTCCTCCGCCAGCATTCAGAAGTTGTTTTGTGGAATTTGCTTGGTGTTCAAATGATCTTTCGATGAATTTGTGGGGGAGAAATTGGTCCTCCCGTCCTATTCCCCTGCCATCTTTGGACCACCCTGATTATTCACGTCTTTTAAAAAGCTGTTTTTAATCTATTTCTTATAATTTTGTAATAAAATTTTAATAACAAAAAGAATAGTTTTCCATCTTTTGGTCTAAAACTGTGTGAGTGTGTCTTTATAGATGTAAGAATCCAAGCAACTTTAAAGTTGGTCAAAATTGAAAGATCAGATCTTTTTAAAATTAAATTTGTTTTAGAATTTGATTTTAATTTCAGATGAATAATTTCATTGATTCTTTCTAGACTACTGAGAGAAAGCATCAAATTCACTACTTTCTTATAAGAACCCTTTTTGTTCACTTTATTATCATTAAATTTTGTTCTACAACAAACAGCTTTTTTTTTTTCATTTTGCTCTTGCCACTGCAAATCACAGTACTATTTATCATTAGATTTGTGACATACTGTTAGCAAGGCTGTTGCCACAGAAACATAGCCCTGCCCCTACCTTGAATAGAAACCAATTACATTTATCTAAGTTTCAGAAGGAAGATTCAAAGAGAAAAAAACAAGAACTGGTTGGAATCAACTAGACACAAGATAGCAAAGTATTTGACTTTCAGTAAATCTTGAACTTCATTCCATACTCACTGTCATACATTAGCTTGCTAAATGACACACCCACCAGAGCTGTGACAGTTCATGATTGCTATGACAACAACTGGACAAACCCATGCTGCTGCGTCACTTCAGTCGTGTCCGACTCTGTGTGACCCCATAGACGGAAGCCCACCAGGCTCCCCCGTCCCTGGGATTCTCCAGGCAAGAACACTGGAGTGGGTTGCCATTTCCTTCTCCAATGTGTGAAAGTGAAAGTGAAGTCGCTCAGTCATGTCTGACCCTTAGTGACCCCACGGACTGCAGCCTACCAACCCATAGGAGGGCTGAAAAAGAGAGTTTGCATTAGTTTCAGGTTCAAACCACAGCCCTGTTCTCTGATAACACATGAGTATTCCTCCTACTTTCCAATTTTCCCTCTTTTACCTGGACCCTCGTATATATTTGATGTCTTTGCCGAAACTGGGTTAAGAAGTTTGTTTGGGAACCAGGTTCCCACTTCTCCATTCTTTGGCCACTGAATAAAGCCTGTGCTGTTCCAGTCTGGTCATCTGTCTTGTTAGGGGCTGTGTGAATTTGATTGGAAAAAGAACCTTCCTGGCAGTCACAAGGGGTCTGGTCCTCTGCCCAGACTTAGACCCAGGTAAGGATCCTGTTGACCAACTTAGTAACAATATCTTGTACTAGTCTCTTCTTCATTTATGTTTTCTAGTTGTAACTAACACGTTCTGAATCTCCACTTGATTTTGCATCAGCAGTGCATTGTTGTTGTTTTAGTCACTAAGTTGTGTGGACTCTTTTGCAACCCCATGGACTGTATATAGCCCCCAGGCTCTTCTGTTTATGGGATTTCCCAGGTGAATACTGGAGAGGGTAGCCATTTCCTTCTCCAGGGGATCCTCCAAGGAATTGAACTTGTGTCTCCTGCATTGCAGGCAGACTCTTTACAGCTGAGCCACTAGGGAAGTCCATCAGTAGCACATACTAAATCTAAATTAATTTTTTAATTATTTAAAATTTCAATTATAATTAAGATAATAAATTTTTCCACTTTTTTCAGTTCAGTTCGGTTCAGTTCAGTCGCTCAGTCGTGTCCGACTCTCTGCAACCCCATAAATCACAGCACGCCAGGCCTCCCTGTCCATCACCAACTCCCGGAGTTCACTCAAACTCATGTCCACAGAGTCAGTGATGCCATCCAGCCATCTCATTCTCGGTCGTCCCCTTTTCCTCCTACCCCCAACCTTTCCCAGCATCAGAGTCTTTTCCAGTGAGTCAACTCGTCGCATGAGATGGCCAAAGTATTGCAGTTTCAGCTTTAGCATCAGACCTTCCAATGAACACCCAGGATCGATCTCCCTTAGAATGGACTGGTTGGATCTCCTTGCGGTACAAGGGACTCTCAAGAGTCTTCTCCAACACCACAGTTCAAAAGCATCAATTCTTCGGCGATCAGCTTTCTTCACAGTCCAACTCTCACATCCATACATGACCACGGGAAAAACCAAAGCCTTGACTAGATGGACCTTTGTTGGCAAAGAAATGTCTCTGCTTTTTAATATATTATCAAGGTTGGTCATAACTTTCCTTCCAAGGAGTAAGCGTCTTTTAATTTCATGGCTGCAATCAGCATCTGCAGTGATTTTGGATCCCCCCAAAATAAAGTCTGACACTGTTTCCACTGTTTTTCCATCCATTTCCCATGAAGTGATGGGACCAGATGCCATGATCTTTGTTTCCTGAATGTTGAACTTCAAGTCAACCTTTTCACTCTCCTCTTTCACTTTCATCAAGAGGCTTTTGAGTTCCTCTTCACTTTCTGCCATAAGGGTAGTGTCATCTGCATATCTGAGATTATTGATATTTCTCCCAGCAATCTTGATTCCAGCTTGTGCTTCTTCCAGCCCAGCATTCCTCATGATGTACTCTGCATATAAGTTAAATAAGCAAGGTGACAATATACAGCCTTGACGCACTTCTTTTCCTATTTGGAACCAGTTGGTTGTCCCATGTACAGTTCTAACTGCTGCTTCCTGACCTGCATACAGGTTTATCAAGAGGCAGGTCAGGTGGTTTGGTATTCCCTTCTCTTTCAGAATGTTCCACAGTTTATTGTTATCCACAGAGTCAAAGGCTTTGGCATAGTCAATGAAGCAGAAATAGATGTTTTTCTGGAACTCTCTTGCTTTCTCCATGATCCAGTGGATGTTGGCAATTTGATCTCTGGTGCCTCTGCCTTTTCTAAAACCTGCTTGAATATCTGGGAGTTCACGATTCACATATTGCTGAAGCCTGGCTTGGAGAATTTTGAGCATGACTTTATTAGCATGTGAGATGAGTGCAATTGTGTGGTAGTTTGAGCATTCTTTGGCATTGCCTTTCTTTGGGATTGGAATGAAGACTGACCTTTTCCAGTCCTGTGGCCACTGCTGAGTTTTCCAAATTCCACTTTTTTACTAAGTACAATTTACTTAGGCATCACTATAACTCTTTGCATAATATGTTCAATTAAATATATTACAATGTTTCATCAGTGTGTAGAAATAATCAAAAAGATTCAATCTAACACTGATTAGATCAGGTCTGTGTTTACTTGTAATACTAAAAATGAAGCGCATACACAATGTACACTACAATAATAATGTTTTATGTGATGCAAAGGTTAAAATGACATGTAGTTTTACTGAAACAATAAAGCTTATGCTTAAAGAAAAAATATTTTTCACTCCTTCATTTTTTACATTTCAATTTATTTTTAAAAAACATAAAATTCTATATTATGTACCTGGTCAAATTTAACTGGCTTAACCAGTCACATTTCAAATGTCCAATAGCCATACATGGCTAGAAGTTACTGTATTAGAAAGCACAGATATAGAGGCTTAATGGAGTCTATGAAATACAAATATAATTTCCAGAGCTACAAATAACATTAAAAAAAAAATGCCCACTGAGCAATTTAAAATGTTAAACAACTTATGTGAACTAAGTATTACACTTTCCTTCCAAGGAGAAGGTGTCTTTTAATTTCATGGCTGCAATCAGCATCTGCAGTGATTTTGGAGCCAAGAAAAATAAAGTCTGACACGATTTCCACTGTTTCCTCATCTATTTCCCATGAAGTGATGGGACCAGATGCCATGATCTTTGTTTTCTGAATGTTGAGCTTCAAGCCAACCTTTTCACTCTCCTCTTTCACTTTCATCAAGAGGCTTTTGAGTTCCTCTTCACTTTCTGCCATAAGGGTGGTGTCATCTGCATATCTGATGTTATTGATATTTCTCCCAGCAATCTTGATTCCAGCTTGTGCTTCTTCCAGCCCAGCGTTCCTCATGATGTACTCTGCATATAAGTTAAATAAGCAAGGTGACAATATACAGCCTTGACGTACTCCTTTTCCTATTTGGAACCAGTCTGTTGTTCCATGCACACTTCTGACTGTTGCTTCCTGACCTGAATACAAGTTTCTCAAGAGGCAGGTCAGGTGGTTTGGTATTCCCATCTCTTTCAGAATTTTCCACAGTTTACTGTGATCCACACAGTCAAAGGCTTTGGCATAGTCAATGAGGCAGAAATAGATATTTTTCTGGAACTCTCTTGCTTTCTCCATGATATTTACTCTACATGAAAAGCTGGCTTAAAACCCAACAATCAAAAAACCAAGATCATGGCATCCAGGCCCATTACTTCATGGTGAATAGAAGGATAAAAGTAGAAGCAGTGACAGATTTTATTTTCTTAGGCTTCAAAATTACTGCAGATGGTGACTACAGCCATGAAATTAAAAGATCTTGATCCTTGGAAGGAAAGTTATGACAAACCTAGACAGCATATTAAAAAGCAAAGACATCTCTTTTCAGTCAAAGGTCCATCTAGTCAAAGCTACGGTTTTTCCAGTAGTCATGTACAGGTGTGAGAGTTGGACCATAAAGAAGGCTGAGCACCTAAGAACTGATGCTTTCAAATTGTGGTGCTGGAGAAGACTCAAGAGTCCTTTGGCCAGCAAGGAGATCAAACCAGTCAATCCTAAAGGAAAGCATTCCTGAATATTCATTGGAGGGACTGAGGCTGAAGTCAAGGCTCTAATACTTTGGCCACCTAATGCAAAGAGCTGACTCATTGGAAAAGACCCTGACACTGGGAAAGATAGAAGGCAAAAGAGAAGAGGGCAGAAGAGGATGAGGTGGTTAGATAGTATCACCAGCTTAATGGACATGAATCTGAGCAAACTCCAGGAGATAGTTGAGGGAAGGAAAGCATGGCATGCTGCAGTCCATGGGGTTGCAAAGATTTGGCCTCTCCAGCGCCCACCCTCTTGCTGGGGCTTCTTTGCCGTCGGACAGAGGTATCTCCTCACAGTCGCTCCAGCCGCTGCTCCAGCACTGCGCAGCCACCGCTCCAGCTTAATGACAGACAATCTTGATACAAAGCACCATTGAGATCTACTTGTTTTGCAACTGCCCAAGACAAGCCTCATAGTTATGTTCCCTTGCTTATTAAACCCTGCACTTACCAATCTGGTGTAGTTCTTCTGCCTCTTTCTTCAGTCTCTTCCCTGCCTTCTTTGGTGGGGACCAGCTTCAGATTTCACCTGAGGAAGCTCTCAAGGTTGAAAACCATTACAACAATAATTACATCTATTAGAAAATTAAATGACAAAATGTATATCTTTTAGTAGAATGTCTTACACATGATAATTCAAAATAAAGTAACATTATTTTTCTAATTTCCAATGCTAAAATTTTCTAAGTACACATAAACTATCACACAAATGAAAATAGTATTTATTTAACTTTATTCTCATCATGACACATATCTCAAACCAAACAATACATGTGATTTTGTCTAGAGCTAAAAAAAAAAAAAGAATGTTCCGTCAATGAGTTATTTAAGATAATGGGCTAAAATATTTTATGTAAATCATGAGTGTCTAAAATATTTGCATTAAAAGAAAGCTGTTTACAATAAACTACATGAAAGCTATTTTCTAGTTTTTATAAGATATAAAATTACATTTTAAATATTCTTTGCTCTCCAGAGTGCTGCACTTTGAATAAAGGACTCATTTTTATTAATATAAAGGTTAGAAATGATACTACTGATCAAAATTAAATCTACAGTATAGAGTATAACCTTAAAAAGTTGTTCCCAAATTTAGGGAAAAGCAAAAATGAGATCTAAAATAAAACATGTCAAACTTCTAGATCACAATATTCTTCACCAAATGTCCTCCGGAAAGGTTAAAACAATTTGAATTCCCTTTAGTTGCACAAGAATGATAAATTTATAGACCCTCTAACAATACTGATATTTTAAAATGTTTTCAAACTAATAAAATGAAATGTCTTCATTATGAAGTGCTTCCCTTTTATGAGAAATGTTAAGACATTTATATTATTTTACCATTGATATATTTGGTCTTTTTCTACCTTCCTGATTGATTATTATATTGCCTTGTTCTTCATGGTGATTTATAACTATTGTTCTATGTCCTATTTTCTCTTGTATTTCTTGTTTTAAATTGAAAAATAGATTGTTATTTTTGTTCTTCTAGTAGCAAAACATTCTTGGAGAACTTACCTATCTTTTTCTATCAATATACCATATTGCTTAATTAAAGCTATATAGAATAAAATAGTCATATAATTTAATATTTGTCTTAGATTACTATATAATTTTATTAAAAATTATAGTGATAAGTGTGTCTATATATTTACCCATAAACACTTAACAGAAAAAAATAAACTACTTCTAGTAATCACCTGTAGATACTGGGTATACTAGTCAGTATACTTTCAATAGTAAGTGGCAAAAACGATTTTTAACTTGCTTAAGCAAAAAACAAACAAATGAAAAGTTAAGTGGGTGAGGGAAGGTGAGCCATATTAGCTGATATAACTGAAAATTCCCATTATGGCATCAGTGCACAGTTCCCTTTCTTCTCTTGACTTCATCCTCAAACTTTATGTGTTGGCTCTGTACCACAAAATTGCATCCTAATTGTCAAACAACAATTGCACATCCTTTTCCCAATATTTCCAAGGAAAGTCCTGACATGATTCTTCTTCATTTCAATTGTGTCACTTGCTACTGAACTGTGGCTATGGGAAAACAATAAATTTGATTAGTTTCAATTCAGTTCAGTCACTTAGGCTAGATCAAATGCTTGTCCTTCAAATATGAAATAGAAAATGAAATGAGAAATGAGAAATTATGATACTTTATAGAAAAATCATTGACCTGTTACTTAAAAAAAGGAGAATGGCTACAGTGCATCAACCAACCATGAAAAAACACTATGTACCAAACAACTAGATTATAGACATATTTTAAAGAATTATTTTCTTTTTTGTATTATTCAAATTATTTTAAATGTGCAAAAATTCATTAAAATCAGAAAATATATATGTCTAAGTATTAGTAAGTATATTGCTTGTTCTTTTACATATGTTGATAAAAGAAGAAAAGCCCCTATTAAAAATTAAATATATATATATGTGCACTAAGTAGGATTCAACTCTACTTTATATGTGTGCTTGTGTGTGTGTACGCTCAGTCACTCAGTAGTGTTCAACTCTTTGAAAGCCCATGGACAATAGCCCTCCAGGCTCCACTGTTCATAGAATTTTCCAGGCAAGAACACTGAAGCAGATTCAGGCTCCACTGTCCATGGGATTTCCCAGACAAGGATACTGGAATGGGTCACCATTTCCTACTCAAGGAGTTCTTCCTGACCCAGGGATCGAACATGTGTCTCTTGCATCTTCTGCAATGGCAGAATGGTATAAACTGCTGAATTATATATATATTTGAGGATATTATTAAGATAATGCTATACATCAGACAAAGTAGAAAGCTACTTCATATACTCAAAGTATTTTAGCTTTTATATAAATGAAAATATCAATGGGATTTGTATACACTCCAATTTTCTTGACTATGCCTTACTGTATTGATAATATCTTTAAGTGAATATGATTCACTTCTAAATTGCATTAACTTTTTTCAGCTCTAGTTGGATACACCTAAGGAAAATGGCTTTGATGCTGACTTCAAAGAAAGTTAACATAAATTAAAAAACTTTAACTAAAATCTCTGAGAGAATTGAAGCATTTCTCAAAAGTTGATAAACTTTCAGAAATAAGAAAAATATTATAGAACAATATAATAAACAATAAAATAAAAAATATTTTAATATTTAAAATAAACTAATCTTTAGGTTGTAATCATACACATAATTTCATGAAAACATTTTTAAAAATTGATCATTAGAATTTGCCAACATCTAAGCCTAGGTTTATTCTAATTATAAAATTTAGCATATCATTCCAGAAACATTTTTAACTACTTAAGACCATTACTTAAAAACTTTTCCTAGAAATTCCATTGTCTTCATTAAAATGACCCTAAATTCAGATAATTATATAAAGGTTAATAGCAGCAGCAGCAGCATAAGCTATCTCAGAAATATTTTCCATTTCTTGCTATATGTGTTCTGATTTCATTCTTTATTCATCAGCTTTATTTTTCTATGCAGAGATCTTGGCTTCTGGGTAGAAATTACTGAATATAGGGATGGAAAAATTAAAAGCAATCCTAAAGGACGTAAATTAAAAGATGCTTACTCCTTTGAAGTAATGAACTTATATATACAGAGTACATCATGAGGAACGTTGGGCTGGAAGAAGCACAAGCTGGAATCAAGATTGCTGGGAGAAATATCAGTAACATCAGATATGCAGATGACACCACCCTTATGGCAGAAAGTGAAGAGGAACTCAAAAGCCTCTTGATGAAAGTGAAAGAGGAGAGTGAAAAGGTTGGCTTGAAGCTCAACATTCAGAAAACAAAGATCATAGCATCTGGTCCCATCAGTTCAGTTCAGTCACTCAGTTGTGTCCGACTCTCCACAACCCCATGAATCACAGCACGCTAGGCCTCCCTGTCCATCACTAACTCCCGGAGTTCACTCAAACTCATGTCCACAGAGTCAGTGATGCCATCCAGCCATCTCATTCTCTGTCGTCCCCTTCTCCTCCCGCCCCAACCTTTCCCAGCATCAGAGTCTTTTCCAGTGAGTCAACTGGTCGCATGAGGTGGCCAAAGGACTGCAGTTTCAGCTTTAACATCAGTCCTTCCAATGAAAACCCAGGATCGATCTCCCTTAGAATGGACTGGTTGGATCTCCTTGCGGTACAAGGGACTCTCAAGAGTCTTCTCCAACACCACAGTTCAAAAGCATCAATTCTTCGGCGATCAGCTTTCTTCACAGTCCAACTCTCACATCCATACATGACCACGGGAAAAACCATAGCCTTGACTAGATGGACCTTTGTTGGCTGGTCCCATCACTTCATGGGAAATAGATGGGGAAACCATGGAAACAGTGTCAGACTTTATTTTTTGGGCTCCAAAATCACTGCAGATGCTGATTGCAGCCAGGAAAATAAAAGACACTTACTCCTTGGAAGGAAAGTTATGACCAACCTAGATAGCATATTAAAAAGCAGAGACATTACTTTGCCAACCAAGGTCCTTCTAGTCAAGGCTATGGTTTTTCCTGTGGTCATTGTATGGATGTGAGAGTTGGACTGTGAAGAAAGCTGATCACCGAAGAATTGATGCTTTTGAACTGTGGTGTTGGAGAAGACTCTTGAGAGTCCCTTGGACTGCAAGGAGTTCCAACCAGTCCATTCTAAAGGAGATCAATCCTGGGTGTTCATTGGAAGGACTGACGCTAAAGCTGAAACTCCAATACTTTGGCCACTTCATGCGAAGAGTTGGCTCACTGGAAAAGACTCTGATGCTGGGAGGGATTGTTGGCAGGAGGAGAAGGGGACGACAGAGAATGAGATGGCTGGATTGCATCACCGACTTGATAGACATGGGTTTGAGTGAACTCCGGAAGTTGGTGATGGACAGGGAGGCCTGGCGTGCTGTGATTCAAAGGGTCGCAAAGAGTCGGACACAACTGAGCGACTGAACTGGACTGAACTGATCTGAAAGGAAATAAGTAGTAGACTAGAATTTTCTTTGCTTTGGGGACCATTTAGGTATTTTTGTAGTCAGTCTGAAAAAATGCTCACCTCACCATCTATAGCAAAGGTCTATTTTGGTAAACAGACGTTCCTGGAACACAAGCATGCCCATTTGCTTATACGTTGCCTATGGAGAGTTGAATAGTAACACAGATCATATGGTCAACAAAACCAATACTATTTTGTCTCTGGCCCTTTACAGGATTAAACATTTGCTAAATGGAGTCGCAAAGGGTCGGACACGATTGAGAGACTGAACTGAACTGAACTGAACTGAATGCCAGATTGAGGGTCTTTCTTTATTCCCATGCTACCAATGGAGTGGATATGATTGATATTCTATTTTAAGAAAATTAAATATTAAGCTACATTTATTCTACATAGCTCAAGTTAAACAAACAGCAAGAAATCAGGTAGGTAGTAAAGAAAAAGTAAGTGACTGGAATCTGGTAGTTCTGTAAGTTTACTTTATACAGGTAATATTTAACCAGCAATTAGAGATATATTTAACCAGCAATCAGAGATATATTTCTCATAATTATAATTGGCTTTCTTGCTTTCTTCTATATTAGGCACAGGAAATTTATTGGGTACATGATATCTGAAACATTTATTTTTCTCCAAAATGGAAATAGCAATATCATTTTTTTTATTTTTTTAAATCAAGAATTGTCTGAATCAAATTAAATAAATTTCAATTTCTAAATCTTCATCCAAATATGTAGCAGTTGTTCTTAATTTCTAAATAGAGGTGACATGCTGTGAAAATTTTATATTTTGTATGCAGAAAGTTTCCCATTACAAAGCTGATTAAATTTATTTAAGAAGGTTTAGTGGCCTGTTCCAATTCAGAGAGTAATATAATGCACCATTCAGGGCCATTTAATTTAACTCTTATTTGGCCAAATAATGTTTGTCATATTTCTGTATGTTGGACCAGTGTGGTCATCTCATCTTGGGTATCTTAAGTTATAGAGTATATTCCATATGGAGAATGCCTCACAGTATTGAAACACACCTGCCAATTGAGTTATTACAAACCAGAAGTAAGTGGCTCCCAAAATAATAGAAATAATCCAACTCTGATACTTCTAATAAAACATTTTATGTATATTGAATGTAAAATCTTACTCTATTTTTTGGCTTTGCCATCCTCTATTCTTTCATACCCAGTACAGAAGTTTTGTTTATGCCCAGACTCTGCTTCTGTTCTCTCACGGGTTGAAGGAAGTAAAGCTGGCTTGTTCGTTTCAGATATCTTGTGTCTAATTAGATATCCCATACCTTAGATTGGGGTTTTCCTGGTGGCTCAGATGGTAAAGAATCTGCTTGCAATGCAGAAGACCAGGGTTTGACACCTGGGTTGGGAAGATCTTCTGGAAGAGGGAATGGCTACACATCCCAGTATTCTTGCCTGGAGAATTCCATTGTCAGAGGAGCCTGGCAGGCTACAGTCTATGAGGTCACAAAGAGTTAGACACGATTGAGTGATTAACACACACAAACACATAGACAGAGACATTGATATGTAGGGATAGATACAGACATAGGTATACTTTATAGCTCTGCTCCATAAGCTGATCCCAGCTTTGGGTTTCAGCCCATTAGCCTCTTCCTTCTTGTTGCATCTGCCATTAAGCATAGCCTTTCACAAAACTCTGAATTAAAATTTTCATGTCCTGATGACTTCAGAGGACTTTCAAGTAATTTATTTGATTCATTTTGGGCCAACCTCAGATAAGAACTTCCAAATGTACTTTTCTCTAAATCCATTTTTAAAAGTTTGAATTGTGGTCCTATTTCCCTATCCATAAATAATTTTGTTTTCATAAGGATGGGTAGCCTAAGGACTAAGATTTATCAAAGATAGAAAAGTTGATATATTTGGAATAATTTTATATTCCTATTCTCCTGCAGTAACCCTTGTATTCAGGGCCCCCTACTATATTAAGGTGCTATGACTTAAGATAATAGGTAACTTTAGAAATCAGAAAGTAAGAAAAACAGTTAATGCTCCGAAAGAAGCAATGATGCTGTACAAAGAACCGCTAAATAAAACTGTCTGATAAAGAGAGCATTAGATTGGAATTGAATAATCAGTTCCTGAAAATTTTCCTTTGTATATGTTAAAGCCAAGGAAACCATGCTGATGTTTCTAAATAGAAAGCAAGCATCTATAAATAAGGTAATTAAGATCCTAACAACCTTCAGAATTGGAGAAAATAAGAGCAAATTAAACAACTGACAAAGGATTAATCTCCAAAATATACAAGCAGCTCAACACACACACACACACACACAAAGCAAACAAACAAACAAAAAAAACCAAACCAATCAAAAAGGGAGCAGAAGATCTAAATACACATTTCTGCAAAGAAGACATACAGATGGCTAATAAATACATGAAAAAATGCTCAATTTATTTCTTGCTTGCTTTCTTAGTTGTGTCCAACTCTTTGCAACCCAGTGGACTGTAGCCTGCCAGGCTCCTCAGTTCATGAGGATTCTCCAGGTAAGAATATGGGTGTGAGTTTCCATGTCTTCCTCCAGGCAATTTTCCCAACCCAGGGGTCAAACTGGATCTCCTGCACTGCAGGAAGATTCTTTACCAGCTAAGTTACCAGGGAAGCCCCAACTTTTCTCATATTCAGTTCAGTTCAGTCTCTGAGTCATGTCTGACTCTTTGCGACCCCATGAATTGCAGCATGCCAGGCCTCCCTGTCCATCACCACCTCCCAGAGTTTACTCAAACTCATGTCCATCAGTCGGTGACGCCATCCAGCCATCTCATCCTCTGTCATCTCCTTCTCCTCCTGCCCCCAGTCCCTCTCATCATCAGAGTCTTTTCCAATGAGTCAACTCTTTTCATGAGGTAGCCAAAGTATTGGAGTTTCAGCCTCAGCATTAGTCCTTCTAATGAACACCCAGGACTGAACTTTAGGATCAACTGGTTGGATCTGCTTGCAGTCCAAAGGAATCTCAAGAGTCTTCTCCAACACCACAGTTCAAAAGCATCAATTCTTTGGCACTCAGCTTTCTTCACAGTCCAACTCTCACACCCATACATAACCACTGGAAAAACCATAGCTATGACTAGACAGGTCTTTTTTGGCAAAGTAATGTCTCTGCTTTTTCATACGCTATCTATGTTGATCATAACCTTCCTTCCAAGGAGTAAGCATCTTTTAATTTCATGGCTGCAATCACCATGTGCAGTGACTTTGGAGCCCAAACAAATAAAGTCTGACACTGTTTCCAGTTTCCCCATCTATTTCCCATGAGGTGATGGGACCAGATGCAATGATCTTAGTTTTCTGAATGTTGAGCTTCAAGCCAACTTTTTCACTCTCCTCTTTCACTTTCATCAAGAGACATTTTAGTTCCTCTTCACTTTCTGCCATGAGAGTGGTATCATCTGCATATCTGAGGTTATTGATATTTCTCCCAGAAATCTTGATTCCAGCTAGTGCTTCTTTCAGCCCAGCGTTTCTCATGATGTACTCTGCATATAAGTTATATAAGCAGGGTGACAATATACAGATTTGACATACTCCTTTTCCTATTTGGAACCACTTTGTTGTTCCATGTACAGTTCTAACTGTTGCTTCCTGACCTGTATATAGGTTTTTCAAGAGACAGGTAAGATGGTTTGGTATTCTTATCTCTTGAAGAATTTTCCACAGTTTATTGTGATCCACAGAGTCAAAGGCTTTGGCACAGTAAATAAAGCAGAAATCGATATTTTTTGGAACTCTCTTGCTTTTTTATTGATCCAGTGGATGTGGGCAATTTGATCTCTGGTTCCTCTGTCTTTCCTAAAACCAACTCGAACATCTGGAAGTTCATGGTTCATGTATTGCTGAAGCCTGGCTTGGAGAATTTTAAGCATGACTTTACTAGTGTGTGAGATGAGTGCAATTGTGTGGTAGTTTGAGCATTCTTTGGAATTGCCTTTCTTTGGGATTGGAATGAAAACTGACCTTTTCCAGTCCTGTGGCCACTGCTGAGTTTTCCAAATTTGCTGGCATATTGAGTGCAGCACTTTCACAGTATCATCTTTCAGGATTTGAAATAGCTCAACTGGAATTGCATCACCTCCACTAGCTTTGTTCATAGTGATGCTTTCTAAGACCCACTTGACTTCACATTCCTGGATGTTTGGCTCTATGTGAGTGATCACACCATTGTGATTATCTGGGTCGTGAAGATCTTTTTTGTACAGTTCTTCTGTGTATTCTTGCCACCTTTTTTTTTTTAATATCTTTTGCTTCTGTTAGGTCCATACAATTTCTGTCCTTTACTGAGCCCATCTTTGAATGAAATGTTCCCTTGGTATCTATAATTTTCTTGAAGTGATCTCCAGTCTTCCCCATTCTATTGTTTTCCTCTATTTCTTTGCATTGATCACTGACGAAGGCTTTCTTATCTCTCCTTGCTATTCTTTGGAACTCTGCATTCAGATCCTTATATCTTTTCTTTTCTCCTTTGCTTTTCACTTTTCTTCCTTTCACAGCTATTTGCAAGGCCTCCTCAGACAGCCATTTTGCTTTTTTGCATTTCTTTTCCATGGAGATGATCTTGATCCCTGTCTCCTCTACGTCACAAACCTCCGTCCATGGTTCATCAAGGCACTCTACCTATCAGATCTAGTCCCTTAAATCTATTTCTCACTTCCACTGTATAATCATATGGGATTTAGGTCATACCTGAATGATCTAGTAGTTTTCCCTACTTTCTTCAATTTAAGTCTGAATTTGGCAATAAGGAGTTCATGAGCGTGCCACAGTCAGCTCCCGGTCTTGTTTTTCCTTACTGTACAGAGCATCTCCATCTTTGGCTGCAAAGAATAAAATCAATCTGATTTCGGTGTTGACCATCTGGTGATGTCCATGTGAAGAGTCTTCTCTTGTGTTGTTGGAAGAGGGTATTTGCTATGACCAGTGTGTTCTCTTGGCAAAATCTATTAGCCTTTGCCCTGCTTCATTCCATACTCCAAGACCAAATTTGCCTGTTACTCCAGATGTTTCTTGATTCCTACTTTTGCATTCCAGTCCCCTATAATGAAAAGGACATCTTTTTTGTGTGTTAGTTTTAAAAGGTTTTGTAGGTGTTCATAGAACTATTCAACTTCAGCTTCTTCAGCATTACAGATTGGGGCATAGGCTTGGATTACGGTGATGCTGAATGCTTTGTCTTGGAAACCAACAGAGATCATTCTGACGTTTTTGAGGTTGCATCCAAGTACTGAATTTTGGACTCTTTTGTTGACTATGATGTCTATTCCATTTCTTCTAAGGGATTCTTGCCCACAGTAGTAGATATAATGGTCAGCTGAGTTAAATTCACCCATTCCAGTCCATTTTAGTTCGCTGATTCCTAGAATGTCAACGTTCATGCCTGCCATCTCCTGTTTGACCACTTCCAATTTGCCTTGATTCATGGACCTAACATTCCAGGTTCCTATGCAATATTGCTCTTTATAGCATCGGACCTTGCTTCTATCAACAGACACATCCACAGCTGGTATTGTTTTTTCTTTGGATCCTTCCCTTCATTCTTTCTGGAGTTATTTCTCCACTGATCTCCTGTAGCATATTGTGCACCTACCGACCTGGGGAAGTACAAATCAAAACTACAATGAGATATCAACTCACACCAGTCATAATGGCCATCATCAAAAAATCTACAAACAATAAATGCAGGGGAGAGTGTGGAGAAGAGGGAAACTTCTTGCACTGTTCCTGCCCATGTAAATTGAGATCACAGAGGACAATATGGAGATTCCTTTAAAAAAAAATTTAAGAATAAACTACCATATGACCCAACAATCCCCTACTGGGCATATACCCTGAGAAAGCCATAATCAAAATAGACACATGTGTTCCAATCTTCAATGCACTATTTACAATAGCTATGACATGGACGCAATCTAGATATCCATTGGCTTCTGAATGGATACAAAAGCTGTGGTACATATATACAATAGAATATTAGTCAGCCATAAAAGGGAAAGCATTTGAGTCAGTTCTAATGAGGTGGATGAACCTAGAGCCTATAATACAGAGTGAAGTACATCAGAAACAGAAAAACAAATACTGTATATTAATCCATACATATGAAATCTAGAAAGAAGGTACTGATGAACCCATTTTCAGGGAACCAAAGGAGACGCAGACATAGGGAATAGACTTGTGGACACAGGAGGGGAAGGAGAGGGTGGGACGAATGAAGAGTAGCATGGAAACATATATACTACCATATGTAAAATAGATAGCCAGTGGGAATTTGTTGTCTGGCCCAGGGATCTCATATTGGTGCTCTGTGACAAGGCAGGGACATATGTTTATCTATGGCTGATTCATATTGATATATGGTAGAAACCAACACAGTATTTTAAAGCTATTATCCTTCAATTAAAAATAAATAAATTTAAAAATAATAAAATGTACGAAAGAGATTTTATTAAAAAAATGAAAAGAACAAAGATTCTGATTGTGATTCTGGGAAGAAAGATAATTGTCCATAGACTAGGTAAAATAAGACTCTGATTAGTGAAAACTATCATTGAAATTCAAGCACCCTGGGGAAGATCAAAAGCACTAAAATATAATGTGTGTTCAGGCTTGTCTCCTTCCAAGCGATGTGTGTGCATTCGTTGTGAAACAACTCTTAAAAGGATTCCCTTTTTGACCAATAAAATGAAAAATATTTTTTGCCTTAGAGACACTCTCAAATATATCTTGCTTAAACTTATTAAAAAAGAATATGAATATGACTTTAGTTAATTAACTGATAAGTAGAACTAATCTGTAAACAGAATTATTGTACTATATTATCTTTCTTAAGATAATTAAATAATGGAATATCAATCCTTCCTTCCAAATAATATTTCAAAATACATCTCAAAAGACTATGTTCATATATTTTATTTCCACCAAAGTTATTATGGTCATGCTTTTAATAAAGATATTTCTACTTTCCATTAATGAAAATAAAAGTGATATATGCACTATGAATACATCTTGGAAATAAAGTGCATAGCACTGAAGCTATGAAAACTCTCATAACCTTTCTGATTCCTTTAAATGGTGACAAATATATGCAGCTCATTGTTTTTGAGATTTGTACAAGAAATTTGCAAATTTGTTTATTAGCTCATAAAAAATAGGTTTCAATCTCATTTATCTAGCCCATAATTAAAATTTTTATTCTTCAAATTGAATTACTTTGATACAAATGCATACTGTTTGCATTACTGATCATATTACCTAATTATTATGCTCAGTTAAAAGTGTTAGATGTCTTAAATAATTTTTGTAAACAATAGTATTGGCCATGAAATTAAAAGGCACTTGCTCCTTGGAGGAAAGCTATGACAAACCTAGACAGCATATTAATGAGCAGAGACATCACTTTGCTAACAAAATTTCATATAGTCAAGGCTATGGTTTTTTCAGTAGTCATGTACAATGTGAGAGCTGGACCATAGAAAAGGTTGAGTGCTGAAGAACTGATACTTTCACACTGTGGTGCTGGAGAAGGATCTTGAGAGTCCCTTGGACTGCAAGGAGATCAAGCCAGTCAATCCTAAAGGAAATCAACCCTGAATACTTATTGGAAGGACTGATACTGAAGCTGAAGCTCCAATACTTTGGCCACCTGATGAGAAGAACTGACTCTCTGGAATAGACC
This sequence comes from Moschus berezovskii, assembly GCF_049115385.1. Lineage (NCBI taxonomy): Eukaryota > Metazoa > Chordata > Mammalia > Artiodactyla > Moschidae > Moschus > Moschus berezovskii. Next base: position 55,720,276 of record NC_142461.1, read on the forward strand.
TTGATGCTGGGAAAAATCAAAGGCAAGAAGAGAAGAGGGTGCAGAAGTTGAAATGGTTAGATAGCATCACCAACTCAATGGATATGAATTTGAACTATCTCTGAGAAATAATGGAGGACAGAGGACCCAGGTGTGCTACATTGCATGGGGTTGCAAAGACTTGGACATGACTTATTGACTGAACAACAATGGTAACAATAGGCTGTCATGGAATTTTTTAAGGGAAATTAATATTTCTGTTTTCTGAGGAAGCTCTTCATACTATGGAATCATAGCTAATAGAGATTTATGAAAGAAAGATTGAAAAATAAAAGATTTTCCAGAACAATAATAGTCTTCATACTTCCCAACCCATGATTGTCTAAATTATGCCTTCACTTTATCCTATGGAATATTGGGGCACAGTCCTTTCATAAAGGTATATAAAAGACACAAAGGGGGCACAAAGGAAGGCAGACTAGAACATATGCATGAGGAACAAAAAATTAAATTGTATAATTTCAGTAATTCTGCATGTGAATTAAATACTCTTATGTTTGCATTTATTTTTTTTTTAATAGTCTGAAGTTTTTTTTTTTTTTGAAAAACAGATTTTATTTTATTTTATTTTTTTAAATGATTGTACTGTATCAATTTCTTTAATAATTTTTTTCCCTTATTTATTTATTTGCATTACAATAGTTTAATATGAACAATCAGAACTAATTAACAGTATAACAATATTTTACAACTGAAATAATTAAAATAAACTATAAAATTACTACATAAAACAGGTCTGATCTAGCTTATTTACTTTCTATAATCTCTTCAGTGCTGCAAAACCATTTATTTCTTTTTCTTTTTTCATGTTTTAATAAACACTTCGTCTTTTTGTATTGTTTTCTTTTTCATCACAATAATAGAAATATAACACCATATATCACTGTAAAACACATTTCCACATAAATGCTGATAAGCACAAAATATTTTTCATCATTTACATTTTAACTGTAATAATATATGGCAGGATTAAAGCTGAATCCATCATGTGTCTAACTAACCTTGCTGTAATGAATTTTTTTTTAACTTTTAACAATATATAAAAGACTGTGCTGTTTATTTTTTATTTTTTTAAATCAAATAATCCAATTTTATTTATTTATTTTTTTCAAGTTGAACAGACTAAATTTCTTTAAACAAACTTACTTATACTCCAGAGTCCTTTAAAAACTTAATAGCATTTATACATTGAAGGTATTTGATTTTCTTGTAACTAGCACTTCAAATGCAACAAGCATTTGACCCAACAAGTAAAACTTCCTACAGTTCATAACTTTAATAAATAAAATAAATTAAATGTACAGTGAATAAGTTCTCTGAAATATTTCAATATTTCTGCAGGTTTAGTAACATCGTAAAATACATTTCAATTAAAATTCACAAATCTAAAAACCTGTTAGGCATTTTTAGGCGTTTTAAGTTGGAAATGAAGACCAATGTTACATCGTAATATGCCAATTACAAATAGTACTTCAAATAGCAAAAACTACAGTTTGTCCCAAACTTTAAAAACTATTCATGAACTCAACACTGAACTATTGATGGCTATGAGAATTGTTTCCTAGCCTTTTTGAAAATTTCAACCCATTTACGTTTAAGGTAATTATTGATAAGTACGATCCCGTAGCCATTTTCTTTATTGCTTTGGGTTCAAGTTTATACACTTTTTCTGTGTTTCCTATCTATAGAAGATCCTTTAGCATTTGTTGGAGAGCTGGTTTGGTGATGCTGAATTCCCTCAGCTTTTGCTTGTCTGTAAAGCTTTTGATTTCTCCTTCATATTTGAATGAGATCCTTGCTGGGTATAGTAATCTGGGCTGTAGGGTATTTTCTTTCATCACGTTAAGATTTAATAAGGACTTAGAAGAAATAAAAAAGAGTCAATATACAATGAATAATGCAATAGATGAGATCAGAAACACTCTGGAGGGAACAAACAGTAGAATAACAGAGGCAGAAGACAGGATAAGTGAACTAGAAGATAGAATTGTAGAAATAAATGAAACAGAGAGGAAAAAAGAAAAACGAATTAAAAGAAATGAGGACAATATTAGAGCCCTCTGGGACAATGTTAAACGCTCCAACATTCGAATCATAGGAGTCCCAGAAGAAGAAGACAAAAAGAAAGACCATGAGAGAATATTTGAGGAGATAATAGTTGAAAACTTCCCTAAAATGGAGAAAGAAATAATCACCCAAGTCCAAGAAACCCAGAGAGTCCCCAACAGGATAAACCCAAGGCGAAATACTCCAAGACACATATTAATCAAATTAACAAAGATCAAACACAAAGAACAAATATTAAAAGCAGCAAGGGAAAAGCAGCAAATAACACGTAAGGGGATTCCCATAAGGATAACAGCTGATCTTTCAACAGAAACTCTTCAGGCCAGAAGGGAGTGGCAAGACATACTTAACGTGATGAAAGAAAATACCCTACAGCCCAGATTATGTTTGCATTTAAAGCAGAATTGAACAATATCAGATAAACAGTAAAATTCATGCTAGTAATATAAATGCTTCTTTTTTTACTTAGAATAACATCAAGTAGTTAATAATAATAAAAACTCAGACAAGAGAGACTGAGGGATAAAAAGGTAAAAGCTTTTTATTTTAGTACCTTTAGTGGAAATTTTTTTCTTGCTGTTTGAGCAAGGGGCTGTACTTTCAATTTGCACTGGGTGTCACAAATTATGTAGTTGGTCCTGCTATTGGATTTGGCACCTGTGGGTGAAAGGGGAATGCAGGGTTGGGCCAAAGGAGAAGTCTGTGCTACAAGTACAACAAAAGCCTAAGTCAGCTCCACGGGAGCCCTGAAGCTGGCATAGCCTTCAGAGGTGTTCTCAGCTGGGATAAGAGAATCAGCCTTTATACTCTGTGTCTGCCAGTCATCAAAGGCATGGTGACCCAGGAAGGCAGTTCTTCTAGACCTGGGCAACTCCCGGGAACCCACTCAGCTGCACGCTGTGATCAGACATCCTTCCTGAAGCTGGGGAATGAATGCCTCAGCACCAAGAGGACATCTGGGCAGAACAGCACAGCATCTAAATCAATAAATAAGGGAGTTTAAGTTTGGACCTTACATCAGATGTTGTAATGCTGTACCTGTCTAACAGATTCCAAGGGCTTACCTTTTAATTTTGTATAATTTTTATAAGAATTCCTTGACAAAGAAGACTTCTTGCAATACAGTTTCCACATAGGAGGGGAATAGCCTATCAAAGAGAAATTGGCAGGATCTGACATTTGGCAACCTGATATCCTAACGAGTAAGCATACTAAATCAAAGCTCAGAGTGGAACCTGAAAATCTCTCAGATGTGGCATCTTTGAAATAGCCCCAGGAGGAAGAGGTTGAAAAACGAACCCTTGTCTAGGAAAGGGACTGTTTTGTGTTTGTCTGTTTTGTTTTGTCACAATAGCTTTTGTCCCAAGTTAAGGTGGAGATACTTAAAGTTTCAGCACCATCACGTGTACTATGCATCATTACAGCTGTAGCTCTGACACTGATGGGCCATCAGTCCAATGCAATACACAAGATGTATATTTCTGCCTGTGTTTTAAAAAAGAAAGAAAAGAAAAAAAAAAAAACCATAAAGTCGTGGTGGTGGTGGCTTCCTTGGTGACTCAGTCGTAAAGAATCTGTCTGCCAATGCAGGAGAAACAGGTTCAGTTTCTGGGTGGGGAAGATCCCCTGGAGAAGGAAATGGCTACCCATTCCAGTGTTCTTGCCTGGAGAATTCCATGGACAGAATAGCCTGATAGGCTACAGTCCACAGGGTCACAAAAGTCAGTCATGACTGAGTGACTAAACCACAGACCACTACATGTGTTTAAAAAAAAGAAAGAAAAGAAAAAGAACAAAATTAAACATGAAGCAGTAGTTGACTGGACACTCATGCTCAAGTGATTCCTTCTCCTCAGATAAGAGTTGGTTGCCACCCAGAGTCAAATTGCCTCATTTGAAATGAGTGTTTTAAATACTTTACTAGCATTTTTAATGAAGCAGAGAATACTTCAAGAATATATATAACCTACACACAGCTATTCAAATAATTTCCATTTTCCTAGTTTAACATGATAAAGCTGACTGAACTTTTTGTTGCTTTCCATCAGAACATAGCTATGGTGGCATGATTCCTGCAAATGATGGCAGCATGTTAGTGGCAAGAAGCTCAGCAGCATTGGTGGCAGAAGTGGGGAGGAGGAACCTGCAGATTTGGACAAGCATTTAGCAACACCCCACCTCCCTCCCTTCCTATGGCCTTTGTCCCAGCCCCAGAAGTTTCATCCAATACAGATGTGTCTGGCTGGGCATGTTTCTGCCCCAGCTTCAGGGCTGAATTCATAGATGAATCGCACAGCTGAATGAAGCTATATACTTGGAAAAGCCCCAGACTTGAAGAGTCTGAAGTCACTGTCTTAAAATCCTAATAATTTTTCACCAAAGGGCTCTGCATTGTCATTTTGCAAGGGACCCACCAACTGTGCTTCTTCTTCCCATCTTCAAAAATCTCTGATAGGCTTAGAGAGTTGAGAGGCCAATTTCAGAAAAGTTTTGACACCTGGAAGCAAAAAAGCAGATTCCTACAAAAAACAAAATACTTTCTCTACATAAATAATAGGTAACAGTGGAGCTGCTCTGGCAGAGTAAGGATAGACTTCTACCCATTTGGTCTCTTCTGATGGGGGCCCCTATGTTAAGTCTGTAGAATCTTCAGATTCTATGAAACCCCGGTTGGCAACAATTGCCCTAAGTGTTAAAAGTGAAAGTGTTGCAGATGAATGGATAAGAAAGCTTTGGTACATATACACAATGGCGTATTTTTCAGCCATCAAGAAGAATGCATTTGAATCAGTTTTAATGAGGTGGATGAAATTGGAGCCAATTATACAGAGTGAAGTAAGCCAGAAAGAAAAACATCAATACAGTATGCTGCTGCTGCTGCTGCTGCTGAGTCACTTCAGTCGTGTCCGACTCTGTGTGACCCCATAGACGGAAGCCCACCAGGCTCCCCCGTCCCTGGGATTCTCCAGGCAAGAACACTGGAGTGGGTTGCCATTTCCTTCTCCAATGTGTGAAAGGGAAAAGTGAAAGTAAATTCGCTCAGTCGTGTCGACCCCTAGCGACCCCACGGACTGCAGCCTACCAGGCCCCTCCATCCATGGGATTTTCTAGGCAATAGTACTGGAGTGGCTTGCCATTGCCTTCTCCGTCAATACAGTATACTAACGCATATATATGGAATTTAGAAAGATGGAAACCTGAACCCTGTATATGAGACTGCAAAAGAGACATAGGTATATAGAACAGTCTTTGGGACTCTGTGGGAGAGGGTGAAGGTGGGATGATTGGGGAGAATGGCATTGTAGCATGTATATTATCATAAGTGACCGGTCCAGGTTCGACGCATGATACAGGATACCTGGGGCTGGTGCACGGGGATGACATGGAGGGAGGATATGGGGAGGAGGGAGGTGGGAGGGGGGTTCGGGAGGGAGAGCACATGTACACCCGGGTCGGATTCATGTCAATGTATGGCAAAACCAACCAATATATTAATGTAAGGTAATTTGCCTCCAATAAAATAAATTAAAATAAAAAAATAAATAAAATTGAAGAACAGTTGAAAAAAAAAAAAGTGAAAGTGTTAGTCACTCAGTCGTGTTTGACTCTTTGTGACCCCATGGACTATAGCCCACCGGGCTACTCTGTCCATGGGATTCTCCAGGCAAGAATACTGGAATGGGTAGCCATTGCCTTCTCCAGGGAATCTTCCCAACCCAGGAATCAAACCTCTCCCACATTGCAGACAAAGTCTTTACTGTTTGAGGCACCAGAAATATCCTAAAGACAAACCAGAAAAATAAATATTGAGAAAGTACTCTACTAATCTAACAACTAAAATTTGAACACATTTCTTTAAATAAACCATTCACTATTTGGAAAGGTTTGTTCTATTTTATCAATTGTGGGATTTTTTAATCCCCTCCCTCAAATGATGGCAAACAAAAGATACTAAAATTGTTTAGATGACTTATGATAGAAACTAGTCAGTGGGTGCTTCCTTTCTGTCACCCACTGCGCTAAACAATTTTTTCTAAGTATATCATTGAATCCTCACAAAGCTACAGCTCAAAAAAGTGCCAGTGATATACAACTAATAGATTACACAGCTTAAAAGTTTTACTGCTTTTTAAAGGGATTTTAAACCAGAATGGTCTGACTCCAACATCCTTGAACTAAATATCAATAAAATGCTGAAATTTATCATCTGTTAGAACATGTTTCAAACCTCTATTTGTTAATGAGCATCTGTAGTAAATTAATTATGATCAGAAAGAGATCACTGCACTGAGCAGAAATGGAAGTAATTTAAAATGTGTAGGAAGATGAGATAAGTCATTAGAAAAGAAAAGTGAGTGTCATGGATGTAAGATTCAAGTCATATACTTGAGCCTTTGAAAGCAACTCTTACCCAGTTATAAAAGAGGGAAAATGTTAAGTAAATATCTTTAGAAATTTGGTCTGGATCCAATGTTTGTTGGTTTTCATGAGCTGAGTAAAACAGAAAAATAGATTAGAAAGAAATAAAACGATATTGAAATGTCAGTGATGAAAAAATATAAGGCAATTCCACAACTGGACTCTATATAACGCAGAAGAGTAAATTTGCATATGAAAACTGACTTTTCAGAGATATATAAATATTTTCCTCTGAAAACTACATCACCAAAAATAACTCTACTTTAATCATTATGCTTCTAGGAATTGGACAAGTCACATCACTTAGAATTCATTTCCCTGGGTTCTTTCACAAGAAAGCAATCAATTCAGTTCAGAAAACAAACCATTTTATGGTTGGCACAATCTGCATGATCAAATGAGTCACTGACGAATAGTAGTCCTGCCTCCTTTTTAAAATTAAAAAAAAAAAAAAGAAGCATGCAATGAATTAAATGGGCTAATTAAATAAACAGACACTTCATATAAGTGGAGAAAACAAATAGTGAATTACTATCCACTTTACTGATGCAAATGAAGATAATATAATAACAAATTTTTGCCTAACAAATTGGCAAAGTTTGTGTTTGTCTTTTATTTGTTTGTTTCAGAAAATACCCAAGGACAAGAGGATGCAGTCAAAAGCTACTATCATACAGATATTGTAGAAGTAAAATATAGTTTAATCTCATAAAAGTAGTTTGCAATAAGTATTAAAATGTTATAAAAACACTTATTCCCTTTGAACCAGTATTTCTATTTCTGGGAATCTTTCCTTAGGAAATAATACAAAATAAAACATTAAAGAAAAAATTTAATGTGAAGATATTTATGGTGTTTTCCTATCAGGGAAAAACTGGAGGAAAATCAAGTTCTATCATTAAAGAATGGCTTAAGGAAATTATGGTGCATAAACAAAAGTCACACAGTCATAAAATTATTTTCACAAGTTTTAATTAACATGCAGAATTATCTTACAATGTAAGTAGTAAAGAGTATTATCAACTACAAATATAATTTGATTTGAATTATTATAAAATTATGTATAGATCTAAATGTGTAATCTAAAGAGGAATGTATATATAATTTTTGCTTATTCATAAATACATTATGAATAATAAAATAATATTAAATATGAGTAATAGAATATTATTGCTATAATAATATAGTAGAGAAAGTGAATGAAATTCAGCCACAGACATCACACTGTTAAACGTTATGAACATAAAATTGAAAGAAAATATCAAGTCCAAATAAATATTGTATGGACAACATGAGAGAACCAACTATTAAAAGAAAACTTTTAGAGTTTATAGGTTCCACAATTATAATACTTTTTAATCAAAGGCAATTTGGACATCATTTAATTGACCATTAGTTAAATCTTTTTATTTAGAAATGCAAAAATTAAAAGCTACAGTTCCATAATTTATCAAGGTCACAAAGATTTACAGAATCAAATGTCTTTAGCGTACAATGGAAAAAGAAAAAGGCTAGGATGGCACAGACTTCAAGCAGTTAATTTTCTTTAAATGCTTTTAATTCAAATCATAGTTTTAATTCTAAGGTTTTAAAATGCTTCTTGACTCTTTTTTATTCATCTTCTTGGAACTTATTTTCCAAGATAATACTAGTTGGTTCTACATTGTCTGATTAACAACTTTGTGCTTAATGTAAGGAGTGGATTTGTGTCTGTGTTAGTAGCTCAATTGTGTCCAACTGTTGATGACCCCATGGACTTTGGCCAGCCAGGATCCGGTGTTCATGGAATTCTCCAGGAAAGAATACTGGAGTGGGTTGCCATTCCTTTCTCCAGGGGATCTTCCTGACTGAGAGATTAAACCCTGGTCTTCTGGATTTAATTTAATTCAGAGATATAGATTGCAAATAAGGTACCAGGTTAAACTCTAAAGGACAGAAAAGGGTAGTTGATTTCTTGACCCCACAAGTTTACAATGTGAGATCTCTGTCCCATTTCTTTCCCAGTGAGGATAAGGAAATTATTGTATTCAGCATCAAAAACATGTTGAGTCTATTTACATGTTGTCACATAATCATCACGATAGTCTTATAAAGTTGGTTTATCGTCTCATCATTTTTTAATAAGATACAGAGACTTACGGAAACAGGCAAGCAATTTCCAAGAATACATAGTTAGCATGTAGTGAAAATGGGATTTGAACCAAGGTCTGTGGATTATTGAAGCCTGAATTCCTCCACTCAAATCAATGACCTTCCTTCCACCTCTTTCTATTACTCGAGGAAGAAACTGGAGAAATCCATTAGCACAAACACACTCTTACTTTTCAACTATGTGCAAACTACCTAAGTCTAAGAAACACTATCTGTAAAAAAAAAAAAAAAAAAAAACCCTTATAAAAATATTTCTCCTCCTGCTTGTCTAAAATACATGAGTGTCTCAAGTAAACAGGACCAGAAAAATAAGAAATGTCCCACTGACTCTAGTTCTTTCTCTGTATTTCCTCAGTTAGTAAATACTATTTTTTCTTGTTTCCTCCCCCCAAAAGTGAACAAGATGTTTCCAGAGACTAACATTTATTTTAGGACCTCAAGTTATTTCTTAAAGAATTTTCTTAGTGCTAGATAACATTTCAAATATTAATAATACAGTACTTTAAGCTTTTAAATTTACAGTCTTTCTCCCCATCTAATGAATATCAGGTCTTTAGTGGTATCTAAAAGTGACTCTGCACTTTTGTCAGTCTGAAAAAAGTGAAAGTCGCTCAGTCGTGTCCGACTCTTTGTGACCCCATGAACTATACAGTCCGTGAAATTCTCCAGGCAAGAATACTGGAGTGGGTAGCCTTTCCCTTCTCCAAGGGATCTTCCCAACCCAGGGATAAAATCCAGGTCTCCCACATTGCAGGTGGATTTTTTTACCAGCTGAGCCACAGGGAAGCCCAGGAATACTGGAGTGGATAACCTATCCCTTCTCCAGGGGATCTTCCCAACTCAGGAATCGAACCAGGTCTCCTACGTTACAGGCAATTTCTTTACCAACTGAGCTATCAAGGAAAATTTCAAAGCTACCAACTCGTGATACAGGATGCTCAGGGCTGGTGCACAGGGATGACCCAGAGGGAGGATAAGGGGAGGAGGGAGGTGGGAGGGGGGTTCAGGTAGGGGAACTCATGTACACCCAGGGCAGATTCATGTCAATGTATGGCAAAATCAACCAATATAATATTGTAAAATAATTAGCCTCCAATAAAAAAAAAGCAACTAAAAAACAAAAAAAAATGTTTAAAAAAATAAACAAATTATGGGGCATTATGTAGAATTATTCAGGAAGCAACAGTCAGAACTGTACATGGAACAACAGACTGGTTCCAAATAGGAAAAGGAGTGTGTCAAGGCTGTATATTGTCACCTTGCTTAGTTAACTTATATGCAGAGTACATCATGAGGAACGCTGGGCTGGAGGAAGCACAGGCTGGAATCAAGATTACTGGGAGAAATATCAATAACCTCAGATATGCAGATGACACCACCCTTATGGCAGAAAGTGAAGAGGAACTCAAAAGCCTCTTGATGAAAGTAAAAGAGGAGAGTGAAAAGGTTGGCTTGAAGCTAAACATTCAGAAAACAAAGATCATGGCATCTGGTCCCATCACTTCATGGGAAATAGATGGAAAAACAGTGGAAACAGTGTCAGACTTTGTTTTTGGGGGCTCCAAAATCACTGCAGATGCTGATTGCAGCCATGAAATTAAAAGATGCTTACTCCTTGGAAGGAAAGTTATGATCAACCTTGACAATATATTAAAAAGCAGAGACATTACTTTGCCAACCAAGGTCCGTCTAGTCAAAGCTATGGTTTTTCCCGTGGTCATGTATGGATGTGAGAGTTGGACTATTAAGAAAGCTGATCGCCGAAGAATTGATGCTTTTGAACTGTGGTGCTGGAGAAGACTCTTGAGAGTCCCTTGGACTGCAAGGAGATCCAACCAGTCCATTCTAAGGGAGATCAATCCTGGGTGTTCATTGGAAGGTCTGATGCTAAAGCTGAAACTGCAATACTTTGGCCACCTCATGCGACGAGTTGACTCACTGGAAAAGACTCTGATGCTGGGAAGGGTTGGGGGCGGGAGGAGAAGGGGACGACTGAGAATGAGATGGCTGGATGGCATCACTGACTCTGTAGACGTGAGTTTGAGTGATCTCCGTGAGTTGGTGATGGACAGGGAGGCCTGGCGTGCTGTGATTCATGGGGTCGCAGAGAGTCGGACACGACTGAGCGACTGAACTGAACTGAACTGATGTAGAATTATTCAGTCTACAAGTAAAGGTTATTTCTTAATTCAAGTAGTTATAAATAAACTCTCATTTTGGATTATACATAGGGACTTAGTTGTGTTATATTCATTTTATAAATGACAATAACTAAAAATTCTGAAACTTTCCTGTGCTGGGTAAGGATAAGCAAATGATATGGGGGGAAAATCCACTTTTTAGGAGTTGGAGTAGTAGTTAACGATGCTTCTAGATTGCAATACAGAAACCTAAAATTGATAGTCCCACACTTTCCTAACAGCTGTGCATGCCTGGAAAACAGCTGTTAGAGTTTGTACTTCTAGTGATCCAGGCAGTACACAAATTTGGAAAGATAATCACCATTGTAAAATATTTATCAGACACGACTGAGCGACTGAACTGAACTGAACTGAACTCTTTTCATAATTTCTCATTCTAGGACCCAGGTGGAAGAGAACTGGTCAGTTAATCCCAGCTGCTCTCTGCAAGGAATATCAGTACCTTCCAATCTTGTCACTACCTGAGACATGGCTGGAGTAGACTATCAGTTCAGTTCAGTTCAGTTGCTCAGTCGTGTCCGACTCTTTGCGACCCCATGAATCATAGCCCGCCAGGCCTCCCTGTCCATCACCAACTCCCAGAGTTCACTCAAACTCATGTCCATCGAGTCAGTGATGTCATCCAGCCATCTCATTCTCTGTCATTCCCGTCTCCTCCCGCCCCCAATCCCTCCCAGCATCAGACTCTTCCAGTGAGTCAACTCTTCGCATGAGGTGGCCAAAGTATTGGATTTTCAGCTTTAGCATATGATAGAGGTTAAATATTTCCTTTATAGAATATAAATGTATCTTTTCTTGTATCTTTTACTTGCCCACAAAGCAATAGTTGAAGTCACATTTCTTAATAGTAAAGTAATTTACTATCTTAATAGCAAAGAACTTTCTTTGACATTGGAATATTCACCAATGTCTTCATCAATAGTCTTCATCAAATTAAAAAACAAGAGATAACTTTGAGTACACCAACTACATGTTTAGAAGATGAAATGTGTAACAAATCCTCATATGACAAATTAACAAAATAGAATGTTTTTGTTAATGACTGAAGGTTGCTAATATAATTCTTGTGAGGGTTGGAGGAGATGGGGACGAGATTGTTGGATGGCATCACTGACTTAATGAACATGAGTTTGAGCAAACTCCAGGAGATGATGAAGGATAGGCAAGCCTGGCATGCTGTAGTCCATGGGGTTGCAAAAAGTTGGACATGACTGAGCAACTGAACAATTTTTAAGACTTTGAAAACTTGTGCCATGACTAACCCTGTATTGGAGAAAAAAAAGGTGTACATCACAGGATATCATGACAAGTTCTCAGTTTTTATTAACATTTCATTATTTTTGCCATCATTTCCTTTAATAATAAGCACATTGTAATAATTTGTTCTAATATGTAAAAAGCTGGCTAGCTATGGTACTAGTAATATTTTCTCTTTGTGACTTTTTGTTTTATTTCCTGTTTAAGGGACTTACGTTTTCTCATACATAAATTTTAGGTCTGAGGTCACACTTTATATCAGAGTTGATATTTGGAAATAGTTCAGATAAGAAAGGGGCTTCCCAGGAGTCACTAGTGGGAAAGAACCTGAAAATATTAACCTTCTTTTGTTAGACATAACTTGTAATAAAGGACAAACAGTGAAGACACTTCAAGAAATGTGGCCATCTGATTCTTCTGTACCATAACTTTAGACAAAAAAGTGAAAGTGTATTTTCTCAAATCTTTCATTATGTCCATCCCAGGGCACCTTGTAGAAACTTGCTCTGTCTGTAGATCTTTGGAAGAGAATATTTATATGTTAATACTACAGTTGTCCCTCAATATCCTCAGAGGATTGACTCCAGAATCTTGGCAGATACTAAAATACTCAGATGCTCAAGTTTCTTACATAAAATGGTACAGTGTTTACATATAATTTATGCATACCCTACATTGCATTTCAAATTATCTCCAGGTTACTTGTAACAGCTAATACAATGTAAATTCTATGTAATTAATAGCAAATACAATGCAAATGCTATATAAGTAGTGGTGAGTGACAAATTTGAGTTTTGCATTTTGGAACTTTCTGGAATGTTTTTCAAATATCTTTGATCTGCAGTTTTTTGTATTTGCAAATGTGGAGCCCACAGAGACAGAGGGCTGATGGCACAGGATTCTGTGAATCCAACCCTCAGCCTTGGATTATATGAAATATACATTTGATCCAAAATTAGACAATCCATTGGCTTAGTCGGAGAAGGCAATGGCACCCCACCCCAGTACTCTTGCCTGGAAAATCCCATGGATGAAGGAGCCTGGTGGGCTGCAGTCCATGGGGTCGCTAAGAGTCGGACATGACTGAGCGACTTCACTTTCAATTTTTACATTTATGCATTGGAGAAGGAAATGGCAACCCACCCCAGTGCTCTTGCCTGCAGAATCCCAGGGACTGGGGAGCCTGGTTGGCTGCCGTCTATGGGGTCACACAGAGTCGGACACGACTGAAGTGACGCAGCAGCAGCAGCAGCATTGGCTTAGTAATGGTTTAGTACTGTTAATTCCTTCAAGATGCAGAATTAAAAGTCACAGTGTATAGCTAACCAATATTTAAAGCTTATAATAGAAAATACGTTGAAACTGTTATTCAGTCACTCAGTCATGTCTAACTCTGTGCAACCACATGGCCTCCGTGTCCCTCAGAATTTTTCCAAGTTCACGTCCATTGAGTCAGTGATAATAGCCAACCATCTCATCTTCTGCCACCCTATTCTCTTTTTGCTTTCAATCTTTCCCAGCATCAGGGTCTATTCCAATGAGTCAAGTCTTCGTTTCAGGTGGCTGAAGTATTGGAGCTTCAGCTTCAGCATCAGTCCTTCCAATGAATATTCGGGACTGATTTCCTTTAGTATTGAATGGTTTGATTCTAATTGAATGGTTTGATATCGAGAGGACTCTCAAGAGTCTTCTCCAGCAACATTATTTGAAAAAATCAGTCCTTGGGCGCTTAGCCTTCTTTATGGTCCAACTCTCACAAACATACATAACTACTGAAAAGATCATATTGATTATACAGACCTTTGCTGGCAAAGTGATATCTTTGCTTTTGAATAAGTTGCCTTCAGTTCAGTTCAGTTCAGTCGCTCAGTCATGTCTGACTCTTTGCGACCCCATGAATCACAGCACGCCAGGCCTCCCTGTCCATCACCAACTCCCAGATTTCACTCAAACTTATTTCCTTTGAGTCGGTGATGCCATCCAGCCATCTCATTCTCCGTCATCCCCTTCTCCTCCTGCCCCCAATCCCTCCCAGCATCAGAGGCTTTTTCAGTGAGTCAACTCTTCGCATGAGGTGGCCAAAATATTGGAGTTTCAGCTTTAGCATCAGTCTTTCCAATGAACACCCATGACTGATCTCCCTTAGGACGGACTGGTTGGATCTCCTTGCAGTCCAAGGGACTCGCAAGTGTCTTCTCCAGCACCACACTTCAAAAGCATCAATTCTTCGGCGATCAGCTTTCTTCACAGTCCAACTCTCTTATCCATACATGACCACTGGAAAAACCATAGCTTTGACTAAACGGACCCTGGTTGGCAAAGGAATGTCTCTGCTTCTTAATATGCTATCAAGGTTGGTCATAACTTTCCTTCCAAAGAGTAAGCGTCTTTTAATTTCATGGCTACAATCAGCATCCGCAGTGATTTTGGAGCCCAAAAAAATAAAGTCTGACACTGTTTCCCCATCTATTTCCCATGAAGTGATGGAACTGGATGCCATGATCTTTGTTTTCTGAATGTTGAGCTTTAAGCCAACTTTCTCACTCTCCTCTTTCACTTTCATCAAGAGGCTCTTTAGTTCTTCTTCACTTTCTGCCATAAGGGTGGTGTCATCTGCATATCTGAGGTTATTGATATTTCTCCCGGCAATTGATTCCAGCTTGTGCTTCTTCCAGCCCAGCGTTCCTCATGATGTACTCTGCATATAAATTAAATAAGCAGGGTGACAATATGCAAACTTGATGTACTCCTTTTCTTATTTGGAAACAGTCTCTTGGTCCATGTCCAGTTATAACTGTTGTTTCCTGAGCTGCATACAGGTTTCTTAAGAGGCAGGTCAGGTGGTCTGGTATTCCTATCTCTTTCAGAATTTTCCACACTTCATTGTGATCCACACAGTCAAAGTCATTGGCCAAGTCAATAAAGCAGAAATAGATGTTTTTCTGGAACTCTCTTGCTTTTTCCATGATCCAGCAGATGTTGGCAATTTGACCTCTGGTTCCTCTGCCTTTTCTAAAACCAGCTTGAACATCTGGAAGTTCACGGTTCATGTATTGCTGAAGCCTGGCTTGGAGAATTTTGAGCATGACTTTACTAGCGTGTGAGATGAGTGCAATTGTGTGGTAGTTTGAGCATTCTTTGGCATTGCCTTTCTTTGGGATTGGAATGAAGACTGACCTTTTCCAGTCCTGTGGCCACTGCTGAGTTTTCCAAATTTGCTGGCATATTGAGTGCAGCACGTTCACAGCAGATCTTTCAGGATTTGAAATAGCTCAACTGGAATTGCATCACCTCCACTAGCTTTGTTCGTAGTGATGCTTTCTAAGGCCCATTTGATTTCACATTACAAGATGTCTGGCTCTAGGTGAGTGATCACACCATCGTGATTATTTTGGTCGTGAAGATCTTTTTTGTACAGTTCTTCTGTGTATTCTTGTCATCTCTTCTTAATATCTTCTGCTTCTGTTAGGTCCATACCATTTCTGTCCTTTATCGAGCCCATCTTTGCATGAAATGTTCCCTTGGTATCTCTAATTTTCTTGAAGAGATCTCTAGTCTTTCCTATTCTGTTGTTTTCTCTGTTTCTTTACATTGATCGTTGAGGAAGGCTTTCTTATCTCTCCTTGCTATTCTTTGGAACTCTGCATTCAGATGCTTCTATCTTTCCTTTTCTTCTTTGCTTTTTGCTTCTCTTCTTTCACAGCTACTTGTAAGGCCTCCCCAGACAGCCATTTTGCTTTTTTGCATTTCTTTTCCATGAGGATGGTCTTGATCCCTGTCTCTGTACAATGTCATGGACCTCTATCCTTAGTTCATCAGGCACTCTATCTATCAGATCTAGTCCCATAATTCTATTTCTCACTTCCACTGTAATGTAAGGGATTTGATTTAAGTCATATCTGAATGGTCTAGTTGTTTTCTTTACTTTCTTCTATTTAAGTCTCAATTTGACAATAAGGAGTTCATGATCTGAGCCACAGTCTGCTCCCCGGCCTTGTTTTTGCTGACTGAATAGAGCTTCTCCATCTTTGGCTGCAAAGAATATAATCAATCTGATTTCGGTGTTGACCATCTGGTGTTGTCCATGTGTAGAGTCTTCTCTTGTGTTGTTGGAAGAGGGTGTTTGTTTAGGTTTTATAATAGCTTTCCTTTCAAGAATCAAGTGTATTCTAATTTTATGGCTGCAGTTGCCATCCACAGTGATTTTGGAGTCCAAGAAGAAAAAAATCTGCCACTTCTTCCACTTTTTCCCCTTCTATTTGCCATGAAGTGATGGGACTGGATGCCATGATCTTTGTTTTTTGAATGTTGAACTTTAAACCAGCTTTTTCACCCTTATCAAGAGGCTCTTTTGTTCCTCTTCATTTTCTGTCATTTGAGTGGTAACATCTGCATATCTGAGGTTATGATGTTTCTCAAGACTGAGACTGCCATATTTGGACATATGGAATACAAGTTACTTTAAGAAGCAGATAAATACAGATTAAAAGATGGAGAGCTTAATATGTGAAAGACCATACAACCCCTGAAAGACTGAGAAAGAAACCTTGATTTATGACTTTTTACGTTCAGAATTTAGTTGGATTTCATTTCCTCCACATGGATGTTTGTATTAATATTTACCTTTTGCATCCTTTAATAAATATATTTTTAATGCTCAGTTGAAAATTTAAATTGCAACTATAAAACCTAGGTTATTACAAAATAAAAGACTCATGAGTTAATATAGTAATTTGTCTATCAGTACCTAATTTTATCACCTTTTCTTTTTGTCTCTTACTCTTAAAATTATGCATCAGACATTATTATCATATTCTTATATATATGACTATATACCACGTACAAAAATTTTGCTTGAGCATTAAGTCTACTGTTCATACAGTTGTTTCTTTGATGAACAAAATCAGGTTTGAAAGTGTGCTTACAAATAAATACACAGAATTTATGATTTACAGAAATAAATGTAGGAGCTTTTTTAGAGTTGCTTTACATGTATGTTTTTCATGTACCAGTGTTATCATTTGGATCCATTTCTTTCTGCAAGGTTTAAATGATGTTTTGTAACCTGGGAAATGATGGAGTATACAGAAGCTCTTGCTCTATGCTTTAGAAGAGGGTTAAAAATTGAACTGTGTTTCTAAAGATTGCTATTGCTATAGTACGTTCCACTTTATTAGACTTGCTACATTCCCCTCAGGAGGAGATACCTAATTTAGCTGTGTATACTTGTCAAGTTATTTCACTGTTTGTGTCACAATTTTCACATCAATAAAGTGAGAATCATAATAATAATGCACTAACATCATAGTGCTATTATGAATATTAAATGAAATAATATATGAAAAACATTAAATATATGTATTGTGCTTTGGACATATTAATGCAACTGAGATACATTAAGCATTCAATATATATTAACTATACTTTTTTCTAGATTAAACAATATTTTATGCAATATGCTTGGGAAGAGGTTATTTTCTAATACCTCTATTTTTGAGATATAATTCATACAACACATAATTCATTCATTTAATATGTATAATGGTTTAATGGTCTTAACATAATCACAAAATTGTCAACCATCACTACTATCAATTTTAGTAACGTGACACTTTTGTCACGTTAAAACCATTGTACAATTTAGCTATTATCCCCAGTCCTCCATTACTCCCAACCCTTAGGAAGCATAATCAACATTCTGTCTCTCTCTATTTGCCTGTTCTGAAAATAAGCCATAATGAATAAGCAAGAAATGTATAAAAATTGTTTTCATAATATTTGTCTTAATATCCTAGAAATATTGGACCTTAAAGGATTTCTTAGAATTTTTAAATTAGAGCCTATAGCAGTCTGTCTTTTTATCTTCTCAGAATCCTTCCTTTTAACATAAAGAAAGCAGTGGCATCAGGGATTTGGACAGCAGCCCAGTGCGCTGTACATAGCATCCAACTGACCTGACCCACATCCCACATGCAGCAGATAATGTGACGATTAGGTCCTTAGTTTGTTTAAGGTCAAACTTACTTCTCTGTGAATAGTGGAACAAAGAAAAAGGTAGAAAGCTTTTTTTTTCCTAAGAAAAATATTCAGGAAATCTAGTGACTGAGATCAACTGTAGAAATGGGCTTTATGATTGGTTTACTGGAAAATTCATAAAAGGGTAAAATCAGCTGAGAATGTGATATTTGCGTTCTCCTATTCCAAGCCTGTACAGATGGGCAATTCACTATGTAAATTATTTTCATGGCTAAGATAACAAACCATCATGTTTTCCTTGGACAAACTGCCTTATAAAATGACAGTCTTGATCAGTTCTATTTTACAAAGTTTTAAGTGCAGCAGTATTACCTACACACAATACAAAGAAGGAAAAGCTGGAAACAATGTTCTCATCCTTCTTAGGATGTCTTAGGTGATGTCTTGCACCTCTCAAATTCACAGACAGGATTATGATACATCCCCCATGGCTTTAAAACTACACTGCCACATGTAAAATAGATAGCTAGTTGGAAGTGCTATAAAACACAGGGAGCTCAGCTTGGTACTTTGTGATGACCTAGAGGGCTGGGGTAGGAGGGTGAGAGGAATGCTCAAAGGGAAGGGGATATGTGTATACTTATTGCTGATTCACAATGTTGTACAGCGGAAACTAACACAGCATTATAAAGCAATTATATTCCAATAAAAGCTATATTTATATAATTTCCTTATAAAAGTGCTATTTAAGCAGAATTCTCCACAAATATTTATTTAGCTATTTTCTTTTTTTATGTTTTTTAAATTTTTTTATTTTTTATTTTTTTTAATTCTTTTTTTTTTTTTTTTGCTTTAAAATAATGTATTGGTTTTGCCATACATTGACATGAATTGGCCACGGGTGTACATGTGTTCCCCATCCTGAACCCCCCTCCCACCTCCCTCCCCCCCCATCTCATCCCTCTGGGTCATTCATCCCAGTGCACCAGCCCCGAGCATCCTGTATCATGCATTGAACCTGGTTTGGCGATTTGTTTCACATATGATAATTTATATGTTTCAATGCCATTCTCCCATATCATCGTGCCCTTGCCCTCTCCCACAGAGTCCAAAAGACTGTTCTATACATATGTGTCTCTTTTGCTGTCTCGCATACAGGGTTACCATTACCATCTTTCTAAATTCCACATATATGCGTTAGTATACTGTATTGGTGCTTTTCTTTCTGGCTTACTTCACTCTGGAAAATAGGCTCCAGTTTCATCCACCTTATAGAACTGATTCAAATGTATTCTTTTTAATGGCTGAGTAATACTCCATTGTGTATATGTAACACAGCTTTCTTATCTATTCGTCTGCTGATGTACATCTAGGTTGCTTCCATGTACTGGCTATTATAAACAGTGCTGCGATGAACATTGAGGTACACATGTCTCTTTCAATTCTGGTTTCCTCAGTGTGTATGCCCAGCAGTGGGATTGCTGGGTCATATGGCAGCTTTATTTTCAGTTTTTTAAGGAATCTCCACACTGTTCTCCATAGTGACTGCACTAGTTTGCATTCCCACCAACAGTGTAAGAGGGTTCCCTTTTCTACACACCCTCTCCAGTATTTATTGCTTGTAGACTTTTGGATAGCAGGCATTCTGACTGGTGTGAAATGATATCTCATTGTGGTTTTGATTTCATTTCTCTGATAATGAGTGATGTTGAGCATCTCTTCATGTGTTTGTTAGCCATTTGGATGTCTTCTTTGGAGAAATGTCTGTTTAGTTCTTTGGTCCACTTTTTGATTGGGTACTTTGTTTTCCTGGAATTGAGCTGCAGAAGTTGCTTGTATATTTTTGAGATTAATTCTTTGTCCATTGTTTGGTTTGTTAATATTTTCTCCCATTCTGAAGGCTGCCTTTTCACCTTGTTTATAGTTTCCTTTGTTGTGCGGAGGCTTTTAATTTTAATTAGGTCCCATTTATTTATTTTTGCTTTTATTTCCAATATTATGAGAGGTGGGTCATGGAGGGTCCTGCTGCGGTTTATGTCAGAGAGGGTTTTGCCTATGTTTTCCTCTAGGAGTTTTATAGTTTCTGGTCTTATATTTAGATCTTTAATCCATTTTGAGTTTATTTTTGTTTATGGTGTTAGAAAGTGTTCTAGTTTCATTCTTGTACAAGTGGTTGACCACTTTTCCCAGAACCACTTGTTAAAGAGATTATCTTTTCTCCATTGTATATTCTTGCCTCTTTTGTCAAAGATAAGGTGCCCATAGGTGCGTGGGCTTATCTCTGGGCTTTATATTTTGTTCAATTGATCTATATTCCTGTCTTTGTGCCAGTACCATACTGTCTTGATGACTGTGGCTTTGTAGTAGAATGAAGTCAGGCAGGTTGATTCCTCCAGTTCCATTCTTTCTCAAGCTTGCTTTGGCTATTCAAGATTTTTTGTATTTCCATACAAATTGTGAAATTATTTGTTCTAGCTCTGTAAAAAATACCATTAGTAGCTTGATAGGGATTGCATTGAATCTGTAGAATGCTTTGGGTAGTATATTCGTTTTTCACTATATTGATTCTTCTGACCCACGAACATGGTATATTTCTCCATCTATTTGTGTCCTCTTTGATTTCTTTCAGCAGTGTTTTATAGTTTTCTATATATAGGTCTTTTGTTTCTTTAGGTAGATATATTCCTAAGTGTTTTATTCTTTTTGTTGTTTGGTGAATGGAATTGTTTCCTTAATTTTTCTTTCTGTTTTCTCATTGTTAGTGTATTGGAATGCAAGGGATTTATGTGTATTGATTTTGTATCCTGTGACTTTACTATATTCATTGATTAGCTCTAGTAATTTTCTGGTAGAGTCTTTAGGGTTTTCTATGCAGAGGACCATGTCATCAGCAAACAGTGAGAGTTTTACTTCTTTTCCAATCTGGATTCCTTTTATTTCTTTTTCTTCTCTGATTGCTGTGGCCCAAACTTCCAAAACTATGTTGAATAGTAGTAGTGAGAGTGGGCACCCTTGTCTTATTCCTGACTTTAGGGGAAATATTTTCAATTTTTCACCATTGAGGATAATGTTTGCTCTGGGTTTGTCATATATAGCTTTTATTATGTTGAGGTATGTTCCTTCTATGCCTGCTTTCTGGAGGGTTTTTATCATAAATGAATGTTAAATCTTGTCAAAGGCTTTCTCTTCATCTATTGAGATAATCATATGGCTTTTACTTTTCATTTTGTTAATGTGGTGTATTACATTGATTGATTTGTGGATATTGAAGAATCCTTGCATCCCTGGGATAAAGCCCACTTGGTCATGATGTATGATCTTTTTAATATGTTGTTGGATTCTGTTTGCTAGAATTTTGTTAAGGACTTTTGCATCTATGTTCATCAGTGATATTGGCCTATAGTTTTCTTTTTTAGGGGCATCTTTGTCTGGTTTTGGTTTTAGGGTGATTGTGGCCTCATAGAATGAGTTTGGAAGTTTACCTTCCCCTTCAATTTTCTGGAAGAGTTTGAGTAGGATAGGTGTTAACTCTTCTCTAAATGTTTGGTAGAATTCAGCTGTGAAGCAGTCTGGTCCTGGGCTTTTCTTTGTTGGGAGATTTCTGATTACAGTTTAAATTTCCATGCTTGTTTTGGGTATGTTAAGATTTTCTATTTCTTCCTGGTTCAGTTTTGTAAAGTTGTACTTTTCTAAGAGTTTGTCCATTTCTTCCAAGTTGTCCATTTTATTTGCATATAATTGCTTATAGTAGTCTCTTATGATCCTTTGTATTTCTGTGTTGTCTGTTGTGATCTCTCCATTTTCATTTCCAATTTTGTTGATTTGACTTTTCTCCCTTTGTTTCTTGGTGAGTCTGGCTCTAACTTGATAATGAAGAACTAACTGTTGTATGTAAAGCCAAGCTGTAGATAAAATATCTTAAGAATTCAGAAAAAGAAGAGCAGCTTAAGTTACAGAAATCAGAAGACTTTTTAGTGTGCTGTTCAGTAACTCACAGAATTGAAACGTCTGCGTGACATAGTTTTCTGTTTTTCTGTTGCTTCACAAATTCCTATAGTCAATCTATATGGAATTTTGCAATCTATTGTGTATGCAACTTAATTTGGCCAGTTTCTGCTGTCAGCAAACTCCACTATTAAGTGTGTGGTTTTAAACTGAATCCAGCAACAATGATAACTTATATAATAAGATTAAATGTTTCCCAATAACTTGTACAATTTGTACATTAATATAAAGTATGAATCATATATTATAATAGACAAGAGTTAGAAGGGCATGTTTTTTTTTACAGATCTTTCTTCATTACAAGGTACATTGTCTACAAACTTGAGAGAAACAGTGTTACACAGAATTTGTCCAACTACTATAATCAGCAGGTATTTAGCATGTCTACCAGTTACTGAGATTTGCTCATGATACTAGGTTACATGAAAATATATAAAAGAAACACAAAACTTCCTCCCTCACTATAAGACACTTATACTTACTGTGTTTAACTTTGTCAATAGAGAAAAGAGTAACAACCTCTTAAAATTGTATGGAAGGATGGATGTATAGATAGATATTAATAGATGGATAGACAGATACTGATATAAAATAAATTTAATTTGGTTGTGGATGATTCATATATTCTCTTCATCTTAAATACCCCAGATCCATTGTTTGTATGATTAAATTGGTGACTAAGCATTTAAATAGCTTATGTGATTACATTGATTTTTTGCTATTTATTTATGATTCATAAAATCACCCTGATTATGAAAGTATTATGGCTAAAATAATAATATACTTACTTCTAATCAATATATGCTTAATTGCTCAGTCGTGTCCAACTCTTTGCGACTCCATGGACCACAGCCTGCCAGGCTCCTCTGACCATGGGATTCTCCAGGCAAGAATACTGGAGTGGGTTGCCTTGCCCATCTCTCTAATCAATATATTTCTCTACAGTTTTCAAAGTGTCCTATGCATTTTCACCAAGAATATAAAACATGGCAAAAATCCACGATTAATTGATGTTTGTATCCTCTCTCAAAAGAAAACTCTGTTTTCAATAACAACATCTTGTGTTTAACTGTCTGAACAAATATGATGGGGTCAATTCTTGCTACAACTGTCACTTCCTGGTCACAGAAGGTGAAACACTAAATATCGCAATCATCTGTGATAGACAATCCTAAATTGTAGCATTATCCAATTTTGCCAATAAATGATCGAAAAGGATAAGTTCTTGTCTCATTTTACTTCTGTCAAAGACAGGAAATCCTGTTTTTACTTTCTGACAAGGAATCAGATACCGCTACTTTTGTTGGGCAACCCTGGTTACTCAGTTGGTAAATGCGGGAGACCAGGGTTCAAACCCTGAGTGGAGCAGATCCCCTTGAGAAGTGTATGGCCATCAACTCTGGTATTCTTGCCTGGAAAATTCCATGGACAGAGAAGCCTGACAAGCTACCGTTTATGAGGTCACAAAGAGTTGGACACGACTGAGTGGCTAACACACACACACACACACACACCCCTTTGTTGTTACCACATTGATGTGGCTCTGTGATGAACATTCTGACTATCCCCTGGAAAAGGAAATGGCAATCCACTTCAGTATTTTTGCCTGGGAAATCCCAGGTACAGAGAGGCCTGGCAGGGTATAGTTCATGGGGTTGAAAAAGACTTGGACATGACTTAACAATTAAACAACAGCAAAACAACTGATATATATTGCAAGTTCAGTTCAGTTCAGTTCAGTTTAGTTGCTCTGTCATGTCTGACTCTTTGTGACCCCATGAAGCACAGCATGCCAGGCCTCCCTGTCCATCACCAACTCCTGGAGTCCACCCAAACCCATGTCCATTGCAAGTAAACTCTCATAATTCAGGTCTCAGAGTGTTGCATATGCATCAGCTCTCATTGATACAATCACTTTGGATACATATTTTTATGCCTCTCTGTTGAGTCTATGCCAGGATATCTCAACTTCAGCCCTATTGCTATTTGAGGCAAGAAAATTTTTGGTGGGAGGGTAGTGTCTGTCCAGGCTTCCTTGGTGGCTCAGACAGTAAAGAATCTGCCTGCTATGGGGGAGACAAGGGTTCAACCCCTGGGTGGGGAAGATCCTCTGGAGAAGAGAATGGCAACCCACTCGTATTCTTGCATGGAGAACTCCATGGACAGATGAGCCTAGCAAGCTACCATTCATGGGGTTGCAAAGAGTTGGACACAGCTGAGTGACTAGCACACACACAGGGCCTGTCCTGTGAACTGTAATATGTTTAGCAACAAATCTGGCCTCTGCCCTCTAGATACCTATAGCATTCCTTTGCACTGTGCTGTTTTTCTACCTTTACAGCAATCATTTGTATCAGTCTTCTTAATTTCAGCCATGGTGGTAGATGTGTGCAAGCATAAGTGCATGTCCAGTTGTGCCCAACTCTTTGTGACCCTATGTTCTATAGCCGGCCAGCCACCATGTAGTATTAATAGTATAGAATTTCCCTAATTATCTTTTATAATTGGTCCATTTAATTTAGTATCAATATTACATATTTTCAATTTTTCTTTATATTTTAGTTGTAATTATTGAACTAACATTAGTTAACATTTAGTTAAGGTTAATGATTAACATTTATTGAATTGAATATGTAAATTTTTAAAATACACTATAACAGTTCTCTATTTTTAACTTTGCCAATTTAGTCCATTTACGTTATTTTAATTGCTGACATATTTGTTTGAACTTTACATCCTCCCAATTCACTATGAACTCACTGATTTTGAGTTGTCTGCTTCAATATCATTTTTTCCAATAAGCCTTGTCATTGTGTGTGTGTGTGTGTTGAACTTCATTTAAATGGAAGCATAGAGATAAACTTCTTTTTAATTGTGGTAAAGAAGATATAATGTAAAATTTACCATTTACTATCTCAACTATGCCATGTCGTTTTTCATGAGCAATTCTGAAAAACATAAATTTCATATTATTACAAAAATGTTTATACCCTATTTATAGACTCAGGTGTATATAATTTTTCTTCATTGATTTAGTTGTTCTGTATACTTTACCTTTTTCTTATAATATTCTCTTAAAAACAAATTGCAATTGGGTTTTAATTTTGATAATATTATATATTTTACATTTATTAAAATTACTGATGCAAATATATATACTTTACATTTTTTGTTTATTATATGTTCTCATTGCTTCCTCTTTTTTCCCTTCCTACTGTACTGAATTAATAATATTTTCCACTGTACATCTGTATCCTTGTAGTTTGGATGCTACAAATAGATTTCTCTGCTTTCTCTCCAATTTTTTAAAGTTGGAAAATATAATTTTTTAAATGCACTTTTAGTTATAAATATTCACTTGTAAACTCTTAAAGTCAATCATCTTTTTAATCTTCTTTTAAAGACAATATGGACTTTGTAAGTTCAAACTATTATACAACTCTTAAATTTTAAAATCTTCTTGTTTTTTCTAAAGTTTTTGTTTTGCTTATTTTTTACACATGTCAAGTTTTGTTTTGCTTATTTTTTACACATGTCAACTATTCATTCATAGTTGAATGAATAGTCAACTAAATGTACCATCCTCTCATATCCATTAATTGATTCCTTTGCTCCCTGCTTCTCACGTCAGATGCTTTCCCTTTGGGCTTGCTTTATCTCCTTAAAAAGATGTGCTTTTACATGTCAATTATATCTCAATTGAGATTAAAAAAGAATGGTAAATCTGCCCCCATGGAACTTGTAAAAAATAACTACAAAATATTTAACTTTCCCTCCTTCCCATGATGCTTTATTTGTCTAACAGGGGAATTTGTCTCATCTAATATATGTGCTTAACATGTGTATGTATAATTAGAGATCTTGATATCAAGACATTATAAGCCCTACGATCCATCTGGGTCTTCTGGAGTGCTACATAGCAAGTACCACGTATGGAAAAATGCAAAAAGAGGTAATACATTAAATAGTGCTTGATTACCCAAGTCAAATCCCAGAGCCCCTCCTTCCAGACTGTACATGTTAGTGTTTCCAACTGAATAAAAGAAAAAATGTCCTTTAATAATTTTTTCAGTGATGGTCTGTGCATGGTATGTTATTTTAGTCTTCAAAACACCTAAAATATCTGAAAAAATTTCACTCTATGGAATGATAATTTGGATAAGTACAATGTCTACTTTTCACCAATACTTTGTAGGTCTATTTGCTGTTTTTCAACATATGTAGTTGCCAAGGAGAGGTCTGCTAATAATTTTGTGTGTGGGTTTTTTTCCCTTTGTTTTCATTTTTTAAAAATTGGAGCATGATGGCTTTACAATGTTGTGTTAGTTTCTGCTGTACAACAAAGTGAATTAGCTATATATACGTGTATCCCCTTCCTCTTGAGCCTTCACCCTCCACATCCCTCCCCCCTCTAGATCAGGTCTGCCAATATTTTATTTGCCTTTCCTTACTGCCACTGAACTGACTGAACTGACTGACTATGAAAAGTTATGGTAGGTTTTAAGATTGTCTTTTTATCCTTGATGTTTGCAGTTTTGCTCCAATGTAACAAGAATGGATTTATTTATTTTAGTTGCAAATTCTTTGGGTTGCCCCTTTGAGAGAAGATGATACCCACAATGAGTTTAGACAAGTCAGAGGAAAGAGTCCAATTTGCCAGTTGGCTGAATTGCCGATTTCTCTGTTGGATCATGGAGAAAACAAGGGAATTCCAGAAAACTTCTCTTTCATTGACTACGCTAAAGCCTTTGACTGTGGATCATAACAAACTGTGGAAAATTCTTAAAGAGATGGGGGTACCGGACCACCTTACCTGTCTCCTGAGAAACCTGTATGTGGGTCAAGAAGCAACAGTTAGAACAAAACATGGAATAACTGACTGGTTCAAAATTGGGAAAGAAGTATAAGGTTGTATACTGTCACCCTGCTTATTTAATGTCTATGCAGAGTACATCAAATGAAGTGGTGGGCTGGGATGATTCACAAGCTGGAATCAAGAGTTTTGGGAGAAATAACAACAACCTCCGATATGCAGATGATACCACTCTAATGGTAGAAAGCAAAGAGGAACTAAAGAGCCTCTTGATGAGGACGAAAGATGAGAGTGAAAATGTTGGCTTGAAATTCAGCTTTCAAAAAACTAAGATTATGGCATCTGATCCCATAACTTCATGGCAAATAGAAGGGGAAAAATTGGAAGCAGTGACAGATTTTATTTTCTAGGACTCCAAAATCACTTCAGAGGATGACTGCAGCCATGAAATTAAAAGATGCTTTCTCCTTGGAAGGAAAGTTTATACAAACCTAGACAGCATATTCAAAAGCAGAGACATTATTTTGCCAACAAAGGTGTGCGTGCTTTTGAATTGTGCTGGAGAAGATTCTGAGAGTCTCTTGGTCTGCAAGATCAAATCAGTCAATCCTGAATATTCATTGGAAGGACTGATGCTGAAGTTGAAGCTCCAGTACTTTGGCCACTTGACGCAATCAGACAACTCTGGAAAAGACCCTACTGCTGGGAAAGATTGAAGACAAAATGAGAAGGGGGCTGCAGAGAATGAGAAGATTAGATGGCATCACCAACTCAATGGACATGAATTTGAGCAAATTCCAGGAAATAGTGGAGGACAGAGGAACCTGGCATGCTATAGTCCATGTGTTTGCAAAGAGTCGGACACAATTTCACAATTTAATAGCAATAATGACGACACCCATGACAGTAAACCAAGCCTTCTTTAATGAAGGTATTAGATTAACACTTCACAACCATGATCACTATAGGTATGAACTTACTGGTAGTTGCAGCTCTATTCCTTTTTTTTTTTTTTTTTTTTTTGTTACCACTCAATGTCTGCTCAGTAGAGAAGTTCATTTTGATTTTTTCCTAGGTATAAGGTTTTGGGTTTCCCTCTTTATATGTATATATTTTTTTCCTCATGCTTAGCGTTGAGAAGAGAGCATGCTGTTTCTATTTTGTTAGCATCCTCTCTCCCCGGGTTGGTTGGTTGTTTGCCCTTCTCTGTCCCTGTACTTCAGGCTGACTCTCACATAGTCTGTCATCCTTTTCTCCAAAGCAGACACAAGGAGGAGGTCAGAGAAAAACAGAGTTAAAGGCCTATCTTTCCTGCTCCCACGCTGCTCTGATCCGGACTTCTGTAGAGGCTATGTCCCTCTGTGCCTAAACCTCTGTCTAGTAGCCCCTCCTTCAGTTTTCACTAGTTCACAATTTCTCCTTTTCCTGCCTTTAGGGTTAGTGATGATGGTAACTCTCTCTGGCTGGGTTTCCACAAGTAACTCCTTCATTTTAATCTCTGTATTGAGTCTATCAAAACGGATTTTGCTTCCTGACAGGATTAACATACATAGGCTGTAACAATGTTTTCAAGTAATATTTATTCCATCTTGATAGGAAGCCCCTTGATGTCACCCCTATCCACTGCCAAAGTTCTTTAACACATTCCTGTAACTGCCAGTTCATGAAGACACATTTGTTTTATTTGCCCATGCAATACTTAACAGATATTTCAGTGTTTGAGAACACCTTTTTTATAAGAAAGGGGTCAATAGTTCTGAGAATCAAGAGTAAGTTTGGTTAGATTTGGCCCTATTTGACTGGATTTGACTCCTTCATATATATATATATACACCATGAAAGTGAAAAGTGAAAGTCACTCAGTCGTATCCAACTCTTTGTGATCCCATGGACTATACAGTCCATGGAATTCTCCAGGCCAGAATATCGGAGTGAGTAGCCTTTCCCTTCTCCAGAGGATCTTCCCAACTCAGGTCTCCTACATTGCAGGCAGATTCTTTACCAGCTGAGCCACAAGAGAAGTCTAAGAATACTGGAATGGGTACCCTATCCCTTCTCCAGCAGATATTCCTGTGTCAGGAAGAGATATATCATATCAAATTTCAAATATAACTCCAAAGTTGGTGCATTTGAAAAGCTATCAAGCTGCTTTTTCAATAATTACTGCTATTCTTTTGGGTAAGACATTAGAAAATCTGGGCATACTCCAGTTTAGCTTTATAAGGAGTAAAGGATTAGAAAATGAAATGTTTGATAGACTCCATACAAGAATTTCACCTTCTGAAGTGTTCCAGGAGTTCCTGTAACAAAACTGAAAAGAATGTCAACATTTACCTCATGAAACAAATGTTCTATTTCCTAAAGTGTGCTATGCACTCTACTGTTTGACACATTCATCAAACCCACAAGGACATTGACAGCAAACAAAATTACGATGGCATCTTGTCATTTCACACCCATCACAAAATCAGAAACTGGCAGTAGGACAAAAGATCTTTCCTGGGGTGTGTGGGTGGCAATCAGCTTATCTAAAGATACACTGATTCCTGAGAGGTAACTTTCTGACTGTAATTTTCACAGTCACATGATGCTTACATATGTTCACACATTGTTTTGAATATCCATTCTTCATCTTTGGTTCATCCTTATGAAAAATTTTCTGCATAGAAAATAAAAAATGATAAGAAAGACAAGAGACAGAATAGCTTTTTGCCAAAGGGAAATACATATCTTACTTGGTCACAAAATTGTTCTTTTCACATACAACATCAGAAGGAAGACAAATAGGGAAGGAGATATAAAATACAGTCATATACAGGCTTTTCTTCAATTAATTTTACACCAAATCTCTTTCTACATGCTGACTTAAGTCATGGAGATTCAAGGACAAGTAGATTCCAGTTCTATCATTAAGTAGTTTATAAATTGTTGTGTAGTAATTCAAAGTCCCATAAGTTGCATAATACTACTTGAGACTCTTGTTAGTAGATATGATCAATCCTAATTAGAAGAATCCAAGTAGGTTTCATATAAATACTGTGAAATTATTTCTACAGTAGAAAATGTCAGACTGAATACCAGTCAGTTGAATCCTAGCAATTAGTATAACTAAGGACATAGACATGGGGTCAAAACAAGGCATAGTATGTCCTGGGAATGGGACATAAATATAATTTGTACTTCATGTAACACAGGGTTTAAGTACAGTCATCCTGGATTCAGACATACATGAGTGCCAGTGTTGGTTCTTTCACTTATTATAAATGTAGAATAAATCCTGATCACTATATCTTCTTGAATATTCATTGGAAGGACTGATGCTGAAGCTGAAACTCCAATACTTTGACCACTGCAAAGAAATGACTCATTGGAAAAGACCCTGATGATGGGGAAGATTGAAGGCAGGAGGAGAAGGGGATGAAAGAGGATGAGATGGTTGAATGGCATCACCAACATGATGGACATGAGTTTGAGCAGGCTCTAGGAGTTGGTGATGGACAGGGAAGCTTGGCGTGCTGCAGTCCATGGGGTCATAAAGAATCTGACATGACTGAGTGACTGAACTGAACTGAACTGACTGATCACTATATCTGAAAGTGAGGCTTAGAATACTATGTATCTTATAAGGCTGCTTTGAACATACAATCAGATAATGCACGTAATGTGGTGATAAGACCTAGTACCCGAAATAGCATACTCAATAATGTAAAACATTCTAGCACTTAGACTGCTTGAGAGAGTTTTGAGTCATTAAGTTGGATAAGAAGTTGAAATGTTAGAGTGGAGTCTGATTCCTAAATCATAAAAGATCTCATAATGCTTATCTGCACATAGTTTGCACCTAGCTTATTTCAGTGCTGGCAAGTTATATCGAATATAATTTCATAAAGTCAAGGATTTTACATATGGAGAATTCAATATCTTAATAATCTTCCCTGTAGATACTAAGCTTCAAGAGAAAATGTTATTTTTGTCTTGTTGTTTTGTTTGTTATGCCTCTGCATATCTAAAGCTATTCCAGAATAAATCAATAAATTGCCAAACTGTGTTTTCTTAAAATAAAGAAGGCATCTCATGTATAGAATAAATAGAATAACAAATATTACATTTTGCTTAAAAAGTAGTGTATCAATTAATTAGCTAGCAGCTCTTGATAGGTTCAAAGAATATTTGCAACCCCTTTTCCTGAAATCACAAGATAAGTTGCTTGCAGTTAAAGGAATTTACGGGGTGGAGATAGGAGATAGAAGGAGGCATCTCATTTGCTTATAAGAGTGCAAGAGAAATACAAACTACAAAGTAACAAGGACTCTCAGAGCTGGTAGAAAAAAACAGGACCTTTCCTTATGAGTTATGTGAACTTGAGTATATTGGTTGATTTTTCTGGCCTTCTCTTTCTCTAGGGCAAGATGATCTCCTTGTTGCCTTCAACAACTGGCCTTTCTGTTCCTTCTCTGATTCTGTTCCTGTTTCTTCCATAGATTCTTTTCTGCCAACAAAGAATTAGAGAATTCTGGACCTCCTTTGCACCATACTTTCACTTTACAGGCTTGCTGTTGGTTTGCCTTGCTGTTGCTTTGCCCTGCTACCAACAGAAATATTAACAGGAACCATGTGAACATCGTACCCTTCTCCAACCCTTGCCACTGAGTCACTCCTATTCTAAGTGGGCACAGCTGGCTATCTTTGTTGTAAGAACTCTTTGTCCTTTGGGCATGTTTTCCTGCCTCCTGTAAGGATGAGGATTTCAGTTCTAAAACATTAGGTAAGACTCATTAGTTCTGTAGTTTCTTGCCAAATGGTTGGTTCTTCATTACCATTCTAGATACATCATAAAAAACTCATCTTTGTCATTTATTCAAAAACCATTTTGTAGTGGTGAGTATATTTCAGTTATTCAAGCAAAAATCTTAGAAGAACCTTACTCTGAACAATTTATCTCATTTTCTATAGATGTCCTTATTTTTATTGGAATAACTGGCTTTCTATTGTTGTCTGGTCTATTTGTATTAAAGGAAGTTAACAACACCTTAACATGATCACAGTAGAGTTTATCTTAACTTCTTGCCTTGACTCTGCTTGAAACACTATTAACTTAAGTAACTGATATTAGAAAAACTTTGCAAAGTATCTGGTATAAATGAAAGTAGGCTGAAGATGGCATATATAGAATAGAAGATACTTTATGCCAAGAAATAGAATCTTACTAAAATAGAAATTCTTCACTTTAAATGTTATCCCTGTTCTCTTAGTAAATTCCATATCTTAATTTTCCAAGACTAATATGCCATCTGTATTTATATATGTGTTGGAAAATATGGCTTGAAGTTAAATTATGTTTAAAGTAAATATTTTTGCATTAACTTGATCACTCAATTAATCATTGATTCTTCTTTCTGGGGAATGCATGCTCCCTGACCTCACTGGGGAATGTACATCATTTTCTCAGTATGTGACCCAGCTAGACTAAAACTAGTTCTTATATACATAAACTTTGCACAGGAAATAAGTAATTTTGCTTTTCTCTATATATGGAGAATTAGTCAGACACTGGCAAGAAACATAGTATGTCATCAGAATTCAAACTAAACAAAATTTCTGAGCACAAAAAGCAAACTTCTATAATGGAGCATCAGATCAAAGCAAGCAAATTCCAGGTGAATACAATTTAATTACTATTTATTCTTTATTGTAAACTATGAAGTAATCAAAAAATATTCACTTGATTCCAACTATATCTACAGCTCAAATTAGCCATTAAGCAATATGGAATGTGGGAGTTAAGGAGAGAATAAAATTACTTGAGTACTTGTCCTAAATTTTCACAAAATTTATTTTGAATCTAAAATTTTCTGAAATATGGGAATGGCATATTATATGAGAGTCAAGAGCACGCCAGGTGTTGAAATCTCCTTATTACCTGGTGTTTAGACTAAAGTCTCAGTTTAGTTTCTTTGTTTCTTCACCTGCTAAAGTGTCTTCATCTGTAAAATAAACAAAATAACATCTAACATCTAAAGGCTTCTAGGAGGTTTAAGTGAGACAATCAATGTAAGGCACTTACGAAGTGTCCAGGTGCATAGTAACTGCTCAATAAATAATTGTTCTTACTTATTCTTTTGTCTCTTCTAGCAGCCAAGTTAGAGAAAGGTATATAGTTCCACAAATTTATTTATTGTTCCATAAATGATGAAGAAGAGATTGCCAGAATGAAGACTGGGATGAAAAGAAAAATAAAGATCAAGAAGAAAAGGAGGCTATTAAAAACTATAAAAATATTAGCCCAACTCTCAAGTAATTTATATTCTCACAGTGCATTACTAGAATCAATTAAAATAATCAAGTAATATATATAGTGGTGCTAACTCTAAATATAAACAAATTCAGAGAAAGAAAAGAACAGAAATAACTGAAATTGTCAGAAAAGACTGCTTACAGAAGCTGACCCATAGCCACATGATTTCAAGGTATTGGTAGCATAATAGTATTTGCTTTTATCTTTCATTTTTTCTGAAAGAAAAAATCAAAATAGTCTGATATACATCAGTCATAACTATAATTTGGTTAGGCTATCCAAACATATTTGCTTTTCTGTAAGTTGAATTATTTTACTTGTGAATTAACTTCCTAGAAAAGGAGGTTCTTATTTCTCCAGAAATATTGCAAATGATAGCGTTGAATACTTTGTGGGTCTGTGTAACATAACTCTGCACCAGAATTTTCAATTAAAACAAGTAACAACTTTAAGATGAAAGCAAGAGAAACCTGGACAAGTTCCTGTTGACCATCAGACATGAACATATAGCTTCATTTTAATATTTTATTTTTCAGTAAATGTGTGTGAGTTATTTTCCGTCTCTGAAAGCTAACTAAAATAGCATAATAGATACCATGTATATTGTCTGCCTAGATCTTTTTTTTCTTTCCTGGGACTGGCCCTCTCTGGGCTTATCCACTTGGTTACAGAAGTGATTCTGTACAGTCTTGTTCCTGTTTCATGACCCTGTACCCTAGTTTCAGGCAATGATTGAGCCGATAATTGAAGGACAATGTCAGTCTCTTTCCTAGGAATTTGAAATTGGGCTCAAAGAGACAACTTCTCTTTTAAGGTCTGTCACCTTGGCTGTAATACACATTCCATCTTAGCTGTACTTGTCATGTTTTTCACCATGTGAACTTGAGGCTCACAAAGTTGGGAAGAGGGAGATTGGAGGAAATACAAAAAGAACAACAGAAACAAAGCGAACTTGTCCCTGGTTCCAATTCATTTCTGAGACTCAACTGTAGTCCCATTGCATAGGTTTCCATGAGATGCCCCCATGTCATTATAAGACAAAATTGATTTTCTAGTTTATGCAACCTTGAATTAGTTTTTACTACTTACAGCCAAAAGACTATGCTGTTGGTATATAATACAGCAGGATTTGAGGTTTTCTGCTTGCTAATTCCAGTTTAGTTCCGGATTTAACAACAGGAGTGAGTCAGAATTCCAGTCTAATTTTTTTTGTTGTTGTTTTTGCAAAGACTGTCTAATAATCAGAAGGAAATCAAGGGATACCTGGTCTGTGGAAATTAAGCCTGGATCTATTTAATAAAAGAAGATTGATTCCAAGTTTATAAGTATAGTGACTAACTCATCCTGACTTGCCTGGGACATTTTCAGTTTTATTCTTTGATCAGAAGATGCCCTGGAGAAGGAAATGGCAACCCACTCCAGTATCCTTGCCTGGGAAATCCCATGGACAGAAGAGCCTAATGGGTTACAGTCCATGGGATTGCAAAGAGTTGGACACAACTGAGCAACCGAACATAAGCTATGATTCTTAGTTTTAGCATTCAAAATCCCATGTCCTCCTTCCTGAATCCTATATAGATTGACACAGTTGGTCACCTTAATTCTAAGATATGAGTAAAATCATTATTTCTTAAAAAAAAATCATCCCTGAAAAAATGGATAATTTCTATCTCTTTTCTTCAATCTAGTGCATTAAATGAATTTAGAAAAGGTTGCCTATGAATATCTCCCTTATTTTTCACTGGCAGAAACCAAGGCAAAGAGAGTACTCTGTCCAAGATGAGAAAGGAACCAAATTGATTAGACCTTCCAAATGTTTCTTTAAAATTCTAGCATGCTGTTTAATGAAAATAGCACTCAAATAGCTTGAATCTCTTTATTCAAAACAGTTAAAATCGGTTAAGTGTGGGTGCTTTGATAGCCTGGTCTTCTACTTCACAAAATCTGGGATATAGTCTTGGCTCCCTTGGCTTCCCTGGTGGCTCAGTGTCAAAGAATCCACCTGCCAATGCAGGAGACTTGGATTTGATCCCTGGGTCAGGAAGATCGCCTAGAGAAGGAAATGGCAACTGCGACAGTACTCTTGCCTGGGAAATCCCATGGACAGAAAAGCCTGATGGGCTACAGTTCGTGGGGTTGCAAAAGAGTTCGACACGACTTAGCAACTAAACAAAGAACAACAGCAAAGTCTTGGCTCTTGTATCATCATATGACCTGGAAAAAGTTGTATAAACTCTCTCAGACTAACTCTTTACTACTAAAATGATATAAGCATAATGCATACCTCATAGGATTGTTGAGGGAATCAAAAACAAATGCACGTGTGAAAACATACTTATGACAGTACTCAGGCACTGTCAGGCACACAGTAATCGCAATTATACATTATTTCATTTGATTTGATATTTACCATCACCTTGTGGCAGAGGAAGTAAATGGTGCTACCATGTTGTCCTGCAGTTCAGAAAGTCAAGAGTTAGAGAGATGGAGGTAATCCAGGCATCCCACTTAGAAAGTGACATAACCTGTGCTTGAAGTCTAATTCCTCTGACTTCAGTTCCAGGACTTCTTTGTCCACAATATACTCTCTTTTGCATAAAAAATGTAAGTTTTGTGTTTGTTTTTATTTTTGAGGCAAATTAGGTGCCAAGATTTCTGAAAAGATTCATGAGATGAATTTTTCACTTTTAATCTCTGTTAGGAATTATGAAGAAATAGCTATTGTCACTTCAATTGCCAGGCATTATTCAAAATGAGTCACCATATGGTCATGAAATATTATCTATCTGGGAATGAAAGACTATGCTATTTAGAATAATCAAAATAAGTGATCAGACTACTTATTAAAAAAAATTCAATAAAAAGAACATGCTTTTTAGATTTATTTAATATAAAACTATGACTTTGATGTACCTAAAATTTATACAAATAATGTTTTGAGGAGATAACTGGCAGAGGAATTGAGCTTTAGTTGTTTAAATTTTGAAATAAAAACTTACATGTTTCAAAAATCATTTTATTAATGTAGGAAAAAAAGTCCAAAACAAATTATAAAGTATTTTTGACTTTGCAATTTGAATGAATGTGTGGGGAAAATTTGATTTATGAATTCACAAGATCCAATCAATAGAGTTTGTGCTGCTAGCATATTTGTTTGCAACAGTTTTGCCTGAATGCTTTCTATGCCTCCATTTAGCCTATGCCATCTATAGAATCATTGATATAAATCTTTCAGAAAAAAAGAAAGATATATGTATACCAATATATAGAACATAGAAAAGAAAGTGTTTTTTCTCCTTTCCTATACAGGAAATAGTTTGCAATCATGATTCACATATAAAATACATTATTTAGCTATGAAATTAAAGTGATCATGAGGAATGTTGGACTGGAAGAAGCACAAGATGGAATCAAGCTTGCCAGGAGAAATATCAATAACCTCAGATATGCAGATGACACCACCCTTATGGCAGAATGTGAAGAGGAACTCAAAAGCCTCTTGATGAAAGTGAAAGAGGAGAGTGAAAACGTTGACTTGAAGCTCAACATTCAGAAAACTAAGATCATGGCATCTGGTCCCATCACTTCATGGGAAATAGATGGGGAAACAGTGGAAACAGTGTCAGACTTTATTTTGGGGGGCTCCAAAATCGCTGTGGATGCTGATTGTAGCCATGAAATTAAAAGACACTTACTCCTTGGAAGGAAAGTTATGACCAACCTAGATAGTATATTAAAAAGCAGAGACATTACTTTGCCAACTAAGGTCCATCTAGTCAAGGCTATGGTTTTTCCAGTGGTCATGTATGGATGTGAGAGTTGGACTGTGAAGGAAGCTGATCACTGAAGAATTGATGCTTTTGAAATGTGGTGTTGGAGAAGACTCTTGAGAGTCCCTTGGACTGCAAGGAGATCCAACCAGTCCATTCTAAAGGAGATCAATCCTGCATGTTCATTGGAGGGACTGATGCTAAAGTTGAAACTCCAATACTTCGGCCACCTCATGCGAACAGTTGACTCACTGGAAAAGACTATGATGCTGGGAAAGATTGGGGGCAGGAGGAGAAGGGGACGACAGAGAGTGAGATGGCTGGATGGCATCACCGACTCGATGGACATGAGTTTGAGTGAACTCCAGGAGTTGGTGATGGACAGGGAGGCCTGGCGTGCTGTGATTCATGGGGTCGCAAAGAGTTGGACATGACTGAGTGACTGAAATGAACTGAACTGAATTCTTTATAAATAGTGTGATAGGGAAAAATCTTCACTTGTAGTTTGGAATAATTTTTATTGATATGTCATAGATTTTATGTATTATTTTTTCTGTTTCCCTGATCATCAATTACTTTACCCCAAAATTTACTATCTGCATTTACACCACGAAGCATGTAAGTCTTCAATCATTGCAAAAGGACAGAGAGCTGTATCCTAAGGTTATTTTCTTATTTTATCAAAATTATACTAAATAAATAATTCTATTTGATTAGATAGCTATTACTTATATGTATAAAAAAATTATTCACTTGTTAGGTCCAAGAGGTTTTTTTCTTAATCTTCTATGTAAATGGTGCTATGCTAGGCATTGACAATTGTGGCCCAGCCACTGCTGAGATGGTGTGGCAGTGTAAGCTAGATGGTAGTAACTGATATCTGCAATGGAATAATAATCACTGATCTCTTTAATTTACTATTAGTGGAGGTCTTCCCTGAGAGTTCAGTTGGTAAAGAATCCGCCTGCAATGCAGGAGTCCCTCGTTCAACTCCTGGGTTGGGAAGAGCCGCTGAAGAAATGATATGTTACCCACTCCAGTATTCTTGGGCTTCCCTTGTGGTTCAGTTCAGTTCAGGCGCTCAGTTGTGTCTGCCTCTTTGCAACCCCATGAACCGCAGCACACCAGGCCTCCCTGTCTATCACCAACTCCTGGAGTTTACCTAGACTCATGTCCATTGAGTTGGAGTTGCCATCCAACCACCTCATCCTCTGTTGTCCCCTTCTCCTCCTGCCCTCAATCCTTCCCAGCATCAGGGTCTTTTCAAATGAGTCAGCTTTTCGCATTAGGTAGCCAAAGTATTGGAGTTTCAGCTTCAGCATCAGTCCTTCCAATGAACACCCAGGACTGATCTACTTGCGGCTCGGCTGGTAACAAATCTGCCTGCAATTCAGGAGACCTGGGTTTGATCGCTGGTCTGGGAAGATCCCCTGGAGAAGGGAAAGGCTACCTACTCCAGTATTCTGGCCTGGAGAATTCCAAGGACTGTTCAGCATGGGGTTGTAAAGAGTCAGACAAAACTGAGTGACTTTCACTTTCACAAAGGATCTAAGTGGTTTCATTTGCTATGGATTTCCAATTGTTTAGCCACATATGTTAGCATACCCTTTTATTTCACTTTTTTATTTATTTAGCTCCAACTAAATCATTTCATTTCCCCTGAAGAAATGACTGAATGAATAACACTGAGGGACTTCCCTGGTGGTCCAGTGGTTAAGAGTGAGTTTTCACTGCAGGAGGCACAGGTTCCATTCCTGGTGGGGGAATTAAGAAGCACAAACCCATGGTCAGTGCTACCAAAACACAAACAACAACAAAACTCTGGAAAAATAAGGCCAAATACAGCATTCTGAGTGTTAAGTTACACAACCAACCCTCTACACAGCATGCTAATAATGCCCATCGGTGGATATAGGTATAGCAGAGGTTTTACATTCCATCTATACAAAAATCAATCAATAAACTCCATGTATACAGATTTAACCGTGAACTCCCAGATATGCAAGCAGGTTTTAGAAAAGGCAGAAACACCAGAGATGAAATTGCCAACATCGGCTGGATCATGGAGAAAGCAAGAGAGTTCCAGAAAAACATCTATTTATGCTTCACTGACTATGCCAAAGCCTTTGACTGTGTGGATCACAATAAACTGTGGAAAATTCTGAAAGAGATGGGAATACCAGACCACCTGACGTGCCTCTTGAGAAACCTGTATGCAGGTCAGGAAGCAACAGTCAGAACTGGACATGGAAAAACAGACTGGTTCCAGATAGGAAAAGGAGTACATCAAGGCTGTATATTGTCACCTTGCTTATAACTTGTATGCAGAGTACATCACGAGGAACACTGGGCTGGAAGGAGAACAAGCTGGAATCAAGATTGCTGGGAGAAATATCAATAATCTCAGATATGCAGATGACACCACCCTTATGGCAGAAAGTGAAGAGGAACTCAAAAGCCTCTTGATGAAAGTGAAAGAGGAGAGTGAAAATGTTGGCTTGAAGCTCAACATTCAGAAAACAAAGATCATGGCATCTGGTCCCATCACTTCATGGGAAATAGATGGAAAAACAGTGGAAACAGTGTCAGACTTTATTTTTTGGGCTCCAAAATCACTACAGATGCTGATTCCAGCCATGAAATTAAAAGACGCTTACTCCTTGGAAGGAAAGTTATGACCAACCTTGATAGTATATTAAAAAGCAGAGACATCACTTTGCCAACCAAGGTCCGTCTAGTCAAGGCTTTGGTTTTTCCCGTGGTCATGTATGGATGTGAGAGTTGGACTATGAAGAAAGCTGATCGCCGAAGAATTAATGCTTTTGAACTGTGGTGTTGGAGTAGACTCTTGAGAGTCCCTTGTACTGCAAGGAGATCCAACCAGTCCATTCTAAAGGAGATCAATTCTGGATGTTCATTGGAAGTACTGATGCTAAAGCTGAAACTGCAATACTTTGGCCACCTCATGCGACGAGTTGACTCACTGGAAAAGACTCTGATGCTGGGAAAGGTTGGGGGCAGGAGGAGATGGGGACAACCAAGAATGAGATGGCTGGATGGCATCACCGACTCTGTGGACATGAGTTTGAATGAACTCCGTGAGTTGGTGATGGACAGGGAGACCTGGCGTGCTGTGATTCATGGGGTCGTGGAGAGTCGGACACGACTGAGTGACTGAACTGAACTGAACTGATACAGATAACAACTGCAAAAAAAAAAAAAAAAAAAACAGAATCAAAAATATAAAGAAACGATGAAACAGATGCAGCATATACCCTGTATCCTTTTTGCATTACACTTTAGAAGGGATTCCAGCTTCCTCACCCCTCCCCTGATCTGGTAACCAAGGGAAGTCCCCTGCAGACAATTTCTTCACCCAGCCTCTTCTCCTGTCTAGTGCCCCAATTATGAATCAACAATTATCTTTCCACGTTAGGTCATGCCCATTTGTATCAAACATGCTTTCATGTTACCAAAATAAACAAAACTGTAAAAAGCAAAATACAGCCAAAACAAATATCCTTACTTTGATATCCTCTTCCAGCTCATTCTCCATTTTTGTGCTATCTTTCATATTGAAACTTCTCCAAAATGTTATTGATATTATCCATTTATCATTTGCCTCAATTCCTGTTCATTTCTTAAATATGAAAATTAAGATTTGTTTCATTCATTTCTTCATACTCAGCTACCTTTAACACTCAGCTGTGTTTGCCAGTTTCTCACATGCTGCTTTTTAAAATGTTTTTCTTCCATATTTTATGATATCACACTCTTATTTTTCACTTATCTAACTGGCCTCTCCTTCTAAACCTCTTCTTCTTCACTTCTAAGTGTTGGAGCATAAAAGGATTTAACTTGAATCCATATTCTCTTCCTGCCGTTCTCTCTCTCCCCTCTTTTTTCTCTCTTTCAGTGTGATTATTTTGACATAGTCTTTCTATGTAATAACTACTTTAGATCCTCAAACTCAACTTTTTCTCTCATCTCCAGACTTGAATAAAACTGTGTACAGAATATTACTCCTCAGGTATCAAATAGGTATCTATATCAATAACCAAGACTTTGGTATGGCAGAAGGACAGACCCATAGATCAATGGAACAGAATAACAAGTCCAGAAATATTGGGTTGTACAAAAAGTTTTTTCAGGTTTTGTTGTATGGTATAATGGAAAAACTCAAATGAACTTTTTGACTAATAGAAACACACAAATATGGCCATTTGATTTTGACATGACTGCAAAAAACAATTATTTTTAAAAATTTCATATGCAAAAAAAGTAAATCTCAAATATCATATGAAAATTGATTCAAAGCGGACCATAGATGCAAGTGGAAAATATAAAGCTATGAAATTTGGGGGTAAAATGAAAACATTTTTAGATTTTGACCTACAAAAGAAAAAAATAAAATAATTCATCAAAAATCAAAAGCTTTTGCTATGTGAAATACATTGCTAAAAGAATGAAAATATAAACGACAGACTGAAAGAAGTATTTGCAAATGACCAATCATTAAAAGACTACATAGTTCAGTTGAGTTCAGTTCAGTTCAGTCGCTCAGTCGTGTCCGACTTTGCGACCCCATGAATCACAGCACGCCAGGCCTCCCTGTCCATCACCAACTACTGGAGTTCACTCAAACTCATGTCCATCGAGTCGGTGATGCCATCCATCCATCTCATTCTCTGTCGTCCCCGTCTCCTCCCGCCCCCAATCCC
The DNA here is from genome assembly GCF_049115385.1 of Moschus berezovskii. Taxonomy (NCBI): domain Eukaryota; kingdom Metazoa; phylum Chordata; class Mammalia; order Artiodactyla; family Moschidae; genus Moschus; species Moschus berezovskii. The sequence goes on from NC_142461.1 coordinate 55,761,990, forward strand.
TCCCAGCATCAGAGTCTTTTCCAGTGAGTCAACTTGTCGCATGAGATGGCCAAAGTATAAGGAACTCTCATAACAAGAAAACAAACAGCATAATTAAAAACTGAGCAAAGGATTGAGCAGATACTTTAAGAGATTCTATGGATGTTTAATGAATACATGAAAAGTTGTTCAACATCATTAACTGTTAATAATATGTTAATTGAAATCACTATATAATTACATACACATTAGAATGACTTAAGAAAATAATACCAAAGTTGTATGATTATATCGAATCCTGATGAGGATATAGAGCAACTGGAACTCTCATATATTGCTGGTACAATACCAGCAATGATACGCCTCTAGAAAATAATCTGGCAGTGCTTTATAAAGTTAAAAACATCCTTACCAGATCACTATGCTTGGGTATTTGACCAGAAATATGAAAACATATATTCACATAAAAACCTGTTCACAAATTTCAATGGCAACTCTATGACTACCCAAAACTGGATGGGCTTCCCTGATGGCTCAGATGGTAAAGAATCTGCCTGTAATGCAGGAGACCAGGGTTTGATTCCTGGGTCAGGAAGATCCCCTGGATAAGGGAATGACTACCCACTCCACTATTCTTGCCTGGAGAATTCCATGGACAGAGGAGCCTGGTGGGCTACAGTCCATGGGGTCACCAAGAGTTGGATGCAACTGAGTGACTAACACACTGGAGACAATCCAAATGCCCTACAATGGGTTAAAAAAAAAAAAGTGGTAAAGTCATATGTGAAGTACTATTCAGCAACAAAAAGGGACACACTATTGATAAATCTTAAGGTCATTATGCTAAGTGAAAGAAGCTAGTGTTAAATGATCACCTTTATTTATATTTTATGACATTGTCAAGAAAGACAAAACTATAGTGATGGGGTTAAAGCTAGAGAAGTTGGGAAAAATGAAGCTCTAAATATATAGCATGAGGGAGTTTTGAAGGGCTATGAAGAGTTCTGTCTCCTGATTATGGTAGTAACACAAATCTATGCATGTGTTATAATTCACACATCTTGGGTATATAGCTATATACCTGAAAAAATCAGCTTTAATGAATGACAACTTAAAAATTTTAAAAAGAAGTATCAGGCCTCATCCCTTTGGTAATATACATTTATTGAATAGTCATGTTAACTGTTAAAAAAAAAAATCACCTCAGAAATCTTGCAAAGTTGTAAAATAGGCCTCAAAATATGTAAAAATATGACCTGGCCAATGATAGATATCCAATTACCTAAAATTCTCATTCCAATAAACACTGGACTTATTTTGCTTCAAACCATATCTTCAATAAAGCTCTTAATAATAAATTTCTGTTTCCTCAGGAACGCTGAGGCAGCAACATGTGAACATTTTCTCAAGTCATTTAAGCCCCTTCTGTTTTACTTTCCCTGAATTTCATATGCAGAAAGACCATTTTGATCCTGGTTATATTAGCTGGCATTGTACAGATCCTGGACAAGCTTTTTTAATATAATATTTGATTGTTGATTTAAAAAAAAAAACTTCCTTGACAGTTTAACAAAATATAGATTCAATTACAAAGCCAATAGAAGATTCTGGGGAATTTTAAATAAGGACATGCCTGTTTCATAAAATGAGGCTGATTCTCTGAATAATATTATTAAAGGTCAGTGCCACAGCTGTGCATTTGATGAGCAGCTGTGTGAGCTACCAAGAACAATGAACTATCTGATTGGCACCGGACCCGGCCGTGCCAGCAGTTAGGGTGGGAGGATTTTGAACAGATTTAGAACAAGTAACTGCTGAGTCCTGCTGTGTACACCTTAACCATTGGAGAGTTTAAAGTACGTGGAATAAAGATAGTGCAATTTGAAAATAATATAGACACCCTATGGAGAATAGAGTTGGATTGGAGAAAGAACAGAGAATGTTCCCTAGAGGCAACAGATACACTCTCTTCAAAACATTAAATGAATTTAAATCTTTTAGGTTTAAGAATATCAAAGTAGAATGATTTTTGGCAGCGTTTATAGAAATGGTGGAAAAATTCACACAATCCCACTTTCTACTGGCAAGGTGAAACTTAAATCCTACTTATTGCTATCTAGAATTTACCTTGGATTTTTATGAGTCTGGAGAAACGTGGTAAAATTTCTCCTTCCAAGAGTGTGATTGGAAAATGAACAAAAGTTATGTAGTTCAAGTAAAACAAATGAATCAACAGTCTGCAAATGCATGTGTGTATTTCTCATTGATAAACAGTTCTTTACCATTGTTTTTGTCATTATTTGGAAGATCACTGTGTGTATGAAGTAACTTTAACATTGTTCTTTGCATATAGAATACCAAATGTGGAAAAACGCTCAGGGTGGAGTTCTACAGTTTTTAACAAATATTAAGCATTTTGTTTCTTCTTTAATTATAGACGGTCTTCCCTTGTTATTGTTGTTCCTCTCGATTACATCACCATCATCTTCTTGTCTTTACTTATCTTTTATCCTTTACTTTATCCAAAGCAGACAGCCTTCAGACTTGAAGTTGGCTCTTCTCTGGCCTCCAGCCTGACAGCCCACCCTACAGATTTTGGATGTACCTCCCTTTGTAATCACTTAAGACAATTCCTTAAAGCAAATCTCCACACACACACACACATTTACATCCTATTGGTTCCATTTCTCTGGAGAATACTGACTGAGACACTTAATGACTCTGTGCAGAGATTAAATATGAATGTGGAGAAAAGATCAACAAAGCTGGTTAGCCATGCAGAACCAAGTTTGTTTTTAAAAGCTATTAATATGCTCAATGTGAATGAAAGTCTTACACCTTGAGTCTAGGCACCTACCACTAAAGTGAGAACCTTAGATGGAATAGTCTTTGTGTAAACTTTCTTCAATAAATGTGAATTAAGGTGAATTCAAATAGAGAAGTTTAAAATTCAAACAATATTAGTATTTATCTTTCAAGGTAGAGTCGCATAACTTCTATGATGATATCTCTAACACCAAAAGAGTAATCCTTCTTTTACACTGCTCCTTAAATCCGCTACATATTAAAATTTCCTCAATCTAGTTGCTAATGTTTCCTGTTTAGGTAGAAACTAAATGTCTAAATCTTCATTCTTCCATAGGAAGAATGAAACGTTAAATAGAAATATATCCAACTGCAGAAAGCAAGCACTGGAAAAAAAATGTTTGTTTTTCCTTGTTTTCTGAAAACCCTTGAGGAAATGGAGAAAGGAGAGTTACACAAATACTACACATCAAACCATATTTACAAATATATATATTTTGATCTTGTAGTCATCTGTAACTTTTAAAATTTCTCTCTCCCCTTCCCTCGTTCCTCATTTCACTCCCCATACCACACACACATGCATGCACACACATGCATGCACACTCACACTATAAACCATTTCTAGGACATTTCATTTCAAGATTTCCTTCTACAACCCATAACTCTCCTCATTTGGGAAAACAAAAGGATGTTCCTGTTAACCATAATCTCTCTAAGGCAAAACCTAAAGTTTATGTATCTTTATAACTGACTTTTCAGGTATAAAATAAAAGTTTTTAATCATTTGGTGACTTTTCCTTACTTTTTTATCTCGGTAGAGTTCTGATGTATTTCTGCTGACTTCTCCAAGTGTTCTTTTCATATTGACTTACTCTTTTTTGAGTCAAGTGATTTTACACTTCAGAAATGTCTAATAATTCTCTTGGTTAGTACTCCACCATGCCCTGTAAGACATTTAATTAATGTTACAGTCAACATAACCATATTCTTTCTACTACCTATTTTGTGGGGTCTTTTAAATTTTCTTTCCTTTACTTTACAGTTATTTGTACTCTTATTCTTTATGGAAATGTATATATGTTATATTATTAATGTCTGCTTCATGTCTTTACATGAACATGTAACCTAATGCACTGGTGAGTAAGCCTTCTTTTTCAGCTTCTTAGGGAATTATTTTAAATGCTGTCAGTTCCTGAACACTCTCCAATGTGAAGATTTAAAGAAAGAGAAGGCTGTTTCAGTCTGGTGTGGAATTCTCAGAGACATCAGGCATCAACATCTGTAGAAAAGACAGACTATACACTAGGCTGTCTTCTGGGGCTATATTGGATGAGAATAGGAGTCTGTTTTTAAGTGCGCTGATCATCATGATAAAAGGATTGACATATTTTTATTCTTTTGAGAAGAATGAACAAGAATTCTGACCCACTTATCCCAAGTGATTATATAACATGCAGTTATTACTGGTAATAGAAAGTGGAAATGAAGAAATTCTTGGGAAATCTCTGTACCTCATTTTAAGCATAATTTAAATGTCAATGATAGGAAATATTTAATTTAGCTTTTACTAAAGCCTTTTCTTTGGAACATTAATTCTGTTTTATGTCCTCAAAAAAGAAAAGAAAAACTTCCTAGAGCAATAAGTTTAGGCCATGCTGGGTTCAACAGAGTTTAAACCAGTTTCTTTATTGTAGGACAGTTAGAAGTCTTTAATACCCTTGTGTGCACTGTGAATTTCTAAAAAGGGAGATATAATATCCAGCATTCTCCAAAGTATTGGATTAAAGCACACTTTTTTTTCAAGAAGATTCTTACAGATGAATTTTATAGAAGATGAATTTTAATTTTCCATACATTGGAAAATGCTGCCCAAATCAGAATTGGTAATAGATGGAAAATTTGTATGATTGCATTAAATCTTCTTTCTCTTTCTCAATAAACCTGCCAGAAGGGATCAAAATTATGAAGGGCAAGTAAACTTATGGGAGAAGAAATAAAAAATCCTGGATAATCAGTCTAAAACTGCTTCAGAGTGAACGATACTTTTAGAAAAAAATTGGCCTCCAGATTGTTCTGCAAATAGGCTATTTACAGGAAATGGAAATCAAGACATGCCCCCACCAAACACCTTTTTAAAAGTGAACAGCTACATTTACTAAGCAATAATGCTTTCTTCTCCCTCTCCAAACCAAGGGTGCTCTCCACCAGCATTCAGTTGGCTGGTGGCTGGGAAAAAGTCCAACAGAACCATGGGTGAGCACTTCCCCACTCAAAACGAGTGATCACATTGATTAGTAGCTGCTCTGTAGGAGCTGGGAGACAGATGCCTTGTTCTAATTACAGTTTTAGCACCTTCCACTCCACATTTCCCTGCTGCTGAGGGTTCTGTGAAGTCTCTGCAGATGCTTATCATTACCAGTTAAACTCCATTTTGAATACAAAGTAGCATTATTACCTCATGGGAACTCAAAAAAGTCCCGGCTAAATTCACACAATGCAACCCCAGACTTCACCTGAGTAATACAAAGGAGATAACTGTGTATCTGAGTAATACAAAGGAGCCCCTTATTGACACACAGAGATTGAAGACTCAGTTGTCCTCTGATAGCTTCATTTATCTCATACTGCAACATGAATAGAACAAGGAGCCACATTTGTGCAGATGGTTCCTGGCATCTGGACTCAGTGATCAAGAGAAAGTAGGGGGTGCGATGAGAGTAGTGGTCAGGGAAGCCAAGGAAACTGGGCCATTTCCTATGGAAAGTTTGCTTCACAGTGAGCTGTCCCTGACACGCTTTCTGGCACCTCAGTTCCTTTTAGGAATTCTTTCTCTTTAACCTCTTGTGACTTTTTTTTCCCCCCTAAATCAATCTCCTTTTTCCTTCTGAATGCTCTTTATTGGGACTGGAATTCATTCCCAAGGTTTCAACCATCAACTCTAATTGGACAACTAACAAAGTATATGCCTAAACCTTTGACCTCTCTCATGAACTATAGAGTCATTTTTCATCCTAGTGGAGAACATCTTCACATGAGTATTTAACTGGTGACTCAAATAAGCACATCAAAAAGAGAACATTTCCATTTCCACTCCTCTTAAACTTGTCTTTCTTAAGACTGTTTTTTTTATGTATCTTACATGTTTGCATTGAGCTAAAGATTATAAAATAGACCATTTATTCAGTAAAAACTTATTGAGATCCAATTAGGGGCTAGGAATATAGCAGAATAACAATTCTAGCCCTCCTGGAGAATATATTCTACCATACTGTGACTGAAATAAGCACGTCAGACATATACTATGTTGGAAGGCAATAAAGTTATGGGAAAAAGTTAAGCAAATGAAAAACCTCTGAGGAGAACAAATGTTTGCTATGTTTTATGAATACCAAAGAAACTGAATAGCACTAAAGCAAAATGAACTGGGAGGAGAAAAAGTACCTCAAAGACACATTCGATCCAGATCATGATATAAAAGTTTCCACGGTTTTGAGCCAATGAATCAGTATGTATGTGTGGGGAAAAAGTTTTAGGGTTAGAGTTGCCTCAATCCAGGTTGCCTTTTATAGTTACCGAACAGAAGCAGCCATGAAATTAAAAGATGCTTACTCCTTGGAAGGAAAGTTATGACCAACCTTGATAGTATATTAAAAAGCAGAGATATTACTTTGCCAACCAAGGTCCGTCTAGTCAAGGCTATGGTTTTTCCCGTGGTCATGTATAGACGTGAGAGTTGGAGTATGAAGAAAGCTGATCGCCGAAGAATTGATGCTTTTGAATTGTGGTGTTGGAGAAGACTCTTGAAAGTCCCTTGTACTGCAAGGAGATCCAACCAGTTTATTCTAAAGGAGATCAATCCTGGGTGTTCATTGGAAGGTCTGATGCTAAAGCTGAAACTGCAATACTTTGGCCACCTCATGCGACGAGTTGACTCACTGTAAAAGACTCTGATGCTGGGAAAGGTTGGAGGCGGGAGGAGAAAGGGACGACAGAGAATGAGATGGCTGGATGGCATCACCGACTCTGTGGACATGAGTTTGAGTGAACTCCGTGAGTTGGTGATGGACAGGGAGGCCTGGCGTGCTGTGATTCATGGGGTCGCGGAGAGTCGGACACGACTGAGCAACTGAACTGAACTGAACTGAACAGAAGCAGAAGATATTAAGAAGAGGTGGTAAGAATACACAGAAGAACTGTACAAAAAAGATCTTCACGATGAAGATAATCACAATGGCGTGATCACTCACCTGGAACCAGACATCTTGGAATGTGAAGTCAAGTGAGCCTTAGAAAGCATCTCTACGAACAAAGCTGGTGGAGGTGATGGAATTCCAATTGAGTTAACTCAAATCCTGAAAGATGATGCTGTGAAAGTGCTGCACTCAATATGCCAGCAAATTTGGAAAACTCAGCAGTGGCCACAGGACTGGAAAAGGTCAGTCTTCATTCCAATCCCAAAGAAAGGCAATGCCAAAGAATGCTCAAACTACCGCACAATTGCACTCATCTCACACACTAGTAAAGTCATGCTCAAAATTCTCCAAGCCAGGCTTCAGCAATATGTGAACCGTGAACTTTCAGATGTTCAAGCAGGTTTTAGAAAAGGCAGAGGCACCAGAGATCAAATCGCCAACATCCGCTGGATCATGGAGAAAGAAAGAGAGTTCCAGAAAAAGATCTATTTCTGCTTCATTGACTATGCCAAAGATTTGACTGTGTGGATCACAATAAACTGTGGAACATTCTGAAAGAGATGGGAATACCAGACCACATGACCTGCCTCTTGCGAAACCTGTATGCAGGTCAGGAAGCAACAGTTAGAACTGGATATGGAACAACAGACTGGTTCCAAATAGGAAAAGGAGTACGTCAAGGCTGTATATTGTCACCCTGCTTATTTAACTTCTATGCAGAGTACATCATGAGGAACGCTGGGCTGGAAGAAGCACAAGCTGGAATCAAGATTTTTGGGAGAAATAGCAGTAACTTCATATATGCAGGTGACACCACCCTTATGGCAGAAAGTGAAGAGGAACTCAAAGGCCTCTTGATGAAAGTGAAAGAAGAGAGTGAAAAGGTTGGTTTGAAGCTCAACATTCAGAAAACGAAGATCATGGCATCTGGTCCCATCACTTCATGGGAAATAGATGGAAAAACAGTGGAAACAGTGTCAGACTTTATGTTTTGGGCTCCAAAATCACTGCAGATGCTGATTGCAGCCATGAAATTAAAAGACACTTACTCCTTGGAAGGAAAGTTATGACCAACCTAGATAGCATATTAAAAAGCAGAGACATTACTTTGCCAACAAAGGTCCATCTAGTCAAGGCAATGGTTTTTCCCGTGGTCATGTATGGATTTGAGAGTTGGACTGTGAAGAAAGCTGAGCACCGAAGAATTGATGCTTTTGAACTGTGGTGCTGGAGAAGACTCTTAAGAGTCCCTTGGACTGCAAGGAGATCCAACCAGTCCATTCTAAAGGAGATCAGTCCTGGGTGTTCATTGGAAGGACTGATGCTAAAGCTGAAACTCCAATATTTTGGCCACCTCATGCAACAAGTTGACTCACTGGAAAAGCGTCTGATGTTGGGAGGGATTGGGGGTGGGAGGAGATGGGGACGACGGAGAATGAGATGCCTGGATGGCATCACAGACTCGATGGACATGAGTTTGAGTGAGCTCCGGGAGTTGGTGATGGACAGGGAGGCCTGGCGTGCTGTGATTCATGGGGTCGCAAAGAGTTGGACACAACTGAGTGACTGAATTGAACTGAACTGAACATATTTTGGAGAAGGCGATAGCACCCCGCTCCAGTAATCTTGCCTGGAAAATCCCATGGGCGGAGGAGTCTGGTAGGCTGCAGTCCATGGGGTCGCGAAGAGTCGGACACATCTAAGCGACTTCACTTTCACTTTTCACTTTCATGCATTGGAAAAAGAAGTGGCAACCCACTCCACTGTTCTTACCTAGAGAATCCCAGTGACAGCTGAGCCTGGTGAGCTGCCATCTATGGGGTTGCACAGAGTCAGACATGACTGAAGCGACTTAGCAGAAGCAGCAACATATTTTTAATATCAAAGCCCAAATCTCATACAAAACTGGTTAAACTAAAATCTCTGAGAATGAGACCCAGATACTGGTATCATTTAAAATCTCCCAAGATGATTTTAATATGCAACCTCTGCCAAGATCCCCTGAAAATGAGCTTACAGTCTATTATAATGGCTTAATCTACTCTGAGTAAAGCAGAATGTTTTTGTCAGAGACGTGATACGATCCTGCATACATAAACAGATAGCTCTGGCTGGCAGATGACGTGTGGGAGATAAATTGTGTGAGGAGTGACAAGAGCGTACATAGGGAGACCACTTGTGAGCTCTGACAGTGATTTGTGAGAGAAGATGGTATAATGAACCATAGTGGGAGTGGTGGAGGTGGGGAGAAGTGGTCATGTTCTGAAACTGTTTGGAAGACAGAGTCAACAGGATTTATTAATACATGAAATGTGTGGACAGAAAGGAAATTAATTGTAACACCAAGGTTTCAGTCTAAGAAGAATGGTGCTGCCATAACTGAAGTGAGAAGGAGTGAAAAGGAATGTGGGAGCAAGCTTAGAAGCGAAGATTAGGAATTGCTTTTGAGCTTGTCTTTTGTCTCTAATGTGACTTCCCTGGTGGCGCAGATGGTAAAGCATCTGCCTACAATGCGGGAGACCCAGGTTCAATCCCTGGGTCAGGGAAGATCCCCTGGAGAAGGAAATGGCAACCCAATCCAGTACTCCTGCCTGGAAAATCCCATGGACGGAGAAACCTAGTAGACTACAGTCCATGGGGTTGCAAAGAGTCGGACACTACTGAGCAACTTCACTTTTGCTTTCACTTTGTCTCTAATAGACATAGAACAGACTAAAGACCCCAGACTCTGAAGTAGACAAATGGATCTAGAATTCAGTAGTTCAAAGGAGAAATCTAAACTGGAGATAAATATTTGGAAGTTATCAGTAAGTAAATGATTTTAACACCAGGAGACTCTATGAGGGCACTTAAGAAGTTAGTGAAATGAAGAAAAGACATACAAGATCTGACTAGCATTGAAACTTAGGGGATGTGAGTAGCCAGTGAGGAAAGAAGGAAACCAGTAGAGTAGTGGGAAAGAAGCATTTCAATTAAGTCTGTTTCTCCCACTGTTTTTGCTAAACAAGTAAAATAAGAACTGAGTATTAATTACCTATTGGAATATACAAATATTCCAATTTTATATATATATATATATATATATGGTAGTCTTGATAGGAAAAGTTTTAATGGAATTCTATGGACAAAAAGAAATATTAAGGTGAGTTTAAGAGAGAACCCAAAGAGATGAATTAGAAACAACTTTTTAGTACATTGTGTAATAAAAGGGAACAGAGAAGCATACTTGTAACAGAAGAGGAAACAGGGCTTAAGAAAGTGTGCGATGTTTTTATAATGACTACAAAGTTTACAGCATGTTTTATGCAATACAAGAGTCATCTAGAACCATTGCTGGAGAAAAGCCCTTGAGTAAATGCAAGGGAATGAAATCTGATAAGGTCATTAGGAGAAGAATCTGAACTTTGCTAAAACCACTAACAGTTTTTCCAAGAAACAAGTGAGATTACAAGGATAAATCAAGATGGTGGGATTACATGGACATTTTTTCTGATTGCAAACCACTAAATTTTGTAGTGTTTAAAATTCCATTGTCCCATCATGTAGCTCTTAAGAAAAGTCTTGCTTTATAAAATGACTTTCAAATTATTCTAGGTTAGATGTTTTGTTTTTAATTGTGACATCTTGTTTTTTCAGAGCCAGAGTTACTTATCTCTCTCCATTTTCTAAGTCACCCACATGGCTCATAATTGAGTGGTTTGCTAAACAATTATCTTTCAAAAATAGATAATATGTTTTGGGAAATAACAACCTGTGTGAATTTACTTTGAGAAAAGCATAAGTCAGATATAATGAGTTTTCTCTCCCTGTCTAAGAGCCCTCACAAATGTTTTGTCCCCAAGCTCTAAGCTTTCTTCAAAGAGCCTTAATCCTCTGCTTCCAATGGACATCAATTCAGGTTGAATAAAGCATAAAAGAGTCATGCCTCTGCTTTAACATATGTTAGACTTATTATATAACTTTCAAAGGATCTACTAAAAATATCCATATTTGTCTCTCATGTAGGAGAACATTATATTAATTCATAAAAAAGTAGAATTTATTAAACTACTGATTATATTTAAGTATTAGTCAATGGAGGAGTTTATGAATAGTCTCAATGCAGAAGACTTCAGAGACCCAGGTTCAATCCCTGGATCTGGAAGATTCCCTGGAGGAGGGTTTGGCAACCCACTCCAGTATTCTTGCCTGGAGAATCCTGTGGACAGAGAAGCCTGGAGGGCTACAATCCATGGGGTCTCAAAAAGTCAGACATGACTGAGCAATTTAGCACAACACATTAGTCAATGGAATACTGATATTTGCAATCATAGAAAACTTCTTCCATGTAATGAACAACAACAACAAAAAAACATACTTAGAGCAAATACATTTTATACCATAAAATTACTTTTTAGCAAATCCTACAATTAAAGTATTGTTTATCATTTTGCTGTGAAGAAAAAGTTTAAAATGTTTGTATCAGATCTTGTTATTTTTTACTGTGTCTGGTATTATGTGATCACATCGAATAATCCCAGATGAGATCTGGCTTCCACAATTCCCAGTAATCTCACAGGAGTGGAAATATAAGAGAAGAACAATAACCTTAATGAGTATAGTTAAAACTTTAATTGGTAAATCAATAATAAATTTATTGATAAAAATTGAATAAAATTGATCAAAGCAGTATAAACAGGATTTTACCTGATAGAATTCATTAGAATATAAACTCCATGTAGGCAAGAGCTTTGATTTTTTTGTGTAACAACTCTATCCCCAATATCTAAATTAATGCCTAGTTCAGTATGTATTGTCAAGTGCATGTTGAATAATGAATGTGTAGATAATTTTTCCTCATTACAGTCTGTCTTTAGTTATGAAATGTATACTAAAGGCTGAAAAACAAAGTATTGTTGCTACCTGGGGAAGCTATGTTTTCTTAACCCTCTTCTCTTTATTTAGTTTGAAATTATCTTGGGCTGCTTATATGCCAAGTCTGGTCTTCTAGACCTCTCAGGGATTCTTTGGACTGTCCAACATTTTTTTTTTTTTTAAGCAAATGTCTTTTTCTTCTTAAATTTGTCAGAGACAAGTTTTGTTCTTAAAACTAGGAATCCTGACAGAGAATGCTTGTGCATCTTGGAGCCCAGAGGAGTGTTCAACCCAGGAACATAACTAGACTTCACAGCTCGCGGCCCCATCTCTCCTTTATTGGAACTTTTTTCCCTTAGGACAAAGGAAAGGATTTGGGGAGAGAATCAGAATAAACTGTAAATTTGATGCTAATAATTCTTTGTACTTTCCTAGCAACTTTTGTTCCCCACAGAGCTCAAAATGTTTTACAAACCCAGCATTTTGTTCCGTGGCTATTATTCCCAAGGACATTACACTTGAGGAGAATATGCATTTCTGTAGAAAAATTGCCAATAAACTGTTGCATGTGAATAGAAACCAAAGAACACCTTGCTTCTGACTCACATTTACAAGAACATTCTTTTGCTTGCTTGATGATATTAATAATCATGAGGGTGTTACTTTAATACTACGTGTATGCATTACAGAAGAATAACCTCTAGAAACAGTCCCTAAGTTATTTCAACTACTTGAACTTTTAAATGAAGGGAGTTGTTTTGATATTCTGAACCGTTAACAGTCATTGTTTCAGGTTTCTTTTTTATTTAAAAGTATGCAGCATTATAATACACAATGAAAATGGCTATTTCTTTATTTCTTATATGTGTCTCTATATTGCTAGAAATATGAACAATTTTTAACTAAAATGACATTTTTAAAAAAGTAATAACATAAATGTGAGCCACAGAATTTTTATTCATTTAGACAATAAACCAGAAAATTCGTTTTGACCTCCCTCTCCAATCATTGTGGTTTCCAAATCTTATCTTCAACTGTGTAATCAATCATAGTGTCTATGCATACATGAATGTGTGCTAAATCGCTTCAGTCATGTCCAACTCTTTGCGACCCTATAGACTGTAGCCCTCCAGGCTCCTATGTCCATGGGATTCTCCAGGGAAGAATACTGGAGTGGGTTGCAATGCCCTCCTCCAGGGGATCTTCCTGACCCAGGGATCGAACCCACATCTCTTTCACTAGTAAGTAGGTTCTTTACCACCAGTGTCACCTGTCCCATAGTGTCTATAATTTAACTAACAAATTATTGATTCAATGATTCCTATAGTAGGCAGCCTCTAGGAAGATTCCCAATTACTCTTTTCTCCTGGTATTCATACTTTTATGTAGGTCCATGCCTACATTGTGCTAGGGACGACTTATATGACCAATAACATATGTTGTATTGTTATAAATATTTCACTTCTGGGATTAGGTTATAAAAGACCACAGCTTCCATCTCAGATCCTCTCTCTCTCTTTCTTTCTCATTGTAAAAAGCCCATGTGTTGAGGGACTGCTGCCTCTGGACAACAAGCAGCACAAAACTGAGAAAGCCAGGTCTGTCAGTAAACACATGAGCTTGTAGAGCCTTGATCTGACCTCAGTTCCAGTTGACAGCTTGACTGACTGCAACTTTGTAAGCCAGCACCATGCTAAGCTGCTCATGGATTCCTGGCCTTCAGAAATTGTGAAAATAATATATATTTTTAAGCTGATAAATTTCAAAGTAATTTGCTACACAGATATGCAGAGCTAATACCATTTTCATGGTGCAAATCTGATAGAAAAACTTTGCTGTAAAAACAAAAATGTCTAGGTATACATTTGGTTTGTCCATGAGACATCAGATGGGAGATTCCTCGTAGGTTATCATCCATAGTTAGTGCCTCCATTCTGAATTTCATTTACAATTCATATTTAGCTTTGGATAACATTAAGAAAAATTGGATGAAAACAATTTTGAACATTATTTAAACCCCCCACATACATCTGTAATGACTAATCTTTAAAAGATCTTTTTGTTTTAAAGTATAATCAAAAATTTAGTTTTCTATTAATGTCTATGCTTATGAGAAAGACATGATTATAAAGGGAATTTCTCGGGGAAATCTTAAAAACTTTCCATCAAATTTTCAGTGTCCTTAGTTATTTTGATTCTTTGTAGGATAATTCAAGATTCTACCATGGGGCAGATGCTCTTCTAGTCAAAGGGAATAAGATAGCAATAAATGAAACACCCTGGAGAAGGAAATTGCAACCCACTCCATTATCCTTGCCTGGAAAATTCCATGGACAGAGGAGCCTCCCAGGTTACAGTCAGTGGGTTCGCAGAGAGTCAGTCACAACTGAATGACTGAGCAAAAACAAAACTTTTCCCACCAGAAGTTTATATTCCAATAAATTCTACATAGGATTCAGAACAAATTCTTTAGCCAATGTCAGGAAGATTATGATCCCATGTGATGTATTTTTTTGTGGAATAAAATATTTATTTATATAGAATAGAAGTTTATCTTTCCATGAAGGTCCTTCATTAGTTTTAATGACACACTGTGTATCTGCACCGTTTATCGTAGGGCTGCCCTTCAAATATTTGAATATTTCCTTGTGGCATCCCACCCGGCCCCCACTCTCATTTCTTTTAATCAGTCTAAAAATTCAGTAACTTTATATGCATATTTGAAAATCCAAATATCTGAAGTTTAAAGAGTAGTAGTTGCTTAGGCCAAATGAAGTTTAATGTTTTTACTCTATGTTAAACTCTATCATAACATCTCATTATTATGTTGTTCCTCTTATACACATTAATATGATAGAGCTATACATGCAGTAGCTGCTTTTATATGTTCCATTGTTGAGAAATAGAATTTTCAAATTCTCTGCCTTTTAAAGGTGCAGTTAAATATCCTATTTTGGTTTTGCTTTGGTGGGTGCAGGTTAAAATGTGATTCTCAGGATGCTGCCTTGTGACGAGGCAATTAGGAAACCTAGTACAGATGACCCAATGTAGTGAGAGGAACTCATTCCATCTGCCAGGATTATACAGAATCAGTGAAAAGCTACCCATCTGTATGCTTTGTCAAATGTAATGTATTGCTCCTTGAGGATAGGAAAAGATATTTTATATATATGGTAAAAAATGGTTTGCAGTGAGAGATGAGCAGGATGCCAGAAAGAAAAAGGATGACTTGAATTTAAAACATGTTTATCATTTGAATGGATTACCTATTCTTGATGACTGCATCCATTGACAAGGAAGGAAAACCTTGAGTATTTGGAAGATGTTGTAAGAAAAAGATCAATTTTCTTCCAAATTCAAAGTAGCTCTGAGTATATCTCTTGGAGCTTTTCATGGTCTGTCAGTGACTCATCCTATACCCAACTATAGCTTTGCATTTTTTCCAAATTTGTGAAGACAGTATATGACTCATTGACAAACAATAGCATATTCTCCTCAATATAGCAGGTCACATGAGAAACAAACATCTGGGAACTAAGTTGTGAAGGACTAATTAAAGAGTTAAGATGCCTCTGTCCACCTCCATCTGTACATCCCTTCTCCTGCAAAATGTTTACTTGTTCTTTAAGCAGAAAGAGAAAAATCTACTGTGTCACAATGGAAATATAGCTTTAGAAAGCTAGTACAGCGTTCTCAACCATGTATCACTGGGTTCATGTGTTTCCCATCACAGGCAAAGCTGAAATACACTGATTTGTTATTGTTATGGTTGTTAATACATGTAATTTATATTGTGCATCTTTCAAAATATAGGGATAAAGTAAAGGACTGACAGAGAACTAAAATATAGTAGACATTTGGCCATACTAATATACTGATCTATGATGAAATAAAATTTGAATTTTAGCTAAATCTTAAATATATTGATTTCTTATATGCATTTTCTTTATGTTTATATGTTAGTGTTTATCTTAATATATTCTTCTTTCTTTTGATCTCAGTTAAAACCAAAAATGAATGTTATCTGTTTATGTTTCAAACTTTATTTTATAAATTTCCAAGAGTTCTTTTTGTTTCATCTAGTTATCATTCAGGATTTACAGCATATGTTTTCACTCTATAGGACTTAGAAAGTCCCACTTTTTCTTGAGCAGTAAATAGTAGGGTTTTTTTTTTTCTATTTAATAATGTAATAATAGAGCAAAAATTTTTATGCTGTGTATTGGTAGAGAAATTGTTCCGATTATTGAAACTTTCTGTTTTACCACACCAGTTAGTCAAGAATGTCTCATGAATTCTTATATTTCATATCACGTTATATCTATCTGCTCTTTTAATGAAGTTTCACCACAGACTAAGCAGGAAGCAATAATGAATGAAAATTTCCAACATGTGATGTCTCCAGTATTATTGCTCCATGCAAATTATTGATTCTAGTGATTTTCTATGGAGAGATCTTTTTGTGTTATTGCTTCAGTTCTATACATATGTATATTTATGTGTGTGTTTGTGTGTGTGTGTGCATGACGTGATATTCTATAATTACTCTTCAAACATAAATTCAGTGTTTTGCTAGTGTCCTGGGGAAATTCCAAGTTCAGCCTCAGTCAATATAACCAATTCCTCTAATAGTCTTGAAAACCAATATCTACTTCCTGCATGAGCACTTTTATTTTTTACATTTAAAAAAATAAGATAGATATAGAATCAACTATGCTCCAGACAGTGTCTTACTGCTGCAGTTATCCACAGGAGAACTATGAGTGTTGATTTCCAAAGAGATTCCTTTCTCCTTGGAGAAATGAACCAAATAAACAAATAACTAGACAATGGTAGGATGTGTTTCAAAGTAAAATCAAATCAATAGAAGGCAAAGAGAGACTATCTGTTTGTTAGAAAGTCAGAGAAGAACTCACAAAAGAAATAATATCTGAGGTAGATTCCAAGGAATTTTTGCCACATAACTAAAAATTAAAGGAGAAAGCATAGTCCAAAAAAGCATAAGAGAAGTAATAAACGTTTAAAAGTATGAGTGTGCATGGTAATCCAAATAAACCAGTTTTCCAGAACTTACATGTAAGAGCCATGGAGTGACTGGAAAAACAAAAGTAGACACCTGAAATATACTTTTTGATGAACTCTGTGAAGGCTTTGAATGTGTTTCAAGGTTTAGGTGTTATCCTCCAGATGAAAGCAAAACAATGTTTCCAAAGAGAAAGACATACTCATATACATATTTCAATAAGTTCTTCTGAAAGTAAATTAAAGGATGAACATTAACACTGGGAAGCTTGTGGCATGGATATCAGTAACAGGGTATTATAATAGTCCAAGTGAAAGATAAATAGGGTCTGCCTTAAACTCAGTAGTAGGCAGTGGATTGGGAGTGGGCAATTTAACTTTCTTTTAAGTTTATAATTTTCCAGCCCAGATATATCCATTTCCTTTAATTATCTATCATATGACATGATTTTCACCCTATTATTTTAATAGTTATCCTCCAGATATGGTCCATTTTCTCCGGGTTTGTCTCATACTGGTATTTTCATGATTTTATTGTAACATATTTTCTATTTATAGTAACTGTCTTATGTCACAGATTTTTATTTCCTACTGCAGAAAAATAACACCTTCTTTACCTACTTCAAATATACACGTAATGCTAACATGTCAATTTTCTCTCATCTTTCTCAAATTGCCTAACATGAATCAGAGAATTAATACCACAAAAGCAATTACAAAAGGGGTAGTTGTAGCAAGAAGAAAACTCTATCTAAATAAAACTTAACATACAGATTGCTAAAATAGAATTAAAGAGTTATAATTAATTAGATTAGTTCTTTTCAGAAAATATGAAGATAATAAGAATACACAATATTTCTCTAATTCTAAATAAGTCATTTTGATTTGGGTAACTAAGCTTCTTAACCTTCTCATTATACAGAAATAGAACATAGGTTGGAACTTAATGGTCCAATGCTTTAGTAAAAACTTTTAAAATAAAAAATGAAATTAATATATTAAATGTCCCATTTTAACCTAAAATGACCAAGTTAAATTACTACAGAGTAGCATATTTTTGTAGACAACTGACAATATAGGTTATTGGGCTGAATTTTTTAACTATTTTAAAATTTTCTCATGGATACAATCAAAATCTCTACATTTTAACATTCTTTTTTTTTAGGGCCTAGAGTATTGAATTTGGCATGCTTTTTTGTGGTTAGTGACTAAATCTACTTTTATTATATCTCCTTCTGACTTTTAAGAATTGATTTCTTTGTAGTGAATTCGAGAGTGGTTACTGCCTAGATAATTAGCCAAGAGCACTGTTTGATTTATATGTATCTGCATTTCTTAGGCAAGTGCGAAAATGTAGCTGTAACTTTCCCAGTTTAACTTCATATGGGCAGCTGACACTTTCAGTGAGAAACTATAATTACTATCATCATACACAATCCTGATTAAACTAAATAATACTCTTATATCTCAATCTTTGTTTAAAAAGATGAATGTATTAACATAGATGTGTAGTTTTCATCTTCGATATGGCTGTGAGAAAAGCACAGAAGTTTTCATTTCAAGGGAGCAATTAGAGAAATGCATGGAATCTTAATTTCTCAATGTGCTCAATAGCAAAGGAGGACATCTGGCTGTAAGCAGACCAACATGCAATCAAATTAACATTATGAGAATATCACTGGCTATTCCCATTTTCTTCCCAACATAAACTATCTTTGAATTCTTTGTAGTTTAAAATATGATCATTTAATTTAGATTCTCAACCAAGAATCTCATCTCCAAAGATCATTAAAGTCCTAATCGTTTTGAAAAGCAACTATCTTTATTTCTCTCAGCAAGTTTGACTAGGGTTGATGGAGCAAACAGAGAAGTTGTCATGACAAGGCTCAGATAGCATTGTCTCTGGCTCCATTTTCCCCAGAGGGACCAGAGCCTGTCCACCTTTAAAAAGGTAAAGGGAAAGATTATCCTTTTACTTGGAGGATTAAGACTTCAGTCTCCATGAGTCTTTGTGACATCCTATAATATTCCTGGCATGAACTATATCTGCAAGGGACTAGACAGCTGGCTTTGAGATTAATCCTTGATGAATGAAAATCATAGCCACTCAGGAGTGTAATCAATATTAGAAACAAATATATACAGTCACACTTCAAAAGATTAGTAGTTTTTTCTAAATAATGAAAATTGATGTCCATGGTTCAGACCATATTCAGTAAATATGATATATTTGTGAAATCATATTACTTTGTGAATGACCAGCTTATTAGCTAATATTTGAACTCATTCAACTGTGCACACATGTGTGTGAGTCTCTGAGTGTACAGTGTAAGTACATTCTGGGAAACATTTTTTATTTCAGCAAATACATTTTTCTGACTATCTTGGTTGTTTTGTTATTTCTCAAGATACAAATCTATACTTCACATTTCAGGCACTGTTCAGTGGTCTTCATCATCCATCATCCAAAAATAAAGGCTAATTACTTGTTATGACAGCAAAACCATTTAAACAAAGTGATAAAGACTGTACAATAGTAAGTCTCTTCCTAGTCTAAATTCCAAGAACTCTGTTCAAGAAGTAACACTCAATAGTTTATTATTTACATTTCCAAAAATTTTCTACATAGTTATATTTAGACAAGGTATAATATTTTTCAATCCCAAAGAGGAGAAATACCAAAGAATGCTAAACTGCCATACAATTGCACTCATTTCATATGGTAGCAAGGTTATGCTCAAAATTCTTCAAGATAGGTTTCAGTAGCATGTAAAATACTGGGTTTAGAAAAGGTCCAGTTTGGAAAAGGCAGAGGAACCAGAGATTAAATTGCCAATATTCACTGGATCATGGAGAAAGCAAAGGAATTTCAAAAAAACATTCACTTTTACTTCACTGACTACACTAAAGTCTTGACCATGTGGGTCACAACAAACTGGAAAATTCTTCAAAACATGGAGTAACAGACCACCTTATTTGTCTCATAAGAAACCTATATGCGGGTCAAAAACCAACAGTTAGAACCAGATATGGAACAATGGAATGGTTCAAGATTGGGAACAGAGTATGACAAGGCTGTATATTGCTATTTAACTTACATGCAGAGTACATCATGTGAAATGCCATACTGGACAAATCACAAGTTGGGATCAAGATTCCCAGGAGAAATATCAGCGACCTCAGAGATGCAGATGATACTGCTCTAATGGCAGAACGTGAAGAACTAAGAGTCTTCTTGATGAAGGTGAAAGAAGAGGGTAAAACCTGGCTTGAAACTCAACATTAAAAAAATAAAAAAGGAAAAAGAGGAAGCAGGGATAGATTTTATTTTCTTGGGCTCCAAAATCACTGTGGACAGTGAATGCAGCCATGAAATCAAAAGACACTTGTTCCTTGGGAAGAAAGCTATGACAGACCTAGACAGCATATTGAAAAGCAGAGATAACACTTTACCAATAAAGGTCTATATAGTCAAAGCTATTGTTTTTCCAGTAGTCACGTACAGACGTGAGTTGGCTTATAAAAAAGGCCGAGCACGAAACAATTAAGGCTTTCTAACTGTGATTTGGAGAAGAATCTTGAGAGTTCCTTGGACATCAAGGAGATCAAACCAGTCAATCGTAAAGGAAATCAAACCTGAATATTCATTGGAAGGACTGTTGCTGAAGCTCAAGTTCCAATACTTCGGCCATGTGATGCTAAAAGCTGACTCATCAGAAAAGACCCTGATGCTGGGAAAGATTGAAGGCAAAAGGAGGAGGAGATGGCAGAGGATGAGATGGTTAGATAGCATCACGGACTCAATGGACATGAATTTGAGCAATCTCCAAGAAATAGAGGAGGACAGAGGGATTTGGCATGCTACAGTCCATGGGATCACAAAGAATCAGACATGACTTAGTGACTGAACAACAGCAACAACAATAATATTTTTGTTTTCTAACTTTAATTATTAATAATGCATTTATACTTTTAAAATATTTTATTTCAGTTGTTAATACAATGGAAAATCTAGATTATTCCAATGGAAAGTGATTACAATTAACTTAGTCAAGTTTTGTTTCCACAAAGCATTGTTGGATACAGTTCTAAAATATAAAATGACATTAGGATTTCAAGTATAGAAGAAAGGAAGAACAAAATTAAATTAACTTAATTTCAATAGAAATGTTGAAAAATACAAATCTTATTTTAGAAAATGTTATATAAGGAAACTCAATACAAGGTGAATATCACATATTAAGGATACATTGTGTTACAAGTTAAGAAATATTGACAAAAATCAGGGGAAAACCAATAGCCATATAGCATTAGTCTTTTGGAGGGGGACATGGAATAGTATTATGAATATGCTGGGAACTTGGCAGCATTTCAAAGAACTGAATTTGAAATATAGATGTAGTCATGTGTAGAAACACTCTTATCACTTGGTCTTGGGGGCAAGTTTGTAATCATTTGTACCAAAATACTTCTCCAGGCATTTCTATTACATATTAGAGAGAAATTCTAATAAATCAGAATCACAGGTAAAGGAGAAAAATAAAGAAATGCAGGAGATAGAGGGATATCCAGAGTTGAAGATATGAGATATTCAAAGTGGAATAGTGGGAGGTACAGAGGAAAAGTAAGAACAATGAAGTCCCTTTCTTCCAATGTCACGCTCAAGTCAAATCAGAAAATAAGCAATGTCTCTTTAGGGTTTCCCTAAGGCCCAAAGGATGACAGTCGTTTATCTCTTGAAGTTCTCTCCTAGCTATTCCCAATCCTCTATTACGCTGGGGAGCAAGCATTTTTTCTCTGTAATAACAACTTTTCCTCTCCTATCTAGTATAATAATAATAATAAATAGCACCAACAAAATAAAAATTATTTAAATTCTAGCCCCTTAGGACTCTGTTTAAATATGAGAAAATCCTTGCAATGGAAATAGAAATTTTGAAAACCATTTCACGTTAACCTGGTTTCATAATTCATTAATAGTCAAAATTATAGTCACTGAAACAGTCAGCAGAAGAGAAAGCAGCCTTATACTGTTTCTCACATAATACTTGTGGCATGAACCCTTATTAAATTTTAATCCATTAAGCATGTCAAGAAGTAGGAATCTTGAAAATGTCAAGCAGCATTCATTCATATTTGGAAGAAAGAATAAGGCAAATTTTGACTTATAAAGGAATTTTTACATATATGTATAAAATATTTATTTAGAGAATTGGAGCAGAATTAAAATACCAAGTAATGTTAAAGATTAGAGTTTCAATAAAAGAGGAAAAGACATCAGTGGTAAAAATTGAGAAAAAATCATGTTCATTCAGAATTGCCTTTTAGTTGTTCAATGTATTAGAATAAACATTTGAGATAATACATAATAAATATACTTTTTAACAGGACTGAGTGGCAAGTAAAAAGGAGAGCCAATGTGAACAATGGAACCAGAAAGAATAAAATGAAAGAGGAAAGTTCTTTGTTAGGTTGGGAAGATTTTAAATTACAAAAAAACTGAGAGACAGATTGGTAAAAAGAGAGAGCCAAGGAAAATGAAATAACAGGATATAATGAGATAAGAAAGTGTTATAAGGAAGAGAAAGCATGACATTCTACCAAAATAAAATCATAATATAACAAAAATTCAAAGGCAGATTTGCAATTTTGCTCCTAAGAAATGGTTATATCTGCATAGCCTCGGCAATCAATCAATCAGTGTATGTCAATAATATCCAAACTTTTAAATGTCAGCGGAAATTACGTGTTTTCATGTTTGTCCGTTCTTGGCTAACGAGATAATTGCGTGAAGCCTGTGTTTGGAATGCATTGAATACATGAAAATGCATTTCAATTAGATTTGACTTCAACTGGTGCTGATGTTACTGATTTAAAAGATGCAATTTTAGTACCTCTATTTGTCACACTTTTCCCTGTTCATTTAAGTAATGTTTGACTTAATAGATTTTATTCTGAATATATTTGCTGCTTAGCAATAGTGTTTTTAAACTAAACAATCAAGAAAGTTCTTTTAATGTTTTGTACCCTCACAAAACATATGTAATATGTAATTAGGATTTACAATATTCCAAAGAAGTATAAAAACTGAAACAACTTGATTTTTCATAGCTATGCTACATTTGCTAATTTCCCTTTTAAATTCCATATTTAAGGCAGTATGTTAAAGGTCAGTAGTAGTAGTGGTGGAAAAGATTAATTTAGAAGTGACCACTAAAAACAATTACAATAAACATTTATTGACTCCTTCGGCCTAAAGCAGAATGTCTGTAAATTGCTTATGATAATGTTAATTCTTAGATGAAATAAAGAAGGAAACATCCACATACAAACTAAAAATAATGAGCACATTGTTTAGTGAGAGGGCTCTGGAAGATAGCAGCAATCTTCTTTTTTTTTTAACAAAATTTTAAATAGTCTCCCACGTAAGTCTTCCCTGATAGCTCAGTTGGTAAAGAATCTGCCTGCAATGCAGGAGACGCTGGTTCAATTCCCGGGTCGGGAAGATCCCCTGTAGAAGGGATAGGCTACCCACTCCAGTATTCTTGGGTTTCCCTTGTGACTTAGCTGGTAAAGAATCTGCCTGCAATGCGGGAAACCTGCGTTCGATCCTTGGGTTGGGAGGATCCCCTGGAGAAGGAAAACACTACCCACTCCAGTATTCTGGCCTGGAGAATTCCATGGACTATACAGTCTATGCAGTTGCAAAGAGTCGGACACGACTGACTGAGCGATTTCACTTCCACTTTCACTCCCACATAAAGAGTTGGGCAATTTTAAGTTAGAAATTCCTTAGGGGGGTTGAAAAGAAAAAAACAGACTATATCGTTTTAGTAAAAATTCCTCATGTTTCAAAAAATATTTTCAGCTGGAGATATCCCAGTTGGTTTGGTAAAGAATGGTGCACTAAATACAGATGCACTGTTTTGACTGCTATTAACTACAGACAGTAACAAATTTTAAAATGTGGAATAAACCCATGAGATTCCAGTAATTCCTATTGGCTTCAGCCCTGACAGTCAATGAATTCTGATTCACATAAATGAACATAAGAATATATTGTCAAATGAAAATGTAATTATGACTGCTTGATATTTATGGAAGCATACTTCAGTTGGACCTTCCCACCTAAAATAACTAGACTTCAATCCAGCGATTATTTTATCTCTGTCATATACAATACCACATATTAAATTAGCATTAAAGGGAAAAAAGAAGAAGACATGCTATGCTCCAATACTAGGGAGTTCACAAATAGGTGAGTAACAGGAAAAAGAAATTTAAGATTCTCTCATGATCTCACTGGTCTTCCCAGGTGGCTCAGTGATAAAAAAATCCACCTGCCAATGCAGAAATGAGGGTTCAATCCCTGGGTCGGGAAGATCCCCTGTAGGAGGAAATGGCAACCCACTCCAGTACTCTTGCCTGGAAAATCCCATGGATCAGAGTAGCCTGGTAGGCTACAGTCTATGGGATCTCAAGGAGTTGAACATGACTTAGCAACTAAATGAAATCTTAATCTCACTGATCCTCAACTTTGAATCATAGAACTTTCAGTTCTTTCTTCTGAAATAAAGGTATCTCTGCTTCTATATTAGGCTAATGCCTCCTCTTCTTGCTTTAAATCTCAATTTAAAGACCACTTCCTTGGGTGTGGCTGCATTTGCACCTGAGACTAGGCTGGTTTTCAGATATAGTTACTATCTTGGCCCTATTTGCCTTTCCTTAATAGTACCCATCACAATTGCAATAAATTATGATTATAGGTATACTGTGAAGATATGGAGGGTCGGGTCCTGATCACTTAAAGCAAATATTTCAACTAAAGACAGTTATACAATTCTTGGTTTTTCCAGTGCACATAAAAGTTATGTTTATAATGCAAGTTCCAGAGAATAGCAAGGAAAGATAAGAAAGCCTTCCTCAGAGATCAATGCAAAGAAAAAGAGGAAAACATCAGAATAGGAAAAACAAGAGATCTCTTCAACAAAATTAGAGATATCAAGGGAACATTTCATGCAAAGATGGACTCGATAAAGGACAGAAATGGTATGGACCTAACAGAAGCAGAAGATATTCAGAGGTGGCAAGAATACACAGAAGAACTGTACAAAAAAGATCTTCACGACAAAGATAATCACGATGGTGTGATCACTCACCTGGAGCCAGACATCTTGGGATGTGAAGTCAAGTGAACCTTAGAGAGCATCACTACGAACAAACCTAGAGGAGGTGATGCAATTCCAGTGGAGCTATTTCAAATCCTGAAAGATGATGCTGTGAAAGATGATGCTACACTTAATACACCAGCAAATTTAGAAAACTCAGCAGTGGCCACAGGACTGGAAAAGGTCAGTCTTCATTCCAATCCCAAAGAAAGGCAATGCCAAAGAATGCTCAAACTACCACACAATTGCACTCATCTCACACGCTAGTAAAGTCATGCTCAAAATTCTCCAAGCCAGGCTTCAGCAATATCTGAACCGTGAAATTCCAGATGTTCAAGCAGGTTTTAGAAGAGGCAGAGGAACCAGAGATCAAATTGCCAACATCCGCTGGACCATGGAGAAAGCAAGAGAGTTCCAGAAAAACATCTATTTCTGCTTCATTGACTATGCCAAAGCCTTTGACTGTGTGGATCACAATAAACTGTGGAAATTCTGAAAGACATGGGAATACAAGACCACCTGACCTGCCTCTTGAGAAACCTGTATGCAGGTCAGGAAGCAACAGTCAGAACTGGACATGGAAAAATAGACTGGTTCCAGATAGGAAAAGGAGTACGTCAAGGCTGTATATTGCCACCTTGCTTATAACTTGTATGCAGAGTACATCACGAGGAACAAAGGGCTGGAAGAAGCACAAGCTGGAATCAAGATTGCTGGGAGAAATATCAATAACCTCAGATATGCAGATGACACCACCCTTATGGCAGAAAGTGAAGAGGAACTAAAAAGCCTCTTGATGAACGTGAAAGAGGAGAGTGAAAAGGTTGCCTTGAAGCTCAACATTCAGAAAACAAAGATCATGGCATCTGGTCCCATCACTTCATGGGAAATAGATGGGTAAACAGTGGAAACAGTGTCAGATTTTATTTTGGGGGGCTCCAAAATCTCTGCGGATGCTGATTGTAGCCATGAAATTAAAAGACACTTTTTCCTTGGAAGGAAAGTTATGACCAACCTTGATAATATATTAAAAAGCAGAGACATTACTTTGCCAACAAAGGTCCGTCTAGTCAAGGCTTTGGTTTTTTCCGTGGTCATGTATGGATGTGAGAGTTGGACTGTGAAGAAAGCTGATCACCGAAGAATTGATGCATTTGAACTGTGGTGCTGGAGAAGACTCTTGAGAGTCCCTTGGATTGTAAGGAGATCCAACCAGTCCATTCTAAAGGAGATCAGTCCTGGGTGTTCATTGGAAGGACTGATGCTAAAGCTGAAACTGCAATACTTTGGCCACCTCATGTGACGAGTTGACTCACTGGAAGAGACTCTGATGCTGGGAGGGATTGGGGGTGGGAGGAGATGGGGATGACAGAGAATGAGATGGCTGGATGGCATCACCGACTCTGTGGACATGAGTTTGAGTGAACTCTGGGAGTTGGTGATGGACAGGGAGGCCTGGCGTGCTGTGATTCATGGGGTCGTGGAGAGTCGGACACGACTGAGCGACTGAACTGAACTGAACGAAACTGAGTCTTTTAAGTGTGCAATTATGCCTTAAAATATTGTACATACCCTAATTAAAATATACAATAAGACTTTCCTGGTGGTTCAGTGGTTAGGAATCCACCTGCCAATGCAGGAGACACAGGTTTGATCCCTGGTCCACAAGGATTCCACATGCTGCAAGGCAACTAAATCTCTGTGCCACAACCACAGAAGCTGGTGTGCCTGAGAGACCATGCTCCACAAGAGAAGCCATCGCAATGAGCCCTCATTGAAGACAAATAGAGAAAGCCTGCTCATAGAATGAAAGACCTAGCACAACTGAAAATAAAATAAATTAAATTAAAAAATACTTTATTGCTCAGAAATACTAACCATCATCTGAGTCTTCAGTGAATTAAAATATTTTTACAACAGTAACATCAACAGTCATTGATCACAGATTACCATAACAAATATAATAATAGTGAAAAAGCTTAAAATATTGAGCAATTACCAAAATGTGACACAGAGATACAAAGTGGGCATATGCTATAGAAAATAATGGTGCCTAAGACTTACTCGAAGCTAGATTGCGACAAATTAAAATGCAATATCTGCAAAACACAATAAATTGGAGTACAGATGGGAAAGATTCTGTCTTCATTTTTTTTTTTTTTTTTTTGTGGTGCTGAGTTGTCCTAACTCTTGCTTGTCTGTACGGGTTTTGATTTCTCCATCAAATCTCCATCATCAAATCTCTGTCAGATTGAGAGTGTAGACTTTTTAATGATAGCCATTCTGACTGGTGTGAGGTGGTACCTCACTATAGTTTTGATTTGCATTTCTTTAATAATTGACAGTGTTGAGCATCTTTTCTTGTGCGTGTTAACCATCTATATGTCTTCTTTGGAGAAATATCTATGTAGGTCTTCTGCACATTTTTTGATTGGGTTGTTTGTTTTTATTTGTTATTGAGTTATTTGAGCTTTTTGTATGTTTTGGAAGTCAAACTCCTGTTGGTCACATTGTTTGTAAATATTTTCTCCCATCCCGTAGATTGTCTTTTCACTTTGATTATGGTTTCATGGCTGCAATCAGCATCCGCAGTGATTTTGGAGCCCCAAAAAATAAAGTCTGACACTGTTTCCACTGTTTCCCCATCTATTTCCCATGAAGTGATGGGACCAGATGTCATGATCTTCGTTTTCTGAATGTTGAGCTTCAGGCCAACCTTTTCACTCTCCTCTTTCACTTTCATCAAGGGGCTTTTTAGTTCCTCTTCACTTTATGCCATAAGGGTGGTGTCATCTGCATATCTGAGGTTATTGATATTTCTCCCAGCAATCTTGATTCCAGGTGGTGCTTCTTCCAGCCCAGCGTTCCTCATGATGTACTCTGCATATAAGTTAAATAAGTGCAGCCATGAAATTAAAAGACGCTTACTCCTTGGAAGGAAAGTTATGACCAACCTAGATAACATATTAAAAAGCAGAGACATTACTTTGCCAACCAAGGTCCATCTAGTCAAGGCTATGGTTTTTCCCGTGGTCATGTATGAATGTGAGAGTTGGACTGTGAAGAAAGCTGATCACCAAAGAATTGATGCTTTTGAACTGTGGTGCTGGAGAAGACTCTTGAGAGTCCCTTGGACTGCAGGGAGATCCAACCAGTCCTTTCTAGAGGAGATCGATCCTGGGTGTTCATTGGAAGGACTGATGCTAAAGCTGAAACTCCAGTACTTTGGCCACCTCATGCGACGAGTTGACTCACTGGAAAGGAGTCTGATGCTAGGAGGGATTGGGGGCGGGAGGAGACGGGGACGACAGAGAATGAGATGGCTGGATGGCATCACCGACTCGATGGACATGAGTTTGAGTGAACTCCGGGAGTTGGTGATGGACAGGGAGGCCTGGCATGCTGTGATTCATGGGGTCACAAAGAGTCGGACACGACTGAGTGACTGAACTGAACTGAACTGATGGTTTCATTTGCTGTGCAAAAGCATATAAATTTGATTTGATCCCATTTGTTTAGTTTTGCTTTTGTTCCTCTTGTCTTAACTGACTTAAAACTTTGGTCAAATTTATGTCAAAGAATGTTTTGCTTATGTTCTCTTCTAGGGGTTTTATGGTATTATGTCTTATATTTAAGTCTCCAAGCCATTTTGAGTTTATATTTGTGTGTGGGTGTGTTCTGATTTCATTGATTTGCATATAACTGTTCAGCTTTCTCAGCACCACTTGCCAAAGAGACTGTATTTTCTCTGATGTATATTCTTGCTTCCTTTGCCGCAGGTTAATCAATTGTAGGTGTGTGGGTCCAGTGTTTTATCTATTCTGGTGCCATACCCTGGGATCAGACCGCCATCATCTCTTACTTGCTCACTGCACTGGTTTTCTGACTACTATCCCTAGTTGGAGCATTGCTTTGCTCCAGGCCATTCTCTACACATATTTGGAGTTGCTCCTCACATCTTCCTCCCTGATTTCAGATGAGCTGAACTGCCAGTTCACACACTGGATACTTTACTTCCAGGCCTTAGCGTGTGTTGGTTCTCCTGACCAGTGTCCTCCAACTCCTCCAACTCTTTTGTGATTGACACATTTTCTGGAAGGCAAATGTGATTTGAAAAATATCATGACCATCAGCATCATAGGCTGATCGTTGGCCTCCAATTTTTCATTCTCAGCAGCTCATGTATGTTTTCAGCACACGCTGCTGAAAATAAGGGCTGCATTTTCTTGCAGCTCTCTTGCAGCTATGTGTGGCTATGTGTAAGTTCTGGTGAATGGGATCTAAATTGGATTGTGTGGCAGCTTCTAGAAACATCCCCTGAAAGAAAACTGTCATATGCCTTTTGTCCTCTTCTTCTGTCTGTCTCGCTGCTTCTTGGGTCACGGGTGTGATATAGCTAGATTTGGAACACTGTTTCTCAGCCCTGACGCCATTCACATTCTGGGCTTGGGTGGGTCTCTGGGATGTGCTGCTCTGCCTCTCAAAGCCAGTGGCACTCTCCCCTCTCCCCCACTCTGCACTGGAAAAGACTCTGATGCTGGGAAAGATTCTGTCTTCAATGCAGGTTCAATCCCTGGGTCAGGAAGCTTCTCTGGAGAATGAAATGGCAAACCACTCCAGTATTCTTGCCTGGGAAATCCCATGGACAGAGGAACCTGTTGGACTACAGTACATGGGGCAGCAAAGAGTGGACACCACTGAGTGACTTACACTTTCACTTTCACAATGAAGTATGCCTGTAACTGAATAACGTCTTTCTGACAACTAGACAAGAAGCAGAGGATGAAAAACACTGCTTCTCATATATGCCTTAATCTCCCCATATGGTTCAGTTCAGTTCAGTCGCTCAGTCGTGACCCCATGAAATACATCTTTGCGACCCCATGAATCACAGCACGCCAGGCCTCCCTGTCCATCACCAACTCTCGGAGTTCACCCAAACTCATGTCCATTGAGTCGGTGATGCCACCCAGCCATCTCATTCTCTGTCGTCCCCATCTCCTCCTGCCCCCAATCTTTCCCAGCATCAGAGTCTTTTCCAGTGAGTCAACTCTTCTCATGAGGTGGCCAAAGTATTCAGCTTTTAACCCCATATGGTAGATTCCTTTAAAAAAAAAACAAAAACTATGTTGGGTGAATAGTTTATTGATCATAATTTTAATACTTAACCTCATTTAATTGTATGAGGTAGTAATTATCATTTATACTAGGAAGAAATAAATTCTACAGAGTAGTTTGTTTTCAGTCACACAATTATGTAGCGGCATAGCATGTATTTTGATCATAAACCAGTCTCTGTTTCACCACACAGATTAACTAAGGTAATATTGGCTTGCTAATTACATAATAAATATATCAATAAAGTAAACATTTCCCAAGTTTTGATCAAGTATTTTTTGTAAATCACTTCATATTTTTTATGGGAATTGTCAATTGTGCTAACATAGACCCTCACCATTCTTCAGTTCAGTTCATTCATCAATCGTGTCCGACTCTTTGCGACCCCGTGAATCACAGCACGCCAGGCCTCCCTGTCCATCACCAACTCCCGGAGTTCACTCAAACTCATGTCCACAGAGTCGGTGATGCCATCCAGCCATCTCATTCTCTGTTGTCCCTCTCCTCCTGCCCCAAATCCCTCCCAGCATCAGAGTCTTTTCCAGTGAGTCAACTCATCTCATGAGGTGGCCAAAGTATTGGAGTTTCAGCTTTAGAATCAGTCCTTCCAATGAATCACAGCATGCCAGGCCTCCCTGTCCATCACCAACTCCCAGAGTTCACTCAAACTCATGTCCATCGAGTCGGTGATGCCATCCAGCCATCTCATTCTCTGTCGTCCCCATCTCCTCCCGCCCCCAGTGCCTCCCAGCATCAGAGTCTTTTCCCGTGAGTCAACTCATCACATGAGGTGGCCAAAGTATTGGAGTTTCAGCTTTAGAATCAGTCCTTCCAATGAACACCCAGGATTGATCTCCTTTAGAATGGATTGGTTGGATCTCCTTACAGTCTCAAGAGTCTTCTCCAACACCACAGTTCAAATGCATCAATTCTTCGGCGATCAGCTTTCTTCACAGTCCAACTCTCACGTCCATACATGACCACGGGAAAAACCATAGCCTTGACTAGACGGACCTTTGTTGGCAAAGTAATGTCTCTGCTTTTTAATATGCTATCTAGGTTGGTCATAACTTTCCTTCCAAGGACTAAGCTTCTTTTAATTTCATGGCTACAATCAGCATCCGCAGAGATTTTAGAGCCCCAAAAAATAAACTCTGACACTGTTTCCCCATCTATTTCCCATGAAGTGATGGGACCAGTTGCCATGATCTTTGTTTTCTGAATGTTGAGCTTCAAGGCAACCTTTTCACTCTCCTCTTTCACTTTCATCAAGAGGCCTTTGAGTTCCTCTTCACTTTCTTCCATAAGGGTGGTGTCATCTGCATATCTGAGGTTATTGATATTTCTCCCAGGAATCTTGATTTCAGCTTGTGCTTCTTCCAGCCTAGGGTTCCTCATGATGTACTCTGCATATAAGTTAAATAAGCAGGGTGACAATATGCAACCTTGACATACTCCTTTTCCTATTTGGAACCAGTCTGTTGTTCCATGTCCAGTTCTAACTGTTGCTTCCTGAGCTGCATACAGGTTTCTCAAGAGGCAGGTCGAGTGGTCTGGTATTCCCATATCTTTCAGAATTTTGCAATAATGCCTTATTTTTAAGAATCAGTTTTAGTGTCTGTTTGAATAATGCATTTAGTCCTATAGAGAAACTAGCTATGAACTCTATGTAAAATATTACTTATTTTTATTAGGTAATTTTTGTTATGATAGCATAAGTTGTTATTCGTGGTAATCTAAT
Organism: Moschus berezovskii; assembly: GCF_049115385.1. NCBI lineage: Eukaryota > Metazoa > Chordata > Mammalia > Artiodactyla > Moschidae > Moschus > Moschus berezovskii. The sequence continues at coordinate 55,793,873 of NC_142461.1, forward strand.
ATTGGCTGTTAATGGTTGCTATTACAGAAGGGCATAACTGTTGATAAGAACACTAAACAAAATAAGAATAATCACCCATGTTAATTTGTTATGGTAAAGTATTTGTTTCTGAAATAAATGTAGGTATTTAACATTTTCAATTAGAATGCAAAATTCTTTGGGGGGTGGTAAATGATGACATTCTCAAAAATGTAAAAATTGCTGTTTCATTAGAAGACATTGTATTCTTTTTAAGAATACTAGTAAACCTGAATTTGTGGCTATAACAGATCTCTTAACAAAAATAATAGATTATAACAATTATGGGCTCCCGTGGCTCAGATGGTAAAAAAAATCTGTCTGTAATGCAGGAGACCTAGGTTTAATCTCTGCATCAGGAATATCTCCTGGAAAAGGAGGTGGCTACCCACTTCAGTATTCTTGCCTGGAGAATTGCATGGACAGAGGAGCCTGGCAGGTTATAGTCCATGATGCCTCAGAGTCGGACACGACTTAGAGACTAACACTCTCACTAACAATTGTACTAAAATAAGTGAAAATTATCAGCATTCCAGAGCTTGAAGTGAAAATTATTCAAGAAATTATGGAATTAAAGACCTCAGACTGTTTTTGTTGAAAACATGCCTTAACAACAAATAAAATATTACAGTCAAATAGTCTTTTAAAGAAATATTCTTTAATGTGTTCTTATGGTCCTCAACTCGTCTCATGAGGTGGCCAAAGTCGGACACGACTGAGCGACTGAACTGAACTGAACTGAACTGATGGTCCTCAAATATAGGCTATTGGACAAGTCACAATTAAGTGCTTGATTTGCAAATAAAAAGAAAACTACCCAGCAATAACCTCAGTTATTCTACAAAAAATTTCAGATTGAGTGAGAATTTGTAACTCATTACACTAGATTCATAAGAGGGAAAATAGAAGCAAAAATACAGAGTAACATTTTGAGAGATATAGCCTTTGCTCATTTGTAAGCTTCCTTACTGTGTTTGTGCCCTACTGTCCAGATTCGATAATCTTGCCCAGCAATAATCTTTCCCAGCCTAAAAATAGTTAGTGAAGTGAAGTCGCTCAGTTGTGTCCCAATCTCTGCGACCCCGTGGACTGTAGCCTACCATGCTCCTCCGTCCATGGGATTTTCCAGGCAAAAGCACTGGAGTGGGTTGCCATCTCCTTCTCCAGGGGATGTTTCCAATCCTGGGATGGATCCCAGGTCTCTCGCATTGAGGGCAGACGCTTTACCGTCTAAGCCACCAGGGAAGCCCAAAAGATAGTTTAAAAGATAGTTATTTGAGCCCAATTAATACCCGTTCTACCTTTAAAACCTCCAGGCTAATCATGATTTTACTACTTTTTTGTACACCTATAAGAAAGTAAAAGAGAAATTTTCTTGTGAACCAATAGGAAAGCAATAAAATAACTGACAAAATAATAATTTGAAAAAAATAAAAATAAAACCATAAACATCAGAGGTAGCATATAGAAATGAAAGGTGTACATTTGTACACCACATCAAGTCATTTTCTTGAGGCTTTAAAATGAAAATCGCAATAGGAAAGAAAATGCAGCAAATGAGGTATTCTAATCTATTTACTAAAGCTTTCAAAAGAACAACACTGAGAGACACTTTAAAATATAGCAGCCAAGTCATACACAGCCAGATCGTGGCAATTCCCCTTTTAAGAGAGCAAAAAACAAAGAGGGGAAAAAAAAAAAACAAAAACAAGTGGGAAAGGTAAAGACTTAAAAGACAGCTTTTACCTACAGATCTAGAAATATCACTGAAGTGGAGTCAAATGCTTAGCATTTCTGTTCACACTTGACTCCACTCCAGTGTAGAACATTAGGACAATGCAGAACAATGGGCACAATGAATATTATGTTTAATGGCAGGGCACGCGTAACAGCCAAGCCTAGTTGTTGAGTGCTGTGTGCCATTCACAGTTGCAGTCTGAAAAAAACCTGTAAGGCTCATCAACTTAAAAGGAATGCAGAGAATTTAGAAGAGTTCAGAGTAGAATGACAATAATGGAGACCTCTACGGAAACATTAAACAGAGTCATTAGCTGGAGAAATCTGAGAAGCTGCATATTTATCGATCTTTAAACAAATTATGGCTTACCCTTCAAAGGAAAGTAGTCCATACTTTTTGCTCCATTGGGCATCACAAAAAGGAAATGAATTTAAATTGCGCTAGGAGATATTTAAGTTAGACATAAAGAGATATTTCCAGGTAGAGAGAGAGAGAGTGGTTTAAAAATTAACTTTCTCCGGAGGTCATTAAATGTATGCCATCTTAATTGGGTTAAGTTTAATGCTGTCTCTAATTTTCTATCACGTGTTTCCTTCAGTTCTGTCATATTACAGCCCTTGTTATTCTGGCATTATAACAAATTATATTTTTATTATCTTGTCATCTATTCCTCTGCCTGAATGGCTTTCACACTCTCCTTTTAGTAGGAGAAAATATACAAAGAATAAAGTCAAAATGGCTTGTATCAGTCCAGTGCCTTTTTCTTTGTTTTTTTCAGCAGAGTTATTTTAGAGAATATTCTTATCTCCACATTGACTTCACTTTTAGAAAAGATTAGGACAGCTTGGCTGCTTCTAGGAAGACTGAAATCTGGGAGAAAATGAAATAATGTTCCAATGATTCATTCAGCTAGTTTCATGTAGAGTTTTGAAACATTCCTCTGCCTCTGGTGGGTGGTGTAGGGAGCAGGCTGGGGGAAGGCTCACTGCGCTACATGCCCTCCTCAAGAACAGCGTGCTTTGGTTTCCCATCCACAGGATAACATTCCTAATAAGCAAAGAAACCAAACTGTCTGAGCAGAGTTGAAGCAGTTATCTTCAGACTTAAACAACTGAATACTTTTTTTCAGGAGGAGAAGAGAGTCAAAAAAAAAAAAAAAGGTATTGTTTTAAATTTAAAAATTTAAAACTTCATTTGTAAGAACTTTTGACCTAGTCTTGAAAGTACTGAATCCAACTAGATAATTCAGGGAGAAATTAAAAAGCCTTACACTATTCAAACAATCCACTGAACTCTGCCTCTCCTGCCCCTAAACACTTACAGTTTCAATGTTCTGAATCAAACTTTCCCTTTATTTGTTTAAACCTCAGGCAAGTTTCTAGAGGAAAAATTTTAAATACAAAATATGCATCAAATTGTTGTTCCTACTTTATTTAAACATTTAAAACTGACTTATTTGTCAAGTTGGCAGTTATTAGAAAGATTAGGGTGTTAAATTATAAAAACTTACAGATGCATGGCCCCCCTCGCAGCTCAGCTGGTAAAGGGTTTCCTTTGTAGCTCAATCAGGAAAGAGTTTGCCTGCAATTCAGGAGACCAGGGTTCACTTTCTGGGTCAGGAAGATCTCCTGGAGAAGGAAATGGCAACCCACTCTAGTATTCTTGCCTGGAGAATCCCATGATTGGAGGAGCCTGGCAGGCTACAGTCTATGGGGTCTCAAGAGTCGGACAGGATTATGCGACTAAATACCGGCACACTTACAGATGCATTGTCTTAATGTGACAGTCACTAGCAACATGGGGTTCTCTGGTGGTTTGGCTGGTAAAGAAACCACCTGCAATGTGGGAGACCTGGGTTCAATCCCTGGGTTGGGTAGATCCCCTGGAGAAGAGAAAAGGCTACCCACTCCAGTATTCTGGCCTGGAGAATTCCATGGACTGTATAGTCCATGGGATCGCAAAGAGTTGGACACGACTGAGAGATTTCCACTTCACTTCACTTCAGCTACATGTGGATATTTAAACTTAAATTAAAGTTAAATAAAATTTAAAATCTACTTGGTCATACTAGCCACATTTCATGTACTCATACATATCCACATGGGGCTGCTGCTGCTGCTGCTGCTAAGTCACTTCAGTCGTGTCCGACTCTGTGTGACCCCATAGACGGGGCTAGTGGCTACCATATTGTATAGATATAGTACATTTTCATCATCTAGTAAATTTCTATTGGACAGTGTTGACCTAGGAAAATGAAGACATAAATGGTATGTGAATATTTATGACATATGAAGCATTCCATGTTTTAACTTTATTTTATTCCCTTTATTATAATACAATTCTCTGTAACATTGTTTCAGCACAATGTTAAATACTTTGAATCCATATTAACTAAGTTCTACTCTGGTCTCTGTAATTGACTTGGCCAACTTGGACAAGTCACTTAATCAATTCATCTACTCATTTTTTTCAACAAGTATTTCCTGAGCATCTGCTATGGTTAAAGTACTGTGCTGAGCACTGGAGTGAAGGCAATGTGCCAAACAAAGTCCCTGTACTCATGAAACTTATATCCTAGAGAGAGAAGAAAATAGTAGTCAAAAAAAATTGTAATATAATACCACAAAGTGTTAATTTCTATAACAAATATTGCACCTTACTAAGTGAATCAGACAGTCCTTTTCATGGAAATGACATTGGGGAGATGCACTAGCTTCTCTCCAGCTATTGTTCTGTAAACTAACTTCATGTGGATTCTGACCAACTTCAAGCAGACAAAACATTGCCCCAGAACCACTCTAGATGGTGGCTTCCCTATTGCTGGTGAGGCATGAAACACTGCCTGAATTGCTTGGTACCCATTCACATGCGATCTGGAAACGCAGAGGAGCCAATGCCTCAGGATGCATACAAAATTTTATTAATGGGAGATAGGAGCTGAAGGATACATTCTTCTCATTTTTCATCCCAGAAGTAAATCCTGAGACACAGTCTTTTATGCCCTCAGAAGCACCATGAGATGGAGATGTTAGCTGCACTTGACACCAAGCAGTGGTTGACTTTTTAGTTTTCCTCTCTTTACTCCCCTCCCTTTAATCTTTCTTTCCTTCAGCCCTGCCTCCCTGGGACTGCGCTCCCAAATTATAACACATAAGGCTTTTCTGTGTGAGAAATCCAGTAAAAATTACTAGAGAAAGAGCCTGTTATGCAGAGGGAACTGTTCAAGTCCTTGAATCAGGAGCAGGCTTGGATTATTGAGATGCAGCTAAGTTCTTTAGTCTTGGCTTTCAGGTCTATAAAATGCAATGATTGAATAATTTATCAGCATTTATAAAAATCTGAAGCTGTTATGTATAGTATTTGCTCTTATATATCCTGTGTATTTATAAAATCATACGCACTGTATACTATCTTTTTCATTTATGCTGTTTTTTCTACTTTTACAACTTCGAGAGGGCATCTTGTGGAGTCTCAGTGAAGCTTTTATACATAATGGTTGCTTAAGAAGTCTTGAATAAGTGGTTTACTGCTCTTGTGCAACTACATTTGAAATCTGAATGAGATTTTTTTTCTCCTTCTCTGACCTAATAGGGCAGGGTTTTCTAAACCTTCATGGGCATGTGTAGCTCCCAGAAAAATTTCTGAATATTTCCCCCCACCTCTAACCAAGATATTGTTTCAAGTGATCTGAAAGGAAGCCACCATCTTTATTTTAACTGGCCTCCCAGACCATTTTGAGAAGGTTCTCCGATGACCACACTCTTCAATAATATTATGTCAACAACAAATGATGAGCAACATGAAATTTTGGTACATCAGTAGTTTTAAAAACTTCATTATATGCAGTCTTTTTCCATAAATGGTTTATTCTTCTGTGGTACAGGCAGGTATAACAGAAATAGCTATAAACTTACCATTTAAATCATTCAGTTCAGTTCAGTCGCTCAGTCGTGTCCGACTCTTTGCGACCCCATGAATCACAGCACGCCAGGCCTCCCTGTCCATCACCAATTCCCGGAGTTCACTCAAACTCATGTCCATCAAGTCGGTGATACCATCCAGCCATCTCATTCTCTGTCGTCCCCTTCTCCTCCCGCCCCCAATCCTTCCCAGCATCAGAGTCTTTTCCAGTGAGTCAACTCATCGCATGAGGTGGCCAAAGTATTGCAGTTTCAGCTTTAGCATCAGTCCTTCCACTGAACATTACTTATAAATAAAAACAATTCACCCAACTTATAGAAAAGCAAACTTCAATTGGTGCGTCAACAGTGAAAACATTTTAGCTATTAACTGCATTCAGCTGCCTCTGCTAAAGTTATCCTGGATATTATTTTCAATAATTTTTCATCATGGTACATCATAAATCCATTGAAATGATGATTTTAAAAGATTGATGATGGTAGACTAAATACTCTAGGACCATTATTCTAGTAAAGTCTGGCACTCAATCTACTTAAAACATGCAAAATTTCTTATATGAAGTTTGAGGTACTAAATGTTAGCAGAGGTTTGTTGTCTGAAAAATTGTTACTGAAGTACCTGTGAAAGTGAAGTAGCTCAGTCGTGTCCAACTCTTTGAGACCCCGTGGACTCTAGCCTACCAGGCTCCTCCCTGCATGGGATTCTCCAGGCAAGAATACTGGAGTGGGTTGCCACTTCCTTCTCCAAGGGATCTTCCCAACCCAGGGATCAATCCCTGGTCTCCCTCATTACAGGCAGACGCTTTAACCTCTGAGCTACCTGGGAAGCCCAGAAGTACCTGTAAGTATTATTAAATATTCAAATACAAGGGATATTCTGGGTATGACATTACCACATCGCTTTCTTTTGCAAAATCCTTCAAGATTTTTTTCAAACTTGCTTGCAAACTTAAGTCCATTTTCCTCAGCTCTTCATTGTCAGTGTTCTCTGACCTGGTGCTGATTTAGTCTCTTGATTTTGTCTCCTGAACTCTCCACAGCACCACTCATGCACTCTACACTATTTTCAATAAGATTGTCTTTACCACAGGATGTCCCTGAAAACACTAATTTCAGGAGACTAATAGGTGTTATATTTTAATAAAAAAAAAAAAGTCTCCAAGGTCAAATACATTTGAAAAATGATATGATAAGCAAACTTAATCAGATTTTTTTCTCTAATTCTCAAACCCTTTAGGATATTAGTGTGAATTAAGAATAGCCAGGAAGTGAAATATTCCCAAATGAATCTTTTCACAAAGCTCTTTTTAAATGAGGTACCTGTTGAGAACAATGTTCTGAACGAGATACTTTAAGAAAAAATAAGATGGTGGGACAAGCAGTAGACTTGGAATCTTAGGACCTTAGGGTCAAATTTCAAAGACAATATACACCAGTGGTTCAACCCTGGACAGGTTTAAGACATGTTTCTTGACTGAAAAATGCAGCTATATTTCATTTAGAAGGTGATTGTAATAATATAATAAGGAAACATATTAAACAGCAACATTGACTTTTCTCATGTGAGGTCAGTAAAGATTAGTTTTGTTGTTTTCTCAGCTCAATACAGTTTCCTAAAATAAATGTAACTCTTTGCTTTTGAAGATAATAGAAATGGGCTAACATTTACACATGTTTCCTCATGCAATTTTTGGCCTCTCTTCCTGTTTTTATTCTCCCATTCTTTAAATTCACCTTCTTTATAAGTTTCAATCTTTCCATTAAAACTAGTATCTCCCATTTGTATTCCATAAATCCCTATTCCTCTATTAAATTGCAATTTCTGTGTGTCCAGACATCAAATATTGAGTGGTTAGCATAACAATAGTTTAATAAAGATAAATGCAGGAATGATACTGTTTTATTTTCTAGGAAAGCCACCAGTAGCAGACTCTTTCTTCTTAATGACATAGCAATGAGATTTAAATAAATGTGATTGGTGATATCAACAAGCTGCTTGCTGATTCCTGACATAATTTTTAATGAATTTTTATTTTTCTTTTGCTTTCAGTGTTTATTGGATGATTTAAAAATTTTGGCTTATGATGTCTCTTGTACAGTCCTTTCATCATTATTGGCCCAATATTTTTCTCCAAAATTTTTTTAATTATTTTTCTTTGGGTTCTCAAAAAATACCTACGTTCTATACTTCTCTGGATTTGAAATGTATTTGACTGCATTCAAAGGCTATGAATTAGCTGATAAGATTAATATTCCTCTTCTGGTTTGCACTTAGATCTCAGTGTTAAGAAGTCACATGACAGATTGTATGAAAACGTGGCTTTAGTCAAACATTTTTGGCTTAAAACCTTGAGATTGCCACTTATTTAAACATTTGAACTCTAACTTTAGAGAAATTAAGCATATAGTACTGCCAATTTTATTTCTACAAGGTGATAGTATTACTTCATAAGGTTACTGTAAAGAATTAATGAAATTATGCATATACATATGCTGTTTATTGGTATATGAACATATTTTATTATTTTAAAATACATAAAACTTTTATTACTAATAAAGTTTAATTTGAGAATTCTAAAATATATTTGGATCCATTTTCATATTTTTCATTTGTTTAAATATTATTCGGCAAATCAGAAATCGGATGATCCCACAGAGAGACTGAGATTGAATGACTGTTCAGGGTGTTCCTCAGTCTTCATCTTGGGATATCAGCCAAGACAGACTAGACTCTTCTTAACAATATTCTCTCCAAGTAGTAATTTTGCACTGAATTAAATTTCCCTTAGAAATATGTTTTTAATTTACTTCTCTTTTACGTTTTAGTAGAAATTCCCAATTAGTCAAAGAGAAAGCAAGAAGGAATAAATTTCATGACTGAAAGAGAAAGTTATGAGGACATAATTAATCTTTAGGATTATAAGTAACAAGTAAAAATTGTTTTAATATGTAGTCTGATGTGCTATTTCAACACATCAAGATCCAATGAGAATGATATGGCAAGTGCATGAATAGTTATGTACCTCAGATTTACCATTAGGACAGACCTAAGAGTTGACCTCATTGGTACACTCTCAAGTCTATTGAAAAGTAAAAGTATTAGTCCCTCAGTTGTGCCTGACTCTTCACACCCCCATGGACTGTAACCCATCAGACTCTTCTAACCAGGGAATTCTCCAGGCAAGAGTACTAGAGTAGGTAGCCATTCCTTTCATCAGTAGATCTTACAGACTCAGGCATCAAACCCAGGTCTCCTACATTACAGGCAGATTCCTTACTGTCTGAGCCACCACAGAAGCTTGGAAAGGAACACTAATATACACTTCTCCCTCCACGCTGACTCTCTTAGCTTTAGAAGTGGCTGCTTGTAGGTTTTAATAAATTTGTGTTGATTAACCTTCATTCTTGTTCTCTGAGTCACAAAAGAACCCACAATTTCTGCTAATGGAAAACTAACTTCTGGTTTTAATTGTATTTCAACTGGAAGTGAACTAGTCAAGGAAAATACAGAAGCATAATGTCCAAATACTTCAGAGAAAGAAAGAATACAGTGCTGTATAATCAAATAGTTAGTCATAAAAGACAAGAAATACAAATTTAGTTTGGAATGAGAAAGTCATTTTTGTCCCAAGAGAGAGTTCATATTGAAGATAATCAATTTGGGGCTATATTTCTATCGCTGATCTATTCCTATCTCAGAGTAATGTGTTTTTATCATATATAAAACAGACGTCAAAGCTCTCAGAAAATATTAAATGGGATCTAAAAATAAAATAAAATAGCTACAATAATGACTCTGCTTAAAATGTATATTTTAAACTAAACCAAGCATGCAAAATTTTACCTGACATTTAAGTTCCCTGGATATTTAGGAGAGAAAAATTACTGTTTCAATGGAAATAATTTTCCCAATGGAGAGTGAAAAGTTCTATTTATCTTATCAGGTCTAAGTTCTTAGTGTTTGATTAGAATTACCAACAGACCACTGCTCTACACCTGATGCCTGCAGTAATTTTAAGCCCTCTTCTCTTTTGGCCCAGATAACCTAGTTTAAGTAGGTTTTTTCTTTTTCTTTTCTTTTTTTTTAATACAAGCTCTCCGAGTCTTTCCTATTAGATCAGTTGTGCCCCCCACATTACACTAATCCTGGGCTCTTCAGAAAACAAGTGTACATGGTTTTTGCAGGTGTCATATTTATGACAAAGGGAAAGAGCAACACGTAGAAACTTCTAAAGATAGATAGATTGGAAATGTGCTCTGAAGCGGAAAAGTGAAGAGGGAATAAAAATAATAGCGTTTCCAGAGGAAGTGACCTTGCTTGATTGGATTTGCACAGGGTTCCCACCAAACTAACGCACTGAATGCCCCCAAGCCCATCTCGCACCTGCAGTCCTCAAGCTGGTTCTCTTGTGCTAACTTTGTGTTGTTACCCAGCTGGATTACATCATTGGATGTAATCATAATGCCTTACTTGTTCGGGAGCTGGGGCTGATCATTTTGTTCCCCTAATAAGCTTATTATCTATTTCTATTGGTAGTTCTTTTCCAATTGCTCAGAATGGTATTCCACGTCCAGTACAAGCTCCTTCTGCCTCCAGCCCAATCTCCTGGTCTCAGATTATAAACTCCACAGTCCATTTTCAATATGGAATAATCAGGTGGAAGCATCTCACCAACATTGGGCCAAATATATTATTGTACACCTTTGCCTGGCCAGTTTGCTCCCTTCTTGGTGTTTTGTTAGTTGATGTGCTTATTTTGTTTTTAACTTGGAACAGGAAAGAAGATCATTCATAATTCATGTTTTATAGCAAATCTAAGAAATGTGAATTTGGAATCCATCTCCTAGTTGAAGTGGCTAATCCCAGATAATAAAACTGACATGCAGAGAGAAGAGAGAGAGAAACAAGTGTGAGAGACAGGTGAGGATGAGTTTTAGAGTGAAGTGTTTGCAATCTCAGTTTTAACTACGTATGAGGTCCAACTATATCCCTGAACCCCTGTGATTTTTTTTGTTAGATTTATGTTAGATATTATATTCTTTTTGGTATAAAGTTGTCAAAACTGGCTTCCGTACTAGAAAGTAAAAAATAGCAAACTAATATGTCAATGTCACTCTTTAAAGATACAGGATACCCCTTTTATTGGTCTTTTATGTATGTGAAGTAAAAGTGAAAGTAATTCAGTCGTGTCCAAATCTGCGACCCTATGGACTATACAGTCCATGGAATTCTCCAGGCCATAATACTGAAGTGGGTAGTGTTTCCCTTCTCCAAGGGATCTTCCCAACACAGGGATCAAACGCAGGTCTCCCACATTGCAGGCGATTCTTTACCAGCTGAGCCACCAGGTAAGCCCAAGAATATTGGAGTGAGTAATTTCAAATCCTTGGGAGAAGTTACTATACTTTATATTTTCTTAGTTCCTTGTAGTACCGCCACAACCAAAAGAACTCAATGAACACTTATTGACTAACCTAAAAAAACACGTTGGTAAGGTGGCTTCTAGTTTCTTGAAATTTGTTTTGTCACTCTAATCAAATTTTGGCACTAGCGTTAGCAAGATAAGGGGAAAATGCCATAATTTATCTTGTCTTCATTAAAAATCAATGTATTTGGCATTTGGACAGAGCATACACTTCTGTGCACAGAGATTATAAAGACCAACTCTTCCATCTTTCAGATTTAAAAAAAAAAAATTAAGATCCAATAAGATTAAGAAATTGCTTTGATGCATGTAGATACGGTCAGAATAAGGACAAAAAAATGCAGGTCACCTAAACTTGAATTTCTCTGAATCAGATCTCTAAACCTCTCTTAACAGCTAAAATGAGGTATTAAAATGAACTACTATGGAGTTCTATCAAAAAGGATTTTTCAGATGTGTTTTCATTCCTGATATATATTTAGGTTGGTCAAGTATATTGCCATAAATCAGATAAAAGAAGCCAGTAATTTATGTAATTTTGTATTTCCTACACAAAAATATCTTTGGTGTATATGCATCTAAAGATCTTGTATTTCATTTCTTGTTGTTGTTGTTCAGTTGCTCAGTCATGTCCAACTCTTTGTGACCCCATGGACTGCAGCACGCCAAACATCCCTGTCCTTTACCATCTCCTGGAGCTTGCTCTAACTCATTTCTATTGAGTCAGTAGGTGCCCTTCAACCATCTCATCCTCTGTAGTCTCCTCCTCCTCCTGCCTTCAATCTTTTCCAGCATCATGGTCTTTTCCAGTGAATTTTATTCCTTTATCTTATAGGAAGCTTTATTTACTAAATGAAATCAGTTCAGTTCAGTCATTCAGTCATGTCTGACTCTTTGTGACCCCATGGACTGAAGCACACCAGGCTTCCCTGTCTATCACCAACTCCTGGAGCCTGCTCAAACTCATGTCCATCAAGTCGATGATGCCATCCAATCATCTCAAACTCTGGCGTCCCCATCTCCTCCTGCCTTCAATCTTTCCCAGCATCAGTGTCTATGGAAGTGAGTCAGTTCTTTGCTATATCAAATGAGACTAAAGTAATATCAATGGTGGTAATAAAACCAGAAAAATCAAAACAAGAGAAAACACAAGTCCACTCTCTTAGCTTTTTCCTATTGTTATTTCTTTGGAATAGAATCATATATTCAAGTTCCTATCTATCAAGTCAAAGTATTAAGTCATATTGATCACTCTTGCTAGGGTAAAAAGACTATCTCTGATTGCACACCTGGCCTTCTACAAGTCAAATGTTCCTTTTTATGGCATTTCAGAATATGTGAAGTATGCACAAAATTGATAGTTTGATATTCTAATTTGCATATCAAAATAAAGCTTTTTATTTACTTCTTTGATGGCAATTGCATCATCTGAAATCAGAAATAAAATTTCAGGGCTTGAAAGTGTTTCTGATAATCTGAATTCTTTTTCCTTCCAAAGGCAGTAAGAAGTTGGAAAGGACTAGATATTCCAAACATTTGTTGTTAAGTTAAAAATAGGAAAGTCAACAAAACACTCAAACTTCTAGGTAGATGAGAGTCTATTCTATTTTGTCTTTCACCATCAGGAGGTCAATTACCCTTGGCTGTGTTTCTTCACAGGTGTTTTATAGATTTCTCTAAGAAATCCTTTCTTAATCTGAATTTTACTTATTCTTCTCAATATCCTATTCTGACCTACTTAAGATTTATGAATACTTAAAAATCTCTTGCTCATTCATTTGAAATTGTTGTTGAAAACACCATTGAATCTCTATATAGACTTACTGTAGATGTGGAGTTAATATTATTTAAAGATGAAATGGGAATATATTATGTTGACTGAAATGTTTGTTCAAGTTTTACTGTGGGATCTTATGTAAAAGCCTGAATAAACATTTTTACAAACTTTATATATATATATATATATATATGTAAATAAGTATACATATATAACTCATATATATGCACATATATATTTTATTTTTAACTTATGGATGCATCAAACCTAGTACAATTATTAGTTATGTGAAAGAAATGCTTAGGAGACAAACTATGAACACCAATAGTTAGGGACTTCCTTGACAGTCCAGTGGTTAAGATTCTGTGCTTCCAATGCGGGGGGTAAAGGTTCAATCCCTGGTCTTGTTGTAGAAACCAGTTCTTGAGAAACCAAGCACCACACTCGGATAGTTGGAGAACTCCAGTTTATTACTCCAGAGGGCCTGAAGAGTTAACACTCCAAGCTCTGAGCCCCAAACAAAGGGGTTACAGAGTTTTTATACATGGACAGACATGATTAAGCGGGTTTGTGGGTTGGCAGGGGCTGGGAAATTGCAAAGAGCAGAACAAGGGTGAGTGAAACAAACTCCAGTTCCTAGTACTGTGAGTCCCCACATTCTGAGGCACACATGATCCAGACTTTGCAAGGAGCAAGGTGAGTTACAGAGGCAGGAGGAGCAGAAGGTTATGTAAAATTTAAAATTTTCCTCTTCAGTCTGGGAACTAAGATCCCACATGCCATGTGGTATGGCCAAATAGTAAATAGATATCAGAGCTGAAAAAAATTTTAAGTGATGATTTTAAAAATAGGAAAATTTATTTAATGGAATATCATTTAACTTTTAATATTTATAAACCTACTTGAGATAATGTGATGGGATTAAAAAATAATGTTTATTTGAGATCAATGGATTTGTCTGAGTTCTGACATTTTAAGCATTGTGATTTTCTGAGACTTACTGGTCCAGAATGTAAATTTTAGCAAATAATAATTGTGACCTTGCAGTTTTTTTATTGAGATACAAAGTTTCTTAGCTGCCACAGTGGTAAAGAATCCACCTGTCAATGCAAGAGATGCAAGATCCATCCCTGGGTTGGGAAGATCCGCTGGAGTAGGAAACAGCAACCCACTCCAGTATTCTTGCCTGGAAAATCCCATGGACAGAGGAGCCTGGCAGGCTACAGTCCAAGGGGTTGCAAAGAGTCAGACACAACTGAGCACACACACAAAGTTTAAAAAGCTCCTGATGAGTGATAATATGCTATAAATACATCACTTGCTTTTATATGAAAGAGTCCATAACATGTAGTGTTTGCATATAGAATATATGACAGTAAGATTATGGTTATTCATTTAATACTGTAATTGAATGCTACTTTTGGATAAATTGAAATTAAAGGTTAAAAACTTATATTTGGAGTTGTTTTGTATTTTTCTACTTCTTTGTTATCTAGTAATTTTTAATTAGATGACAGACATTATGAATTTATGTTGTTGAATGCTGGATTTTTTGGTATTCTTATAAGTGATTAATGTTTCCTGGCAGGCAGTTAAATTACTTGCAGATTACTATGATCTTTTAACCTCCTTTACATTATTTTAGGGCAAGTCTTAGGGCGGCCTTTATTCTAGGACTGATAAAATGCTTTGCACAAGGCTTTGCCCTTCCAAGATAGCTAGTCAAGGTAGGAGATAAAACAATTCTCAGTCTTACATAGTTGCTGGGAATTTTCTACCTTACAGAACCAGATTGATTTTTCTTTCCTCAGAAGTTATGCTTGTCTCATGAGGTCTCACCTGTACATGCATAGATGACTATTACTCCAAAGACTCAGAGGAACCACTTCGAGGATTTCTATAGCTCTTTTTCTCTCTTTCCTTTTCTGTTAGGTATTGTATAGTATAAATTCAAGCTATCTTGACCTCTACAAACTCCAGTTTCTGTCTGTTCAACTAGTGTAAGTACAACTAGACTCAAACCTGGAATTCAATTTCTTTTAATTAATGACAAGATTGTAATACCAGATAATTGAATTATAAATACATTGGCTTATTTTAATGTAATATTTTTAAACAGATAAAATTTAATATATTAATTTAAAAATAATAGATACATAAAAATTTTTTCTTTATGTTAGGAATAAATATTTCAAAGGTACTGGAGTACTTCTTTGCATGACATTTCAAGAACACGACAGAACAGAAAAACTGCTCAGAAAAAGAGTGGTGTGTGCCTGGCTAGTCACTTCAGTCCTGTTTGATTCTTTCCGATCGTATGGACTCTAGCCCACCAGGCTCCCCTGTGGGATTCTGTGAGAATCCTCTGTGAGAATCCATGGGGATTCTCCAGGCAAGAATACTGGAGTGGGTTGCCATTCCCTCCTCCAAGGGATCTTTTGATGACATTTGAGAAATAATATTTTATTGCATATTTGGAAATCATTTTTAAATAAATGAATATAAAATTAGGGATCAATAGCAAAATAAGATTTTTCTAAATTGATAAATCATGCTTAATTCATTTCTATGTAAATTTATTTTGGAATTAAAATATATTTTTGGAAATCTTACGGTATTACCAACCTATACATTATCAGATTTGAATTTAATGCCACCACTTATCATCTACATATAGGTTTTTTTTTTCTCCTTCTATTTGAGATTCCTGAAGTTCCTATGGAATTAAGTAAGTGCTAAAATACTAATTCAATAATTAACATGGCTTCCTCACTATTCTATTGAGATTTCCCTGATGGTTCAGCAGGTAAAGAATCCTCCTGCAATGCAGGAGATGTGGGTTCAATCCCTTGGTCAAGTAGATCCCCTGGAGGAAGAAAAGGCAACCCACTCCAGTATTCTTGCCTGGAAAATACCATGGACAGAGGAGCCTGACGGGCTCCAACAGGTTGCAAAGAGTCAGAGTGACTGAGCATGCACGTTGGTTGGCTAACTCACCATTTTATTGTCAGCAAAAAAGTTAAGCATATCTTATATTCTATGCAATGTGATAAACAATAAGGATATGATGGTGATTCATCACTGAAAAGTTCACAGTCCAGACTAAGATTCAGAAAAGTAAATAGGTAAATAAAATTGAGCATCTCACTGTTGGGATACAGCAAAAAAAAAAGAAAAAAAGAGCAATTTAATTAATAGCTTTGGAGAGGGGACTGGATAATATAGTGTTCTTAGAGGTAAACTGAAAGTGGAATTTCAAAGAATGAATTCTATATATATATATAATTACTAATATTGCTACCTGGAGAAGTCAATTCTAACTCCATGTTCCAACTGTATCTTTCACCTGCTTTCCATTGCTTTTGTTATTATAAGCATACATAATGGCTTGCCTCAGAGAATTCTGGCCTTCTACCTGTAAAGTGAAGTGAAGTCTCAGTCGTGTCCAACTCTTTGCGACCCCATGGATTGTAGCCCACCAGGATCCTCCATCCATGGAATTTTGTAGGCAAGAGTACTGGAGTGGGTTGCCATTTCCTTCTCCAGGGGATTTTCCCGACCCGGGGATCAAACCCAGGTCTCTGGCATTGCAGGTAGACACTTTACCGTCTGAGCCACCAGGGAACCCCAGAATCCTGGCCTTCTACCTGACTGTTAAACTAAAGTGCCTTTGTTCAGAACACTCTCCACCTGTAGATGGCAGGAAGAATGAAAATAACACACCCCTCTGCCTGAGGCTTGCCATTCTAGGAGATATTTGCAAGATTAATGGCCTTTTTGTTTCCTCACCTCCCTCCACCTCTATTCCGTAAAAGAACCTGGCATCCAGAACTAAGTAAAATGGTTATTTTGAGACATTAATCTGCTGTCTTCTTGGTCAGCCAGCTCTCTGAATATAGTTGTTATTCCTTGCCTCAGTACCTCCTCTCTTGGATTCATTGGCCTCTTGAGCAGTGAGCAGAGTCAGTAACACAGGGAGAGAAACTGCAGTCAGTAACATAGAGAAGCTCTCTATAGGTAGAACTCTACAAGAAGATATCTATCTATATAGATATAGATAGATATAGATATAGATATATGATTGTGTTTACTAAAGTGATAATACAGATACACAGGGTAGGGCTTCCCTGGTGACTCAGGGGTAAAGAATCCATTTGCCAATGCAGGAAACATGGATTCAATCACTGGTCCAGGAAGATCCCACATGCGGCAGAACAACTAAGCCTGTGTGCCATAACCACTGAACCTGTGCGCTAAAGCCTGTGGGACACAACTACTGATGCCCCAACACTTTAAAGTCGATGCTCAGCGACAAGAGAAGCTTCCACAAAGAGAAGTCCATGCATCTCAACTAGAGAGTAGCCCCTACTCACTGCAGCTAGAGAAAAGCCCACACAATGATGAAGACCAAACAGTCAAATAAATAAATAAAATTTGTTAAAAGATACATAACGTAAAGCGGTAAACAAAATTATGTCACTGATGCAATGAACATGAACTTGGGCAAACTCCAGGAGATGGTGAGGGACAGGGAGGCCTGGAGAGCTGCAGTCCATGGTGTTGCAAAGAGTCGGACATGACTGGTACAACAACAACAAAGAATCCTTTAGAAATCAGTGCCTCACTTTCAGTGTCCCAGACTTAGAAATTGATTTAATTCTTAGTGTGGTGGTTCTGCTCATTGCAACTTCTTTATAGTCACAATAAAGAATATGTTGTGAGTCGGACACGACTGAGCGACTGAACTGAACTGATAGAGGTGGAAACTAAAAATAAAAGTCTTTTTATCAAAACATCGGAGCCAGTGACAAGTCTGTAAGCATCATTCAGAATTAATGAATCTCATTAAGGTTAATCCAAGTTTGTTTTCTTGACTGAGTCAGGTAAAGAAAATGTAGAATTGTATCCAGAAGTCTGAATAAATGATTATAAATTATAAATAACTAAATACTTCAATGAGTAAAAAGGATAACACAACAAATTGACATAAGACATATTCAAGAATTTCCTCTTTTCTGCAAAGTTTTCTTTTTAGTTTTGAGAGGTATACATGAGCTCTTAGTTCACAGGATATGAACATTTAAATGTCTTTATTCACAAAACACAATAAAATGTATTGTCCAAAGTGTGAGTCAACTTTGGCATGTATGAATGGCTTTATTCTGCTTTCATGCAGTGGATGAATTGTAGGTTATATAATTCTAAGTGTCAAACAGGATGAGTGTATGTGTATTGGGGGGAAAAGCAATGACAAAGGGATCAAATCCACTGAGAACTCTTCAGTTCAGTTCAGTTCAGTTCAGTCGCTCAGTCGTGTCCAACTCTCTGCAACCCCATGAATCACAGCACGCCAGGCCTCCCTGTCCATCACCAACTCCCAGAGTTCACTCAAACCCATGTCCATCGAGTCAGCGATGCCATCCATCCATCCCATCCTCTGTCATCCCCGTCTCCTCCCGCCCCCAAATCCCTCCCAGCATCAGAGTCTTTTCCAGTGAGTCAATGAGATCTCAAAGCACAGACTGTATTGACATTCAGTTGTCTCGTCTAGGATTTCTTACTGAGCAGGTAGGTGACCTGAAAATGTTCACTTAATCTACTTGGAACTATGCTGCCTCATCTGAAAACCAAGGGGGAATATTACATGAACTCTGTGTTTTAGATGTGCTCTAAAATTCTATGAGGTAACAATTTTTATTGCCTGATGAATGAATATATGATTATTGCTCATAAAAGTACTGTGAGAGATAACATTGAATATTTTTATATCTCTAATTAATGCCCTAAATATCTTGAGATATATTGAGGAAGACTCTCAAAGTGTAAGGATATAAAACACGTTTTTGACAAATGAGAACACAGGAGATTCTAAGTTGTATCACACCTAATATAGGAGACATTCTGAGACTTAATTACAATGATTTACCCAGCAAGAAGGGAAATAACAGAAATCTTTTACAACCCACTAGTCACTAACAAGACAGAAGTTTACAAATAGCTGCCAATAAATATAATCATAAATTTAACAGCACATAATCTTTTCTTCCCTCTGTCTTAAGGAAACAGGAGATAACTTGGAGTTAATTCAAGTTTAATTTCAAAAATAGTTTAAGTATCCTTCTTATTGCTGATGCCAGCTTTTAGCAACTTAAGTATTTTGTTGAAAATCACATGCAAATAAAAAGGGGGGCAGTCCTAAACCAAAAAAGAAGCCCTGTTAATGGCTTCTTGAAAAATACAACAAAGGCCTAGATGCTGAATCTACAGCTGCAGTTAACACTCCATCACTGAGTGATGATGGACAATACTAGTACTGTACAGATCCAGGCTAAATTAATGCTGTTGGGTTTTGTTTCTAAAGACAAAAAAAAAAAGTGTATGAAACAACTTCAGTTCTCACTAAGCCGAATCTGTGATTCCCATCTGTTCAGATTTTATGCTTTAAGAAGAAAAAAGAAATTAACCTCAAAAACAAAGCTCTTTCATCCTAATACTATTAAGATATTCAGCAGGAGAAGAAGATAAAATCCTTGAAATTTTTTTCAACTTTAGCAACTTTAAATGGTGAGGCTACCATTGTTTTGCATTATCCAGGGCAACTTGCTCTTCTAAGGAAGCATGCAAATGAAGCACTGAGCTAGTCCTATAGAAAGGGATGGCATCTCTCTTTTGTGATACAATCTGAGTAGTTAACTACACATTTTTAAGGGTTATAGTTAAGAATCCTGCTTAGTTCTCTCATTTCACTAAAGAAAAACAGGTGATCTGTAAGAAACTGTAAAGTAGAAATGTCACATTATTTTTTTTTCTCTTAATTTTTAAGTAACTTTTAAAAAGATAAATGTCCATCAAAATTTTTTACTGCTTCTCTTTCTTAGCAGAAAAGAGATCTGATATAAACACAAAATGCTATTGCCTAATGAAATGCTTACTAGAGAATAACTAATTGGGTTAAAATAGCTTAATTATAGGCCTGATTAAATTTTTCAGTCCATGTTTGTATTAGCTTCCTGGGTGCAATAAGTATCACATTTCTTTAGCATTTATGATGTTTGTGAATAATCTGCTCCATAATTTAAAATGCAGTCAACAAAGCATTGTTCATTTTTAGGAGAAAGCTTTAGATAGTATAATTTCTCAGAATTAAAATTTACTTTATCATTATTGATTATGATAATCTTACATGTTCCAGTAAGGCTTTAAAATAAATGATATACTGATGACCTTGTACTTTATTAAATACAATTTATTTTAGGGTACTCAATTGATACTAATCTAGGTATAAGGACTTACAATCTTATTGTTCCTATTATCATGACAGATACATTTCCTTCACAAATGAAACTACAAAAGGGAGAATGAAGGCCTAAATATTCAATATTGAGTACCAGGAACTGTGTAAAGGAAGAATCAGAAAACACCTGTAATGGATTAAGGCAACCTATGCAGGCTCATTAAAAAATGTGTTGAGTACCCTGATCGTCCTTCTTCATGCTAGTAAACAGAACAATTATGACATTCTGTGATACGAATGAAATGAGAGAATTTCTCTTGTAAGTTGTTTCCAAGTCCTTATTCTATAGTGTTTTCTTTATAATAATGATAGCAGCTAACTCTTAGTGAGGACTTACTCTATGGCAGACACTACATGAAGTTCTTTAGTATTGTCTACTACATGTTATCCAGTTTAATTTTTTTGCAATTTTCTTATATCCTCATTCTTTACATTTGAGAAATAAAAAGCACAGAGAGGCTAATCACATGCTCAGTCATACTACTAGTAAGTAATGAACTGGGATTCAGACCAAGACTATATGGCATTTGATGTCTATCCAAGGATAACAGAGTGGTTGAAGATTTAGTTCAAAAGCTTTTTCATTAAACAGAGGGAAAAAAAATCAGAAACCTTTAAGTACATGCTATTTATTCCTCAATTCTCTTTTTAGCTGGTACTCAGATCATGTAAAGATTGGAGTCATCAGTCTTGAAAATTCCTCAAAGTGAAAAAAAAAAAAACCACCTCATTGTTTTTCTACAGTTTTGTTTAGGTAAGTTTCATCAACTATACAGGATCAATGAGAAACTGAAAACTAATATTTGAAGACAGCTACTATGGAAGTCTTCTGTTTGGGGAAAAACTCAATGAATTTGTTACTCATTAAATATTTACATTTTGCTCCAAGGCAATTTAATATGTAACAAATGTAAGCAAGGAAAAAGTTATGTACTTATGTTACGCATTATGATTCTTAAAATAGAACATAGGGTTGTTTGTAAAAGAGCAAAAATAAATAATTCAAAAAACAAAACAAATAAAAGAAACTAAACTTACCTATTGCCAAAAATATTACCTATAGATGTGGTTTAATGTGGAACATTTGCAGTTTTGCTGCTTCACCTTAGTGGCATTCTCTGTGGGTTCAATATGCTTAATGATAAAAATATATCACATCTCAGTTTTTCTTTAGAATTTAGAGACAGCTTCTGCATTCATGATTTCACTTGGTAAGATGAAATAACAACCATGCTCTCTTATTTTCAGGTAAACAGGTATCAGATGGAGTTTTTCAATAAAAACCCTAGAGAAATTCTTTATTACAATATCTTTTCAACATCAGAGTTTCCTTTCTGATGGTTGAAGAGTCGGGATAAAGTTGAATCTATGGAAGGCTAATAGGATGACAGCCCACAAGATGGAGTGATGAGAGTGAAGTCAGAACAACATTTAGAAGAAAATTAGAGGAAAAACAGGGAGGGTTTTAAACATGTCGAGATTGATCATTGCATATCTTTCTCCAATTTTCCAAAAGGTTGTTAAAAGTGCAAACTATTATCTGAAAATTGTAAGAATAAAGTCATAGACATAGATTTAAGAATTGTTCTTTTAGTGGGACTAATTTCAAATGAAACTGGAGCAAAATAATAGCCTAGAACACAGAATCATAAAGAGACAGGAAAGTAGAGGATGAAGGGTCAAAAACTAAACCTCAGAATTAAGGCAAAGAAAACATTGTTTTACATTTGTAAAGCACTTCAATAAATATGCAATCTTTTCATTGTTCTCTTTGTTTAAGAAAGAAGGCAGCACTACTATTATCACTTTGATTCTGTGACCCATTTGTTACCAGTTACATTATAATTTTATATTTCCCAGACATAATAGTTTATTTTATTTCTATATTTAAAATATTTGCCTGTTGTACAGAAAACTTTGTCAAAATATAAAATCTTGATGGGCAGTACCAGAACATGGTGCCTTTGACCTATAACTGTTCTCTGTAAGCTGTACACTCACTCTCCATTAAAATTATTCTTATGGATGATTTTTCATAGTATCTCATACATTATTTCACTTCCTTTATACCACTAGCTCAGGGGTTCTTCTACTTATATTTTTAGCTATGAATATAAATTTTATCGTGCCTGTACCATGTTGCAATCTCAAAACTAGACATTGGTATATTGAAATAGTATTGTGGGAAATAAACATATGATGGAAGAACATTGGTGTGTGAAAAATCAGGAATGGTTCTGCAACTAAGTTAATGCAATAAAAGCTGCCCTTTATCATTCCCTTGGATAAATAAAACATTTTGTTTGAGGCACATAGGCAATTTGGAATTAGGGGCAAAGCTATATCCATGAGAGGATTTATGAGCTTAGATGTGTCCTGAAAGATAAAAACATAATAAGAAGGCCACCATCCCAAGAGAAAGAACACTAGATTAGAAAACAGCATAAATATTTGTTCAGACTCTGCCATTAGTAATATGGCAAGTAACTTGACCTCTTTGAGCTAAGTCTTCATCTCCTACAGAATGAGATTAAACTATCTTTGTGAATCTTTCCTTTTACCATCATTTCTAGTAAGCTACAATTTTTCCACACAGCAGAGTATTTATTCAATTGCAGGATAAAAAATACAGTCTATGTAAACAGCTGTCACCAAAATTCATCTTAGGTAGAGAACTGTATTGTTTGGGGAATATATTGATCACTGATTATAAAAGATAAGACCCTAAGAATTACAATTATGAATGACATAGATCTAATTAAGACAGAAGAAAACATTGCTTGTGGCATCTTGAGAGAAAAGGAAACAAGGAAGACAGCAAAAGAGCACTTATATTTTGAGATGAATTTCTTCCAAGTTAAGCCATGGTAAAGCCCACTAGAATCACGAAATACTTCATGTGTAGATTGCTTATAGAATAGATGAAGCAGTCAAATTGTAAATCCCTATGCCAATGGAGAGAAATGGAGACACAATCCTGAAGCAGCCTGGAGCACACAATCAGAAAGAAGCAAAAGATAGTAAGCTTCTGAAATTTGCAGAAACTGTGGGGAAGGCTTTGAAATCCACCACAGATGGAGGAATTGGAACTCAGGCCAAGCCAAACAAAATCTTCAAAAGTAAGAAATCCTGATATGACATCTGCCTTACAATTCCAAACTGTGAGTGGCATCACTGCCCTGCTTGAAACCTCCTCTTGTCTCCGTTACCCTGGGAATAACAACAAAAATTACTGGCATAAATTATCAAACTATACTCCAGTTAAACCCTATCTACCAAACAAGATCACTGCTCATAGTTTCCTAGCTACTGAAGTTCCATGAGTGAGTCAAACTGTATAAACCCTGAACCTAATATTTCATCTTTTTTTTTTACCAGAAATTTTACCCTTCCCCATTTCCATTTGCTTCAATAACAACACTTCAGCTTAAATTTTTTCCTCCAATTAGGCTTTCCAGATTCCCTAGACTAGACTAGATTTAATGTCCATGTTTTATACCGTCTCCAAACATTTTCTGGATCTTACCCTCTCATACCACTTGTCATATTTGATTTTAAGTTCATGTCTATATTGTTAATTTTTCGTTCCTAATACTTAGCATAGTGCCTTGAATATGATGGGAGCTAATGTACTTCCACTAACTGATGTACTAATAAGTTAGTACAAAATCACTGCTTTGTTACAAAAAATAATAATTGCAGGTTCTAAGACAGGTTTGTAATAATAGTCCCTAGGAGTTCAGAGTTATACTATAGCAGCCCCATTCGTCAGTCATGGAGCAATCATATTTTTTAAAGAATAAAAGCAATAGGAATTATACCACCTGCAAACGTCAGTCATCTGAAGAGTATAGACTCTCCTTTTAATCTGTTATCCTTTACCTGTTAATGTCATTGATCTGGTCATTACCCAGAAATGATTCAAACAGTCCACTTTCTGTTCATCCATTCTCTAGTTCATTTGGGCTAGATGGCTTGCTCAGTTCCTCCAGGTTTTTTCCTTCCCAATCAGGAAAACTGAAGAAACATTACAACTGGTCTGCCTGTTCCCTTAAAATCTATTTCACACCCAAAAGCCACAATGATCAATTTAAAACATAAATTTAATCTGGCTAGGCTCTCAGTTAAACCCTTGAAAGCATTATACTTAGGAAACAGCAAGTCAAAAGGCTTAATATGATTTACAATTCCCTGCATGATCTTCTTCTTACTTTTCAGAACTCACATCATTCATTTATTTGACAAATATTTATGAGTGCAAAATAAGCTAGGCGCTATTATAAGGTGCTGGGGATGCAGAGTTCCCACCCTCACAGAGTGTGCATTGCTGGTCAGATGAACTAAGTCTCTTCATACCACCTGCCAACCCACTATCTTCTCTCTGGATTCCATCCAGTTAAAATTGTCATTGGTAAATCACTGGTGAACATCATGTTGAAAAGTCAAGTGGCATATTTTTAACCCTCATCTAACTTATTGTCTCTAAAACCTATGACACATTGTCCACTCAGTCCTCTATAAAACTTGTATGCCATGATTTTCCCCTGCTTGAAAAGGGGCACCTATAACAATTCACCTTCAACTCTACCTAAGTGGAAGATGAAAAACAGATGGGAAGGAGACAGAAACCCTGAGAAACTTTAATATTTAAATGAATGAATGAAAAAAAAAAAATTACCAGTTGCCTGAGCCCCTAGATCAGATCAGTTTACTCTATTATACACGCTATATACTCAAGTGCAGCAGGACACTGTACTACTTCTCCATGAAAATTTTCAGAGTGACTTATTTGTGTAATTACTTATTTAATGTTTATCTTAGCCATTAAACCCATTTTCCTATTAAACCTCTAAATACTGTTAATCTTGTTCCCTGCTGAGTCCTCAGAGTTAACTTGACTCTGACTCATAGTAAACATTCAACATCATAGAATAAATGAATATACAATTCTACATTCATCTACATACTCACTCATCTACATAATTTTCAATGTGTAGCTGTGGCGATTGTGTGTATAAAACCCTGGTGATGAGAAAGTAGATTAATGCCCCTAGTTATTAACAATAAATCAATGTACTGATGTCGGAGGAGCTTGTAAAAAGGTTGTGACCTCCGGATGACCCAACAGCTGGACCGGAGCAATCGAGGTGCCTCATACCCTCTCCTGGCCTTGGAATGTACCTTCTACCCACCCTTTTCACAGTGGGAATGGGTTTCAAGGATGCAGCTTTGAGAGGGTAAGCCATTGTTGAGACTATCTGGACAGTATTTGTGATTAAACCACTTTAAGAACTCTATATAAACTTGTAAAATTCAGTAGGGGGGAGAGTAGGAGTGGTTGCTGACATCTACTTGTCTTGCAATCACCCAAGCATTGTTTATAAATTTCCAGTCTTATTAAACCCACTACCTACCAGTCTGGAGTTGTCTGTCTGCCTTTCTTCAGACTCTCTTTGCCCTCTCTATATAGAGTCCAATTTCCGTTTTCACCTAGGAGACTCCCAAGGTTGCAACTGAAGGTGAACACTATTTATAACAACTGAAACTGAAAACTATTCATAAATTATAGTTAATCCCAAAGCATTATAGTCTTTACTATTAAAAAAATCATTGATAAAAGATTTAAATATTTCTGTTATTTTATTGTTCTAATTAAACTTCCTAATTAAACCCTAAATTAACAAAGAAAAACAAAAGAAAAACCAGATACCAAAAAAAGAAAAAGAAAAATTGTAGCATGAGAGTATGTAGAAGAGAAATGAAGCTAAAAATTGAGAAAATTAAAGACTGATATAAAGATAAAATTTTTATTCTCATCTTCCTCTTAGTGTAAGAGGTATTTCTTTGCTTTACTTATTTTGTCTAATCCTAAATTCACTGGATGTTCTTGTAACAAGTAATGTGAATCAAGAAAAAAATGTACCAAGCAACAACTGGAGTAGACTTTTGTACAGCCTGCTTGTTTGTTAGTAATACCACCTAATTCGAGATTCTCAGATACAATTACTCAAACATAGAAATATTTTCAGTCACCATAATTTTTAAAATGGTCTACCAAATTCTTTTCATGACATTGTTTCTTTCATTTTTAGTTTGAAGTTTTATTTTTAAAGATAGTATTGAAAATGAAAAATTGTACTAATATACATGCTATGTCAACTACGCCAGCATACATATATTTCAGATTTCTCTTATCAAACTTCAGGTTAATATAAATACAAATATTGAAATGATCACAGGAATGATATACAAATATATTCTATGGTAATAAGATATGATTCAACACAGTTTTCTAGTTCTTCATATTTTATTTCCCTTCCAGTACTCCCTAGTTGAAAATGTTATGCAGTTAAAAAAAAAAAGTAACTATATATAATGCTAATAGTTCATTGATAATATGCAATCAACTTCCTCAGCTGAGATGCTTGAAAAGACTCAAAAGATCTATATGATAGAAATAGAAAGTGAACCAAATTATTTGGAAAGATATTATGTTTCCATAACAAATTGCTTCTTTTTCATGAAAATGGCTTATATAATTTGGTATTATTTTCTCCATAAATAATAAAAAAGACATAAAGTAGTGTGGCTTTAGAGAGGTCTTGTACTCTGCAGAAACTACACACAAAATATTGTGATATAAGCCTATGAGTATTTTTCTGGAAGAACCTTACCTTTTAACCACTCCTCAGTTATTTGAGTCTTAAAAATATAAGTACAAATGATATATATTAATAGAAAAGTGCCTAGAATTCCACAGTGAAATAGATAATGAAATTAATGAGATTTCAGAAGACTTCTTACACAAGGTTATCATTATAATGCTAAAATGGGAGAAACAGTACATTTAAGATGATTTTATGTTTGAATTAACATTATTTAGACCTTCATGCACTTATAACATATGGTAAGCAATTTTTAGAACAGGAATCTATGATTTAAATAATTTTCAATATATCTGGAGAAGTCAGATTTTTAAATGATTGGACGGACTGCCACCTCATGTGCACTACTTCAGAGATATCTGATGACAAATCAACTCACTTAAATTTGTCTTATATCTTCTCTGAAATAAAGTGGAAGAAAAATAAATAACATTTAAAAATTGAACCGAAATGACCTATGGCTCCAGACACATAATGTTTCTAAAATATACCTTTTTGTGAAATGCACAAAATGGGAATGTTCTTAATATGTTATGTGTAATACAAATATGTAAGGAACACCAAGATGAGGGCATTTTGTTGCTATGTCAATAAAAGCAGCAGCATCTATCTCCTTACCTTTCAATCAAAGGACATTGGCAAGACAATGTTTTATTAGAGAAGTAGAACTTGTTAGAGAAATAGGTTATTGTTATGGACTGTAAGCCTATTAAAGTTGTAAATTTATCTTCACATATGTCATGTAAGATGCATTAGTACCCATTAGATGCAGGTATAAGCTAAACATTAATGGAACAATCATTGATATCTTTTCACCACAATATCCTCCCAGTCATGTGTGCAATGCCTCTGAACAGAGCTTTCTTCTAAATACTAGACCATCCTAAGTGATATGCAATTAAGAAATGTGCCATTCTACTGCATTAAAACACCAGCCAAATGCAGGTTATTAGCATCCATTTCCAGTATAACATTGCCAGTGAACCTGTGCAACAAGGAAGCAATCACTTACCTTATAATAATAGTTTAAAAACTGATGTCTACAATCCACGTAGTCTAACTATAAAAGCTTTCTTATAGTTCTTGGTAGTTGTCTTGACAACTCAAAAAGTGAGGTCATTCTTAAAGAGCAATGAATTTTAAGTTGGAAAGCATTGGATATGTCTTTTAATATTAATTTCCTGACCTCTACAATGGCAATAAAAATACTTATGTTGTAAGAATGATAATTATTTAAACATGTTTGTAAAAAGCAAGTGCATATAAATATGATTAACATTAACACTAATACATAATTAAAAAGTTGACTTACCAAAATAATTATTTGGTCAAATATTTAACTGGCTTTGTCCACACTCACCAATGATATTATGTTTCTCTCCTCATCTATACAAGGCATCATATATCACAGATCTCTTAAAGACATATAAATCAATTACAAAATTCTTTAAAAAGATGTTTAAAATGTCTGAATTATTGTTTCATTTAATAAGGGGAAATTACAGCTCAAACTTTCAAAAAAATAATGAGTTATGAAGAAAAAACCTTATTTTTTACTTCAGATAAAATGATTTAATCATGTTTAACGTACATAGGCCCTATCTTCTAAAGTTTACTAATCTTCTGGAATTCATTAGTCTACATGTAAAAGAGTATAAAATATCATATATACAGTGATTTAATAATAAACTATATCCTGCTCTTCAATTAAGAGTGATTTCTCAATACAGAGTGTTGACAGCTGAGATGTCACCAATAATTTTAATGGTTTCTGACTCAGACTTTAGCAGCAAAGAACAAATCACATAACTTTGCTTTGCTTTGTACGCACTTCAGCAAGTAGCAAATAACACCTGTTCAGTTGCAGAGGGCCTTGCAGATAACAAGGCCCTCTCATTTAATCCTCATATTGTAACTGTCTAGTTGTATATATAAGGAGACTCTAAGGAGGACCAGTGAGGTGAGGCTCACATGGCTTTGAGGACCACAACCAGAACTTAAATTAGATTTCAACTGGAGTTCAGAGTCCTGGACATTACCCTAAAGCTGCCCAGGTGGTTGCCGATCAATATACAAATGCCTATGTGAGTAGAAAAGCACCATTTTAAAAGTTTCTATAATTCAGGAAAAAAAAAAAGATTTGGTATCATGAGAGGAAAGAGCTAATTCATTCTGTATACACTGATGTCACGTTAAACACTGTTCTCTGTACATCTAACAGATGCAACTATCTTTGTATGATATAATTAAACTCCCTCGGAAAGAGTTCAAGACCAACCCAAATTACATTGAATTTTATAGTACGCGACTAATATTACGTTAGTGGAATCATTATGTACTATTGAAGAAAATCAGCTTGTAAGAAATTATGTTCTAACTACAATATTTTTGTATAAGAATATCAGAATTAAATTTGAAAGATATTTCTATTATTTCTAGTAATGTCCCTACGTTAGGGCTTCCCTGGTGGCTCATGTGGTAAAGGATCTCCCTGCAATGTAGGAGACCCGGCTTCGATCCCTGAGTCAGGAATATCCCCTGGACAAGGGAATGGCTCCCCACTCCAGTGTTCTTGCCTGGAGAATTACATGGACAGAAGAACCTGGTGGGCTTGTAGAGGGGGTCACAAAGAGTAGGACAGGACTGAGACACTAACACACAGTTAGGTTAAGTGCATTCCTCATTGAGAGCAGTAAAGAACAAAATGTAACACATTTTTTGCTAGCTATCTCCAGTATTTTCCCCTAAAAGCATACTTAAACTATCACTGTGGCCTTTAGTCTCTTTATTGGTGAATGGGGTAGATATCCTTGTTGAAAAGACAGCAGGTTATACATCAATGCAGCATTAATTTTAATTAGCAAATAAAATAAAATAAATGTTTGTAAATAATGCACTGAATAAATTATGAGACATTCAACATGGAATTCTACCCAGCTAAATGAAGTGGTTCTCCTTGTGTTTAATAAATAAATAAAGCAAGAAATAGAACAATGTATATGATAAAAACTCTAAAAACCATTTGTAAATCAAAGGATAACAAACATGCATGCACATATAAATACACAAAAATTTATTTAAACAAACATACCTCATTTTATTGTTCTTCACTTTTTTACACTTCATAGACATTGCAGTTTTTACAAATTGAAGATTTGTGGCAAGTCTGTAAGTGCCATTTCTTTCAACAGTATTTGCTTGCTTCATGTCTTTGTGTCACACATTGGTATTTCTCACAATATATCATAACTTGTCATTATTATTATATTTGTTTTGGTGCTTTGTGGGCCTTCCCTGGTAGCTCAGTTGGTAAAGAACCTGCCAGCAATGCTGGAGATCCCAGTTCAATTCCTGGGTAGGGAAGATCCACTGGAGTACGGATAGGCTACCCACTCCAGTATTCTTGGGCTTCCCTGGTGGCTCACATGGTAAAGAATTCACTTGCAATAAGGGAGACCTGGGTTTGATCCCTTGGTTCGGAAGATCACCTGGAGAAGGGAAAGACTACCCACCCCACTATTCTGGCCAGGAGAATACCATGGACAGAGAAGCCTGGCAGGCTATATAGTCCATGGGGTTGCAAAGAGTCCGACAGACATGATTTTCAGTTTCACTTTGGTGCTTTGTATTTAGTGATCTTTGTTGTTACTATTGCAAAAATTGACTCATAAAAGGCTCAGATGTTGGTTAGGATTTTTTAGCAATAAAATATTTTTTAATTAAAGTAAGCACATTACTTTTTAAAACATAATATATTGCAGTTAAAAGACTACAGTATAATGTAATCATTAATTTACAAGCACTGAGAAACCAAAAAAAATTTTTTTAAGTGCAGTATTTTCTTTACTGTGGTGTTTTGGAACCAAAGTCACAGTATCTCCAAGGTATGCCTATATAAATTTATATGTGTTTATTCCTGAGGTTGAAGGCAGGAGGATAAGGGCATGGGAAAGGATGAAATGGTTGGATGGCATCACTGACTCAATGGACACGAGTTTGGGTAAACTCCGGGAATTGGTGGTGGACAGGGAGGCCTGGCATGCTCCAGTCCATGGGGTCGCAAATAGTCGGACATGACTGAGTGACTGAACTGAACTGATGCCTGTTAATGGGCTTCCCTGGTGGCTCAGTGGTAAAGAAACCACCTGCCAATGTGCTAGACAAAGGTTTGATCCCTGGATTAGGAAGATCCCCTGGAGAGGGGAATGAGAGCCCATTCCAATATTCTCGCCTGGGAAATCTCATGGACAGAGGAGCCTAGTGAGATATAGTACATGGGGTTGCAAAAGAGTCGGATGTGACTTAGCAACTAAACAACAACTATAGTGCCTGTTTACATTTATATGTATACATTTATATTTTGATTTCTCTCATATATATGTATCAGTTCAGTTCAGTTCAATCGTTCAGTCGTGTCCGACTCTTTGCGACCCCATGAATCACAGCACGCCAGGCCTCCCTGTCCATCACCAAATCCCAGAGTTCACTCAAACTCATGTCCATCAAGTCAGTGATGCCATCCAGCCATCTCATTCTCTGTCGTCCCCTCCTCCTCCTGCCCCCAATCCTTCCCAGCATCAGACTCTTTTCCAGTGAGTCAGCTCGTCGCATGAGGTGGCCAAAGTATTGGAGTTTCAGCTTTAGCATCAGTCCTTCCAATGAACACCCAGGATTGATCTCCTTTAGAATGTATGTAAAAAATGGAAGATCACTGTACTCAGCATACTTTTAAATGAGTCTGTATATTTAATGTGAGAGAGAGAGAATATGTGCCTGGAGAAATCTAGAAGGGATTCAAAAATTTAACAACAGCAGTTACTTCTGTGGAATAAGAAGACCTGGAGGTTAAAAGGGATGATGACTGTGTACAATCTCTTCATGATTTGAATTGTTCATCATATGTAAATGTATACATGCACACAAACACATATACACATGTATAATATTTACATGTATGTATATGCTTACATACACATGTCTGTGTGAGAGAGGCCCCCCAAAATCACCTGCTGTTTATCTTCTGCTCTCTTTGCTCATATCATTGAAAATCTCAAGCTTCACATCCAGACAATTTTTATTTTGTTTTATGATATGAAGAATTGGGTGGCTGGTCTCCTGATTTGAAGCAATGGTAAATACAAAGAAAGTGAAAAATAAAGGCACAATTATAGGTAGAGACCATGAATAAAGTTCTGCCTACATAAGGTACTGTGACTAATGACCGCTCTTGAGGGAATACCTAGGAATACAACACCATGAACCATTGCTGAGGAGACCCCTGATGTGTTCAAACATCACCTTTTCAGTACTGGATTTTTTTCATCCAAAATATGCGTTACCAGGAATTCCCTGTTGGTCCAGTGATTAGGACTCTGTACTCTGCCAAGGACCCGGGTTCAATCCCTGCAGGGGGAACTAAGATCCCACATCCCACATCAGTGTGGCAGAAAAAACAAAAACAACAAAATATATTTCCAAGTGGCTCAATTGTAAGGAATCCATCTGCCAAGCAGGAGAGGTGTGTTTAATCTTTGGGTCTAGAAGATCCCTTGGAGAAGGAAATGGCAACCCACTCCAGTATTCTTGCCTGGAGAATCCCATGGACAGAGGAGCCTGGCAGGCTACAGTCCATAGCGTTGCAAAAGAGTCAGACACAGAGACTAAACTATAACAACAACAAAAAGGTCTACACAGAACTTCCAGGTTATTATAAGGTGATTTTTACTAACTTTCCTGGTGCATTCTTTTTAGAGTGTGTTGATTAATGTGGTTAGCTTTAGCATTTTAATTTAATTTAAAATCATCCACTGAATGTCAACTACATATAAACATTTTGATACATCCTTCGGGTATACATGGACAAAAGAATGATACTCCTGAGCTGAAAAAAAAATAAATAAATAAAGACCTTTGAAATTCAATATTATTTGACTAATTATTTTAGTCAAAAAAGAAGCAGATCTTACATATGAAAATCAGGATTTATAAAAAGTAAATTGGAGAATTTACATAAGCTAAAAAATAAGCTAGTTTTATAGTTATCATATAATTTTCCATGGAGACATCTCTTCTCCATTATTAGATACACTAAAACTTAAAGTATATACAATGTTATAATAATCCATATGTAACACACAAACATCTAATGCAGTAAAATACAATTTATAAACACTCATCACTGAGATGGGGATGTCAGAATTGCACATAAAACTGGTTTGGGGAGGAAGAAGAGTGAAAATAGCTAAGGTAAGAAATAAAAAGAAAATGTTGCCCCAGAAAGATAAAATGACCATCTACCTTAATTTCTGGATGACTTTCTATCTGTAGATCTCAGTCCTTCATGTAGCCTTCCTCCTTTCTCTGCTAGAGCTCCAAAACACATTCTCCCTCTTACAATAGGCTAGGTTTCTTTGTAACTCAATTGATGAACTCTGACCACCACTGAAAACCAAGGTACAGAAAAGCAAGTAACTTGCCCAAGGACAGTCAGCTTGTAAGTGTCAGGGCAAAGACTCCAGCTCATGTATGTATACATGCCTGGACCCTGTTGTGTAGTCTTGTCTTACTATTATACCATAAGCTCTAATAATATCCAGTGAGCGGCTAAGTGTCCAGATTTTTGCAGCAAAGCAAAGAGATAAGTATAGAGGTGTAAAGAAGTCAATTAAATTTGCTTTAAAATCTTGTGAAATTTTCTGTTTAAACATTTCTAGCATGTTAAACAATGTGAGATATAGCTTTTCAGAAAGTAGTATTATCAGGCAATCTTTATCAGTGATGTCACAATCACTGCTAAGGATATTAGAGCATCTAATTTTGAGTTTACAACAAAACTGAGGAAAAATTTTAAAGGTTGTAACATGGTAGGGCTGGCATTTTAATCATCTTCTCGAAATATTTGTGCTCACAGGGAAAATCATATCCTTGTCAACCGAAGATACGGTTGAGAGTTGAGGAATATTTACCCTCTAGGATCTGACTTTAGTACTGTTTTTGTGAAAAAAGAAATCAGAGAGAACAATTATCTTTCTCATCTAACACGCTGACACCATTTTTCTTTTAAAGCGCCATTCCTCTAAACTATTGTTACTAATGGTATAAGACCTAGAAATCTATTGCTGTAGTTTACTGTTGTGTTTTCTTGCTAAAAGGGATCCCATGATCAAATACTATTAGAAAATCTGAGTTCAACAAAGTTAAACAGGTGTTTAGTTTTATTTGATGTGTTTGATCTGATTTTACTGCAGGGCTCCTCAGAGCCTTTACTGCAAATATGCATTATGAAACTAAGAGGGCTGAGCAGTGTTTACAGGAAGTCTTTCCCAAATTTATTTCATGAAATAAAAGAAGTCTTGTCCTTTCCTTTTTTTTTTTTTCTTTCTTTTCTTTTCTTTCTTGGGGGACAAGGTAGGGGAGAAACATTTGTGTAGAAGGAGCAACAAAATGGTTGAGAACATCAGCTCTTGAGTGACTTGCTCTGCCACTAACAAGTAACTTGAGGCAGGGGGAACCCCAAACCAAAAACAATTGGTTACAGATAACATCAGTGTTACAGATAACAGAAGGAGAAATGATACTAATAACACAAACTGGAACAACTCTTGGCCTTAGTAACTTCTAACTGAGTTCAGCAAAAGCCACAGGTAGCCAAAGACAGACGTGAAAAGCAGTTTTATTCCAAAATGACTCAAACTTCTGTTTCTGATTGCAAAAAGGAAAAACAAAATCATAATGATTTGAAGAACAGTATCAAACTAAACTCTAAGATAAGGTTGTGATTAAATTAAATAGTAGTGGCAAACTATTTTGAATCTGTAAATAGAAAGACATGAAAATGTATTGAGGTGCCTACTGCTTTGTATATCTCTGCATGCTAAGTTGCTTCAGTTGTGTCCTACTCTTCATGACCCAATAGGCTGCAGTCCACCAGGCTCCTCTGTCCATGGGCTCTCTCCAGGCAAGAATACTCAAGTGGGTTGCTATGTCCTTCTCCAGTGGATCTCCCTGACCCAGGGCTCAAACTTGTGTCTCTTAAGTCTCTGTATTGGCAGGTGGGTTTTTTTTTACCACTAGTGTCACCTGGCAAGCCCCAATGCTTTGTATATCTAGCTCTTTTTAAATGAGTGTTTTTTCTTTTCCCAAACTATTAGCAAACTAGTGACAAACATTAACTGCTGTATTCTGCTTTTGTTAAGTATCTTAATCAATAAGTAGCTTTCATGAGATGCTTATCTTAAAATTTTTAAGTGAAAAAAAATCACTCTTCAACCTGATAAAAGTTGGAAATGCCCACTGATTCACTTCCCAGTGCAGTGGTTATCAAAAAGGCTATGCATTACAATCACCAATATATATGTATATATATGATGCCTCTGCTTAACCTCCAGAGATATCAAGTCTTGGAGTGGAGATTCTGCAGCAGTATTCTTTAATTCCCCAGGTGATTACAATGTACATTCATTGTAGGCTAGGCCTCACTTCCCTAAGAGGAAATAAACTATTTCACCAGTGCTGAATTTGAAAAATAATTTTCTATGTTTCAATTTATCATAAATAATTAAAGACACAGGAATCAACGAGGGACAGAGAAAACTTTCTATTATAAAATTGTTTCTTTAAATTATTGCTTATTATTTATGCATCATTAACAGATGGTGGCAAAGGATGGAAAAATAGCAAATTTATTTATTCTCAGGTAAAAAAAATCAACCAGAAACGAAGACAACCTCTATGAAACACTGTTGATAGCAGTTGACATAAATTAAATACTTAATGTCAATATATTTATTAATTATTAATAATATACATTTTTATGTTAATAAATTATCACTTAAGACTGAGGGAACAGTGATTTGGGACATTATCTATCTACAGATCTGAAGTAGGCTATAAATTAAGGGACAAAATGTTAAGGTATTGAGTTAGATTTGAAAATGACACTCTACTTCATTATCAAATAAAAATATTGTATATTTTGATATCATACATATATGACCGATATATCCTTAATTATGATATATATATGCATATAACTACATACACAAATATGTATTAATTCATCCATTTATACAAGTATTCTTCCCAAGGCCATTACATTTAAATCATACATTATATCTCCCTTAAATTTCAAAAGAACCCTAGGAGATAGGTATTATTATTATCTAAATTTTACAAATGAGGAAACAATTTACAGTCACAAGGTTAGTAAGTCAGATATATTAGAAGCTTAATACACATTTGGTAAACATGTGCATGTGGAAATTCAATACTTAATGATAGATAGGCAGGTAATGTACAATAGTTCATCTGCTCATGGAGTATAAGCCTTTTTCCTGTTTTAGAATACTCTGTGCCAAAAGTCTTATGAAAACTGAGCAAGAATCCAGATAGTGTTTCACTTCTCATAAAGGAGTAGGAAGTACCTTAGTTTCCAAGAATGAATATTAAAATAAAGATTCAACAATAGAACACCAGAATTGGTGAACTTTCTGAATTAGAATCCATGCTAATGGGGCCTAGAATTTGTCTAGCTTCTAAAAAGCTTCTTAAGTAGCTCATATTAATTTCAAGTATGAATTACAAATCTAGAAACCACTGGATCTCACTGCTCATGGTTGAGATTTAATGAGTGTGGTTCTTACTAGCTCTTCATTAAAAGGGAAAAGAGCTGCATGGACAGAGAAGGTATGTTCCTGGTTAGTTTCCTTTCTCTGAGGCTAAGAGGCAAGCCATAAGGGAGAATATAGTGATTTAAATCTCAGCTCTGATACCAGACAGAACTATGTTTAGTCTTAGCTGTACCACAGCTAGTTTGTTAGTCAGGCAAGCTGCTTGATGCTTTAAAAGTCATATGCCTTTTCCATAAAATAAGAATAACAACATTACTTGTCTCATAGTGGATGCTGGCGGTGTTGTGGTGATTAAACAAAACAATATATTTCTAACTGCATGACACAAGTTCTGATACCTAAAAACCATACTACATATCTTACCATTATTGAAACATCAGAAAGTATTCAGTTCAGTTAATTCACTCAGTTGTGTCCAACTTTTTGCAACCCCATGGACTGCAGGACGCCAGGCTTCCCTGTCCATCACCCACTCCCAGAGCTTACTCAAACTCATGTCCATAGAGATGGTGATGCCATCCGACCATTTCATCCTCTGTCATCCCCTTCTCCTCCTGCCTTCAATTTTTCCCAGGATCACGGTCTTTTCCAATATGTCAGTTCTTCTCATCAGGTGGCCAAAGTATTGGGAGTTTCAGCTTCAGCATCAGTCCTTCCAATGAATATTATGGACTGATTTTCTTTAGCATGGATTGGTTGGATCTCCTTGCAGTCCAAGGGACTCTCAAGGGTCCTCTCTAACACCACAATTCAAAAGCTTCAATTCTTCGACACTCAGCTTTCTTTATAGTCCAACTCTCACACCCATACATGATTACTGGAAAAACCATAGCTTTGACGAGATGGACCTTTGTTGGCAAAGTAATGTCTCTGCTTTTTAATATGCTGTCTAGCTTGGTCATGGCTTTCCTTCCAACGAGCAAGCATCTTTTAATTTCATGGCTGCAGTCACCATCTACAGTGATTTTGGAGCCCCCAAAATAAAGTCTCTTGCTGTTTCCATTATTTCCCCATCAATTTACCATGAAGTGATGGGACGGGGTGGCATGATCTTAGTTTTCTGACTGTTGAGTTTTAAGCCAGCTTTTTCACTCTTTTTCACTTTCATCAAGAGGCTCTTTAGTTCTTATTCACTATCTGTCATAAAGGTGGTGTCATCTGCATATCTGAGGTTATTCATATTTCTCCCAGCAATCTTAATTCCAGCTTGTGCTTCATCCAGCCTGGCAATTCACATGATGTACCCTGCATAGAAGTTAAATAAACAGGGTGACAATATGCAGCCTTGATGTACTCCTTTCCCAATTAGGAACCAGTTTGCTATTCCATGCCCAGTTCTTACTGCTGCTTACTACCTGCACACGGATTTCTCAGGAGGCAGGTCAGGTGGTCTGGTAGTATCATCTCTTGAAAAATTTTCCACAGTTTATTGTGACCCACACAGTCAAAGTCTTCGACATAGTCAATAAAGCATAAGTACATGTTTTTCTGGAACTCTCTTGCTTTTTCAGCGATCCACAGATGTTGACAATTTGATCTCCAGTTCCTCTGCCTTTTCTAAATCCAGCTTGAATATCGGGAATTTCACAGTTCATGTACTGTTGAAGTCTGGCTTGGAGAATTTTGAGCATATTTTGCTAGCATGTGAGATGAGTGTAATTATGTGGTAGTTTGAATGTTCTTTGGCATTGCCTTTCTTTGGGATTGGAATAAAAACTGACCTTTTCCAATCCTGTGGCCACTGCTGAGTTTTCCAAATTTGCTGGCATATTGAGTACAACACTTTCACAGCATCATCTTTCAGGATTTGAAATAGCTCAACTGGAATTCCATCACCTCCACTAGCTTTGTTCGTAGTAATGCCTCTGAAGGCCAACTTGACTGCATTCTAGGATGTCAGGCTCTAGGTGAGTGATCACACCATCATGGTTATCTGGGTAATGAAGTTCTTTTTTGTACAGTTCTTTTGTATATTCTTGCCACCTATTATTATCTTCTGCTTCTATTAGGTCGA
The DNA here is from genome assembly GCF_049115385.1 of Moschus berezovskii. NCBI lineage: Eukaryota > Metazoa > Chordata > Mammalia > Artiodactyla > Moschidae > Moschus > Moschus berezovskii. The sequence continues at coordinate 55,832,354 of NC_142461.1, forward strand.
TACAATTTCTGTCCTTCATTGTGCCCATCTTTGAATGAAATGTTCCCTTGTTATCTCTTCAATTTTCTTGAAGAGATCTCTAGTCTTTACCATTCTATTGTTTTCCTCTATTTCTTTGCATTGATTATTGAGGAAGGCTTCCTTATCTCTCCTTGCTATTCTTTGGAACTCTGCATTCAAATGGGCATATATTTCCATTTCTCCTTGCCTTTAGCTTCTCTTCTTTTCTCAGCTATTTGTAAGGTCTCCTCAGACACCCATTTTGCCTTTTTGCATTTCTTTTTCTTGGGGATGATCTTGATCACTGCCTCCGATACAGTGTCATGAACCTCCATCCATAGTTCTTCAGGCACTCTATCAGATCTAATCCTTTGAATCTATTTGTCACTTCCACTGTATAATCGTAGGGATTTGATTTAAGTCATACCTGAATGGCCTAGTGGTTTCCCCTACTTTCTTCTATTTAAATCTGAATTTGGCAATAACCAGTTCATGATCTGAGCCACATTCAGCTGCTGGTCTTGTTTTTGCTGACTGTATAGAGCTTCTCCATCTTTGGCTGCAAAGAATATAAACTATCTGATTTTGGTATTGACCATTTGGGGATGTCCATGTATAGGGTCTTCTCTTGTATTGTTGGAAGAGGGTGTTTGTTATGATCAGTGCATTCTCTTGGCAAAACTCTGTCAGTCTTTGACCTGCTTATTTTTATACTCCAAGACCAAATTTGCCTGTTATTCCAGGTATCTCTTGACTTCCTACTCTTGCATTCCAGTCCCCTATAATAAAAAGGGTATCATTTTTGGATGTTAGTTCTAGAAGGTCTTATAGGTCTTCATAGAACTGTTCAACTTCAGCCACTTCAGCTTCTTCAGCATTACTGGTCAGGGCATAGACTTGGATTACTGTGGTATTGAATGGTTTGTCTTGGAAACAAACAGAAATCCTTCTGTCATTTTTGAGACTGCATCCAAGTACTGTGTTTCAGACTCTTTTGTTAACTATGATGGAAACTCCATTTCTTCTAAGGGATTCTTGCCCACAGTAGTAGATATAACAGTCATCTGAGTTATATTCACCCATTCCAGTTCATTTTAGTTCACTGATTCTTAAATTGTCAATGTTCATTCTTGCCATCTCCTGTTTGACAACTTCCAATTTGCCTTGATTCATGGACCTAACATTCCAGCTTCCTATGCAATATTGTTTTTATAGCATTGAACTTTACTTCCATCACCAGTCACAGCCACAACTGGGTGTTGTTTTTCCTTTGGCTCCATCTCTTCATTCTTTCTGGAGTTATTTTTCCACTGATCTCCAGTAGCATATTGGGCACCTACTGACCTGGGTAGTTCATCTTTCAGTGTCCTATCTTTTTGCCTTTTCATATGGCTCATGGGGTTCTCAAGGCAAGAATACTGAAGTGGTTTGCCATTCCCTTCTCCAGTGGACCACATTTTGTCAGAACTCTCCACCATGATCCGTCCGTACAGAGAGCAAAAAGAAGTCTGTCTGATCTTTGACTGTCAGTGTGCCTTTATTTTCCCAGGTTTGTTTATTTATCCTAAATTATTCTTGTTCTAGAATAAATTACTTTATTTTATCCCTCCCATTAAAGCTCTGAGTTGTCTCACACTTCTTAATGATGTCTTTTCCATGTGGAGGAAAATACTTTAAAAGAAGTTTTCTGGAAAAATATTTTCTGTGCTACTTTCCTAAAAATATAACAACTTAGTTTTACCCACTCAGAGTTGATTCTAGAGTATGTACGCCACAAATAAACAGATTTAGCTCAGAAGCATTGAAAGAAAATATTGTGTAGAATTTTAAAATAAGAAGTATTACAAATGCATGATATGCTGGATTTCATTACTAGTAATCGTATAATATACTATACCAAGTACAATTCATAGACCTAGTTTTAAATTCAGTTCTAATAAGTAAATGGATTTGATCCTTTTGGAAGCAAAATTGAAGCACTAATCCAATCTTCACTGCCATAAAAATTAAGGCCAGTCTACTTCCTTGGTACTAATGATGAGGCCAAATAGTGTATATTATTATTATTTACATATTCAATAATATGATGCTCTGTTCAGTGAATGATGTTCTTCTGCCACTTGGTGGTGCTTGCCAGTTTCAGAATTTATTTCTTGGTGGCACTGTAGCACTAAGTACAAAGTAAGCTGAACAAAATCACAGCATTCCTACTAGAAAGGCTTTGCTTCAAACTGTTTAATAATTTAAAAAACCTTTGTGGAAGTAAGTAACTGCATTTGTTAACCAGTCACAACCAGTAATTTACTCCTTTGGAGTTTTAAGTTACTTTGGGCAAAATGTCTTAGGAAGAATACGTATTATTAGAGAGCATGCCAAAAATTTACTTAACAGAGAATTCAATAACAGTTTTACTCGGCTAAGAGGTTCCGTAAAATCCTACGTCTATAGCCAAGCACTCATACCCTAGCAGGTCCTGTTTCATTATCATAATTCCTGGGTAAACACTTTGAGGGACTTTGCCTTCAGTTTCGAGCATGACTTATTTTCATAAGCCTGATTAGTTACCACACCAGCCTTGCTATGGAAAATGACATGTCCTCACTTTAAACTGGGGAGTTGTTCAATCTTAATCTACATTAGGCGTGTATCTCTGTTGCCCTCTCTGCCGAAAGAGTGCAGGGAAAAGACATCTCCGATTCCTTGTTTTTGCAATATCGGCTGGCAGTTCTATCTAATGGATATTCCGTTTGCTTAAAGAATTTAGCTGCATTGTCTAGAAGCCGATTTTCAGATGCCTCCAACGTCTGGTCAAATTGATTTGTTTTAATGGAGTCTTGGTAAGGAACGCGATGCCACCAACTAGAATGCTGGGATCTGCTGCTTAATTACCAGCAGCAGACACACAGAGATTCAGAAATCTTTGGAGGTGGACAGGGGGATGGGGAGAGGGATCTCGGGGCGGAGGCGGAGATGCAAGATAAAGGGATGGGTTTCACACAGGATAAAGGGGGAAAAAAGGAAAGATTTCTTTGAGGCACTGAGGTGTGGCACGATCACATCTCTCAAAGGAGAAGTTAAAAAGCATGGAAGTGGGAGGAGGTTGGAGGTTAAAAAGTACTTAAAAGGATAGCTCGGGTACAATTTGTTTTTCGGGTGGTACTGCAAAGGATAGATAGTCCCTGTTTTCAAAGTGTATTGGTGTCTCTTCTAAGTGATTGAGAATGGACACTAATTGCCTGTGAGGCGCTCTCACGCAATGTTCTTCTAAATTCAGGGGACATAGGAGAGACAGAAAGGTGAGGTTTAAAAGAAAAAGGAGGAGATGAGGGTTTTTGAAAGAAAGATCGAGAAGGAAAAACAAAGAAGCGAGAGGAAGGGAGGAAGGCAGGGAAGAAGGAAGGGAGGGGAGGAAGGAAGGAGCCGAGGAAAGGAAAAAGAAAGGAGAGTGGGAAGAGAAGAGAGAGAAAAAAAATCCCGAATCACAGAACAATCACACGGAATAGAAACACTGAATGATCACACAGAAAACTCATTCAAATCACTGTGCAACGACGACCCGGGTCACGAGAGGAAAACGCTCCTCTGCATCTTTGTCCCAGGAAACTCCGGGTTCCGTTCATTACTAGAGACTAAAATGCCTTTAGGCTAAAGAGTGTTGTCTAACTGCGTGAAGAATGCAGCAGACGAAAGGCGGGTCTCACCACGCCGTTTGCCGGCGCTGGTTGGGGCCGGAGAATGAAAGGCGCAGAACCAGAGACTCGCTGAATGAGACCTCCTTGCCACCTCCAGGTCACTGGAGAGCCGGTAGAGACCCGAGTAAAGCTCCGAGGACCGCTACCCGCGCCGCCAAAGGGAGCCGCACTTCTCAGACGCCGCAACCCGCGGATGCGCCTGGCGGTCCGCCGTGGCTGATGCAGAGAGCAGCCTTTCCTTCCTCCCTCTGACCGCTTGTCCCAACCCATCCTGACCTCCGAAACACATTTGCCCGCACCTCCCAGGCAGCTACACAAACAGGCCACCGGTTGGAGAAGAGTGTGTGGCGGGGAGAGGGCTTTCAAACCTCTAGCTCCTCGGGTAGACTCGGGTTTTCAGGGGGCCAGGGAAGGGAGTAGAGAGAGAGAGAAGCGAGCGGGGAGAGCCTGGCTGGCTGGTTGAGGCAGCTTGGCGAGCAGCCTTAGGCTCGCAAGCTTCTGTGGGAACGGCTGCTGCTTCCAGGCCAGCCTGAGCTGTTCTCACACCACCGCCTCGCACCCTCTTCTGCTTCCTGCTACTCCCTAGAGAAACGTCCGTGGGCTCTCCGCGGCGATATTCCCAGCCTGTATCCCGTCACAGCCAGGCGGCGCGCTCCCGCACGCTGGAGCGCCGGGCGCCAGCAGGACGCCCTCTCCTCGGTGCCCGCTTTCCCCTTTCCTGTCTGCTGCGACCGCTCCTCGGCCATATCCACCCTCGGCAGCTCCAGCTCCGAGAGACGCCACCCAGTCGCGGCGGCCGCTAGCAGCCCGGGATCACGCACGAAGAGGGGCGCTAGATCTGACCCAGCGCTCGGTAGGGGGCGTCCTGGGGCAGAGAGTGAAACAGCAGGTGGTATTTAAAGGTGAGGGAGTCGCCTGCCCTGCAGCCCGCAATTCTCACTCGAGCCATCCCCGCCTTGCCCAACTCGGGCCAGCGCCTGGTGAGCTAGCCCATCTGTGGCATCCGCCGTCGTCTCCTCCTAGCACCTCCTCGCCGACCCCTCCCTCCCGGGACCTGCATCCCGCTCAGCCAATCAACGCCCGACTGCCAGTTCCCACGTGATCCCGGGCGGGCTAAGGACCTGCTGCTTCCCAAACGCCAGAGGGATGCGGGCAGCAGAGCGCGAGAGGCGGCTGCTAGGCTGCGGGGCGCTTTGACTCTCCCTCCACCCAGCTTCTTTGGGCTCCTCTCGTCTGCTCTCTGGACTCCGGTCTCCTCTGGCTGTCCTGGCTTGCCAGAGCCCTCTGCTTATGGCAGCAGCTTCCCGCGTCCCCGGCGCAGCTTTTCCGTAGACGACCCTCTAGCTCCCGGGGCTGAGCCGGGTCACTGGATGTTGCTGAAACTCTGGAGATCATGCGCGGGTTTGGCTGCTGCTTCCCCGTCAGGTGCCACTGCCGCCGCCTCCGCCTTCGCTGCCGCCGTCCGCGGGATGCTCAGTAGCCCGCTGCCTGACCCCCGCGATCTTGTGTTCTCCCAAAGCCGTTTGCTGCTGCAGAGTTGCGCGAACTAGTCATGGTGCTGTGGGAGTCCCCGCGGCAGTGCAGCAGCTGGACACTTTGCGAGGGCTTTTGCTGGCTGCTGCTGCTGCCGGTGATGCTGCTCATCGTAGCCCGCCCGGTGAAGCTCGCAGCTTTCCCTACCTCCTTAAGTGACTGCCAAACGCCCACCGGCTGGAACTGCTCTGGTAAGTCCGAAACCCCAGCCCCTCGACCTCTTAGCCCCGCAGAGGAAACGCGCTGTTTCCAGCACAGACCAACCTACCCAAGTGCGTCTCCCCAGCTCCTCCGCTCCAACGCTCCCAAACCGTTGAGACCACCGACCTCCACCCAGAGAACTGTTCCAGGCCGCTAAGGAAAGGGGAGGGGGTCCTGAGGGGGCGGTGCACAGAAAGTGCAGGTAAAGGAACCTTTGAATCCTTGCACTTAAATTGGAGCTGCGGAGATTTTAAGAAATAGTAAACCGGGAGGTTTTGTGGATTCCCTGAAAAGAGGACCAGTCCTTGAAGAAACACTAAATCAGAACCTTTTCTATCATTAAAGAAAGAAGTCTAGCTGAAACCAGAGAGAAATAACTTTATGAGGTAGAACGAGCGAGAAAGCAATAAATCAAACGGTGACTGCAGGGGAAACAATGATTACTAGCAAAAGTACCATGAGAGTGCACTTGTCTGGCATTCAAGACCGGGTCACACAAATTCTAGTGGAGCTTGGGTTTCCAAGACATTCAGTTTCTGTCTCTCAGCCCCTCCACCCCCTCCCCCACTCGCATATACAGCTCCTTCTCTACTTGGCTGCAAAAGACGTTCTTTTTGCATCACCGAGATGCCTCCCTCTTGCCTCTCCTAGCTCCTAAATGGTCGAAGGAAGTTGAGACAAGAATCTTTCGTCCGTCTCCCAGGCCGGGGTGGGTATGACCAAGGCCCCGCAGACTCACGCATAGGCGGGCGGAGGGCGGAACCGACCCGAGTGGGCGCCGGCTCCTCCATTTCTGGGCAGGCTTCCTTGGAGTGCGTCAGGCGCTCTTCTTGCACTTCTTGCTTGCTTAGGTCCCTTCAGAGGCTGAATGCGAGAGCTTGGCAAGCTTGGTTCTGCTGAAGTCTCCCAATTAAATAGGAGCCAAGGACAGGAGTTGCTGCACTGTTCGAGTAGCTTCGCCTTTCAGCGTGACAGCCCATAACTACCTGCGCGATTGTGGTTTTGGGGGCATTTTAAACTCCATTAGCATGCCTGGGTATTGTCCCCTAGGTCTGGTCTGTTCTAGTTTTAGCCAGTGTGTATGTAATTTTTCATCTCCTGTATATATAATTCTGCCGAAGTTGAATCTAGCTCTGAATAAAGTGGCTTTTAGAGATGTATGCGAGCTGAAGTGTATGTAACTTTGGAGAAGAGAAAATGACCAACTGTAACTCATAGGATAAAGAATATGCCATGCTGGGTAGTGACTGATGTAAATTCCATGACGAAAATTATTATACATCGTGTGGCTTGTGCTTTTTAAAGACGAGTTGAAATTTGTAACGCTGTTAAATTTGGGTCAATATATTGCCTTTGTTCTGTTTTGGGGAATTTCTAAATTTTTCATTTTCATAAAGCTAAACATGTTCTCTTTAACTTACTCATGGCTCATGCATGCATCTGTGTTATTTTGGAAAGACTCAGTCCCACTTTGCAGGTACCTAATCACTTTTTAGGTGCTTCATCATAGGAATATTAAGCAACCTGCCAAATCAATTATTTGAAATGTTGATAGATTTGTAACCCAACATGACTAGTTTGCTTCATCCCTAGCTATGGTACTGTTTTAGGAAATAACTAACTTAAATATGAAATTGGGGGTGATAGTTAAGAAATTCATTATTACCAGATACCTAACAGGGTTTTGCAGAAACTAGAGAAAATAAACTGGTTTTCCAGGCAGATTAGAAAGAATCTGGTATCCCCTCTACCCCTGTTAACTTAGGGGTGATCAATCTTCGTTTGAGTCAGACAGACCATCAGAAAAAGCACTGTGCCTGTTTATCTTTATTATTGGAGCTTTGTTTCCTCTTTGTCTGGAGAAGTTCCAAATAAGGGGTTGTTGCAGATCTTAAAGCAAAAGAATGATTAAAAATGGAGGAATAATGAAAGGACATTCTGAGACCATCGCCAACTCTCTTCTAAAATGTGAAGTTTGGAGGTCATAAACTATAGTCTATTTCATGAGAAAAAATAATGAAACAACAAAGCAATGTTAAATATTCACTTCTGCCAGTATTAACCCAAACTAAAATAAAATAGCATCATCAAAAAAAAGTAGAATATTCAAAGACAACTGACTAGAAAAGAATTGTGAAAGAGAAACAAGTATTAATCACTTAACTAGATTTTTTTTTCAGGTTATCAGTAAAGAATGACCTTGTAGTACAGTTGTGGTTGTTGGAATTAAAATTTAGGACAATTCTTTTAAAGCTTCAAGATATTTCTTTTGTTGTTGTTGTTCAAGTCTGTAACATTTAATGACTGGCATGTTCTCTTTAAATTTGAGGTTATGATGACAGAGAAAATGATCTCTTCCTCTGTGACACTAACACCTGTAAATTTGATGGGGAATGTTTAAGAATTGGAGACACTGTGACATGCGTCTGTCAGTTCAAGGTAAGAAAGCTGATATTTGCATCTTCTAATTTACTAATGAGACTGCAAAGCAGAGATCTTCTTTAACTGCCCATCACTTGGCAATTTATAGCTATGCAAGCTAAGAGGAAAGCTGGCATCAAACAAAAGTACTGGCAAGAGACCCAACTGATGTCAAAAAGACACAGCTTTTTAGAGAAATGTATGTGCAATAGTTATAAATGCCACTGGAGGTAGAAAGCTTCAGGTTGTCCTTTTGGTGTATCAACAGAAAAGTAGGTTTCTGTGTCCCTTCTAACATGCATAAGTCAACATAATAGCCAAAATTGTTGTTGGATTAAAAGTGTGGGTTTATACTTTTGTTCTCTTGATTTAGGCTATCTTCTTTGGATTATATTGCTCTGTTTTAGTAGTATTGGGTTTTATTATTTTGGAAATCTAGTTGAGTTTTTAAATTAACTCCTTATCAATGTGACTTCAAAACTACTGTGCTAGTTTGGATATCATGACACTTATTAGTACTTGTCAACTTTTCATGGATACCACATTCAATTACAATTCCTAGGAATCTGAAAGAATGCAAATAGACAAAAGTCATTTCATAAACCTGAGGAAAATGTGCTTTGCCTAATGTTAAAATCATAAATAAAAATTAAAAGAGAGATTACCCAGTGATGTTATCAAAACTGGATTATTAGTATTTTTTAAAGATAGAGCTCAATTTCGTTATTATAGTCATCATCTAACAAAAGCTTTCTACCATGTGAATATTAAAACTTTTCTCTTTCAATATGTTTTTTATAATTCAAGTAATATACATGCTTACTGATATCTTAAAGTGTTATGGAATTACTTTTTAAAATACACATGAAATCTAAGATGTTTCAATCAGAAAATATTCCCATTAAGGAAACTATATACTGGGGATAGGGAAAACTTTTCCAAGATTGTAAGCAAAATTTGAAAAAAAAATCAAAAAGGATATAAAACAAATCAAATATTAGAACTCAAATTCAAGTCTAAAATTTGTGATAGTTCAGTGGTCACTCAGTATCTACTCATTATCTATAGGTCACTCAGTATCCACCACCACAAGTACCAAAATCCAAGGATGCTAAAGTCCTTTATATAAAATTATGTAGAATTTATATATAACCTATGCACATCCTCATGTATACTTTGTCATCTCCAGATTATGTATTATATAATGTATAGGCAATGTAAACATTGTAAATGCAAAATAAATACAAATTAGTTCCTGGTCAAGGCTATGGTTTTTCCTGTGGTCATGTATGGATGTGAGAGTTGGACTGTGAAGAAAGCTGATCGCTGAAGAATTGATGCTTTTGAACTGTGGTGCTGGAGAAGACTCTTGAGAGTCCCTTGGACTGCAAGGAGATCCAACCAGTCCATTCTAAAGGAGATCAATCCTGGGTGTTCATTGAAAGGACTGATGCTAAAGCTGAAACTCCAATACTTTGGCCACCTCATGCGACGAGTTGACTCACTGAAAAAGAGTCTGATGTTAGGAGGGATTGGGGGTAGGAGGAGACGGGGACGACCGAGAATGAGATGGCTGGATGGCATCACAGACTCGATGGACATGAGTTTGAGTGAACTCCAGGAGTTGGTGATGGACAAGGAGGCCTGTCGTGCCGTGGTTCATGGGGTCGCAAAGAGTCGGACACGACTGAGCGACTGAACTGAACTGAACTGAAGTGGCATATTCAAGTTTTGCTGTTTAGAACTCTCTGGAATTTTTTTTCTCAAATATTTTCAATCTGAAGTTGGTTGAATCTGTGGATGTAGAAGCCCCAGATTTGGAGGGCAAACTATGTGTAATATTTAGAATTGTTGATGAAATTTAAATAGATTTAACATCATCTCCCAGTGATAGAGAGAAGAGAATTCACATTTAAATATGGTTTGAATGGCTTATCAATAAGCTGAAAACTTCTCGGACATTATTTTTTTCTTTCCAAGAAAATTAATAAACAGCTGATACTAGTACAGTGCACCACCACCTGGTAGGTACGTATTGCTGTGGCCATACTATAGTCTTTAAACCATACTAGAGTATTGGAAACATTCATGCATATTTAATATTCATGCAATACCAATTTCTAAGGTCTCCAGCCATACTGAACAATTTAATTATGTTCTTTCAGTGAACTACTTGAGAGAGATGGAGCATAAGAACCCTGCAAGTCATATTTTCCCCAAGCGTTAACTGAGGGAAAAATAAGTTGGATAAGTTATTAATTAAAAGCCCACAGGATTTTGTCAATTTTTTTCTTTTTAGTTTGTAATTCCAATAAATATATCTTATTTTCATAACCAAGGGTAGACATAAGATGTGAACCCATGAATGATATAAAATGAACCAAGAAGAATGTTCCTCAAATGGAAAGCCATAATTATAACAAGATTTCACCAAGAGGGAAAAAAAAAGAGTTCATAAAATTAAAAATGGATGCATGCTACTAAAAGAAAATGTATAATTTTCTTTTTAAAGAAATTGTGTTCAGTTTTCAGGTTGCACAAAGGGTTTTGGTAAAACTTTTATCAGCAAAGATATTTATGTTTTTTTATGCATTTGGTTAACCAGTTACATTTGTCATTAATTTAGATAATCGTTAAGTGGGATAGATTGCAGGGGACAGGGCTGGGGGAGTGAATGCAATTTTTAATAAGAAACTAAAATGTAAATTTTCTTTTCCTAATGCCTGTAGCATTTTACATTTACTACTAGATTACTGCTGCTATTAGTTTGTGCTTTGCAATAGTTGTCAGTCTGTCAGGTGAAAATAAACATTTCCCTAGTGGAAAATTTAGACTCTGCACGCACCAGGAATATAGAGTGGCTGAATTAAGTTCAAGATCAAAGAAAATGTACAAGTTGTGCAAAGAAAAATAGATAAGATATTTTAAGCTAGGAGTATCTTGACTCAGTATTTCCAATACTTTCAAATGAATTTGAGAATTTTTTTGTTTTGCTCAGTCTGATGAAAAGGCTGATGTCCTGAAAAATCCATTTTCCTATATACTGTTCTAGATCAGTTTAAGTCATCTACTCTATTTCTCCTGATTTCAGATAAAAGTCCAAATTCTTCTATTCAAAATGGGGTGCAAACTATGATTTCTGGCTGAGAGATAAACTTCAAAGAGTATTGGGTATGTGTGTGTGTAATCGTTTTCCAGTTTGAATTACTATTGGAACGTTAAGGTGAACAAATATTTATCTTCACCCCTCTTAGACGATTTGTAATAATCATATTCTACCATTCAAACATGTTATCTCATTTATTTCTCGTATTTGAGTGAGGTAATTATTTTCTCCTCCATTTACAGATGAGGAGATTAAGGCTCATAAATATAAATAACTTATAACTAAGTGGTGATCCTACAGCAAGAATCTAGGTCTTTTGACACCAAATCTAATTTTTTTTCTAGGACATTATGTTGTTGTTTAGTCACTGTGCATGAGATTTTCCAGGCGACAATCCTGGACTGGGTTGCCATTTCCTTCTCCAGGGAATCTTCCTGACCCAGGGATCGATCCTCTGTCTCATGCATTGGCAGGCATTGGCAGGCATATTCTTTAGTGCTGAGCCATTAGGGAAGCCCATATGCAAATAAAAACATTAATAATAACAACAGAAGTGCCAATTTATTATACACAACTTGATATCAAAAATAGTACAACTAATTCTTAGATGATATTATGAGTTCCATAAATAGCCTGCAATCTCATTCATCTTACCTTGCTCTCTGCATACCAAATGGTATCCTGGTCATTCTGGTAAATAACCGTGGGATGAAAATTTAGAAACAGTTGATGGACAAATGGCTGGCTAGTTGGCTGGCTGGATGAATGGATAAAAGAAGAAAGAAAGGAAGAAAAGAAGTCACAGATGCATCTATTCGTAGATACCACTGATCAGATCAATTAATATGTAATGATCAGTGATCACTTTATAATTAAAAAATATGGTGAAGCCTTATGTTTTACAAATATCGTTTAATTTGATTGTTTTCATTTAATAAGCCATGCCCTAGATCTGTAATAGTTCCAGTAACTAGAATTGTAGAAAAAATTGCTCAGAACTTAGTGGCTCAAAACAATGAACATTTATTTTGCTCTTGAATCTGCAGTTGGACAGGGCTTAATGGAAGCATCTCATCTCTGCTCCTCTTGGCGTTAGCTGAGTTGGGGAGGGAACTCAAAGGCTTGGTTCTGTACTCCTCTCAGGACTCACTCATATACTGGACCTTTAGCTGGGGACTTTGGTCCTTCTCCATGTAGATCTCTCTGTTTGGACTAGTTTGGGTTTCCTCATAGCACAGTGGCTGAGTTTAAAGAGCAAGTGAGCATCCAGAGAGTGAGAAAGAGCCAGGTAGAGGCTACATCCTTTAATGACCTAGCCTCAGAAGTCATATGAGTCACTTTTATCATAGTCACAGGCCTGCCCAACTTGTTTAAAATCATAAAAAATTTCCATATGAAAAAATGTAGTCACAGGGAAGTAAAAGTTACCTATGGAATGATCAGAGGATTGGGACATATGCAGGTTTTTTATCTTTTGCTTTTTTGGAAGAGAAACATGCCATATCCTAAACCATTATTCCAAAGCCTTTGACAAGTGGGAATATAACAGAATTCACTTAACATCTGTGGAGCGCCTTCTACATGCCAGACTAGGGAAGGTGCCGGCAATATATAAAATATAAGTTATGCAATATATAAAATATAAGTAGATGCTGAAATCTCAGTTAAAAGAAATTGTTATTAATCAAACAAGCAATAAATCATATGAAAAACTGCTCACATGAATTTTTTCTTCATTTGTAGCAAAACAAATGCCAGATATTCTAGAGCATCAAGTCATTGAATTCACTGGTGTAACATGTTGCTGCTTTCTTAAGCAATGTGGAAATTTTGGAACAAAATCATTCACTGAAAAACACAAAGTTGGAAAATAAACTTAAGATTTTTAAAACATCTGAAGGAAAGCAGAATCACTTTTCCCCTGAGAGGAAGTTTGGACAACACATACATTTATGAGCTTAACCATCTGGGCTTGAGTCTTGTTTTTCTCTCTTACCAGCCAACAATGTGGCCTTTAGCAAGTCACCTAACATCTGAATCTGTCCCTTCCTCTGAAATTGAGCAATGTTCATGGTTACCACTAAAAAAAATTATTTTCAAAATTAGGCATATTTTAATGTAGTAGTAAGCTCTTTTTTATACTTAGGGTTAGTCTGTTTTCCTTTATTTTTCCAATTTTAGACATGCATGCCTTGGTGTCCATGTTAGATGCTAACTCTGCTAGTTAAAGTATATATCATGAAAGGCAAATAATTTACATTTCTTTTTATAAATGAATATTCCAAAGCATTTTGAAACATGACTCAGTTAATCCTCCCAAATGCCCCAGTTAACCATTTCAAATGGGGGAACTGAGCTATAAACTTGTTAAATATTTTATTGCTGAGTGATATACACAAGGTCCTACACTCAGAAATGGGAGAACATGGGACGAGACTTCCACTCCTAAGCCTTAGTGATTTAGAGTATACTTCCTCCGTGTGTTATTCATTTTAATGAGTGCAAGTCATGGTACTAAGGGCCAAGAACAGCGTGCTGATAATCTACAGTTAAGCTCTTTTCAACTCCATACAAATCTCCCTTTTGGCTTGTGCTTAGAACTTGGCAGCTCTGTTTTTAGCACTGTTCACATTTGGCTTACTCCATCCCTCAGAAGTGGCATATGAACACTTTATCAGTTTATTTCGTATTTTAAGATGCATATCAGCATTGTGTACTAGCACTTGACAGAGATAATAAATACTTCCTACCCCTCACTCCCCATCTACTGACTATATCTGAATAATCTACAGAGGTAGATGAAAAGGATAAATAGAGAAATACTAGGGATTAGAAAGAAGGAAATGTGGATCCAGATCATCTAGACACAAAATATTGTAACCAGGGTTGGAGATGAAGATTAAAAGGTAACCCAGAACAAGAATGCTAGGACACAAGCATGAGGAGCTAACTAGCCCAGCCATTTGCAGTAATTATGACTCTCATTTGCCTACTGAAAGGGTCAGCAAGTCTACTGACTATGTTACCAGCTGTTCACTTCTTTCTGGTCTGTCTTCCATGTTCTCAGTAGTCTTAGTGGGTCCTTGTAGATCCTCCCTACATTGTCCTGATCCTGAACACAGCCCATTTATCAAACACTGGTCCATCCACCTGCCTCCCCGGCCACAGTTCTGACATCAGCACCACTCACATGTATTTGATGTCTCTTCAATACTGTTTATTGGAAAACTTAACTCTTTACTGACATTTTTTTATTGCCTTTTTTATTAGCAGTGATAAAAATGTTCAGTTTTATGGTGGGTCAATTTTCAGATATATGTATATTTGGAAAGTGAGTTGCCTGTTGAATTAAAGATCCTCATGAGTGAAAAGTTCCTATCAAAATAGTTTCCAGATATAATAATGTAGATCGTCTGAGTCCATGAGCCATATAATGTAACTATGGAAAGGAATAGAAACTTCCAGAATGACTAGACTAGAAACTAGAAATTATGTCATATTTAAAATATTTCAACCTAATCATATTTAAATAATATCTAAATAGATATAATTTGGTGTCTAAATTACCTTGTTAGCAGTTATGGTTATTATGAGTGTCATACAATTTGAATTTACTATTGGGAGAATACTACGTAACTATTTGTGAAAAATTATATTTAAGTTTTTCAATAGATGCAAAGTCAGACTCAAAAAACTTTCATTTCAGAGAACATTGTGTTATATCATTTAAAAAATGGTTCAAATCTATTATTACATAAAGGTAAAGAGTAAGAGCTAAATGGTTGATTGGGAAAGGAAGTACAGATATATTAAGAAAATAGACTGAGAAAATGAACCTCAGGTTTGTCATCAGATTATAACTCTTTAAAATTTGCTTTTTTGTGTAAAAGTCCTTGAGTTGAATTTAACTTTTGAGAAATTTTTAGAAATATTATTATAAAGATTAAAACCCTAGCCATTTCACTAAATCATTGGTTTACTTTATATGTTATGAATTAGCAGATCAAAAATCCAAGTATTTTAATAAGAAATAGAAAACACAAAAGCATTTTCACATGCATGTATATGCATGATTTGTCTTACTGTACTTAATTTCTGGCATGGGTGAGTATTTATAAATAATTGTCTTGATCATTACATTTGTTATAATTAAACAATGTAGCCCATCAGTGGTAGTAATCATGAGATAATCATATCACTGGTGTAATTAGCAGGTATAGAACACAGCCAAGTATCTCCAAGGCCTTAGAGTGTGATTGTGCTGTAATGAGTATACCCTGCAGGTTGCCTGATTTCCATTATAAAATGTGTACATTTTTGGAAGTAAGTTGTTTTAAAATGAACTTTTTGTTTTATGAAATATGCATTAATACTCATACTTTTGAATAATCAAGTTAACATATGGTTCAGTAGTTGACTTTTTTTCTGTATTACATAGTCTGTTGTTTCTTTCTACACTGTATCTCTGTCAATATCCAATGATATAAAGATATATGAAACTTTAATTAGGAATTCAGATGTCTTATCCAAATATTTAAGAATTTGTAAAGATTCAAATTCAACAGAGGAAAACATACTAAAGAGTAACTGAGTTCTTTGGCATTTAAGCTATATACTTCTGCTCCAAAAACAGATAGACACTATTTTTGCATAGCTAGAATGTCATAACATGTTCTCATTTTTTCCAACAAGCCAGATGGGCCATATATCAGAAAAAAAAATAATATTGATACTTTTGTTGTTATACCTTTTTATTATTTCTCATCCTATCACTTTCTTGGATTTTCCTTATTTAGAAGCTGATTTTCCCCCATCTGAATCAGATGACCAGTTGGCTTACTGGACATTGCTTTTGTATATCTTTGAATGATATTCTTACAAGGTCAAAGACTTGCTGGATACAGTGGGGATCACTGAAAACAAAGACAAGTGCTTTCTTTTGTAAATGATGGTTTCTGTTCAATATGTCAGATTTACGTAAACTCCAGTACTAATCACAGGCTTACATCTGTGTCCTCCCCAGTGCAACAGTGACTATGTGCCTGTGTGTGGTTCCAATGGGGAGAGCTATCAGAATGAGTGTTATCTGCGGCAGGCCGCGTGCAAACAGCAGAGTGAGATACTGGTGGTGTCTGAAGGATCCTGTGCCACAGGTATGTATGTGATCCTGATGACTCCTGAAAACCTTTGGAATGGAATCTGAATCCAAAAACCATGTCTTGCTTGTCCTGTTATGTCCTGTTTATTATTATCCAGATAAATAATTCAGACTATATATTGGCTAAACAAGCCTCTTATACTTCTGTATCAAGCATGCATTATTCCTATTCTATGTCTGTTTACGTTTCAAGTTATGTCTGGAAGAAAGATAAATCTACCATAAGGATGTTGGTAGATTTTAATACGTATATTATTTAATGAAGTACAGACAGTTGAATAACAATTAGAAATCTAGATTGACTGCTCAGCTGCCAAATATATAGAATGTAATCTATGCAGGAATAAATTTTGTTTATTTATAACAATAGGATTGTTTGCTGGAGGCAATAGGCAGTTTGCAGATTTGGATTTGAAGGTTAAGAGGTGCCTAATCTTAGCAGCTCTACAAAATGCTGTTCTTAACACTGAGCAGATTACATTGAAGAATATATTGGGGATGAACATGACTTCTAAAGACATCTGTCCTTTCTGGAACCACTAGTGAGCCTGGGATTCCACAAAACTTTTTAGTTATATTGTACCAAGAATGCTCTAAAGAAACTAAGGATGAAAAGCACCTTCTTGTGCCCTTTAGTTTTTCAGGTTTTCCTTCTGCATACAATGGTTATTAGAGCTGAATAGTATTACAGGAAGAGAGAAAAAACAAGAAGAATAAAGCCCAACTTGATAAACCAGTGCTATAAAATGAAGCTGAATTTTCAGGTTAGGCTTGACATTAAAATCACATATATTAAAGAAACTTTAGTATCCCTTGAAATTTGTTCCTAATGGCAAATAAGCATCTTTCTGTGAATCATAATTTCAGAGGAATTTGATGATACAAGCATATTTAAGAAAAATAATAATTATATATTATTATTATCATTAAAATGATATATCTTTTTTCTTCAAAAAAGGAAATATAGAATAATGTTAAGAAAGGTCTATTTTATTGATAAGTCCCTCTTAGATAACACTATGGAATTATATTAAAGATCGTGTGTATGATGGCTGGAGCAGAGTGGTAAATGAGCAAAGAAACAGTCTCATATTCTTTATAAAAGATTATCTTAGGCCTATTGATTGATAATACTGTTCCAGTTTACACTGGTAACTACCAAAGTTTCTAAGAATTAGCAGAAGAGAAAGGTATCTTTCCTTGTGAACAATGAATGATGTAGGCTCTTCGGTTCTGGTTTTTAAGTAGTTTTTCTTCTGTTTGATTCTTTGTCTGATAATGTGGATGTGCTTCCTGCAAGGGTGATTGGGAGGCAAGTTGGGCTGGTGCACCATTTTCTTGTTTGCTGGAGCTAATAGATCATTGCCAGTTGGACCATCTTTCTCAGTAGGAAAAGAGGAGGACCAGCATGCTACTCTTATAGTAAGCGTGGGGAAAATAGAAAGACAAGGAGCAAACTAATTATAAAAAATAAATCTGTCATAGCTACTGAAAAATGACACTTTAGGACAAATGGAATAGGAAAAAAAGGAACATCTAACTTTCAGAACCAGGGATATGTAGGCAAATACTAGAGTACTAAGGAAAGGATTTACTTATTCAAAATCATATAGAATATCTGTCTCTGACAATAGGCAGTGAAGATCAGTGGGTAGTCATAATAAGCAGTCATGGAGTTATGGTTTAGTTAACAATGTTGGGTAGCAAAATCTCTGTTGCTTACTTGCCAACCTCCAAGTTTTTGTCAGCACATGCAATCCCGTTCTTTTGATTCATTCATTTATTCAGTTCTAGTCCCTAATTTATTGGTTATATTATGAAAATACTTAACCAAGTAGAACATTTAATCACAATTGAGTAACCCGTCCCTAGCTTATTCATAGACTTAAATGTCTACAGGATTTAATTATTAAGTCGGTCTTGCTGAATGCATCTTCCATTGACTTGTAAATCTAAAAGAGTTTTGATCTGAATAATGATGGAGGGACCAAAGTAATTTTGATTAACCAGGTCTGACTAAATAAATTGGAGTTCTGACTTTTGATCTGAAAGAGATTCTTATTTTCTTCATATATTTTGCTTTTTTTAATGCTGTTTGACATTGAATGGAGATGGCAAGTTGTGATTTCTAAGAATAAAAGGCAATAGATTTATATTACACTAAAATATAAAAATATAAACATAAAACTTATATTAAAAATAACTTTATATTTATTACATTATGTTGAATTTACAAATCATTTTTATCTGGAAAATGGTTTCCTATTGAGCAGTTTGCTCAATAGCCTCACTGTCAGTTTCTTTTTTTTGCCTTATAAGAAATGTTTTGACTCGGAGAAGGCAATGGCAAGCCACTCCAGTACTCTTGCCTGGAAAATCCCATGGATGGAAGAGCCTGGTAGGCTGCAGTCCGTGGGGTTGCTAATGGTGGACATGACTGAGAGACTTCACTTTCACTTTTCACTTTGACACATTGGAGAAGGAAATGGCAACCCACTCCAGTGTTCTTGCCTGGAGAATCCCAGGTGGCCAAAGTATTGGAGCTTGAGCTTTAACATCAGTCCTTCCAATGAATATTCAGGACTGATCTCCTTTAGGATTGACTGGTTGGATCTTCTTGCTATCCACGTGACTCTCAAGAGTCCTCTCCAGCATCACAGTTTGAAAGCATCAATTCTTTGGCACTCAGCCTTCTTTATGGTCCAACTCTCACATCTGTAAATGACTACTGGAAAAATCATAACTTTGACTATATGAACTTTTGTTGGCAAAGTGATGTCTCTGCTTTTTAATACACTGTCCAGGTTGGTCATAGCTTTTCTTCCAAGAAGCAAATGTCTTTTAATTTTGTGGATGCAGTCACCATATGCAGTGAATTTGGAGCCCAAGAAAATAAAGTCTGTCACTGTTTCCATTGTTTCCCCATCTATTTGCCATGAAGTGATGGGATCGGGTGCCATGATCTTAGTTTGTTTTTTTTTTTTTTAATGTTGAGTTTTAAGCCAGCTTTTTCACTCTCTTCTTTCACTTTCATCAAGAGGCTTTTTAGTTCCTCTTCACTTTCTGCCATTAGAGTGGTATCATCTGTTTATCTGAGGTTATTGATATTTCTCCTGGCAATCTTGGTTCCAATGTGTGAGTCATCTAGCCTTGCTTTTCACATGATACACTTTGCATAGAAGTTAAATAAGCAAGGTGACAATATACAAGTTTGACATACTCCTTTCCCAATTTGGAACCAGTTTATTGTTCCATGTCCAGTTTTAGCTATTGCTTTTGACCTGCATACAGGTTTTGCAGGAGGCAAGTAAGTGGTCTGGTATTCCCATCTCCTGAAGAATTTTTTAGTTTGTTATGATCCACATAGTCAAAGGCTTTAGTCTACTCTATGAAGCAGAAGTAGATGTTTTTTTCTGAAATCCACTTGCTTTTTCTATGATCCAGCAGATGTTGGCAATTTGACCTCTGGTTCCTCTGACTTTTCAAAATCCAGCTTGTACATCTGGAAGTTCTTGGTTCATGTACTGTTGGAGCCTAACTTGATGGATTTTGAGCATTACTTTGCTAGCATGTGAAATGAATGCAATTGTATGGTAGTTTGAGCATTCTTTGGAATTGCCTTTCTTTGGGATTAGATTGAAAACTGACCTGTTCCAGTCCTCTGGCCATTGCTGAGTTTTGCAAATTTACTGACATATTGAGTGTAGCACTCTAATAGCATCATCTTTTAGAATTTGAAATAGCTCAGTTGGAACTCCATCACCTTCACTAGCTTTGTTTGTAGTAATGTTTCCTAAGGCCCACGTGACTTCACTTAAGGCCATGACATAAGTGACCATTTTTTTTCAGTCTGTTCCTCTGTCTTCACTAGCTACTTAATTTGGCTCAAATTGAACACAAATGTTCTTAAGGATCATGCCCCTTGAATTTTTAGAAACATACGTGGTAATGCAAGCCAAAATACTACTGCCATTTTTCTTTATTTTCTCCAGCTATATGTATTTAATAGAAAACATATAGATATATAGGCAAGATGTTCACTCAAAATTTTAATTATTATGTTCCAGACACAGTGATAAGCATTTAAAATGTGCCATTGTGCAGTTATCCTCAAAGTAATCCAGTTGGATAGACATTACCCATTGATTAGAGGATCAATAAGCTTATAATGGTTGAATAATATTCCTAATGTTATCCAATGAGTATGTTTGGAGTTTGGAATCCATAAGCTTTTATGCATTTCCTCTTAGGTGTATATGTGTAGGGAGCTGAACAAGACATGGTTCTTGATTTAAAGATGTTTACACTCTTAGTGGGAAAGGAATAAAAAGCTATATACATGCAACTAAAACAAAGATAGAGTGTATAAATGCTACAATAATACAACCTGTTATTAACTTCTGATGATTTTATAAGTAATTTTATAACTTAAGCTTTCAAATCAATTCAAATAAAGTCAGTTAAAATTCTAGCTGTGAAAAGATACAAAAAGTAGACTTTACCAACTTTGACCATTCAAGCACTGTCCCATCCAAAAGTTTTTGCTCTGTGACTTAGGACACAGTTCAGTTGACAGGACTATTTTCCTACTATTGAGGTGAATGCATCAGCCTTTTTCCTCTGTTCTCTTAAACCAGTATAATTGAATAATTAGAATCCTTATTTGAGTTTACATTTACCAAGAGTGGTTTTAATTATGAATTTTTTTTTTACCAATTAACTTGCCTTTAAGGGAAGGATAGCCTGACCCAAAGACTTGCTCCTTAGTCATGTAAGCAGTTAATGACTTGAGGCTTTGATTTAATAAAATGCTAAATCTTATGAATATGTTAGTCTGGGTATTCACCAAGGCTGACAATTCAAACTGCTGCTCCTTCATGATAGTGCTAATGTCTGACATAATGATAAGGAGAATTATCGGCGAGGCGTTCATTCTTCCCTGTGTCAGTCTTCTATAGATTTTCATACATCATGCCTCTTTCTATGAGTGCTTTTCAATAAAGTGTCATTGAGGCAAACAAGTAGAAGTAGTATTTTATTTTAATTGGTCTAAAACAACAAACACAAATTCGTAGACATGGCATTTGATATGACTCTTGAACTATGGCTGAGAATTCAATGTAAAATGAAGGCCAGTTGACAAAGAATACCAGTGTTAGTATATCAGTATTAGTCTTATTTCCCATTATTAACATTAAAAATACATAGCCAAAAATATTTAGAATGGAAGGAAGTGGGGAGGCAGAAGGAAGGTGATGTCTCCACTTAACAGGTAGAAGCAAATGGAGACTCAGTGGTTTTGACTCCAACTAAGAAATTGAGTGTTTCTGGGAAATGAGTTGTCAGAAATTGACAACTTTCCCAAGTTGTAATTATGTTAGAGGGAGGGAAAAGGACTGGAGGAAAAGAAAGGCAGAGAGAGGTTATTGTCTTCTCTGCTAACATCACCTAAGGCATAGCCAATTTTAATCACAAAGGCAAACCTGAAGCTCACCCTTCTGTGGATTTCAAAAACAATAGATGCTGTTGGATACAGATAGACTCATCCAGAGTTGTGGTATTTGGAAAACGTATTAGCTCTTATATAAAAAGATATTCATCTTTAAACTGTTTTTCCTTTTGTAATACAATGTACAAGAATATAAGCCTTGATTATGAGTATTCGCCACAAGTCTTGGACTAATTTCTAAATCTCACTGATTGTTATAAGCATCTTGTTTTTAACTTTTTTATTAATGGCACCATATTCATCTTGACTAAAATAAAAGTGAAAATTTTTGTATAGTCAAGTTTAAGAATTAATTCCAAAGCTGGATAATACATTGTTCATGAAATTTAAGATGAAAATAATAGAGAATTTATTTTATAAGCTATATTATAGATATTAAATTACATTGATATGAATGTTTTTCAAATTAAATATTAGTAATTTTCAATATATTAATATATAATGGAGAAAGTATTTATTTTAAATTTATTTTATTTTGAATTTAATTTAAACATTCATAAATATTGTTTGAATATGTTTCTTAAGCTAAAACAAATTACTTCCTTTTTTCCTCCCAGATGCAGGATCAGGATCTGGAGATGGAGGTAGGAGTTGCCTTTTTATATATTGAAAGATTTACATGTGGATGTCACTGGTGGATATTTTCTTATGTATTTGTCATTACATATATCTAAGACAAATTCACATTTTGCATTTTAGGAAAGGGAAAACTAAAAACAAAATCTTTCTTCTTATTAAGTAAATGTATATACCATGTAAATTATTTGATATATTTAAGAACTTTTTCCATCTAATATTCCTATTCATTTATATATTTGTGTTTGAATTAACTTTGAGATAAATATGCATAACAGAACTTCATAATAAGCCTCAAAGCATATTTGGCAGGACAGAAAACTCATAACCATTTAAATATTGTTTTTTTAAAATACATAATTACAAGGTATTGATACTAATATATACATAGCTATTATGTAAACAGGAACATAATTATCAAATTAATAGTTTGAAACTGAAGGAGCTTTAGTTCATTAAAAAATATAAAAAAGATAAATTTAAACCAGTGAAAATAAGATAGTGTCTTTACTTCTTTGATTAAATTAATCTATAGTTATTTTTACTAACACAAGATATATGTTTTCATGAATTAGTTGTGTGTTTAAAAAAGTATGTAAGAGATAGGCAGAAACTTTCAAAATTTTATATGATATACTTACTGCCAAATAAGATTTTACTTATGGATTGAACCTTCATTGTGAATTTCCCAAAATGCTTTTCCAGTTGAAATTCAAACAAAATTCTATCTTTATTTACAAGAAAAAATAGAAACAACT
This sequence comes from Moschus berezovskii, assembly GCF_049115385.1. Lineage (NCBI taxonomy): Eukaryota > Metazoa > Chordata > Mammalia > Artiodactyla > Moschidae > Moschus > Moschus berezovskii. The sequence continues at coordinate 55,855,308 of NC_142461.1, forward strand.
AAATATAATTTCAACAAGAATACTGAAAAGAGAATGAATAAAAACACAAACATTCTCTCAGGACCTTGCTTAAGTTATATAAAATGATTAAATGCATGTTTCTATTAAACTTTTGTTTTTAATGAAGAATTTGATAAAAGATGAGAAACGAAGGTGTTGGAGTCAGGAAAATCAAATTCTACTGCTTACCTTGTCTGGTTTGGGCAACAAGTTAGAGATTTATCAAGTCAAAGGCTTAACTAGTTCAAATAAGCAACACCCAGAGAATAAAATTAGAGTAGCATATTGGAGCACAATTTTTTTTCATAAAAACTAAAACTGAATAGAAGTCACGATTCAGTACCATGAGAGTATGAATTTATTTCCATATCACATGATATTAGACAGTCATTTGATGTTAAGATAATCTTACTATTTCTAAGAAATTGTTTTTTCCTCTGGCTGATTAATATAATATTCCTAAGAAAGCTTCCCTGAAAGTTTTGGAAAGATGAGCTTCTAAGATCAAATAAACTTTAAAGAGAAAAAGGAAAAAAATTTTTGAGTAGGTATTTCACTATCAGAATGTTAAGAAATCCATCAGTTTGTTAAAATGTCAATTTTGGAAGGGAGCAGTTCAATGAAAAATTCTGTATTATTTCCCAGCTATTTAGTTTTATGTGTAGACTACTTAATTTGAAAGATATTATCTTGTTTTAACTGTTCCACTTTTCACACGTCTTATTAATTTTTTGTCATCTTTAAAAACAAAACACAGAATTATCATCGTTTCTCCTTTTGTTAAAGCATCATGGTATACTTTTTTCTAATTGAGTCTTTTCTTCATGTCATACATCATTTCATCTTTTTTTTCAATAATAAGGTGTAGTGGCTGTATCAGATACTAGTTGCCAGTTTTTCCTTCATTGTATTTAGCACATGCAATTGACAGTAAAGTCAACCTCACTTTTTCTTGTTGAATTCTAGACTAAAATATTAGGTTCATTATTTTTTCCTGTGATCTGTATAAGGTGATTTTTTTGAGGAAATCACTTTAATTTCATGAATAAGACATTTATAACTTAAATTTCATATATTCATTGATGACTATATGACTATATTCCGTTTTTTCTCCTTTTAAAAAATTTCTCTTCCTTTTAATTGTATGTGCTTTATATTAACTTGGAGGAAAAATAAACAAAACAACTTCTTAAGAGATAATTGCTTTGGGAAGAAAATAAAAGGATATAACCCATTTAATTCTGAGCTGTATTATTTATAAAGAGTTGTTTTTCTGAAAGTTGCGGTAAATGAGTATTTACTCCGAGCTGTTTGTCTTAGTTTTAGTCAGAGACTCAATAGTTTTTGTTTTGTTTTGTTTTTGCTGAATTTATTTTTTCTAGTCTATGTGTTTTTTGCTCTGAAATACTAATGGTTTTAATTTTCCATATTTTTTAACTTTAGTACAAAATGATAGAAAGCTTAATAACTAGAACCTAAAAACAGTTTAGAGTGACCTGCACAATTCTAGTTCACATATTGATTGGATTATATGGCGAATATATTTGACTTGCTGCTGCTGCTGCTGCTAAGTCGCTTCAGTCCTGTCCGACTCTGTGCGACCCCATAGACAAGAGCCCACCAGGCTCCCCAGTCCCTGGGATTCTCCAGGCTTTATAAAGGATGGACTTGCTCTGTATTCTGACCGAGTTCCTGTTACCAAGATATCTAGAAGAGCCAAAATCAGTTCCCTTTGAATTAACCAGAAGTGATTGAATTACCTATGATTGTTTGGTTAATCCAACAGTCCTAGTTAGTGATTGTCCTAACAAGTCTCTATAGGATATATTCTCGATAATGTGTATTTGGTTAATAATCAGGGCATCTTTGCAAGCACTTTGGATCAGTTCAGTTCAGTTCAGTTCAGTCGCTCAGTCGTGTCCGACTCTCCGCGATCCCATGAATCACAGCACTCCAGGCCTCCCTGTCCATCACCAACTCCTGGAGTACACTCAAACTCATGTCCACAGAGTCGGTGATGCCATCCAGCCATCTCATTCTCCGTCGTCCCCTTCTCCTCCCGCCCCCAACCTTTCCCAGCATCAGAGTCTTTTCCAGTGAGTCAACTCGTCGCATGAGGTGGCCAAAGTATTGCAGTTTCAGCTTCTAATTTCTTTTAGCAAAAGTTAATATACTTCCCAAATGCAGTACATTGATCTGAATAGTGAAGTGAACAATTTTATTTGGAAAGCACATATGTGTGACTATCATAAATTATATGGTTAAATCAAATCCAAATCCAATATACAAGGTTTTACTTTTTTAGATTGTCCTACATTCTTAAACAAATAAATATTAGCATTGAATATTAGACCTGACTTTTTTAAAATTAAGTTTAACTTATTTGCACAAGGGTGTATCTATCATTTATTGCACTCGAGGAAATATTTTTACAATATAAAAGGGATCTAAATGTTTCATAAAATTTATGCTAACTTGTTTTTGTATGTTTTATAGAAGGTTTAACTATCTTTAACTATTGATCTATTTATTTATTAAGGAAACATTAATATAAAGAATAATCTTGTGTTATTAGTTTTGAGTGAAAGACCAGCTGTTTATGGAATTCTCTCTTTTCAAGCAAAAATGTTTAGTTGAAAAGGCTTCTTCATCAAATAAGCTTTTGGGTAGACTCATACTTAAAAAAACAATTCAAGTTAAACTATAATTAGCTATATATGTGTCTGATAGAAAGGTAATATATAGTAAAGTGTGGACAAAATTCCAAAGAATTTCAAAAAGTAGTAAAAAGAAAGGGGTTGGTGTTTCAAGTACTTATATATATGGAGATAATGTTGTAAATAAGAAAACGGGTGTGTGTAGGAGGGATAATAACATCTTCTCCACCCACGGACTTCCTTAAGCAACAAACACTGCAGTGTGAAAGAAGTATTAAAGGAGCCTCTTCTGAAAATCTAGGGCTGTGTGGGTGGTTAAGGGATAATTTTTAACACCTGCTTTTATTTCACAGTCTTTCAGTCATATTATAAGATAAGACCATGAATATTTTCCATTAAGCTTAACATATATTTCTGGATTAACTAGACTTCTGACAGATTCCTAAAAACAAAAACAAGTCCTGTAAAATAAAAAGTATATTTTAACCATTAAAAGAATGATAAACATATTACCCTGCTAAAAGTCTGGAAGAATTCATGATTAAATTTTAATAACATCTTATGGGAAGTTGTATGATAATGTCTATAGAAACAAAATGTCTGTAAGATATACAACATAGATGCAATGGGTATATTTTTAATTCATGAGGTGAAATGAAGCACTGGGGCTTCATATATCTTATGCAATTATATAGTTTTAAGAAAATTCTTTAATAATTTAATCAAGAGGTTAATGTCAGATATGTACAGCAACATATCAAATTAAATTTATACCCATTAGTTGTATAAAGTCTGATATTTGTTTTAAAATTCAGATAATGGCTATTATGATTGATGACTTTAATGCACAAAGTCAATTATGCTGTGTTTTATTTAATGCAAAATTGTCCTATGCAGATTATCTTTGTATAATTTTACGTGGATGTACACAATTAAGACATTTATTTTGTATATACTTTGGCTAGAACAAGAAATATTTACATCGCAACAAACTGTAGACCCTAGGCTGTTTCTGATCATGTAGATTGCTAAAAACCAGAAAACAGTGTTGTAACAAGTTTGAGAACTGAAAAATTCTTTTTAAAAATTCTTAGATTTCTAATGTGGATTTGATGATATTCAGGAATTAAGCTGAATTAAGCAAGCCTCCTATCAGCTGGGGACTATGACAAGGTCTCTGGAGCTCTAAAGCCGAATAGGACATAGTTCTTTATACTCAAGGAGATTTACATGTAAATTCTTTTCTTAGCAAGCAATGGGGAAATTATTATTCTAATTATCAAAAAAAGAAATAATCCCCTGTAGAAATAAAATGTTAAGCATACTGTAAATAACAAGGAACTGAATGTTCATTCCATAAAATATTCTTATATTAGGTTAAGTAATTTTTTCTTCCATGTTGCTATACCAGTTCCCTTTCTTGACCTCAATCTGTACCTCTCCACCTTATTGTCATAGTCAAGTTCTGGCAAACACAGTGTGCCTCACCATGTGTTTTCTCCCCTGGGTACACATTACAGCCAAAGTCTGACAGGCATCAGTTGTCAGCAACCTCATCTGAAATACTGATTAATTTAAATATTCTACCCTGTCCGCAAAGTTTGAGATTTTTCCATAGCAATACATGCAAGGAGGAAACAGTAACTGCTCTTGCTTTTGCTGTTCTACACCTTAGAGCTGCTGTTCTGCCTGGAGATGAGTTTATAGACATCTCAACCACAGATGAAATATATCTCAGGTTTTCATGGAGTAGAAACCATTTTGCTTCCTCTGTAGCTCAGAGAAAACCAACACGGTGATGGAGTGATGAAATAAAGGTAGGAGGAATGAAGATAGTGGATAATGAAAGTGGAAAAACAAAACAAGCAAACAAAAGGAGGGAAACAAAGTGAGAATGATGGAAAATGAAAAGGGAGAGCAAGTCTTTGTTACCAACATGTCTTCACACATAACTACTGTCTTAAAAATAAAAATAACTTTTTTTTTTCGAGTAGAATGATAATAACTGACTGAATTTCCAGAGAAGATTGCTTGGGGATGTGAAATGGATACCACAAACATTTTCTTTTTCTGAATCACTTATATGGATTTCTAAAAACAGTATCTAGGAAAGTAAATGTAATCATTATGTGCAGTGTGATAGACATGGCTTTGGACTAAGAATCAGGAGATTTGTATTCTAAATTTTTAATTGGCTTAAAGGATGCCTGTTTGAGTTTACTTGCAAATTCCTTGGAGATTCATTTATTTTATTGGTTAAGGAGAATAGTATCTGCTTATAGGAAAAGATGATTATAATAAACTAATGCAAAGGACTTTGGATTCCAAAAAATGAAATGAATTTATATTAAATTTGTTCTTTTTTCCCATTTAAAAATATAATTTCTCTGAAGGGTTTAATTGAAATTTGGATCTTTTAATTAGTAAGTTTTAAGTTCATGGTCTAAAGTATTGATGCTGAGATAATAACAACTCTACAAATCCAATCACAGTTTTCAATATTTAGAGGAGATAGCTAGCTTTGCACTTTGAAGGGGAGTGAAATCATAGTTTTGATATGAGAGGAACTGCAGTTCTATGTGACAGGTAAGAAATAGGGAACAATGTTTTAAAAATTCAAAACAGTCAGTTCAGTTCAGTTCAGTTCAGTTCACTTGCTCAGTCGTGTCTGACTCTTTGCAACCCCATGGACTGCAGCACGCCAGGCTTCCCTGTCCATCACCGACTCCCTGAGCTTATTCAAACTCATGTCCATAAAGTTGGTAATGCCATCCAACCATCTCATCCTCTGTTGACCCCTTCTCCTCCTGTCTTCAACCTTTCCCAGCATCAGGGTCTTTTCCAGTGAGTTAAATCTTCACATCAGGTGACCAAAGTATTGGAGCTTCAGCTTTAGCATCAGTCCTTCCAATGAATATTCAGGACTGATTTCCTTTAGGATGGACTGGTTGGATCTCCTTGTAGTCCAAGGGACTCTCAAGAGTCTTCTCCAAAACCGCAGTTCAAAAGCATTCATTCTTCAGCACTCAGCTTTCTTTGTGATCCAACTCTCACGTCCATCCATGATTACTGGAAAAAACAGCATTGACTCGATGGACCTTTGTCAGCAAAGTAATGTCTCTGCTTTTTAATATGCTGTCTAGCTTGGTCATAGCTTTTCTTCCAAGGAGCAAGTGTCTTTTAATTTCATGGCTGCAGTCATCATCTGCAGTGATTTTGGAGCCCAAGAAAATAAACTCTCTGTTTTCATTCTTTCCCCATATATTTGCCATGAAGTAATCAGATGCCATGATCTTTGTTTTATGAATGTTGAGTTTTAAGCCAACTTTTGCACTCTCCTCTTTCACTTTCATCAAGAGTTGCTTTAGTTCCTCTTTGTTTTCTGCCATAAGGGTGGTATTATCTGCATATCTGAGGTTATTGATATTTTTCCTGGCAATCTTGATTTCAACTTGTGCTTCATCCAGCCTGGCATTTCACATGATGTACTCTGCATAGAAGCTAAATCATCTGGGTGACAATATACAGCCTTGACACACTTCTTTCCAATTTGGAACATTTGTTGTTCCATGTCCAGTTCTAATTATTGCTTCCTGACCTGCATACAGACTTCTCAGGAAGCAGATCAGGTGGTCTGGTATTCCCATCTCTCAGAATTTTCCACAGGTTGATGTGATCCACACAGTCAAAGACTGTAGCATAGTTAATGAAGCAGAAGTAGATGTTTTTCTGGAACCTCTTGCTTTTTCTATGATCCAATGGATGACCAAAAGAGTAAATAATTCTGAAAATTACAATGGCAGTCAGTTGCCTCTGTAGAAATCCAAAAAAAAAAAGGAGAAATGGAAGGGATTCACAATATGATGGATTCGGTATACTCACAACGAAGAATTTTTGTTAGGATGCTAAGCATTGAAAAGTTTTTCTAAAGGGATTTGAACTTTTAGAACAAGATTCTTTTAAAGTAGATGGAAATACTTTATCATAGTTTTACTGGATGCCAGAGCATGAATTAGATATATCCGTAAGGATACCTAACTCAAGTATAATTGTTTGTAAAATTCCCTGTGGTTCATAAAAAGCACTAATTCATTTAATCACAATAGCAACCTTAGGATATGTGGAAGATAATCAGAAAAAAAAAAATAGCATTTTACCCACAATGCCAGCAGCAGTACATTATTAACTAAGCCAGTCCTTGAATTTCAAGAAGGAAGGAAACTATAGTCTACAAGGAAACTATAGTCTACCCTACCTCTTGCAGTAGCTGTTTGTAACACCTATATCCAACAGACTCCATATTCTGTTTACATAAATCATAAATCTTATCAATAATCATATGAAATTTTATTATCTCTTCTCCTTACCCGCTTCTTACTCTCATTTTTTTTTTTCTGAAACCATCTATTCTATTCAAAGTGTTAAGTTAGTCATTCAGTTGTATCTGACTCTTTGCAACTCCATGAACTTTAGCCCTCCAGGTTCCTCTGTCCATGGAATTCTTCAGGCAAGAATACTGAAGCAGGTAGCCAATCCCTTCTCCAGGGGATCTTCTCTAACCAGGGATTGAACCCATTTTTCCTGCATTGCTGGCAGATTCTTTACCATCTGAGCCACCAGGGAAGTCCATTCTATTCAACGTAGTACTCAAACCCCCATGGATTTATGTATCATCAAGTTAATCATACTCATCAATCTATAATAGTTTACCATCTATTCTTCTCTATTAATTTTCCCTTCATCACCCATCCCTGGTCCTATTCCTTTTTGAAGTATTCACTCTAAGGTATTTGGTATACTTTAACTTGGGGGGTGGAATATGATTGTGTAAGTGGTTGCAGGAAGTGGTAGTTAAAGACTCAGTCTCTGGAGGTGTACTCTGTGAATCTGGTCCCCATTCCACCGCTTACTAGCTATGTGACCACAGACAGGTTATTTACACAATCTGTAAATAACCTGTTTAGTTTCTTCATCCATGATCCTTGCAGGGTTTCCCAAGAAATAGAATCTGAGGTTAGATTTGTACATTCAAGGTTCACTAGTAGGGCTTTCAGGATCAGCATCAGTAGGAAAGAAGGATGTAGGACTGGGCAGATGGGGTAGGACTGGTGCAGTTTTAAAAGCCACAGCAGGCACCATAAGGAGTTCTCAACATGGGATGGCCCCTCTGAGTTGTACTTAAAATTGGGTTGATGGGGCTGGGCCTTCACATCCCACCACTGATCACTGTTGATGTGGGTGAATTCCAAGGAGTGTTACCTTGGACCACAGGGTAAACCTGGTGAGGGGCTCTGCTGTGATCTGTCTGTGTACAACATTCCCAGCAGAGAAGGGGCAAGTATGCACATTGCATCATGGCATCCTCTACAATCTGTAACATTTAAAACAAGAAACAAAACAGAATCCCTGCTCTTGCAGAGCTTATTTCTTGTGAAAAGAGCCAAGCAGTAAACAAATAAGAAAAAATATAGATTGTCAGATGGTATGCAGGAGGGGAAAAGTGAGATAAGCAAAGTTGGAAAGTTGCTAATGGATTTGGAGTGATCAGGAACGCATGGACAAAGATAAGGAAGTGAAGGATCAGGATCAAGGCTTGCAAATGAGCAAGAGAAGAGCATTCCAGGAGAACTGCAGTGCAAAAGCTCTGAAGGTACATAACCCCAGAAGGTCTCAGATGCTTGTTGGACTGAAGTGAGTGAAAGGATGCTTGGAGATAAGGAAGAGAGATGGAGGTGAGCCTACAGACCCTCTTGTGGGGTTTGACTCTTCCTGTGAGTGAGTTGGGAGCCATTGAGGGTCTACAGCAAAGAAAATGTTGTGATCTGACTAGTGATTTTACCAGATCTGTGTTGAAAACGCAATGTGTTTAAGTAAGGGAAGAAGTAGGAAAGACTATGATAATTAAAAGAAAAAAGATAATTAAAAAAAAGAAAAAAGAAAAAGTCATCCAGTGACTTAGGCTTTATGCTTCCAATGCAGCAGACTGAGGTTGGATCCTTGGTCAGGGAACTAGATCCCATATGCCACAATTGAAAAAGACCCTGCATGCCAAATAAATAAATATTTTTTAAAAGAATGAAAATATTTAAAGAAGAAAAAAGATAATGTTTCTTTTACCTGCGTGTCAATGTTCAGGAGTCTGTGATATATCTCCACAATGTCTCTTGTCTATTCCAGATGTACCAATCTGCTACCCACCCAAAAGACGTTGTCTGTGATCCTTTAAGAAGATATCCTACTGTAGATATTGTGCAGTAGTTGAATTAAATTTTTTTTCTCTTAGGGTATTTTCATATTTAGGGTTTTATTTAAGATGTCCTTCTCTTGTTTTGATGCTTGTAAGCAAGCAGAACATTTCAGGCATTAGAAGACAGTATTTAATACATAGGAATCTCTCTGCAGGCTGCAGTGCATGCCAAATTGTATTGACTTTTGTTTCAAATTTGGATTTGAAAATATAGCATTTTTTTAGTGTACTAGATGTACAATATGTATCGTAGCATATGATTTTCAATGTGTACTTAACAAAGAGCAATTTCATTTTCTCTGGTAAATTACACACTTGTTATAGCTTTGGGATTTAAAAAAATCCTGGAATAAATAGAAAACAATATGTTTAAATAATGTTAGCATTCTGGCTCAGTGAGTCAAACCAGAAGAATTATTCCAGTGACTTTCAGTTAGTCAATTGGTTCTGAAGATAATTTTCGTTTTGTATTCCTTGCTGGGATCTCTCTCTGAGAAGAATAAAAGGAGAATTAACTGGATTTTAAGTAAGGTTGAACGGATGATTCCAAGAACTTGTTTAGCAGATGGATCATTTAAATTGGATCTATTCCCAATTAAATAAATATTTATTTAATATAATATAATAAATACAGTCCTTATAAACTTAAATTTCTACCCCATTTTCTCTCATTTCCCAGCTGCTTTTCTCACTCCTTAGTTTCATAGTTTGACTGACTGGATGGTTGTTCTGAGATTACCTTCTGATGGGGAAGGCCACAAACAGAAATCCATATTAGTGGAACCAGTTAAGAGGGAACCCATTTCTAGTATGGCGTCTACACAAAATTAATGTACTCTGCATGTATTTGATCCTGGCTAAATTGAGAAATTTTGCATCATCGTGGAAGCATTGAATTGGGGTGAGAGTCATTTCAGACACACTCCAGAGACTGTAACCTTAACAGAAAGCCGTGGCCTTTGGCAAGTAGAATTTCTGACACGCTGATTTAAGCGGTGGTGGTGAATATTTGGTAAAGAGACATGTTGAGCCACATAGTATCATTTCTCCTGAACACTTGGAGCTTTCTGATGCAGTTTGAGATCTAATGATTAAGGATTGGAGAGTTTACAGTGGTGAAGACTTTATTAAGTTAGTCAAAAGACAACCATAATAGCAGTTTGAATGTGCTTGTCTTTGAAAGTAGGTGTTATTTTTAAATATAATTAAAGAGAAACAACTGGCAGTTTAGAGGAAAAAGGATATTAGTGGTAGTAATTATACTGTCGGAGAAGGCAATGGCAAGCCACTCCAGTACTCTTGCCTAGAAAATCCCATGGATGGAGGAGCCTGGTAGGCTGCAGTCCGTGGGGTCGCTAAGGGTCGGACACAACTGAGAGACTTCACTTTCACTTTTCACTTTCACACATTGGAGAAGGAAATGGCAACCCACTCCAGTGTTCTTTCCTGGAGAATCCCAGGGACAGGGGAGCCTGGTGGGCTTCCGTCTATGGGGTCGCACAGAGTCGGACACGACTGAAGTGACTTAGCAGCAGCAGCAGTAATTATACTGTATCTTAAACAGTGGGATGATATTAAATGGTTATATTCTGGAAACTCATGTTCTAACTACTTTTGAGGCCCATGCTGCCCAAACAACCACATTCAAGCATTGATTCAGAAAACACCCTTGACCTTTCACGAAGAGAGAGCTTCCTTACACCAAACTCTGTAGAATATGGCAGGATTATAAATCCAGTTCAATCCTATGAATCAGGACACTGTGTGAATTTTCTATTGTGAATAGCTTTCAGATTTCTGTGTCCAGACCCTTCACCAATCCCTTATTTCATCCCTCGTCATCTCTTGTCTGTAGTGTTGAAAAAATGCTTCCTAACATGTCTCCTTTTTTCCAGTCTTGTCCTAAAATTTTTCTTACTTGCACAGTCAGAATGATTTATAGAAAATACTTATCTAAGCATATCATTCCCCTGCCTATAACCCCACAATGGCTGTCCATCATCCTTAGAATAAAAGTCAGTCTTTCCAGTAAGAAGTACAAAGACCTCCAGAATTGCTCCAGTACCTGCCTCACCATCCTCATCATTAATCTTCTTCACCTCAGAGCTGACAACTCCATTGTACCTTTGCATTGAGAGTAGTTCACTGAGACACATCAATAGGTTTCATGCCTCTTTGCTTTGCTAATGCTCTTCCCTCTTCCTAAAACCTGTCCCTCGCTTTTGCCTAAATAGTATTCATCTTCCAAAACTAAATCAAGGATCGTATAAAATAGGGAGATTGCTGTAAATCTGCTGATTGGACTAAACACTATTCTACTTTGTATCACTAATCTGATTCATTGAAGTGGCATGTTTATGTATGTGCTTACAGCTAATTATTAATACCTTTAGATGAAGACCACAAGGCCATATGCTTAGGAGGATATCATTGAATCTTTGCTAAGCTGAGCTCTAAAACTAACCAAAAAAGTGTGCTTAAATTTTGAAATGTTTATATTCACATTTGGGTACTACAGTTTAAATTATTTGAAATTCTGAGATAAAAGTTAAATGTGCAGAGTTCTGTATGCTAAAATAACTGTAGAATTATTTTAACTCAATAGAAAAGGACTTAAAAAAAAAACAGAGAGTAAGATAATGATCCATGCCACCAAGAATAAGAAAAGATGATATTCGCAAGCCTAAAACAGCTTCAAAAATAAGCAACAGCTTATCCAAGACCTCAGGAAATTCAAGGGAATCCAGGAGGAGCCTAGCAAAAATATAGGCTACCAGCTTAAGCTCAGAAGCTTTACTTTTGCATTTTCTTTATTTTTGAAGTACACTTCATCTGATACTATTAATATCAATTTGTTCGTTTGTGATTTGCCTCTCCTAAAAGTGGTGTGCAAAGAAAAAAAAATTGAAGTTATTTTAGGATTCTAGTTAGTTTGTAGGTAATTGAGATAATTTTACCCAATGTGAATACTTTATCCCACTTCCAAACTACTTATTAAAATACCAAATGACTTTGGCCAGATAATAAAATTATTTAGAAATCCATTTGGTACCTTCATTTAATTTGACATTGGACCAGTGGGGGAAAAATAAAAGACTGTCTTTTCAGGGAATTATAATGATTACCCCCACATAAAATGCACTTTAACCATAGACTAATACTGCCTGAAGAGTAAAACACTTTTCTAGCTCTAATTTCTTAGAGCTAGAAAAGAAAGAAAGTGAAATTGCTCAGTCGTGTCTGACTCTTTGCAACCCCATGGACTGCAGCCTACCAGGCTCCTCTGTCCATGGGATTCTCCAGGCAAAAATACTGGAGTGGGTTGCCATTTCCTTCTACAGGTGATTTTCCCAACCCAGGGATCAAACCCAGGACTCCTACATTGCAGGCAGACACTTTACCCTCTGAGCCACCAGGGAAGCCCAGAGCTAGCAAGTTTCTTCATTAAATGGAATAAGAAAGCAGAACTCTTGTGAGCTTCAGCTTTCAGCTACAAAACATACAATGGTATATGGAAAGGAAAGGGCCTCCTCCATATGATGCCATGAAGATTTTAGAGGAAATGATTTTAAAGTAAGTCACTGTGCTATCATCAGACTGAAAGTAAAGATCCAACCAGCAGAATTTCATAGAAGTCGGCCTGGCATGTAATAGGTGCTTGATAAGTATTTGTGAGATCAGTGCATGGATGAATGAACTGCTGGAGCAGCGATGTGAATTCCTACAATAGCAATTAATTGATGCATGTGTGAACAAGGAGGCCATGCTCCCACCTCCCAGTAACTGCTAACTATGGCCCTCGACTTCCTTAGAGTAGGCTTCAGAAATGCCATGAGATGTCATTTCTCAAGAAATCTGAAGAGTGATTCTATTTCTTCCACCAACTCTGAGTCACAGCCCTTCCCCACGTCCCTATGCTCTTTTTTTTTTTTATCTGTTTTCCCCATGAATGAAACTGGAACAATATGGTAATGCTGTACTCAGATATAAAAGGAGATATTTATAGGGGATAAAAAGGAGAGTTTGGAGAAACAAGATAGGAGAGCAATCTGGTAAGAGAGAGAAGGATTTTTCAATGCAAAATGTCAGAAAAAAGAAAGTGGTGGTGTTCAATGTTTTGTCTCAAAAAGTTTTTAGTGTCCATCTAAAGGACAAAAAATGTGGAAGGTTAAATAGCTTCAGCTTGGGCAGGCGGTACTGTTGTCTTTTATATGTTCCAACTCATTAATATTTCTTTCCATATTAACACATCAAATGTTTACTCATTTAGTGCATTTCTCCCTCGATAGTTTCTATACCCCAACACATACGTGTTTTGAGAAGAAAATCAAGAAATGGTTGATGCAGACAAAGATTTTCCTCCTAACTCCACCCCATACAATTTTTTTCTCACCCATCTAAAATAGTATTTAACGCTGCCAGAGAAAATTTCATTAAGAAAAACAGATCTTGTTCTTGCCAGACAAGAGAAAGGTTGAAATCAATGCTTCAGACTGCTGACTAGGAGATCTGACAACCTGCCCTTACCCCAGCACTTTTGCAATGTGTTTGGCAGAACTTGAATGCCTCAGGATGCTATTATACTAGAGGATATCCAGTTAAGTAATATTGAGCAATGGAGCATAATTTGACCTATTTTGAAGAGTCACAGATAAGGTGAAGAACTTGCTCCAATTTGCCCAAGACTTTTCCAGTTTTCACGTGGAAAATCCTGCATCCCAGGAGACTCCACAAAAATAAGGATGCAGAAATAAAGAGGATATGGCACCTAAGTCACATAGGAAAGGCTAAGAAGTCTTATGGTTTAGAAGCTTGCTAAATTTTGTTTTTAAAGTATTTTAAAACAACACCTTACCATGAATCATTTTTCTTAAATATATTTTAAAAATTAAAGGAATTAGTAATTTAGGGTACATACTTTGGGAAACTCTGCTCCAACCCTAACCATTTATCTCTGGACCCTTGCAATCTCATTAACAGTATGTGTTACAGGGCATATGGAGACCTGATGATCTACCAACTGTGACTGTTTGAGTCTCCTTCTAAACCTTAGACTGTGTAAGCCTCAGGCTGGAAACTTAGAATTTCCATCTAGAAATAATTTAATCACTTCAAAATCATTCTCTTTCACAAATATTTACCTGTCTTAATGTAGATCTTTTAGGAGTTTCGCTGTGGTTGTTGTTGTTTAGTTGCTAAGTTGTGACTCTTTTGCGTCTCCAGGGACTGTAGTCCACCAGGCTCCTCTGTCCAGGGCTTTTCCCAGGGAAGAATATTGGAGTGGGTTGCCATTTCCTTCTCCAGGGGATCTTTCCAACCCAGAGATGGAACCTGTGTCTCCTGCTTGGCAGGCAGATACTTTACCACTGAGTTACCTGGGAAGGAGTTTCTACAGGATGGTAAAAATACTGTGAAAAATCTTTAAAAGATCTATATTCCAAGTTCTTTTCTTATTTGCTATTGTATAATTCTGGATGAGTCTTGAATAGATGTTGGGAAGTATGCATAAGTTAAAAAATGTTAGTAGAAAGTTTGGAGATTGCCATTATATGACAACAGAATCATTCATGGAATTTTCCTCTGAACTTTTCTGTGTGGGAATAACCATACCTATAGAGGGGAGGAGAGAGGACAAGAAGATAAAAATGCATAGAATGGAATAGAAAACTTTTAAATGTCTGGAGATGGAGAAAAATTCAGATTGAGAGCTGCTTGTTCAGTCACTCAGCTGTGTCTGACTCTTTGCGACCCCATGGACTGCAGCTCACCAGGTTTCCCCATCCTTCACCGTCTTCTGGAGCTTGCTCAAACTCATGTCCATTGAGTCGGTGATGCCATCCAACCATCTCATCCTCTATCATCCCTTTCTCCTCCTGCCTTAAATCTTTCCCAGCATCAAAGTCATTTCTAATGAGTCAGCTCTTTGCATCAGGTGGCTAAAGCATTGGAACTTCAGCTTTAGCATCAGTCTTTCTAATGAATATTCAGGACGGATTGACTGGTTTGATCTCCTCACTGTCCACGGGATTCTCAAGAGTCTTCTCCAACATCACAGTTCAAAAACATCAATTCTTAGTTCCATTCTGTACTTGTCACCACATCACAAACTAGGACAGGTGCCTCTTCCTGCACCTGCAAATTTGGTTAAAGAAGGCAAAGCCCATTTTAGTGATCTACAAAGGCTTAGCTGAGTGGATTCATGAAAGGGACTCTGTTATGCTGAATAATGTATTTGTTCCAGCAAAACCTTAAACTTTTCTAAATTCAGAGACTTATTTTTCCTACCCACTCCAGTATTCTTGCCTGGAGAATCCCATGGATGGAGAAGCCTGGTAGGCTACAGTCCACGGGGTCGCAAAGAGTCGGACATGACTGAGCGACTGAACGGAACGGAACGGAACGGAAGTTTTTCTAAGTACTTTTCAGCTCTAAATATCTGAAAATTAAAAAGTACTATTTCTGACATTTCTAGCACACATTATTTACTGATAATACTGAGAACATTCTTTTTAGTAAAATTTCTAATTTTCATACCTCTGGGATGAGGTCAAGCAAAAGAAAAAGGCTTTAGCTGCATACCACTCCCCAAGGTTACCAGAATGAAAAGGAATTGTTGGGAAAGTACTTCAAAGAGTGTATTGCTTTTAGGCGTGCTGCTTTCAGATTAGGCAATTACAGAAACACTGACAGAGACACATCCCTGCTAATTTACATATGCATAGCATTAGACGCATCACTAAAATTCATACAGCTTATCTATTTCAATAATCA
This sequence comes from Moschus berezovskii, assembly GCF_049115385.1. Taxonomy (NCBI): domain Eukaryota; kingdom Metazoa; phylum Chordata; class Mammalia; order Artiodactyla; family Moschidae; genus Moschus; species Moschus berezovskii. Next base: position 55,870,983 of record NC_142461.1, read on the forward strand.
AAAAGCCTAGTGTAACACTCTAAAGACTCTTTTATACTGTCTTGTATTAAGATCTTATAATGAGCACCTACTCTGTGTTAGATACTTTACAGCCACATAGCACATACTTGTTATAACTATTCAAGAAAGACATGTCTCCAATTTTCAAATGAAAAAAATAAATGGCGCACAGGTTAAAATACTTGTGTATAACCATGTAGTCAGTGGCACAGCAAGGGTTTACACCCAGACCCCTGAAGTTCCACGTTACTCTTTCTTTTCTCCACTGTTTCCTGTGCAGTCTACCATATATTTTAAAGTCAGAGATTTAAAATATATAACTTTTCATATTAAAATATATTAAACAGGTGGAAGTTGGTGATGGATAGGGAGGCCTGGCGTGCTGTGACTCATGGGGTCACAAAGAGTTGGACGCGACTGAGCGACTGAACTGAACTGAACTGAATTTCATTAAAGGAAGATGTTGCTGTTAAGTAGGAATTTTGCACTAATCAGAAAAATGTGTATGCTTTTTGTTTTGTGTGACGTGCCTTTGGCTTATTCGTCCTCGGTACATACACACACAAACACACACACACAGAGTTTTTTATTCGGAGCATTCATTTCACTAGTATTTATTGATAATACAATATTTCCCTCTATGTTACACTATATACTCTTTTGATTTAACAATATGGCATAATATTACTATACTTTGTGCCAACCATGTCTTACACGCTTGAGATACAGAAAAAAATCCCTGTTTGTGAAGCTTATTTCTAAAGGAAAGAAAAAGACATAAGCCAAGCAAATAAATAAACAAGAACATTTCAGAGAATTTCTTTTAATAAAGCAATTAAAAGAATACTGATTTCTTAATAGTATTAATTACTTTAATTTCTTAAAAAAGAAAATAGAAATTACTGGTAATTTCTTTTAATAAAGTAAAACAGTGATGCAATTCGGAGTGACTGAGTGCGAAGAGTGAGATTTGCTGTGTGCTGTGCTCAGTCACTCAGTCATGTCCAAAATGTTATTTGCAGCCTCATGGACTGTAGCCCGCCAGGCTCCTCTGTCCATGGGGATTCTCCAGGCAAGAATACTGAAGTGGGTTGCCATGTCCTCCTCCAGGGGATCTTCCCTACCCAGGGATTGAACCCTCATCTCCTGAGTCTCCTGCATTGGCAGGCGGATTCTTTACCTGCTGAGCCATTGGGGAAGCCCCGAGATTTGGACTGAATGCCTAAATTGTGCACCAAGATCCCAAGGCAAGTCACTAGAGAAAGCGAATGTCAATGCTCTCTTAGTGAAATCCAGAAACAGAAAGAAGGAAAATGTAGTTTGAACACAGTGATTGAGCAGGAAAGTGGTAGGATAAGAGAGCGGAGAAGTGGGAAAGAATTTGGGTTTTATTTATAGTGTCATGGGAAGCATTTGGAGGAGAGTAATATAATCTGGCTTATATTTTTAAAAGACTGCTCCGGCTGCTATATGGAGAATGAATTATAGATGAAACAAGAGAGGAAGCAAAAAATCAGCAAAAAAGATTATTATAGTAGAAAATGTATAGATGATCCAAACCTAAGTGGGGTGCTGACAAAAAAGATGGTGAGAAAGTGACAGATATGCTGATATCCCAGGTCTACTCAAATGACCCTTCATTTCTTTCCATATTGGCATCGGTGTGAACAAAAATGTTATATGCAAAGAAGGATCTAGGAAGGAGAAGGAAAAAAGACTAAAATCCTATCACCTCACTGTGGGCTCTTAAAATTCTCCACAAACATTTGGCATGAGTGAATATATAGGTTTACTTCTAAGACATGAAAATGTTTCATAAAAGGCATCATTTTAAAAAACCAACACTCATGCATTCAGCCTATTGTATTCATCTAAGGCAATTTTCTCAGACTTCAAGAGGGAAAGCAGATTGATGTACTTTGGGGATTTTCAACCAGTGGCTTTTCAATAAAGCCTGCATCTACTGATGTTTTTGTTTTTCATTTACCATTTTAAATTTATACCACTTAAGCATCATCACTGGTATGGCAGAAAAAGGTAAAATATAAAAATAGACAGCTCTATAATTTGGCCTTTCAATGGCTTTATGCATTTATATTCTATGTAGGATATGTAACAGATTGTGATAACAGAATCAGGTATAATCAAGTTGAAGCCTTACAAATATAGCAAATATCACAAAACGGCTCTCTTCTGATGACTCAAAGAGTGGGAGTTCTACTTCTTTCATTATATTTTTTCTATAACAGCTTATCACTAGAAACACCTTTATGGCAGTTCTCCTGCTTTGTCAGTGTGAATGTCCCCACCATAGCACTTTCCCCATATTTGTCATTGATTCTTGCATTGGGTTTTCGTCTCTGGAGACAACTAATTTGAGTGGCTTTAAATCTAAAACATAACTTCCACCTTAAGTTTCTCAGTTCACATAGCAATATAGTGAAGTCATTTTCAAATGCAGAAAACCCTTGGCCCTCAGACTGATTTTATTCAACTTCCATGGTGTTACTCTTTTATTTCTCTAAAGCCTATAGCCTTTCACATGTGCTGTTAGAGGGAAAATTTTTATTGTTGGTATATAGCACCTCTGCAATTAACTTCTGCTTGTCTTTACATCTAAATGCAAATAAGGACACCAGAGCATCCGGAGAGTGACAGTCATTTTAGTTCACTCACCTGTTCTCTTGGATAGGGGCTTAAAAGTTACTGTCAAATATTTGTAAACATGCATATTTCTTTCACGGAGATTATTTGACAGTGGGTAGTTTTCTAGTTTAGCTTGAATTGTTTTTTTTTTTTTTGACTTGTTTAGCTTTTCTTCCCAATCAAGCCTAAACTGCAATTCCTGCAGAACCCACAGAAGGGATTCCTTACTGGATTCATGAAGTGGGAACAGTCTTGTACCAGTAGGGGGAGCTCATATCATGCCTATTTTGTGGGTTGTAGAAGAGTTGCTTTGTAGGTTTGTGTAGTTAGGGTGGAGCTGTTTTAACTCTAAAACCAACAGAGATTTGCAGTTGGAATAAAAGTTAGTTTCTCCAATGGAAAAGTAAAAATTTGCTAAAGTTGTAAATCTCAACTAAAGTGAGAGTTTTAGATGGTTTTGGTTAATGAATCTGCATGCTTTGGTTAAATTTTTCAGAGAGCTGAAATTTGGAAGGTTTAAAACATGTTGAAATTTTTTTTCTTGGTATATATTAATATTGGGCTTCCCTGGTGGCTCACTGGTAAAGAAACTACCTGCAATGCAGGAGACAGAAGACCCAGGCTTGATCCCTAGGTGGAGAAGATCCCCTGGAGGAGGGCAATAGCAACCCACTCCAGTATTCTTGCCAGGAAAATCCTATGAACAGAGGAGCTTGGCGGGCTGTGGTCCATTGGGTCGCAGAGTCAGACACTGAGCGACACGACTGAGAACATATATTACTTTCCTCCATAAATGAGAGAAGCACCACTGATTTTAAGGATTTTTGTTTGTCTGGTTATGAGTGTTCAGTCCCTCAGTCGTGTCCGACGCTCTGCCACCCCGTGGACTGTAGGGCGCCAGGTTTCCCTGTTCATCACCAACTCCCAGAGCTTACTCAAATTCATGTCCATCGAGTTGATGATGCCATCCAACCATCTCATCTTCTGTCGTCCCCTTCTCCTCCTGCCTTCAATCTTTCCCAGCGTCAGGGTCTTTTCAAATGAGTCAGTTCTTTGCATCAGGTGGCCAAAGTATTGGAGTTTCAGCTTCAGCATCAGTCCTTCCAGTGAATATTCAGAACGGATTTCCTTTAGGATGGACTGGTTGGATCTCCTTGCAGTCCAAGGGACTCTCAACACTCTCAACAATCTTCTCCAACACTATGGTTCAGAAGCATCAATTCTTCGGCACTAAGCTTTCTTGTAGTCCAACTCTCACTTCCATACATGACTACTGGAAGAAACATAGTTTTGACTAGATGGACCTTTGTTGGCAAGTAATGTCTCTGCTTTTTAATATGCTGTCTAGCTTGGTCATCACTTTTCTTCCAAGGAGCAAGTGTCTTTTAATTTCATGGCTGCAGTCACCATCTGCAGTGATTTTGGAGCCCCCAAAAATAAAGTCTCTCACTGTTTCCATTGTTTCCCCATCTATCTGCCATGAAGTGATGGGACCAGATGCCATGATCGTAGTTTTCTGGATGTTGAGCTTTAAGCCAACTTTTTCACCCTCCTCTTTCACTTTCATCAAGAGGCTCTTTATTGCTTCTTTGGTTTCTGCCATAAGCTGGTGTCATCTGCATATCTGAGGTTATAGATATTTCTCCCAGCAGTCTTGATTTCAGCTTGTACTTCATCCAGCCTGGCATTTTGCATGATGTTTACTCTGCATATAAGTTAAATAAGCAGGGTGACAATATACAGCCTTGACGTACTCCTTTCCCGATTTGGAACCAGTCTGTTGTTCCATGTCCAGTTCTAACTGTTGCTTCTTGACTTGCATACAGATTTCTCAGGAGGCAGGTCAGGTGGTCTGGGATTCCCATCTCTTTCAGAATTTTCCACAGTTTGTTGTGATCCACACAGTCAAAGCCTTTGACATAGTCAATAAAGCAGAAGAACTCTGGAACTCTCTTGGTTTTTTGATGATCCAACGGATGGTGATAATTTGCTTATGAGTGTAGGTCAATATAAACATGGCAGGTACAGATGTAAGTGGCAGTGGAGATGGGGTTTAAAGGACACTGCTTGCACTCTTGAATTTGTTTTTCTCAAATATCTCTTAAGCAAGCTTGCTTTGGGGCTATTTGCCTTTCTCACTAAATTAGTGTTAAGCATCCTCTGATGGGCACCAGGAACCTGATTAGCTAATTTTCACCAAAATCAATAAGGAATCAGGGCCTGAAGCATTCTTTTCCTACTCCTGATTATTCTGTGAGGTTGTTTTGACTGTCCTTTGTCAGCACGCTTGAAAATACTCTCTTAATTTTGGAAACTGTGGACATCAAGTGCCTCATCGTGCTGAATGGGTATTTCCCTTCCCCCTGCATTTAATCCGTTCACAGGAAATGCTCATTTTTTTATACTTTATTGAGCACCTATTTAAAGCCAGGCACTGAGCAAAAGACCAGAGATTAAATATGAAAGATGAACAAGACTGGTTTTTGCTCACACCAAACTCATGACCTAGGCACTGCCACATAGTGTGTTGGGAAAAGTGTGACTCCAAAGACTGTTTTCCTCATCAGAAGAAAAGGGCACACTTAGGCTTAGCTGATAAAGAAACTGCCTGCAATTCAGGAGACCTGGGTTCGATCTGTTGGTTGGGAAGAGCCCCTGGAAAAGGGAACAGCTACCCATTCCAGTATTCTGGCCTGGAGCATTCCATGGACTGTATAGTCCATGGGGTCGGACTGTGTAGTCCTTGGGATCACAAAGAGTTGGACACAACTGAGTGACTTTCGTGTTCATATCTCCAAACTGATCTGAATATTTGACTTTCAAACCGTTCCTGACTCAAGCCAGTTGACTAATTGCTTACATTATGCATCACAAATTTGAAAGTCTTTGAATTTGAAAGTACACAATGCTGCATTTGGATGGACTTTATGTAACTACTTCTGTCGTACAATTTTCATCCAAATGAATGTGCGATTTCACAGGTTGAGTCTGTGTGGAAACACTGGTGTGGAAATGGCAGAGTGGGAGGGAGGAGCAGAGACAAATGCGAGGGGGATGGGAAAAGGAGACTGGAAGCCCGTAAAATGTTACTGGGCATTTCCTCTGTTTCCTAGGGGTGAGCTCTACAATTGTCTAGCAATTTTCTAGCCATAAAATAACTGTCCTATGGTTGATAAGCCTTTAGCACGACAGAGTGATGACCCTAGACTAGATCTCGGATTTAAATAGCTTTTTGGTTCCCACAAGGCAAAGCTCTTTTCTTCTCTCTCTTCAAAATAGACTTTCATCTGCTGTCAGCACTGATGCTGCTTATTGCTCCCACTGCAGTGCTTAATTACCAGGGCATCAGTGCTGCCACAGTGGCCTCTCTCCCTGTTCTTTCCTCATTTCTTTTTCCATATATCTTATTTTTCCTGATTTGGACCTGCCTGAAGAAGCTGTTCTAAAAATATTATCAGTCCTGGGGCTTCCCTGGCAATCCAGTGGTTAAGACTCTGCACTCCCAGCAGGGGACCCCAGTTCTATCCCTGGTCTCAGAACTAGATCCCGCATGCCACAATGAGGAGGGAAGATCCTGTGTGCCACAGCTAAGACCCAGTGCAGCCAAATAAATAAATAGAAGCATTGGAAAAAAAATTAACAGTGCTGCATGGGCAGACTGACTATGGCCTTGCACGGAGGCTGTTATATTGTGGAATGCATGTAACTTCAACTTCAGAGCCCCTCACTTCTTACACAGTCCCCTTCCAGGCCTCTATATATAATTGGGGCTTCCCTGGTGGCTTAGTGGTTAAAGCATCTGCCTCCAATGCAGGAGACCCGGGTTCAATCCCTGGGTCGGGAAGATCCCCTGGAGAAGGAAAATGATAACCCACTCCAGTATTCTTGCCTGGAGAATCCCATGGATGGAGAAGCCTGTAGGCTACAGTCCACGGGGTCGCAAAGAGTCGGACACGACTGAGCGACTTCACTCACTCATATATAATTGAGCATTTTCGTTGTTTTATTTTATTTTCATAGAAGTGAAGTGAAGTGAAAGACATTCAGTTGTGTCCAGCTCTTTGTGATCCCATGGACTGTAGCCTGACAGGCTCCTCTGTCCATGGAATTCTCCAGGCAACAATACCAGAGTAGGTTGCCATGTCTTCCTCCAGGGGATCTTCCCAACCCAGGGATCGAACCCATGTGTCCTGCATTATAGGCGGATTCTTTACTGTCTGAAGTTCTACAAAATTGCATAAACTCAGGCTCTACAGAAACTTGGGTCTGTCTCTGCCCATGAGCTTTAATAAACAGATCTTTGGCTTACTTTTCAATTGTTTTGTCATTTGTTGTCATTCTGTTGCTCTCTAGGTAGATTGTTGCATTGCTGGTTCATGTCTTAGTGAATAATTTAGATTTTTTGTTTGTTTCGCCAAGCAGCTTCTCAGTTCCAAGTTGTGTCAGAAAGTAGTTTTTCTACTAGAGTTTAATGAATTTTTCAACAATTCTGATAAAAACTCTCTATCTTAAATTTCTATCTCTAGATATTATATGAGAGCATATTCAACAAATTGCACAACATTTGAGCCAAACCAAATGGTGACAAACACCATTAATATGACTCACTCAGAGACTCGTATTTCAGGCTCATTAATGACTTTGAAACTAAGCTTCTGCCAAACCTTTCGGTTATTTTCTCATCTCTACTCACCTTGACCTACCCCCCACATATACACACATATTTGCTCTATCTCAGGGGTTTAAGGCTCTCAAAATTTTAAAGAGCAGTCCAACAAGGTGTCCCTTTCTAAACCAGAAATGTCACAGTGGAAAATATCCTTGGAATACTGAGCGTCTGGCAATCATAAAGTCTATCTATAAAACAAAAACTGGAGTGGGTAGTTATTCCCTTCTCCAAGGATCTTCCCAACCCAAGGATTGAACCTGGGCCTCCTGCCTTGCAGGCAGATTCTTTACCATCTGAGCCACCAGAGGAGCCCAGAAGATTTGTCTAAGGTATTGCTAAAAAAATGGTGCCCCCGTACTTCTCACTGGCCCTGTTACTCTACATTATCAGCTCTAATCTCAGACAAAATTTCAAGTCCTTGGTTTTCACTTCCAGACCTCCAAAAAACTGATATGGCAAATTACTTTCATTCATTAACTCAACATTTTATGTATCAAGCACTTGTTCTGGGGATATGGAAGTGAATAAAACAGGCAATAATGTTAACATGGCAGTGAAGTTTAGTGGAACAGTGCAGTGAGGTGAGAGAGATTGAAGCATGAGGGAAAGACTGTTTAATTTTCTGGAGCAGTTCCTTGAGCAAATCTACAGACTGTCAATACTAAGCAGTTAGAGTAGCCCATTGCTCAAAGAGTCTACTATGACTGTTCTTTGCGTTACCAAATTTTATTAGATGTTGAGTCTATATAAAGGTTGGGCTTCTCAGGTGAAGCTAGTGGTAAAGAATCTGCCTGCCAATGCAGGAGACATAAGAGATCCACATCTCTTACGTTCCACTCCTGGGTCAAGATCCCCTGGTGGAGGAGGGCATGGCAATCCACTCCAGTATTCTTGCTTGGAGAATCTCCATGGACGGAGGAGCCCAACGGGCTACAGTCCATAGGGTCACAAAGAGTTGGATACAACTGAAGTGACTGAGCACAGCACAGCACAGCATAGCCATGCAGAGGTTAAGCTATACAATGGCAGTAAACTGAATATGATGAAGTCGTTAAAAATTAAGTTTTATCTTTTCTTTCGGGTATCATGAGAGTAGCAAAACTAGCACACTCAGTTCTCAGAATCACAGCTTCGTCATGAAGATGAGTCATGGTGAAGGAAAGGGGCCATGTTTTAATGAACCAATCTGGTTACTGTAACTCATCTCTGCTCAGTAGCAGATTGCCTAGGGAATAGGAGACAATCTATATTTCAAACGAAGAATCAGTCCCCAGTGCTATCCTTCTGTCTTGACTCCCCTCTCAACACTGTCTGCTCTGTTCTATCTTGAATACAACCCTGCTTTGGGGGTTTTCCTTAACTACAAATAGTGATAGCAAAAACAATCTTGATTATTATGGTTGCAATTCCCCATTTGACATTTGTTAACAAATAAGAACCAAATATTTATTATTCATCTAATGCGTTTACAGCATAGTAGTGTTAGGAAAGAATCTTATAAGATAATGTCTTCTCTTTGAAGATGAACTTGTAGTCTTTAGGAGAGTGAATGAATACACACACACACACACATATATATATGTGCTTCCCAGGTGGTGCTAGTGGTAAAGAAGCCACCTGCCAGTGAAGGAGATGTAAGAGATGTGGGTTCAATCCCTGGGTCAGGAAGATTCCCCTGGAGGAGGGCATGCAAACCACTCCAGTATTCTTTCCTGGAGAATCCTATGGACAGAAGAACCTGGAGGGACAATCCATATGGTCACAAAGAGTCAGACATGACTCTTTGTATATGTACATATATATATATATATATATATGAAATAATGAGATCAAGAAGCATGATATGCTGTCATTCAGAAAGGAATGATTGATCAACTGATAGGATGACAGGTAGTCAGTAGGGAAAACCTCAAAAAAGAGATAGGACATGAGTTAAACATTAAAGGATAGTTTCAGTTCAGTTCAGTTCAGTTCAGTCGCTCAGTCGTGTCCGACTTTTAGGTTTTGAATAATTTAGCATTTTTGTCATTTTACAGTTTGCTTTCTTTTTAAATTCACAAAGTAAACATTTCCTCTTGATGCATGGATTGTCCACGATTATTTTTTATTCCTGGTTTCAGCTGACCATTTTATGAGTAGTTTTAGTTATTTTTCTAACTTTAGGAGAGGATTCATACTTTGGATGCTTCATTTTGAGTTTCTTACTGATTCTGCTACTGCTGCTACTACTAAGTTGCTTCAGTCGTGTCCAACTCTGTGCGACCCCATAGACAGCAGCCCACCAGGTTCCGCCGTCCCTGGGATTCTCCAGGCAAGAACACTGGAGTGGGTTACCATTTCCTTCTCCAGTGCATGAAAGTGAAAAGTGAAAGTGAAGTTGCTCAGCTGTGTCCGACTCTTCGCGACCCCTTGGACTGCAGCCTACCAGGCTCCTCCGTCCATGGGATTTTCCAGGCAAGAGTACTGGAGTGGGGTGCCATTGCTTTCTCTCTTGATTCTAGAGGTACTGAAATGTGAAGTAATACATTCTAGTGTAGGGAACTATAGTGGAGGCAAACAGATAGGGAGAAGTTAGCAATTTTCAGTCTCATCACTATAACCGCAGGTAATTTTTATGACGTGATAGTCTGATATAAATGTGTTAAGGTAGATTTTGAATATATTATCTTCCACTGAGTACCATGTAGTATTATTTTGAACATAACATAATAAGCACCAGCTATGTGCCATGTATGTACTTTTCTGGTGGCTAAAATGCTGGCTAGTATCAGAGCTGGCTAGGTTTTGCATTAAAAATGATATACCTAGATTTACAAACTTCCTGATACATGATATATTAGATATATAATCTCCAAAACATATATCCAAACATCCCAATAAGGGTTGTCCTTCAAATTTGATCCTTCATGAAACTATAATCACACTTGAATAATATAGTGCTATCAGTCAATAGATTTTCCAAGTTTGTGCCTCAGTCTTTCTTAGAGAGCCAGTATACAACTGCACGAATTTCCTTACATTGTTCTGAAATCTAATTTATATAAAAATGGCATTGGTAACTTCTTGGCAGCCCAGTGTTTAGAACTCTGTGCTTCCACTTCAGGGCGCACAAGTTCCATCCCTCATCAGGGAACTAAGTTCCCATAAGCCTCTCCACACGGCCCAAAAGAAACAAAATTAAAAAGTGGCATTACCCTTCTTGGTCACCTCCTCATTCATTCATGTAACAAGCATTTGCATGGTCCTCCTACCATTGGTGTTCAAGGCCCTGTGCCAGGGAGGCACAGATACTGCCTTTAAAGAGCTCACCACCAGGCGAGAGTTTGGCAATTAAAAAGGAAAAGGCCATCAGAGACAGAGGAAATGGCATGTAAATACATGGAAGTGTGGAACAGCGCGGCATTTTCAGGGAACAACAGATGGTTTGGCATGACTCGAAAGTAAAATGCAGGGAGAGGAAGGATGCACATGATGCTAAAAATGTTATTTTAAGCCAGACAATGAAAGATTTTTTTTTAAGCTTAAAAAGAGTTCTTAGTATCAAAGATTTTATCTGTCTTTTTTTGCCATAGTCTGGAAAGCTGCTTTACCTTTACTAAAATTTGAATGATTCAGGATGGGAGGAAAAATAGTATAGATTTTCCCAGAAGTACAATATATAGGATTGAGTGGTATCTTCTTGTGAGCTAATTATTTCCTTGTTCAGTTCAAATAATTAAGCAAACCACAAATGGTCCTGAAGCTCACCTTTTTGTATGTGCTTATTGTTTTGAAACTTAAAATGCCTTATTCTATTTAATGCCTACAATAGCCTCATAATAGATGTCCATCTCCCCATTTTACAGATTGGAAAATTGAGGCCCAGGGGGAAAATGCCCAAGATTTCCAGGTTACTAAGAGACAGAATCTAGATTCAAATGTAGATCTGTTCATCATTAAGGTTAATGGTTTATAGTGTGTTAACACTTTCCCTTAGTCACGCTTCCTTTATATCATATGTGGATGTGAGTACACTCCGTTCTGAAGAGAATTAAATCCATCTTTAAACTGTCCCGAGTGTTGGGAAACGTCTATGCTGATTTCCGTAAATCACAATATTTACATTAAACATTCTGGAGGTTGCCAGGGAGAGAATTTCATAGCTGTCTGATCTTCAGCTTTCTATACAAGCTGCATCCTAGCCTATCAATCCTCAAATTAGGTTAAAGAGCAAATGGGAATATTACAAAGACTCTAAGTAAGATAGAACTCAAGCATGACCTGAGAAAACATCTCTTGACTTCAATTTCTTGCCTCTGAATGAAGGTTTTGGAATAACAACCTCAACAATCCCTTTGCATGGCCCCAGGTTTCTGCACAGAGTCCAAAATAAATAGCATTTGATTCTGTAGATACAGTATATGGTGGCTTAGAGGTGAGAGAACACTTTAACTGTGATTATTTATAACTGCCAAATTCAGAATCAGATTTGAGAACTGTGATTTTTGTGTTTATTTTTAAGTACTCTCATGGCCTGCATATTGCTGGCATATGTAGGATTTGTTACTGGTGATATACCCGGTTTATAAACAGAAAATTGTTCTTTAAAAACAAAGTACCAATGTGTTTAATTTTTAAGTCAATGGTAATGAAAGAATCAGGAATCCCTAGCATTGCAGAGGCAACGTGGGGAGGCAGTGGGTTGAAGGGATTTACAGCTGCAAGTTCTGTGGCCTGACTGCAGGTTTAAGTCCTGGTGCTGCCACATCCCAGCTGTTGAGCTTTCGGCAAGTGAATTCCATGCTCCGTGCCTTCATTTTTTCATAGTTTCTGCTTCAGAGAGTTACTGTGAGAAGTAAATGTGCCAGTGCATGTAGAGTAACTGGAACAGTGCCTGGTCCATATGAACATTCAGGAGATGTTTCATGTCAGCATTTTTGGATAAGAGCTCATTTATTTGCCTTAGATGAACTATAGAATTAATGGATGAAATACAAATATTGAATGTAAACTCCAAGAAAGCGAGGGGGTTTTGTATCTGTTTTCCCAGCCATATCGTCAGTAACCTAAGTGCCTAGCTCTAATTCAGTGTTTCATCAGTTCAGTTCAGTTCAGTCGCTCAGTCGTGTCCGACTCTCCGCGACCCCATGAATCACAGCACGCCAGGCCCCCCTGTCCATCACCAATTCCCGGAGTACACTCAAACTCATGTCCACAGAGTCGGTGATGCCATCCAGCCATCTCATTCTCGGTCGTCCCCTTCTCCTCCCGCCCCCAACCTTTCCCAGCATCAGAGTCTTTTCCAGTGAGTCAGCTCGTCGCATGAGGTGGCCAAAGTATTGCAGTTGATATCAGTTAAATGAAAGGATAGGTCAGTTCTGCTGCTGCTGCTGCTAAGTCACTTCAGTCGTATCCGACTCTGTGTGACCCCATAGACGGAAGCCCACCAGGCTCCCCCATCCCTGGGATTCTCCAGGCAAGAACACTGGAGTGGGTTGCCATTTCCTTCTCCAATGTGTGAAAGTGAAAAGTGAAAGTGAAGTTGCTCAGTCGTGTCCGACCCTTAGCGACCCCACGGACTGCAGCCTACCAGGCTCCTCCATCCATGGGATTTTCTAGGCAAGAGTACTGGAGTGGCTTGCCATTGCCTTCTCCGACAGTATTGAAGGTTCTGTTATCCTATTTATTCCAGACTTTACCCTGTATTTTAATTTTTCTTATGTTCAAAAACACTTTACCATATGCTGTAAGTCGATAATAAATGATAACTATCAGCTTTGACCTCTAGACTGGCTCCTGCTTCAGTGTCTTTGTGATATTGCAAGAAGAAATATCTGAAAAATTTTAGATATCATGGGAATAATTGTTAGGTTTCATCTCTCTCTTTCTCTTTTGACAAATAAGAAAAAAAAAAAAATCAGACCTCTAGTTATTTAGCCGTTTCCTGGGTTTTGGCAGTCCTCTCTTACAGCAATAGCTGTATTAATCCAGTTGTTGTGGGGACTACTTGGGCAGCAGCTGAGCAGCATTGCCAACACCTCAGATGGTTTTAAACTAATTTCAGAGAGAACAATCTGGAATTCCAGAAATACTGATCCATTTCTCCATTCCCTTATCCAATTAGAAACTATAACCTAGAACCCTAGGTTCCAAATTTAGGATCCTACCCCTCCGGATACAAATTCATGCTTACCTCGAATAGTCTAAGTTTGAGAAAAGTCTTCCATGCAATCTTGCATGGTGCTAAGTCGCTTCAGTCGTGTCCAACTCGGCAACCCCATGGACTATAGCCACCAGGTTAGTTTGTCCATGGGCTGCCATGCCCTCCTCCAAGACATCTTCCTGACTGAGGGATCAAAACCACATCTTTTAGTTTTGGTAGTAATACTTAAGAATTACAGTTATGTAAACCAAGTCTTTATAGGATTTTCACAGTCTTTATCTTACTTTATTAAAAACACATGCTTTCTCCTCTTTATTCTTTCCTGTACAATCACTGTTCCCAAGTCACTGTTGATTTGCTAGAATAATGAAGACAGCCACTTCAGTTAATTAAACTAAATTACTCCTCCAAAATAGGCTCAAAGTCAAAACCATGCTGATATTTATGGCGGCTTCCAGCTTTATACTATTTTAAATATTTTATTATTGTCTAAATGATTTTGTTGGAAAAAAGAAGCTTTGGAAAGAAACAAAGTGATAGGGACAATACCAAAATCTGATGGTAGTCATCTAGTGGGGTACATTGGCCAGTGAGGGAAACTTTGATTTTGTTGCAGGAACAATTAGGGATATACAATTTTAAAGTTTCTGGGAAGGGTATGGAAATTTTTGCATAAAGATTCCATGGGCTTTCTGGTGGGAAAAAGACAAAAAACTTCTCTAAAGCCTTTCTCCCCAAGATGCGAAGTTACAGAAACCTGTCAGAAGAGAGGAAAGGGCTTTCCAAAGCGGAGTGGGAGGATGCAGGAAACCTTCAAAATCAGCTGCAGGCAGTTGGTGACTGCACTGTCCCCAGCCTCATGGGGGTACTCCTATGTTTTATTAGACTGGGGAGGTAGAATCCCAGCAGACCCAAACTTTTGGAGCCTGCCTGAAGAGTCTCTGGACAAAACAGAGAAAAGAATGTGACTGCTCTCAGCAGTATGAAGGCACAAATATTGTAGATGGGTGTTATAAGGGTTCCTTATAACACTACTTTACTCATTGCCCCCAAAACAAATGAAATATGAGATATAATGATAAAATGTGTTAAAGTTGATATGAAGTTCTCTGTGGTCAAAGGAGACCCAGGCATCACTGAAGTCATTTCTAAACAGAAGTTCTGCACTGCTCTTGATCTGTGTGATTTGAGGAATGAATATCAGTTGCATTTAAGTCAGAAAATTAAATTATCATGCTTATTACTCTAATGTGAGAAGTAAAGTATTCATGTTATTATGTCCTCAAGCACTCAAGCCATACCCTCAATCAGAACCATCTCTCTCTTATACAAATCTCTAACAAACTCCACACTATTCATTAGAGATAGTTGATAAAACATTATATATTATTTGGTACTCCCACCCCCCACTGCTGACCTCAATGCATACCTTCCGTTTCTGGTCAAGACAAGTCAAAACCCAGACTCTAAATACAGAACTGTAACTCTGCCAAGTCAAATCCCTTTTTCCTATAGTCTTTGACTCCTTTAATCAAAGAAACCCAAGAGAACCACTGGGAGCACACTGAAAATCTTGCCCATTTTCAAAAGCAACCATATCTCTAATCAAAAACTGCTAATGGAATTAGCATTGCATTGCATTTCCTCTGCCTTCATATTTATGAGACTGTTTTATTCTCACCCTCTCCCTCCACCATGAAAGAATATAAGCTGGTTTTTATAAAACTGTATCTAAAAATGAAAAATCTATTTTATGTTTATTTACTGATTGAACCTGTGACAGCAGTTCTGGTGTGTTCCCGAGTAGGCATCAGCCGTCTCATGCGTATTTGAGTAGAATCAGCACTTTCACCCCAATTCCAGCATACAGTATTTCAAGCATTAGAATGTACATCAGCATCTGTGGCAGACCAGCATATTTCGAAACAGAAAGTAAATGCTGTAGACAGTCTCAGTTCAGTTCGGTTCAGTTGCTCAGTCGTGTCCAACTCTTTGAGACCCCATGGACTGCAGCATGCTAGGCCTCCCTGTCCATCAATAACTCCCAGAGTTTACACAGACTCATGTCCATAGAGTTGGTGATGCCATCCAACCATCTCATCCTCTGTCATCCCCTTCTCCTCCCACCTTCAATCGTTACTAGCATCAGGGTCTTTTCAAATGAGTCAGTCCTTCGCATCAGGTAGCCAAAGTATTGGAGTTTCAGCTACAGCATCAGTCCTTCCAATGAATATTCAGAACTGATTTCCTTTAGGATGGACTGGTTGAATCTCCTTGCAGTCCAAGAGGCTCTCAATAATCTTCTCCAACACCACAGTTCAAAAGCATCAATTCTTCAGCACTCAGCTTTCTCTATAGTCCAACTCTCACATCCATACATGACCACTGGAAAAACCATAGTGTTGATGAGATGGACCTTTGTTGGCAATGTAATGTCTCTACTTTTTAATATGCTGTGTAGGTTGGTCATAACTTTTCTTCCAAGGAGCAAGCATCTTTTAATTTCATGGCTGCAATCACCATCTGTAGTGATTTTGGAACCCCCCAAAATAAAATCAGTGACTGTTTCCAGTTTCCCCATCTATTTGCCATGAAGTGATGGGACCAGATGCCATGATGTTAGTTTTCTGAATGTTGAGTTTAAAGACAATTTTTTCACTCCTCTCTTTCACTTTCATCAGGAGACTCTAGTTCTTCTTTGCTTTCTGCCATAAGGGTGGTGTCATCTGCATATCTGAGGATATTGATATTTCTCCCAACATTCTTGATTCCAGCTTGTGCTTCATCCAGCCCAGTGTTTCTCATGATGTACTCTGCATAGAAGTTAAATAAGCAAGTTGACGGTATACAGCCTTGATGTACTCCTTTCCTGATTTGGAACCAGTCTGTTGTTCCATGTCCAATTCTAATGGCTGCTTCCTGACCTGCATACAGATTTCTCAAGAGGCAGGTCAGGTGTTCTGCTATTTCCATCTCTTGAAGAATTCTCCAGTTTGTTGTGATCCACACAGTCAAAGGTTTTGGCCTAATCAATAAAGCAGAAATAGATGTTTTTCTCTTGCTTTTTTGATGCTCCAACAGATGTTGGCAATTTGATCTCTGATTCCTCTGCCTTTTCCAAATCCAGCTTGAACATCTGGAAGTTCACGGTTCACATCCTGTTGAGGCCTGGCTTGGAGAATTTTGAGCATTACTTTGTGTGAGATGAGTGCAATTGTGTGGCAGTTTGAACATTCTTTGGTATTGCCTTTCTTTGGAATTGGAATGAAAACTGATTTTTTCCAGTCCTGTGGCCACTTCTGAGTTTTCCAAATATGCTGGCATATTGAGTGTAGCACTTTCACAGCATCATCTTTTAGGATTTGAAATAGCTCAACTGGAATTCCATCACCTCCACTAGCTTTGTTCAATGTGATTTTTCTTAAGGCCTACTTGACTTCACGTTCCAAGATGTCTGGTTCTAGGTGAGTGATCACAGCATAGTGATTATCTGGGTAATGAAGATCTTTTTTGTATAGTTCTTCTATATATTCTTGCCACTTCTTCTTAATATCTTCTGCCTCTATTAAGTCCATACCATTTCTATCCTTTATTGTTCCCATCTTTGCATGAAATGTTCCCTTGGTATCTCTAATTTTCTTGAAGACATCTCTAGTCTTTCCCATTCTTTTGTTTTCCTCTATTTCTTTGCATTCATTGCTGAGGAAGGCTTTCTTATATCTCCTTGCAATCTTTTGGAATTCTGCATTCAAATGCATATATCTTTCCTTTTCTCCTTTGCCTTTCACTTCTCTTCTTTTCACAACTATTTTTAAGGCCTCCTCAGACAACCATTTTGCCTTTTTACATTTCTTATTACTGCCTCTTGTACGATGTCACAAACCTCCATCCATAGTTCTTCAGTCACTGTATCAGATCTAATCCCTTGAATCTATTTCTCACTTCCACTGTATAATCGTAAGGGATTTGATTTAAATCATACCTGAATGGTCTAGTGGTTTTCCCTACTTTCTTCAGTCTCAGTCTGAATTTGGCAATAAGGAGTTCATGATCTGAGCCACATTCAGCTGCTGGTCTTGTTTTTGCTGACTGTATAGAGCTTCTCCATCTTTGGCTGCAAAGAATATAATCAACCTGATTTCATTGTTGACCATCTGGTGATGTCCATGTGTAGAGTCTTCTCTTGTGTTGTTGGAAGAGGGTGTTTGCTATGACCAGTGCCTTCTGTTGGCAAAAAGACAGTCTAGAGTATGCATTTTTCATACCATAGTCAATAATTTCTCCCCGGGAAGAATCTAAGAATGGTAAATCAACAGATAGTAGCCATCGTGAGTTAAGATTTGTCTTCTGAATGACAATTTAAAACAGTTTTTATTAGAATGTCCCATGGTTGGCAAAATACATGATGGTCAGCCCACTCAATAGTTGTTGGTCTCTCGTGGATAGAGTAAAGTTGACACTTGGCACCTGATCATTGGCCAGCACCAGCGAGTCTGCTCAAAAATGGTGGTGCCTCAGGAAATAAGCACTGGAGAATTGGCTGTGCATCAATACATTGGCAGAGATGACATGATTATATATACTAAGGGAAAATGAAATGGAAGTTAGGATGCACAATCATGTGAGAATTCGTAACTTTTCAAAATTAATACCCTTACTTAGGTATATCCTGCTGTGTAAAATGCAAATTACTTACAAATGGTAGCATTAAAACTTATATGAACATATAATTTGGTTCAGTCTCTACCTTTTTCGTATCTAAAATATATATGTTTTAAAAGGTCTAATATATCTCTTGAGCAAAAACTAATTCTGAGACTTATAATTTTATCTAAAGTATTAATTCATATTTAAATGTAAGCCCTCTATTGACTACTGAAGAATTTTCTTAAACTTAGCATTACAGCATTACCACATGGTTTAAATGAGATACAAAGTTAATATTTTTGTGTGTGAGGTTCTAAATTGTAGGCTCTAATAGCGACTGACATATGATTTGTTCATTCTTACTGTACATGCTTATTAACGCACTGATACAAAGTTTTGAATAACTGTTTTCTAAGTATAGTTTTCTCTACTTGTATCAATTATAAAAGTCAGAAAACAGTTTTCATCATTTCTCAACTTTTTCATATTAGTGGCCTGTAGATTATTCCAACATAGTTCTTTTGAATTTATTAGACAAATGCAATTGTTAGTTAATAAAAATCACATATCATTAATGAATCAAATGACTTTGAGTTTATTAAATAATTTTTTCTTTTTACTAATCTATAATCTATGCTCACTTCTATTAAACTAAGTAGTTAGTGACTATCTGCCTTGTGCAGGCACAACACTAGCTACCTTCATAGATGCTGTTTTTGGCAATCTTTACGAGCCCCAATGAGGACTTTTGCAACTGATAGTGTAACTGCTCCCAAAGGTCACTTGTTACTTTTACAGCAGTATCAAATTCTGTTTCCATGACTCTACTGAATTATGTGAAATCCTGGTCTCTCTCTTGCTTAACTTACCTTCCATGAGGTTAGAAATAATTACAACAGCAACAGTACCAAATAACTAGTGCCTGTACAATAAGATGGAGGGAAATCTATGATTCAAGTGCCTATTTTAGTCCTTTAAAAATGGTGAAGATAGGGAGGTGAAGAGATCCTATAGCCACTTATTCTGTCTTGATGTAAACCTTCCATTTAGTATTTAACAACACAAAAGACTGTTCTTCACAGTCACTCACAATCACCCCAGTATTGTCCTGAGCTGGACAGTATGGATTACTGAGTTATGCATGAGATAAAAATTGGCAGCCATCCTAGTGCACTCAGTTGTTTCTTATGTATGAATACATTATTCTTTTGTGGGTAACAGATGTTTCTCTGGATTACCACCCCCTAATTGCTTTTATGGGATCTCCAGCTCTCCTTCTCCCTGAACAAATCTTTCCCAACCACTCTAGAAACCCCTAAGAACATGACTTGCAAGATTCCAGAATACTTGCCCTCAGCCAATTGTGAAATGTTTATCATTTTTCATCCTCTTGGGCCCAACTCTCTTTGGTCATATCATTCAGAAAGCCAAGTGCAGGCCTCCTAGCTTCAACCCTTTGGTGCCGCCACCTGTTCATGCTACCCCAAGGTCATTCTAAATGAACCGTCATCACTAAAGCCCCTCTTCAGGAGTGGGGAGAATAAGGGGGCTAGTGGCAAGATTGTCCCTAAGGGATGGCACTTCCCAGTGTCAGAAGTTTTATGTGAGAACAGTTTACTCTTTATTCTGCTGACACCAGTGATTTAGAGGACAAGTGTTTGAAATTAACCCCCAATCATCTCTTTCTGGATTTTCACTAAAAAAACACAATTCACCTTTCTTAAATTTCCCCTATAGTTCTTTAATCAGCATTTGCACCAAGATTCAGGTTTCAGATATCACATAGTTAAGACTCAGAGGTCCCATTGCATGGGGCACGGATTTGATACCTGGTTGGGGAACTAAGGTCCCGCAAGCTGCATGGTGCAGTCCAAAAAAAAAGCACAAATAGAATGCTTAGTTTCTTCAAACAAATACGGTGGTCATGCTGACCATCTTAAAATGTTACCTGGGTCAGTGGTTCGCAAATTTTTCTGGACATTGGAATCACCTGGAAAGTTTTTTTAAAGATATCTGATGCTTTAAACTTGGGTTATAAATCATCCCTAGGGGAGAAAAACTCCAAGGAAATAGTGTTGGATGATCTACCTCATTCTGAATTTTATAAAGAGAATGAAAATATGAACTCAGTGCACTAAATTCAGCCTATTCTCCAAGGCTTTAGAATAATAGGGAGGACTTATACTAAAGACAAAGAGAGGCCAAAAAGAAGCATACCAAGTGCCCCTTGTTCCTTAGGAAATTATAGTAGGACTGAATATCAAAGGAAATTGCAAGGTACTGGCTGCTTAGACCATGGAATGTGTGCCCAGGAAGCATTTCCAATGGCTTGAGTGTGAGACACATTAGGAAAAGTGAGCCAAATCAGAAGAAAACTAAGAGTGAAGCAAAGAACTAAGATGCAATGTCAAGGGGCTATACATACTCTTCTGTATGTCACTGGGGAATCATTTTGCACTGTGAGATACACCAAAACCACCCTGCAAGGGATGGCTTTAATTTCTGTTACTTACATTTGTTTAATAAACTTTGTACTGAGTCTTCAATTGGACAGTATTGGGCTGAGCAAGTGAGGGTATTCAAGATGCTGAATCAGAGGCTAATTAAGACAAATGAGACTTCCTACTCTGGTCCTTATTTTCCAGGTTCAAGTCTATCACCTGGCTACTCCATTTATTCTTCGATCAATGCAGGTCTATGTTTTATTATCAGTAATAACAGTTCTCATGTGTTATCATCCTTGTTTACATATATTTTTAAAGAAACAATTTGGTAACTGAGTTTCAATTAAGGAAAAAAACATTAAAAAAATCAGAAAGATACTGTACTTTATTCATTTGCTCACTGATTAATTTTAAAATTTATTTTTCAGCCATACATATATAGAATAAGATACATCTCAAAATCACAATTTGTTAATGTCAACTATAAATAGTATATGGTGAGGAAATACTGGTTTCCAGAGTTTCAAATGAGATTGTCCTATCGTGGGCCTTC
Source organism: Moschus berezovskii (assembly GCF_049115385.1). Lineage (NCBI taxonomy): Eukaryota > Metazoa > Chordata > Mammalia > Artiodactyla > Moschidae > Moschus > Moschus berezovskii. The sequence goes on from NC_142461.1 coordinate 55,892,084, forward strand.
TGCACCTGTTGATACCAATGGAAGTTCTACCTAGTAAGGCACCAACATATTAGTTCATTGTAGTGAAAGTTAGCCATGAAGTTATGTCAGATTTTGCTTTCATTGAACCATGTGTGTAGTCACTGCCTTCAGCAAGAAATTGTGTAGTAGTATTGGATGGTAAGTATAAGATATGCTTATTATAACACCGTTCTCTTACTGGAACATGTGATTGCAACACATTTCATGACAGATTATGTTCTGTTCTTCAGGGATTAAAACTGTAACCATTACTGTCATTACCATAAGCACTAATTTTGAGTCAGATTACATGGTACAAGTATAGAAACAACTTCACCAACTAAGCTCTTACTCTGAACTTCATATCTAAGACAATTTTTAGATTCAGTGTGCCTCTAATACTTCCTCCCCAGTTTCTTTGTTCAAAGCTCCATTTCTTGAAATATTAAAAATCTCCCAGAAGAGTCTCTAATAAGCACTGTTCTCTAATAAAGAAAAGCCCAAATGAAGCTTGAAGGATGGAACAAGCAGAGTTCAAGCTTCCTCAATTACTCTTTTCTCTCCCCTCACTATGCTTGTCTCTCTTTCTCTTGTATACACACCCACTCATACATATTTTTGGCAGCAGAAAAGCACTACTTGCTTTTTGTGCAAATTAAATTGAAAAAAGGAAAAAAAATGTTGATGTGAAGCCGAAATGCACTTATCAGACTAACAAGTGCTTCTGGAAAAGTTTTCACTGAATGTCATCCTGAGAAATACTCCCTTCCACATGAGTCACAGGACCTTCCAGTCCCTCAAAGCCTCTTAGACAATGAACTGGATTTGAAGGAAAAATAAAAGTCTGAAAATGGTAGTCCCAAATTGTGGGTTGTGATCCTGGAAAATAGGGAAGAAATATGCCATTTTTCTGTTCCTTATCTTTTCTTTTTGTGGTTCTCTTGTCACTCTAAAAAAGCTGGAGGTGCTGTGGCACTTAGGGGCCTCCTGGACAGAAATGATAGTCTAAAAATATATTTGTTTAAAATTTTTAAAAAAACATTCGCTCCAGAATTTGTCTTCTTTTGAGGTAATCTGTTACACAAGGCTGCTATAATTCGGCTTTCAGCAGTAACGACTAGTTATGCCACAAATAGATCATAAATAAAGTCTAGACAAATGTAGTGTTTTATTCCAGAGGCAGCCGGCAAATGCTTTGTGAACCCCTGTATTTTCTTGCCAACCAGATTAATTTTGCACCATGATTTTACTCTGTAATGCCTTGGGACAAAACAAATTTAAAATGTGTCCTTTGGCCACTTACACTTCCTCAGATCACTCACTGTAGCATTCTTCAATATTAATGAAGAATAAACTGTCTTTTTAAAGGCTTTTCTGGTAGTCTGTGACTTAGCACACAGCTTCTCATAGGCAAGGAGATCGCAGGCAGAGTAATCAGTACTCCAGAGATGTTCTTCAGTTGTCAAAATACTGTGACATGTTAGGTGTGGGAAGAAGGACAAGGCAAGGAAAAAGAAGCCAAGGGGAGCAGAAATCTGGAGTTTTTCCATGGACTATTGATCAACTCTATGATTATAATTTCTGATAACCCCGTCTTCCCCTTCTGTGACATTCATGTAATGTTCGAGACTATGAAACCTTTCAGATCTAGTACCTTCTCTTCAGAATGCACGTTATATTTGGACAAATTACACTGCTGCTTCCCCAGATGGAATAGTAACAGGGTCTGACAAATCGGGCTTTTTTCTTTTGATTCTGAGGAAAAGAGGAGTCCATGGAACTTGACCTTGAAATATAGCCCAAATGAATAACTAGCCAACCTAAAAGTAAGCATTAGCTGCAGTGATTGTGGAAAACATGATAAAGCTTTCCACTCATTATAAGCAATTCTAAGCTCGATAGACAGGCTTACCCTAATTGAGAAGCAGGCATTACCAATGAATTTTTATGAGTTTATTCATTTTGGAATTTTTCTTCATAATGCAGTCAGTTTATTATATTAAAAATGTATATTACAACTGAAGCAGTTTTGTAAAACAGGCATTAATACAGTAGTGCATCTATTTATTTGTACCTTGGGGATGTAAGACAAAAAAAGCAAACTGCTTACTGCTTGAAAAATCATAGCCATCCAATAACTAATGGCTGTGGTGTTGGAAGTAAGGAAAATGCTTTCATTGGACACCAATCAAATGATTGGGGTTGTCTGTAATGAGATGGAAGAGTTAGTTGAAACTGAATCAAGATGTAGAACAATTAGATATTAATTCTATTCAATGTTAGTTGAAAATAAAACACGAGGGACGTTAACTAAAGTGCATTATTTTGTTATTATAAGCCCTTCAAACTACTGTATGCTACTTTTCGCCTACAATGTATACCTGAATATATGTATATCTTCTGTGATTTGGACTTGGCCATAACTGTTAAATACCAGTCCTTATTTTTAATACATTTAAAAGAGTTCCTGCTTGTCTCTGTGGCTGCTGATGCCAACAAAACTGGAATGAGAAGTCCTAAGCTTTTTCTAAAGATGAAGAATGCCCCCTAAAACTAGCAACCTAGTGTGGGGTCCAATTGTGATCTCTTTATAATATCCATAGTATCTTAATGATGTCTCTAAATATGTTACTCTGGCTAAAAATGAAAACTGCATGCCTGCCTGCTAAGTCACTTCAGTCATGTCCAACTCTTTGCGACCCTATGGACTGTAGCCCACCAGACTCTTCTATTCATGGGGTTCTCCAGACAAGAATACTGGAGTGGGTTGTCATTCTCTCCTCCAGGGTATCTTCCCAACCCAGGGATTGAACTCCTGGCTCCTGCATTGCAGGAGGATTCTTTACTGCTGAGCTACCAGGTAAGCCCAATATTGCATATGAGGTCTTAAAAATTAAAATTCAAATAATTATGTTTTCTTTATTCTAATTGCAGTTCCTCCCTTGAATTTCCCAAATGAAATATTCCCATGCAGCTTCATAAGGAACCGACATTGTTTAGCCTCCACTAGCCCATAAATGCAGAAAGTAGTTCAAGGGTAATCACCAAACCATTACTTCGGCACTGGGTACTCTTATGCAAGTTTCTCCAACCAGTATTTTCCAACAGTTTGTTGGAAGATTTTTTTTTTTTACATTTGAAAGAGTTGCTAGAAAATGTGCAATTGGAAAATAATTTACACATACAAATTACAGGCTGTCACTATGGGACTCTATAAAGCTTACAAATTCAGAAAATAGGATATTCACATTCTCTCAATGAATCAGAAATGTAGCAAGCCACATGACTAAGCAGATGACTAAGCAGATACTCTGGAGAGGAGTTTGCAAATCGGGCTATAGGGAAAATGCTGTCACTAGACTCTAAAAATCTAATGTAATTGTCATTTAAAGAAAGTCACTGTGGAAAGTTAATTAAAATACTTTTTAGGTCATTAGTTTTTCCTAGCTCTTATATCCCTTTCTCCTTCCGTACCCATCCTCTCTTATGTTCTATCTAGCCCAAAATCAAAAACATATCAAAAGTCAGAGAATCTTTTTAAAAATAAAGCCTGGAGTTTTTCTTGTTTATTTTTCCACAATATTTTTATTCATCAGAGGCCTATCTTCCTTGGAGAATAGTCTATTTTTTCTAACTGTAAAGAAAAATCTCTATAGTTGCTATAGGGATGGCAATTTGCATGATGGTTAGATTTTGGTCTTCCATGATATTTACATTTTTGCAAAGATTCTTTATGGCTTTATTTTTATATCCTGCTTCGTGAGCTCATTCTTCCAAATGTGTCTTGATAATAAATAGAGAAGTAAACATATTTTGTTTCGTGTTCTTGCTACCATTTGGATGTAGGGGCTTTTTAGTTAATCAGTTCACTTAAGTTGCTTTTCTGTTTTTTTCTTTTTTCAAAAGGACTCCCACTTCTAGAAGTGCTCATTGACAAAATAAGAACAAATATATATGGTACTTGCTATACCTGCTCTCTATTCTAAGTTCTATAGGTAAAATTAAACATGCAATCATTGTGATAAACATAGTATATATAGAAGAGAACTGAGGCACAGTTAGGTAACATTTCCCAAAATAGCACACCTGATACCTTGCCAAGTCAGAATCTGAAATCTGTGACCTTAGCCACTATTCTCCTCTCCCTTATACAGAAATTTACTTTATGTTTTTTCAGCAATACAGAAGCAATATTCCCATATGGTTATGTAAAATCAATGTTTTGTCCTTTTTATCAGATGATGGACATGCTACTTTAAAAATGTTAAACTTTCCACATATATGAGTTAACATAAAATGTGGAATCTAGAAGTATCGTATGGATGAACCTATTTTCAGGGCAGGAATAGAGAATGGATGGGTGGAAATGGAGGCTTTTTGTTCAGTCGCTCTGTTGTGTCCAACTGTGACCCCATGGACTGCAGCATGCCAAACTTCGCTGTCTTTCACTGTCCTATCTTCCGGAGTTTGCTCAAACTCATGTCCATTGAGTCGATGATGCCATCTAACCATCTCATCCTCTATCATCTCCTTCTCCTCCTACCTTCAATCTTTCCCAGCATCAGGGTCTTTTCCAATGATTCGGCTCTTTGCATCAGGTGGTCAAAGTATTAAAGCTTTAGCTTCAGCATCAGTCCTTCCAATGAATATTCAAGGTTGATTTCTTTTAGCATTGACTGGTTTGATCTCCTTGCTTGAGTCTGGTACCTTAGATCACTTGACCACCCTGACACCTAGAAGCGAAGGCAGGAAGGTGAATTGGAAGATTTGGATTGATGTATGTGCACTGCCATATGTAAACCAGATAGCTAGTGGAAACCTGCTATATAGCACAAGGAGCTCAGCTTGGTGCTCTGTTGTGACCTAGGTAGGTGGGATGGAAAGGGTGGGAGGATAGTCTAAGAGGGAGGGGATGTATGTATACATATAGCTTATTCACTTTATTGTACAACAGAAACGAACACATATGTGTATATGCTCAGTCACTCAGTTGTGTCTTACTCTGCAACCCCATGAGCTGTATGTAGCCTGCCAAGCTCCCCTGTCCATGGAATTTTTCAGGCAAGAATACTGGAATGGATTGTGATTTCCTACTCCAGGGGATCTTCTTGACCCAAGGATCAAACCCACATTTCTTGGCAGGCAGATTCTTTACAATTGGGCCATCTGGGAAGCCTCTGGAAAAGTGTAGAATCAATTTATTTAAACATCAGACAAATCCACTTACTGATTCTCCAATATCATGCCCTGGATAATTAGGAAAAATTATTTTTCATTTTAATATTTCTTGAAACAGAAAAAGGAAGAAACATATTACCCAAGTGATATTTAACAAGTGAAATCAGAAAATGAGGAGATTGATGGTGATGGTGACAATTTGGGGAGGACTGTATGTCCTTATGAAAGAGAGTTTTCTTTGTTCTCCTTAGCACACATGGACAGAAATTTAAAAAAACAAAAATAGGAATTACGTGTTTTTCCTATCAGATATCTCAAGACGTAATTTGTAAGTCTTTTTATGTCCACTGTGGTTTAAAAAGAATCCAAAATACATGTAGAGTTATTTTTCATTGTAACTGCTAGATAATGGTTAAATGGAATACAGACTTGCCTAAGAACAGGACGTAATGAGGTAGAATGTCAGGTGAAATAAAAAGCTGTGATGTACATATGATTTTTCATTCTAAATTAAAGAATATTATTAAAGAATATCACTAAGAAAAGCCTTTAGGTTTTCTAACCTTCTAAGAAACCAGTGATAAATGCAGAGAATGCTACAGAAAGGTGTGTCTGCTGTTCTGAAATTAGCCAAAATTTGTGGTTGTCATGGGGATACTTAAATTACAGAAAGAAATAAATCAGAAAATAATGAATGTAATTAATTTTTCTTGAAGTTCAACTGATGCAAGGTAAAAGAATATTTATTATGTGAATGTCTAGCCACCCGTGATATTAAAAGAATGAATAAATACCAAATTTCCAATGTATGTAAATTAGGCAAATTTTATCGTTGAAGATCACAGAAAATAAAATAAGGTAGAGTTACTCACTGATAGCTTTAATTTTCTCATATGTTTTCATATAAAGAAATACCTTTATAAACATAGAAGTCTGATTTCTGTTACTTTTGGCAATTTAATAGGAAAAAATAAATCAAAGTAAATTTAATAGCCCACATACACCTAAAGTTATCTGATATGTAAAAAACTACTATAATGCTGAACAGTACATCACATCTTCAGAAATTCGAGCAGCTTTCAAATGCCCAGCTTTACTGCTAACTCAGAAAAGTAATAGATCTGGGTTAGATTAGAGAAACAGATCAGGCAAATAGTGAACAACATGGGTATTAAAAAAAAAAAAAGAAACCTGAAGGAGTAATAAGGATGGGTAAAGTCAATGGTAAACTAAAGAGTTTATGCCTTGTCTAAATAAACAAGTTAATTTTTCTAATTCTTGTCCAGCATGAATTCGTATCCACAGATGCTAGATTTGATTTTCATGGAAAGCTGGAGCTCTATATTCTTATGCAATAGCTTCTAATTTTTAAATAAGGGCAGGTGAAATCATCTACTGGACCAACAGAGGAATAATTGTCAATAACTAGTTTTTTGCCTTCTTAGAGGTTTTCACATACAGTTGTTTTTAATAGTAGGCTAAAATCTGGTCAGGAAGCAACAGTTAGAACTGGACATGGAACAACAGACTGGTTACAAATAAGAAAAGGAGTACGTCAAGGTTGTATATTGTCACCCTGCTTATTTAACTTATATGCAGAGTACATCATGAGGAACTCTGGGCTGGAAGAAGCACAAGCTGGAATCAAGATTGCTGGGAGAAATATCAATAACCTCTGATATGCAGACGACACCACCCTTATGGCAGAAAGTGAAGAGGAACTCAAAAGCCTCTTGATGAAAGTGAAAGAGGAGAGTGAAAAGGTTGGCTTGAAGCTCAACATTCAGAAAACAAAGATCATGGCATTTGTTCCAATCACTTCATGGGAAATAGATGGGGAAACAGTGGAAACAGTGTCAGACTTTATTGTTTTGGGCTCCAAAATCACTGCAGATGCTGACTGCAGCCGTGAAATTAAAAGTCGCTTCCTCCTTGGAAGGAAAGTTATGACCAACCTAGATAGTATATTAAAAAGCAGAGACATTACTTTGCTAACAAAGGTCCATCTAGTCAAGGCTATTGTTTTTCCCGTGGTCATGTATGGATGTGAGAGTTGGACTGTGAAGAAAGCTGATCGCCGAAGAATTGATGCTTTTGAACTGTGGTGCTGGAGAAGACTCTTGAGAGTCCCTTGGACTGCAAGGAGATCCAACCAGTCCATTCTGGGGGAGATCAATCCTGGGTGTTCATTGGAAGGACTGATGCTAAAGCTGAAACTGCAATACTTTGGCCACCTCATGCGACGAGTTGACTCACTGGAAAAGACTCTGATGCTAGGAGTGATTAGGGGTGGGAGGAGACGGGGACGACAGAGAATGAGATGGCTGGATGGTATCACCGACTTGATGGACATGAGTTTGAGTGAACTTCAGGAGTTGGTGATGGACAGGGAGGCCTAGTGTGCTGTGATTCATGGGGTCGCAAAGAGTCGGGCACGACTGAGTGACTGAACTGAACTGAACTGAAAATCTGACCAGTTAGGGAATTTGTTGGATGGACTCATTGCATTTTCTCAGTTCAGTGTTCATAAATATGAGATGGTCTACTGTGTTTTATCAGTGGTGGCTTTTAGTAAATAATAACTCCTTCAGTTTGCGGGTGTAAGTCTCCTTTCATAAGGCCACTAAATCTCAAGTGCATACCTAATAAATCCTGTCTATCAGTTCTGGCATTCCAGACCATAAATTCTTAATAACAAAAATAAGTTATGGTTCACAATAGAAGTTTAATAGGTTCCAATCAGAGAATTTATATTTTCTTCAATCATCATTTGTCAATCTTAAGACAGAATTTTCAATCCAGTAGCAGCAAGGAACCACTATTTTTGTGATACAAATTAATGCACACTCCTCCCTTATGGACTTCCCTGGTGGTTCAGACAGTAAAGAATTTGTCTATAATTTGGGAGACCCAGGTTTGATCTCTGAGTTGGGAAGATCCCCTGGAGTAGGAAATGGCAACCCACTCCAGTATTCTTGCCTGGAAATCCCATGGACAGAGTAGCCTGGTGGAGTACTGTCCATGGGGTTGCAAAGAGTTGAACACAGCTGAGCAACTTTCACTATCACCAATCATGGTTTTGGAATAAGAAAAATAAAGGTGGTATCTTTAGTGTTATAAAATATGAGTTTTAAAACAAAAGTAACCACATTTGACTCATTGAAAAGCAGTTTGTTCACCAGAGTTATCTGCAGATGCCAGATTAAGTTCATCATCTAGGACAGTCCAAGTTTCAATCTACATGTAATAAATGCATGATATCTAATATTATTTAATGCTTAAAATTTGTAAACTACATTCTCTTTCAAGATCCAAATATAATAATCCAGATATTAGATATAATAAAACACACATGAAACATATTTCTCTAACTCTGTGAAGAAAGTCTTTCAAATGTATCCTAATGGATTACTTTCCTGTTTCCTGGGAAGACTCCATTGCCTGAGAGTTAGGGCTGTGTTTCTTGGTCACATTATCACAGTATGGTCATATATACTTGTTTATATAAACTGTTCGTCAGTTACATGTAGTCTATAAACCTATGAGGATTAAGAGAAATGCTTTATGTAAAGGACTTCACCTAGTGAGTGCCCTGGAATATAGATGATATTCAGTAAATACAAGTATTCTTAGATGCCTCTGTTATGGCTATCTTATTTCAAAACACGCTTGAAACAAAAATCTGATTGTGGTTGTTCTATACTCCAACATGTGCTATGGATTCTTCCTGCCTCCTAAAGACAGAGCATAGCTCTAGAGACCCTTTCTGAGCTGCTTCTTCATTGCTTCCTCTTTCCCATCATGCTTTATCCAAACTAAACTGTCTGTGTAGCTTCTCTCTCAGGTCAGTATCTTTACTATAATTTCCCATCTACTAGGAATTATTTTGCTACTTCTTTTCATCACCATTTAGACCTGATAAAAATATTACACATCCTTGGGGTCCAGTTCAATGACATATTTCCCCTTCTTTACTAGCAGAGCGGTGAGTGGCTCTTAAACCACTTACTTGTGAGTATTATAACCCTTAAAATTAATGAAGACCACAGGCATGTTTAGGTTGATGTCTTTATCCCATTCATTTTTGTATATCCCCAAAAGGGGAAGGGTGCCTTCCATATAGTAAAAGCTCAATGAATATTTATTGAATTGACTTGGTAGAAACCACAGGAGCCATAAAGAGGAGCTTCCTACCCAATTCAGAAATCACCTCTATACCTTCCCCACTGCTTGGCTTCTGATAGAAATGTGGAATCTCATCAGTTCATGATATAGTCTTTTCCCTTGTGGCAAAAATTAAAATGATTAGAAAGTTCTTTCTTGTTTTGATCTGAAATATTTTCCTCTTCTTTTCAGCTTGCTGTCGGCTCTTTCTATGGAGTTTAAATATTAAAAATTTCTCATTTCCCTCTTCCCAATGACAACCTAATTGTTTATTTTTAATTGGAGGATAACTGCTTTACAATATTATGTTGGTTTCTGCCTTACAACAAACAGCATAAATCAGCTATTGTAAGTATACATATATCTCCTCCCTCTTGACCCTCCCTCCCAACCACCCCCATCTCACACCTTTAGGTCATCACAGAGCACCAGGCTGAGCTCCCTGTGCTTTATAGCAACTTCCCACTAGCTATTTGTTTTACACATGGTAATGTATATATTTAAATACTACTCTCATAATTCACCCCACCCACTCCTTGACCCCACTGTGTCCACAAAGCAGTTCTCCACATCTGTGTCTCTATTCCTGCCTTTTAAATATTAACAAGTGTTTACCCTAGTCATTCTCTTCCCATCCCTTACCTCCCACCCCTACATTCTGTTTTCCTAAGATGATACCATTTTTGGTCACCTTCTTTAAAAATGTTCAGTTCAGTTCAGTTCAGTCGCTCAGTCGTGTCCGACTCTCCACGACCCCATGAATCACAGCACGCCAGGCCTCCCTGTCCATCACCAACCCCCGGAGTACACTCAAATTCATGTCCACAGAGTCGGTGATGCCATCCAGCCATCTCATTCTCTGTCGTCCCCTTCTCCTCCTGCTCCCAATCACTCCCAGCAACAGAGTCTTTTTCAGTGAGTCAGCTCTTCACATGAGGTGTATTGGAGTTTGATTCATAATTAGAATTCCTAAGGTAGGGCTCTTCCACATAGCTCCAAATTCGCCTAAGTGTTTTAGCATATATTGCATGTCCTCTCTTAGCTACAAGGGCATGATGAACTTTAAGTGTCTCAATCAGAATATGATAGAAAGTCCATGAACTATGAGATGGGCTTGCTATGCCCTTGTCTTAGTGCATACTTGGTGTTAAATGTTTATTTATTTGTTTGATTTTCATGTTCACCACTTACTAGAGGGTCCAAACCAATAATTTAACAATACTTTATAGATTTTTTTCAAAGTTAATAATTGGAAAGTCTGTGGATTCCATACTTTGATTTTTATGCATTTTTGAAAATGGGGTCATTTGCTGCTCTCTAGTCTTATGGAATTTCCTCTATTCACTATCATTTCCCAGTGATTACCCAGAATGATTTGTTTCACAACCTTTCAAATGTAATTCATTTGTGTCTGAACTTGAGCATTCATTTAAATAGACTAAATGGTCTCATAATCTTTGCTTTTATTTTGTGCTTCAATTACTTCTTTACAATTCTATCCTTCCTAATGTGAAGATAATTCTCCCAGTGGAGATAAGTGGAAGCAAACCACTATTTTACCACTGTTAACAGTATAACATTTTTTTCCAAGCAGTAATTGTGTCCGTCATTAAAAAAATCTTTTATTACTCTGATATTGTATTCATAGGGCTTCCCTGGTGGCTCAGAGAGTAAAGAGTCTACCTGCAATGCGGGAGACATGGGTTTAGTCCCTGGGCCGGGAAGATCCCCTGGAGAAGGAAATGGCAACCCACTCCAGTATTCTTGCCTGGAAAATCTTATGGACAGAGGAACCTGGCGGGCTACAGTCCATGGGGTCACAAAGAGTTGGACACCACTGAGCGACTAACACACACACATATAATATTCATATCGTATATATGTATTTCATGAACATTTAAAAGAAAACTCTTTAGTGTTCTTAGTATAGGTAAGAAATATAAGATTTTCAGACTCTTGGTCCTGTTCTTAAAGATTGTTGCTCCTCTTTTGTATTCATCTTTGGTTATATGATCTTCACTTCATATTTTGTACATGTTTCATTTAAATCTGAGCTCATCAGAAAAAAGAGGGCCCTCAGCAAAAACACTGGTTTCCTTGGATACCGATTCTTTATTTTCCTCATCAGTATCATTTGTGATTGTATTATCAGATTTTCAATTTTTACTTTCTACCTCCTTTAAATTTTCTGACCACAGAACCCCAGCGGAACTGTGATAGCTATTGCTTCCTAAATTGTTCTTCAATATAATTTCCTAAAGACTAGGGTATGCTGTAGTAGCCTTTTCTTGATTACTAAAATATCAGGGATGCTTTCTCTACAAGTTTCCATTATTTCGGATTCCAGAATAAGCTCCTCTTTGCTGGTGAAAATTAAATCAGAAATAGAAACTCCCTTCATTGTTTTGTTTTCAACCTGAGGAATGTTGTTTCAGTAAGACAGCACAGTTTTCTGATGTTCTTTATTGGTAAAAAGAAGGTTTTCTAGTAATTGTGCATGTAGTTGAATTTCCCGTAAGTTGACTCAAATCACACTTGTGTGATTTGTGTAATACAAAATCAGCATTATGTATGTGCTTGTTAAAAATGTGAATTCTGAGCCTCAGGCCAGACCCACAGTATCAGAAAGTCTGGAGGTGAGTCTCAGCAGTATGTGTTTCAACAAGCCCTTTAGGTCATTCTCCTGCCAACTAAAATGTGAGAAGCACTATTGTAAAGCATCACCCATATCCTCTGACTGTGAAGCAATGCAGAACATTATCTCTTAGCCACTTATGTTGGCTCAGACATTTTCTACTAATGTCACAAGTTTCTAAGCAGGTGGAATCTTTTTAACACATAGTAGAATGCCCTTCAGAGAAGGCAATGGCAAGCCACTCCAGTACTTTTGCCTAGAAAATCCCATGGACAGAGGAGCCTGGTGGGCTACAGTCCATGGGGTCGCTACTAGTTGGACAAGACTGAGAGACTTCACTTTCACTTTTCACTTTCACACACTGGAGAAGGAAATAGCAACCCACTCCAGTGTTCTTGCCTGGAGAGTCCCAGGGATGGCGGAGCCTGGTGGGCTGCCGTCTATGGGGTCGCACAGAGTCGGACACGACTGAAGCGACTTAGCAGCAGCAGAAGAAGAATGCTCTTGCCTTTGCTGTTAGCCTATTTCTTTTATACAAACAGTCATCTTATATCACAAATGTAGTTGAATTCTAACAAATATTCTGATGCCAGGAAGATTATTCAATTTCTAATGTTAAATTGCCAGTGTTTCTAAAAAATGTATAACCCATCAGGCTCAGTGTATAAACACAGAAATATCTGAGGCCTTTTATGTAGTCTGACTCATTCAGGATTATTTCTTCCTGAGAACTTCTTAGCACTGCCTCCATTATTAGTCTTGCTCAGGCCATTAAAACCATCTTACACTTCTCTATATGCCCAGACTCCTCTTACTCTGATCTCTTCCTGCATGAATCAACCTGAAACACAGCCCTAATTATGTCATTCCCTTGTTGGAAATTCTTTGTTAATTTTGAATTCCTCAAACTGGCATTTGAGACTCTAGAATACTACTTCAGCTATCCTCGCAGAATTTTATTTCACAACCTCCTTTTTTAGAGCCCACATTCCATTTTAATGGTACTAAGTTTTGTTCCTGGGACTCTCCTGCCCTCAAGCCTCTATTCATGCTTTTCCTTCCTCTTGATACATACAACTTTTACCTTCATTTTCTTGTCATAATCCTTATCTTGTATCTCTCGAGTGCCCCATCCTCATGAATTCTTTTCTATATGACTTAGTTATATGTTTTTTCTCCTTCTCTTCGTCTACTGAACTCCAATGGAACATAGAATGTTGTAGTTTATGTCCCATATTTAATACAACTTTGGACAATATGTGATTGGGGATTTATCACACAACTATTAAGAAAGGACTTCTGATGCATGCTTCACTCAACAATATTTGTCACATTGCAGTAAACAATGCAGCAGTTCATTTAATCATTTATTCTGGCACTTTTTCTTTCTCTTTTATTTCCTTCCTAAAATTTTCTCAAAAGATGTAGTTTCATAGAGCCTAAATAGAAAATCAGGGTTTTCCTGACGACTCAGATGGTAAAGAATCTGCCTGCAATGTGGAAGACCCAAGTTTGATCCCTGGGTCAGGAAAATCCACTGGAGAAGGGAATGGCTGCCCACTCTTGTGTTCTTGCCTGCAGAATTCCATGCACAGAGAAGCCTAGTGGGCAACAATTCATGGGGTCACAAAGAGTCAGACACAACTGAGGAACAAACACTTTCAAATAGGAAATCAAGGACTTTACTTGATTTGAAATTCAAAATTATTTGAACTTAGTGATTCAATACAATAATGTATTAACTTTTTTTTTATGAACTCTCCCTTGAGTATAGTGTTCTTTTGATAAGTCTAAAATTAATTCTTATTTCCAAATGAAAGCAGGTGGAAAATATTAATTAAAAACACCTAATATTATAAAAATGGCATAATGAATGTGTACGTGTGAGAGACACAGAGGGAAAGAGAGGTTGACAGAGAAGGAGGGGAGGAGATAGGAAAGGGGAGAAGGAGAGAGAAGAAAAAAGAAAGAGGAGAAGGAACAAGATGGCAGAGGAATAGGACAGCGAGACCACTCTCTCCCCCACAAATTCATCAAAAGAACATTTGAACGCAGACTAAAGTCCAGAAAACAACTTCTGAATGCTGGCAGAGGACATCAGGCACCCAGAAAACCAGCCCATTGTCTTCGAAAGGAGGTAGGAAAAAACATAAAAGATAAAAAAAAGAGCCAAAAGAGAGATGTTTCCAAACACCAGGAAACACTCTCACTGGTGAATCTGTGGTGTGCCTTGGAACCTCAGAGGGCCACATAACCCTCTTTTTTTTTTTTAATATTTTTTTAAAACCCACAGATTACCCGCCAAACCATAACTCCCAGCGGAGAAGCAGTGCAGACGCCTGCATACGCCATTAGCAAGCGGGGGCTGGGCAGGGAGGAGCCGGCTGAACTGCTTAGAGAGAGGACTGGGCTTGAATGCCGCGAGAACAATCTGAGAGAACTGGGGATAGCAAAGCAGATTGGGATAGCTTCCCCATGAAAAGGCAGAAAGCTCTAACCTAAGACTCCGCCAGCCCCGCTTACAGAACAAAGGACTGAGCAGAGTGAGCCGGCTGCGGTCGGCCCATCCCCCATCCCCTGCCGAGACAGGCAAGGGAGGGCAGCCAGAGCCGGAAGAGGCAACCGCGGCCCCAGAAAGGCATTTGATACCAAACTGCAGGCAGGCTTCGTTGTTAATCAAGACTTCTTGGGCTCGGGCCTGTCGATATCAGCCTGAGAAGGTGCGCTGGTTGCACACCCAGAAAACCGAGTGGCAGGGACTGGGGAGGCAATAAGTAGCAGCAACCGCACTCGCCAAACACCTGGTCACCTGAGCTGCTCAGACAGGGTAAGGCACAAAACACAGGCCCAAACAAGCCTGCGCCCTTGTGGAGTACCCGAGAACCTGAACTTGAGCCGCTCAGACCTGGGAAGTGCATACAACCCAGCGCCGGCCTCAGACAGTTCCCGGCAGAGCAAACTAGAGCCTGTGCAGTGTAGACTGGGACAGCACACGCTCTGTGAGCAGGGGCAAACGCAGTGTGGCCGAGACGCTGCGAGCACTCCCCACAGACACCAGAGATATTTGTCTGCAGTGTTCCTCCCTTCCCAGAACAGGACTGAACAACTGAGCCTTTAAAAAGTGTCCAACCGCACCCTAGTGTCAGGGCGGAAATTAGACACTGAAGAGACCAGCAAACAGAAGCTAAAACAGAGAGAACCACCTTGGAAATGACAGATAGAGTAGTCTAGAGGCTACTCCAAGAATAAGAACAAAAACCAGAGGCAAGAGGCTTAAGCCCGAATCCTGAGAACACCAGAGAACTCCTGACTCCAGGGAACATTAATCGATAGGAGCTCATCAAACGTCTCCATACCTACACTAAAACCAAGCACCACCCAAGGGTCAACAAGTTCCAGAGCAAGACATACCACGCAAATTCTCCAGCAACACAGGAAAATCGCCCTGAGCTTCAATATACAGGCTGCCCAAAGTCACTCTAAACCCACTGACATCTCATAACTGGACACTTCATTGCATAATTACTGGACACTTCATTGCACTCCAGAGAGAAGAAATACAGCTCCACCCACCAGAATACCAACACAAGCTTCCCTAACCAGGGAACCCTCTGACAAGCCACCTGTCCAGCCCCACACACAGCGAGGAAACTGTATAATAAACAGAACTCCACAAACTGCCAGAAGATGGAAAAGCCACCCCAAGCACAGCAATATAAGCAAGATGAAGAGGCAGAGAAATACCCAGCAAGTAAAGGAACAGGATAAATGTCCACCAACACAAACAAAAGAGGAAGATGTAGGGAATCTACCTGATAAAGAATTTCGAATTTTGGTGGTGAAAATGATTCAAAATCTTGAAAGCAAAATGGAGTTACAGGTAAATAACCTGGAGAAAAGGATTGAGAAGATGCAAGAAAGGTTTAATAAGGATTTAGAGGAAATAAAAAAGAGTCAATATACAATGAATAATGCAATAGATGAGATCAGAAACACTCTGGAGGGAACAAACAGTAGAATAACGGAGGCAGAAGACAGGATAAGCGAGCTAGAAGATAGAATTGTAGAAATAAATGAAACAGAGAGGAAAAAAGAAAAATGAATTAAAAGAAATGAGGACAATATTAGAGACTTCTGGGACAATATTAAACATCCCAACATTCGAATCATAGGAGTCCCAGAAGAAGAAGACAAAAAGAAAGACCATGAGAGAATACTTGAGGAGATAATAGTTGAAAACTTCCCGAAAATGGGGAAGGAAATAGTCACCCAAGTCCAAGAAACCCAGAGAGTCCCTAACTGGATAAATCCAAGGCGAAATACTCCAAGACACATATTAATCAAATTAACAAAGATCAAACACAAAGAACAAATATTAAAAGCAGCAAGGGAAAAGCAGCAAATAACACACAAGGGGATTCCCATAAAGATAACAGCTGATCTTTCAACAGAAACTCTTCAGGCCAGGAGGGAATGGCAAGACATACTTAAAGGGATGAAAGAAAATAACCTAGAGCCCAGATTACTGTACCCAGCAAGGTTCTCATCCAAATATGAAGGAGAAATCAAAAGCTTTACAGACAAGCAAAACCTGAGGGAATTCAGCATCACCAAACCAGCTCTCCAACAAATGATAAAGGATCTTCTCTAGACAGGAAACACAGAAAGGGTGTATAAACTCGAACCCAAAGCAGTAAGGAAAATGGCTACAGGATCGTACTTATCAATAATTACCTTAAACGTAAATGGGTTGAATGCCCCAACCAAAAGACAAAGGCTGGCTGAATGGATACAAAAACAAGACCCCCATATATGTTGTCTACAAGAGACCCACCTCAAAACGAGGGACACATACAGACTGAAAGTGAAGGGCTGGAAAAAGATATTCCATGCAAATAGAGACCAAAAAAATCAGGAGTAGCAATACTCATATCAGATAAAATTGACTTTAAAATAAAGGCTGTCAACAGAGACAAAGAAGGAAACTACATAATGATCAAAGGATCAATCCAAGAAGAAGATATAACAGTTATAAATATTTATGCACCCAACATAGGAGCACTGCAATATGTAAGACAATTACTAACAATTATGAAAGGGGAAATTAACAACAATGCAATAATAGTAGGAGATTTTAATACCCCACTTACATCTATGGATAGATCAACTAAACAGAAAATTAACAAGGAAACACAAACTTTAAATGATACAATAGACCACTTAGACCTAATAGATATCTATAGGACATTTCACCCCAAAACAATGAATTTCACCTTTTTCTCAAGCGCACACAGAACCTTTTCCAGGATAGATCACATCCTGGGCCATAAATCTAGCCTTGGTAAATTCAAAAAAATTGAAATCATTCCAAGCATCTTTTCTGACCACAATGCAGTAAGATTAGATCTCAATTACAGGAGAAAAACTATTAAAAATGCCAGCATAAGGAGACTGAACAACATGCTGCTGAATAATGAACAAATCATAGAAAAATCAAAAGAGAAATCAAAATATGCATAGAAATGAATGAAAATGAAAGCACAACAACCCAAAACCTCTGGGACACTGTGAAAGCAGTGCTAAGGGGGAAGTTCATAGCAATACAGGCACACCTCAAGAAACAAGAAAAAAGTCAACTAAATAACCTAACTCTACATCTAAAGAAACTAGAAAAGGAAGAAATGAAGAACCCCAGGGTTAGTAGAAGGAAAGAAATCATAAAAATTAAGGCAGAGATAAATGCAAAAGAAACAAAAGAGACCATAGCAAAAATCAACAAAACCAAAAGCTGGTTCTTTGAGAAGGTAAATAAAATTGACCAACCACTAGCCAGACTCATCAAGAAACAAAGGGAGAAGAACCAAATCAATAAAATTAGAAATGAAAATGGAGAGATCACAACTGACAACACAGAAATACAAAGGATTATTAGAGAATACTATCAGGAATTATATGGCAATAAAAT
Source organism: Moschus berezovskii (assembly GCF_049115385.1). NCBI lineage: Eukaryota > Metazoa > Chordata > Mammalia > Artiodactyla > Moschidae > Moschus > Moschus berezovskii. Next base: position 55,910,026 of record NC_142461.1, read on the forward strand.
GAATAACCTGGAAGAAATGGAAAAATTCCTAGAAAAGTACACCTTTCCAAAACTGAACCAGGAAGAAATAGAAAATCTGAACAGACCCATCACAAACACGGAACTAGAGGCTGTAATCAGAAATCTTCCAGCAAACAAAAGCCCAGGTCCAGACAGCTTCACAGCCGAATTCTACCAAAAATTTAGAGAAGAGCTAACACCTATTCTACTCAAACTCTTCCAGAAAATTGCTGAGGAAGGGAAACTTCCAAACTCATTCTATGAGGCCATCATCACCCTAATCCCAAAACCTGGTAAAGATCCTACAAAAAAAGAAAGCTACAGGCCAATATCACTGATGAAAATAGATGCAAAAATCCTTAACAAAATTCTAGCAGTCAGAGTCCAACAACACATTAAGAAGATCATACATCATGACCAAGTGGGCTTCATCCCAGGAATGCAAGGATTCTTTAATATCCGCAAATCAATCAACGTAATACACCACATTAACAAACTGAAAAATAAAAATCATATGATTATCCCAATAGATGCAGAGAAAGCCTTCAACAAAATTCAATATCCATTTATGATAAAAACCCTCCAGATAGTGGAAATAGAAGGGACATACCTCAACATAATGAAAGCTATATATGACAAACCCACAGCAAACATTATCCTCAATGGTGAAAAACTGAAAGCATTTCCCCAAAAGTCAGGAACAAGACAAGGGTGCCCACTCTCACCACTACTATTCAACATAGTTCTGGAAGTTTTGGCCACAGCAATCAGAGCAGAAAAAGACATAAAAGGAATACAAATTGGAAAAGAAGAAGTAAAACTTTCACTGTTCGCTGATGACATGATCCTCTACACAGAAAACCCTAAAGACTCTACCAGAAAACTACTAGAGCTAATCAATGAATACAGTAAAGTTGCTGGATATAAAATCAACACACAGAAATCCCTTGCATTCCTATACACTAATAATGAGAAAATAGAAAGAGAAATGAAGGAAACTATTACATTCACTGTTGCAACGAAAAGAATTAAACACTTAGGAATATATCTACCTAAGGAAACAAAAGACTTGTGCGTAGAAAACTGTAAAACACTAGTGAAAGTAATCAAAGAGGACACTAATAGTTGGAGAAATATACCGCATTCGTGGACTGGAAGAATAAATATTGTAAAAATGAGTATACTACTGAAAGTAATTTATACATTCAATGCAATCCCTATCAAGCTACCAATGATATTTTTCACAGAACTAGAACAAATAATCTCACAATTTGTATGGAAATACAAAAAACCTCAAATAGCCAAAGCAATCTTGAGGAAGAAAAATGGAACTGGGGGAATTAACCTGCCGGACTTCAGGCTCTACTACAAAGCCACAGTCATCAAGACAGTATGGTACTGGCATAAAGACAGAAATATAGATCAATGGAACAAAATAGAAAGCCCAGAGATAAATCCACGCACCTATGGACACCTTATCTTTGACAAAGGAGGCAAGAATATAAAATGGAGAAAAGACAGTCTCTTTAACAAGTGGTGCTGGGAAAACTGGTCAGCCACTTGTAAAAGAATGAAACTAGAACACTTCCTAACACCATACACCAAAATAAACTCAAAATGGATTAGAGAGCTAAATGTAAGACCAGAAACTATAAAACTCCTAGAGGAGAATGTAGGCAAAACTCTCTCCGACATAAATCACAGCAGGATCCTCAAAGACCCACCTCCCAGAATATTGGAAATAAAAGCAAAAATAAACAAATGGGACCTAATTAAAATCAAAAGCTTCTACACAGCAAAGGAAACTATAAGCAAGGTGAAAAGACAGCCTTCAGAATGGGAGAAAATAAGAGCAAATGAAGCAACTGATAAAGGATTAATCTCTGAAATATACAAGCAGCTCTTGCAGCTCAATTCCAGAAAAATATATGACCCAATCAAAAAATGGGCCAAAGAACTAAACAGACATTTCTCCAAAGAAGACATAAATTTGGCTAACAAACATATGAAAAAATGCTCAACATCCCTCATAATCAGAGAATTGCAAATCAAAACCACAATGAGATACCATTTCACACCAGTCAGAATGGCTGCTATCCAAAAGTCTACAAGCAATAAATGCTGGAGAAGGTGTGGAGAAAAGGGAAACCTCTTACACTGTTGGTGGGAATGAAAACTAGTACAACCACTATGGAGAACAGTGTGGAGATTCCTCAAAAAACTGGAAATAGAACTGTCATATGACCCAGCAATCGCACTCCTGGGCATACACACTGAGGAAACCAGAATTGAAAGAGACACATGTACTCCAATGTTCATTGCAGCACTGTTTATAATAGCCAGGACATGGAAGCAACCTAGATGTCCTTCTGCAGACGAATGGATAAGAAAGCTTTGGTACATATATACAATGGAGTATTACTCAGCCATTAAAAAGGATGCATTTGAACCAGTTCTAATGAGGTGGATGAAACTGGAGCCTATTATACAGAGTGAAGTAAGCCAGAAAGAAAAACACCAATACAGTATACTAACGCTTATTTATGGAATTTAGAAAGATGCAAATGATTACCCTGTATACAAGACAGCAAAAGAGACACAGATGTATGGAATAGTCTTTGGGACTCTGTGGGAGAGGGTGAGGGTGGGATGATTTGGGAGAATGGCACTGAAACATGTATGTTGTCATATGTGAAACGAATCACCAGTTCAGGGTCGATGCATGTTACAGGATGCTCGGGGCTGGTGTGCAGGGATGACCCAGAGGGAGGATAAAGGGAGGAGGGAGGTGGGAGGGAGGTTCAGGAGGGGGAATTCATGTACACCCGGGGCGGATTCATGTCTATGTATGGCAAAACCAGCCAAATATAATATTGTAAAATAATTCAGTTCAGTTCAGTCGTTCAGTCGTGTCCGACTCTCCACGACCCCATGAATCACAGCACGCCAGGCCTCTCTGTCCATCACCAACTCCCAGAGTTCACTCAAACTCATGTCCACAGAGTTGGTGATGCCATCCAGCCATCTCATTCTCCGTCGTCCCCTTCTCCTCCCGCCCCCAACCTTTCCCAGCATCAGAGTCTTTTCCAGTGAGTCAACTCGTCGCATGAGGTGGCCAAAGTATTGCAGTTTCAGCTTTAGCATCAGTCCCTCCAATGAACATCCAGGATTGATCTCTAGAATGGACTGGTTGGATCTCCTTGCAGTATAAGGGACTCTCAAGAGTCTTCTCCAACACCACAGTTCAAAAGCATCGATTCTTCGGCGATCAGCTTTCTTCACAGTCCAACTCTAACATCCATACATGACCACGGGAAAAACCATTGCCTTGACTAGACGGACCTTGGTAGGCAAAGTAATGTGTCTTCTTTTTAATATACTATCAAGGTTGGTCATAACTTTCCTTCCAAGGAGCAAGCGTCTTTTAATTTCATGGCTGCAATCAGCATCTGCAGTGATTTTGGAGCCCAAAACAATAAAGTCTGACACTGTTTCCACTGTTTCCCCATCTATTTCCCATGAAGTGATGGGACCAGATGCCATGATCTTTGTTTTCTGAATGTTGAGCTTCAAGCCAACCTTTTCACTCTCCTCTTTCACTTTCATCAAGAGGCTTTTGAGTTCCTCTTCACTTTCTGCCATAAGGGTAGTGTCATCTGCATATCTGAGGTTATTGATATTTCTCCCAGCAATCTTGATTCCAGCTTGTGCTTCTTCCAGCCCAGCGTTCCTCATGATGTACTCTGCATATAAGTTAAATAAGCGAGGTGACAATATACAGCCTTGACGTACTCCTTTTCCTATTTGGAACCAGTTGGTTGTCCCATGTACAGTTCTAACTGCTGCTTCCTGACCTGCATACAGGTTTCTCAAGAGGCAGGTCAGGTGGTCTGGGATTCCCTTCTCTTTCAGAATGTTCCACAGTTTATTGTGATCGACACAGTCAAAGGCTTTGGCATAGTCAATGAAGCAGAAATAGATGTTTTTCTGAAACTCTCTTGCTTTCTCCATGATCCAGCGGATGTTGGCAATTTGATCTCTGGTGCCTCTGCCTTTTCTAAAACCTGCCTGAACATCTGGGATTTCACAGTTTACATACTGCTAAAGCCTGGCTTGGAGAATTTTGAGCATGACTTTGCTAGCGTGTGAGATGAGTGCAATTGTGCAGTAGTTTGCGCATTCTTTGGCATTGCCTTTCTTTGGGATTGGAATGAAGACTGACCTCTTCCAGTCCTGTGGCCACTGCTGATTTTTCCAAATCTGCTGGCATATTGAGTGCAGCACTTTCACAGCATCATCTTTCAAGACTTAAAATAATTAGCCTCCAATAAAAAATAAATTAAAAAAGGGGGGAAAAAAAGGTGGTCAGGATTAAATGGGCATATTTATTAGAAATTAATGTGTGTGTGTGTTTATAAATTGAAATATTTAGCACATAAAAGAGGATTAATGTCTCTTTTAAGTAACAGGACTAGATGAGGTGTAAGATTACAGCAGTGCAAATGGGTGAAATTCTAGAAGTTTCTCAAATGCCTTGGTATGAGAATAGAATAAGCAGAATTTCTTGAATAATGTGAAGTGGGAGGTGGAGGCAGCATGCAGAGAGGAAAAACAGGTGAGGGAGGTGGGAGGGGGGTTCAGGGTGGAGAGGACACATGTATGCCTGTGGCCAATTCATGTCAATGTATGGCAAAAACCATCACAATAAAGTAATTATCCTCTAATTTTAAAAAAAATTGATTTTTTAAAAAGAATAATAATAAAAAAAAAGAAAGAATTCACAAAGAATGAGTTGGCCGTAAGGGTCTTTAATGTTTCTTTCCCCTTCTATCAGTAATACCACTTACAAATATTCAGTTTAATAGGAAATGTGAGCTAATAAATATAAGAAAACAATTATTTTATTCCACACATATATAGGTAAGTGGTGGTTATATTATAAAATGATTAAAAATACACTGTGTATTTGGACAATATGTTGTAGAGTTGAGAGATTTTAAGAATCATAAAAAAGCAAGATATGAGGAAGCTGACTTCATGAAAGTAGGGGAGAAAGCTTAGCAATTAACCTTAAGATAAAGTATCTTTCCTTTCTTACCATGATCAACTCATATTTAAGTCATTTAATGGAAAATGATTTGTATTTAACCTTTTATGACTCAGAGAACCATTTAATTGTAATTATAGCTAGTATAATTAAAGATGGATTATAATAACTGTTGAACTAATAGGTCATGAAATACTGAGTTTAATTAGCAGACTATTTTGAAAAAAATTAAAAAGAATTTTAAAATATTATGTGAAAACTCTTTAAAATTTTAGTCCAAACTTAAAACTGTGGAAGTTCCATTGTGTTAAAAAAGAAAAACAAAAGCACAAAATAGAAGAAACACAAAAAATAGTGACATATATGAAATTTGAATTCCCAATTTTATATTTATTGAATTTAAATCATTATTTTATAACCTTGATCTAGAAATGAAATATATTAGTACTTTTTAATTTCTTCTTTAACTGGAAAATTTTATATTATTAATCTATATACTGAATAATAATAAAAATGGTACAATAATGATAATAGTATTAAATATAATTTTACTTTTGTCAGATTATAGATCACAGTGTAACACAACTAAGTCACATGCCGACATTTTATATCTACTTGCTGAATATTTAAGGAAAATCATGCAGCTGCAGATAATTAGAGCAGGTGACCTGTGTTAGCATCAAACGTAATATTTTAATGTTACTGTAGTTTATTTTTTCAGAAGAGCTATGGAAACAAATATTAACAAAGGAGACCTTTTTAAAAATTAATGATTATTGGTATGGCAAATAATTACACAAATAAGATTAAAGGACTGTTTTATTATGTGCATAAAATAGATTATACGTTGTGATGTGTCTCCATTCTTTTCAGCTATTCCTACAAATATATTTAAAAAGGGTTTCATTCCAATGATGTGCACATTAAGATCAAGTCCTCAGACTGGGAAATTCCAGAGCAATATAGGCAAATCCCTAATAATAGATGTCATAGTTTCTTAATTCTGTACTATAGTATTTTCATATTTTAACATTTTTGAAATCAGAATGCATCTTAAAATTGAAATATAAGAACAAATATGAGGACTTCAAACTCCTGCTCCACTGCATTGTGGATTTTTCAGGGGTGATATGAGCTTAAATATTAAAATGTTTTCCTCCAAAAATGTTCTTACTCTTTGGATAGCCCAAGAACTATTAATACCTGTTTCATGGGCAGAACGCAATACTCTGAGGATAATGCCATTTGGTAAAAAGTGTCAGCCTGTTTCACTTTCTCCTTTTAAAACTTTACAACTAGGTTTCATTTTCAAGATGACGAGAGGTACCCAAATTAGAGAATTGGTATGTTAGTCTCTCAGTCATGTCCAATTCTTTGGGACCCCATGGACTGTAGAATACTAGGCTCCTTTGTCCATGGAATTCTCTAGGCAAGAATACTGAAGTGGGTTGCCATTTCCTTCTCTAGCAGATCTTCCCAACCCAGGGATCCAACCCAGGTCTCCCACATTGCTGGCAGTTTCTTTACTGTCTGAGCTAACAGAGGTAAAGCCCAATTGGTAGATATTTTTAAAAAAAATCTAGAATATACATTGGAGGACTCCAGGAGTGTTTCTAAGGCCTGCATGAAAATTATAAGAGATTCCTAGTAGTGTATTCATTCTCAGACCACTCAGGGAGATGGACATATTAACTGGCCTGAGTGCATGCTAAGTCACTTCAGTTATGTCCAACTCTTAATGCGACCCTGTGGATTGTAACCTGTCAGCCTCCTCTATCCATGGGATTCTCCAGGCAGAAACACTGAACTGGGTTTCCAGACCCTCCTCCAGGGATCTTCCTGACCTAGGGATCAAACCCATGTCTCCTGTGGCTCTTGCATTGCAGGTGGATTCTTTACCACTGAGCCACCAGGGAAGCCCTATAAACTGGCACCGGAAATAAACTGGCACCTCATTTAGGAACCCTAGGCCAGGAAAGGTTATGATTACTCTGTGTTCTACAAACACACACATATGGGGCACCAGGAATGTCCCAGAGGAAATATGTGGCTCTTGAAAGATGTACTACGGCAATTGTGTATCAAATAGAGCAATCCCTCAGAATGCGCGCTGTGTGCCACATGCTGGAAAGTTCCACTCTCTCCTGAGGGGTACCAGACTGTGCGGCTGCCACACTTGGAATGAAAATGCATTTTCTGTGAGCAAGAAACTCCTATGAAGAAACTGCTTTTTCCTTAAACATCTGGAAGCGGCTGAGCAACCCGTATTCAAGGTTTTCTTAATGTTGCTTTAAGCAGTCCCATTATCAGAGTTGCATCTCTCTGAAAGCTTCAGACTTCATTACACTATTAGAAAAAAGTTAACGTGTTGTACCTGATAAGCTTCTGGTATATTCAAAATCTTGTAGCATTATTAATGCTGACTACCCCAGCACTCTCTTTCTTATTACAATTGAGTTGCACAGAATTAAAAAATATGCTGTTTGTCTACGTTCTTCTTGAGATAAGGTAGCAATGGTTAACTTGTTCTGAAGTTAATTTTCTATCTAGAAATTCAAGTATTTTTAGCACATATTTTCTTTTGTTCAAATATTTTATCTGATTGTACACTAATTTATAAAGGAAAACCAATTTGGACATGTTTATAGTAGATAATATTAAAAGTAAATGTGAAGGTTCAAGTGATTTATTAGAATGTTTGTCAGTAATCTAAGTAAAAATTAAGAATATTATTATATTATGCTAATGCTGAATCGGCTACTTCATATGTCAGTTCTCTAATATTTTTAAAGTCGAGAGAGTTAGAAAAAATGAAAGTATATATATATAGACATTGAGTAAAAATTGCATTTTTAACTTTTTGAAAATAGGCTTTATCTGGAATGGCAAATTAAAAAAAAATTGTGACAGGTACAATTTATTTGGATTTAAGTTTAATCAGTGAAAAGCTAAACTTACATAAAAGCCTGAAAACTGAAATAATCTAAAATCTAAAGTAACAGTGGAGAATCGGGGCTGGAAATATGAATCCTATTGTTACACAGTTCCATGCAGGAGAACTGTGCAACTTTGCATTAGGAAATAGTACCAAACATCCCCAATCTCTGTATCCCAAAACTTTAAAGAGTTTCCAGAGTATATACTTATGACATCACCATTAAAATTAAATTAAGATTAGAATATAAATAACAAGGTCCTACTGTATAGCACAGGGAACTATATTCAATATCCTGTGAGAAACCATAATGGAACATAATTTGAAAAAGAATAAGTATATGTGCATAACTGAATCAGTTTGCTGTAGGGTAGAAGTTAACACAACATAGTAAATCAACTATACTTCTATTAAGTAATTTTTTTTTAATTCAGATGAGAAGGATGTAAGAGTGAAAGTCAGTCATGTCTGACTCTTTGCAACCCCATGGACTATACAGTCCATGGAATTCTCCAAGCCAGAATACTGGAGTAGGTAGCCTTTCCCTTCTCCAGGGGATCTTCCCAACCCAAGAACTGAACTCAGGTCTCCCATATTGCAGGTGGATTCTTTACCAGCTGAGCCACTGTTCAGTTCAGTTCAGTTGCTCAGTCGTGTCCAACTCTTTGCGACCCCATGAATCGCAGCATGCCAGGCTTCCCTGTCCATCACCAACTCCCAGAGTTCACCCAGACTCATGTGCATCGAGTTGGTGATGCCATCCAGCCATCTCATCCTCTGTCGTCCCCTTCTCCTCTGCCCCCAATCCCATTTTTCTAGAAAAATGTTACTTTTGAACCTATTTGCAGGGCAGGAATAAAGATGCAGATGTAGAGAACAGACTTGTAGACATGGAGTGGGTAAAAAGGAGAATATGGGATGAATTAAGAGAGTCGGGCTGACATATATACACTACCACATGTGAAATAGATACGTGAGAAGTTGCTGTGTGGCACAGAGAACTTAGCTTGGCACTCTGTGGTGACCCAGAGAAATGGGATTGGAGGCAGCGGCGGGGAGACTCAAGAGAGATAGGATATATGCATACATATAGCTAATTCATGTAGTTGTATGGCAGAAATTAACACAACGTTGTAAAGCAATTATATTCCAACTTAAAAAATAAAACAAAATAAAGTAGTTTTGTCTGAACTTTAAATAAAATTAATATTTAGCATAATTTAAATTTAAGAAGGTGCTTGGTGACTTTAAAAATTAATCCTTTAAAGGGGTGTGTAAAAGGAAATACTTGAAATTCAATATAAAATTGGTTATAATGGTAGGACCTTTTTTTAAGCTCATGGATGGACTTTCCTTATGTAATAACTTGAGAATCATTTTATTTATTTTACTTATTTGCCTGTCTCCTCTCTGCGATATATATTTTAAGACCTGACTTCTAGTTTAAAATAGTATTCAGCGAGACCAAAAACAAAGAGGGAAATTTCTCAGATCTTTAAGACACGCCAGTTTCTAACTGTTTCCTCTTCTAAATGAGAAAACTTTAATAATTTTGTAGGTCAGGAAGCAACAGTTAGAACTGGACATGGAACAACAGACTGGTTCCAAATAGGAAAAGGTGTACGTCAAGGTTGTATATTGTCACCTTGCTTATTTAACTTATATGCAGAGTACATCATCAGGAACGCTGGGCTGGAAGAAGCACAAGCTGGAATCAAGATTGCTGGGAGAAATATCAATAACCTCAGATATGCAGATGACACTACCCTTATGGCAGAAAGTGAAGAGGAACTCAAAAGCCTCTTGATGAAAGTGAAAGAGGAGAGTGAAAAGGTTGGCTTGAAGCTCAACATTCAGAAAACAAAGATCATGGCATCTGGTCCCATCACTTCATGGGAAATAGATGGGGAAACAGTGGAAACAGTGTCAGACTTTATTGTTTTGGGCTCCAAAATCACTGCAGATGCTGATTGCAGCCATGAAATTAAAAGACGCTTGCTCCTTGGAAGGAAAGTTATGACCAACCTTGATAGTATATTAAAAAGAAGACACATTACTTTGCCTACCAAGGTCCGTCTAGTCAAGGCAATGGTTTTTCCCGTGGTCATGTATGGATGTTAGAGTTGGACTGTGAAGAAAGCTGATCGCCGAAGAATCGATGCTTTTGAACTGTGGTGTTGGAGAAGACTCTTGAGAGTCCCTTATACTGCAAGGAGATCCAACCAGTCTATTCTAAAGGAGATCAATCCTGGATGTTCATTGGAGGGACTGATGCTAAAGCTGAAACTGCAATACTTTGGCCACCTCATGTGACGAGTTGACTCACTGGAAAAGACTCTGATGCTGGGAAAGGTTGGGGGCGGGAGGAGAAGGGGACGACGGAGAATGAGATGGCTGGATGGCATCACCGACTCTGTGGACGTGGGTTTGAGTGTACTCCAGGAGTTGGTGATGGACAGGGAGACCTGGCGTGCTGTGATTCATGGGGTCGTGGATAGTTGGACACGACTGAGCAACTGAACTGAACTGAACTATACATATAATTTCATATAAGTGATGCTGTTTGAAACAAGGATTGGTAATGACTTCTTTTACGGTATGCTTTCCCAAATGAGGAAGAGTTAATTCTGGTTATATTTAGGTAAGAATTAAAAAGGGTACTGCTATACAAGAAGCAAAACAGTCCTAGAATGACTAATATCTAGTCTTCAAAAGGATATGCTTTGTTGGGCAATGAGGACAGATTATGAGAAATAAAGAGGCAGTGATGACTGAGACAGAGTTTGAAATACTGATAGAATATGTGTTTCCTCTTAGTTTTATGGTCAATATGAATTACTCTTCTGCGTTTAAACTCCATTTGCCAGGTGTCAGCCAAGAAGCCCATTATCTATCTGCTTATTCATGTTTTCTGTCATCTGAAAATTTTTATAAGTGTTCAGTCTGCTTCTCTGAGGTTGACTACATAAATTTGAAATACCTGCTGATCTTATCCATCCAGAAGATCCTGGCAGTTTCACCACGGCATAGGGAATCCAGTTATTATCCTCAGGAGTCCTAATTTGACCCAAGAAGGTGCAATGCCTCCAGATCCATGGGAGAAAGAATGCAACATACATCACTTCTGCCAGCCCTTTGTCAGGTGATCCACAGAGCCCCATTAGAATGTCTTCAACAGGGAAAAGCTTGACTGCATTCTCAGGTTAAGGAAAGGTGATGCAGTTTATAACTGCTGAGACAGGGGAAATGAGAAAGAGATGGATAAATCAGTTCAAATGAAGCCATAAATAGAAAAGAGTGTGAGCGCTTGCCCTTGTGGTCCTGTACCTCACACCCCCTCCAAATTGCAGACCAGACATTCGTTTTCATAATGATTGCATTTGTGCATGTTTATCTTAAAGTGTTAGGAACCAGGTGATTAAATTCAAATGCTTCTGGGTGAGATTTATTATCCGGCAGCACTGTCGGCTTAGGCGGCTTCAGTCAGGAAAGAGTGAAAGGTGCACTTAGAGGAGCAGCTGATCAGCTCTTGGCAGGCGGAGTACTGCTGAAGTAACAATTTGCAGTAGTTTTACACTCCTGTCAGTGCCAGTTGGCAAACTAATGGAGATGATGGAATGAAAGAACAAAATGTCACAACAGAAAGGAGTGAGCTGAAAACTCAAACATTTTCTTATTTCTCATAATCCTACTGATTCAAAATTAAATCAGTCTACAAATGAACCAACTCAATATTGAATAAAAGGCAGTTCTCTGCACGACTTTTTCCAAGTGGGAAAATCGATTAACATTCTTGTAACCATTAGCTTGTTCAAAGCATCATCATGATTTGTAATAACTCAGAGAACTAGTTTATAAATAAGAATATTGATTTTAAGAGAATAACTTTTAGTTGAGAATAGCAATTGATTCAGACGTTGAAACCTTACATTAAGGAATTCCTTGTAGAGGTGTAGTAGACAATCAGTGCCAAGGTAGCAAGGTCGATTTTAAACTATTATTTTCTAATAGTAAATAGTGGTAATGATAATAATGCATCTGCTACTTGTCTATGTGCGTTTCTTATATAATCTTTGCTTTCACTACAGCTGCACTAGGAAAACCAATTATGTATACATGTTTTAAGTCATGTTTTTAAACTTCAAATATTTAATAAGTGTTGTTGACTTCCCATGATTCACTCAATTATAAGTGTTCTTATAACACAGAGGAAGTACATCAGTTTTTTACTGTAGAAGAAAATGTAAGTTTATTTATCAAAACAAATGAGAGAAAATCAAATAAGCACATCACATCAGAAGTTCTGCACAGGAGAAGTAAATGTGAAGTAAAGATGCTGCCAATTATCACAGATATTGCCTCAGTAAATACACTAAAGAACAAATCTTTGCTTCAGAGAAACTACAAAACAGCAGCTATTAGCGCGATAAGAATGAGCAAGTAACTTGTCAAAGGTTGAAAAGTTATTTTCTCCTTAATATAATTTTATAGAGCAGCTATGTGGTGGCTTATTCACTTTTATTCCACTTGGTATAAGGGAGAAGTTGTTTTAATATTCACACAGAGTAATAGATTTATCTATTCCATGGCTGCTATAAAGCTCAGAGCCCAGTTTGTATGCCTTGCTATTGCATATCCATCTTAAAATAATATACATTCTTTAATTTTATTTCTGGATTCCAATCTGACTTTTATACCTTCACCTTGCATTGTTGCCATTCTGTAATGGATTTTTTTATTTTTTATATTTACAAAGGATTAAATCACATTGACTAGAACAAGCATATAGTTCTATCAACTTATTAATACCTCATAACATTTCTTTTAAAAGACATAAAATAAGAGATATTTTTATTTCTATGTAGTGTTTATGTGTATATTCATTCTGTAAAGGTAATCTTATGTTCTCATTATTCTACATGTAATTAGTCTTTGGACCAAGCAGATATATACAGTTAACTTCATGAACAAACTCATTTCATCACCTACTGACCACAAGAGATACCATACATTGCAGTACCATGCATGGGATTTTAAACAGACCATAAAAGTCACACAATTCTTTGATAGGACTGAGCCACTTCAAGAGGAGAAGGGCCTATCCCATTCTTAAAAATACCCACATAATTTACCATGTTTTTTTTTCTTTCCCATAACTTAAAATGAAGCTCTTACATTGGCAGAGTCTGAATTCCTCTAACATCGATGTTAGCAGAGTGGAAGTTGGCTATAATATGCCAAAACATTTCTTTTGTATATATCCGTTAGAATGAATCCTGTTACTAAGTACTTTCTTTTTGCCCTAAGGAAATCAAATTCTGTTTATGCCTTTTTACTGGAGAATAGAGGTGTTGGCATGGAGTGGGGCCAGGTTTTGTTATACCTGCATGATGAATATTTTTCAGGGATCATAGCTATCGCCACTTCAGTCTTCTTATCCATCCATTCCACATAATTTGCATATTTGTCTGTTGAATATTTTTTAAACTTTTATCTTCATTATCATGGGAGTGATAACAGGAAGAGGGAAGAAGGCTAAAATCCTTAGTGTTGTGTAGAAGCTTGCTATTCAAGTGTTGTCCTACAGCCAGTAGCATCACACTACCTGGGATCTTGTTAGAGATGCAGAATGGAGACCCCATCAACTGAATCAGAAGTTGCATTTTAACCAGATTGTTCAGGTGATCTGTTTACATGTTAAAGTTTATGAAGCCCTGGTTCCAAAGCCCACCTCAGTCTAACCTCATCTTGCCTCTCCAGCCACACCCTCCCACTACCCTCTTTCCCTCCTTCCACTTTGCTTCTGCTTGCTTTCATTTTCTCTGGACATGGAATGATATTTTTAATGCCTGCAGTCCTCTATCAAAGCAATCTCTTTGTCCAGAATTTCCTTTCCTGATTTCTTTGCCTGAGAAACTGTTATAAATGCATTATGACCAAGACTAAGTGTCTTCTCATCTGGCATCTCTTTGTAACTATGGCATCGGATAAATCACAATCGGTTGGTTTTCCCCTCTTTGTTCCTATAGTATCTTTACATATTTCTGACATTTACCATATTATGCTGACATGTCTTTTTCCCTCACTAGACTGTGTTTTTTAGTTCCCTGATACTCCTTAGAATTCAAATAACACAGTAAACCTTTGACAAATGATTATTCAAGAAATTCATGAAAGAATGGACACTGTAAAGAGTTCTTTACATCTTGCTCAAAGCAAATAAAAATGATAAATATTTACTGTAGGATAATGTAAACAATTACCTTTGGTATCCTCTGGAACAGGGGAACAGGGGTCCAAAGCCTACAATTCCAGGGTCAAGTCCAGCCCTTAGCCACTATGATTTAAGCCAAGTTGGTATTAGAAATTAGCTTCTGCTGCAAACATGATAATGGTTCTTAATAAATTCAACCTAAAATTACAAGGCAAACAGCATCCAAATGTGCAACTTACACTGCTATAATGTCAAGAACAACTAATATTATTTGAATCACAAGTAATCTCAAGCTTCATTAGACTATCCTGGTGCAGTCAAAGTTAAAGTAAGAAGTGCAGTCCTCATTCTCACACATATCTGCAATGGATATATTTTAAGACCTCAAATTACATTCCTGAAGCACTTTTCAGGCCTTGATGCAAGTGCAAAGGAAATTTGTGTATTTCAAACTACATTTAACTGTGCAGTTGAGGAGCTTCCACCTAACCTTCAGTTGGAAGTCATTAATTTACAATTTAAAGACTAGCTAAAAGGCAAATATCAAGATGATCTAATACAATTCTATAAATTCCTTCCAAGCAGTAAATACATTCAGTTGAAACCATGTATTCAAGAATTTATGTCAATATATGGCACTGTCTACCTGGGTGAAGAAATACATTCAAAGAAGTAATATATAAAATCATTTTACAGAAAAATACTTGCAATTGATTTTGATGATAGGGAACTTTGGACCTCAGTTAAGCAAAATAATATCTCACTGCCCCCCCAAAATTGTATTTTCTCACTAATCTGTATTATACAAAACCATACTCAATTTTTATTTATATTTTGAATGTCATCAATATAAAATTTGTGGAAATTTAGTTTCTCTCTTGTCATATAAGTATCTGCATAATGATTTTCAGTACCTTGATTTTGTCTTTTAGCGCATGATCTTAAAATGTTTACTATCTGGCACACTACAGAAGAAGTTTGCTTCTGCTCTAGAAGCAAAGACATAGAAAATAAACATGTTTTCACTTATATGAGAAATCTAAAAAAAAACAACAATATAAAAAAACAGAAAGAGACAGTTCAGTTCATTCAGTCGCTCAATCGTGTCCGAATATGCGACCACATGAACCGCAGCATGCCAGGCCACCCTGTCCATTACCAGCTCCTGGAGTTTACCCAAACGCATGTCCATCAAGTCAGTGATCCATCCAGCCATCTTATTCTCTGTTGTCCCCTTCCCTTCCTGCCCCCAATCCCTCCCATAATCAGGGTCTTTTGCAATGAGTCAACTCTTCGCATGAGGTGGCCAAGGTATTGCAGTTTCAGCTTTAGCATCAGTCCTTCCAATGAACACCCAGGACTGATCTCCTTTAGGATGGACTGGTTGGATCTCCTTGCAGTCCAAAGGACTCCCAAGAGTCTTCTCCAGCACCACAGTTCAAAAGCATCAATTCTTCCGCGATCAGCTTTCTTCACAGTCCAACTCTCACATCCATACATGACCACGGGAAAAACCATAGCCTTGACTAGACGGACCTTTGTTGGCAAAGTAAGTGTCTTTTAATTTCATGGCTGCAATCACCATATGCAGTGATCTTGGAGTCCAAAAAAATAAAGTCTGACACTGTTTCCACTGTTTCCCCATCTATTTCCCAGGAAGTGATGGGACCAGATGCCATGATCTTCGTTTTCCGAATGTTGAGCTTCAGGCCAACCTTTTCACTCTCCTCTTTCACTTTCATCAAGTTCCTCTTCACTTTCTGCCATAAGGGTGGTGTCATCTGCATATCTGAGGTTATGGATATTTCTCCCAGCAATCTTGATTCCAGCTTGTGCTTCTTCCAGCCTAGCATTTCTCATAATGTACTCTGCATATAAGTTAAATAAGCAGGGTGACAATATACAGCCTTGCCATACTCCTATTCCTATTTGGAACCAGTCTGTTGTTCCATGTCCAGTTCTAACTGTTGCTTCCTGACCTGTATATATGCTTCTCAAGAGGCAGGTCAGATGGTCTGGTATTCCCATCTCTTTCAGAATTTTCTACAGTTTGTTGTGATCCACGCAGTCAAAGGCTTTGGCATAGTCAATAAAGCAGAAATAGATATTTTTCTGGAACTCTCTTGCTTTTTCAATGATCCATCAGTTGTTGGCAATTTGATCTCTGGTTCCTCTGCCTTTTCTAAAACCAGCTTGAACATCTGGAAGTTCACGGTTCACGTATTGGTAATCCTGGCTTGGAGAATCTTGAGCATTACTTTACTAGTGTGTGAGATGAGTGCAATTGTGCAGTAGCTTGAGAATTCTTTGGCATTACCTTTCTTTGGTATCTGAATGAAAACTGACCTTTTCCAGTCCTATGGCCACTGATGAGTTTTCCAAATTTGCTGGCATATTGAGTGCAGCACTTTCACAGCATCATCTTTCAGGATTTGAAATAGCTCAACTGGAATTCCATCACCTCCACTAGCTTTGTTTGTAGTGATGCTTCCTAAGGCCTACTTGACTTCACATTCCAGGATGCATGGCTCTAGGTGAGTGATCACGCCATCGTGATTATCTTGGTCATGAAGATCTTTTTTGTACAGTTCTTCTGTGTATTCTTGCCACTTCTTCTTAATATATTCTGCTTCTGTTAGGTCCATACCATTTTCTGTCCTTTATCGAGCCCATCTTTGCATGAAATGTTCCCTTGGTATCTCTAATGTTCTTGAAGAGATCTCTAGTCTTTCGCATTCTGTTGTTTTCCTCTATTTCTTTGCATTGATCGTTAAGGATCGCTTTCTTATCTCTCCTTGCTATTCTTTGGAACTCTGCATTCAGATGCTTATATCTTTCCTTTTCTCCTTTGCTTTTCACTTCTCTTCTTTTCACAGTTATTTGTAAGGCCGCCTCAGACAGCCATTTTGTTTTTTTGCACTTCTTTTCCATGGGGATGGCCAATCCCTGTCTCCTGTACAATGTCACGAACCTCCGTCCTTAGTTCATCAGGCACTCTGTCTATCACAGATACAAATTACAAGTTAGTGGTTGCCACATTGGAAGGACTGATGCTAAAGTTTATACTCCAGTATTTTGGCCACTCATGCGAAGAGGTGACTCATTGGAAAAGACTCTGATGCTGGGAGGGATTGGGGGCAGGAGGAGACGGGAACGACAGAGAATGAGATGGCTGGATGGCATCACCGACGCAATGGACATGGGTTTGAGTGAACTCCGGGAGTTGGTGATGGACAGGGAGGCCTGGCATGCTGTGATTCATGGTGTCGCAAAGATCGGACATGACTGAGCAACTGAACTAAACTGACTGAAACCAGAAGGGGTGATATTGGGGGATGGGCAAAATTGGTGAAGAGGATTAAGAGGTACAAACTTCTAGTCATAAAATAAATGTCATGGGGATGTAATGTACAGAGCAATGATATAGTCAACAATATTATAACTTGGTATGGTATGTAGTTGATACAGATGTTGCATTACTGTGTTGTACACCTGGAACTAATATAAAATTGTAAGTCAGCGTATACTTCAATAAAAATGGGTAATATATTTAATAAGTCTGAGAATAAAGTATAGACAATTTTACCAATTTAGAAATTATGTTATCACATAGTATGTTTACATATTTCATTAATAATCTTGTTAAAATACATAACAAAGAAACATGATTTTAAAGATGTATTGGAATTATTTCCTGAGAATAGGCATCAGGTTTAGATCAAATTTACTTTACATTTTAAATCTTCTGTATAAAGAAACCTAGTCTTCGAGGAATTTATATTTTCAGGCAGTAAACTGTTATAATTTTTTAAAAGCTGAAAACAGCTTTCATATTTAGGTATGCTGAATAAGCTCTCAGTTCCTGAAACAACTTACATAATTAAGCTCAGCAAGTATCTCTTCACTGTTTACTCTGCATCTTGTTGTATAGAAGCATTTCTAAACTCATGTCAAGGGCTCTTCAAAGTTGGAGAAAAAGGAAAGGGGTTTGTTTCACCATGACTTGTATCCCTTATAGACAAGGCAATTTCTGTGTTGAAACTTTGATTTTCTTTGAACAATTACTGTGGAGTACTTATGTCATTCCTGAACTCCTCACCACAAAGTAGTTGCCTGTTAAAAACACAGTCTCAGACAACTTGTTCAAAAACTAGCCCTCACTCCACATAGTCAATTCAAGAGGATCAAAGGAATCTGTTGGCACATACTGGAAATTATCTCTACTCTGAAGTTTTTGAAACAAGCCTCTCTGTTTTGATTAGAACTGTTGAGTTTACAAAACTGAGACTAAAATTGTTCATAATCTTTAAGGTATAAGTCATAAACCAAGCTATTTTCTAGTAGATTAGTTTTATTCTAATTCTGTACTTTATCAATAGAAACCAGGAAATTTCCATTTACTTCAACCATTTTAACTCATTGTTTATCCTTTCCTAATATTCTTTTTGAATTCCTAGTTTTTTTGAGTGAATTGCCATTTCCCTCCACTTTCATTTCTACTTGGTAAGTAATTATCAGTATCTGTATTTTTCTTATCACAGGTTTATGTAAATATACATCAATTTGATGGGCTTCCTGGTGGCTCAGTGGTAAAGAATCTGCCTGCCAGTGCAGGTGACATGGGTTTGATCCCTGGGTCGGGAGGGTCCCTTGGAGGAGGAAATAGAAACCCACTCCAGTTTTCTTGCCTGGGAAATCCCATGGACAGAGGAGCCTGGCGTGTTACAGTTCATTCAGTCACTAAAGAGTGGGACACCACTTAGCAACTAAACAAAAATATCAATTTGATATTAAATAACTTTTAAGTTTACTTATCATTGAATTGACTATAGGTCTCAGTAACAAATCCTATATTGTGTATAATTTATGAAAAATTTCTTTAACTATAGCTTTTCATAACTTTGAAAGAGCACTTTTTGTTGTTTAGTCAGTAAGTCATGACCTACTCTTTGCAACCCCATGGACTGTAGCCCATAAAGCTCCTTTGTCCATTGGATTCTCCACACAAGAATATTGGAGTGAGCTGGCATTTCCTTCTCCTGGAAGACTTCCCAACCCAGGGTTTGAACCTGTGTTTCCTGCATTGGCAGGATGATTCTTTACCACTGAGCCACCTGGGAAGCACAGTATTTTTTGCAATTCTATGTAAGTTTAAATATTTGAAATTAACAAATATCTTTAATAAATGATAATATTAATTTTAAATGTTTTTATAAAAACTTCAGGGCTTCCCAGTGGCTCAGTGGTTAAAAAATCCACCTACCAATGCAGGAGATGCAAGTCAATACCTGAGTCAGGAAGATCCTCTAGAGGAAGGCATGGCAACCTACTCCAGTATTCTTGTCTGGAGAATCCCATGGATAGAGGAACCTGGTGTACTACAGTCCATGGTGTTGCAAAAAGTTGGACATGACCAAAGCAGCTGAGCATACATGTATGCATGCAATCTTCAGCATTAAGGGAAGCATGTGAAACTTGTGGAATATGTATTTACAGTTAATATCCAAATATACATATATGCAGAATAACAGATAAAGCATCTTTAAAAAGGACTGATTCACCTATATTCAAAAGAAACAAGTAGCAATGAATGAGAAATTAATATGAAGGGATGTGCAAGAAATGCAACAAATCTTCCAATTTCTTTTATAACAAACTAGTGTATAGTAAATACTTAATACAGTCTGTATGCCCGAGAGGAGGCAGGAAGAGATGGGCACAGGTTTAGTCTGGAAAGGTAAGAGAGATGTTTAGACAGAAAGAAGAATAAAAGTCCAATTGGATTTTTATTCTAAAGAGGAAGGGTATCAGATTAAAACAATAATAAGACATCTCCCTCCACCTCTAGATACCAATTTACTTTTCTTCTCTTGTTTAGAATTGTCTATACTCTCCAGCTCTACTAATTCACTTCCTACTCATCAGTCAAACCACAACTGTTTGGTTTTCTACCTCCCTGTGCCATATACACAGCTCTCTATAAAGTTATCACTGACCTCTGGGTCATGAAATACAATGGACGTTTTTTAATCCTCAGGTTGACTGCTTGGAAGGCGGTGACTCCATTAACCTCTTAGTCTTTGAAAACCCTGCTTCTTCAGTTTCCATGACTTGCCTGGTCTAATGTCCTCTTAGAGCTCTGATAGCAACTTCTCTGTCTCTTTTTCCGGCTCATCCTCATCATCCAGGCATTAAATGTCCTCAGTGGACAGTCATAGAGTCTCGTCTCCTATCCTCTCTTTACCTTTCATCTACTTTTCTTATTCTAAACTTTCCCCCTAAGCCATACCACCTATACCTGTGATTCTAATTGTACTTTGTATGCTAATGGCTTCTTAAGTCTTGTCTGTAGTACAGAATTCCCTGAGGGTCACACTTAGAAATGTACCTGCCTATAAAAGAAGACCATTTGGTGTGTCTCAAAAGTGATTTAAAAGCCCTTACAACCTAGTATGTCCAAAACCAAGTTAGTTATCTTTCCCATAAACAGTCATGCACACATATTGTACACATCAAATTTGGTTTTCCATAGTTTCCCTATTTCCATTAATTCTGTAATCCAAAAGCCTAAAACTCATTAGGATATTTGTCCCTCCCTCAAACCTATCATATTCTGGCTAGAACAGGTAACACTAACCTGGCAGTCTGTCTTGATGTTGTCCACTTCTTTCCTTCTTCATCACCTGTAAGAGAGATAATATTTTAAACACAATGTTCTTTGAGTCCAGGAACATCTTCAATAATTAACCATTTACTTGCTTAACAATTTAACATGTGTAGTTCAAATAAAAGTGGTTAGAAATAAATGCAGTGATCAATGTACTAAAGAAAAAACTACCTTAAGGGGATGGGAAATTGAAAAGAAGTGGCCAACAGCAATGCATCAGTATATCAGAAAGGAATTCGCAGAGGTTTAGCCTGTAGTAGACTGCATGCAAATTGAATATATGGCTCTATTGATTTTTTTAAAGCTCAATATAGGAGAAGGCAATGGCAAGCCACTCCAGTACTCTTGCCTAGAAAATCCCATGGATGGAGGAGCCTGGTAGACTGAAGTCCATGGGGTCACTCAGTCAGACACGACTGAGCGACCTCACTTTCACTTTTCACTTTCACGCATTGGAGAAGGAAATGGCAACCCACTCCAGTGTTCTTGCCTGGAGAATCCCAGGGACAGGGGAGCCTGGTGGGCTGCCATCTATGGGGTCGCACAGAGTCAGACACGACTGAAGCGACTTTGCAGCAGCAGCAGCATAGGATTCATAAGTAAAAATACAGTACATGGACACATGGACTCTCATACTAATTATGTATTATATATAACTCTCACTAATATATTTATGTATAAATATAAACATACATAGTATTTTCCATTTTAACCATTTTTAAGTGTACAATTTGATAGGATTAGTTACAATCACAATATTGTGCAACCATCATCACTTTCTATATCCAAATCTTTTTCATCATACTAAACAGAAACTCTACCCATTAATGATAACTTCCCACCGGTAAACTCAACTTTCTGTCTCTATAAATTTGCCTATTCTAGATATGTCATATGAGTGAAATCATATAATATTTATCTGGCTTATTTCACTCAGCATAATGTTTTCAAAGGTTTATCCATATTGTAGCATGTATTAGACCTTCATTGTTTCTGTATAGCTGAATAATATTCCTTCTGAATGTGTAGATCATATTGTGTTTATTCATTTATTAATTGAGGACCACTTGGATTGTTTCCACCTTTTGACTTTTGAGAACAGTGCTGTAATGAGTATTTGCATACAAGTATCTGTTTGAGCTCCTGCTCTCAATTCTTTCAGGTATATACCAAAGAGTGGAATTACTGAATCATATGATAATTCTGTTTAACTTTTTGAGGAATCAGCAAACTATTTTCTACAATAACTGCATTATCTACAGTGTATTGCATTGCAGTGTATAAGGATTCCTCTCATTGATTCCTTTTCAATAATAGTATGAATTTAATGCTTAATAATTGAGGGCTTCTCTGGTGGCTCAGATGACAGAGACTCTGCCTGCAATGCAGGAGACCTGGGTTTGATTCCTGGATTGAAAGGATCCCCTGGAGCAGGGCATGGACACCCCTACAGTGTTCTTGCCTGAAGAATCCCCATGATGCTTGATAATTAGAATTGCCTTAGATATTTTGTTGCAATGAATTAACAAAGATTATTAAAGAATTTAAAAATTAAAGTTACAAGTCATAGTGCAATGGCCTGGAAAAAATATTTTACCCTAAAGAAGGCTATGGAAATTTCTAACATTCAGTTTTACTACAAAAAGATTTATGTTTAAACTCTGTCCTTCACAGAAGTGGGTTATACTAACAGCCCCTGTGAGTTTGGTGTGCAATTCAAATTTTTGTTAGGCTAATAAAGACATATTTCTGATTTAGACACTTTTTTATATCCAAACTCCATATTACCAAAAGTGCCTATTTTGAGCTTGCTGGCTAGAATAGTAACCTGATTGTGGAGATGAGCAATTGCCTGCTAGGGAAATCAATTTAAGAGGTTGACCCATTTGAACTAGCTAAGATAATTGATCACATATAATGGATGACTGGCTGTTTCTTTTTTTCCTTTTCAATTCCAAAACAAAAAAAGGAACTTAGTTTATAACAGATAATCATCATGAGATTATTAAAAAGAAATTATCTGTTTTAAGTATTTTCTAAAAAAGAAGTCATAGAGTCGCTATCTTTGACGGTAGGTTTTGCGACGGGGCATCAGAGGGCAGACACACTGAAATCATAATCACGGGCAACTAGTCTATCTGATCACATGGACCACAGCCGAATGTGGTCCATGGGAGAAGGGAATGGCAAACCACTTCAGTATACTTGGCTTGAGAACCCCATGAACAGTATCAAAAGGCAAAATGATAGGATACTGAATGAGGAATTCCCCAGGTCGGTGGGTGCCCAGTATGCTACTGGAGACCAGTGGAGAAATAACTCTAGAAGGAAGGAAGGGGTGGAGCAAAAGCAAAACCAGTACCCAGCTGTGGATGTGACTGGTGATAGAAGCAAGGTCCGGTGCTATAAAGAGCAATATTGCATAGGAACCTGGAATGTTAGGTCCATGAATCAAGGCAAATTGGAAGTGGTCAAACAGGAGATGGCAAGAGTGAACATAGACATTCTAGGAATCAGTGAATTAAAATGGACTGGAATGGGTGAATTTAACTCAGATGACCAATATATTTACTACTGTTGGCAGGAATCCCTTAGATGAAATGGAGTAGCCATCATGGTCAACAAAAGAGTCCGAAATGCAGTTCTTGGATGCAATCTTAAAAACGACAGAATGATTTCTGTTTGTTTCCAAGGCAAACCATTCAATATTACAGTAATCCGAGTCTATGCCCCAACCAGTAACGCTGAAGAAGCCGAAGTTGAACAGTTCTATGAAAACCTACAAGACCTTTTAGAACTAACATCCAAAAAAGATGTCCTTTTCATCACAGGGGACTGGAATGCAAAAGTAGGAAGTCAAGAAACACCTGGAGTAACAGGCAAATTTTGCCTAGGAGCATGGAATAAAGCAGGGCAAAGGCTAATAGAGTTTTGCCAAGAGAATGTACTGGTCATAGCAAACACCTTCTTCCAACAACACAAGAGAAGACTCTACACGTGGACATCACCAGATGGTCAACACCGAAATCAGATTGATTATATTCTTTGCAGCCAAAGATGGAGAAGCTGTATACAGTTAGCAAAAACAAGACCAGGAGCTGACTGTGGGTCAGATCATGAACTCCTTATTGCCAAATTCAGACTTAAAGAAAGTAGGGAAAACCACGAGACCATTCAGATATGACCTCAGTCAAATCCCTTATGATTATACAGTGGAAGTGAGAAATAGATTAAGGGACTAGATCTGATAGATAGAGTGCCCGATGAACTCTGGACGGAGGTCCATGACATTGTACAGGAGACAGGGACCAAGACCATCCCCATGGAAAAGAAATGCAAAAAAGCAAAATGGCTGTCTGAGGAGGCCTTACAAATAGCTGTGAAAAGAAGAGAAGCCAGAAGTAAAGGAGAAAAGGAAAGATATAAGCATCTGAATGCAGAGTTCCAAAGAATAGCAAGGAGAGATAAGAAAGCCTTCCTCAGTGATCAATGCAAAGAAATAGAGGAAAACAACAGAATAGGAAAAACAAGAGATCTCTTCAAGAAAATTAGAGATTCCAAGGGAACATTTCCTGCAAAGATGGGCTCGATAAAGGACAGAAATGGTATGGACCTAACAGAAGCAGAAGATATTAAGGAGAGGTGGCAAGAATACACAGAAGAACTGTACAAAAAAGATCTTCATGACCAAGATAGTCACGATAACGTGATCACTGACCTAGAGCCAGACATCTTGGAATGTGAAGTCAAGTGGGCCTTAGAAAGCATCACTACGAACAAAGCTAGTGGAAGTGATGGAATTCCAGTTGAGCTACTTCATATCTTGAAAGATGATGCTGTGAAAGTGCTGCACTCAATATGCCAGCAAATTTCGAAAACTCAGCAGTGGCCACAGGACTGGAAAAGGTTAGTCTTCATCCCAATCCCAAAGAAAGGCAATGCCAAAGAATGCTCTAACTACTGCACAATTGTACTCATCTCACACACTAGTAAAGTCATACTCAAAATTCTCCAAGCCAGGCTTCAGCAATATGTGAACCGTGAACTCCCAGATGTTCAAGCAGGTTTTAGAAAAGGCAGAGGCACCAGAGATCAAATTGCCAACATCCGCTGGATCATGGAGAAAGCAAGAGAGTTCCAGAAAAACATCTATTTCTGCTTCACTGACTATACCAAAGCCTTTGACTGTGTGGATCACAATAAACTGTGGAACATTCTGAAAGAGATGGGAATCCCAGACCACCTGACCTTCCTCTTGAGAAACCTGTATGCAGGTCAGGACGCAATAGTTAGAACTGGTCATGGAACAAGAGACTGGTTCCAAATAGGAAAAAGAGTACGTCAAGGTTGTATATTGTAACCCTGCTTATTTAACTTCTATGCAGAGTACATCATGAGGAACACTGGGCTGGAAGAAGCACAAGCTGGAATCAAGATTGCCGGGAGAAATATCAATAACCTCAGATATACAGATGACACCACCCTTATGGCAGAAAATGAAGAGGAACTCAAAGGCCTCTTGATGAAAGTGAAAGAGGAGAGTGAAAAAGTTGGCTTGAAGCTCAGCATTCAGAAAACAAAGATCATGGCATCTGGTCCCATCACTTCATGGGAAATAGATGGGGAAACAGTGTCAGACTTTATTTTTTTGGGCTTCAAAATCACTGCGGATGTTGATTGCAGCCGTGAAATTAAAAGACGCTTACTCCTTTGAAGGAAAGTTATGACCAACCTAGATAGTATATTAAAAAGCAGACACATTACTTTGCCTACCAAGGTCCGTCTAGTCAAGGCTGTGGTTTTTCCCGTGGTCATGTATGGATGTGAGAGTTGGACTGTGAAGAAAGCTGATCGCGGAAGAATTGATGCTTTTGAACTGTGGTGCTGGAGAAGACTCTTGAGAGTCCCTTGTACTGCAAGGAGATCCAACCAGTCCATTCTAAAGGAGATCAATCCTGGGTGTTCATTGGAAGGACTGATGCTAAAGCTGAAACTGCAATACTTTGGCCACCTGATGCGACGAGTTGACTCACTGGAAAAGACTCTGATGCTAGGAAAGGTTAGGGGCGGGAGGAGAAGGGGACGACAGAGAATGAGATGGCTGGATGGCATCACCGACTCGATGGACATGAGTTTGAGTGAACTCCGGGAGTTGGTGATGGACAGGGAGGCCTGGCGTGCTGTGATTCTTGGGGTCACAGAGAGTCGGACACGACTGAGCAACTGAACTGAACTGAACTGAAACAGTGTAGTTTATAAAATAAGCAGAAGATAAACAAGATGATCTCTTAATTTCCCTTGTTGACTGTCCTACGCTACTAATATATTGAGGCAATTTTATTTGGAGCAGAGAAAGGCAAAGTCTTATTGTGGCATATGCACTCATACTGACATATGTGGGGAAGTCACTTGAATTATTATATTTAGGAAATTAACAAAGACCTCAGTGTCTTGCACATGGAGAAAAAAATATCTTGTGAATGCATGAACATTTTACAAGTCCACAAAACACTTGATTCTTGTTTTGATAAACTGTTTTATCAGCACATAATACCATATAAATTGGTCAGTTCTACTGTAGAAAGCTATGTTTTTCCTAATTGTGGTTCTTAATTTTTCACAAATGATTGTACTAGCATAAGTATTTGCATTTTTCATGGTAAGATATAGAACATTAAATCTGAGACTGTTTTTAAAAAAAAACTGTAGGAAGAGAACAAAGAATTTTCACAGTTCTCTAGTTGAAATAGAGTACGTTTACTTTTGTACTGTTCTATGAAGATATCATGATTTTTTATTCTCATGTGACTCTGAAGCATCCAGAATCTTGGGCTTAATTGATCTGTACATGAATTAACAGTCCTTCAATCCTAAGTGCATTTAACCTTAATACTATTTATAATTAATATAGATAATATCATTTCTTTACTCAAAACCTTTTATTAATGCCACAATCAATAAATGATAGAGACCAAACACTTTAACCTTTTTGTTGTTGTTGTTATTGGAATGTTTCAAACTTGTTTCAACTCGCTTTTCAGCCTATTCACTCTTACTTGCCAAATACTCAAAGTGTGAAACAAACCATATTGTTCATTCTGGTTTATTCACTCCAAAGTGTTTCTCATCTAATTCTCACCTGCTGGAAATACCTAACTCTTTGAATTCGTCTATAAAAGTACATCCTAAAGAAAGACAATGCCAAAGAATTCTCAAGCTACTGCACAATTGCACTCATCTCACACACTAGTAAAGTAATGCTCAAAATTCTCCAAGCCAGGCTTCAACAGTACATGAACCGTGAACTTACAGATGTTCAAGCTGGTTTTAGAAAAGGCAGAGGAACCAGAGATCAACTTGCCAACATCCATTGGATCATCAAAAAGCGAGAGAGTCCCAGAAAACATCTATTTCTCCTTGATTGACTATGCCAAAGCCTTTGACTGTGTGGATCAAAACAAACTGTGGAAAATTCTTCAAAAAATGGGAATACCAGATGACTTGACCTGCCTCTTGAGAAATCTGTATGCAGATCAGGAAGTCTAAACTATTCTAAACAGTTAGAACTGGACATGGAAAAACAGACTGGTTCCAAATCGGGAAAGGAGTACGTCAAGGCTGTATATTGTCACCCTGCTTATTTAACTTACGTGTAGAGTACATCATGAGAACGCTGGGCTGGATGAAAACGAAGAGTAACTAAAGAGTTTCTTGATGAAAGTGAAAGAGAAGAGTGAAAAAGTTGGCTTAAAGCTCAACATTCATAAAACTAACATCATGGCATCTGGTCCCATCACTTCATGGCAAATAGATGGAGAAACAGTGAAAGCAGTGAAAGACTATTTTTGGGGGCTCCAAAATCACTGCAGATGGTGACTGCAGCCAAAAGACGGTTGCTTCTTGGAAGAAAAGTTATGACCAACTTATACAGCATATTAAAAAGCAGAGACGTTACTTTGCCAACAAAGGTTCATCTAGTCAAAGCTATGGTTTTTCCAGTAGTCATGTATGGATGTGAGAGTTGGACTATAAAGACAGCTGAGCACTGAGGAAATAATGCTTTTGAAATGTGGTGTTGGAGAAGACTCTTAAGAATCCCTTGGACAGCAAGGAGATCCAACCAGTCCATCCTAAAGGAAATCCGTCCTGAATATTCACTGGAAGGACTGATGCTGAAGCTGAAACTCCAATACTTTGGCCACCTGATTCGAAGAACTGACTCATTTGAAAAGACCCTGATGCTGGGAAAGATTGAAGGCAGGAAGAGAAGGGAACGACAGATGATGAGTTGGTTGGATGGCATCACCGACTCAATGGATATGATTTTGAGTAAACTCCGGGAGTTGGTGATGGACAGGGAGGCCTGGCATGCTGCAGTCCATGAGATCTCAAAGAGTCAGACATGATTGAGTGACTGAACTGGACTGAATTGAATAAAAGTCCAATCCATTCTTTAAGCCTGGTTTCAAGGTCAAATGCCGTAGTCTCTAGTAAACTTCTCTTGGTTCACTAACTGGGAAGTATTTTCTACCTCCTTGCTACTATAAGACTTTTTACCGCTATTGATGCAGTTCGTACATTTTGTCTCATATTATAGTTAGGTTTTATGTGCCTTATTTCTTCTTATATTTGTGAGTTCCATGTGGGCTGGGACCATAGATTCTTCATCTTGGTATTTCCCAAAGTACTAAAAGAATGTCATGCAGACAGAGAATACTTTGTTTATTATTTTGAATTGAGTGAAATTAACATTCTCAAGTTTAGATTAAACATATCATTTTAAAAAGAGTAAAATTCATTCTTCATTGAGTAAAATAATTAACAGAAACATTTAGTAAATCATGGGCCCCTTTTGAAAATAAGCTAAGCAGTGCCAACACTTTAGGAAAGGAAGAAACAGTGGATTTCTTAAAATAACTTTTTGGTTTTATCATCAATTTTATTGATAATTGTAAAAAATAATGAGAAAAAAATACACAGGAATAAAATACTTTTACCTGCATTACCAAAGATAGCCCCAGATATACTGAGATACTTTTTTAACCCCCCAAAGGGGAGCAGTTTATATATTTTTCTATAGTTTGTGTTCTCCTAGTAACAGGACAGTGGAGCCTGGTAGGCTGCAGTCCATGGGGTCGCTATGAGTTAGTCATGACTGAGTGACTTCACTTTCACTTTTCACTTTCACACATTGGAGGAGGAAATGGCAACCCACTCCACTGTTCTTGCCTTGAGAATCCCAGGGACGGGGGAGCCTGGTGGGTTGCCGTCTATGGGGTCGCACAGAGTCGGACACGACTGAAGTGACTTAGCAGCAGCAGCAGCAGTAACAGGTTGTCATTATTTGTCAGTTATTTATGTATGAATAAATATACTTCTCAAAGTCATTTTTATGAATGCCTAGCGTTGCTTTCTTGTTTATATAATCCCTATACCTGAACATTTTGAATACTAGGGTTTTTTTGGGTTTTTTTGAAAGTGAAAGTCACTCAGTCGTGTCTGACTCCTTGTGACCCTATGGGCTATACAGTCCATGGAATTCTCTAGGCCAGAATACTGGAGTGGGTTGCCTTTCCCTTCTTCAGGTGATTTTCCCAACCCAGGGATTGAACCTAGGTCTCCCACATTGCAGGCGGATTTTTTTTTTACTACATTTAAATCACTTTAACTTTCATTTATGTGGTTTAAGTGTTCTGCTCATCTTAGTTTCATTTCTTAGAAATAGAATTGTCTCACCCAGGACATACATATATAGTGTTAAAAATATCCATATGGATTAATATCTTTCTGTTCAAACATCTTTTTCTCTTTGGCTAATTTCTTTTGGCAAGAATATTGTTTTAGAGTCCCCAATAGTGACATCTTTAACCATCTTTTTTCTGACTCAAGTTGCATTCTCTAAAGTGTTCCCCAAAATTAGGATATAAGTCCTGTCTGCTCAAAAGACATGAGAAGTCCTGGCTAAAGCCCTTGGATTAATTACATAATAAATTATATTCTCCTTTATCTTTTATTTTCTATATGTCTGAAGATACATGTTTTATAGTTATTTGCATCACATCACACTAATGGCAGATAGCAAACAGTAACTCAACATTGCAAATTCAGAAATACCAACTGAGTTATAGAATCATGCCACTGGCTTTTAATATTCCAATTATGGGGTTATATTCCTTAGTTAAACTGTTACCTGCCACTTGCCATTGTGGGATGTTGGGCCAAATGCCTAACAGTTCTTAGCTACTGTTTTTGTGCTCACCAAATATTAATAGAAGTCATAATGGTACCTTCTTTGCAGGGTGATTGTGAGGGCTAGGTTAGATAATGCATAGAAGGTTTGTTGCTGAGGGTCTGCCACCTAGAAAATATCCACCAAATAGTAGCTGTTATTACTTTTACCTGTAGTATTTGGAAAATAATTACCTAAAGTACAGGTTCATTACTTGATAGACATTTTCAGTAAATGGTTTTATTTACTGAATAAAATATTACTTCAGGGAAGGAAACATGCAAAAACAATATTAAACTTTATGATCATTTCAGTAACTTCATGAAATAATATGAAATCAATATATCCTATGAACGTTAAAATAATTTGGTTTAACAAATTTTGTGTCATTTTGAAAAGAGTGTGCCACTCAGCATTACATCAGTTAGACTTCCTATGAATACTTAAAGAATTCTGGTAATAATTTGTGTCATAAAAACCCAAAAGCAGCCTTTTCAATCAATGAAAAGTTCACAGGTCAAATCTCTTCACAATATTCATATATATTTTATTGTTTTGAGTTAAGATGAGATAACCATCAGGGTTACAATTTCACCTATAACTAACTTAAAGAAATAAGACAGGTAAAAATAAAAGAACTGCCTTTCATAACACAGATACAGAATTAAACTGTCAAGACTTGAAATGTTCAATAAACTACATGTAGAGTAATATTTTTTTTAATTCAAATAATTTTCTTTGAATTTGATAGGAAGTGAATGTATTGGCCAGAAAACTGTGACAATTAATTGCAGAATGACTGAATTTTAATGAAAGACTAAGAAAAAAAATGATGAATGTGCTATTTGCTTTTAAATCATTTACAGTTGAATAATTTATGTTATCTTTAATTCATCCTGTTAAACTATCCAAGATGAATACAATATGAATAGAAGAGCTTTTAAATTGTCAGGTTTTTTCATTCAAATGTTTGTGAATCACCACTTTCTGGTGTTTTTATTACTATTTTAATGGTTTTATACATTGCAGTATGAGTTAGAAGACTAAGATAAAGTACATAATATAAAGAGTTTGAAGGATTATAAATATTTGACCTACATCTTCAGACATTATAGTAAAATCTCTTGTATAGGTAGGGTATATGTTCACGCAAAGAAAACTAACTTAACTGGAAATTCTGATTATCACCCCAAATTTGGCTCACCCTGTTCTCCTCATTTCTGTTTAAAAACTTTCTCCAGTTTTCATACCAAAAACTTTGGAGTTTTGGCAAAAACCTTTAACTTCTTTTCTCTCAAACCCTATATCTTATCCATCAGAAAATCTTGTCAGAAGCTACCTACAAAACATATCCAGTATACTTCTCCTGAATGCCTACTGCTGCCAGCCTTACCCAAGCCACCATCTTTCTCTGGGATTCATATTCTCTCTCCCTCTGATTATCAGTCTCTTACTGCTTCTCTCTGCTTTGGCAACTGCTTTCCTACAGTCTCTTTCTGATAGAGCAGCCAGAATGATCCTTTATAAATAGAAGTCAGAATGTGTCACTCCTCTACTCCAAAGTCCCCATGGCTTTCCGTTTTCTATCTCACCCAGAGTGAAAGCCACAGGTCTTATAATGAACTTCACAGCAGCATAATGAGCTAACCTCTGCTACATCTCTGATTTTATCTCCTACCATTCTCCTTCTTTTTCCCTCAGCTCTTTCTTCAAATATACCAAGTATGCTCTCACCTCAAAGCTATAGTAGCTCTGCATATGAAATATTATTTCTCGTTTTCCTTCCCTGTCTGCTAATGACAGCTCCATTGCTTTGATTCTCACCAAGAGAACCCTGGAACCCAGCTCTAAATGCTAACAGACTGACTGCCTGACTCACTACACACAATAATGATGATTCATACAGCACTCTGCTAGGTGTTTTACTTGCAGAGTTGAAAGCAAGATTACCTCCCTAATTAAGCTTCTGTACTGTTAAGAATTAGATACTATGTCACAACTGGGGTTTTGTTAATATATAATTGGCAAAAGAACTAGACAAAGTACAAAGGTTAGATCTGACTCTTCAGGGAACTGGAAGAAGATTCTGCAGTTCCAAAATGGAAATAAGACAAAGACCAATCATTCTAAATACAACACATGATGACACATGTCTGAAGGTGAATCCAAAACCAAAAGGTTTATATCCTGACCATGATCCAAGCATAGATGGGACAGGAGATGGGAGAAAATCTAATCATGCCTTTTGGCTCTTGGTGAGCCATTCTGCAAGCGTTAGTGCAAGAATGAGGTCATGTTTGACCAGTTCACAGATCATGTATTCTTCTATTAAAAATCATTTAGTGGCATTCCATCTCACTCACAATAAATGTCAAATTCCTCACCATGGTGGTATGTAAGATCCCACAGAATGTACCCTGACCTCAACCTCATTCTCCATATTTTTCTTGCCTTCCCTCCATTCCTGCAATCCAAATGGAGCCAAGAATGCTGTGCACCCAGATACCTCCATGGCTCTCTCTCCCTCATCTTTTTAAAATTTTGGTTTAATGTCATCTTTCAATAAGCATATGGAGGCTTTCATTTTCTTTTTATTTTTTATGTGATAATCATCTCTTGCTGCATGAGTTTGACATTTCATGTGTGCTGTTTCAAACACATCTCACTGACATGCTAGTGTTATTTAACATTCTAATTCCTTCTAATTTTTTTTTAGATTAGCTGCCCTAAAGCTAAATTAAATTACATTTATTGAGTCTTTGTATACACCAGGTACTGTGCTCTCTGATTAATTTGCAGAATCTCATTTATTCCTCCAACAATTTAGTATAAGTATAATCATTACCTCATTTTACTGATGGAGAAGCTAATTCAGAGAACTTGAATTCTGGAGCACGTGCCTTGCATATGATTGACTTAATACTTGTTTTCATGGACCTGCATTCCCTCTTCATATATTTTCTTTAGATTGATTAATGTTTAGGTAGGAGAGAGTGCTTTCTCCATGTGGGACTAGATTCCTAAGTGAGAAGGCATCATCTCTATCTGCAGACATTTGTTACAGCCTGAGGTACTGCCCAGTGACTCAGCACATGTGCATTTGCATTTAAAACACAGGAGTCCCTATCCTAGCTCATTCATTTACCAGCTCTCCATGATTTCTCAGTTTCTAGTTTTATTTTTTCTGTAAAAGAATAGTACCTAAAGCAATATCCAAGCCAATAAAATTTTGAGGTCACGGTTAAATAAAAAGTTACAAAATTAGGTACAAAAATGAATGTTTATATAGAGGAGTAAAGAAAACATAGCAAAATACAAATTTAAGATAGCTGACAAATACTTTAAATATTATAAACTCCAGAAAAAAATTGCAATATTCTTGTTTTTTTGCCCAACAGTCAAAGTGATACAACTAAGGATTGTTGGAAGATGGCTGGAGTCAGACTTTACTGGAAACCCAGGGATGAGTCAGGTCTTTCTGGACAAAGGTTTCCAGTGGGCCACTATTCTGACACAGCATCACTTGCAAGATCAGATTTTTAGCCTCTTAAGTCAATCAAGAATTTATCTTGAAATGTGTACAACATATATTTGAAGCAAAACCAGTCTGCTAGGCACTCTCTCGATGTTTGTTCAGTTGAATTAGATTTGAATTAAATTGAGTAAGGCTGGTTCCTTGGTATAAAATATGGAGAGGTTTATTGAATGTAAAATTTATTTTTTGGCTATTTGAAGGCAATTACCAACTTTGACAATAAAAGTACAAACAGGCTTATAGTTCATTATTAGGACAACTTTTTTTTTCCCCTGTGAGTATATGTCAATAGCTTCTGGCCATGACATAGAGTAGAATATATATTTGTAATATACTTGAGTTATACCTATAAAAACAGTTTGGAAAAACTAAAGCTGTCTAAATAGTTTGCATTAATCCATTATGCATATTCAGAAGCACTATTGAAACAAGATATACTGTCATTCTGAAGGTGGGAAAAAATGATAAAACTGTTATCAGTCAATGTGGAAATGCAGAGGTATAAAGGTAAGACACTAGCTTCTTATCCAAGCTTGATTTGTGTTGCCAGAGTGATCTGGAGAAATCTATGTCACTAAATACTTTTGTGACATAGATTCCTTAGATGTAGAAGGAGACAGTGGTTTTAGCTCTTCCTAAAGAAATTGGGGGAAATAAATCTTGAAATGAACATACATGTCTGTGTGCTTTTAGTACCCAAATATGTTGGGTAGCAGCAAAGTCTGAGGCATATGATGCAGTTCTACATGCCAAACAGAAAATTGGGTGGAAAACTCGTTTTCCCTTAAACAGCCTTTGAAGCTGCCAGTAATTAATTTGATATAGTTGTTAAAAAACTGAAGCCAATCTCTCTAAGATGTGGGGCTCTGTATATGAGCCATCTGGAACTATCAGATAATCAGGACAATTTAAGTTATGCCTACACAGTTGTGAATAAGAAAACTCGTTTTGGTCTGAGTTCAAGGGTTTAGAGAAATAGAGCGCAGCCAATCCAAGAAAGCTTGAAGCACAACAGAAATGAGATATACATACAAACACATCTGGTTAGAATTAAAAAAAAAAAAAAAAGATCTGAAAGCTGTATTCTTAATGTGCTAGGCTTTCTGGAGAATTAGTTCATGGACTTATCTTCAAGGAATGACACCCGACTAGATATTGCTGCTGCTGCTGCTAAGTCACTTCAGTCATGTCCGACGCTGTGCGACCCCATAGACGGCAGCCCACTGGGCTCCCCCATCCCTGGGATTCTCCAGGCCAGAGGACTGGAGTGGGTTGCCATTTCCTTTTGCAGTTCATGAAAGTGAAAAGTGAAAGTGAAGTCACTCAGTCATGTCCGACTCTTAGCAATCCCATGGACTGCAGCCTACCAGGCTCCTCCATCCATGGGATTTTCCAGGCAAGAGCACTGGAGTGGGTTGCCATTTCCTTCTCCATGACTAGATACTACTCTGATCCTAAAAAATCAAACAAATAAAACAGTTGTTGACTACTGAAAAATGTAATATAACTATGAACATTACTCAAGGCTTTTCATTCTCATTTCTAGTGAGAGGAAAAAAGTAGCACTTGTTTCCTCTATAGAAATAACTGGGGAGAAAAAATTGAAAGAAGGAAAGGAAAAATAAAGTAGGAGGCCTGTATTGATTTTTGCTCAGTTCGGTGACTCAGATGGTAAAGCATCTGCCTACAATGCAGGAGACCCAGGTTCTATCCTTGGGTTGGGAAAATCCTCTGGAGAAGGAAATGGCACCCCACTCCAGTACTCTTGCCTGGAAAATCCCATGGATGGAGGAGCCTGGTAGGCTACAGTCCATGGGGTCGCTAAGAGTCGGACACGACTGAACAACTTCACTTTCTTTCAGGGTGTAAGCCCTGTAGCTCTTACTTGCTATCTTTTAAGAATATTCAGTTCAGTTCAGTTCATTTCAGTCGCTCAGTCGCGTCCAACTCTTTGCGACCCCATGAATCACAGCACGCCAGGCCTCCCTGTCCATCACCAACTCCCGGAGTTCACTCAAACTCATGTCCACAGAGTCGGTGATGCCATCCAGCCATCTCACTCTCTGTCGTCTCCTTCTCCTCCTGCCCTCAATCTTTCCCAGCATCAGAGTCTTTTCCAGTGAGTCAACTCTTCGCATGAGGTGGCCAAAGTATTGGAGTTTCAGCTTTACATTAGTCCCTCCAATGAACACCCAGGATTGATCTCCTTTAGAATGAACTTGTTGGATCTCCTTGCAGTCCAAGGGACTCTCAAGAGTCTTCTCCAACAACACAGTTCAAAAGCATCAATTCTTCTGTGCTCAGCTTTCTTCACAGTCCAACTCTCACATTCATACATGACCACGGGAAAAAACATATCCTTGACTAGATGGACCTTTGTTGGCAAAGTAATGTGTCTGCTTTTTAATATACTATCAAGGTTGGTCATAACTTTCCTTCAAAGGAGTAAGCGTCTTTTAATTTCATAGCTGCAATCAGCATCCGCAGTGATTTTGGAGCCCAAAACAATAAAGTCTGACACTGTTTCCACTGTTTCCCCATCTATTTCCCATGAAGTGATGGGACCAGATGCCATGATCTTTGTTTTCTGAATGTTGAGCTTCAAGCCAACCTTTTCACTCTCCTCTTTCACTTTCATCAAGAGGCCTTTGAGTTCTTCTTCACTTTCTGCCATAAAGGTGGTGTCATCTGCATATCTGAGGTTATTGATATTTCTCTCGGCAATCTTGATTCCAGCTTGTGCTTCTTCCAGCCCAGTGTTCCTCATGATGTACTATGCAGATAAGTTAAATAAGCAGGGTGACAATATACAACCTTGACGTACTCCTTTTCCTATTTGGAACCAGTCTATTTTTGAAATTCCCAATAATGTCAAGATTTTAAAACTACATTAGCATGCAAGAATATTAAATGCATGCTAATGTAGTTTTAAAATCTTGACATTATTGGGAATTTCAAAAATATAATAGCTCTGTTTTTAAAACCAACTCATAAACACAATTTCATACCTGATTTCTATAGCTGAAATACTCTGAAAAATTAAAATTAATTTATTTTCAATATCTAAGTAATATTTTACCAAAGTTTTCTTAGTAGTTGCTCTAAACAGATTTTGTATCATTCTCTTAGTTATATACAGTGAATTATGATGATCTGTTGACAGAAGACATGCTTTTAGAGAATTCCATTCTGCTGCTCTTCATTGGGTTGCCATTTATGCAGAAAAAAACCTTCAGAATTTGAAATTTTATGGAACTGTCAACTTAGCTAATTTATCTTTATTTTTCAAATTTCACTTTCGTCATTCAGTTGAGGGAAGAGCAGCAGACTATCTCTGCCTCTTCTAGCTCAGCTCCTCTGCTTAATCAAAACTGGATAACATGGTAGAACCATGGCACTACCTTATGCTTAAAAATTCTCCAGTATAATCAATAATTATCTACAGGGAAACCCAAAGTGTTTTCTTAAAAACTTGTTTTCTTAGCACTTTGCCTAGTCTCACTTAACAATTATCAGATAATGAGGAGAATTGTTTGTAGGCAATTGTTTTAATTCTAAATAACAGGCAAATTAAATACTTTGAAAACACTGATTTCATATTGACTGAACAGTTAAAAAATTAACATAAAATAGAGAAACATATTTTTTTTTCTACACAGGGAGCTCAGGGTTCCATTCAAATAAGATCTAGATTGAGAGTGGTTTTACTCAGTAGAGTATGACCTTGCATTTGACACTGCTCACTGAGTAGAAAGTCACTTTAAGAGTATAGATTAGTGTTTTGTCTTACTCTGCTAATGTGGTTAAAATCAAGTTAGAGATTATTATTTGCGGGGTCCATTTCCTATCTTAAAGCATTAACGAATGATGATATATGGTACTAAATAGCCAGCACAGACGGAGAAGGCACTGGCAAGCCACTCCAGTACTCTTGCCTGGAAAATCCCATGGATGGAGGAGCCTGGTAGGCTGCAGTCCGTGGGGTCGTTAAGGGTCGGACACGACTGAGCGACTTCACTTTCACTTTTCACTTTCACACATTGGAGAAGGAAGTGGCAACCCACTCCAGTGTTCTTGCCTGGAGAATCCCAGGGATGGGGGAGCCTGGTGGGCTTCCGTCTATGGGGTCACACAGAGTCGGATTCGACTGAAGTGACTTAGCAGCAGCAGCAGCAGCCAGCACAGAACTATAAACATTGCATATCTGTATTTGGTTAATTGAGTCAATTGTAGTTGTCATTTGCCTAATGCTTGCAAATTTTCTTTTCTTTGTCTTCCCTTTCCTCTAAGCTGCTATTTAAATGGAGACTATTACTACAATATTGGTGAAGTCTAAATGTGATAGCATATGTAATAGACCTAGAATCTTAGCCTTGCACTTTCTTCACTTCATTTAGACAATTTTTAGGCTAACATGAGCTCTAAATGTGAAGGTAGTTTATTTTTTTGGTGGTGGTGGACTTGCATAATCCGATTAAAAGCAAAAACATGACGACCTTAAGAGATATTAACAATGGAGGTCAAAGAACATACAGTGCAGTGCAGTTAAGAAATGATGACCTGCAATTGTAGTTACTCCTGTTCCTCCACAAGGACAAAAGACAGTATTTAAAATTGCAATGAAGATTTATTCCATTTTGGTTAGAGCAGTCAAATGCTTATTTCTCTGAGAGAAGAGTGTATGGTAGGTCAGTTGAAGGTATCTGTTGTATCTTAAAATCTATTTGAAATGTTTGAGTGAATTATTGTCTAAATTGACAAGTGATTCCTATCCAAGCTAACAATATTTCTGTTAGCATAGCCTGGGAGGGTCTACATTAAAGAATATATGCTCTTCATAGGCTTTGGCTGAGTAGATAAGATGATATGATACATGAATTAGGAAATGAATAAGCTGGATTTACAGCTGCTGCTGCTGCTGCTAAGTCGCTTCAGTCGTGTCCGACTCTGTGCGACCCCACAGACGGAAGCCCACCAGGCTCCCCCGTCCCTGGAATTCTCCAGGCCAGAACCCTGGAGTGGGTTGCCATTTCCTTCTCCAATGCATGAAAGTGAAAAGTGAAAGTGAAGTTGCTCAGTCATGTCCGACTCTTAGCAATCCCATGGATTGCAGCCTACCAGGCTCCTCCATCCATGGGATTTTCCAGGCAAGAGTACTGGAGTGGGGTGCCATTGCCTTCTCCGGGACTTAGAGCTAAATCCACATAATTCCATTGTGAGATGTCTTTGCTTGCAGTCCTTTGCAAAGCATGCTGTGCACAGTGTGGTAAATGTGCTTGTAATAAACAATTAAGGAAGCTTGTTAATGGAGAAATGCACAGGCAATTTTTTTAAAAAATCATCTCAATAAATTCCTAAGGTGAACTCAACATGATTTCCTTAAGTTGTTTAAAAATGTATGTTCCTATAACTATTCTACCTGCAAAACTTGGTGTATACACAAATCCAAAAATTCTTTGTTAAATACTATATTTGTATATACTAATACAAAGAAATAATAATACTAAAAATCAATGCAAAATATGCTTGTATGTTTTAGAACACTTCAGTTCAGTTCAGTTCAGTCGCTCAGTCGTGTCCGACTCTCCGCGACCCCATGAATCACAGCACGCCATTAAGAAACTCAAATTTGAAGATATATCCACATTTTAAAATATATTTTTCTTTTTATATTTTCAAAATAATGTGTGCATTGATAAATGGAAATTAAGTTAATAGGTATAGAGGATTAATTTGAAAGAAATCATTCATGCATGGAATATTTTAT
Organism: Moschus berezovskii; assembly: GCF_049115385.1. Taxonomy (NCBI): domain Eukaryota; kingdom Metazoa; phylum Chordata; class Mammalia; order Artiodactyla; family Moschidae; genus Moschus; species Moschus berezovskii. The sequence continues at coordinate 55,949,420 of NC_142461.1, forward strand.
TATATGCAGAATGAGTATCTAATTTCTAAATGGCCTAAGAAATAGGCTCATAGAATTGTTCTTAAACCGTTAAAAAAAATTAACCTGTCTAATAAATACAGTCACATTTCTGTTGTTTTATATTAATGCTTCATCTACATTTATGTCTATAAAATTTTTAAATTCAGTTGAAAATATCCAGGTAAAAAGTTCCAACTGTCCTTTGGAATGAATAAGACCCAATTAATATTCCATTTATTTCATTGTTAATGGATGACCAAGTCACAGCCTGAGCAGAGGAGAAAGTTAAGTAGTATCAACTGCCTCCTCTTTCAGAGCAGTAGAATGCCCACCCAGATTCCATTTTCTGTGTTCTATGGAGCCGTGTCTCCAAATCCCTTAATACCCCTTCTCCTCATTATGAAAACCTCTTCACAGTTTGCAGGGTAAGAACAGTAGACTAAGCCCTGACAAATGCCCACAGCAGCTTTTCAAGTTAGTCATATGAACTTTGAATATACCTTAACCTCAAATTATGGATTATGTCAAAAACTGTGAAGCATATTTATCTTACACACATTTCATTTGTTAGTTGTGGTTTCTAAAGATTTGGACAGTTGATTATTTATTTATTTTATGTTTAAAGTAAGTTACTGAAGACTTTTACTCCCAGAGGACAAGAAACACTATGCTTGAATTAGAAGTCCTAAATTGAATACTCTGATATCTGACTTTGCCATTAGCTTATCTCCAGTATTAATATGCATTTTGATCTCTGCCTCTAAAGTAAGTTAGTGATAAGATTCTCTGTGTTATGAGGATTTGTGTTGTTATTGTTTTTTCTTGTCTTTGTTTTCATTTTAAATAATTGTTTTCTGTATTGCTTTTGCTGCAGGAAAAGTGTTGGCTTTGTTGGGCTGCCACATAACCTTAAGATTTTAATATTGCCATAAACACTCTCAAAAATAAAATTAGAATAAGTGTGTGACTATATTTGCCAGTAAAAAACACACATTTAGAATATATTTTCAAAGCAAGAATGATGAGCAGATATTTCTCTAACTGAATTCCATGATGTTACTATTTCAAAACTTCCTTAAGGCTTTACTACCATGCCATATACATAAAATGATACATGGGAGCACGTAGAAAAAAGCCTCTGTCTTGCTGGAAGTGTATATTTCCATCCATTTCTGTCCTTCATTGGAATCAATTTTAACTTCCTTTATTTATATTTTCAAAAATTTTCACCATCTCCAATAAATATGGTACTGAAAGAAATTGAATTATATTCCTCTTTAATATTCCTCCTAAATATAATTAAAAATTATAGTTGATCATTGAGGGGTTTTTCTCAGTAGCAAAATAATCAGCAAGTTCTGAGTCAAAATAGTAAAGTATATATAATCAACTCTGCTGATCTCTAGAGTTTTAGTTGTAAAATATCATCAGGCCAGACACTGAGCCTCAAAGCAAGATCCTCTAAATGGCTTCAGCTATATATTCTTATCAAAGTTACCTTCTGAACTGCCACCTGTATATTAATAGAATCTGAAGGGAAAAGTTTGAGCGGCCTCTCCTGCCTCTAGAGAAAGGAGAGCTGTCTGTGGATGACTCAGAATCACATGGGGAAAAATTAGATGAAGGGGAAGTAAGAAAACAATAGCAAACCTATTCAGGACATAATAAAGGCAAGAAAGGAACGATGAGAAAAACAATTGAACATGGCAGACCATCAGTGATTGTAGAGAACCATGTATCTTTGAGGAAGGTTCAACCAGACGTACAAATTCAGCTTTTGTGATCAAATATTGTGCTTGCATGAATGTTTAAACTCTATCTTAACTCAAGTGAATTTACCATGAACTTCTAGGAATATGAAGGGTAGTAGAGATTCTGTTTTGAAACAGGCATAAGCAGTTAATCTGGTAAAATTCAGAGAAACATGTTGACTCATCTTATTTTTTGAATCATTATGTTTGGAAAGTCATTGGGTTCTAGAAGAAAATGCATCCATTCTGTTGCTAGTTGGATGCTAGAATACAAATTTTCAGAAATTATTTGTTTAAAGCAAAAATGCTATTAATAGCAGTGAACATGAAACTTGATTATTGGCAGCTTAATTTCCCCCTCTCCAGTATATGCATTAACTAATGCCAACTGATGTCAACACAAATTATGAGCATGCAAGAAAAACTAATTGTTCCACATTATTTTACAGTTATTATTGATTACTGTGCCCTTTGAAATCAAGACAGAAATAGAAAGTATAATAATTCTTAAGGATGAATTTAACACTTACTAGAGGGGAGGAATGATATTTCCAAATGCTTTCTTAATTACATATTAAAATCTCAGAATACACTTAAAGGGCTTCATCTGAGTATAAATAAAATCTGGCTAAATTTTAGAATGTGATCTATAATCAAATATATACTGATTTAAGAGGAGACTTCTCTTTTCAAGTTGAAAATGGTTTCTTCTTTCTACCAGAGTAGCATCCTTATCAGCTACAAATAGCTTAGAATCAAGATAAGAACTAATTCTTGCATATCACCACACACACACACACACTTACTAAGAATGTTTGCCCCTTGGGTGTGTAGTAGAAATGTGTTTCACATGGTGGACGTTCGAACACCACAAGATATGTGTTTGGGTCAGGGTTTTTGGAACTTAGCCTTATTTAACATTAAATGAAACACAGGTGGACTGAGAGGCTGTATCAGATATTAAAATAAGAATGAAAGTGATATGAAAGGTAGTATAATGAAAGTCATATAATATGAAACTTGATCTCTGTCTGAACCCCAGCTCTACCTTATCCTTTCAGTTTAAGCAGACCTCATAAACCTCAATCACAACCAAAATACAGTTTTATCAATATTCCTCCATTCCTCTTTCTCAAAAGATTATGTAAATAAAATGGATAAGCTTCATTAAAGCCAAATTAATAATAAGTACATTCAAAAGTAACCCCTTGGAAGATCAAAGTTCAAGACACTTGAATATGCAAGGTAGAGAATTACCATGACCTACTGCCATGAGTCTCGGAGAAGGCAATGGCAAGCCACTCCAGTACTCTTGCCTAGAAAATCGCATGGACAGAGGAGCCTGGTAGGCTGCAGTCCATGGGGTTGCTACTAGTCGGACACGACTGAGTGACTTCACTTTCACTTTTCACTTTCACACATTGGAGAAGGAAATGGCAACCTACTGCAGTGTTCTTGCCTGGAGAATCCCAGGGACGGTGGAGCCTGGTCGGCTGCCATCTATGGGGTCGCACAGAGTTGGACACGACTGAAGCAACTTAGCAGCAGCAGCACTGCCATGAGTCTAAAACCACAAGTCTAATACCATGAATCTAAAAACAATCCAGGGGTTTGGAAAAACAAAACACATCAAAAACCTAATCTTAGGCTTAATACTTGTGTCGTTAAGACCAGTCCCCACATATATGAAAATCTAGAACTTTCTACCCCTTCTTTATCATATACTTTTCTCTCCCTTATTCTTTTTATTCTATCATTACTCTTTTAATTCTTGTTTATTCCTCCTAACTTAGAATTCTCAGGGTTTAATGTAATCTGAAAGACTTTAAACTTTAAAATTACTGCAGTTGTTCTAGAAACTGATCTTGGTGAGGCAGCAGTGAGGAGTTTCATGAAGCAAAATCTTAATTCCTGGCCTGGGAATTGAACCTGGGCAGCCTGGATGAAAACCAGGAATCCTAGCCACCGGGCCAGTAAGGGCTAGACGTTAGCTTTTTTCCCCTGGATCTTTGCCCCCTGTGAAAAATGCATTTATCACAGAGGCAAAAACTGTAAATGCAGGCATGAAGTTTATTATTAGAGACATAGCACAACAACAAGTGGGAGAACACACAGAGAAACAGTTTGATTAGAAGACAGAAGCAAGGCAGACATGCACACCCACAGTGAAAGTGTGTGGGCATCCCTCCCAGTGAGGAGGAGAGCTGTAAAGAGGCAGTTAAATCATTTATATAGATCAGTTCTTCCAGATCATCTTTAGCCAAGATGGATTTTTTTCCACACTTGACCTACTCCAGGACCCTGCCGTGGGTGCACACGCACCCCTCAGCCAAGATGGATCTCAAAGTTAAGGCTTCTGGGAGGAACAAGACTCATTATGGCCTGGAGTTATTGCCCTGACTTTTGACCTCCAAGAAACCTTACTGTGCATGTGTAGTATCTTCCTTGTTCCAGAAAGATGGGGGCGCGATAGAGTGGAAATCCTTTCCTCCTTTTACTCAAACAGGGTTTTGGCCTTCTTTGTCCTGGCCATGACTCTTACCTTAAAGTGTTTACAAGAGACAAAGCTAGGCTGTTTATCCTGTTTCTATTGTTACTTCCATTTTGGAGGGCAAACAGGAGGCTGATGGTAAATGGTGGTAAACTGGAGACCACCTATCTCTTGTCTCCTCAAATGCTAACTGGAGGCTGGTTGTAAGTATCCAGCTTGAAGTCCATTTCTTCCTGCCCCATGAAATGCAAATAGGAGGCCAGTTGTAAATGTCTAACCTGGAGGCCATCTATCCCCTGCCTCAAACTGACCAATGAGGTCTAATGGGACATGGGTCTACGTGTCATCAAATAGTCAAATTTACTTAGAAATTTCTGGCACAAGCTCTTGCCTGAATCTCATCTAGCCACTGCTGTTAAAGAGAATAGAAGTGTTTTGCTGTGCTCTTATGATTGAGGTATTGGAATTCAGATTGGACATTATAGCCAAATAATTTCTTATGCTATTTTCTGCATATTCAATGATGGCCATTTCTTAGAGATGAGGAACACCTGGTCTAGAACCGAAGAGAAATGAGATATTATGTAGGAACAAATGAGAGTCTACTTGGGAGTACCAAATGAGTACTTTTTTTTAGACAGGGAATTGATAATAATATAGAAACAGATTTTGAGACTTACTATAGAACAAAGTTATTAAACTAGGTCAAATGCTCCTTCCAAAATAAATAGAACTAAAATATCACTCTCCGTCCGCTTGTCTTGGTTTATTTTTCTTACCATCTACTGTATCTGATACCTATTACTCCATTTGTTAGCATCTGTTTCTTCCCAGTAAACTGAAGCCTCCATGAGAATAGACACAGACATGGAGAGCACATGCCCTTAAAGTGATTTTTAGTCTATGAACAAAGCTGGGAAAGGAAGAACAGCTCAACAAACAGCAGTGATGTGCATCTGCTCAAGAAACGGGGCAGCTGGAGAAAATATCAAGAGATGATTTCCGAAGTAAATCCTTTATTTTAGGGTTTGTATTGGTTTCCTATGGCTGCTGTGACAAAGTACCACCAACCACTTTCCCAGTCAAACCCAATTAATGATAAAAAATGTTGGTCTTTCAGAACATTGAAGACTTTTTAAAAATATGGAACATTCTTTTCTTGACCGTTGATATAGTCTCAAAATTCTCCTTAAAATTCCAGGTGATCTATCAACTATCTTTAAATACCACACATTTGGTAAATGTAAATTACCACATGGTAATATACAAGAACGTTATATATTTGAAAATAAAGATACAAAACACTGCATATTTGAAAATAAATGAAGGAGAATATTGAAGAGAATTCCTAAGTAGCAAAGTCAAGCTTAACCTTGATTCCGCTTTGTTTACAGTAATTCAATCAGAAATAGGAGCAAGCACCACACAGAATATAACAGGAATTGTCTTTACCAATTAATGTCTAGCCCACCATCCAGGAATGTCATGTCTTGTAACTGAGCTCTAGAAAGAGAAAAATCTCCAAAATCACTGCAGATGGTGACTGTAGCCATAAAATTAAAAGACACTTGCCCCTTGGAAGAAAAGCTATGACAAACCTAGACAGAATATTAAAAAGCAGAAACATTACTTTACCAACAAAGGTCCATCTAGTCAAAGCTATGGTTTTTTCAGTAGTCATGTATGGATGTGAGAGTTGGACTATAAAGAAGTCTGAGCGCTGAAGAACTGATGCTTTCAAATTGTGGTGTTGAAAAAACTCTTGAGACTCCCTTGGACTGCAAGATCAAACCAGTCCATCCTGAAGGAAACCAGTCCTGAATATTCATTGGAAGGACTGATGCTGAAGCTGAAGCTCCAGTACTTTGGACACCTGATGTGAAGAACTGACTCATTGGAAAAGACCCTGATGCTGGGAAAGATTGAAGGAAGGGGAAGAAGGGGACAACAGAGGATGAGATGTTTGGATGGCATCACTGACTCGATGGACATAAGTTTGAGCAAGCTCCGGGAGCTGGTGATAGACAGGGAAGCCTGGCGTGCTACAGCCCATGGGGTTGCAAAGAGCCAGACATGATTAAGCGACTGAACTGAGTTGACTGAAGAGGAAAAGAGCTGAAAATTGAAGGTTCAAATCCAGGGCAAGTACCTGGACTTTGTATGTTTAAGTTTCTGGTGAAGGAAGCAAGCCACATGTTTTTATGACTAACTTTTAAGAGAAAGTAGTTACACTATCATTAAAAAAATTATTCTGAAAAGGTAGTAACACACTTACTGGCAAGAGAACAGGATCTCAGGATGTCACTGGACTTTAGGAATTTTTCCCTGTTTTTCCCCCGGGGTTTTGATACTTTGGAATGAAGTGCACATAACATTTCTCGGTTTTTAATGAGTTGGAGAATTACATTGAAATTCAGTACTGTGATAATAATCTCCAAATTAATATTTTCCTTCAGAAAAAGTGCAATGGAAAAAATCTAATCTTATTGCTCATAAAGTGACATAATAAAACCGTAATGCCAACTATAGCGTGGAAAACTCTCTCCCAGCAAATCTTACAGACTGTCCACTTTCTGAGTGTTTGCTCTTTGTGTTTAGCTATTAAAATAAGGGTTTAATTTAAAATGCATGAATAAGCTTCTTACTAGCATGCAGACAAGCAAAGGAAGTAAATTTTTTTTTTTCCTCTCATTTAGAAAGCTAGCTAATACTCTGTCCTTTTCTTTCTTTCATGCAATTACAAATTTAGTGACATGGGGGTGCAAAGCTGGTGGGTAGGTCAAGGGGAGGAGGGTGTTGAGAGTATCTGCTCAGTAACTACTCCTCTTCCTGATCATCTCTGTGGTTTCCCTGAATATCTGCTACTGTACGACTCTTGCTTAGGCTGGGATTTATGACTCCATCTTTCAGGAATAGGTGTTTGAGAGGAACCATTAAACAACCATCAAAGCATTAAACAGCTACACATGTGGGAACCAACCACAAGTACTGCCACAAGCTGGTTGCAGAGAATCCCTAAGCCTTGCAGCAGGTGTGATGCTACTTAGAGGAAGAGTCTTGGGAGCTGGGAGTTGACAATAACGTCCAAAGATTGGAGGCGAAAGAACACACAGCTTGAGTGTGTGAGACAGATGCTGCTTTCTTGCTGTGTTCACCATCTCCCACGTGTAATATTTCCAACACATTAACAGAGCATTAGAGTTCGTGGCATGCTTAGTGACAGGAATAGAGCCATGAAATTGGTAATGTCTTGCCAGGTTTAAAATGTAGATGAATAACTTCTTGTCAGAGCAATGAAATCTTTCTTAGCCTATAAAAAATCCTTGTATAACTAATGAGACTCCTGGGCCATCATACCTGCTCTGTTCAATTTCTTACACTAGTTTGGCTGTTCAACTACCTGTGGTACTTGGACTATGGAGATAGGTATTTTCAGAATTGATTAACACTGTAATAAATTCACATACAAATGCTTGCATCTGAGTTGCCTCCTGGATATAATGGGAAAATTTGATGTTACCATTTTTAAGCTATTCCTGGCATTTCTACGTCAATTATCGGACTTCCTTGGTTCTTTTTTATACAGAAAACATGTAAATTAGCTTATGTCACACATTGTGGAGAGAGAGTCTGGGGATGGCAAAGCATCAGAGAGCTGCCATTTTGACTGATTGTATTCTTGGCAACTTATTATGATAATAGATTGCTTTTTATTATATCACTGCATTTGGCTGCGATGATATTTAACTACCGAAGATTAAAGACATGTCATGATGCCAGGGAACTTTTTGTATGGGCTAGTGCATTTTTGTCACACTTAAAATTAGCAAGCCAGAACAGTAATAAACAATTCTGGGAAATTTCAGAGTCACTCCACTGAAGAATGCATAATTTCTGTCTCTTGGCATTTCCTTCAATTGTTGAGCCAGTAAGTGTTCAGTGTTTATTCTTTATGTGCTAGCACTAGGCTAGGCTCTTGGAGAACACTTGACTATAAACACGATTCCATCCGTAAAGATCTGGTGTGCTAAGGCACTTCGGTAATGTCTGACTCTGTGACCCTATGGATTGTAGCCCTCCAGGCTTCTCTGTCCATTGGATTTCTCCAGGCAAGAATACTGGAGTGGGTTGTCGTGCCTTCCTCCAGGGGATCTTCCTGACCCAGGGATCAAACTTGAGTTTCTTATGTCTTCTGCATTGGCAGTTGGGTTCTTTACCACTAGCGCCACCTGGAGAGCCCAGAGATCTGACAGTCAAGTCTGTATAAGACAATGTAAAAAATAAAAGACAGCACATACTAGTTCCAATTTGTTTGCTACAAAAAAATAAATGTTATTTATGTAAAAGAGAAGCAGAACAGTAGAAATAGATTTATATAGGACAGTTTGATAGTCAACCAGTAGAACAGTATTTTGTTAAGACAAAGGAGAAAAGAAGGCAACTGAGATGGCAGTGGCGGGGGGGGGAATCAATTCATGGAAAGAGGAATGTGGTTATTCAGGGAACAGGTGTGTCTAGTTCTTAAGCTTAAAGTTTACCAAGTTCTCAGAATGTGTCTTCTGAGAACATTTACATTCCTTTTCTTGTTTAATTATCTCAGTATAGTAGATTAGACATCATCATCCCATTTTACAGAGAAGGAAACAAAAACTTAGAGAGGTTCTATGAAGTCACACAGCTTGGAAACAATAAGTTGGACTCAGATGCAGCCGGGGAAGGGCCCTGTGGCATGTGTCCTGAGAGGAGCATAGAGCACATGGTGGGCACATGCAGGCTCAGTTTAGGTTGGTCGCCATGGGAACCCAGAGGTGGACCCAGATCACAGATGCTGTTGTCAGGGAAATGTTCAGGGCTCTCTGGATATGGAGAGAGGCAAGGGGAATGTCAAAAAAGATTCTATGGGTTTCAACCTGAAAGCTGAGTGCTAACTCTGAGACTCAGAAAGAGAGGAGAGAGTCTCTTTTCTTAGGTCCTACACTCTCTTGAGTTTTCAGGAGACCAATTTCCAGTCCCCCTCACCTTTGGGAGCAAACATGGTTGAGACTGTTGGTCCCTAGACTGCTGACCTAGTTCTTCTATCAGAGTAACTAGGTCAAGCCAGAGGAAGAATGGTTGAGTGGAGGTGGGGAGAAAGGTCTTAGAGGGATTTAAAAAGAAAAGTAAAGGAGGTTAGAAAGGACTATGCTGGAGTCCAGGGAGCAGAATTTTTGTCTAGATACCCTAAACTCAGGGAAGAATTGGAGCAATTTGCTAATTCAATCTCCAAATCTCACTTTTGTCTTGATTTTTAATATGCATGTTTGTTAAACAAAAATCTACTGAGTGCCTACTTTCAGTGGTTAAAGACAAAAAAATATAAATCAGACATAGATCCTACCTTCCAAGATTTCATTGAGAATTATGAGACCGCAGACTCATAATTAATCTTTCAGCCAAGGTGAACATGATTGAAAGCCCAAGTTAGGGGCAAAGTGCTCCAGAGTTCAGTACAACTTACTTTAAGAAGACGGGGCAAATATAGATGGAAGGCCAAGCATAAGAAATATTTTGGAGGTGGTATTTGAAATGTGTATGATAGCCCTTGGACAAAAGAGATGGAAGAAGACAGAAAACCACTTTTTTGGCAAAACAGTAGCGTGAGTTAAAAGACTGAAAGGTGGGAAAGCATGAAGTATGAGTAAGGAACAAACTGAGTAATACTGAGTACTTGGGTTTGCCTGGAGAGTAATGGGTACATGAATATTTCAGAAAATATCAGGATAATTGATTCAATTTGTATTGTATTCTGTGTAACTGTTGTTTCATTCAAAACAGCTGATACTGATACCACCAGTAATGTTATCAGGGTCAACTTGCCCTGACCCAAATGTCACTCACTGTTTCTGTCAACCAGGTGGGATAAGACCCCTCTCTCTTTGCAGAGAGATCTCTTTCCAGACTAGCTAGAGGTGGTCTGGGAAAATGCAGGGATTCCACCAGCTAAAAATCCATGAACCACATCTTGCTATGGCTGGAGGAGAGATAGATACTGGAAATAGTATTAATAAAACGTAAGCCTACCCTTTCTCCCTTCCCCTTCCGTCTTCCATTCCCTTCACAGATTCAGTTCCTTCTTATCTGAGGGAAAAATTTAGCCTTCTTGGATATGTTAAAAAAATGTTATGTGCTTTGAGATGATAGCAAGTTCCTGGAAGTGATGGAAAGAGTTGAAGTCCCAACACCTGTATTGTCTGGCAGAACCTCTAGAAGGAACGGTTTTCTCATTGTTGAACCACAGAAAGGAAAATCCAACACATAAACAATGACATTCCCTAGTGAACCAGGCATTTTGAACTACGCTGGAGTGAGTTTGTCTTTTCTAAATCAATGTTTGGCTCAAAGAGAGGAATAGGAACTAATTGTACTAGCATCGCCTCACAGCATTTACTGCTTTATAAATAAATTTATTGAGGGTTTAATAAACAAGCTATTTCGTTTTTGTATTCAAACACATAACTTAAATATCCTATGTGTAAAATAATGAATGATTAAAAATATGGTTTTATTAATAAAGGTATCAACAGACATCAAACAGGGATTTGAGTCTATCAAAGATAATATAAAGAACTTAGAAATGTCATTTATCAGTATCATACATACTGTACATTAAAAATAGACAAGTTTCTAATATAATCTTTGCTCTCTTTCATTGCACCTAGTTATAATGGATCAGCTCCCTTTTCGTTTCTTCTTTAATTTCACTGTGGTAACATGCTTGAGTGAACACAGACATGGTACATTTAACCAATTTGGCACTATGCCTTAGGTTTATTAAACAAAGAAAGATTTGATGGGCTGTTTCTAGACTCTGTGAGTGCTCAGTCGTGTCTGACTCTACGCAATCCCATGGACTGTAGCCCGCCATGCTCCTCCATCCATGAAATTTTCCAGGCCAGAATACTGGATTGGGTGGCGATTTCTTCCTCCAGATCTTCTCCACCCAGGGATTGAACCAGGTCTCTTGAGTCTCCTGCATTAATAGGCAGATTCTTTACCACTGCACCACCTGAGAAGCTCATGTCTCTAAACTCTAGCCCCTTGGGTAATTCCTGCAGCTGTAGTGTTGATCCTAAGGTGACTTTTCACTCTACTGGTGCTGGGAGTCAGGTCGCTGTGAGGTAGAATCCATGCACTTTGGGACCAATGTTTATTTCTTAGATTCTCTCCTTTTTTTAACCTAGATATTATCTTTCCTCTTCATATTTCACAAACTGCATTTTATTGAATAGAATTATAAGCTGTTTTGTCACAGAGTATTGCATAGCCTTCCTTAGAGCCTGAGAACATGGTTATTAAATATCTTCCAAAGTTAAGAAATGAATGAATGAATTACTGTATAGTTTTTCCCAATGAACAGGCAAAGTCTTCCTCATTGATTAATTAACTATATTTTTTTCCTTGAAATTTTACCCGGCATAGAATATAATTGTCTATCCACAAGCTCTCAGATTGAGAATTTAGTTGTAAGTATAAGATGGAATTTTTTAATGTCAAAAAATATATATTTCAGTTTTTTTCTTCCCAAGTCCAACCTAGAAAATGATATCTAAATTTTTATTATACATATGTCATTTGAAAGAAAATTGCTTTTTAATATATTTTTCTGCCATGTATAACACTTAGGTAATAAATTGCAGTGATATATGCTAACAAAATAAAAATATTTCAAGGCAAATGTCTTTAGAGGTTGCATGCAGGCCAAATAAATGAGAGGTATATTCCATAGGAATAAAAGACATGTGAACTTAAGGTTGCTTGTCCTTTGCAAGGAGATTTGTCTAATTCCTACCATAATGTAGATGGATCATAAGGTTTGATCATTACTATGAACATTTTTTATAACCCAAACTTATAACCCATGAATACCACTTCATCTCTCAGCTAACAACCCTTTTCCTCTTTTGGATTGTTACCAAGATGATACATACTACAGAGGAGATACTGCTAGATAAGAATTGCAGTGGGGAGATAACATGAGCAATCAGGTTGTAAGTAACATCCATAATCAATGATTTGAAATAAATCTACATAAACCTTGACTCAAGACAAAACTGTTAGAAAAAAAAAAAAAAATCCCAAAACACATAATTGAATGTACCAAAAACTTAAATGTTCTTAGTTATGGATAAATATGAATGAATTCTATGACCAGTAACTTGTTAAATAATTCCCTTTATTTTCTAATATCATTGTTGATTTATATTGTCCAAAGGTACAAATTTTACCAAAATAATAATAAAATTTAATGTGCCATATGTTAACTACTTTGATTTTTTACAATGGCCTGTGGAATTTGATAGGGTTCGTTTTCTTAATGAGGGAACTGACACACAGAAAGATGAAAAAATCTTCTAAAGATCACAGCAGCCATTTTCAGTGGCTCCACAGCACATTTTGGAGATGGATCCTGTCCATAGGAATAAAGCTTTGAAATGCAGAGCTCACTGGAGTGCTAATTGCATGACAAGTGAATGCTGTAAGATGATGGTAAAAGTCATCTCTTAAGAGCTTTGTGATCAGATTCATACATTTGCACCCTAGATTTCTCTGACCCAACTTTGTTCACTGAATCCCGAAATTACCTTCTCAGTGTGTGTTTTCCTGGTTCCATGAGTTCATTTTCTCTTTATCTCAATAGATATGGATTTCCCCTTCATATACTTCTTGAATATGACTATCATATGTAACCTGCTTCCAATTTCAGAGTCAAGAGAATGAAAACCAAACGTACTGTTTGGAGGTCTGCGTTCTCCCAGGTTACTTCTTCTATGGCTGCATGAGATGGGATTATGCCTCACCATCTCTCAACAAAGCCTTTCAGCTGCTGTCAGTTTTATTTAAAGAACTCACAATGAGTGATGCCTAACTATGTGGCACTGTTTTATGTGCAGAAAATCCTAGGGTACATAAGGAGCGCATAGCCCTGTTGCATTGTTTATCTCATTCTGCCCTTGCAGAGTTGGTTTTCAGTGACGTGCTGCCTCTTTTTACCACTCCATCTCAGTTGACTGAGGTACTGGGAGCTCAAGGAACTTATCCAAAGTCACACATGAGTGGCTTACCAGAATTCATACCCTAGAACTGTCATGGTTCCTAAATCCTTTATTATGAGCATTATACCATACCATCTTCCAGGTCTCAGTATTAACATCATGTAAATTTATTCGCCAGCATGATTCATTAAAATGAAAATGGGCCATTTTCTCTGATTCTCCAAGCACTTCAGAAGAAGCGTTACATCCTGAATACAGATTTCATTTCTGAGAAAGAGACAAGGAAAGAAGTTAAACCTTTACTTGTATCAGAGGCTGGTTAATCTTAAAAGGGTTTTTATTCCAGTTTTTGGTTTAAAATATTTAAAGGAAAACCAAGCAGTATTAAGGTTAAGAATAGCTACAATTGCATGTTTTTAGCAATAGGTAAAGCATGGAAACTAAAAAGTGCCTGTAATTCAGTGGCAGGAATCTAATGAGTTCCCTCCAGATTAAAAGTTAATGTAAAACTAAATTTAAAAAAATCAACCTGTGCCAAACACCCACTCACACATTTTTAAGTACTTTCTATCACATAAACTGCATAGCATTGATTCTCTCTTTTGGTGGAATCTTAATTTCTGTTTAAATAGAGAATTAAAATGATAATAAAGTAACCAATATATATCCCAGTACCAAATAATATCACAAGAAATAAAAACTCAAATATAAGTGTGTTTAAGATTACAGTCAAGAGGTAGGAAGATAAAAATAAAAGCAGAGAAATAGTGATTTTGTTTTTTTCGTCTCTTTCAGTAAGAGTCCTACTCTGAATCCAATCTTTATATATACATATGTATGTATAAAGAACATTTAGTCTTGTTTCACATACAATTTCATTATCCTCGGCAAAAGTCATTAACAGTTATCCTCAGCAAAAATCAATTGTTAAGCACCCACTACGTGCAAATGTGCCAATCAGGTTTGGTTGGCACTATTTGGACAATAAATATCATATTTTCTCTCAAGGAAGTTATACTCTAATATAGAACAGAGGGTATATTTAATAATACAAGCTACATCTTTAACTCAAGGAGGAGAAAGCCACATAAGTGGCACACACAGTAAATAATCAAGTGTTTAGTTGTTGTTTAATCACTAAGTCATGTACGACTCTTTGAGACCCTGTGGACTGTAACCCACCAGGTTCCTCTGTCCATGGGATTCTGCAGGCAATAATACTGGAGTGGGTTGCCACTTCCTTCTCAGGGAATCTTCCCAAGCTAGGGATCAAACCCTAATCTCCTGCATTGGCAGGAGTATTCTTTACCACTGAGCCACCTGGGAAGCACAGGTGTTTAGATGAGAAAAAAATAATGGTAGAATAACAACAACAACAAAAATGAGCATTCCCAATCAGAGCAGAGGCACAAGAGACTATGAGGGAAAGTGAAAGAATTTTACTTCAGGATCCCAATGGGCCTGAAATTCCATCTCTACCACTATTAGCTGTATGCATTTAAGCAGCACTTCTCTGATTCCAAATGTATGAGTGGGCATGATAATACTTAACCCATAAAGTCATTTTGAATATTAAATTAGGAAGTGTACATAACTACCTTAGGAAGCATTACTAAGCTAGTGGAGGTGATGGAATTCCAGCTTATCTATTCAAAATCCTAAAAGAGAATACTGTGATAGTGCCACACTAAATACATCAGCAAATTTGGAAAACTCAGCAGTGGCCTCAGGACTAGAAAAGGTCAGTTTTCATTCCAATCCCAAAGAAAGGCAATGACAAAGAATGTTCAAACTACTACACAATTGTGCTTATTTCACATGATAGCAAGGTCATGCTCAAAAATCATTCAAGCTAGGCTTCAACAGTACACAAACCAAGAAATTCCAGATGTACAAGCTGGATTTAGAGAAGGCAGACGAACTAGATATCAAATTGCCAGCATTCATTGGACCATAGAAAAATCAAGAGAATTCCAGAAAAGATCTACTTCTGCTTCATTCACTATGTTAAACCTTTAACTTGTGATCTTGTGGATCATGACAAACTTTGAAAAATTCTTAAAGAGATGGGATTACAGACCACCTTTCCTGTCTCCTGAAAAACCTGTACACAAGTCAAGAAGCAATAGTTAGAACTGTACGTGGAAGAACGGACTGGCTTAAAATTGGGAAAGGGGTACGTCAAGGCTGTATACTGTCACTCTGCTTATTTAACATCTATGCAGAGAACATTATCCAACATTCCTGGCTGTATGAGTTACAAGCTGGAATCAAGATTGCCAGGGGAAACATCAATAACCTCAGATATGCAGGTGACATCACCCTAATGGCAGAAAGTGAAGAGAAACTAAAGAACCTCTTGATGAAGGTGAAAGAGGAGAGTGAAAAAGCTGACTTAAAATTCAACATTCAAAAACCTAAGATCTTGGCGTCCAGT
The DNA here is from genome assembly GCF_049115385.1 of Moschus berezovskii. Taxonomy (NCBI): domain Eukaryota; kingdom Metazoa; phylum Chordata; class Mammalia; order Artiodactyla; family Moschidae; genus Moschus; species Moschus berezovskii. The sequence goes on from NC_142461.1 coordinate 55,965,131, forward strand.
CCCATTCAGTTCAGTTCAGTTCAGTCGTGATGGAGAAACAATAGAAACAGTGAGAGACTTTATTTTCTTGGGCCCCAAAATTCCTGTGGATGGTGACTAGCCATGAAATTAAAAGAGGCTTACTCCTTGGAAGAAAAGCTATGACAAACCTAGACAGCATATTAAAAAGCAGACATCACTTTGCCAACAAAGGTCCGTGTAGTCAGAGCTATGGTTTTTCCAGTGGTCATGTATGAATGTGAGAGTTGGACCGTAAAGAAGGCTGAGCACCAGAGAAGTGATGCTTTTGAACTGTGGTGCTGGAAAAGACTCTTGAAAGTCCATTGGACTGCAAGGAGATCAAGGACCAGTCAGTCCTAAAGGAAATTAATCCTGAATATTCATTAGAAGGACTGATGCTGAAGCTGAAGCTCCAATACTTTGGCCACCTGATTCAAAGAGCCAACTCAGTGGGAAAGACCCTGATGCTGGGAAAGACTGAGGGTGGGAGGAGAAAGAGGGGACAGAGGATGAGATGGTTTGATGGCATCATCAACTCAATGGACATGAATTTGAGCAAACTCCTGGAGATGGTGAAGGATAGGGAAGTCTGGCGTGCTGGGGTCCATGGGGTCGCAAAGAATTAGACACACCTGAATGACTGAACAACAACAAGCAAATCAGTGGAAGCAATGGTTCTAGTGATAGTAGTGTTAAGAACAACTGTGAAACTCCTGGGACCAGAGCCTGGCATTGAAAAAACACAAATGAAATTTAGTTTCCTATTCTAAGCCTTCCCTCTACTTACAATATACCATCTAATTCTCTAACTGCTTGAATTGAACCTGAGTCAAAATAGATCATATAAGTTTACAAATGGAGACAGACATTCCAGATATGGATAAAGAATTAACAAAGTTAGGAAGTTGAAAATACAATTAAGGCATTCAAGAAACAATATACTGGATTTTTTTTTTTTTGCATCTGCATTTTGAGAGCTGATGATCTGTCTGAACACTAAATGTGGTAACCACTATGTAGAGGATTTTTTTTCCTTATAGCTTTTTGATTTTGAAGCAACTTTTCTGTTAAAAACTATCTAAAAGGCTACACTTGTCCCAAAATGTAGGAAACAACTAATAAAATACAATATTCTGCTCAGAGTTTTGACATCCTTTGCTGTTTTCTGTTTTTATTTAATTTAAAACATATTTTATGGTTAAAAATAAACCATGTTACACAAAGTGATAAAATGTTTTTTAGGAATAACAATTTGGGAAAATGCACAAAAATAAATACCATATGGAGTAATAATGATCTAGAGAACTGACTATCGAGGAAGGTCATTTGTCTGTCGAAACCCAATAAATGTGCAAAATAGTTTGAATAAAAACTAATTCTTGAGCAATGGTAATTAGCAAACACAAACAGGAGAAAGTTTATCCTCACACATAGAACAAGGAACACACATGCAATAACTTTATGATAAAAATGTTTAAAAAATGTTAAAAAAGTGATTAAATGTTAGCAAAATCTCAATGATGTTACTAAATTCATTTGTTTTTAGTAGCATTGGGATATGGATAGTTGTTTTAGGAAATCATAGGAGGAAGATGACAGAGTGGTCGTATCTAGCATGCCAACTCTGACTAGTGGCTGTTACTCTAAGAATTCTAAACCACATGGGGTCTTGGCAGGAAAGAGCACTAGGCTTGAACAGAAACATCTGCCATGGATAAGGGCACAACAGCAAAAAGTAAACATAAAACATTTTCAAATTCATTGATTAAGAAGACTCCACTCCTAAACACACTTTCAACACAAGGAAGAAAGGGTATGTTTATTAAGGCATACATCACAGAATTAACTATAATGGCCAAAAAAAGGAGCAACTTCAAAAACAAGTAAAATGGGTTAATATTATGATATTTCACCTCGATTTTTATGCATTAAAAAGTACTGTTTTTAAAGATCACATAGAAGGCTTTAATACTTTCCCCATATAACGTGCTCATAGTCTCCACATAATGAGGACTCTTCTGCCACTGAAATGTTTTGTATCATATCCCTTCCTCATGGCATTTTTTGTTAAGAGTTGTGATTCACTGATTCTTTTGCAAGGAAAGCCTGATATTTTATCACAGATAATTGTGTAGAAATTAAGTTTCAGGTATGTGAATTTAGTAAATTGGTATGTCATCAGATCAGTTGTTTCATCGTTCTTAAATTAGAACTAATACAACTGGAAAGAAATGACTTCCATCTTATACTTCTTTATACTGAAATTTGCTAATTAAGCAAAACCTCAAACTCCTTAAGAGCAAAACATAGTTTCGTGCCTTGCATTTCCTGGCTTAGCATTAAAGTAGAGAAGGTTTTGGCAAAGAAATTTTTCAGAAAAATCTTCAAGATGAAATTACAAAGGATACAGCATTTCCTACAGTTTTGTGGCCAACCAGTAAGCTGTGTACCAAGATGCTGCTAGAAAAACAGAGTATTACTTTAACTTTCCAGTTATTTAACTATGTTTTGGATAGGCCTTAGTATTGCAGCTGAAAAATACCTATCACACGAAGTTCATTTTTGCATTTTTCACTGTGTGTCATAACAAAAACTCTGTTCTTAAACATTCATAATTTTAAAAAATACTTTATTCAAGTAGCACAAATAAAATTACAAAAGGTAGATTTTTTTTTAAGGTTTGCTTGTAAATATGGCATCTGTTTGATCAAATACTTTGCAAAGAACTATATGTAATGAGAGGCATTGACACACAAGTAAGCTTTGGAGTAAATAAAACATTGCCTAAATGAGCACATGCTTTGGGTTCAGCAAAAGGTTATTTTACATAGTTCAGGTCTCTATGTTGTCAAAAAAGAAAACCATGGAGCAACAAAACTGATCACTTAAATTGATACGTATATAATCTGTGCAGTTGTTGTTGTCTAAAACTACCAAATCAACTTATTTTCTCTACTTCAAAATAGGGCTCACAAAAATGTTCAAGAAATATGTGCTATGTAAGTTCCTGAATTAACTTAAGTAACTGATAGAATGGAACTTCCCTGGTGGCTCAAACAGTAAAGAATCTGATAGACTAAGTAACTGAATTAACCATGGAACACCTATGTGATGGTAAATGATTTTGTTATGAAAAGTGAAACTGAAAGTAGGGCAGTCGTGTCCAACTCTTTGCGACCCCATGGACTTTATAGTCCATGGAATTCTCCAGGCCAGAATACTGGAGTGGGTCACCTTTCCCTTCTCCAGGGGATCTTCCCTGACCCAGGAATTGAACCAGGGTCTACCACATTGCAGGCAGATTCTTTACCAACTGAGCTATCAGGGATTTTGTTATACTATGGTCTAATTGATGTGAGTCAATAACCATATTTTATAATAAACTACTCTCTAGCATATGCAAACGTTCTTTAGACATTTATAAAATTATCTTTGTTCCCCCAGCCTCAACTCTATAACTATCTTCATCGTACTTTTGTGTAAGGTAGAGACCAGTTTTAAAAATAATGTTAAAATATATGCTTTAGATTAAATGTAATTAATCAATTAGACTTTATAATGACTGTGGTACAATCTCAAGTTTACATATTTTTCTCTTTCTAGACAGTATTTGTGCAACGTGAGATACAAGTAATAAGCAATGAAAATGGTTTAGGTTTTAAAAAGTTAATGAACAAATGAAGAATTTAGTTTTAGAAAGCTGCTCAAAGCTTAGATGAAGGAATGACTGTGTTGTATAACATTTGGGAAGGAAGGAAAAATCACCTTAACCTTTTTATTTGTGTGTATGTTAGCTAGGGCCTATTGCCATAACAGCAAGACAGAATAGTACGGTGGCTCCAAGGATAAAAAAGTTTATTTTGCTCTCACATTACAGTCCATCCCTCCAGGACAGAGGAATAGTTTTGCTGCAGATGGTCATTTAGACACCCAGGTGTTTTCTAACTTGTTAATCCATAGTCCTCTGAAGAAGGATTGGCAAACTTTTTTCATGAAGGGCCAGATTGTATTTTAGGCTTGGTGGGCTATATATGGTTTCTGACACATATTCTGCCTCATTTTATTTATTTTTAACAGTGCTTTTAAGATGTAAATACCATTCTTAGCTTACAAACCACACAAATAGGCCACAGGTCATCTTTTGCCTGTAGGCTATAGTTTGCTGACCCCATCTTCAAGGGAATTACTGCATATTAGAAGCTCAATCAATGCCAACCCAATGTGCCAGCTTTCAGGAAGAGGAAAATAACTGAAGTAGAAAGCAGGCAATTTCCTCTTAAGGAAGTGAAGCAGTAGTTATATGTGTCACTGTCAGTCATATTCTGGTGCCAAGAACTTAGCCATATGGCCATTTAGGCACAAAATAAGCTGGCAAATGAAGTCTCTAAGTAGATTCCCAGGTACCCTGATAAGATTCCATGACTGTATGTGTCAGTTTGGTGTTCTGGGAAGCAGACACCGAGACAGATTTAAGAGTGAAGAAGGTTTATTGGGGAAGTGAAAGATAAAATGCAGAGGAAGCAGAATTGGGCTGGAAAAGTTCTCAAACTGTGATGCATAGCTAATAACTATGAAAGTAATGAGGAAGGGATGCAGGATTGGGTAGAGAAAACCTCCAACCAAGACATAAATGTGGCAAAAATTAGGTCAACCCTACGTGCATCTCCAGACTAAACACTGCCCATTAGAGTACTCTTATCTTGGGCAGGAATAGCAGACCCTAGAATCCCCACCATGCTCAGTATTTGCCTGTGGCTGCACAAGAAGTTAGTCACCGACTTTAAAGCCAAGATGAATCTTGAAGTCACTGACAGCTGGGGAGTCCCAGCTAGCTGCATGTCTTGCAGGCAGCTTCTTTCTTAAATGAACTCTGAGTTCGGTACCTACATACCTGCCTTATTATATGAAAAGGGAAAGTGGATTTGTGGAGCACTAGCAGTTGACACAGAATATGTTCCTCATTAGTAGAAACAGAAAACAAGCATGGATTTAACCACTGGATGAATCCCACTAATCTATCAAGAAGAGGTGGTGTCATCCTCCTCTGAGTTTGAGTGACATTTTTTTCCTTTTTTCAGACCAAAATTCATGCAGCTGATAATCAAGTCCACTTTGTTGTCAAAGGTGTGATTTGTTTTTTGTTTATAAGCTGGCACTATATAGAATATGGTTTTCAGGGAGAGAGGTGGGAGAACTTTGTGTAAAGCTGTTTAATGCAGATTCTGAACTTTTTGCTGTTTATTTTCTGAAGTTCATATGCTAGAACCAGATTCAGTTTAGGAAAAAACATTTAGATCATGTTTTGAAATACAGTGTTTTGTTAAATCTCTCTCTTATAAGAAATCAGAAAGTGTGCTTACATGCATGTGTGTATGTGTACATGAATATAGCCAAACTTGAAAACATAAGCCTAAATATCCATGATACCACTCTGTATCCTCTCACACATCATTATATAATTGACATTCCTCATTCTTGCTCTAATTATTGCTTGATCTAATAATCAAGAAGTAGAGGAAAGACATCCTTGGAAGGTTAATAAGCCATCTAGAAAATTAGATTAGCATGATCAAACCTTAATGATTATTATTTCTCATATTAGATCACCTGAAAAGTTTGAGGAGGAAAAAATAAATTAGCATCATTGGGCAATTATACTTGTAGTTTTCCACAGTAGATTTTATAGATGATTACGTTATGAATTATTTTCATATCTAAAACCAGAATTTTTTAGAAATTATACTACCATTATTATAGTAATCAAAGCTCACTTATTTGATCATCATCGTAATGGAGTACTTGAGGCATTTTTCCTTTGCTAATTGACAGTTGGTCAGTTAAGAGGTGCTTTTCACAAAATCTTCCATAACCCGAAGGGTTTGAATTAGCCTTTAATAAATGCCTGAGAATCTCCTATGTTCCTAAGTGCATTTGCTTAAATTCCCAACTGCTATTTTGTACCTTCTGGTCAGGAAATGCCTTTAATCTGCCTTTCTTGCTTTTATCTATATGTCTTGAGCATTGTAACCCTACTCATCAGCACAATGACACATTATCATTTAGATATCATTTTCTGAAGCTGGATTTCTCTGAGAAAGAAACAAAATGCAAAGAGTGGGCATAGGGTCAAACTGAAGTTACATTGGCCCATTTGGAGAATTGGGAGAGGTGACCTGTGGTCAGAAGACTCAGCCTTGAGCACACCTAGGCACTTCCTATGCAGACTTTTTGGCTCACTGGCTGCTCCCTGCTTACCCACATGTCATATCACCACCTGCAGTGGGAACCCCCAGAACACAGATTCCTCAATATCAACATCCAGATACACTAAATTGTTTCCTTCAATTTCAGTCTCCCCAATCACTTCCTAATAAGGTGGTAGTAGTTGGGTAAAGGGAATCAATTGGACTAAAAAAGCAGACAAACTTGCTGATTTTCAGACAAGATTGGGTGCGTTCAGGGTGGTATGTCCATAGACAGAACTTGCTAATTTTCAAATGACAGAACATGTAGTCTTAAATCATTCAAAAATGTCTAAAGATATTTTCTCACAATAGAGAGATACTTCAGAGATATTGCAGGTTCAGTTCCAGATTGCTGCAATAAAGCAAGTCACATAAATTATGTGGTTTTCAAGTGTGTAAATAGTTATGCAATGTATTAAGCATGAAATAGTATTAAGTGTAAAATCCAATGTACATACCTTAATTTTTTATTGCTAAAAAATGGTAGCTGTCATCTGACAATGAAGAGTTGCCACAAACCTCTGATTTTTTTTTTTTTTTAAATGCAGTATTTGTGAAGTGCAATAAAGAGAAGCACAGCCAAACAAGGTGTGCCTGCACTCTGATCTCCATGATAACAGGGACTTGATTTAGTTCACTGCTTTATCCCTATTACTGTGAGATAGAGTGTGTTCAGTGAATGCTGCTAGAATGAATGAATGTACTACCAAAATTGGTCTATGATCATTGAATTAAAAATTCAATATCTAGTTTTACCCTTATTCCGTAATGTTATTATATTTTTAAAGCAAACATTTAAGGAAGAAATTGTGGTGATGCAGACTCCCATAGGCTTGGTTAATCTAAACCTTTCTAATAAAAGGAGAGAGAAAAAGAGAATTGGGGAGAGATGGAAAGAAGGGACGGTGAGAGAAACAGTATACTGCTTTACTATATGTGAGGAGCTAATAAGTATTACTGTTTCTCTCACCTTTCTTTCTTTTCATATCTCCCTGATTTCTTTCTCCCTCTCCTTTTATCAGAAAGGGCTTCCCTGGTGGCTCAGTGGTAAAGAATTCACCTGCCAATACAGGAGGCGCAGGTTTGATTCTTGGTTTGGGAAGATCCCCTGGAGGAAATGCAACCCTCTCCAACATTGTTGCCTGGGAAGTCCCCTGGACAGAGGAGCCTGGCGGGCTGCAGTGCATTGGTTGCAAAAGAGTCAGACACGACTTAGTGACTAAAACAACAGAACAATATTTTAATAAAGAAATGTTATAATCTACACATAAATAGTAACTTTAAAAATTACCCTTTTTTTGTCTCTGCTAAGATTTATTCTTTTTCTGATTCAACAAATATTTCTTAAATGCCTTTGCCATGTGCCAATTAATACATGGGTACTAGGGCATAGAGCAAAATAGAACAGCTAGTGAACCAAAACATTCATAGCCACAGAGAAACTATAGAGGTAGTTCCTCCCATCTTTTCTTTCCTTCCTTCCTTCCTCATGTACAGAATACAAAGTCAAATGTATGAAGAATAAAATGGCATCCTTAATATCTCCCAAACTATTTGATTTACTATGGAAAAGTTAGCAGTTGCAATCTCCTTTTCACCAGCTGAGGTTAGCATCCTCAATGTGTATTTTAGAGTTTAAAATAAATATTTTGCAATTAGGGTGAAATATGTTAGTGACAGCTGCAGAAACCGAAGGCTTCTATTTATTCAGATACCCATTTATCTCCAAAATATCAGGGTAATGGCAGATGCCCAGCTTATCACTGCTTCTAGATGTGAACAGGGAATTAAGTCTCCCTATGCCTTCAGTTTGCTTTCATCTCCCTCCTCAAACTGCTAGTAATGAGAGGCCTGCTGCTGTCATTTGAGAAGATAATTCTTCAGTAAGAAATTTTTAGCCAGCAAAAACCAAGTCTGATCCATTACCAATTATACTGCTCAAGGCTCCTATGCTGTCTTCGTTTATGGTCATATGGTTATGGTTTATATATAGAACTATTAGGTCTTCATAAAGAAGAAACAGTTTTGCAAAGATATATGCTAAGCAGTATGTATATATTGCTGCTGTTTTCTAGGCACAATAACTAATCTCAATATATGAGGTAGGCATGCTAATCAAAACTATAGATACAACTGGTAGCCAGAGTTTTGGACAGAGGAACAGAAAATGTTCATTAAAATCACATTTACTCTATTGTGCCTTCTTTTGTTCATCAAATCCGTTGAGCTTCAAACACAGTAATATTGGTTCTCATTATCAAAATGTATAGAGAATAAATTAGAAGATAGCTATGTTTTGAGCACTTGAGATAGAGTAAGGATACAAAGTTTTATTAATTAAAAATTTCTGTTTATTTATAATCAAGGGACATTATATACAAAAGTGACACACACAGTCAAATCATACATGCAGGGGTCATGGTAAGACAGTCTGTCCATTTTCATTGGAAGATGAAAATGAAAGTCATGCCATACCTTAGTTTTGTAAGCTGGAAGACTCTAAAACAAAAGTAGACTCTTGAGAGTCTCTTGGACAGCAAGGCGATCAAACCAGTCAATCCTAAAGGAAATCAGTCCTGAATATTCATTGGAAGGACTGATGCTGAAGCTCCAATATTTTGGCCTCCTGTTGAGAAGAGCCAACTCATTGGAAAAGACCCTGAAGCTGGGAAGGGTTGAAGGCAGGAAGAGAAGGGGATAACAGAGGATGAGATGGTTGGATGGCATCACTGATTCAATGGATGTAAGTTTGAGCAAGCTCAGGGAGTTGGTGATGGACAGGGAAGCCTGGCATGCTGCAGTCCATGGGGTCGCAAAGAGTCACACATAACTGAGCGACTGAACTGAACTGAAAACAAAAGTACTGAATTGGGAAGATCGATTCATGAGTACTATCATATGCCGTACTTGAATTACAGCTCTCTAGAGCACTGCTCGGAGAAGGCAGTGGCACCCTGCTCCAGTACACTTGCCTGGAAAATCCCATGGACAGAGGAGCCTGGTGGTCTGCAGTCCATGGGGTCACAAAGAGTCGGACAGGACTGAGCAACTTCACTTTCACTTTTCACTTTCATGCATTGGAGAAGGAAATGGCAACCCACTCCAGTGTTCTTGCCTGGAGAATCCCAGGGACGGGGGAGCCTGGTGGGCTGCCGTCTATGGGGTCGCACAGAGTCGGACATAACTGAAGCAACTTAGCAGCACCAGCAGCAATAGAGCACTGCTATCCAATAGAACGTTCCATCCTGAAGAAAATGTTCTGTATTCTCCCTGTACTTACAGTAATCACATGCCATGTGTTTCTTTGAATTTCTTGAACTGTCACTAGTGCAACTGAGAAACTGGATTTTTAAAAATTCATTTAATTTTAACTAAGGCAAATTTATATAGCTGAAAGTAGCTACTGGCTACTCTATTGGAGCACACCATTCTAAAGCATTTGATATCTGATTTTTAAGACATTTTTTTTACAAAGTGTAAAATAGAGTTTTTAATAAAATATTAACCAAAATATATAAAATAAATCTAGTTTCATCATCATATCGATGAATATTTAAAGATCACCCTACCTAAGTGGATTTCTATGTTGCATAGAAATTTTATATTTTATATTTCTATAAAATTCCTCAAAGAAATTTAGAGATAAAACTCAGTACACTTGCAGATTTCTTGCAACCACCTTTTCTTCAGCATTTCAGAGTTTTGGGGTTTGTGGTCTAACATGTTAAAACTAAATATAATCTCTTCTTGGGCAAGTTAAACATTCTCAGAACTAGTAGCAGAAACTAAAGACAGGTTGAGACTCAGGTTTGCATATGCCACACCAAGTGACATTAACTTCTCTACTGGCTTATTAGAAGAAAGATTTGATGTCTGGAAGCAAAGACATGAGATTACTATAGGCTCCTCCTCTTTTCACCAGCCAACTATTTGATTTATTTGATGAGTGATCTCAGACGACCCTTTCAGGCACTGAACCATCAGAGAGTTATGTTGCTGGGTGATAAGAAACCATCAGAGATACCTAAATCTTCTTTTAGCACTGGGAGTCTTATCTGTTCTGGAATAAAGAACCTTTTTATGTATGATGTTTCTATCTGGATAGTCATGGGACTATTCAGAAAAGATGCACAGCCTTAAATCAAATCCATGCTGACAAGGACCTTGAAACTCCACAAAATTTATCAAAAATATGTGAGCCAACACCTTATTTTTATATGATTTTTATATTTTGTGTCTCAAAGTTCAAAGGAGTGGCTAAATGTATTATACATAGAGAGGTCCATTAATCTTTTGATTAGCATTTGTTTTCCTGTATCTTCCTTAGAGACAAACGAACAAATGAGGAATGTGCTTAATTTGATCTCTGGAGTAATTATAGATATGGATATTGTATCATTTAACAGAGACACTAAACAAACTAGTAGGTTTTTTAATGTACCTTGCTATGCACTGAGAATGCAACTGGCTTCTCAATTTTATTGACGTTGTTGAACTGAATTTTATTTCTAATTTAATGTATCTACTGATCATATATTAAGAGTCTTGGGTTTTTTAGTAGGAGTTAAGTCCAAGTAACTTGTCTTAAAATAAAAAAGTTGAAATCCTTCCCAGTTACACTAAAACTGATGTGAAACCTGCTTTCAAAAACATATACTATACAAGTGACACTCTTGGCTGGTCTGTCCGATCCACAGTTCTCTCTCAATATGCAGCAGTTTTTCCCTCCGGAGACTTCATTGTTTATAGTATATTCACCTCACCCTGTGACTCCACCAGATGTAGTTGGCATATATTAGAAGCTGTTTTTAAAACGCATCCTCTCATTTGAAAATTCTTCACCCGAGTATTTTTTCCATTCCTTTGACTAGCCCATCTGTACACAAACAAATCACTGCCTCAGCCATCTGACCCTCTTGAGAGTAAAGCTAAGGTACATCTTTTTTTTTTCCAAATCCCTTTTTAGGCAAAGGAATGTAATTAACAACTTTTCTCTGTGACCTGCTTGTCAAGCTGTGTGGGAACAGAAGAGGAAGGAGACTGTTGTCATGAAAGACAGCCCATGTTTCTAAGGAATTTAACAACCCAGCAAAAGTCCTCTTCATTTTGATACCTGTATTTGCGCTGATGGAAAGTAGTTCTGTGTAGAGGTGTTTCTTTTTTTCTCAAAAATGAATACGATGCTGTAAAGACAGGATTTGTCCTTACATACTACCTCCAAATTTAGGAGAATCTGAAAGAAATGGTGTTTAGTACCTTGTTTCCCCACCCCCTTATCCTCCATTTAAAAATTCTGTTGATCCTAATGCTTGTACAGCTATATAATTCCATAAGAATGGTGCTTGAGATACACAGAGAAAAAGCAATTGATTGTAGAGACAGAATTAGTGGCTACATATCAATATTTCACAAAACTTTAAGTATTTCTTTTCATTAACATTTTCTTTGAATCACACTACATGTTTTTCAAGGAAAGAACCTTCTATTCATTTTATCTGATCTAAAAATACAATTATGCATGAAGAAATCTAAGCGGCACTGGGGAAAATTGAAAGTGACAGTACAGAATGTTGTGTGGGTATGAATTCGGGGGGCAGGAGGCAGAATGTGTTTTGAGATAGGAAAAAATATGTTCTTCCATTTAGGGATACCCTGAATCAGTCACAATCTGACCTTCACGTTAAGGGGCTTTAAGGCATTAAAAGCATGCACGTGAACATAGATTTTAAAATACCAATAATTACCAGAAAATCGTTCCGATATGCTCTGAGAAAGTAAAATTGAGTCTATTTAAGGATACAAGAACTTAGGTATATTCTTACAGTTTTTGATAGTTATTACCAGTATTAACTCTAGTGTCTAGTGAAAGACTAAGATTAAATTCTCCTAAAGGTTTCAGTAATTTTCTCTTGTCTTCCTAGTGACAGAGTAACACTCCTTCAAACCATATCTATTGCAGCTCTTCTTTCCCACATTAGGCCATACATTTTTGGCTTCATACTGTCATTTTCAGACTACCATCAATGCAGCCTGGCACTGTCATTCAATAAATGGCTTCTTAATCAAAATCAGGCTATTTGCTGATACCACCTTTGCCCCCTACTTTTGATATAAGCTGCTGAACTCCCCATTACTGCCATTTTTTCTCAATGATTTAGCACCTGGTTTATTTTCATATATTCTATTCCAGGGTAGCCATCAGTAGTTGGGTACTTGGGAGTTGCTGGTGAGTTCTAGCAATAAACAGATTGTATCCATGCCTCTTAACTTCATTCCCTGACATATTCCAGTTATGGTAGGTTATGCAACATTGTAGTAGTAACAAACTTAGTGTCTTCAAAGGATCCAGGTTCATTTCTCATTCTTACTTCATGTTCACTGTAGGTTGGCTGTGCAAGATGCTATTTTGGGGCAACTGGCTCTGCCTACTACAGGGACCTGGACACATGGAGCAGCTATCTTAAGTGTTTATATTCTACCTGCACCCAATTTATCAGTAAACCTTGCCAGTTCTTTCTCAAAATTGTATGCTGCATCTGACCACTGTTTACTATCGTCATGTGATAGCCTCCCTTTTTGGCTTCTTTGCCTGCACAACTTAGGCACCCTTCAGTAGTAGGGAAGGTCACTAACCAACAATGAAATCCTCTAGTCTGAACAGACTCATGACACTTTCACTCAACAGCTTATTAGCCAGAACTAGTTACATAGCTTGTTCAACCACAAGCCGTCCAAGAAATGCAATCTTGCCCTGTGCCTGAGCATTTTAATGCCCAACACTAATAACTACCAAAGATGTATCTGATATTTCTTCTCCAAACTGGCCCCATGATTCCCCAATCTCCTAACTTCAGTTTAGCCATCTGGAAACGTGGTCACACATTGTTATTACCTAGAACTACAACAATACAAAGATCTGGAATTCTGAAATTCCCCTCTCTGACCATTAATTTCTGTCATCTCTGAAGCACTGTGCTAAGAATGAATATCAAAGCAAATGAGACACATGAGTTGACAATGAAGAATTCTCAGGACAGTGGAAAAATCAGGAAACCTCTATACAACCTCTATGATATGAGACCTTCTGAAAACTTGTGGGACACAGGCCAAGGGCCCAACACAGCCCAAGGATGAAGAAAGAGGGTGAAAGATGAGGACACCTTTCCTGAATGGTGTAATGCTACAGAAGAATCTTCAAATTGGAATCAGAATTAGCCATAGACATGCTATTCTAGACAGTGGTGACAGCACATGTAATGCTCAGCAAAATGAAAAGTAGCTATCAACATAAGGAGCATGCCAGGGATGCTAGAGATGAAGGTGGAGAGATAGGATGGGGGCAAATCATGAAAGGCTTTGAAAACAATGATAGAGACTGTGGATTTTTATCCTGAAGGTATAGGGAACCTTTGAACTAAACAAGACTGGTGTTTTTAAAGTGTCATTCAAGTTTGCTTATTGACCAATGTTTCATAGTCATTTGATATACTTCATTGACTCAATTAAATGAACAACAGCAATGCTTTACAAAAGCATGATTTTGATTTTGTTTTTAATTCCATATCTGAGCCACCAGGAAGTCATAAATTAAACCCACAATGTTATAAATAATACAAATGTTTTGATCTTTTAAAATGTTTCTTTCTTGGATTTATTACATTCATCAATATGTTTTTACTTATTCACAAAATTGACTCATACTTTTATGCTTGAGAATTTTAGCATGTATGTCCTTCAACAGTATAATTTTTAAAATAAACATTAAGAAGAATAGGCTGTAGTTCCGGTTAAACTTTAATTTTTGTGTTTTAGCCTGACCAACAAGTTTCCCCAAAACTTGAAGAAACTTTTCCCCAAATTTGCAAGAACAAAGAAATTAATATAGTTCCAATTATCTTACAATTCAGGTGTAAGATGTTAAAAAATGAAAGGTCCATGAATCTTGATGAAACTGTAAATAAAAGTGATTTGAGTTTAAAAACTCAGAATTTAGGAAATTGGTCTCATTATGAGATTCCAAATAAAGCATTATTAATTTTTTTAAATTTATGTCCTTCCATTTATTTCTGGATATCCTTGGCGATCTAATGGTGATAAACATTTCTCTAAATCTCACACAATTTTTAAAAATCTAGATGTCTTTTTCACAATTATTCATTCTTTCCACTTTAAAGTTTTAGATTGAGTTCATGGTTCTATAAGAAGTCATATTGATTAGATTGAAGTCAATGTCTAATCTATTCCAGCACTTCAGCTTTCTTAGACCATTTTGTGGGTTGGGTTGGGTTTTGTCTTTTCCTTTTTTCCATTTTGTGGAAGATGTTCATGTCTTCTTTCACACTTCAGGTTGGATCATTTTGACCTTTTAATCCTTACTTTTGACTATACATTTTTCATTGCTTTCTGTTGCTTATGTTGATTCAAAATAAGGTAGGTGAAAGTGCTTTATCAGTGCAACTGAGCATAGTAGGGTCTTCCTGGCATGACTGTTAGTGGGGCTGATTCTGAGCATCACAAGAAATGTCTTCAAGAGTGCTAAGAACAGGCCATATGTTACAGATTTGAAACCAGAGCTAGAGAGACAGCTGTAGACTAAAAAAGGAAATCACAAGAGTCACTGAATTCCACCAACCAGAGCCAATAGGCAGAGGGCACTTGGAGAGATAAAACAGTGGTCTCTCAATATAAAACAAGCAGGGGTGGAGAAAGGAGTGTGGCGATATCCAACTCAAGATTGAAACTAATCACCAACACAGAATCCCAGCCCTGACATTCTTCCCGTTATTTTGGCTATTGTGAATCCCAAAACTAGGAACTGGACCTTTAATAGCAAAAATTGGCAGGAAATTTTATAGACAATTCAGAAAAAATATTGCTACAAGTACCAATTCTATGAAATTCCCTGACCTCTTAAAATTGGCTTCATTATTACTGCTGCTCTTTAATTTCATTGGCCTATTTATATCAATGTTATATATTTAAACAAGCTTTGATCTTTATAACTTTTATTCTTAAGTCTCATTTAGACTTAGAAATTAGACTTAGATGAATGAATATGTTTCTCAGGCTTTACAGTGAAAGCCAATGCCCATAACAGGCAGGTCGAAAAGTAAAATGTAAAGTTCTTATTTTATTCTTATCTTCAACAATAAGAAAGAAATTATCATTTTAGTGCCTTCTTTGTTTCAAGATAAACAGAGACCAGAACTCCTTGAGCAATTTCTAAGGCTATTTTTCTGAGACTTCTCATCCACTTCTTACCTGTTCCCCCCTCAATCCTTTTGCCTTATCATTTGAGAAACCAAATGAGGATGTTTTGTTGCAAAACTTTTTGTACAGGTCTCTCAATATTTTTACTCCTCTATTTTGTTATATTGTTTTATAATTCATATTTCCCTACTCCCTTACAGACTCCTTCAGTATCACTCTAAGGCCACTCACAAGAGCCAAAAATTCATGTTTGTGATGCCCAGGCTTGAACTTCCTTTAAAGAACCTTCTTACTTGGACTAAAAAATGACTTTACTTCAACACTTTTTTAGTATTAACACCTTAGTGTGGCAGAGCAACTTAGAGGGTGCAAAGCATTTTCACACCTTCTCACCACCACCTGTGAGCTAAGCAGGGCAGGCATCTCATTTTATGAGCAAGAAATCTGGGGATCAAGAAGGAATATGGGTAAACCAAATCCAGCTCTCATAGCATTAGGCCTAAATTTTGTCTGTCACATAACTGCCTTTAGATTACTTCATGTCATTTTCAACTTTAAATGGCATGTAAGATTTTCATTTTAATATAATACATGGGAGATATATTTAAGAGAGGCAAGTTTGTAAGTTCAGAGATCAGGTAGTTAGAAGTTTAGGCAAGTATGGTGAGGATCTGAACTAGTATTATGGTGATGGAACGGGAAAATTTAAGAAACATGACAGATAGGTTGTTGCTAGATCATAAAGTCCCTCTACCAAAACAAATATTAAGCAAATTAAAGCTGACTGTATTGACAATTAAGTCTCTATCTGATGATTCAAATGAAACTTTCTATATCACAAAATGTCTTTAAGTTATCAATACCAAAAGGCATGTACTAATGACAAACAGAAGTATAAGTTAATAAAGCTATATCTTTGTTCACCAGAGATTTACTATTTAGAAGAGTTAAATACAAATAAGTGTTTAAAAAAGATTTACAAAGACTTGGTCTTTCTTCATTCACATGTACTCCCCTGTATTTCACATTTTGTCTCTTCCTATCACGTCCTCTAAACTGATGACCTTTCTTTTGAGTACACATACAATACAGGCAATAAATGCAATCAGAAGAGATCTATTTCATCCTCCCCTTTTCAGTGTCACCTCCTGCCTACATCTGTAGATAACCTCCATGAGCCAGAAGATGTATTTGTATTTCTAAGACCAAGCATTACACCCATGTGTAAACCCATCCCTTCTCAAGGACATTGCTTCATGCGTAGGCCCTTTCTCTTCTCCATAAATTTGTTCCTTTCTGTTCCATCATTGTTCTCAGCCTGACAATGATGCTTCAACTTCCTCCTTTCATAAAAAAAAATCCCTTTCTTGACCCCAAGGCCTTTTCTAACTAATGCCTCATTCTTTGTTTTTCTCATCAGCAAACCTGTGCAAAAGAGTGCCAAGTATGTTTACTGTTTCCACTTACTAACTCTTAGTCTCGCCTAATGTCCTCTAATTGGAATTTGGTACCAGCCCAAGTCAATGTTCATCACTTACCAATAAAATATAAATTTCTCACCTTTGAGGCATTTAATAAGGAATTTTAATTATTTGTATTAATTTACATAAAATGATACAAATTAATTATACTGAGTATAATAAAAGCATCTTTGGGTATAATTATCATATGATTGATGGAATAAGAGTTTCATGAAGCCTGGCATGGTGACTTGTTCTGATGAATTTTGCCATGCCTGATATCAAGCTTAATAAGCTTTCTTCCTTCCTTGTTTCCTTCTTTCCATCCTTCTCTCATTTCTCCTTTCTTTACTTCATTTTCTTTCTTTATTTTCTAATCAACTGAGTATCTTTAGTTCTAATTCAGGGCTAAGTGAAATCAGTCAGATTTAAATGATGACAATAGAATTATGTCTCAACATAGTAACGTTGTATTAATGTCTTAAATTATTTTCAGTTGTGCAGAAGATAAATTATATGTGATTTCTAAAGAATCCTTGTCAAGCTCTAGCAAACTAGCTTAATTATAAAAAATTAGATTTTCTGTAATGATCTCTTCTTTTGAGTGTTTAATATAAAATTACATTTGCTCAGTCATGAACTTGGTTCTTTTAAACCATTTTGTGTAACTGTAATTTCAACCTTCCTTTAGTTTTTTGGCATTTAAATCACTTATTAAAAATTATCAGTGGATTTGTACTTCTTTTAATTAAAAAGAAGCAAAGATAATGAATTTCCTTCCCCAAATCTGAGTACATCTTACTGCGTTATGGCCCTGATACCCACACAGAATTAATCTGTGCTAGTTTTGTAAATAGGAGACCAAAATGCTACTCCTCTTGTTTCAGTATTTCAATAATATGATAACTGTGCACTTATTATTCATTTGACAATATCATCACATTATAATATGAATAAAAAGAAAGTATTTCTTATTCTTATTTTTCTTTAAAGACATTTAAAGGTTTCTGGGAAAATGTTGGAAAATGTAAAAGAGAACATGACTATGGCTCATAAACAACAGCTTAGAATTGTCTGAGCCTCTAGAAACTGTCAGCAGCTTCCATCATTTAAATTCAACTTACATGTGGGAGAGGCAAGTGAGAGGTAAAACTGCCATACAAAAGGCAAAACAGACAAAACTGTATAAATTAAAAAATGGAATGGAGGGTTTTGATTTGTATCTATTCTTTAAGACCAATTTTTCCTTCATTGGAGGATAAACTCAAAAGTTCAGCTTTTTGGTGATAATGAGGTAGAAATTTATGCAATTAATTCAGAAAGAAAAATCACTGTTTACAATTTGATAAAGTAATTTTAGTTACAACAGATAACATTGAATAGTATCACTGATAAATCCTTTATCTATGTAAATAAAGTGGAAAAAATTACATGCCTACCAAGGCATGATTACTTTGTCATCTATTTAAAAAACAAAAACAAAGAACACTGACTACTAGATTAATATTGACTCTAAAATGCAAAGAAAAAATGCATTCTAAATTTTGAAAACTTCAGATTAAGATCTATATAAAATGTGTGTAATTTTTTAAACTTTTTAATAATTTAAATGAGTGTAGAACCAGTATCTATGAATCATATTTAAGCTTAGAAATCTCACTTTTTCTATTGATGCATTATGATTGTTTCAGGGACCCCTTTATTTCAGACTTGATGCACATGGAGGTTTCTATTTATGCATAATTATACTATGTTTTTTGTGGGTTTTTTTTTTAGCTGAAGTACAGTTGATTTACAGTTTTCAGTTGATTTACAGTTTACCGTTGATTTACAAAAAGTGATTCAGTTATACATATATAATGTTTTTCAGATTTTTTCTGATCATGGGTTATTGCGAGATATTGAATATAGTTCCCTGTGCTACATAATAGGTCCCTGTTGTTTATCTATTTTATATGCAGTAGTTTTTATATCTCTTAGTCACAAATTTCTAATTTATCCCTCCCGCTTTACCTCTTTGTCAATCATGAGTTTGTTTTCTATGTCTGTGAGTCTATTTCTGTTTTCTCCATACCCTCTCCAGCATCTGTTACTTGTAGATTTTTTGATGATGGACATTCTGACCAGTGTAAAGGTAGTGAAAACTCATTGTAGTTTTGATTTGCATTTCTCTAATAATTAGTGATATTGAACATCTTTCCATGTGCCTGTTGGCCATCTGTTTGTCATCTTTGGAGAAATTTCTATTTAGGTCTTCTGCTGATTCTCTGATTGGGTTGCGTGGTTTTTTGTTGTTGTTGTTATTGAACTGTGTAAGTTTTTGTATATTTTGGATATTAATTCCTGAAAAGAATTTCTCTCATTCTGTAGATTATCTTTTTGTTTTGTTTATGGCTTCCTCTACTGTGTTTATTAGGTTTAATGTGTATACTATGGCTAATTTAAGTGGAACAAATTATATATCTGTCAAAGTGATGTACTAGAGTCAAATGGAGAAGAAAGTGGGAAGAGTGCATAGACTGGGAAAGGTAGTGGTATGGTAAGATAAAATGAAAATATAATAAAATAAATGTGCCTTAACTATTGCAGAATCTATGCACATATGGAAAAGAGAAGTTCAAAGGGAGATTTAGAGATGACTAAAAGCAGATCCAAATTGTACAGTAATGCTCCCAAAATCTGAGGTGTGGAAAATGAAATGAAAAATGTTGCCTTAGAATTTATTGACAACATTAATTCAGGTCATATTAGCCATGTTTCACTAGGTAAAGCTATGGTTACAAATGACCTCACAACCTCAGAGGTTTATAACATCAGTAAGTGGCATAATTCTTGCTCCCATGGCTATGGTCAATCTTGGTCCTGCTCTATTCATCTTCTCATTCAGGGACTGGTTGAAGAAATAGCACCTATTCTGGAATGTGTCTTTTTTATGCAAAGGGGACAAGCAACAAAGTAGAAATTCACATGTTGGCTTTCATATAGATTCTCACTTCCACCGACATTTCAACTACAAAAGCAAGTCATAAGCCTCTGAGTGATGTCATGGTACTTCAAATCATATGGCCACGGAGAGGAATGTACAATCTTTTTATAGGCAAAATAATTCAATCTACAATAAGTGCCATATGCCTATAATGTCTTCCATGGGGAATGTAAGACTATAGATGAGTCTTCAAAAGTGGAGATGTGAATCAGAAGTCAAATAATCATTTAACGATGACAGGCAGAAGTCTCCATTAGCACTGACATTTCTGGCTTTTTGCCTATGAAATTAGAGTAGGATGGATGTTTAAAGTAAAACTAATTTTTAAAAGGAACATGAGTTGCTGTAGCACAGGTAGAAGTATGATATATGATAATAAGAATGCAAAAGATAGACTATGAAAAACATATAATTATAAAGTTGAAAAAATGTTCATGAAGTAATAGATTACAATTTAAAGTTGTGTATTGCAATCATTAAAGCAGACACCAATACAACAACCAAAAAATATTACAAACTAATTATTAGAAGAGGTAAGATGAAATAAATACCATAAAATATTTGCTTCACCAGAAAAAAAAGAGGCAGAAAAGGGAACAGAGGAATACATAAAGATTGGCTAAATATGAATCAAACATCACATTGGTAGACTTAAAACCAAACATTTCAGTAATTACAGTAAAGTAAAGGGACTAAATACCCTAAGTAAAAGCAGACGTATTCAGACTATATAGAAAAGCAAGATCCAACTGTATGTTGTTTACAGGGAACACACTTTAAACATAAAGGAATGAACAGATTAAAAGTATAAAGAAACAATAAGTGAAAGAAAACTGGTGTGTTTCTCTGAATATCAGAACAAAGTAGACTTCAAGATGAATTGAGTGAGCAGAGAGTAAAAGAGGGCATTTCATAACGCGAAACAGTCACTCATTAAAGACATAGACTACTAAATGTTTATACACCCAATATCAGAGCTCCCAAATATAAGATGAATAAAAGAACAAAAGAGAAATGGAAACAATTTTACTGTCACCAGTAGAGATTTTAACACATCTTTCTCAGTAATAGAACAATTAAGCAAAAAAATCAAGAGTTATGGAAGATTTGGACCATCAACTAAATTAATATTTAGCTAAGTAATATTTATAGAAACTCACTCCCCAGAAGAGGTTACAAATCCTAAGATGCACATGGAATAGTCAAAAAGACAGATCATATTCTGGGCCATAAAACAAGTTTCAATAAATTTCAAAGGATTTAAATTAAACAGAATATTTTCTCTAACTATGATGGATAGATCACTCTGGATGGATTTTTTTAGTATACACATAACATCCTGAACACCAGACATAGACTTGTCAAACTCCAGAGGGATTTATTTCAAAGCCTGGACAATCAGGCTGAGCTCTTTTCAATACTTCAGACTTTTCAGCACTTCAAAACAATTTATTCTTGTAGCTCACACAAATCTACTTTTTATTTCAACTCTCATCCAGGTTGATCATTTGATTGAATTTTGCATTGAGGGGATGGGGATTGGGTAAAAAGATCTAAAGTCTTCTTACCTAACTCTAAGATCCTTTGAATTTAATGAAACCTTATATTATGCTTGTTATTTTTCACTTAATTTTAAGACCTGGAGTGACTCTTTTCTACATTTCTCTGTGTCCTTAAGACCACACAACTCTTTTGTATATTTTAAATTGTTCCCAATGAATTTTGGATATTTAAGTTAAAGATAAATAAAAATAATATACTTTTTAAAACTCACAAATATTTGGAGGTTAAAAAATGCACTAATAATTCATGGGTCTAAGAAGAAATCTCAAAGGATATTACAATTTATATTTTTCACAAAAGTCTTTAGAAGAAAATGTACAGATGTAAATACCTGTATTAGAAAATAAGAATGGTATAAAATCAAGCATTTCTTCCATTTTAAGAAACTAGAAAATAAACTTTAAGTTTATAGCATAAAGAAAATAATAAAAATGAGAAGGAAGCAATAAAACAGACTACAGTGGGTCTTATCCCTTCTCCATAGGATTTTCCCAACCCAGGAATTGAACCAGGGTTTCCTGTATTGCAGGCAGATTCTATACCAGCTGAGCTATGAGTGTGTGTGTGTGTGTGTGTGTTAGTCACTCAGTTGTGTCTGACTCTTTGTGACCCCAAGGACTGTAGCCTGCCAGGTTCCTCCATCCATGGAATTCTCCAGGCAAGAATATTGGAGTTGCCATTTCCTTCTCCAGAGCCATGAGGGAAGCCTGAAAATTAATTTAAATAGCCTTGTATAAACAATGAAATAATAATCTTCCACAAACTCTTTCATAAAATAGAGGAAGTGGGAATACTTCCCAACTCATGTCATGAGGCCATTTTAACCCTCTTGTTCTTGAACAAGAACAATACAAGAAAAGAAAATTACAACCTGGATGTTTTGTGAACCACAGACACAAAAATGCTCACCAAAATACAAGCAAAAGAAATCCAACAGTATATCCAAAAAGGTCATATACCATGATCAAGTTTGACTTAGCCTCAAAATGCAAGGTTGGTTTAACCTATGGAAATCAATCAATATATTTCAATACATTAACAGATCAAGAGAGAAAAATCACGTCCACATGGGAAGAACAAAGAATCTTAATCTCTGCTTCACATCATGTGCAAAATCCAATTTTAGATAGATCACAAACTTCAAGTAAAATTTAAAAATTAATACACATAGAGAATAGAATAAAGCACAGAAGAATATCATATGAGTTTTCAGTAGAAGACTTTTTAGAAATAACACAGAAAAGACAAATCATAAAAATAAAAAATAATTTCATCAAAATAAAATGTCTGCACATACACACACACACAAAAATACATTCAAGAAATAGACTTGGAAAATATGTCCCATTATAGCTGACTAAAATTCGTACTCAAAATATGTTAAAAATTTCTGCAACTCAAAAATTAAACAAAAAAATGTTGAATCAAACACCAAGTTGGGAGATTTAAAACCAAACACATTAATAATTACAGTAAGTAAACGGACTAAATACCCTGATTAAATGCAGAAATATTCAGACAATTAAAAAAAAGTGAGATCTGGACTTCTGTGGTGGTCCAGTGGCTGAGAATTCTCCTGCCAATGCAGGGAACATGGGTTTGATTCCTGGTCCAGGAAGATTCCACATGCTGTGGGGCAGCTAAACCCATGCACCACAACTACTGAGCCCGAACTGTAGGGCCCGTGAGCCACAACTACTGAAGCCTGAGCACCCCAGAGCCTGTGTTCTGCAACAAAAGAAGCCACTGCAATGAGAAGCCTCTGCACTGCAATTAGAGGAATGTTCACTCACAACTAGAGAACGTCCACTCACCGCAACTAGAGAACGTCCACGCTCAGCAAGGAAGACCCAGCACAGTCAAAATTAACAATAAATAAAATTTTTAGAAAGTGAGATTCTACTGTATGTTGTTTCCAGGAAACACACTTTAGACATAAGCAAACAAACAGGTTGAAAGTAAAAAAAAAAAAAGAATAAGCAAACAAAAGCTGGTGTGGCTATCTGAATATCAGAATCCCACTGTGAGGTATTCATCTGAGAGAAGTAACTCATGTACACAAAATGTCTTTTACAAGAATATTTATAACAGCTTTATTCATAAATAGTTATTGCTTCCAGCCAGTCACTGAAAGCAGCCAGATGTCCTTCCACAAGAAAATGGAAAAATAAACTATGGTATATTCACTCAATTGAATACCAAGTAACAAAAAGAAATAAACTACTGATATGGGCAACTACCTGAATTCATCTTAAAACTATGAAGTCAACTGGTAGAAGCTGAACACAATAATTACATAGTATATGATTCCTTTGATGTGATATCAAAGGAATGATGAACACAGTAGTTCATCTGTGGTGACAGATCAGATTACTGATCGGCTAGAACAGTGGTAGAGAAATGGCTGAAAAGGCGGCAAAATCAAACTTTCTGGAATGACTGAGTTGATCTTTGGCGTGTGTTCCTCAATTGAAAGACATGAGCATTTCACTGAATGTAAAGTTTATTGAAATTTTGAATCAAATAAATGACATTGAATAACTGTGTTTGAACATCAATATTTCATGTTTTCAGAAATAGTATAACATAGTGTGCTCACTTCAGCAGCACATATACTAAAATTGGAATGATAAAGAGATTAACATGGCCCCTGTGCATGTGAAAAATTCCTTATTTTTTAGATGGGTGCGATGGGGAGAGAAATTCAAGAGGGAGGAGACATATGTATACCTATGGCTGATTCAAGTTGATGTATGGCAGAAACCAACACGATATTGTAATTATCCTCCAATTAAAAATAAAATTTTTAAAAACTTGAAATTCTGATTTAAAAGAATAAATAAAAAGAAGCAGTATAAGTTAGGAATATTATAAGAGGCACAGAGGCATTATAGTGAGTTCGTAAGAGAACTGGACTAATAGGTGGGCACATCCACTGTGAGAAGCTGAGTGGGGCCAGAACAGTGTCATGAGGAAGGAATTTTGTTAGCAATTTCCAGATGAAACCATGAGGGCAGGGAGAATTTAGAAGAGAGGTAATTTGATCATCTCTTATAATGTTCCAATCCAAAATATACTTATAGGAATTAATTAAATCAGTTATAACTATAGCATTGCATAGTGAAGTCGCTCAGTCCTGTCCGACTCTTTGCAACCCCATGAACTGTAGCCCACCAGGCTCCTCCGTCCATGGGATTTTCCAGGCAAGAGTACTGGAGTGGGTTGCCATTTCCTTCTCCAGGGGATCTTCCTGACCCAGGGATCGAACCTGGGTCTCCTGCATTGTATGCAGACACTTTACTGTCTGAGCCACCAGGGAAGGGTAGCATATATAAAATATATTAAAAAACCATAAAATGGCCTTCCCTGGTGGTTCAGTTGGCAAAGAATCTGCCTGGAATGTAGGAGTTTGCCTGCAGCAATCAGGAACAGGAGACCAGGGTTCAATCCCTGGGTCAGGAAGATCTCCTGGAGGAGGAAACGGCAACCCACTCCAGTATTCTTGCCTGGAAAATCCCATGGACAGAGGAGCCTGGCGGACTACAGTCCATGGAGTCGCAAAGAGTTGGACACAATTTAGCAACTAAACCATACAGTTATATAAAATATGCTTTCAAGAGCTCCACCTCCTTTACTCCTCAAATTTCCCTCAATCATGTGCTGAAACCTAACCTTTTGTAGAATATGTGCTGTTTTTAGTCACAGTCGTGTCTGACTCTTTGTGACCCCGTGGACCACAGCCTGCCAGTCTCCTCTCTCCATGTCATTCTCTAGGCAAGAATACTGGAGTGGGTTGCCATGCCCTCCTCCAGTGTTTTATAGAATAAAGGGAAATAATTCTTTTACTTTACAACTCAAAATAAAAGGTTTAAAATACAAATGTATGGTTAAAATAATACTTTAGTATAAATGAATCTCATTCCTGCATAATCAGCAAATGAATGCAAATAATTAAGCACCAATTCTTCCTGTTTTTTATACTTTGAAAAGAACAGGAAAAAGGAACAGTACAGTTCAACCCATGATTTCCAAGCATCTCAGTTCAGTTCAGCATCTAGCATGTGCTAATTCAATAGTTTCCAAGCTTTTGTGACTGTGACGTTTAGAAAGAAATTTATGTTGCAGCCCTGGTTGCATATCATATGTATAACAAAAATAGTGTTATAAAATATATACTATACTTGTTAAATAAGATGCAGTCTGTGTTTTCTGTCCCTGTACCTTCTGCTTCATGTTTACAAAAATGTTTGCAAAAATGATGATAGTGACCCACTAACTATATTTCCCTACCCACTAATACATTGTGATTGTGGTTGGAAAAACATGGTGCTATCCTTGCTACTCAAATGTGGTCTGTGGACCAGCAGCAACAGTTTCTGGGAGCCTGTAAGAAACTGAGAACTTAGGATACACCTCACATTTGCTGAATCAGAATCTTTATTTTAACACAACCTCCAGATGCTTCCTGTGCACTTTAAACTGACAGAAGTCCTAAGCCAGACATTCACTGCCAGAGGAGGATGCTTAAGACAGAGGAAGTCTTCTCGGTATTGTTTAGGCAGAGATGCTTAGGAGCAAGTTGCTAAGAGTATATATGTGTGTGTGTGTGTGTGTGTGTGTGTGTGTGTGTGTGTGTGTGTGTGTGTGTGTGTATTTCCAAGCCCTGGGCCTACAAATTCAGTACCTCTGAGGATAACTCAAGGCATTTATCTAAAAAACAATATATAGTCTATGGGCATAGCACACTGAGTGCTTCTGTGGTGGCTTAATGGTGAAGAATCTGCCTGCCATGCAGGAGACTTGAGTTCAGTCCCTGGGTCAGAAAGATCCCCTGGAGAAGGAAATGACAAACTGCTCCAGTATTCTTGCCTGAGAAATCCCTTAGACAGATTAGCCTAGACCCCTTACAGTCCAAGGGATGGCACAGAGTTTGACATGATAGAGCGACCTAAAATAAGATAGCAGTTCATCTAAAACAACAATACGTAAATTAACAAACCAAATCTACCAGAGGTTCTGAGCCCAATCCTATTTAAGAATCATTGGTCTATAGTGTTAAATGAAAGCTGGGTGCTGATTTGTTTATTACTAAGGTGCAAATCTGTGCTTCAGAAAGTATGGAAATATTTTACTTTATTTTTCATTGTGATTGCTTCACATTTTATTCCCAGAATATTTGTTGAGAGAGCTTTTGCTACTGCTACTTCTGGGCTTACTTCTTCATGTGGGAGAATTTCCAAACATCTCAAGTCTACCAGTAACAGCCCTTTTATAGAAATGTAATGTGACTTCCAGTAGAAATATTATTATTAGTTCCGCTGAGTTAGCAGGATTCATCGCATGGATTACTTCCAGTAGATCCCTAACCAAGGATCCCTGCTGTGAAAGAAGATGGGGCTGCCCATAAGTGGCTATAACTGTTCATTAAGGACCTTCCCATTGTGTTAGTATGTTTCCTGAGTGATGGGAAGTTTTAGTCTAGAAGCTGCTAATCTTGCTAACACTAAAAGGCTCTCTCCCATTAGCAGTTTCTGTGTTGCATTAATAATAAGAAAGTAATAAAGAGATGAGCCTCAGCTGTTCAGGCTCCCCTGAGGTGAGGCCCCAGTGTCCTTCTTATCCCCATAGTCCACTCTAATGGTCTCGCCTCTATTAATGTAATAGAGTGGATAATGAGTGCTGTCTATTTTAGCAGAGTCTAGAATTCCTCTTTCTTTCTGGGGAGGAACACCATTTTTTTAGACTTCAATTTTGAAACTATACCATCAGTACTTTTGCAATTGAAGTTGATCTGTTTAATTCATAACTTTTTTAAGGTGCAGTGCAAATCAAGTACGGGGGAAAATGTTGCTTTGGAAAAAATAAATCTATCTTTCCTGGAAAAACTATAAAACACAACTCTAAATAATGGTTTTATTTTGTTGTTGTTGTTATTCTGGTAAATCAAATCACTTATTTGCAGAGCAGTAAATTGGAAAATAAGGAATAAAGAGCTTTTCTTTTGTAATTATCAATAACTCTCATGTTAATAGACAAAGAATAAATTATGAAAATATCATATTAAATAAGTAAGGTTGAATATGTTAGGTTCAGGGTGCACTTTAATAAATGATGTCTTTGTTAAAAATGTTACCTTACTAGGGTTCATAATGCTGGAAGCCAATGCCATACTTAATTGTTCTTGTTCTTTTTCTATTGAAAATGCATAACCTTTTGCAAAAGTGTACTTTTTAAGGATCTCTGGATTTAAACATGTTTTAAAGTATATAATCTGTCCATGGAATAATATTATCTATGCAGTTGTTAGGTTGTTACAATTTTACATCTATAAGCAAAGCTATTTTTGCTGTCAACTACATATTTTTTAATTGGTAAATAGTAATCTTCATCTAAAAGTATTGCTCAGATTTTTATTTCTTGAACTCAAATACTAAATTTTTTAAATTGATTTATACTATTGTTTCCTGATTCTGAAAGCTTAATTTTATAAGTAGACTGCATGCAGCATATTTTTACACTTGTAATTTATGGTCTAAGCCAATATGAATAACTATCATCAGTGACAACCATATATTTTTAAATAAAATATATGTTTATAGCCCTTATAGAAGAAATCACTATGATGGGCTCTGTGCACCATCTATGTAAGATTTAAGTAGTGTAAAAACCAATTAAAATGTGCTTTCTAAAATTTATAATTACTATATTTTTCCTTATAAGTACTTTTTACATCTTGGAGGTGGGGAGACATATCTAAAAAGTCAAAGCTGTCCACCTAGATTTTATAATTATATATTAAAGCCTTTGAATGAAAAGTCTATAATTTGGGACTAAGAAAATTTTAACCACTAGATTTTTCCTTTAGGCCAGTGACAATTTTGTTGTTATTCAGTCACTCAGTCATGTACAACTCTTTGTGACCCCATGTACTGCAGCATGCCAGGCTTCCCTGTCCTTCACCATCTCCTGGGGCTTACTCAAATTCATGTCCATTGAGTCAGTGATACCATCCAATTTAAATTCTTTTTAATTAATTCTTTCATATGGTTTATTAACCAACCAACTTTGATAAATCCAGTAAACTCTATTGTTTGTTTTATTTTTCTGGTAAAAAGAATTATTCATTACATTTCAGTAACTAGCATATCATTGTTTTCTTCAAATTTAGGGAAGAAGAGAGTCGACTATGACAATCTTAACGGAGCTCCAATTGCAAAAATGTCCATTGGAAAAGTAGCAGCTTTCATATAAAATAGTCTTGGAGTTGATATTATGCACACTTATCTGAATTCTTTTTGTTCCATTTTTTCTGTCCTATAGTCCATGAAGGCTCAGGAGAAACCAGTCAAAAGGAGACATCCACCTGTGATATTTGCCAGTTTGGTGCAGAATGTGATGAAGATGCTGAGGATGTCTGGTAATGTGCTGTTTTATTCTTTTAAGCAAAATAATGATAATTTATTTTTACTGTATCAGTTATTTCCTAAAAGAAGACATTTTCAGCATTTTTTTAAATCCAGTTCTCAACTAGGAAAGATGAGGGCTACAATAACAGGAAGGAATTTCTGCAGCTGACCTAAGAGTTGGGTCAGCCAAACAGCTGTCTAGGGAATTACTTTATAAGGTACAATAAGATATCACTGAGACTCCCAAATACTGTCAATGTTAAGAGATGGAGAGAAAAAGTGTATTTACCAGAACATCTCTCAAGAAGCATGGTCAAGAAACAATGGATAGTTGCTAATCTGCTCTAAGATGGTGGATCTGGGTAACCGCAGAGATTTTATTTAAAGGTATATATATGCACACCCATAGCTGAATTAAGGAGCTATTAGGGCAAGGAATGGTTTCTGAGCCACCGTCTAGGATCAACTACTCCCTTTACCCAGGTATTACTCAGCTTCTCCTTCAAAGATACACTGAAGAGATTTTGAATATTCATTATTTTAAGTGGGTCTGCCTTCTAGGGCATCCACTCTCATACTGGAGTAGGTTGCCATTTCCTTCTCCAGGGGCCACATGTATTGGCCCTACCCAGATCTCATACCCACAGTGAACAACCCAAAGGTTTTTGTGTGGCATAATAGTAGAAAGAGGCAATCTTTCTTTCTCTCTATCTCTCTCTTAATATACAACTTTTATGCACATATCTTTCAGGAAAGCAAACAGGAGCCCTTTCATTTGTGTGTGTGTGTTTGCCTCGAGCAGTTAACAATCATTTTGATCAAAATAGGTAAGGGAGTAAATCTTAAATGTTCTCACCACATATAAAAAATAACTGGTAATTATGTAAGGTGATGGAAGTGTTAGCTAACACTATGGTGGTGATCACATTGCAATATACACATTGTATGCCTTAACATTTATAATGTTATATACCAATTACACGTCAGTAAAGTTGGGTGGGGGGGAAAGCACAATCATTTTGATCAAACATTTTGTGGGTGTAGGGAATTTAGCCAAGAAACAGGAAAAATTAAGGCAAGACAATTTTGACAAAAATGAAACAATCGGTACCTGAAACAATTTAGAGTATTGTTAATGTAGATTAAACTGAGGATTCCAACTGAGCAAACTGAGATTCTTAAGGTAAATTAACAAAATACTTACAAGTAGGCACTGCTATTACCCAGCCAGGTAAAACAGTCACACATTAATAAAAGCTGGCATCAGTAGGATTTTCATGCCTGTCAGACATTTCTAGCCAGTAGTCAGCTAGGAGCCAACTCAGGGAGTCTATGCACTAGTTTGACCATCCTGAGGTAAACAAACATATGTGTTCTTAAGAATCTCATGGACATCTTAATAACTGATGAATTTTTGGTTCCCAAACCTGGCTGATCATCAGGATTACTTAGGGAATTTTTGGAACACATCTTTAGTTCCATGTCAAAATTAATGAATCAGAATTTCATAGAAATGGGACTTAAAACTTTACTTATTAAAACTCCCCAGATGGTTGTATAAATATTGCTCTAAGATAAACGATTGACTCAGAGAATTATTCTCCTTCTAAATGCTTTGAGTCAGACAGGACTGAGTGGCTGAACTGAACTGATTGAAATACTTTAAAGCTCTGTGCAGTTTTAGTCATTATATATTAAGGCATGTTGATAGGAAATGTATCTTTAAAATATCTTGGTTTTTAATGTTTGTTGATGACTACATCTATAGTTTAACTTTATTTTTAATGCTATTAAATATCTTGCTATCAGCTATTTTACTTTTAACAAATTCACATGGATCCCTGATTTTTTCTTAAGAATTTCCCATTCCCCATTCTTATCTAATGATCACTTTTAAATGACATGTTTTCACTTTACAACTGCAAAGATCTAACAAATTATATAATAATAGCAGATTAAAATGACTCATTATTTACTATGGGCTTGACCTATATGTATGCATTCTTTTTTTTTTCTTAGTTATATAATAACCCTAGGAGTAGATTCTATTATGATCACTTTACAAAGAGGAATTGAGTTTTAAAGTGTTTAAGTGGCAGGTCAAGATAAAAATATGAGGTGAAAGTAACTTGAGGATGTTAGCATAACAATTCAAACAAAGATGCAATCAAAATATTTCTCCCTTGTCATGCCTGGAATAATGTGATGGACAGATTGCAGGCAGCTTAGATACAATGACTCAAGACCTGCACGGTTAGAGCTGGGGACAAGAGAGAAGCCTGCAGCAAGCAGTGGGAAAATGTCCAGGCAAGCAGTGTCACTCTGGTGTTCCAGCAAAAGCTCAGATCTGTGGTATGTGGGTAGACAGAACAAGGAGATTAGAGCAAGTTAAGTGGCATCAGAAAGATTCAACAGCCATGGCTACTGGAATTAGGAAAAGAAATTCAGTTACAAAGGGAACAGGAAGAAGGGCAAAGCAGAACCTCAGTCATCAAGGAATTGGAAAATGAACCAAGGACAGATACTGGATACCCACCTACTGGAACTAGTGTACAGAGCCAAGTCTTGGCTACAAAGGTCTGGGACAAGCTCTTGGATCTCAGAAATAAGTTACAGGGTCAGAATGAAGCCAGCAGCAAGGCTGCTAGTGGATGAATCAGTTAGCTTTTGGCTAGGACATCTTGTACGCCCCCAGCCTAGAGACAAGATGAGTTCCAAAATGCAGAATAAAGCTGAACCTCCAGATGGGGCTAAGTGGCCATAACTGTGAAGATTAGAGGGATGCAGGGGGCAGGGAGCCAAGAAGATCATTATACTTCGCCGGCAAGAATGAAAAGTTGTTCGCGTTTAAATAAAATGTACTAAAAATGTCCAATGTAAGCAAGAACGAACGGTGCTGAAATGAGAAGCGTATTGATTTTCATTTACATAAATACCTTTGTATGTTAACGTATTGTATTTAGTTATGGCCATGAAGGGCAGATTGGAAACAGCTGAAGGACATAAGAATAAAGCAATAAATGAAATTAAATAGGCATGGAATGCACGAGGCTATAAAGTAAGATAGAAAGCAATAGGGGAGTGATCTGAATCTAGTACTAGTCAACTGGATCAGGGGAGCTTGATGTGCTATTGATTTTGGATGAAACCATGGTCAGGTCTTCTCATAAACATAAAACACTACATATGCTATGTGGAAACAAAGACTACAAGTCAGTGTTTAGCTTTGTATTTTCCTTTGACATTAACTACAGTTTTATGCATAAAATTTCCTCAGCTCTACGTTACCAAGTAATAACAAGATGTGAATAAATACTACCAAGGAATAATATTATTGTAACCGCAATACTGAAACAAATGTGAAATATTAATTCCTGATTTTTATTTAACCCTAGATTAACAAATTAATATTTACGTTTTACTACAAGTACTAAATCTAGCTATTCAATGATGTTCAGATGTTAGAATTAAAAAACCAGTATGCAATCAACTGATCTTGTTTTCACAGTTAGATGAGGTTTTGAGTTAAGAAGCAAGTTACATTGGACATGGGGAAGAAAATTTTAAAAAATAAATGGCAGAAGGGTAAGGAGAATAGAGGAATAGGAGAAAAAATAACAAAGAATGACATTGATAAACCATGATAATAATAACATGTTAATGCCTTTATTTTGGAAAAAACAGATGATTTATAAGCTTATACAACCTCTCTCTTATGTTCTATGGTGTCTTTAAAGGTTTTCCTCTTGTTTTCTTCTTCTTATGGAAAACATCAAGGCTATAGAAAATGGTCAGATTTTCTCAACAGAAAAGAAAGAACATTGCTAAAAAAGATTCTTCAGTTATAGATATTTACCTATATGTAAGAAACAGTTACACTTTCAAAAAAGAGTTAAAAGTCCACATGGTAAGTGATCCACACCACAGATATATCTACACTCACACTGAGGCATCCCTTTACTTAGAATAGACTTCAAAAATAATGGAACACCTGTGCAAAGGGATGCACATGCCTATTTATGGGGAAAGGGTTAAGAGGCAAAGAGAAGAAGGGCTTAGAAGATTGTTTCTCTTTATATATAGGCTGAAAAAGAGTAAAAAATAATACATTTATACATCAAAGAGACTTTCAAATACATTCTGCCAAGTATAATTTATAAAAAAAAAAGAAGGGCTTCTAAGTCAGACGTAATAAAATTGACTCATTGTAAAGCAATAAAGCCCCATCTGATAGCACTGGGAATACTAACTTATGATTTCAACAAATATTTCTGATACTTGCTTGGTTTTAGAAGTAGTTTTATATTCCCTTAATTATCTTACCTGATAAATTATTTCAGTAAGTCCAAAGTAGGTCAGCAGCAACTCTTTGCACTGGAAAGTAGTCCTAAGAAGTAATTAGCCTAGAACTTTCTGTTGGTCCTGTCAGTCAGAAGTAGTTCAGAGCCCTGGGGTTGATTCCTGATTTAATATAAGAAAAAAGCAAGTTGATAGCTGGTTCTGATCATAGGAATGGCTGAGTATGAAATTGGCTGCATGCCTAACATTTCCAAGGTCTTAGACTAGATCAAGGAAGGGAGCACAGGTGTAAGAACACATGGAGCTGGATGACAAATGACATAAAGGGGCAGCCTAAATTACTATGTATATTTGCTTCATACATGTGCTTTATGGCTCCTGTGCCTGTCTTAACATTGCTCTTGTATAATTCTCAACACACAGCCCCCATTAGCAATACCATATTGGCTTAAATGCTATTAATTCCTCAGTAGTCATTCATTTTGTCTTTGAAAGCATTAATGATGTTTTTCAGTTTTTGTGCATCAAATCCTTGTGTTTAACTGTAATGGTAAGAAAGGAGAAAAGCAAAGTCATTTAGTAAAAAGAGTTCAGAAGAGAAAATGAATGAGCGTCTATTTTTTCCTTTATTTCATTGATGTCCTGTAACGGAAAACAGGGTGTGGGATTTGGCATCCCTTTTGTGAGCCTCTCTCACAAAGACAGTTTAGTTTGAAGTCTTTAACATCTTGCTCCTTTGATCTAAGAAGGCTCCTTGTCACTAGGAAGACTGTGTGTCATTGGCATCATTCCCACCTTTAATGTATTTTGGACTGTGGAGAATCATGAATATTTGAAGCAGGGCAGTGGCCGAGGATGCTCCTTGGCACTAGATTTCACCATACATATAAGTGAATTAGGCATTCAGTTCAGTTCAGTCGCTCAGTCGTGTCCGACTCTTTGCGACCCCATGAATCACAGCACGCCAGGCCTCCCTGTCCATCAGCAACTCCCGGAGTTCACTCAAACTCATGTCCATCGAGTCGGTGATGCCATCCAGCCATCTCATTCTCTGTCGTCCCCGTCTCCTCCTGACCCCAATCCCTCCCAGCATCAGAACCTATTAGATCCTGCTTATTTCAGTACATTTGGGTTATGAATTTAATCGGGAAAATTAGGACACCTCTAAGCCTTAAGTTTTGAAATAATTTCTTTTTAAAACTGCTGCTGGTCGACAATTGAAAAAAAAGATTGTGCTGCAATTGGAAAGTTTCCAAATATTTTCTACGAAGTAAAAGGATCAGTTGGAATCGTATGTGGGATATCTAAAGAAGAAGATGCTGATTAGTCACAAAATTTTAGTGAACCATGAGTTCATTCAGTCTTCCCCCCAGGGTGTTTTTTTTCTATTGATTCCCTTTGCTGTCTTGCCTTAGAACTGTAAATGTGGTTCCCATAATTCAGACTGGCTTCTAATGTGAGTTTATTCATGGAGAGAATAAAACACACACACACACACAAACAAAAATAGAAAATAATTCTAGTCCAGAAAATCCAAAGTTTTAGTTGGATCTAAGGCTTTATGAGAAAACCTCCTTAATCCTAAGTCACCTGTAATTAGTATGCTGCCTCCCTCAAATTGCCTCTTCTCTACCTGAAGACAAGGCTGTCACCTCTGAAAACTGCCTTCATATCTTCTGTTTGTATAGATGGGCAGGATCTGAAGAGGAGACATCTCTCATTCCTTTAACACTTCCTTTCGCCCAGAAATTTTTTTCAGAGAGAGGGGGAAATATATAGCTCTTGATTTAGGGAAACACACCTCTTTCCTCTTCCATAATTTCAAGAAAAATATGCTGATGTTTGCATTTTTAGCAAATCTATGTCCTGACTTAGCAGCAGTATGTCCTAATATAAAAGAATTTAATTATGTTATTTCCTTCTTTTATGTATTTATCTACCTATCTTAAATAAGAAAAAATAATTTGTACTTTTTCAAGATTTCACACAACTTAAGAAATACCATTATAAATAGTACTAGTATTTGTAACACAGTCTGTGCAATGGTCTGTGTCTACAAACACTGTGTATATGATTCATACATCCCTCAGCCAATAGAAAGAAAGAACATGAAGTTGCTCAGTTGTGTCCAGCTCTTTGCAACCCCATTGACTGTAGCCATCCATGAGATTTTCCAGGCAAGAATACTGGAGTAGGTTGCCATTTCCTTCTCCAGGGGATTTTCCCAACTCAGGGATCGAACCCAAGCCTCCCACATTGCAGGTAAACTCTTTACCATCTGAGCCACCAGGTAAATAGTCAGGTCTGCAAACTGAAACTGAACATTTTAAGTGTTACTTAGCAAGATGAATAAATAACGATGCCACTTCAAATGCACAATAGGTCATTCCAAAAAAAAGACAAACCAAAAAATATACAACTAACCTACCTCCAAATTTGAGTTGGGCTTTGCAAAAGGTGAGACTTTTAAAATCAAATTGAAATTTGAAAATAAATCGTGGTCTTTAAAATAAAGACATAGCTCAGGTCTTCCACATACTGGGTTGCTTAGAAAGGAATTGGATTTTCACATAAGTTCTAAAGAGTCTTTTGAATTTTTCTCAGTAATTATGCCTCAACTGTGCTATTTATCATGCAACAATTAGTGAAACTTAATTAGGACATGATGGGTGCAGATATAGATCTGGTGTAGAATACCAAGATATACAGGAAGAAAGTATTAGAAACTTTAATATGTTTCATGTGTTTTCATAATTTTTATTTAGTTCAGACAGTAGAAATCAGGTAACTTCCATTTTATATAAAAATAATGAAATACTACATGAAGGCAGAATAAAGAAAACAAAATTTCTAAACCTAGATTGTAATTCTACCACTAAATTAACTCTTTTCATTTCTTGTTTCCCTTTTACCTGCTTGGGCAAACTGTACTCTGTTAATCGGGCATGCCTCCCTTACCTCTAGTGCTCACTCACCAAACTCCCATACACTAATTATCCTTGAGTTTTCTCACTCAGTTTCTAGTATATTCCAACTCAGAGAGTCCTGTGCCTTAAATCAGGGAATACAAGCCCCATGTTCCAACATCACAATACAACATCCCAGTCTCAAAGATAAAAAAAAAAAAACAGAATCTCATTTCTAGTCATCAAAAGATGGAAGGATTTTCAAAAGCATGTGTTCCTTTGTGGCAAGTACCATGGTAATATTTACATTCATGGAGCCATTTAATCCTCCTGCTAAACTTATAAAGGGTTTCCTAGGTGGTGCTAAAGAATTCGCCTAGCAATGCAGGAGATGCTGAGAGAGGAGTTCAATCCCTGGGTCAGGAAGATCCTCTGGAGGAGGGCATGGCAATCCACTCCAATATTCTTGCCTGGAGAATCCCATGGACAGAGAAGTCTAGTGGGCTACATTCCATAGTGTCACAAAGTCAGACATGACTGAGCAACTTAGCACACACACACGCAACCTTATGAAGTTAGACACACTAACAATTCTCATTTTACACAAAAGGAAACTGAGGCACACGGAGGTTAAGCAAACCATCCGTGTGCCTCAGTTTCCTTTTGTGTAAAATGAGCCAAACAGTAAGTGGAAGAACTAGGAAGTGAACCCTCCTAGGATGAAATGGCGACACACTCCAGTATCCTTGCCTGGAAAATCTCATGGACAGAGGAGCCTGGTGGGCTATAGTCCATGGGGTCGCAAAGAGTCGAGCATGACTGAGCAACTAACACGCACATAACAGGCTGACTCCAGACACCATGCCCTTAATCACCACTCATTATCTTCTCATATGTTTAATGACGTGTGTGCGTGTGTGCAGTGTGTATTATGTGTATAAGGCACACATGTACATGTTGGATATACTCAGTATAGAATTTCACACTTTTTTGTTGTTTTTGAAATAGAAAATACAACCACTTTGTGATAAAGTCTAACACTACCAGGTTCACATCATCGATGATGTCCTTTGAAATATTTTCTTTCCCATTAGATATATATACCTTATTTTTGGCAGATTATATGGTTTTTATTTGTTTTTGGCAGATGTATTGAGTCATCATAGATGAAGAATATCCTTATTCTGACTATGTGTGCCCAAATAGATGAACAGGTTATTAACCATGAGGTTGCAGAGATGAGACATATCTTGACCAAAACCTGGTTCTTTGAGGTGTTTCAAGTTCAGTTTGCTGGGTTTTAGTAAGGTAATAGCAATCATGATTATGAAACAGGGTGAACATTATTTATATCTAAAACAAGTGATGTGCATGCAGGCTAAGTTGCTTTAGTCGTGTCCAGATCTCTG
Source organism: Moschus berezovskii (assembly GCF_049115385.1). Lineage (NCBI taxonomy): Eukaryota > Metazoa > Chordata > Mammalia > Artiodactyla > Moschidae > Moschus > Moschus berezovskii. The sequence goes on from NC_142461.1 coordinate 56,002,615, forward strand.
CTACTCTATGGACGGTAATCCACCAGGGTCCTCTGTGCTTTAGATTTTTATCCAGAAAAGAGGCATATGAGTTGTTGTTCAGTTGCTCAGCCATGTCCAACTCTTTAAGACCCCATGGACTGCAGCACGTCAGGCTTCCTTGTCCTTCACCATCTCCTGGGCCTTGCTCAAACTCATATCCATTGAGTCAGTGATGCCATTCAACCATCTCATCCTTTGTCATCTCCTTCTCCCCCTGCCTTCTGTCTTTCCCAGCATCAGGGTCTTTTCCAATGAGTCAGCTCTTCTCATCAGGTGGCCAAGGTATTGAACCTTCAGCTTCAGCATCAGCCCTTCCAGTGAATATTCAGGATTGATTTCCTTTAGGATTGACTGGTTTGATCTCCTTGCAGTCCAAGTGTCTCTCAAGAGTCTTCTCCAACACCACAGTTCAAAAGCTTCAGTTCTTTGGTGCTCAGCCTTCTTTATGGTCCAACTCTCACATCTAGAGTCATCCACACATGACTACTGGTAAAACCATAGCTTTGACTATATGGACCTTTGTTAGTGAAGTAATGTCTCTGCTTTTTAATACATTGTCTAGGTTTGTCATAGCTTTTCTTCTAAGGAGCAAGTGTCTTTTAATTTCATGGCTGCAATCAGCATCTGCAGTGATTTTGGAACCCCCCAAAATAAAATATGCCAGTGTTTCCACTGTTTCCCATGTGTTTACCATGAAGTGATGGGACCTGATGCCATGATCTTAGTTTTCTGAATGTTGAGTTTTAAGCCAGCTTTTTCACTCTCCTCTTTCACCTTCATCAAGAGGCTCTTTAGTTCCTCTTCACTGTCTGCCATAAGGATGGTGTCAGCTGCATATTTGAAGTTATTGATATTTCTCCTGGAAATCATAATTCCAGCTTGTGGTTCATCCAGTCTGGCATTTCATATGATATACTCTGCAAATAAGTTGAATAAGCAAAATGACGGTATACACCCTTGCTGTACTCCTTTCCCAATTTTGAAACAGCCAGTTGTTCCATGTCCATTTCTAACAGTTGCTTCTTGTCCTGCATACAGATTTCTGAGAAGGCAGGTAAGATGGTCTGGTATTCCCATCTCTTTAAGAATTTTCCACAGTTTGTTGTGATCCATACAGTCAAAAATTTTAGTGTAGTCAATAAAACAGAAGTAGATGTTTTTCTGGAACTCTCTTGCTTTTTCGATGATCCAACAGATGTTGGCAATTTGATCTCTGGTTCCTCTGCCTTTTCTAAAACCAGCTTGAATATCTGGAAGTCCACGGTTCACATACTGTTGAAGCCTAGCTTGGAAGATTTTGAGCATGACCTTTATCAAATGAAATGAGTGCAATTGTGCGGTAATTTGAACATTCTTCGGGATTGCCCTTCTTTGGGATTGGAATGAAAACAGACCTTTTCCAGTCTTGTGGCCACCAATGAGTTTTCCAAATTTGCTGGCATATTGAGTGCAGCATTTTGACAGCATCATCGTTTAGGATTTGAAATAGCTCAACTGGAACTCCATCACGTCCACTAGCTTTGTTCATAGTGATGCTTCCTAAAGCCCACTTGACCTCATACTCCAAGATGTCTGGCTCTGGTGAGTGACCACACTTTCCAGAGGTTATGGTTATAACCTTTCCATGGTTATCCAGATTACTAAGATCTTTTCTATATAGTTCTTCTGTGTATTCTTGCCACCTCTTCTAAATATCTTCTGCTTCTGTTAAGTCCATACCATTTCTGTCCTTTACTGTGCCCATCTTTTCATGAAATATTCCCTTGGTATCTCTAATTTTCTTGAAGAAATCTCTAGTCTTTCCTATTTTATTGTTTTCCTCTATTTCTTTGCATTGTTCAGTTAGGAAGGCTTTCTTATCTCTCCATGCTATTCTTTGGAACTCTGAATTCAGATGGAATATCTTTCCTTTTCTCCTTTGCCTTTCACTTCTCTTCTTTGCAGACATCCATTTTGCCTTTTTGCGTTTCTTTTTCTTGGGGATGGTTTTGCACACTTCTTCTTCCTTTTTAATTCTGGGGCCACTACTAGCAATATTTCAAAGGGCTGTACAAAAGGCAGTCCATTGAGGAACCCAAAACAGCAAGGGCACTTACTGCTCAGTAAGCCATTCATTAAGAAAGGTAGGACTTCATTCCTTAGTATTTCTAGAATAGTTGATGGGCTACATGTGCCTCCCCAAATGGAAAAGAAGGTTTATTACACATTCATATTCTCACTATAAGAACAGAAATTATGAGATATTAAAAAAGGAAGAATAACCAAATTAAATGGCAAATAAATATGGCCCATATGCCAGTGGGCCGTAATCCCTATCTAAGTGGCAATATTCTGCTATACCTTTTTAATAGCACTTATAAATATAATTCCAACCTTATTTCCCAATCTAATGTATCTTTTGATGATTACATAAAAATGGAATTTGCCATGGCTTTTTCTGATTGTAAAAGTTGTACATGTTTATCATAGAAATGTCAAAAGCCTGGAAATATTACAATGCCATTCCACTATTCCAAGATAACTACTGTAAAATTTAGAAGTATGTTTCCCCCATGTCTGTATGTGTGTGTACCTGCACACATGTGTGTATGTATTTTTGATGAGTCTAATCATTTTATAGATCAACAAAGCCTCTCTCTTAAAAATTTTACTTAACCCTGAGGCTGTGTTTGGAGATTTTTACCAATGCTAAATGAATTTATGAATAATGTATTTTAATTAGAACATAATTTCTGTGGCCCAAATTCTAATTATTCTTTCAAAAATTTTTTTCATTTCTCAAGACAAGTGGGTTTGAGGCAATGTCCTAATTTTTGTGATCTAAAAAATTTACCAAAACCGAAGTCCCCTCTGAGTCTACCTTAAACATCTTTCATGGTTTGCTCCAGAAGGCTAGATAGTATGTGTACTGAAAACATTTCCTTTGTATGTATCCAGAGCATTCATAACAAATAACTTTCTGAGGCATAAGCATTATTTACTGAGAAACTGTCTTCCCACAGGTGTTTTAAATTGGGTAGACACTCTTACTTGTCTTCAGTGTTTTACTTTCAAATAGTAATATATTGTATGTGTTGGTTCATCTAAACAACAAATCAGCAAGCAGTCCTTGGCAGCCCACATCAGTCTGCCTGAGAAACATTCCCTTACAAACATAATATGTAATATCGAATAAGTGATTGAACAAATTGTAAAATTATATGCAACATCCAATCCAAAAATCAATAATGCTGAAGAACTAAATGTTTATTATAGTATACAGAAGAAAATAAAGGAAACAAATATCTGGTTTTTCTAGCTTCCCATTCCCCACCTCTGGGCAAAGTAAAATTAATCAAGAGTGGGTCCATTCATCCCTTCACCATTAAGCTATGAATGAAGCGTAAGAAACCATGACTATTCACTTGGGATGGGTGATCGTCTACCATAGCTCTTTTGTGTTCATTGCAGTCTTTTCAAAGTTTTTAACATAATAGCTTACGCTGTTCTCTGAATCTCATCCTAAAATGAACTTTCTCTAATCAAAATTGTATTATCCAGGGTAATAAAAGTAATGCTAGGTCCCAACTAGTTATAAGTGCCTATAATCAGCAGATATTAAAAGATGTATATCAGGAAGACATGTACAACAGTTCAGGGAAAAAGCAAGAAATAAAATAAAATATTATTTTCACATTAGCAGAAATTAGTGATGTATTTCTCTTTAAACATAGATACCTACATAAACATGATACTTTAAGACATTCAAATATAACATCAAATGATCAGTTATACAAAAATAATATATTTGATTGAAGTATGCAGTTTAATTTAACTAAACATGATTTTCCGTCTCTAAAAAGATTTGTCAATTGGGGGAAAGAAAATACAACAGAGCTATTTGCACTACAGTGGACATTGGATGGTCAGACCTAGGGTTTCAGTTCAGTTCAGTCACTCAGTTGTGTCCAGCTCCTTGTGACCCCCTGGACTACAGCAAGCCAGGCTTCTCTGTCCATCACCAACTCATGGAGCTTACTCAAACTCATGTCCACTGAGTAAGTGATGCCATCCAATCATCTCAACCTCTGTCATCCCTTTCTCCTCCTGCCTTCAATCTTTCCCACCATCAGGGTCTTTTCAAATGAGTCAGTTCTTCGCATCAGGTGGCTAAAGTATTGGAGTTTCAGCTTCAGCATCAGAACTTCTAATGAATATTCAGGACTGATTTCCATTAGGATGAACTGGTTTGATCTCCTTGCAGTCCAAGGGACTCTCAAGAGTCTTTTCCAACACTGCAGTTCAAAAGCATCAATTCTTCAGCACTCAGATTTCTTTATAGTCCAACTCTCACATCCATACATGACTACTGGAAAAACCATAACTTTGACTAGATGGACTTTTGTTGGCAAAATAATATCTCTGCTTTTAATATGCTGTTTAGGTTGGTCATAGCTTTTCTTCCAAGGAGCAAGTGTCTTTTAATTTCATGGCTGCAGTCATCATCTACAGTGATTTTGGAGCCCTAAAAACTAAAGTCTCTCACTGTTTCCACTGTTTCTCCATCTATTTGACACAAAGTGATTGGACCCAATGCCATGATCTTAGTTTTCTGCATGTTGAGTTTTAAGCCAGCTTTTTCCACTCTCTTCTTTCACTTTCATCTAGAGGTTCTTTAGTTCTTCTTCATTTTCTATCATAAGAGTGGTGTCATCTGCATAGTTGAGGTTATTGATATTTCTCCCAGCAATCCTGATTCCAGCTTGTGCTTCATCCAGCCCAGCATTTTGAATGATGTAATCTGAATATAAGTTAAATAAGCAAGGTGACAATTTACAGCCTTGACATTATCCTTTTCCAATTTGGAACCAGTCTGTTGTTCTATGTCCAGTTCTAACTCTTGCTTCTTGACTTGCATACTGATTTCTCAGGAGGCAAGTAAGGTGGTCTGGTTTTCCGATCTTTTCAAGAATTTTCCACAGTTTGTTGTGATCTATACAGTCAAAGACTTTGGCATAGTCAATAAGGCAGAAGTGGATATTTTTCTGGAATTCTCTTGCTTTTTTGATGATTCAACAGGTGTTGGCAATTAGATCTCTGATTCCTCCGCCTTTTCTAAATCCAGTTTGAACATCTGGAAATTCATGGTTCACATACTGTTGAAGCCTGGCTTGGAGAATTTTGAGCATTACTTTGCTAGCATATGAGATGACTGCAATTGTGCAGTAGTTTGAACATTCTTCGGCATTGCCCTTCTTTGGGATTGGAATGAAAACAGCCCTTTTCCAGTGCTGTGACCACTGATGAGTTTTCCTAATTTGCTGACATATTGAGTACAGCACTTTCACAGCATCATCTTTCAGGATTTGAAATAGCTCAACTGGAATTCCGTCAGCTCCACTAGCTTTGTTAGTAGTGACACTTCCTAAGGCCCACTTGACTTCGCATTCCAGGATGTCTGACTCTAGGTGAGCGATCACACCATCATCGTTATCTGGGTCCCTTAGAAGAAATGGGGTAGCTCTCATACTCCACAAAAGACTTTGGGGTAAAAATAAATAAAAAGAAATCCTGTATTGATCAATATATCAGTATCTGACACTTCTGTGTATTATTATGTGCTTAGGGGAATATGTTATGGTATATTTTATACTACATTCATTAAGTCCTTTAGCAATTGTCTTTATGCACTTTTGTTGGAGAAAATATTTCCCTTTTGAGATGCACATGGGATGAAGTGATAGCCAGAGAAAAAAATAAAACCTTCTAACATATTAAAACCTAACACTTTTCAGACTACTTTCTCCTTCCTTATGACGTTCTGAACTCTCTGTGATGTAGTTACAGCTTGTACAGCTTGTAATGTTACCTTCCTTTGACAGATAAATACATGAAGCCCCTGAAAGGTTAAGGGTAACAAACATATAGTAAAGAGAAAGGTTTGAGTGATTTATACCATTATCTCATCAAAGCTACCTAACAGAGTTAAAAAGAGAGAAAAATGTTGGTGTGACACAATGGAAAGACCATTGGGTTCAGAGAAGTGAGATCCCATCTTGGATAAAATCATGTCATTTCTCTTGACCTGTTTTTTTTTTTTTTCTATAGACAGATTTTATAACATAGATAATTAGATGATAAATAGAAAGATAGTTCTATAGTCATATTGTAATACAATTCACATAAAACTCATTCAAAGTATACAATTCATTGTTTTTAGTATATTCACCAAGTTGTGCAATCATCAACACAGACAATTTTGTAATATTTTCATCACTTAAAAAAAGAAACTGTGTACAATAGCAGCCCCTCTCCATTTCCTCCGCAAGCTTCTCTCCTGCATTCTAAGGCAACAACTAATCTACTTTATGTCTATATAGATTTCCCTATTATAACATGTCATGTAAATGGACTCATACAATAGGTGGTCCTGTGTGACTGGCTTTTTTTTAACCTAAAATATTTTGAAGTTTCATCTGTATTGTATCATGTATCAATATTTGATTCTTTTGATTGATAAAAAATATTGCTTTATGTGGATATACCACATTTTGTTTCTCTGTCAGTTGATGAACATTTGGTTTGCTTCTAATTTTGGATTCTGATGAATAATGCTGTTATGAATATTTGTATACAGATTTTTGTGTTCATATGTGTATGTGAAAGTTTTAGTTTGGACATATGTTTTCATTTCTCTTGGGTATATACCTAGAAGTAAAATTGCTGGGTCAAATGGTAACCTCATGAATAATTTTTTGAGGCACTGCCAGACAGTTTTCCAAAGTGGCTGCACCAATTATATTTGGTATGTATATTTATATATTTATATGAGCAATGTATAAGAATCCATATTTATCCACATCCTTGCCAACACATATTATTACCATCTTTTAGAATAATATAAGGTATTATAAAGTATAATGTATACTTCATAAAGTAGTATCTTGTAGTGGTTTTGATTAGCATTTTCTACATTGCTAAAGATGTTGAATCACTTTTCATGTGCTTAATGATCATGTGTGCGTCTCCTTTGGATACACATCTCTTATTTTTACTCATTTTTTAATTGAAGTATTTACCATTGAGTTGTAAATTTTTTTTTTAATTGTAGGTATCAGTTCAGTTCAGTCGCTCAGTCGTGTCCGACTCTTTGCGACCCCATGAATCACAGCACGCCAGGCCTCCCTGTCCATCACCAACTCCCAGAGTTCACTCAAACTTATTTCCTTTGAGTCGGTGATGCCATCCAGCCATCTCATTCTCCATCGTCCCCTTCTCCTCCTGCCCCCAATCCCTCCCAGCATCAGAGGCTTTTCCAGTGAGTCAACTCGTCGCATGAGGTGGCCAAAGTATTGCAGTTTCAGCTTTAGCATCAGTCCTTCCAATGAACACCCAGGATTGATCTCCTTTAGGATGGACTGGTTGGATCTCCTTGCAGTCCAAGGGACTCTCAAGAGTCTTCTCCAGCACCACAGTTCAAAAGCATCAATTCTTCTGTGCTCAGCTTTCTTCACAGTCCAACTCTCACATCCATACATGGCCAGTGGAAAAACCATAGCCTTGACTAGAAGGACCTTTGTTGGCAAAGTAATGTCTCTGATTTTTAATATACTATCTAGGTTGGTCATAACTTTCCTTCCAAGGACTAAGAGTCTTTTAATTTCATGGCTGCAATCAGCATCTGCAGTGATTTTGGAGCCCAAAACAATAAAGTCTGACACTGTTTCCACTGTTTCCCCATCTATTTCCCATGAAGTGATGGGACCAGATGCCATGATCTTTGTTTTCTGAATGTTGAGCTTCAAGCCAACCTTTTCATTCTCCTCTTTCACTTTCATCAAGAGCCTTTTGAGTTCCTCTTCACTTTCTGTCATAAGGGTGGTGTCATCCGCATATCTGAGGTTATTGATATTTCTCCTGGCAATCTTGATTCCAGCTTGTGCTTCTTCCAGCCCAGCGTTCCTCATGATGTACTCTGCATATAAGTTAAATAAGCAGGGTGATAATATACAACCTTGGCGTACTTCCTTTCCTATTTGGAACCAGTCTGTTGTTCCATGTCCTGTTCTAACTGTTGCTTCCTGACCTGCATACAGGTTTCTCAAGAGGCAGGTCCGGTGGTCTGGTATTCCCATCTCTTTCAGAATTTTCCACAGTTTATTGTGATCCACACAGTCAAAGGCTTTGGCATAGTCAATGAAGCAGAAATAGATGTTTTTCTGTAACTGTTTTGCTTTCTCCATGATCCAGCAGATGTTGGCAATTTGATCTCTGATGCGACTTCCTAAATTTGCCAGATATGCAAATAGTTTCTCCATTCTGTGGAGTTGTCTTTTCACTTTTTTGTTGATATCATTCAAAATACCAGTGTTTTCATTTTTTACAAATTTCAGTTTGTCTTTTATCACTTGCTTTTGTGTCACAACTACAAAGACTTTGCTTAACCCAAGGTCACAAAGATTTACTCCTATATTTTCTCTTAAGGGATTTACAGTTTTGGCTCTTACATTTAGATCTCTGGTTCGTTTTGAGTTATTTTTTTTCTGTGGAAGGAGGAAGGGCTCAAGAATAATTTCTTACATGCAGGTTATGTTATTCCAACTCCATTTATTGAAAAGATTATCCTTTCTCTATTGACTTTTCTTGGCACCCTTGTAGAAAATCAACTGGTCCTATATGTGAGGTTGATTTTTGAGCTCTCATTTTATTCCATTGGTGTATATGTCTATCCTTATACCAGAACAAAATCCATTTTCTCATAGGTAAAATATGGGAAATGAGCATGTTGATATAGATAATGTCCTTTTGAATGTTCTTTTGAATTCCATCATCATCTAAGATAGGAACAGAATTACTATAAGCTATGTAAACCTTCTCCACAAGCATCCCCAGTGGCCCCAGTGTCATTGTTCCTCCTTACGTTTTGACTTAAAATTTTCACCATCAGTTTTAAGTTAGATAAGATGATCTACTGTGTGCAAAAGGTAGCATTTACAACTCCGTATTTTAACCCTCATGCAGAAATCAATATTTTCATATTGACTAATTATCTCTTTAGAAAGCATAGAAAATAGGAGGCTCTTCAAAGAATATGAATCAGTGACATCAAAAGGTAAAATTACAATGAAGTTATTTTAAATATGAAAAAAATCGACAAATTTAATAATAAACAGTATTGAGAAGGAAAAATGAGAAAAGTAGGATATAAAAATAATTTTAAAGACAAATCAAACTAAGAGAAGCTGTTACAATTAATCAAAAACTATATTTCTGAATATCCTTAATTCAAGGTAAGGAAGGAAAGGAATAATTCTTATGGTATAATTAGAAAAGACAGCTCATTCATCAAGAGACTTCAACAAGTTCTAAACTCCACAAAAATTTATACTGTATAACTTTAATATTTTGATTAAAATAAAATGCAACATCCTTGATAACTCCCTTATAAATAGGCAGAATTACTTATTGGATCTTAATGTAATATATTAATGATAAATTTTGAAGTTATGAGATTACATCTGTCTGAGTTATTCTCTGTAAGACCTGAATAATGATATCCAGATGTGTCATTATTAAGGTATCGATTCATTGCAGGATTAAAGCAAGATGAATAGATGGCCAACCTATTTGTTAGTCTTTTTCTCTTAGTTATTGTTATCTCAGCCAGAGACTAAGCAGATATCCCAAAATATTTCATATGAGTCTCACATACAGAAAGCAAAACTAAGCAGTTGCTGAGAGAGAAATAACTTGTTCAAGCATCTGAGTAAGGAAGAGTGCCAGGTCCTAAGTTAGTCCTAGAAAAGTGTTTCTTAAACTGTTCTCTCATTTTCTCTAAGCCATTTATGAACAGATTGGAAATTAGATGACTTTGTGATGATAAGTATCATTTTCTTATATCGTTTTTTCTACAGATATTTTATTTTACTATTAATTAAGGTTAAAAGATGTGGTTGTTATACAAGTTTGTGCAAAGTGGTAAAACATTGATCAGACTTTTATGACAGATATTCTTGCTTTGGTCATAATTAAACAATTAAAAAGTAGAAATGAGAAGCAAATATAAAATATGCAAAACAATAGCAATGTATCATAATATAGAGCCTAATAATTATGATTATGAGTTTATAATATAAAATGTGACTTAAAGATACAGTTGCTTATAATCAATTCTGTTCTTTCTATTTTTTGTCAGATAATTAATATATAACCAACAGTTTGCTAGATATATTTGACCATATACATATAGACAGGCTTCCCTGGTTGCTCAGACAGTAAAGAATCTGCCCACAGTGTGGGAGACCTGGGTTCAGTCCCTGGGTTGGGAAGATCCCCTGGAGGTGGGCATGGCAATTCACCCCGGTATTCTTGCCTGGAGAATCCCCATGGACAGAGGAGTCTGGCGGGCTACAGTCCATGGGGTCGAAGAGTCAGACACAGCTGAACGACTAAGCACAGCACATCCATACAGAGTTTTTGTGGTTTGTGGGATCTTAGTTCTCCAACCAAGGATCAAACCCAGAGTTCTAATGGCTATATATCTTTTTACATCCACAGAAGGGAATTTTTAGTCCTTTATTAGTATAACAAGCTTCTGGGAATTTTAACCCACTTATTCATAGATTTCATCTTTTTCCCCCAGTTTTTGTTTTTCTCTAACTGAAGTATAGCTTCAATTACTATCTTGTACTGGGTGTTATATTAGAGGGAGAAAAATCTTTGCAGTTAAGATGAAACAGCGCATGGTGATAAACTGCAATGCACCAGTGCAGTAAACTTGCGTTTTTTTAATGGAATTTAGTTTAATTCTATTTGTGTTGCCTAACATTGGCTGGGAGGGTTGGTTTGGAGCACTGTGAATATTAAGAAGGGCTTCCCTAGTAGCTTAGCTGGTAAAGAATTTGCCTGCCATGCAGGAGACCCCAGTTTGATTCCTGGGTCCGGAAGATCCCCTGGAGAAGGGATAGGCTACCCACTCTAGTATTTTTGGGCTTCCCTGGTAGCTCAGTTGGTAAAGAATCCTCCCTCAGTGCTGGGGACCTGGATTCGATTTCTGGGTTGGGAAAATCCCTGGAGAAGGGAAAGGCTACCCGTTCTAGTATTCTGGCTTGGAGAATTCCATGGACTGTATAGTCCATGGGGTCGCAGAGTCTGACATGACTGAGTGACTTTAACTTTCAGAGCCTGAAAAGTTGCTAATCAAGAAAACCTTCTTTTTAAGGGGAAATAATCCACTGGACACAAGTATCTTAGGTACAGAGAAAGGCCATGTCAGCATGAGCGGGATAGTTAGATTTAAAAAGTATGAGAGAATAATTATAAAATAACCACTATGCACTAGTAAGCACTTAACTCTGTGCCCTGCACTCCTCTACAGGCTCTGCTCTCTTAACACATTTAACCTTCACTGTAACACTGAAATTAGGTACTAGGACTATTCCAGCTTTAAATAGGACGTAATAAAGGTATTAATAATTTGTGTAAGTTTACTTAGCTATTAAGGGTCAAAGTCAGATCTGAACACAGAGGCCATACTCTTAATCTCTTTTGTGCTCCAGAAAACTTGGGTCACGGTCAAGAAATTGCAAGACTCATAAGAGTTTTGTAGGTATAGAGAAGAAGAAACATAAAGACGTTTAATTAGCACAGAAGTCAAGTACACCATCTCGTTTCATTCTTCACAACAGTGTAGTGAATTATATTTTATTCCATCTAAACAGAGGAATGAACTAAGTTTGGGGGAAGTAAATAACATGCTAAGTGTACATTAGTAGGTAAAGGCAATTCTTGAACTCCACCTCATGTTTTTCTAAGATATTTTCGAGTTCCATGCACTTTTCTTTGCTTACTACTAGAGAGCAGATGTTAACGTAGAATTAAGGTAGTTAATGAAAGCAATAGCTTATAACTGAGAATGTGTGTAGTAGCTAAAGAGCTAAGAAAGACCCTGATGCTGGGAAAGATCGAGGGCAGGAGGAGAAGCGGGCAACAGAATGAGATGGTTGGATGGCATCACCGACTCAATGACATGAGATTGCTCAAACTCCAGGAGATAATGAAGGACAGGAAAGCCTGGTGCTGCAGTCCATAGGGTCACAGAGAGTCAGACACAACTGAGTGGCTGAACAACTACAGTAAAATGATGGAAGTCTTAGTTGTCAAATATATTGGTTAGGATAAGTAACACTAAATGCTAAAAAACATGTAAGTGCTAAATTTTTGTAGACATGACAGACTCACACCTTTCTTTCTTGCTCTCATCACAATTCAAAGCAAGTGTTCTTAATCTTACACATGGTCCTTTAGGAACCATGTCTCTTTCCATAATGGCATTCCTTCCTTCCACGTACATCCTTCTGATCAGAGTATTTATTATACAGTAAAAGTAGCATTAAGGAGAAAGATCCTGGTAATGAAATTTGGTGGTTGTAACTAAAAGAGAGAAAGATTGGAGCCAAGGAAGCTGTACGGTAACAGTGGATGTTTATTTAGTACATATGTGTCACACTCTATCTCAGCCCTGACAATACAGTGTCTAACATAGGCCAGGTCTACACTTGTAAAGAGCTTACATCCTGGGTAAGCTGTGGTCCAAGATGGAGATATGGACATCCTAAGGGGGCTAGGGTGAAGGGAATAGGTGATATAGAAGTAAACAAGTGAGCAAGCAAGATGTTTTCAGATAGTAATTCTTTTACAAATAAATACAAGATATCTGAAAAACAGGGTCCCGGGAAAGGGGGATGCTATTTAAGTTTGAGTATTTAGGGAATGGCGGTTCTCTGAGCATTGCCATTTGAGTCAAATAGCAAGAAAGAACAAGCCATGCAAATATCTGTAGAAACAGAATTCTGAGCAAAGAGAACCTCTGGTCCAAAGACACAATAACGCAAACAAGCTTGATGCACTTACAGAAGATTACTGTGGCTAGAGCTCCCCCTTCCACCCCCCAAATAAGAAAGTCTTGCTAGGTCGCTTCAGTCGTGTCTGACTCTGTGTGACCCCATAGACGATAGCCCACCAAGCTCCCCCGTCCCCGGGATTCTCCAGGCAAGAACACTGGAGTGGGTTGCCATTTCCTTCTCCAAAGAAAGTCTGAGATGAAATTAAAAAGGGCTCTGATCATGAAGATCCTAGTAACCGCTAAAAAAGAAGCCTGTTTTTATTCTAATTATGTAGAGAAGCCTTCAGATGTTTTAATCTGCAAGTGATATGATTTAGTCACTCCCCACTCACTTCTTCCTGGAGCCCTCCCAGACCTTTCCAGAACATCATCATTGCCCCCTTCTCTATCTCCTAGAGCATTTCCACTTATTTCAATCATATTAGAACCTAGTTAACCTATAAATATGCATATGTGATTTCTCCAACCAGAGTGTTACCTCCTGGAGATTAGAGGCTTACATTTAACTTGTGGCTCCCTCAGTAACAAACGCATTTCTGAGAAGGCACTTAGGTCCAGTACAAGTGCATGCATAAATGAGTGGTGAAGAAATAAATGAAGGAAGGCACGAAAAATAGTTAAAGAGAGAGCAGTATTCTCTTATATGTAATGCCTGCAACCAGCTTCTCACTTTCACTATGTCATTTGATTCACATGAGCATACTGGGTGCATGGGGAAGAGTTTGGAAACTGCACAATTATGAGACACTAGAGATTAGCAAAAGAGTGAGCAAGAAATGAAGATTGTGAGGCTGGGTGCTGGGAAGAATAATGGAAGAACTTTGGAAATCGAGGTTGGGAGGCTGGGTCGATTTGGAGTAGGGGAGGGAAGTGGTGAGAGAAAGTTATGTTCTGACTCAGCTGACAAAAGGCAGAACCAAGTGGAAAGCCCAGTAGGCGAATAATTAAAGGTTAAGTTGTGGGGTACAGACAGAGAGAGCTGCGGGAGTTCAGAGAAATCTAATAAAGAAAATGGATCTGGGGCTTAGGAATGAGAATAGACACTGGGGCATCAAAAAGTTAGACTGCTGGGCAAAAGGACTCAAAATATTTACTGCAAATAATGTGAGACTGGAAAGAAAGGACAGACTAAGTAATGGAAAATAGAAAGATATCACAACATTTTAATTGAGGCAATAAACTTGAAATAGACCAGAGAAGAAAAAAAACTGAAGAACTGCTATCCTCTGTTGTTTAATTAAAAGATAAAATTATTGCCCTACTGCTCACCAAACGTTTTTGATTTCCCATCCCCAGAGTAGGGGAAATAGGTTTGCGTAACAGATTCCACTGTTGGCTCCCTTGAGGTTTAGGAAGCACATGTATATAGTTCAATATCCTGACCTGGGGCTGAATATCTGATTGCCAAGGCAAGACTCTGCACAGTTCTTTCTTTCCTCTTTCTGGCACAGTAACTGGCACTGTTCAAGTGGACACCTGCTTCATCATCCTAGGTCCTTCACCTGCTTCATCATCCTAGGTCCTTGGGTGACACGTAGCATGAATAAGAAATAGATCTCTGTTGTTTCAAGCCACTTTGAGATATAGAGGTTCCCGGTTGCTGCAGTGTAACATCTTATCTTATCTTGAGTGATGAATGCAACACCAGTGAGAAAATACAAATTTGGAGTGAGAAAGGCTCTTGATAAGAAACAGTGGAGAAATTTGAGTTGTTAAAGAAGGCAGAGACACAGGTTGGCAAATGATAACTGACTGCTTTGGTCTAAATGTTTGTGTCCCCCTGCAAAATTCTTATGTTCAAATGTAATCCCCAAGGTGATGATGGTGTTAGGAACTGGAGGCCTTTGGAAATGTTTCGATCATAAGGGTGGAGTTGTCAAGAATGGGATTAATATCCTCATCATAAGAGACTCCAGAGAGCTAGCATGACCCTTCTTTTGTTTGTTGTTGTGCTGTGTGCTCAGTCGTGTCTGACTCTGTGTGACCCCATGGACTGTAGCCCACCAGTCCATGGAATTTTCCAGGCAAGAATAGGGGAGTGGGTTACCATGCTCTCCTCCAGGGGATCTTCCCAACCCAGGGATCAAACCTGCGTCTCTTGTATCTCCTGCATTGGCAGGCCAATTCTTTAACACTTCGCCACCTGGGAAGTCCTCTGCTGTGTGACATTATAGCAAAAAGACAGCTGTCCATGAGAAAATGGCTCTCACCAGACACCAAATCTGCTGCTGCCCTGATGTGAGACTTTCCAGCCTCTAGAACTGTTAAAAATAAATTTCTGTTGTTGCTATGATATTTTTGTTATAGTAGCACCAACTAAACCCATGACTAAGCATTGACCAAGCTTCCAACATGCTTATCTTCAAAGGCCTTGCAGTGGGGTGGCCCTCGAGACACAACTGCAGGTGTGTTCACCTGCTCATCCATGCTCCACCCAGGTGACAATTAGAAGAGGCCATCTCCCTCAGGGAGGCTGGTCAGCTCCTCCCAGTGCTGCGTGTGTCACTCTCCCTGCCTCCTCTTCACAGCTAACGTGAGTTAGGCTGACCTATCTGAGGATCAAAAAGTTAAGAGGACAGTGAGTGGTGCCTGCAAATCTCTAGTAACCACAACAAAGGAGAGAAAAGAAGCAGAGATAGTTGGAACCAAAAGTATAAAGAAGAATGATTAATAAACAAGGAGGACGAAATGCTTGATTGGCTTCTGACAACAAGGATATATTTAGGAAGACAAAACCAAGCTTACAAGAATAAAGCAGAAATTGATTTTCCATATGAGGCCTACAAATACAGAGACCAGCAAAAGGAAATGCAGTGTACAATGTGCAGCATATTATTTTTTTTTTCCCACAGAAGAATGAGGAGGAGGGTGAAAGGGCAAGGAAATGAATATCTTTTTTAGCTCAATCTTTGACTGCTTGTGGTAACCTAATTTTAGATTTGAGAAATTATACTTAAAACTATGTTCAAGATAGGGTTTTTAATATTTTATATGGACTTCTAAGATTCATTGTGGACTTTAAATAGAAAACATTAATCAGTTTTTATTTATTTTTAAAACTCAAAATGTTTATAGGAAAGAAAAAGTTTTTTTTCTTTTCAACGAAGGAAAGCAGAACAAGCTAATAAAACCCATTCTGTTAGCAAATTCATTTCACAAGAGAATTCTCACTGCCTAACAAAAAAGCCCACCAGGAGAGATGTTCAGTTTGCTGCTGAATTGTACCTAAGTCAGATGCATGATGATCACACTATATTGAAGTCAAAAATCATTTTCACTTTATTTATAAACCATGAACCAAGAGTTCAAATCCTGTTGATCATATTTTAATAGACAAAGAAATGCTTGGATGGATGGACAGATTTATATAATGGGGCAGCTTGATCTCTTGAAAGAGCACAGATTGTGTGAAACAAACCCAAACAAGGGGCTCTTGTGCTGCTGCTGCTGCTGCTAAGTCGCTTCAGTCATGTCCAACTCTGTGCAACCCCATAGATGGCAGCCGACCAGGCTCCGCCATCCCTGAGATTCTCCAGGCAAGAACACTGGAGTGGGTTGCCATTTCCTTCTCCAAAGTGGAAAAGTGAAAAGTGAAAGTGGATTTGCTCAGTCGTGTCCGACTAGTAGCGACCCCATGGACTGCAGCCCACCAGGCTCCTCTGTCCATGTGATTTTCTAGGCAAGAGTACTGGAGTGGCTTGCCATTGCCTTCTCCGGGGTTCTTGTGCTAAAACCATCTAATTAAGAGCTCAGATGCTGAAGTCAGACTGCATGAAATTTTGGTGCTGCCATTTTCTCCTGTGCAGTCTTCAGCAAGTTCCTTAACCTTCCTGAGTCTCCATACTCTCATCCATTTAAGGAAACTTTGCATGTGTGTGTGCTCAGTCATGTTTGACTCTTTGCAATCCCATGGACTATAGCCTGCCAGTCTCCTCTGTCCATGGAATTTTCCAACCAAGAATACTGGAGTGTGTTGCTGTTCCCTACTCCAGGGCATCTTCCCAATGCAGGGATTGAACTTGGGTCTCTTGCATCCCCTACATTGGCAGGTGGAGTCTTTACCACTGGGCCACTTGGGCATCTGTTATATGAGGATGTGTGGAAGATACATAATAATAGTGTCATTAACTCCAGTTAATGAGGTGAGGGATGGTCGAGGGAGTGAAAACAATTAAGTCAATTGTTTGTGATAGTATAAATGAAATTAATGTTTGACTTTTTTATACTTTGAATAATAGTATAGGTGTTAAATAGCTTTTTAAAACAATGCAAATACGTTAAAGAGTTTAACCAAGGAAAATCATGCCATCCTGTATTCTTAGGAAAGTTTTTGTCATTATTAGAGAATAAAAAAAATTTTAATTTACAGTATAAACATCAGTTGTTCACAATACTGTTTACTGATTCCTTACTAAACCCAATGCTAAATAGTTTACAATGATGATTATGTTTAATATTCAAAGGGGCCCTGCAAAGTTTGAAGTCCTCATTTTGCCATAAAGGAGACTGAGGCTTAAGGGGTTACAGTGTGCCCATGCCAAAGCACATGATGAGTAAGGGAAGTGAGGCAGGGTCTAAACGTAGGCATTCTGGTTCCAGAGCCCAGGCTCCCTACTACTACACTAAACTGCCTCTCCCATAATCATAAATGTGTTAAATCCATCTGGACAGGACCTTGAAGATCATGTAATCCTGTCTCTTTGTATTACTGCTTGTAAATGTAAAGCAGAGAGAAGTTAAATGGTCTGCCCAAGGTTATACCCTTCTGTCTTTTCCTCAACATAATACACGCTTGCTTGAAACACATTTCTAGGATTTATGCAAACAAATGGCATACTCATGGCACTTTTTAATTGACTGCCCAATAAAAGAATCTTTCATCTTGCTTTTCCATCTTATGCCCATGAACGAAATGTAAAAAATGTATCACAAAGCCAAAAGAGCCCTTATCTTCACTAATAGCCTGCTTTTTCATTGAAAGAGGAAAACCATCCTTAGGCTGAGTCTGTTTTAAATGAAATAAGGGTGTGGTCATTTTCTTTTTTTTAATATATACAGATGAATTTTATTTTATACAGATGAATCCTACAATACAAAGCATTTACTAACCTACACAGAAAATCAGATTTCTGAGTTAAGTGATCCATTTCCTAGTCTTGTTGGTCTTTTAGATATTTGGTTTGGTGGAAGCTCATGGTAGAAGGTCACTCTCAAAAAAAGATTTATTCTACCTAAATTCAAGACATAGTATAAAATTACCACAAAACAAGTTATGTCTGTTAGAATGTTCATAAAAATATATGGATTTCCCAACAAAGATATCAAAGGAATTCAGTGTGGAAATAATAGATCTTTCAACAAATGCTGAATCAATATGATATCCACGTGGAAAAAATGAACCTCAACAATACTTCACACTATATACTAATATTAATGCAAAATAAGCCAGTGAAGTAGATGTGAAATCTAAAACCATAAAAATTCTAGAAGAAGTGTTGTTTTTTTTTTTTTTAGTGTGACTTTTTTTTTTTAATTCATTTTATTGCAGGCAAATTATCTTACATTAATATATTGGTTGGTTTTGCCATACATTGACATGAATCCGCCCCGGGTGTACATGTGTTCCCTTTCTTGAACCCCCCTCCCACCTCCCTCTTCCCCATATCCTCCTTCCAGGTCATCCCCATGCACCAGCCCCAATAATCCTGTATCATGCGTAGTACCTGGACTGGACACTTATGATAAAATACATGCTACAATGCCGTTCTCCCCAATCATCCCACCTTCACCCTCTCCCCCAGAGTCCCAAAGACTGTTCTATATGCCTATGTCTCTTTTGTAGTCTCGTATACAGGGTTCAGGTTACCATCTTTCTAAATTCCATATATATGCATTAGTATACTGTATTGATGTTTTTCTTTCTGGCTTAATTCATTCTGTATAATTGGCTCTAATTTCATCTACCTCATTAAAACTGATTCAAATGCATTCTTTTTGATGGCTGAATAATACTCCATTGTGTATATGTACCAAAGCTTTCTTATCCATTCATCTGCAGATGCACATCTAGGTTGCTTCCATGTCCTGGCTATTATAAACAGTGCTGCAATGAACATTGGAGTACATGTGTCTCTTTCAATTCTGGTTTCCTCGGTGTGTATGCCCAGGAGTGCGATTGCTGGATCATATGGCAGTTCTATTTCCAGTTTTTTGAGGAATCGCCACACTGTTCTCCATAGTGGCTGTACTAGTTTGCATTCCCACCAACAGTGTAAGAGGGTTCCTTTCTCTCCACACCCTCTCCAGCATTTATTGCATGTAGACTTTTGGATAGCAGCCATTCTGACTGGTGTGAAATGGTATCTCATTGTGGTTTTGATTTGCATTTCTCTGATTATGAGGGATGTTGAGCATTTTTTCATGTGTTTGTTAGCCATCTTTATGTCTTCTTTGGAGAAATGTCTGTTTAGTTCTTTGGCCCGGTTTTTGATTGGGTCACTTATTTTTCTGGAATTGAGCTGCAGGAGCTGCTTGTATAATTTGGAGATTAATCCTTTATCCGTTGCTTCATTTGCTATTATTTTCTCCCATTCTGAAGGCTTTTCACCTTGCTTAGAGTTTCCTTTGCTGTGCAGAAGCTTTTGATTTTAATTAGGTCCCATTTGTTTATTTTTGCTTTTATTTCCAATATTCTGGGAGGTGGGTCTTGGAGGATCCTGCTGTGATTTATGTCGGAGAGTGTTTTGCCTATGTTCTCCTCTAGGAGTTTTATAGTTTCTGGTCTTACATTTAGCTCTCTAATCCATTTTGAGTTTATTTTGGTGTATGGTGTTAGGAAGTGTTCTAGTTTCATTCTTTTACAAGTGGTTGACCAGTTTTCCCAGCACCACTTGTTAAAGAGACTGTCTTTTCTCCATTTTATAGTCTTGCCTCCTTTGTCAAAGATAAGGTGTCCATAGGTGTGTGGATTTATCTCTGGGCTTTCTATTTTGTTCCATTGATCTATATTTCTGTCTTTATGCCAGTGCCATACTGTCTTGATGACTGTGGCTTTGTAGTAGAGCCTGAAGTCTGGCAGGTTAATTCCTCCAGTTCCATTCTTCTTCTTCAAGATTTCTTTGGCTATTCGAGGTTTTTTGTATTTCCATACAAATTGTGAGATTATTTGTTCTAGTTCTGTGAAAAATATCGTTGGTAGCTTGATAGGGATTGCATTGAATGTATAAATTACTTTGGGTAGTATACTCATTTTCACAATATTTTTTCTTCCAATACACGAACACGGTATATTTCTCCATCTATTAGTGTCCTCTTTGATTACTTTCACTAGTGTTTTATAGTTCTCTATGTACAAGTCTTTTGTTTCCTTAGATAGATATATTCCTAAGTATTTAATTCTTTTCGTTGCAACAGGGAATGGAATAGTTTCCTTAATTTCTCTATTTTCTCATTATTAGTGTATAGGAATGCAAGGGATTTCTGTGTGTTGATTTTATATCCTGCAACTTTACTGTATTCATTGATTAGCTCTAGTAGTTTTCTGGTAGAGTCTTTAGGGTTTTCTGTGTAGAGGATCATGTCATCAGCGAACAGTGAAAGTTTTACTTCTTCTTTTCCAATTTGTATTCCTTTTATGTCTTTTTCTGCTCTGATTGCTGTAGCCAAAACTTCCAGCACTATGTTGAATAGTAGTGGTGAGAGTGGGCACCCTTGTCTTGTTCCTGACTTTTGGGGAAATGCTTTCAGTTTTTCACCATTGAGGATAATGTTTGCTGTGGGTTTGTCATACATAGCTTTTATTATGTTGAGATATGTCCCTTCTATTCCCACTTTCTGGAGAGTTTTTATCATAAATGGATGTTGTATTTTGTCAAAGGCTTTCTCTGCATCTATTGAGATAATCATATGATTTTTATTTTTCAGTTTGTTAATGTGGTGTATTACGTTGATTGATTTGCAGATATTGAAGAATCCTTGCATTCCTGGGATAAAGCCCACTTGGTCATGATGTATGATCTTCTTAATGTGTTGTTGGATTCTGATTGCTAGAATTTTGTTAAGGATTTTTGCATCAATGTTCATCAGTGATATTGGCCTGTAGTTTTCTTTTTTCGTGGGATCTTTACCAGGTTTTGGGATTAGGGTGATGGTGGCCTCATAGAATGAGTTTGGAAGTTTTCCCTCCTCAGCAATTTTCTGGAAGAGTTTGAGTAGAATAGGTGTTAGCTCTTCACTAAATTTTTGGTAGAATTCAGCTGTGAAGCCATCTGGACCTGGGCTTTTGTTTGCTGGAAGATTTCTGATTACTTCCTCTATTTCCTTGCTTGTGATGGGTCTGTTCAGATTTTTCTATTTCTTCCTGGTTCAGTTTTGGAAAGGTGTACTTTTCTAGGAATTTGTCCATTTCTTCCAAGTTATTCATTTTATTGCCATATAATTGCTGATAGTATTCTCTAATGATCCTTTGTATTTCTGTGTTGTCAGTTGTGATCTCTCCATTTTCATTTCTAATTTTATTGATTTGGTCCTTCTCCCTTTGTTTCTTGATGAGTCTGGCTAGTGGCTTGTCAATTTTATTTATCTTCTCAAAGAGCCAGCTTTTGGCTTTGTTGATTTTTGCTATGGGCTCTTTTATTTTGCATTTATCTCTGCCCTAATTTTTACGATTTCTTTCCTTCTACTAACCCTGGGGTTCTTCATTTCTTCCTTTTCTAGTTTCTTTAGATGTAGAGTTAGGTTATTTAGTTGACTTTTTTCTTGTTTCTTGAGGTGTGCCTGTATTGCTATGAACTTCCCCTTTAGCACTGCTTTTACAGTGTCCCAGAGGTTTTGGGTTGTTGTGTTTTCATTTTCATTCATTTCTATGCATATTTTGATTTCTCTTTTGATTTCTTCTATGATTTGTTCATTATTCAACATCGTGTTGTTCAGCCTCCATATGTTGGCATTTTTAATAGTTTTTCTCCTGCAATTGAGATCTAATCTTACTGCATTGTGGTCAGAAAAGATGCTTGGAATGATTTCAATTTTTTTGAATTTACCAAGGCTAGATTTATGGCCCAGGATGTGATCTATCCTGGAAAAGGTTCCATGTGCGCTTGAGAAAAAGGTGAAATTCATTGTTTTGGGGTGAAATGTCCTATAGAGATCTATTAGGTCTAACTGGTCTATTGTATCATTTAAAGTTTGTGTTTCCATGTTAATTTTCTGTTTAGTTGATCTATCCATAGATGTAAGTGGGATATTAAAGTCTCCCACTATTATTGTGTTATTGTTAATTTTCCCTTTCATACTTGTTAGTAATTGTCTTACATATTGCGGTGCTCCTATGTTGGGTGCATAAATATTTATAATTGTTATATCTTCTTCTTGGATTGATCCTTTGATCATTATGTAGTTTGCTTCTTTGTCTCTTTTCACAGCCTTTGTTTTAAAGTCTATTTTATCTGATATGAGTATTGCTACTCCTGCTTTCTTTTGGTCTCTTTTTGCGTGGAATATCTTTTTCCAGCCCTTCACTTTCAGTCTGTATGTGTCCCTCGATTTGAGGTCGGTCTCTTGTAGACAACATATATGGGGGTCTTGTTTTTGGATCCATTCAGCTAGCCTTTGTCTTTTGGTTGGGGCATTCAACCCATTTACGTTTAAAGTGATTATTGATAAGTATGATCCCGTTGCCATTTATTTATTGTTTTGGGTTCGAGTTTATATACCCTTTCTGTGTTTCCAGTCTAGAAAAGATCCTTTAGTATTTATTGGAGAGCTGGTTTGGTGATGCTGAATTCTCTCAGCTTTTGCTTGTCTGTAAAGCTTTTGATTTCTCCTTCATATTTGAATGAGATCCTTGCTGGGTACAGTAATCTGAGCTGTAGGTTATTTTCTTTCATCACTTTAAGTATGTCTTGCCATTCCCTCCTGGCCTGAAGAGTTTCTGTTGAAAGATCAGCTGTTATCCTTATGGGGATCCCCTTGTGTGTTATTTGTTGTTTTTCCCTTGCTGCTTTTAATATTTTTTCTTTGTGTTTGATCTTTGTTAATTTGATTAATATGTGCCTTGGGGTATTTCGCCTTGGGTTTATCCTGTTAGGGAGTCTCTGTGTTTCTTGGACTTGGGTGATTATTTCCTTCCCCATTTTAGGGAAATTTTCAACTATTATCTCCTCAAGTATTCTCTCATGGTCTTTCTTTTTGTCTTCTTCTTCTGGGACTCCTATGATTCAAATGTTGGGGCGTTTAATATTGTCCCATATGTCTCTAATATTGTCCTCATTTTTTAAAATTCTTTTTTCTTTTTCTGTCTCTGTTTCATTTATTTCTACAATTCTATCTTCTAGCTCGCTTATCCTGTCTTCTGCCTCCGTTATTCTACTGTTTGTGCCCTCGAGAGTGTTTCTGATCTCATCTATTGTATTATTCGTTATATATTGACTCTTTTTTCTTTCCTCTAATTCCTTATTGAACATTTCTTCCATCTTCTCAATCCTTTTCTCCAGTTTATTTATCTGTAACTCCATTTTGCTTTCTAGATTTTGTATCATTTTCACAATTAAAATTCGAAATTCTTTATCGGGTAGGTTCCCTATATCTTCCTCTTTTGTTTGTGTTGGTGGGCATTTATCCTGTTCCTTTACTTGTGGGGTATTTCTCTGCCTCTTCATCTTGCTTATATTGCTGTGTTCAGGGTGGCCTTTCCGTCTTCTGGCAGTTTGTGGAGTTCTCTTTATTATGTAGTTACCTCGTTGTGTGTGGGGTTGGATGGGTGACTTGCCAAGGTTCCCTGGTTAGGGAGGCTTGTGTCGATGTTCTGGTGGGTGGAGCTGGATTTCTTCTCTCTGGAGTGCAGTGAAGTGTCCAGTAATGAGTTTGAGATGTCAGTGGGTTTGGGGTGGCTTTGGGCAGTCTGTGTATTGAAGCTCAGTGCTATTCTCCTGTGTTGCTGGATAGTTTGCGTAGTATGTCTTTCACTGAAACTTGTTGACCCTTGGGTGGTGCCTGGTTTCAGTGTATGTATGGAGGCATTTGATGAGTACCTATCAATTAATGTTCTCTGGAACAGGAGATCTCTGGTGTTCTCAGGATTTGGCCTTAAGCCTCTGTCTCTGGTTTTCAGTCTTATTCTTGCAGTAGGCTCAAGGCTTCTCCCTCTGTTACTTCCAAGGCAGTTCCTTCTGTTGAAAAAGCTCTTCTGTTTTCTGGTCTCCTCCGTGTCTAATTCCCGTCCTGACACCAGGATGCAGTGGTGGACACTTTTTTTTTTTTCCCCAGCTCACCTATTCCGTCCTGCTATGGGGAGGGAGGAACAGCTAACAAATATCCCTGGCGTCTGTGGGGAGTGCTCGCAGTGTCTTGGTTACACTGGGAATGCTCCCGCTTGAGGCGTGTGTGCTTTCCCTGTTTATGCTGCTTAGGCCCTAGTTTGCTCTGCTGTGAGCTGTTCGCGGCTGGCGCTGGGTTGCATGCACTTCCCAGGTCTGAGCGGCTGAGGTTCAGATCCTCTGGTACTCGACAAAGGCTCAGACTTGGCTGGGCCTGCGTTTTGTGCCTTCCCCGGTCCTAGCAGCTCAGGTGACCAGGCGTTTGGCGAACGCGGTCGCTGCAACTTATCATCTTCCCGGTCCCTGCCACTAGGTTTTCTGGTAGTACAACCGGCGCACTTTCTCAGGCGGATATCGACTGCCTAAACCCAAGAAGTCCTGGCCAGCAAGGAAGCCTCCCTGCAGTTTGGCACGGGAAGCCTTTCTGGGGCCGCAGCAGCCCCTGCCCCGGCGCTAGCCACCCTCCCTGCTCGCGTGGGCAGGGGCTGGGGGATGGGCCGCCCGCTGCCAGCTCGCTCTGCTCAGCGCCCGGTTCTGTGGGCGGGGCTGGCAGAGTCCTGGCTTGGGGCTTTTCCTAGCCTTTTCACCTTTTGGTATCTTAAGTTCGAGCCCTCAGTTTGCCCTGGGGCGTTCAAGCCCGGTTCTCCCTCTAAGCGCCGCAGCCAGTTCTCCCTCTAAGCGCTGCCATTGCCTCCCTGCCCAGCCCCCGCCTGCTAGTGAGGGGCACGGGCGTCTGCGCCGCTTCTCTGCTGAGAGTTTCCTCTGGGCACTTAGTCTGTGAGTTTTAATTATTTATGTCTTTTGTCTCCCAGTTATGCGGCCCTCTGAGATTCCACTCGCCAGTGTTTCCAGGTGTTTGGAAACTTCTCTTTTTTTTTTTTTTTTAAAGCCTCCCTTCGCAGGAGGGAGCTCCGTCCCTCTTTTGACTCTCTTTTTATCTATTTCCTACCTACTTTCGTCGACTATGGGCTGCTTTTCTGAGTGCCTGATGTCCTCTGCCGGTATTCAGAAGTTTTTTTGTGGGATTTACTCAGCGTTGAAATGTTCTTTTGTTGATTTTGTGGGGGAGAAAGTGGCCGCCCCATCCTATTCCTCCGCCATCTTCCCGTGCTCCGGTCATTTTCTTGTGAAAGCCATTAAGGGAAAAGATGTCTTGACTGGCCTTTGAAGTCATGTAACTTTAACTTACAGCCAACACACTGAGTTTAAGAAAATCCTAGCATTCTCTTCCCTGCTAGTGTTATATTACTTTATAAGGCCCCTCATGTCACTTCACTATGGTTCCAACTAGAAAACCAATGGGGTCAAAAGTGCCTTAACTGTTAATTTTGCTTGTTTGTTTGATCATTTTTTACTCCTTCTTTATTCAGACACTAGAAGAGATGTTTACATGGGTGATAGTTATCTGAATGATATTCTGACTTTAAAATCAGGGATTATTTTTTCTTGAAATTATAAGAAGGGGATGACATCTACTTTTTAAAAAGCCAGAAAGCAAGAACAACTCTGGATCATTTTCCTTGAAAATTATATACCATGACTGAACATAATTTAAAATTCCATCCGTTAGATAAAATTTCTGTTGAAAGTTCTATACAACACCTTATTCTGGTCTTTGACCTAAAGGACGAGCCCCTTCACTAATTTGTAACCTGAGTTGAGTTACCTGACTTCTCTGAGTCTTGGCTTGTCTACCTGTAAAGTGGGAGAGAGAACTGTCTACCCACAAAATTTTTATGTGCTCAATGCTCAGATGTAAATAACATGTTCAAGATGACCCCTGTTAATAAGTATCTGGTGTTATCTTTGTGAGTTCAAAATTCAATTACAATACATTCATCTCATTCTGAGGCTTCGATCGCTACCTTTAGGCATATGATGGACAAATATGTTTGCGGCCCTGAGCCTCATGCTATGAGTATTTATTCATTCCTTTAATACATATTTTTCTGAGTATCCACTAGCTATAAGATATTGATCTGGGTTCTGGAGTTACAGAAGTGAACAAAACAGATAAAAAGTTCCATTATTGAGCTTACTTTCTATTAGGAAAACATAACTGGTAAACATGTATATAGTTTATTAAAGAAGTGCTCAGCTTTATAAAAGAGCATTGAAGTGACATAGGACTTATCAACACATTGTGGACAAGTGTTAAGAAGTGGAGCATGAATATTAGTTTTAGATAGAGTAATCAAAAAAGACTTTCCTAAGAAAGCAACATTATAGTGAAAGTGTGAAGGATATGAGGAAGCAAACCCTATGGATATCAGATCAATTCTGTTCTATACCACAATAAACATTTATTGAATACCAACCATGTACCATGTATTTTAGGTATCTCCTTCACTCTATATATCCAAATTTAATCCATTATAGTCCCTCCCAAACCCATTACATCTGCAGTGTTTCTGGCACCACTGTCTTTCTAATTAGCCAAGCAGGCAATTAACTGCATCATAACTATCACTTGAACATCTGGGAGTTCACAGTTCACATATTGCTGAAGCCTGGCTTGGAGGATTTTGAGCATGGCTTTACTAGCATGTGAGATGAGTGCAATTGTGCGGTAGTTTGAGCATTCTTTGGCATTGCCTTTCTTTGGGATTGGAATGAAGACTGACCTTGTCCAGTCCTGTGGCCTCTGCTGAGTTTTCCAAATTTGCTGGCATATTGAGTGCAGCACTTTCACAGCATCATCTTTCAAGATTTGAAATAGCTCAACTGGAATTCCATCACCTCCACTGGCTTTGTTCGTAGTGATGCTTTCTAAGGCCCACTTGACTTCACATTCCAAGATGTCTGGATCTAGGTCAGTGATCACGTTATCGTGACTATCTTGGTCGTGAAGATCTTTTTTGTACAGTTCTTCTGTGTATTCTTGCCACCTCTTCTTAATATCTTCTGCTTCTGTTAGGTCCATACATTTTCTGTCCTTTATCGAGCCCATCTTTGCATGAAATTCAGATTCCCTTGGAATCTCTAATTTTCTTGAAGGGATCTCTTGTTTTTCCTATTCTGTTGTTTTCCTCTATTTCTTTGCATTGATCACTGAGGAAGGCTTTCTTATCTCTCCTTGCTATTCTTTGGAACTCTGCATTCAGATGCTTATATCTTTCCTTTTCTCCTTTGCTTTTTGCTTCTCTTCTTTTCACAGCTATTTGTAAGGCCTCCTCAGACAGCCATTTTGCTTTTTTGCATTTCTTTTCCATGGGGATGATCTTGGTCCCTGTCTCCTTTACAATATCACGAACCTCCATCCAGAGTTCATCAGGCACTCTATCTATCAGATCTAGACCCTTAAATCTATTCCTCACTTCCACTGTATAATCATAAGGGATTTGATTTAGGCCATATCTGAATGGTCTAGTGGTTTTCCCTACTTTCTTCATATTAAGTCTGAATTTGGCAATAAGGAGTTCATGATCTGAGCCACAGTCAGCTCCTGGTCTTGTTTTTGCTAACTGTATAGAGCTTCTCCATCTTTGGCTGCAAAGAATATAATCAATCTGATTTCGGTGTTGACCATCTGGTGATGTCCATGTGTAGAGTCTTCTCTTGTGTTGTTGGAAGAGGGTGTTTGCTATGATCAGTGCGTTCTCTTGACAAAATTCTATTAGCCTTTGCCCTGCTTCATTCCGTGCTCCAAGGCCAAATTTGCCTGTACTCCAGGTGTTTCTTGACTTCCTACTTTTGCATTCCAGTCCCCTATAATGAAAAGGACATCTTTTTTGGGTGTTAGTTCTAAAAGGTCTTGTAGGTCTTCCTAGAACCATTCAACTTTGGCTTCTTCAGGGTTACTGGTTGGGGCATAGGCCTGGATTACTGTAATATTGAATGGTTTGCCTTGGAAATGAACAGAAATCATTCTGTCATTTTTAAGATTGCATCCAAGTACTGCATTTCGGACTCTTTTGTTGACCATGATGGTTACTCCATTTCTTCTAAGGGATTCCTGCCCACAGTAGTAGATATAATGGTCATCTGAGTTAAATTCACCCATTCCAGTCCATTTTAATTCACTGATTCCTAGAATGTCTATGTTCACTCTTGCCATCTCCTGTTTGACCACTTCCAATTTGCCTTGATTCATGGACCTAACATTCCATGATCCTATGCAATATTGCTCTTTACAGCACCGGACCTTGCTTCTATCACTGGTCACATCCACAACTGGGTATTGGTTTTGCTTTTGCTCCATCCCTTCATTCCTTCTAGAGTTATTTCTCCACTGATCTCCAGTAGCATACTGGAGACCGACCTGGGGAATTCCTCATTCAGTATCCTATCATTTTGCCCTTTGATACTTTTCATGATACTCCCAGATGTTCAAGCAGGTTTTAGAAAAGGCAGAGGCACCAGAGGTCAAATTGCTAACATCCGCTGGATCATGGAGAAAGCAAGAGAGTTCCAGAAAAACATCTATTTCTGCTTCATTGACTATGCCAAAGCCTTTGACTGTGTGGATCACAATAAACTGTGGAAAATTCTGAAAGAGATGGGAATACCAGACCACCTGACCTGTCTCTTGAGAAACCTGTATGCAGGTCAGGAAGCAACAGTCAGAACTGGACATGGAACAACAGACTGGTTCCAAATAGGAAAAGGAGTACGTCAAGGCTGTATATTGTCACCTTGCTTATTTAACTTATATGCAGAGTACATCATGAGGAACGCTGGGCTGGAAGAAGCACAGGCTGGAATCAAGATTGCTGGGAGAAATATCAATAACCTCAGATATGCAGATGACACTACCCTTTTGGCAGAAAGTGAAGAGGAACTCAAAAGCCTCTTGATGAAAGTGAAAGAGGAGAGTGAAAAGGTTGGCTTGAAGCTCAACATTCAGAAAACAACGATCATGGCATCTGGTCCCATCACTTCATGGGAAATAGATGGAAAAACAGTGGAAACAGTGTCAGACTTTATCTTTTTGGGCTCCAAAATCACTGCAGATGCTGATTGCAGCCATGAAATTAAAAGACGCTTACTCCTTGGAAGGAAAGTTATGACCAACCTTGATAGTATATTAAAAAGCAGAGACATTTCTTTGCCAACAAAGGTCCGTCTAGTCAAGGCTATGGTTTTTCCCGTGGTCATGTATGGATGTGAGAGTTGGACTGTGAAGAAAGCTGATTGCCGAAGAATCGATGCTTTTGAACTGTTGTGTTGGAGAAGACTCTTGAGAGTCCCTTGTACCGCAAGGAGATCCAACCAGTCCATTCTAAAGGAAATCAGTCCTGGGTGTTCATTGGAAGGACTGATGCTAAAGCTGAAACTGCAATACTTTGGCCACCTCATGTGACGAGTTGACTCACTGGAAAAGACTCTGATGCTGGGAAAGGTTGGGGGCGGGAGGAGAAGGGGACGACCGAGAATGAGATGGCTGGATGGCATCACCAACTCTGTGGACATGAGTTTGAGTGAACTCCGGGAGTTGGTGATGGACAGGGAGGCCTGGCGTGCTGTGTTTCATGGGGTCGCGGAGAGTCGGACATGACTGAGCGACTGAACTGAACTGAACTGAGCTATCACTTCCTTTCCATCCTGCAATCACATGCATTAATATCCATATACACAACAAAGTTTATCTCCAAAATTTACCTGCAAAATTTACCTCCACAATTCTATTCTTTTCTGTTTCTGTTGATACCAATGTATCTCAGACCCACATTAGCTTTACCTGACTATTTTAATAACCACTTAGCTGGTGCCTCAAAGTCCAATTGATGGCAGTCAACTCAGTCTCCATAGATGTCAATGGGCTTATCAGCTCGCAGTTCCAAAATCTTCCACAACTTAGTGATTCAACAGTATCCAGGCTCTGGGTCAGCTCCCTCAGATTCCCTTGGCTGGATCATGGAAACAGTGATTACAGCATCATATTCTTTCAGTACAGCCTCTAGGGTCAGAAAGGAGCAAGTCTCTGTCTCAATGAAAACTTACACATTGCCATGACCACCTGCAACAGCAGATTTGTTTTTATTGCCATGGCTGTGTTACATGTTTGCCCTTGTAACAATCAATGGAAAAAGGAAAGCTAATCATGATGTACCTGCTGAATACACACACTGCCAACATCTGAATAGGATCAAGGATTCTTTAGCAAGGAAGAAGAGCAGCAATGGCTTATTGGATTGACAACTAATTTCTGCCAAACCCTCTATTGAATAAGCTACTGAGTATGATATTCAAGCCTTGTGAGATTTCCCTTCCTGAGATTTTCCTTGTTCAGCATGCTGTAGCCAATATGTGCTCTGAACTCTTCCATCTCCATACCGCAGTTGTTCTCCATGTGTGGTCCAGGGATTAAGATATTGTCTGTTTTTATTCTCATTCTCATACAAATACACAGTGAAATTTTCCAGAGGCTACTTGATACATTTATCCAACAGTTTCAATGCAGAAACACATTGGAATCTAACATTTTTCTATTAAGTCAAACATTGAAGGCATTTTCAAAAATGTGCACATTGCCATTCCTATCACTAAATTTATTTTTAGAAAATATACTTATTTTTATAAAAATGTGTTAACAATATGCAGTGCATGTATGAAATGAATTTAATACAAATGTTAAATACCTCAGTTTTAGTTTCTACTATGACAGATATAATTTGCATAAATAAAATCTCTTTGAGGTCCTCAATATTTTTAAGATTATAAAGGGTTCTTGAGATCAAAAAGCTTGAGAAGTATTGTTCTAGCCTAGATTGCACACTCTTCTCTGCAGTGCTGTGTCCTCCACCACTAAATGCTTATCCCAAAAGACATGTCAAATGATCTTTCTCAGTCCTTAGAAGTAAACTTTTATTCTACTGAATCCTAATACATTAGTTTTCTATTACTGCAAAACAAACTACTCTAAAATCTACCAGGTAACATGCATGTGTGCTCAGTTGTATCTGACTCTTTGCAACCCCAGGGATTGTAGCCTGCCAGGCTTCTCTGTCCATGGAATTTTCCAGGCAAGAATACTAGAATGAGTTACCGTTTCCTACTCCAGGGGATCTTCCCGACCCAGAGATCAAACCTGTGTTTTCTGCCTTGGCAGGTAGATTCTTTACCAGTGAGCGTATGAGGTAATAAATACTGTTGCTTTACGCTGGTTAGGAAGATCCCCTGGAGTAGGAAATGGCAACCCACTCTAGTATTCTTGCCTGGAAAATTCCAAGAACCTGGTGGGCTGCAATCCATGGGGTTGCAAAGAGTCAGACATAGCCGAGCACACACATATGTGTGTAGCTTGTGTTGGTTGGGAATCTGAGTGTGGCTTAGCAATGTGCTTCTGACTTAGGGGCCCTCCCAGGCCTACAGTCAGGATGTCAGTTGAGGCTGAAGTCATCTCCAGGCTCAACTAGGGAAAGGCAACGTTCACCCTCACTCCTGTGGCTGCTGACAAGACACAGGTCCTTGTGGCTCTTAGCTAAAGTCACCTCACAAAATGCTAGTTTGCTTTCTATGTAAACCCTCAGAGAAAGATTTCACACAGAAGGCAAAAATGAGAGACAGAGAGATTGCAATCAAAATATTTTTATCGATACAACCTAATCTTGGCTTCTTTTGTGGCTAAGACAGTAAAGAATCTGCCTACAGATACTGAGTTCGATCCCTGGTTCAGGAAGATCCCCTGGAGAAGGGAATGGCAACCCACTCCAGTATTCTTGCCTGGAGAATTCCATGAACAGAGCAGACTGGCAGGCTACAGTCCATGGGATCACAAAGTATCAGACATAATTGAGTGACTAACGGTTTACAACCTAATCTTGGGAGTGACAGCCCATCAGTGTGGCCTGCTATTTGTGGGACCCAAGACAAAAGTAAAGACTCTAGTTCAAAAAGCAGGAAAAGTTCTGTCAAAGGTTTTTTTTTTTTTTCCTTTTTTCTGTTAGTCCCCTTCTTTAGTTGTCATGGTGATTTTTTTATTTGCTCTGTCATTCTGAATAGAGAAAGATCAACTTTTAAAATTATTAGCATGAAATTTATTGCTAATTTTATATTGTATAAAGCCAGGTTTAAATGCAAATGTAAGAACATTAAATTTTATACAGATTTGTATACGATCATTACATGATCATACTTTGTAGTTCATACAGGCACATCCATGTTGTTCTTTCCAGAACAGTAGAAACTATTGCATAAAATAACTCAACTCTTTTTAATTCATTTCTTAATGGTCACACATTATACCAACCCTCTCTACCTTCAGGGTACTAACGAGTAAGCCAGGACTGAAACAAAAAGGAACTATGGATTGTCTCTTCTCTTTCCTATTAAGTCGTAATTTTTAGCACAAGAGACTGGCTAATCCAGAAGAGTAACATGAAGATATGTATGTATATGATAGAGTTCCTGGTTCATTTTTGTTTCTTAGGATACCATTGGTTTCTTCCTGTCTCCTAAGCAAGTCCTGGTTTGAAAGGAAAGACCATCTCGTCAGGCTCTTAGGGCCTCCCCTTAATTGAGCAAGTAGCCCACCTTCTTCGCCTTGCTTTGAGACTCATGAACTCCTATGAATCACAGGCCTGCCAGAATCCTGTGTTGTTGAGAACACCTGTGTAGGAATGGGGTAGCCAAGAAACAAGGCAGATACACATGTTCAGTCTACCTCTGCTGCTTATGTGTACATTCCATTGTATCACTAGACTCCACTTATGGAATTCAAAGATAAAATTTTGAGTTGATGACAGCAGAACATTAAACCAAATGCAGGCGCCTATGTGGCCATGTCACATGCCCATGAAACCAACCCTGCCCTTCACTTTGGCTGTATTAGAAGAGAGTTGCTGGGTCCAGCCCATACTCAAGAGCATGAATATCAGGAGGCAGGAGTCATTAAGGGTCATGTTCGATGCTTCCTACCTCATCCAGGATCATTATTTTTCTCTTGATTTCTCCCTTTACTCTATAGTTGGAAATGAAAGTGTTAGTTGCTCAGTCATGTCTGACTCTTTGTGACCTCATGGTCTGTAGCCGCCACGTTCCTCTCTCCATGGAATTTTCCAGTCAAGAATACCGTAGTGGGTTGCCATTTCCTTCTCCAGGGGATCTTCCTGACCCGGGGATCAAGCCTGCATCTCCTGCATTGCAGGCAGATTCTCTACCATTTGAGTCACCAAGGAAGCCACCCTATAGTTACTTATGTGCATATTATCTTAGGTACCATTGTACCTGACTGTAACTTCCTTAAGGACAAGGTTTCTCTCTGACATATATTCTGGCACTCTTTTGTCTCACGTAATATGCAACATTAGCAAGCACTGAAAATATGCTTATGGAATGAGTGAGTGGATGAATGAATAAATGAAGCAATAGAAGTTGATTTCTGTTCTGGAGAGTGGTCTTTGTGAGAAACAATCATTATAAGAAATTGAGCTTCATTTTTTCCTCAAGTGTTGCCAGGTCTTATGACTGACTGCCCTTATGATTTCAGATTTTTATCTTTCCACAAACCACATACTCTGATTTCTCTTTTTACCCGCTTTGTCATTAAGTGTCCACTTTTAGAGGTTCTTTCTGACTGCTAAAAAAATATTATTTAGGTTATTGTCTTGAATTATTGTACTTGAGAAGAGAATTAATGATACAAAAGACAGCTGGAATGTATCTGGAGAAACTGTTCCATTCGCATTTACATTTTTTATTTTGGACCGCATCAAAATGGCAGGGGAGCTACGCCCTTTTAATGGTTCACACATGTGGTCAGGCATTGTGTGAGCAAATAAAGCTTCCCAGAGCTTGTATTCAATTTTCAGAAAAAGAAAATAAAAATGAGCAGAAGCCTTTGTAGATCTAAGCATTTTCTTCAGTTTTCTTCATTGGTCTCTCCCCACAATGCATAAGCTTTTACTTCCAGATCTGTTTCAAGGGTCTTTTATAATGACAGAAGCTAAGTCTTTGTTTCCAAGAAGCAGAATACAAAATGCATCAGTGTACCATTTAAGAAGAACTATTTTGTTAGTCTTTGTTTATGCACTCAAGATAATACCATGTTTTAAAAGAAGGCTGGACCCAGCCCCTGCCTGTTTATTCAACATAAACAGAAGCATCCCTTTTGACGTTGGAAGGACAGGATGTGTGCTAATTTCGCCAAGTAAAAGCCACTGCACTTAGCCATAGAAATCCTTGTCTAAAGCAGCCTTGCTGCTTCACAATATTGTGAAAGTGCACATAAAGGATAATATGATGATGCACATCAAATATTAATGTGCATTGACACATAATCATCTATTACAGAAGCAAAGTTGCCTGTACTGAGCCGCTTAGGGTAATGCCTTCCTTCACCTTTGTCTTCACACTTCAGCTTTTGCTCCTCCTCCTCTGTCCAAACAGAACAAAGCACTCTGTACCCTCACCAGCAATTCTGAAAAAGTGCTGGCAGCAAAGTAACTAGTGTCTCCATGGTGGCCTATTTACATACAATAGAACATCCATCAGCTAATGTGTGATCAAAGAAAGGATGGTATTTATTGTTTCGGATTTATGATACTGTGAACTGAGCAGAGGAGAGAGCCACTGTAAGGGATTGGAAGAGGGGGCAGAAGTTCACAAGCAATGTGTCTTTATTCTTTAGCAATTGCTCACTAGCATTTTAGCGATAAATACATTGTGTTTTTATCATGTTTCATGTAAGAATGCATGAATAAAACAAGCAACAGTTCAACTCTGCAGTGTAGAAATAAGTGTTGGTTAAATAGTTCAATCGAGTATATATTTTTCTCTTTGTACAAAGCTACAAAAGCAGTTATGCTGCAGCCGTGCTTTGCATTCCTACGTTCCTCCTCCTTACTGCGTATCCCAGCCCCTTGAGCCGGCACCCATCCAATATCCTGCTTCATTTTAGACTGGTACTACCCCTATGTAGGAAAGAAACACTAGGAATCTGTTTATGCATTTCCAAATCTCCCAATTTAAAAAGATACATGCCAAAAATCAATGTATTGCTTCCAGACAGATTTTTCAATTACTGTGGTACAACTTCAGATCTTTTCCTAGAGAAAACGCAATACTGAATTTTATACCCCCTGATAATATGCTGAAGTAGAAATTTTGCTTTTCATTACACAGAGAAACATTTCTACCCTTTATAACGGTGCCTGAGTAAGTTTCACCAGCTTCTTGGATTTGAAATGTGCTGTTTTCCATGTCTTCCTCATCTAGCAGTTTTGTTTTTTCTGACAAAAGTCCTGTATCATAATGAAGGACCTTCCTGTGTGTTGAATTCCCTGGTCAAATAAGACCTTACCCAGCACTAACTTAACTAATAACCTCACACTTGATCATAGGCTCATCCCTCATCATTCCTGCTCAATAATCCAAAAGCTCAATAGAAACGCTTTAGATTGAAATTGAACCACCATTAACAGTCCTAGAAAAGTAATCCTCATTCAAGCAAAACAACAGTCAGCATCCTCTTGTCACCAGCTCAAAGTCCGACAAAGCTTAAAGTCTGGATTTCTTACTGACTGTCAATGCATTTTCTCCAGATCAGTTATTTAGTCCTGACTGAGTAAACTTCTGATCACTTCTCTTCATCTGGACATCAGTGTATTTCCTTTACATTAGGCAAGAGTTTACATCACTTTCCCTCTTTTTTCAGGCTTCTCTGCTCATTAATTTTCTCACAGTCAACCAGCCAGCTCTGCCCCCTGTGGTTATAGGAAATTATCCATGCAATGAACTTAATTTAGAAAACTCAGCTGCATAAAGAAGTGGCAACATTATTCTTCTCAGAGCCTCATCTATGTTTACTTTTACACTAAAGCCTCTCAATGGTCAATGACAAAGATTTAGACCCTGAATTTAAAATCTTTTTGCAGAAGCTATTGGACAACCAATAAATAAATCTGAGGTTAGATTCTAAATTAAGTGCTTAGAAAGGGAAAACTGTGGCATCCATCTTCCTTATTCTGAATGTGTGCTCATACAAAATATTGACTGTATACTCTGAGAGTATATATTTTAAAACTTGTGTCTTTAATATTAGGAAATATTAAACAAGATTTATAATAGGTGAATTCTAAATCAAATATTGAAGCGTAACTGTAGGATGACTGTTTTAAAGTTCTGTTCAAGAACAGTGTACTACACATGCCTGACACAGCACTGTGGAGTATGACACTAATATAAGAAAGCAATCCACTTGATACATTTCTCAGCTTCTCTTTGGTTTTACTCTTGAAAAGTCAAGGACCTACCATATAAATAAATAAATATATAAAAAACACTGAAGGGCACTCATGTTTTTTTTAGCAGACTGCAACCTACTGCTATATTTAAATTGAAACGTGTTGGCTTATTATGTCTTGTGTTGACTTAACTCAAATTGTAGCAAAACGAAGAGCAGAAGTATCTGTAAAATAGAATTCCATTTTAGTATTTATGATAAATCAACCATGGAAAACTTTCATGTATATGAGATATATCCAGAAATATCCCATGAATAAAGAAATATGGGAATATTGTGCTTCAGCAATAAATAAATGTATAAGAGATTTTGATTGTCACAAAGTTTATCTGTGAGCTGATCATGCTTTGGTTCCAGATTCCTCCTCTCTGCAGTGTTCCTTTACAGAATTTGAGGAAAGACTCTATTTAGTGTTAATCTTTCCTTAGCATTCTTCTTAATTACTCTGAAATGTGTGATCATCTTTAATCAATGAGAGTTGCTAGGCCTTCCTCCAACAAGTACAGTCTGCCCCAAATTCCTGTAACCTAAGGATAATAGAAACATCACTAAAAAGGAGATTATAGATGTAGTGAGGGGAAAGATCTCCCAGTTTAATACTGTGTACAGCTAGCAAAACTAATTAAAGTTTTCCCCATGAATGAAATGAAAGAGATGGATAATAGACTGATAGATAGATAGATAGATGCTGGATAGTTAGATGTTTTTTAAACTATCAAAACCTGCAGATTTTTACTAGCTAAAAGGCCAATACAATGGAATTTTAAGGTGCAATCAACAGCTACCAATTCTTTGCCTGCAGAAACAAAGACTACCCACCCATACATTCAGCCCATTTTGAAAAACATAAGGACAAACCAGCCAGAAAACTAGCAACCTTCTCTCTAGAGATGAATGATGCTTTTGTAGAAAACCAAAATGTTGCTGTCCCCTTCTTTCTCATGGTCACGTCTCTCTCAATGTGCAGGCAGAAATTGCCATGCCTAGAATATAGTTAGGCAAGAAGTGGGGTATACCTGGTGCTGATATAGTCCCCACAAGAAAAAAATGCCACAGGCAGA
Organism: Moschus berezovskii; assembly: GCF_049115385.1. NCBI lineage: Eukaryota > Metazoa > Chordata > Mammalia > Artiodactyla > Moschidae > Moschus > Moschus berezovskii. The sequence continues at coordinate 56,040,079 of NC_142461.1, forward strand.
GGGGATGGGCATATATAGAGAGTTGCAAACACTGGACATATCCATTAGTATCTATTTTTATGTCTGAATCTATTCCAGGTGTCTTAGAAGAAAGGTGGGAAGGCTGGCTCTTTTAGATAAAAGCCTAGGCACTGAACATTGGACTAGGAAATGTGGCCATCAACCCAGCCCTCAGATGTAGACATAAGAAAGGAGTACATAGGTGTGAAAAAGGGCAGGGAATAGGATACACCACAATCCACACACTTGCGTATTGGCAAACTAGTTTTAGGTAAATCAGAACTTGTTCTAAAGATTAGTAAGCAAGTCAACAAACCAACCAAAAAATTGCCAACATCTTCTCTATTTTTCAAACTATAACATAGGGAAATCCAACATAATATTTAATATGCTCATTGGGAGATATCTATTTAATGTCTCACAAAGTTATTGAAGGGAGAACAAGAATACAATGCTTCTAAAGGGTTTAACTCCCAGTAGGTAGTAAATTCAATAGAGTGAATATTATTATTGATATTAATAATAAAAGAGATAATCAAAAACTACTTTCTTGAGTGTGAATGAACATTCCTCAAAAAAAATGAGTGCGGACTAAAAGAAAAAATTCTGAGGCAGAATCAATGAATTAGCAAACACATACACGCCTACTCCAAGTCGTATGCTTGAAAATGTTTTTAATCATAAAAATAAAAAAATAAAAACCTGACAAACATCCAGCTAGAAAGAAACAAGTTACTTACTCCCTCAAAAGGGTTCAATTGAAAAAAATAGCACTATGAATGTTACTGAATTAGGGAATTTTGTATAGGATTAAGACGTTAGGCACATGTGGAGTTGCTGAAGAAGTAAGAAGACTGCTGTTTCTGAATTTAGTGTTGGCCCTGGTGGTGCTATGGGTCAGCAGGGGCATTGGTCAGGAACATAAGCTGGGTATGAGATAAGGGAGGCAGCAAGGACCAACTGGAATGCACATCTGCCTCTCACAACCTCCAACCTCAACAATGTGGGTGACTTGCAAAAGAAGTTGATGTCTTATTATGGAGCTACATACCCACTGGCTTAGGGCTCAGAGAAACTGATGGAGGAAATCTAGTGGGAACTTGAGATGCCACAGCCTTCATTGTTGCCCTGCAATAATGAAGTGAGGTAGCAACCGTCAGTGTGACTGGCAGTCGCTCGTGGTGCCTTCCATGAACCTTCACAGGAGAATGGCTGCTGCTTTACTTCCAGTTATTCTCTTGTGGCACAGAACCAGTGCAGGAGAGCAGTTTCTGGGAATTGTAATTCCATTTTTATTCCAATAAATTCCATATAATTCCAGTTTATGTACCTTCAAAAGAACATGAAAATGACCTCAGACTTCTCCTCTGCAAAATTAAATTCCAGAAGACAATGGAACAGTAACAACTGAATTAGGAGAGAAATAAGCTATGAGCTAAAATTTAGTTCCTGTATTAGTTATTTTGTTCATGTTTGAAGACACCTGTCATCTTCAGTTCACTCAGATTTTCAAAATGCTCTTAGGCTTCCCACTTCTTCACCTGCCATTGTTCTTCCTCTGTTTCCAGTCCTTTTCTGATAGCTCAGTGTTGCTATACATGATGATGCTCCTGGGGCAGTTCTCCAAATCTCACACTTCTGCTTGTGTCTTGTCACTTGTTAGTTGTCGTACATGAAGTCATTAATCATAGAATAAGAGACTGAGAGCATCTTTCTATGTTTTCTCTCCATGTCATATTCAGCCACAGTCTGAAACCACTTTTCTGATATCTTATGATACATTCAATCCGAGACAAGGTTTACCACAAAATCGGTAGCTAAAAAGACTATCTTCAGGTCATCCATGCTTGGTTCATTAATAAAATCTCAGGCCCTCTTGATTCATTTTTTTTTTTTTGATCCCAGTTCCTGCCCTGCTTTTCTCCATATGATTCTTAAACTTTGTTTCCCAGTTTGTCACCATATTTACCACATAAATTATAGATATATATATATGTTTGTTTTGTTTTTACCCTCCTTAAATCAATTAATGTATAAGTTAAACACTATATTTTAGGAGGAAAAGAACTAGTGGTTTCATTCCCTTCTAATTAAAATTAATGGGATGTATCAGCAAGATACCATTAATTAAATCTACCATTTTAAAAACATCAACAAAAAGAAAATGGAATATAAATAAATTTTGTATGATCTTTGTAAAATGAACTTTGATTCATGTAATACTAGGATTTAGCTCTTTCTCTGACCTCATTTGGAAGCTGCATGTGGATTTCCCTGGTGGCTCAGTGGTAATGCAGCAATGCAGCAGCCGCAGATGTAGGTCCGATCTCTTGGTCGGGAGGATCCCTGGATAAGGAATTGGCAACACACTCCAGTATTCTTGCCTGAAATTCCATGGACAGAGATGCCTGCTGGGCTACAGTCGATGGAGTCTCAAAGAGTCAGACATGACTGAAGTGACTTTGCACAGGAACTACATGGAAGCTGTTCTAAGATTCAAATAGTTCTGACTGCATGCTGGTAATAAACAAATGACTTCAGTTTCATTTTCCACTTAGTAAGTTAAATTAATGAAAATATCTGTAAAATAATTATATCCTCCAAGCAAACTATCCTTAGTAATCAGCCTTGAGTTCCCATACTTTATCTGTTGCTCCCCTGCAGGACTAACCCTGCCACATGGAAAGGACCCACCCTTCACGACCCTGCCATTGGAGTAGATTTCCAGGAGGCCTTCATTGAATCATTTTTTCAGACCAGACTTTGAGAAACACTGTTGCAAAAGAGGGTTTAATGGTATATTGTTGGCTCATCAGCCGAGGATAAGAACTGCTGAGTCTGCTTTGAAAAATGATAATTCTCTGGGCACCCAAAATGTTTCACCTGTTTTATCCTTCAGCTTTTATCATATATCTCATTTTTCTTTCCTTTTAATTTTTTTTTCTTAATGTCTACATTTCTTTAAAGGAGTGGAGAATTCTGGAAACTTCAATAATCAAAATTCCTTTTTCTTCTGACACCCTACCATATTTAGAAGATATAGCCTCTCTTTAAGATACAAATGAAGATATGCATTCTTGAACTTTTTAAAGTGCTTTTTCAACAACTCTAAATGATCAAAAATAAGGATATAAATGCTTAAAAGTATAATTTAATAGATAACGAATAGTTGAGTATTACACATTTGCGAGGTCACTTTAGAATGGAGCAAAAGTAAAAAAATAGAAGATACTTATTCTGCCCTTTAAGTATTAGCATACAACTCAATATGTTGTTGAGAGCACAGGGATGGTTGCAAGTCAAATGAAGGTTATGTTATAATTGGTACTCTGAATTGTTAAAGAGAAGCAAAGTTGAAGCTGAATGCTTTTTATTATTATTTTCATTGAAATCTTATTAAAAACTTTTAATGGAATGCAAACTAGATACCATCTTCAAGGTCACAAGTTAAATCAGGTGTGTAGTCATTAATAATATCACTTTTAACATACAGCTTTATGAAAATAACTTTCCTAACATAGACATGGGCTAACATGTTTTCAATCTTCTTTGTATTTTCTTTGCTATTACAGAGAAAGTTTTGAGCCCAAACAAAATAGAGTATGACCATCATAATCAGTCCACTGAAATACAGCTGCAAATCTCTGCATTATAAGTTAGACTCAAAAAATAAAAACTGGTAAATAAATTTAGCATTTTAATTCAGTGATTCTCAGTCATACTTAAATGTTTAAGCACCTGAAAATTATGACATTCATTGCAGATTTCCATGAAATAATGATATTTTAATTGAGTTGAAATAATTAGAAGGAAATTCACCTGCAGAAATATGACAGTTTATGTATGTACGCAAGTCTCTACACATAAAAAGTAATGATCCATAACATATATTTGAGAACTAACACATACAAGTTTTGTCTCATTTCTTATGTGCTCTTGGCTCACTCATTTTGTCAACTTATAGCAGCCCATGCCACTAGACAAATTGATAAAGCAATGAAACTTAAAAGAGGGGAGGGGAGTGTGGGGAGAGAAATTTACAAATTAGAAAAAAGTTTTCTCTGCTTTTCTTAAGGAATTGGGTAAAAGCTGTTATTATTTTATTTCAGTGGCAGAACATCTTGGTTGAGCGCCCAACAGAAGTATTTCCTAGAAGCATAATATGAAACCTACTATTTTAGTGTGTGTGTGTTCAGACACATTTCCAAAAGAGAATATTTTATATGAAGCAAACAAAAATATCATAATTACCCAAGTTTCTTCACATTATGAAAAATGAAGGCCTTTAAAATAATTCTCATCATGTAAAACCAATTCCCCATGTTATATTCTGATCACTTTTTTAACTTACTTATTCTAATTATTTGACTAATCTCATCTGTCCTATTGAATCATCATCTAACAACTTCTCTATGCGTTTTATTCTTAGTAAAGAAAAATGTGCAAACTTTAATATAGTATGCTATCATGAAAAGCCAATGCAAAATACAAGGACCCTGAAAAGAAAAAAACAAAGACAATATTTATAAATGCATTATCTTGTGCATGTTATAATCATCATTTCAGAGGAAGGAAGCAATTCTAAAAACAAATTTTAAAAGCTATTTTTACACTAACATTATGTTTTTCTGAATGCACACCCATTATGGTCGAGTTATCTTTTCCTTCCTTAAGTTCAGAATTGTCAAAGTTAATTTCCTGGTATGCAGAGTGCCTTTATTTTTTTATTTAAATTGTTTAGTTAATGTTAGATTAGAGTGCCCATTTATATATACATGTGAAGGCACTATGAGCTGAAAAGGCAAATTCTGTACAACATATCCATGTGATGATCTTCCCAGTACTTCCAACAATGATTCTGATGAAGTATGTTCAGTAATTTATTAACACCTTTTATGCTTTAAGAGTTCTAATAATAAAAGTTTTTTAAAAAGTAACATCCATTTTGGCTGACCCTTTTACTGAAATCAAAAAGTTGGCAGGTAATCATTAATATAGAACAGAATTCATTAAACATAATACTTTGAGATCGTAATATTATCATCTCTATAGTTATAAGTAGTGACTATCAATCTTCCAGATATTCACGTTTTCTTTATTTATAAGTTACTGTTATAAATAAAACAAAGTAAATAGCTATTATCATAACAATTTTACCTCTTTTACATCCAGAAGAATTATTTCCAAAAATATTTAGCCTTTAATACCAAGCATTACAGTGATGTTGTGTGAATGGGTGTAGAATAAGTAACAATATTATGTAATAATATTACTATTATTGTGCTTAAAAGGAATTATTTTGATCACATAGATACAGTGAATTAAGAAGATCTTAGCATATTCTGACTAGTTCAGCAATGTAGTTAATTTTTTTAAAGTAGTTAATTTTGCTACCTTAAAAAAAAAAAACTGTAAATAAACCAAAACCATAATTTGTCTAAAATCACAGAAAAACTGTAATTTTGCCAGTTATGAGTTTTTCAAATTTATGACTTTGAAATGTTTAAATACTTAATTATACTTTTGCTGCATAAAAATATATTGGATCAAAGTTGCACACAGAAATCATCAGAGGACTTGAATGGGGAAGGGCAAAAGGGGAGAAAGAAAGAGAAAATGTAGCACTGTTCCCAGCCTGCACCCACCCGGCACTACCAAGCTGCAGGATGGCAATGCTATAGGACAGTCAATCAAATCCCCTTTTAAACAGTGACTGAAGAAAATAAAATGAGAGGAAGACAAGCACACTAGATTGAATGCTCAATGATAAGTGGGAATAAATGAAAAATGTGTGCAAAACTAAGAAGGAAGGAGAACCAGAAAGTGGATATTTATGGTATCTTTATGTGTAAGGGTAAAAAGAAACTAAGTGTACTAAGGATAAGCTAAAAGCAAAGGGAAAATGTTGAACCTCTTTAACTTTTTGCTGAGTAAAAAGTCCAACACAGTTATACAGAATTTTCTTCCTGGCTATCTCAAATGATTTTACCAGTTAGAAAGAACATCTGTTTATTAACAAAGAATAGAAATTTAAGGCTCAGAGAAACTAAAACTGCTTCTAACAGAGCTTGCATTTTTACAGGCTCCAATAGAACTTTACCATCCTCATCAAATCAAACAGTATAATTCCCTCCACCCCTCATCCTGCCAGTCCCTTGCTGCCATCTGTCAACAAGCCAGAGGCTTATCTCAAACAAGTTTGTCATCTTACATAGCAGTGAGGAAAATGAGGAGCAGGTTTGGTGAAAGATTGGAGTGAGAGGTAAGACAGAGTAAATATTACTATCAATCCTGACTCCTAGCCTTCTGGCTTTCCCACTTGGGAAGTGTAGGTGCCAATTACTGAGGTGGGAAAAATGAAATAGGTGTAAATTTCTGGGAAAAGAATAAGAGTTTAATGTTTAATGTTAGTTTATGGTGCCTATGAGGCACCCAAGCGGGTGGGTCAGGTAGGTAGCTGGATTCTAGACTGGAAGAAAAAAAAATATTTGAATGTGTCAGACTAAATAGAAGAGATTGCCTAGAGAAAGACTATAAAGAGAGAAGAAAGGGGGAAATAAGAACGGAACTTTCAAGAGCACCAACTTGTAAAGCGTTGAGAAAGAGAAAGACATTCAATAGGCTGAAAAGGGGAAGCCAGAGGAGTACAAGAAAAACCCAGAAAGGGTGCTAACACAAAACGAGAAAAGAAGCAAAGACTGGTCATCAGAGTGAGTGCTCTAAACAGGTGTGATCATGTCACTCCGGTCTCGTCATTTCTCACCTGTGTTGATACATGACCTTTGCACTGCCCTCTCTGCTTCTGGCCCCAGTCTCATCAGCCTGTTACTATCACTCTTGTTACTCTTCTGCTCCCATTCCTCAAAGCTCTCTGATTCTTTGCAGTCAAGTTCAACGTCGTTTTCAGGTCACAGATCTGCCTCCGGATCTGGCCTCACTCAACTCCTTTCCTGGCACCTGGGGACCTCCAGGTCTACTAAGCCACCTGCAGCTCCTTGACCAAAGTTTCATGCCTCTGCCCTTGGGCACAAGCTCTTCCCTCTTGCATGAAGATGTGTCTCCCACACCTGTTCCCAACCGTGTCCTCCTCAACCTCCATTCCTCCTCTAGGAAGCCTGAACATTCCACCACGCCCAAGCTCAGTTAATCGCTCAGTTTTGCCTCTGCCTCTAAATCAGTCCTTTTTGATTAATTTCTGTTCCTTGCTCTTCACTCTAGGTAGCGCTTTGCTCACCTTTATGTCCCTGAACCAGTGCTTCCACACATTAGATGTTCAGCACAGAGTTACTGAATGAATGACTGGATGAATGATTGCACCAAAATTCTGCCTTATCTCAATTTTCAGGGCTTTAGCCATGCTGCCTTATTAGTACTTAGTTGGAAGAGATAATATTTAGGAATGTCTAAGAAAATGTAACTTAGTTTCTTTTTATTCCTTCCACTTGAGGAAAGCACCTTTTGGACTCTGAATCTCACTCTGGCTGAAACAGGTGATGTCCAACTTCACTGAGCAGCAGCAGCTTGTAAAAGAACAGGAGGGAAAGTGCGAAAAGCCCTGAGATGGGCTCACAGGGTCCTGGGTATATTTCACTGACTGAGGGAAGAGTCTCAGGCTAGGAGTAAGTATTAGGGGTTCACAGTTCATATCTCAGTTGATGAGGCATGGGATTAAAATGCTGTTAGTTATTTGACTGAGTGCCATACACAGATAGTTACTGAAGAGTATTGGGTTACCATGGTCAAACTGTAGTGTTCAAAGTGATTCCAAGAGCAAATGACCCTTAACCAACATAATCTAATTATGAATTGTTAATAAACAAAAGTAGATATGTATTCACTAGGTAATTAGACTATGTTGGATGGAAATGAGAGTCATCCCATTCAGTTTCCTGTAGCCTGATACCTCTGTATATTTCTAATAATGTTTTTTCCATTTTTTGGTTGCGTCTCCTGGCATATGGTAACCTAATTCCCTGACCATGGATCAAACTTGTGCCCCCTGCAGTAGAAGCACAATGTCTTAATCACTGGACCACTGGGGAAATCTCATATTTTTTTTTCTAAAAGAGTTAATTTGATTTAATATATCAACCCATGGAATTCTATCCTCTTTGGTCCATGTACAAATTCTTTCTCATGATACAGCCACCACTCCAAAAACTGGTAGCATCATCATTCTCCATTTAAAGTAATCTTTAGAATTTATGGGTTAAAAGTGAGTATTTTCCTGTGTGACTCAAGGTCTGTGTGATACATTGGCTCATCTCTGTACAGTCCTTATATTTAGCCAACATTCATTTTCAGTGTCTTGTCCTGTGAAACTTTTCATTATCTCTAACTGCAAGCACACACTGCAGTTAGGTTGGGCTGACGTGGTGATTGCTTGAACTGTGCTCCTGTGTTATGATACAGTGAGACAACACCAGCATTTTGTGACACTGGCATTATGCTTCAAGGAAAAGAGGATGGACCCGAGTCTCTCAAGCTAACTGACAGCTCCATTTCTACCTTCCTGAATATGATACCAAGTAAAATGGTGTGTACCTTCTCATCGAGAGAAGCTGCCTTCTAAATGTCACATTTATTGTTCAAATTGTTTGAGCTGCTTATTTAGAGAATGCCATTGTTTTCTGCATTTACATTATTCTTTTAAAAACACAGTAGTCCTTTTATTTAGTGTAGATCATTTGAATAATATTCCTTCAGAGTGTATTATATTTAACATGTTTGTTTTCTGCTATTTAAAAATATTACCAAAGGATGATCAGTCTTTCGCCTTTAAAAAATAGACTAACATTGTACAATTCAGCCACAGTTTTGGTCTTTAATCATAGAATCTTTCAAAGGGACACACATATTGCAGAATATGTAGCCAAATGGAACAAGTTCAGAATTAGCATCTAAAACCCTGTTTTAGTTCTTACCAACCTGGCAAAGAAAGCATCTGTGACTGCCTCTAGAATGCCATGCAGCCATTTCAATGTCCTTCTGTCAACAAAAAACTTTCCAATGACATGTCACAGATATAAATTTTTTATTTAACTTTTATAAATCATTTCTGTACATAAAACTTTATATAGCAACATATAGCCCAATCCCTAATATTAACTAACCACCACCCTAACAGCATGCTGTCTGCCTGGGCACAGCATACATGTTATGAAAGCAGAATAGCACTGCTGCCTAAGAAATCTTGCTAAGCAAAGGGAGGTGTTGTCTGCTTACCATTTGTTTTCCTTCTTACACACACATAATGCAGAACATACCCTCTGACTAATAGTCTCCAGGAGCCATAGTAAAAATAAAGACAATGCCTGGGAAAAGGTAACACGTTTTACTCCAAAATATTTATGCAGTATTTAACATGTCTTCTGATTCCAATTCATGATTTAGTAATAGCTTCATATAAGCCATAAATTGATATACACTTTTCTCCTTGTTCTATCTAAATATTTGAATCTACAGAAAGTACTTTGAACCAGTACAGATCCATTTATTCAGTTTTCAGTAGCTGATGCTGCATCTTTGAAGTGAAATAGATCTGTTGATACAAGTATAATTGGAAGTTAGATCAGAATCATCAAATGATCAAATTACTTAAATTAGACACATACTGAATTGCCTAAAGATGAAGAAACTGCTTGATTGGCTAAGGCTTACAGCAGACAGTAACCTTCAATCATTTTCTACCTTTGCAGTAAACACTGACATATTTTGAAGGATAGATGATATAAAGGATAGCAATAGCAACAGTTGGTACAAATTAAATAATCATTAAAAGAAACAAGGCTGATTGAGTTTTAGTTCAGAATAAGAAGATTCTGACAGAGAGGAAATCTAAACCATTTTGAGCACCTCGATGGGAGAAAAAAAGATTGAAATGATATTGTATGAATTTCAATGCCCAGAAGGTACAGAGATAATGAAAATGTGAATTGCATGTAGCCAGGGACTGTCAAACTATGGGGACTTTTACCATTCATACTAATTATTGAACATTGATCCTTGGGATACAAAATTCATCATTATGTTTAAAATAACCCAGTCCATAACAAGGAGGTGTGGGTCCATTTTCTTTTAGGCAATTAAATACCAAAATGTCTAATATCTTGTATGTGGTAAGTACTCTATTTATTCAGCAAGTATTTATTGCACATCCACTACAAGCTAAGCATTTAACAAAAATTAACAGATATTTATTGTACATAAAAATGAAGAAATGCTTTTCTTGATAATTGAAGCAAAAATATGATTTCATCAATTAACTACATAATTCAAATAAAAACTTTGTCTAAACCACTAAAATAGTACATATCTGCATATATAAGCATATTTGAAATCAGATAGAGTTGGATTGTGAAGAAAGCTGAGCACCGAAGAATTGATGCTTTTGAACTGTGGTGTTGGAGAAGACTCTTGAGAGACCCTTGAACTGCAAGGAGATCCAACCAGTTCATTCTAAAGGAGATCAGTCCTGGGTGTTCACTGGAAGGACTGATGCTAACGCTGAAACTCCAATACTTTGGCCACCTCATGCGACGAGTTGACTCATTGGAAAAGACCCTGATGCTGGGAGGGATTGGGAGCAGGAGGAAAAGGGGACGACAGAGGATGATATGTCTGGATGGCATCACCGACTTAATGGACATGAGTTTGAGTGTACTCCGGGAGTTGGTGATGGACAGGGAGGCCTGGTGTGCTGTGATTCATGGGGTCTCAAAGAGTCGGACGTGACTGAGCGACTGAACTGAACTGAACTGAACTGGTGTATTCATTTATTTGCTCACTTATTCAACAATATTTATTGGGTGCTTATTATGTGTCAGATATTGTTCTAGACCTGAATAATATAACAATGAACAGAACAGACTAAGTCTCTTTCTACATGTAGCGTATATTGAGGTGGAGAAAACAGACAATTTTTAAAAATCAAGTATGTGATATAATGTTAGGATTCAGAAATGGAAATGCTGATATTGATACCATGGTCAATGAAAGCATTTCTGAAAAGGTCATATTTGAGTCATGCAAATAACTGAGTTAAGAGCACTCTAGACAGAGGGAACAGTAAGTGAACAATTCTGATGGCACAATCTTATTTGGTATGTCCTCAGAACAGTAAACAGTCCAATGTGGTTGGAGTATGGAGAGAAGACTGATAAGAAATAAAATTGAATAGGTAGCCAAGGGCCAGATCATGTAGAGCTTCATAAACCATGGTACAAACCATCGAATTTATCCTAAGCTCCATGGAGAGACTTTGCTGGGTTTTGAGCAAGGAAATGATTTAATCTTATTTACATGTTTAAAGCATCACTCTGGCTCTTCTGTGAACTGACTCTAGGGAGGCAGAGTAGAAACAGAGAGAGTAATTCAGTCTCATTCATTTCCCTGGTGATTTAGAATGTATGTACACTCATCTTTAGCTGTCTTTTAATTCCTAGCATTTTAGTGTCCTAATTCTGGATTAGCCTCTCATTTTTCCATATCAGAGAAGAAAACTTTTAATGTGTATGTAGTTTTACTCATTTCTCTATACTTTTTCATTCCAATTCATAGTGTGCCACATAAATGTACTTATTTTGAAAAAAAATAAAAGATACGTGATAAGAGATATCATTTTGAATTCAAAGAAATTGTAATTTAGGTTGCCTAAGATAGATAGGCAACCTTTATAGCTTATAAAATGGATGGGTAAAATGGGTAAGGATAAATTAAATCCCTATTATGGGCTTAGTCACTCAGTCATGTCCGACTCTTTGAAACCCCATAGACTGTAGCTCTCCAGGCTTCTCTGTCCATGGGGATTCTCCAGGCAAGAACACTGGAGTGGGTTGCCATGCTCTAAATCCCCAACATAGACTGTATGAAATATATAGTCACAATAAAGTTAAAATAATAAAAATATTGCCAAGTTTCAGATAACTTATGATAGCCCCAGTATTTGTTATAGTCAATACCTTGTTGGTTTCATTAAAATGATGTTTCTCCTTAGTGAAAATGAAAGTCACTAGTCATGTCCAACTCTTTGCGACCCCATGGACTCTACAGTCCATGGAATTCTCCAGGCCAAAATACTGGAGTGGGTAGCCTATCCCTTCTCCAGAGAATCTTCCCAACCCAGAGATCGAACTCAGGTCTCCCATGTTGCAGGTTCTTTACCACCTGAACCACAAGGGAAGCCCAAGAATACTGGAGTGGGTAGCCTATCCCTAGAAAATCCCATGGATGGAGGAGCCTGGTAGGCTGCAGTCCGTGGGGTCACTAAGGGTCAGACACGACTGAGCGACTTCACTTTCACTTTTCACTTTCCACTTTCACACATTGGAGAAGGAAATGGCAACCCACTCCAGTGTTCTTGCCTGGAGAATCCCAGGGACGGGGGAGCCTGGTGGGCTTCCATCTATGGGGGTCACACAGAGTCGGACACGACTGAAGTGACTTAGCAGCAGCAGCAGCAGCCTATCCCTTCTCCACAGGATCTTTCCAACCCAGAAATCGAACCAGGGTCTCCTGCATTGCAGGCAGATTCTTTGCCAACTTAGTTGAGCTCTCAGGGAAGCCCTTAGAAGAGTTCAAAATATTGTTTTTACAAAACATAATGTATTCCTATAGTAACCATTTACTGAAAGAAAAGTCCACTTTTGATTATGCAGTTTAAAAAGCCTTCTGAGATAAAGCCAAGAGCAGGACCATTTTGCACAGCCATGCTTAAGAATAGAAATGCAGACATTTTAATTAGAATAAAAAGAATAGCACCGTTAGCAAGTAACTCTAGCATGAAAAAATAAATGAGAGCAAAAGAATTCAATGTGACTTTATGCATGTTGTGACGTGTACATTAATCTTAAATCTATAAATTGAGTTTGTTTCTACTGTGAGTAGAAGTAGGTTCACCTGTCATTTCATTTATATTGTCTCCACATATATACATTTACATCATCTTATAGGTGGTCCCATCACTCTGTGGCAAATAGATGGGGAAACAGTGGAAACTGTGAGAGACTTTATTTTCTTGGGCTCCAAAATCACTGCAGATGGTGACTACAGCCATGAAATTAAAAGATGCTTGCTCCCTGGAAGAAAAGCTATGACCAACCTAGTCAGCATATTAAGAAGCAGAGACATTACTTTGCCAACAAAGGTCCATCTCGTCAAAGCTATGGTTTTTCCAGTAGTCGTGTATGGATGTGAGAGTTGGACTATAAAGAAAGCTGAGCACTGAAGAATTGATGCTTCTGAACTGTGGTGTTGAAGAAGACTCTTGAGAGTCCCTTGGACTGCAAGGGGATCCAACCAGTCCATCCTAAGGGAAATCAGTCCTGAATGTTCATTGGGAGTTCTGATGTTGAAGCTGAAACTCCAATACTTTGGCTACCTGATGCAAAGAACTGACTCATTGGAAAAGACACTAATCCTGGGAAAGATTGAAGTCAGGAAGAGAAGGGAACGACAGAGGATGAGAGGGTTGGATGGCATCACCAACTCATTGGACATGAGTTTGAGTAAGCTCTGGGAGCTGGTGATGGATAGGGAAGCCTGGTGTGCTACAGTCCATAAGGTTACAAAGAGTCAGACATAACTGAGTGACTGAAACAAACTGATATTTTAAAAACATGTTTTCTACATTTCTGTCTTGAATCTCCATGTTCTAAAAGCAAGTTTCTCTGCTAGATGGTAAGCTCTGTGAATGGCAGGGATTTTTTTTTTCCTTAAGTACTATTAACTGAAAAAAATAAAATGCTGAAAGTTAAAAATTACATTTTATTAGATAGACTTACTGTGGACTATAGCCCAGAATAAGCCTCTCTGATAACTCTAAGGAACTGTTCCAAAGAGTTCAGGGAAAAGCCAGGAAATACAGGAACTTTTGCTGAAGAAAAACCCAAACATGTTGAACCTCAAAAGACTACTGCTAATTAAAACAAAAAAAAAGAAAACCTACTTATCCCAAGTTAATGACTTTAGTGCCTTTTTATGTATGGGAAAAATGAAAGAATTTGATCTCATAGAAATTATTCTTTTGATATGTATCTTAACTACCTAGGGCCAGTATCTTTTTTTTCTCCACCCTGAATTCCACTCAGGGCACACCAGTGGCTAGGGCTGGGGGAGGATGCTGCAGTGGCTGATGGCTTAATGGCTTGATGGTGGGCAACAGGAGTAGCTGATCAGAATGTCAAGCAGCATTCTTTGTTTACTAAAATGGCAATAATAATTTTTGTCCACAGGACTTAGATTGTATGCACAACATTAGTCACTCAGTCGTGTCCAACTCTTCGCAACCCCGTAGACTGTAGCTGACCAGGCTCCTCTGTCTGTGGGATTTCCCAGGCAAGAATACTGAACTGGGTTGCCATTGCCTTCTCCAGAGGATCTTCCTGACCCAGAGATCGAACCTGGGTCTCCCACATTGCAGGCAGATTCTTTACTGCCTGAGCCACCAGGGAAGCCCTACTTATTGCTTTCTCTCTCTTGTTGGCTTAAATATTTGAAGAGAGAGAAAGCAATAAAGAAAGAGAGAAAGGTAAGGAAGAAGGAAGGACAGAAATAACCAGGACTACAAAAATTAGGAATAGGAGTGACAAACTTGTTTTTAGCATTACTCAGTACAATGGTATTAGAATTTCCAAGATGTGTGATATTTCTGGAAAATCAGATAAATAAGCTAATGGCTTCCGTATTTTAAGAATTCATAAAAGTTTAAATTATTAAAATCTATAAGACAGTGCCAAGTAACTCATCTTTAAAATAGAATGTACTAGATATGTTATCTATTGAGTTTCTTCTTTAAGCAAAAAACAAAAGAGACATTAGTCTTGTACTCCAAACATGGCAGAAAAAATTCAATTTATAGATTTTAGATAAATATACATGGCAAATAGTTCTTTTATCCAATTGATCAAAGTTTATTTGCCAATGATTAGTTAGGTGTAAGTAGAAAGATAATGTAGTGATGGCCAGACTGGAATGAACTAAACCAATTTAATACAAGATGAATTAATTCCTCATGAGCAAGTGAGGCAACAGAACCTGCCATGCAACAAATATCATATGAAGTTATTTTCATTTGTTTTCCACTCATACCTTCAGGCAACCTTTGGAGATAGGTATTATTATGAGCCAGGAGTTATCTTCCACATTTTACGAATGAGTCAAGTCAATTACAAAATTAAGATTTTTTAACTCAATGGCATATGATCCTACAATCCCACTCCTGGGCATATATCAGGAGAACTATAATTTGAAAAGATACATACACCACAGTGTTCACTGCAGCACTACTTACAAAACCCAGGACATGAAAGCAACTTAAATATCCGTCAACAGAGGAATGGATCAAGATGTGGTACATATATACAATAGAACACTACTCAGTCATAAAATGAGAATGAAATAAGCCATTTGCAGCAAAATGGTTGGCCCTAGAGCTGATCACACCAAGTGAAGTAAGTTAGAAAAAGATGAATACCATATGGTATCACTTATATATGGTATCTAAAATAGGACACAAATAAACTTATCTACAAAATAGAAGCAGACTCACAGACATAGGAAACAGACTTGTGGTTGCCAAGGAGGGGACAGGGTGGAGGGATGGATTGTGATGCAAATTATTTTTTAGTGGATGGATAAATAACAAGGTCCTACTGAATGTGGAATATAGGAAATATAGGAATATAGGAAACTATATTCAATATCCTATGATAAACTATAATGGAAAAGAAATGAAAAAGAATGTATATATAACTGAATCATTTGCTATGCAGAAATATACACATTCGAAATCAACTATACCTCAATGAAATAATTTTTTAAAAACATTTTAATTCAGGTTTATTGTTCATTCAACAAGCATTTATTAGGTACAGATGTCTGGCTGAGACCTTAATAGCAACATAGAAATGTCCATGATCTTTCCACTAAACTGTGGGGAGACATGACACAGGACAGAATGGAGAGCAAGTGAGTAAGAGTACAGATGATGAAACAGCCAGCAACATAGCAAAGGAAATAAACAGCCCCAGGAAGAAAGCACTCTCAGATGACACAGAACATAGCTGGAGTCCTGGGCAGTTAGGAATCACTCAGTAATTCACCAATTAGAAGAACATTAAGGAAATGTTGAAAAATCAAACAAGAATTCTCATTCATTCATTCAACAATTATGTGTAAAATGTCTGCTATCTGCAAATTACTGAGTTCGAGGAGAATGTCAAATTCATTGAGTAGAGGCTTTAACAGAGAAGACACTGCAAAGACTGGGAAGATGGTAGGAAATGAGGATGTGCTAGATAAACAGAAGTGCTCGGTAATACAAATATAAGAACACAAAGTATCAGAATTTTAGAACTGACCACTGTAGCTATCATATTTAGTCAGCTGGACAGAGGAGCCTGGCAGATTATAGTTCATGGGGCCGCAGAGTTGGACATGACTGAGCACGCTTGTACACATGTCCTCCAGTATCCTGTGGCAGATGCCCAGCAGCTAGAGAGCAAGAATGCCAAAGGCCCCAGTGTCCTGACTCCTGGTGCAAGGTTCCTTTAATGACCTGGCCTGATTTCCAGAAGCTTCTATGGCTCTGGGTTCCCAAACAGGAGGCATATGTTTTCATTTCTAATATGAAACAGGAGACACTAGTTTTAGGGAAGATGAAAAATGTTTCATCGTGAATACATGGGAGAGAATCAACAGAGGGAAAAGAATGAGAAATGATCCTGTCAGAGAGATATCTTCAGTGCAGTAAACGATTTAGAAGTTCTCCTCCTACAAGTCACCATGGAAACCACCTGTTAAAATTCTACTCTTCTTTAAAGTTCTAGTTCAAGCATCACCTTCTCCACTAAACCTTTCAGGATCCTCCAGGTAGAAATCATTGTTTCTCCTCAATGCTCTCAAAACATTGTTCATGCCAACTCTGATGACGTGACACTGTTTTGTGGATACTTTTTTCTCATTTCATTGTGATCTCTGTTACCATCTGGGATCACATGGGTCATCTTGGTGTCTCTGATGTTTAGCCCAGTGCCTGGCACCAAGTAAATGCTCAGCTATGCATGTGAAGTTACACTGAATTCAGTGAGAGCCATGATAAATGAAAATGCATGTGCCTAGGAATAAAAGACAAACAAAACGAAACAAAAAAGAGTGGCAGTAATAGTTGCAGCCTTCCAAACATCTTTAAGAAGAAGACCTTATCAGGAGTTCAAAGCAGGAGATATTTACACATCCTGTACCTTTTTACCTTTTAAAGCTTAATATGTTTGAGAAACTCTGAAGCATTCTTATTTCAAGGCAAAATGTTCAAACATCTCTACTTAAAGTCCTTCATCCCAGTGGTTTTTGAATAGCTCACGACTATTTCTGGCTGCCAACTCTGCCTACAGCCCTGTTTCAGAGCATCAAAACGCACCGGCAACACTGCAGGAAGTCAATGAAGAATGCTGGCTTGGCCTGTAAACTAAAATGCCACCATGTGTTTGTGAGTTTAACATTTCAGTGGGTGAACAAGTAAGATGAGAGAAACAGAGAAGGACGGAGATGATTCCCTTCATATAACAAACTCAGCTTGAAAGTCATTTTTATTCAGACATAAGAAGCTCAATCTTAAACAGTTGTTATTTACAAAGACACATTTTAATCCACTGGAATTTCTCCATGCCCATATATTTTTTATGTGGCTTAAACAATTCAGAAATAAATTATCTAGATCTAAATCAATGCAACAAATATTTGCTAAGCTTGACATTTAAACAAAATGTCAAATTTAATATTTTAAATTTTATTTTGAAACTATCAAAAATATAACACATGTGCATCCACCACCTAGTTTTAGCAAAGTTGTTTAAAGACATTACAGATAAAGTCATCTTCCTTCCTTAATCATATTTCCCCTCTTCTCTTTTCAGGGTTGGTGTATAGCATCCTTATGAATAGTGCAATTATGTTTTTTATTTGTCAAATAATGGAATTTATGATAGCATGTTATAATATGTATTAAATATTATTTTATAAGCAAATTTAAATTAAATGACCCTAAAATTAATAAGTGGAAGATAAAAGATTATATAATCATAATAGGAGATCATTTGATACAAGTTTTAATTATAAATGTTGTTAGTTCATGCCAGCATAATTTAATCGACACTTTTTTTTACACTCAATTATAACAGTGTAAACTTTTGTGGACATCATTCTGGAAAAAACATGTAGCAAAAACACTGAGAATTAATATCGTGAGGAAACACTTCAATTATACAAATATCACCTTATTTTCCTACCTTTATATCATAAGATCAATCAAACTGACTGAAACGTGTTGGGTAGATATTTTATTGCTCCTGTTTATCACTCATCATTCACACACACACACACACACACACATACTTACTACGCTTAGCTTCTTAGCTCCCTGAGAGCCGAGTAAAGGAAAACATATTAGGTCTTAAGCTGACCTTACCTAATAAAAGGAGATATGCTCAGATCATCAAATAAGACTACTTTTTTTCTTTGAAAAAAATATTATGAGTGTCCTTATAGGAAAATAAATAAAAATTAAATAAACAAATGAAAATCACCTGAGCAATGTATGGACAATGTTTTCATACTAACAATTTTACTACAATGCAGAGCTAGTTTTCATTTACTGTTTCTTATATCTCATGGATTAAATCCAAGGGTATGATATCAAATTGCAGGTTTCTAGAAAATCTAGACGGTAATGATGTTGGTGCATATTTACTCCTGAAAGTCTCTTGGCAAGTGAAAGCATAACAGAAGGCCAGTCTGTAAAATACAAACATGAAGCCACCTCACTGGCTGAAGAGGGGTGGGAATCCCGCAGCTGGTCCTCAAGGAAAGTGCTGGAACACTCAACATGGATTGCGACAGGAAGGAGTGGGAATTCAGTCTATAACGTTATTCAAATGAGATTTTTTTCATCATATTGTGTTTCCTTCCAACTTTTTATTCTGGGGTTTTCATGCTTTCTGACTTTGTTGTGTACTAAGACACATCTAGTCAGAGCTACCATGCTTCTTAGTAATCAAAAAGTCACCCTTGGTTATTGACTATGTTTCCTAGCTTAATGAGCAAGAGCATACATACACATGATGCTAATGAGGGATTTTTGCTTCAAGAAACTTTTAAAAATGTATATGAATAAGAAGAATTGTTTGCTCTGATTATTTTAAGATGTAAATGCAGCTGCTTCAAAAAGGAAAAAATAATCCTGAGAAAGATGCAACTGTGATACGTGAAAATGGATCACGAGTTAAATCCTGCTTCAGCTACATGTTATACATTGCAGAGGGGCGAGGGAGCACTCACAGCCTTGGAGGGAGCCTTGTCTGCCTTGTCTGCTCTCTGAGGCAGTGGCATTAATGTATATCTGCTGCCATAGTCATCTTCAATTAGTCCTGGAATCAGGCAACAGTATACATTCATACAAGGAGGAGTTCTTTAAACTGCAATGAAGGGTGTTTCCATGATATCTCCATCATGATAGAACCCTGTTTGCCTCTGTCCCAGGGGCAAAGGAAGAAAACTGTCCCCACCAGGAGAAGAAAGAATGCCTTCCTGAATGCCACACCCAACTGCCTCCCTGAGCCTGGCTGCTCTTCTCCCAAGTTTCCGATTTGGAACAGAACTCAGGTCAGGGAAAAAAGCAGGAAAGAGTAGAGCAGGAAAGGCATGAGGGTAACATTCTCACTTTCGTGCTTTGCTATAATATGCTGTAAAGATCAAGCCCTATTGATCCTTCCTTTGAATGACTGCCTCACTCCTGAGCTTTCCTTGCTAGTCCCTTGAGCTGATGGCGATAGCCTGGTGACTACTCTCCCTGCCTGTGCTCCACTACCATCTTGTCTTCCTAAAGTACCCCTTTCGTCATGTTGACCTTCTCATCACCCTGTGTCAAAAAGCTTTCCGGACTCCCCATTGCCTAGAAAATAAAGACCACTCTTCACAGTGGAATTGAGGCCCTTTATCATCTGACTATAGAGGGTTGGACTCTGCCACTTTTACTGGGAGGAGCTCACTTCAATCAGACTGATTTATTCCTGTTCCCCCAACACCCAGTGCACTGTCTGCCTCCACACATTTCCTCATGCCGTTCACTCCTCACAGGTCTGTTAAATCCTACCTATCTTTTGAGATAATCCAGTTTCCGTGGTATCCTCCCCAGTGAAAGAATGTGAGTCACTCAGTTGTGTCAGACTCTTAGTGAACCTAAGAACTGTAACCTTCCAGGCCCTTCTGTCCATGGAATTCTACGGGCAAGAATACTGGATGGGTTGCCATTCTCTTCTCCAGGGGATCTCTTCCCAACCCAGGGATCCAACCCAGGTCTCCTGCATTGCAGGCAGGTTCTATGGACTTCCCTGGTGGCTCAGACAGTAAAGCATCTGCCTGCAATGAGGGAGACCTGGGTTCAATCCCTGGGTTGGGAAGATCTCCTGGAGAAGGAAATGGCAACCCACTCCAGTATTCTTGCCTGGAAAACCCCAAGGACGGAGAAGCCTGGTAGGCTACAGTCCATAGGATCGCAAAGAGTCAGACACAACTGAGCGACTTCACTTTCACTTTCACTTTCTTTACCATCTGAGCCACCAGGGAAGCCTTATCTTTCCTGTCTTGTGAGCATTAAACCTGGGAGTCATGTGGAAGTTGGAGCTAACTATCTGGCACAAGGGGGCCCCTCCAGAGTTTCATCTCCTTTCTCATCACTCCACCTTGGTTTTACTTCATGAATCAGTCCTTCTGATTTCTCCACCATGGATGTTTTGGAATCAGTGCATTTAATCACCTGTCCCTGTCACCTGAAACCACACACACAGCACCTAAAGCATGTGGAAGAAGGTGTGTAACTGAAACATGTACATTAATCAAGAATATTAAATTGCTTATAATGGAATAAAAGAGAAAGAGAAGAAGGGTGTGGCTGAGATTTCTCAGAGACTATGCAAGTTGTCTACCTTAGAGAGAGCCTTAGAAAGTACCTTAGAAACTTGCTTAAAATACTGATTTCTGAGTCCCAGCCCAGATGTAATGCATCAGAATTTCCCATGACAAATCTTACACTAAATTTGGAAAAATATCTTAGTGTTACAGGGTAAGAAAGAATGTTTACTATGATTGCAACTCATCACAACTGCACATAAGAATCGCTTGTGGCATTTTTGACAACTACAGTTACCTTGACCTGATATCAGACCTCCTAAGTGAAAACCTTTGGGTTGATGCCCAAGATTGAACTATTCCACAAAAGGTTTTGATCTGCATCCACGGTTGTATACCACTAAGTCAAGAAATTAATGGTGACCAATACTTATTAGGTAATTACAACTTCTAGAAACAGTGTTAAACAGTTTATGTACATTTATAAACTATTTCCATAGGTTTAGGGAAGTTAAATAACTAGTCCAATGCCATAAATTTAGTAAGTGATCAAGCCTCTGTTAAACACAATTTGATACAAAATGAGCTCCAATGTCATTCTCATCTACTTTTATTATTTTAGACATTATTTTAATACATGGTCATCAGTCTCTTTCCCAGGAACTGATCCTCCTGTTAAATATGTGATTCTGGTTTTGAAAATTCTGACATCACCTAGGGAAAGCGTTTCTCAGCTTAGTTTCCCTTCAGTCAGATACTCATTGATTTTGCTATCTGTAGTTCTATACTTTTCCTCAGTTCTTTTTATCTAACAGGCCAATTTCTGTGCTTTAATCCTTATAGATAGATCGTTGTGGTTGTTGCTAAGTCCTGTCTGACTCAGTTGCATCCCCATGGACTGTAGCCTGCCAGGCTCCTCTGTCCAGGGGATTTCCCAGGCTACAATACTGGAATGGGCTGCCATTCATTTCTCCAGGGGATCTTCTGAATCCAGAGATCAAATCCACATCTCCTGCATTGGCAGGCAGATTCTCTATTATTGAACCACCTGGGAAGCCCCATAGATAGACATTTATAGGAACTGAATCTTTTCCATGTGCAAGGGAAGCCTGGTCCTCCTCCTTGTAATCCTGGGTTCCATGTCTGGAGAAGGGCGTTGCTCCTTCCTCCTAGGTTTTAAAACAAAAAAGATTGCCTTTCTCAAATTAAAAAAAAGTATTGGCCCAAGCTCACATACGTCACCTGAGTAACAACACAGTAGACTTCCTCATCTCACCTCCCAGTCAGCACTTTTCCACCCTCTGTATAGAGGGTTTAACTTTTTAATGAATTTTCACATCTCTTTAGCTCATTTTTGCCCACAATTCAGTTGTTTCTTTAGTTTCTTTACAGGTAAAATACTTATAATCAAGTTCTATCAAAAGGAGTGACATGAAAATTGAATAAATGCATATAAAGTATCACAGAACTCTTGAATGAAAGGTACACACTGTTTTTGCTGTTACTAATATCATGCAGCTCATCCATTACAGTTCTGACAGAGGACACTGACGGCAGCTCTGACCTCATTTACTGGCTGGGCCAGAAGGCTTCTGCATCGTAACCTCAGAGACAGACAAGCTCCAGGGAAACAAACCAGTCATGGTCTGAAACAGCCCCGAAATCACGGTCACTGCAGTGCAACTAACTGTAGATCAAAACCTCTTGTGGGATATTTCAAACTGATTAAGAGTGTTGTATGGTAAAATTCTGAATGGACACCAGATCAAGGACCTTGGGAGAGGAATAAGTGACAGGCATGTTTAATAGATGAAACAAAATCTACTGAAATTAGAGGGCAGCCACAAAACAGACACATGAATAAGTAATGTGCTACCTGGCAGCACTCGCATCCTCTCACTCTGGTGGATGACGAGTCATTCTTAAATACAGTGGGAAAGGCTTGTTTTCAACTCATTTCAGAACATCCTTGGAAGAGACATTTCAGGAGAGGTAGAGAACTAAATGTCAGACACCCCGAAATATTCATGGGGTAGTTGTAAATGTATGTGAGTTGTCTTAGATAGCACCTTTTATTTAGTATAATTTAGATTCTTCACTCCATCAAGGGGTCTTTTAAAATTATTGGATGTTTCTCTTTCTTACAATTCAGAGAGCTAAGGTTTTCAGTCAATGTTAATTTTCTTTGAAGGATTTTCAGAGGGGAGTATTTCCACATAGAGACCCCTGAAATTATTATTTTCAAGTAGGGCTGATTCTTCTTCTTTGTAGCCTAGAAGAAAAGAGATCTATGTAATCGCAGTGTCAAAGTGTCAAAAAGACTGAGATAGGTTAAAAAAAAAGAAGAAGAAAAAAAAAGAAAACACAAAAACCTTAAAGGCATCCGTGCAGCCCTCAGCCTTACAAATTCTTGGCTCATATAAAATCCTTGTGACATGCTATAATTAACCAGTTACTCCTCTCAGAATGAATAATAATGCAATTATTTGCCAAATGCAGGGAAGAAGGGGTAGTTTCTGTTTTTAAAAATGTTCACCTTTCATTTTTTTTCTTTCTATAGCAAGAAAAATCCTGGATTAATTTACATAAGCTGTGAAAGCACCTACATTCTCATCATTAATACGATAATTCTGTCACCTTTTTTATCAGAGTCTTATATTTTTCAATAGTTTGAAACATTACTAAACTGACAAGTCACCTCCGTGTTCAAATTGTTCTTAAAAACTGCACCCAAATACCACAGAATATAAGTAGTAACCTGAAAACATCTTTTTATATTATAATTGGACTTCTATGCCATTGAAGTGGCTAAGGGCTAATGAGGGCTCTGTTTCCTTTGTCCGTGTAGACACAAATAAAAGAAGGGAGGTGAACCTTAGTTCTTCAAGGTCCTTCTCCTTCCTTAGAGATTCCATGTGCCAAGTCGTACAAAGTTAGGTGAGAGTTTATCTGAATATAGCAATGGTTCTCTCTCCTATGTGTTGATGTCTAGACAATGACTATTTTCTTTAATTTTTTCCACCTCCATCCTGCCATTATCTCAGTAATTCATTCAGCAAGCATTTATTAAAGACTTGTTATGACACACTGTCCTAGGTACTAGGTAAAATTCAAAGGTAAAAGAGACACATTTCCCTTGAGAAAGTTGCAGAAAGGTAAAGATATGAAGTAAAGAATAGGCACATTAACAATGTAGTCAATGCCACCAGGCAGCCCCCTCTCCACGTACATACACACACAAATTCATTCACTCGCATAAACACACAAAACCCCCTTGTGCCATGAATATGAGCTTCTAGAACTTCCAGACTCTTTCTATGTTTTGAAGCAGAGACTTGGATTTAGTGCTAGATTTTGTCATTTCAGTAGAGTCATTTCATGTGTGCCTGTCTGTGTGTTTTTCTGTGGAGCCACCTTTTTATAAGGTTTCTTTAAAGATAAAATATTCTGAACAACTGATGCCTTAAATAATCAGATGCATTGAATACATCTCAGTCACTCATTCTAATACCAGATGTTGTTCAGAATTTTTTAAAACTAATAGTCTCTGACATATTCACTAATTCACATATTCACTAATAATCTCTGACAACATCACTTGTTTGGGAAGACAGACTGAGTCGACATGATTTAAATTCATAAAATCATGATAAATATTCCAAAAGTAGACATAACTTTATTTTTCAAGCCTTATTCATCCAAAGTATTCCTTTAATTAGTTAACAGCAGGAATTTGGATCTTTTCTGTTTTTCATTGTACTGAACAGTATGTAGAACAGTGCATGTTTTGGCATCAGACTGCCTATATCTGAAATTAGGTTCTTCTCCTTACAAGCTGTGTGACTTCTCCAAGCCTACATTTTCTTATTTGTAAGACGAAAATGCTGTGTGCTGTGCTTAGTCACTCAGTTGTGTCCACCTCTTTATAACCCCATTGACTATAGCCCACCAGGCTCCTCTGTCCCTGGGTATTCTCCAGTCAAGAATACTGGAGTGGGTTGCCATGCCCTCCTCCAGGGGACCTTACCAACCCAGGGATCAAACCCAGGTTTCCATATTACAGGTGGATTCTTTACCATCTGAGCCACCAGGGAAGCCCAAGATAGAGATAGTAATGGTAACTACCTCATAGAGATAGAAGGATCAAAGAAGTAATAACATATAAAGCATATAACACTGGGACAGGCACTGTCATTGAATAAGCTATTATTATTATTACCATTATTCTTAAATTCAACTGAATATTCATTTGATTTCAGTGAGGACATTTAATATTTGGCAAGAAAAGAAAAATATTTATTAGCTACCCTATGTCTACTTTTATGGCAGTAGAGTGATGAGAATTTGGATTAATTTTATCCTTTCCTTAAAAATATAAAATCCTTTTGCTCTGTTCATTCATTTCACTTATGTATGTATTGAAACCACAGTTACTAAAAGTTTAGTGTGTGAAAGGTATTGGGCAGGGCAGGAATACAAAGATTAGCCACTACTGATAAAAGTCAAAATGGACTTAGGGTTTGAGACTCTGATCCTGGAATCCTGCATGGTTTTCTAACTAGTTAAGCCTAATATACTTAAGTACAAAAAATATAGTAAATAATGATAATATAATCAGAATTCATTAGTCTTTCATAATGTAGAAATATTAGGTCTTTTTAAGCCCATTCCAATGTTTCCTTTTCCCTGATCTACATAGTTTTTAAGCCATTTCAGCAATCAATGAAGCTTCTTCCACTTATTCAAAGAAAGAAAAATATTCTCCATAGATTTCAAACTTCCAATTGATGCTGAAATTCATGAGCAAATTCATTATAGTCATGAATTTATTTAACATAGGCAAGGCTCAAAGAGGAGGAATGAAGGAGGAGAGGTGTTACATAATGACACTATAGAGAAAAGATGAGTGTAACCCATGCTTGCCTGAAGCTTATAGCAAAATCTTATCTTACTTTCACCTAAAAGAATCTAGGTCCTCCTTTTGAGATGAGAATAGAAATGCCAAATGTCTGTACATTTTTTCTTAGCCATTTCCTGAAAGGCTTTATTTGAGGCAGCAAGAGTGAGGAATTTCCAAAGGGGAAACAAACCTTGAAAGGATATTCCTGAACGAGCAATGCTGGAAAAGGAAAGGGAAGAAGGTATTGGCAGCAAAAAGTCTATGAGACTAAGATCAGATCAGTCAAAGGGAAAAAAAGAGATAGCCCACTGGAAAAGGGTGATTTTGTTAGACTTTCCGAATAATTATTTAATTTATCGGTACTATGGTTTAGTTGGGTTCTTCACTGAAATGTTGAATCTGGCCAGTTCAATTCAACCAAATTTTATCTTTCCATCTCTATTCTCATTTGCTATTTTGTTATGATATCAAATGGATTTCTGAATTGCCAGTCTTTTTTTTTTTTTTGTAAGATTATATGTGATGTACATCCCTGAATTTCTTTGTATTCAACTTGGAGAAACCTGAAAACCTCTTGATATATTATCTAATTTGCTCTCGACGTTCATAGGTTCTCACATACCTTCCTCTCTGGTCTGCTGCTGCTAACAGATAATTATTTCAGTGTCTTTCAAGGGGATGGTCTCTAGAGTCCAACACAACAATAGTCAAAACCTCAAGTGTCCTCAGCATAAATGAAGCTATCTTTTTAAAAATACAAAAATCTGTCCCCTTTCCTCTGTATTGAGAACAAGCCTGAGCTACAAAGTCACTTCTCCCAATTCTTTATCACAAGGACCAAAAGCTCTTTGAACATGTAGCAGCTCCTGATCTCACATTTTTCAGATGCCAAGAATCAACCAAAGAAGCAATATTGTGATCCCAGTAGCTGTCATCATGTAGCACCATCACGGCCAAGGTAGGAACACCGCTCTCAGTGACTTAAGCATTAGAGATGGTTGCCATCTCTCTTATTTGTAACTAAGTGAACTATTAAAAATAACCAAGTGTTCCTAGAGTAATTCTCTTATTAAAAAATAATAATAATAATAATAATAAATGGATTAGCACATTATCTGCCAACATTTTTAACCGAGATCTAGGGAATTCTGATACAGATGGTTTCAAGACTACACTCTGAGAGACGCTAGTGTGTAGACAAACCCTCTCTCACTCAGTCAACAAACCAATCAAGCAGTGATTCCCAGGAAGTGAGTCTGATGCCAGGCTCATTAACTAAGAATACAGAACCCTAAGCTTACCCCTGCCCCAGATCTAAAGAGGCCCAGAAACCTGCTTATAAACAACTATGTTTAAAAGTTTTCCAGGAAACTAATACACAGCCTGTGGTGGGCAGAAAGGAATTGTATTTTAGTTTAACACATCTGTGGGGGGTCCTTGTCCCACAGTTTACTAGCTCTCTGACCTTACGTAATATCATTGGTCTGTAAAGTGGCTGTTGCAAAGATTAAAGAAAGCAATGGGTGTTCAGAACCCAGCATGTTGTCAGCTGCTTGTTTTTGTTATCCTTACATCCTATGCTTAGCTCCAAGTAAAATATACAGAAGTAAAATGTGTGATTCATCACTTCAAGAATCTTATCTGTTTAGAAAAGTAATAGAAATATTAATAAAAATTTTAAACAGGAGCTTATATTCTAAGGCAGTAACATATTTGCACACATAAACACAATATTCTGAGTGAAAAAGTAGATTGTAAAATACGGCAAGTTACGAGGACATAGTAAAAATCCTAAGAAGCTTGCTTTAAAATATCTAATTCTCTTAATTCAAGTAAACTAATTTTCATTACTTCACCAAATTTTTATTTTTATTAAGAAATCTATTAAAATCATGAGTGATAATCAGCTTATTTAAAACTGAAAACAGAGAGAGTAGTATGTATTTGGGAAAGAGTTTAATGGCATAGACTACCAGGGGCCCATGAAACTCCTAAAATATTATGCAGAGTTGTTTACTCGAGTACAGTATTTCTGAGGAGAGGTCTATACCGTTTATTTGATTCTCAAAGGGTTTGGTGATCTCCTCAAAATACTAAGGACCACTGACCATTCCTGTTTAGCACATCTTATGTGTATCTTCATATATGCTGAAGAAATTTAACTCCTGATTGCATTCCAAATAATCTCCATGTGTACATTCTCTGAAATGTCCTCTGAGTCATTTTCCTTAAGCTTTCACCATTCAAATATCCTGAGAAAAGAAGTAACACAGTAGATTTCATTTAAGGAAATTGTAAAGCAGAATTTCATGGCTACTTCAACCTATTCAAATTCTGCAGGCATCAGCAGGGAAGTTTATGTACATATTTTAAAAGTTCCAGTGGCAGAGATTAACTGATGATTATTTTCTGAGTTTCCCCTTTTTTATTTTTTATCCATTGCTCAGTCTTTTGAATTATTTTCGATTAGTTCTATGTTTCTTTTCATCTCAGGTAGAAGAGTGAAGGAACTTCCCCTGGAAGGATACAATTCAATTTTGCCAACTTGCATTTTGCCAACCTAGCAATTCTTCTTCTTTGTGTTTTATTTATAATGTAACAACACCATTGATGTTGCACATTTTATTTCTCTCTCCCTTTAGGTGTGTGTGCAACATCGACTGTTCTCAAACCAACTTCAATCCCCTGTGTGCTTCTGATGGGAAATCTTATGATAATGCATGTCAAATCAAAGAAGCGTCATGTCAGAAACAGGAGAAAATTGAAGTCATGTCATTGGGTCGATGTCAAGGTAATACTCACACCAAAATTCATTTTAAAGAATATCTTTAGTCTTTGCCTGGGCTTCTCTTGTGGCTCAGCTGGTAAAGAATCTGCCTGCAATGTGGGAGACCTGGGTTTGATCCCTGGGTTGGGAAGATCCCCTGGAGAAGGGAAAGGCCACCCATTCCAGTATTCTGGCCTAGAGAGTTCCCTGGACTGTGTAGTCCATGGGGTCGCAGAATCAGACATACTGAGTGACTTTCACTTCTCTTCACTCAGTCTTTACATAGAAATGAAAAGTGGAGATACTCCCTTATTAGGCAGGGACTTCATTTTTGAAAGACAAGTTTGGTTTACAATGTACAGTAAATTTCACTGTAGCAATTGTGGTGATTATAGGGCCTATTGGCAACGGTCCATACTTTTTTCCTGTATAATGGCACTGCGTCTTCACAGTGCCATCAACACTGAGTCCAATATTCAAAAGATTGTAGATATACTCCTTGAACAGGGTAAAAAGGAAGTTAAAATCATTTTTAGGAAAGAATATAAAGATTTATTGTGAAACATTGAAATCAAAGCAAATTACACCATTTTTATATATTGAGTCAATAAAAATATGTCAAGTACATTTTTATAATTGGGATGTCCCAGAATGTTCTATTTTGTTTCTTGTTCAGAAACAAATATTTTCTTGGGTTTTGATTTGTCATTCTTTTACCCAACTTATCTCACTTATAGTTTGAAACTTCTCCTTACCCAAAGCATTAGAAAGCCTGTATCTTTCTATTTGTAACTCTTAAACAGAAATTGATATTGTAAATCTGTTTTGTGTAAAGATTGCTTAGAAATATATTTGAAAACTCCTTAATTGTAATGAAAATACTGTTAGAAAGATATCTGGATAACAAGTTAATCAATCTTTATTGTTAAATTTTTTAATACAGATAACACAACTACAACTACTAAATCTGAAGATGGGCATTATGCAAGAACAGATTATGCAGGTACATAATATTTTCTGCTACAAAATATGAGCACTGCTATTAAAGAATTCTGAGGAATCATTGTTTACCATTGATCCTAAGTTGATCTTGTGAGACTCCTGACATGGGCTAGTCTTCTTTTGCTTAGTTCAAATTTTCAATAGATAAGATTGAATTTTTCTGGAAGCAAATAAGATACATTTTTTGCAGTTAAAGAGATTGTCAAAAATGTCAGTAAGATATAATTAACTTGTTTTGACAGTGCAAATGGTACAAATGACAAAACATTTATCAAATTAATGGGCATCAATGGAAATTAATGCGATTTTTGGTGGTATATTGTAATTAATGCAAATGTTCTAGTTTGAATTTTTATAAAAGTCAACAATAAAGAAGTCTTCTAGTCTCTAAAAAAAGCTGGAAAGAAAGGACATCTATAAATAGTAATACAAGCTGTCTTTACTCTGATGCAAATTTTAAAAGGTATGGTTAACTTATTTTAAAAATAATAAAATAATTTACTTAGAAACTAAAATGCAAAATTATACATTTATAATTTTTAGAGTAAAATTGTAGTCTGACACATGTAAAATTATAAAGCATTTTATGCAGAAATGTAAATCTTATTTAGCAATTATAGAATATTATTCTGAGGAATATTTTTACCTAATATAGTTTGAGTGAGAAATAATTTATGGGTATTCAAATATGATTTTTGACAGATTCTTAAATTTCATAGAAATTTAAGAGAAAAATATAATAAAATTATTGAGGTTGATAATGATATGTAGTTTTTTAAAAAGAGTTTTTCATTTAGTCATTAAATATCTATAACTATATTTGTGGCTAATATCCAATGGAAAAAAATGCTTATCTTTTGAAATATGGACTATTATTCACTCTTTTTGAAACTGCATTTCCTTTAGCACTATTTCTGCTGGTGTATTTATACACATAATAAAACTTGATGAAATTTTGAAAAATTAGATGTTTTACTTATAGATACTTGAAATATCTCAGAATTTGGAAATAATACTTCTTTATAAAAATTTTTCATTTTTTCCTTAATTTTCAAAATGTAAATAAATTTTTTTGTGCACTAGTAGTCTAGAATTATCATGAACAATGATCCATGGAAAAAGACATTAGTTCTACATAGATATTGTATAGCTGTTTCCAAAATGTCCAGGAGACCTATTGATACACGTACCTTGAAAAGAAGAGTCCATGGTCAGTAGTTTGAGAAGATCCCAGGTAAACGATTTTTTTTTTTTTACTTAGAACTCCTCATAGCTTTTACGTGCAGTATAAAACTTTTAAGAAATATGCATCTTTTATTTATTTAATGCTTTTTATGTCTTGTGCAAAATTTCTCATATGTACAAAATATACACAAATATAGGCCATATAGTAAAATGAACCCAAAGGTACTCATCACTCAAACTGAGTAACATCAATCCATGGCTGAGCTAACCCCATCCCCATCCCCATCTTTCTCCACTTTCAAAATATGTGGAAATCATTCCAGAAATTACATCATTTTATTCATAAATACTTTAGCTTATATCTCTAAAAGATCAACCCTTTTAAAATAAAATTATGTCATTATCACACACAGCACAATTATGAATAATTCCTAATAACACATAGCTTTCATCACACTTATTGATGATTAACACATTTTTTGTGGCATAGTTTTCATTACTAGTGTCACCAAGAATGTACTTTGGAATATGCTGATCTACAGGAAAATACTGAAAGTAATGAAAGATAATAATGGAAAATTAAAGTCTGAAGCTAATAGCATGTTTTACATTTTAAATGATGTCAAATTTAAATTCTATATTCTATTATAAATAATAACTATATATTGGCATTTTAAATCACCACCTATTTAATTTTACTGTAGCCTAAAATATTTAGAGATTTTACAAGAATCTCATTTTTATACAAGGAGTAACTTACTAAATGCACTTAAAATATTTTTATACCTGTTTTGCAAAGTAATTCATTTAGAAAAAAATCATCACAAATGTTATATTTTGTGAATATCTTCTCCACTGAACTCATAGGAAAATCAAACCTCTTCCTGAGAATTTTGTCCCTGAATCAAAGAACAGTTCAAGTTGATTAGCATCAATGTGCAAATGTATTTGCATGTATAAATTTGTATCAATAAATGGGATGGAGTATGCAATTCTCTCAATATTATGTATACTGCATATTAATGGTTTGTCCATTTTCAAAGTTTGGGAAGCTGAATTTTTATTCTAAAAAATATTTTATATTTGAGTTTGGTTTCAAACAGATCATCTCTGGTCTTCAGTGTCAGTGCTTTTAGTTGACTTTGTTTCTTGCCTATCTATGTCTTTACTGAAAATAAGAATGTATTTTAAATACCTGCAAATGAAAACTACCTAGACACTAAACATTGTCCAAGATGTTCTAATTTGACATCAGGTTTATCTAGTAAATCCCAAAGAAAATTTTTGAGATAAAAAGTAAAGTTTAAAAATAACATTTGTTGAAATCCAGATTTAAGACAGGAACAAAGATAGTGTCAATGGAAGCTTGCAATTTCTAATTAAACATTGATTGCACACTTTAAAATTCCCCTGGATTTAATTTAGATGTTTATCTTCATCAATGATCTTATTAAAATGGTAATATATACACTTTTTAGACATTATTCAAATAATAGTTATGCTGTGTGTGCTTAGTCGCTCAATCGTGTCTGACTCTTTGCGACCCCATGGACTGTAACCTGCCGGGCTCCTTTGTCCAAAAATTAGTCATGTCACTCAGCCTTTCTAGGACTTCCTTTGTGGCTCAGCTGGTAAAGAATCTGCCTGCAATGTGGGAGACCTGGGTTCGGTCCCTGGGTAGGGAAGATCCCCCGGAGAAAGGAAAGTCTACCCACTCCAGTATTCTGGCCTGGAGAACTCCATGGTCCATGGGGTCACAAAGAGTCGGACACGACTGAACGACTTTCACTTTTCAGTATTTCCACACTTCCCATAGTATCTGCATTTTCCTGAATTTTGGGACTCAACCTTTAGAAAAAGTAAAAGGGCACCAAATTGAGACTCAGTATGTTATTGTCCTCTTGATTTGTTTCACAAGCTCAAAATTCTCCAAGGAGGGAAAGCAAGAACTGGGTGACTTTTTCCTAGAAGTTTGCTCATGCTCACAGCTAATTTAATGTCAGTCACTTCCCCTGTTAGACGAACATTCATGTGCTCTCGCACCGCAGAGAGGTACAGATCTTTAATGCATTCTCCTTTTTTTCCTTCAGTTCAGTTCAGTTCAGTCGCTCAGTCGTGTCCGACTCTTTGCGACCCCATGAATCACAGCACGCCAGGCCTCCCTGTCCATCACCAACTCCCGGAGTTCACTCAAACTCATGTCCATCGAGTCAGTGATGCCATCCAGCCATCTCATTCTCTGTCGTCCCCTTCTCCTCCCGTCCCCAATCCTTCCCAGCATCAGACTCTTTTCCAGTGAGTCAACTCGTCGCATGAGGTGGCCAAAGTATACCTGTCTTTAATATAGTTTAAAACTTTTAGCTCCCCCCCCAACTTTCTTCCCTTTAAGTCTACCTTACAGCTGTTAATTTAAGAGCACATATATCTGATTACAAAAATGGAAATACGCTTTAAAGAAAGCTAAATCTAAAAATAAATATGCTGTATCTCATTTTTATATAACCTTAAAAAGAGAAACTCCAAGTAAGGACTAGTAGGGGCTCAGTTATGAAAAAATTAATGCAAACCACAAGAACCATGCCCCCAGCAAGACTAGAGCCTGACTGAGCTTATGCAGAGCTGCGAATTCCCAGACACTTCCAGGCACAAAACTGAAATGGACACTAAGAAACCAAAAAATTTGCCAGATCATCCCTGCCACCAGTTCTTGCTGATTGTGCCTGACTTGGGTCTCTATTTTGCCATCTCTTCTTTAATGAGACTGAAGGCATTAGTGAGTCCTGAATCAAGAGCTTTGGGTCTCTTTGTTTCAAGACAGAGAGGATCCCTGTCTGATGAGCTAAACAAGCCACTTAATGCTATTCTCCCTTCATCAGTCTAAGATGGGCTTAGATTCAGGTCTTCCTGTTCACTAGCAGAAAGGTTCAGAGAACACAGTTTTATAAAACCACAAAGCTGGGGCTTTCAGGGATTTCCATTGTTTCAAAATGCTAATATTAAAGTTTCCTTCTGGAAATTTTTAAATAGCAAATGTTTTACATCTCTTTAAATCTGCAACATTGTCTTTATAGATGTGTGTGTGTGTGTGTGTGTGTGTGTTGCCCTCATGTCTTGTAATGAAAAAAGAAATGAAGACTGTTTTGCTTTTCTTCATCTGATACGTGTATTTTCTGATTGGGTTGCTTTTCTGTCTGAAAGTCTGGTCATGCTTCATAAAAATGACTATATATTTTTTCTAGTAAAAATATACTTAATTTTATAAGTTATTAGATGTAAAAAAAACAAACAAGCTAACCTAGTCTTTCTTTTATCATCTGGAAAATACAATATATATTTTTAATGCCATTCTGTAC
This sequence comes from Moschus berezovskii, assembly GCF_049115385.1. Taxonomy (NCBI): domain Eukaryota; kingdom Metazoa; phylum Chordata; class Mammalia; order Artiodactyla; family Moschidae; genus Moschus; species Moschus berezovskii. The sequence continues at coordinate 56,074,187 of NC_142461.1, forward strand.
TGATTTCCAAAAGTATTTGCAGCAACTTACAATTAAAATATAGTCAGTGAAATTTTTTAAAGAGAAATTAAAAACATAAAAGCAGAACTGTTGAGGAAAATAAATATATCAGTAACATAGACTATTACAGTTACTGCATTTAGCCCTAAGCATTCTTGCAATCAATATGAAAAGAGAAATTATGATCAAATCAATTCATTCAACAAATATTTGGTCTGTTATGTGCATTCTGCTGTCCTGGGCTTTTCAAAGGTGAGCATATCAATGGAAATCTCTGCTAAAATGAAGCTTAGGTCTTTCACTGTCTGATGAAAATAATCAGTTCAGAGGCCAAAGTTTCTTTGGAACTAAATTCTAAGGAAATATTTAGTGTAGATCTTATAAGGCATCACTGGAAAATATAGAATGCATAAGATCTTCAACAGTGATTTTTATAAAATATGCCAAGAGGCTCTTTATATGGCTTGGATTTTTAAATCAATTTTTGATAACATTCGAGAGCATAGCATTAAAATATGTATAACTCAGTGATAGGGTTCCTATGGCAGACTAAAGTAATTATTTACATTCATGTATATTTTCAAATTGAAAAATAAATAACCCAGAGTACTGAGGAAAATAGCTCCAAGAGAAAGCACACTCAGTCTGTCTTTCTCATGTAGCTATAGGTTCAATAGGATAACAGAACAGTCAGAAAGCTTGAGTAAAGATAAAGGATATGTTAAATTACAGTCTGTATATGGGGAAGAGAAATCCTCCTGTTTTTATTAGTTGTTAACGAGGAAAATAAGTCCTGAGCCATTCCCACTCTAGGGAGGGAGCCAGGCTCTTCTTAGTTCTGAGTCTAGTTATGGAGTCCATCTATCTACTTGATCTACATTACACTGGTTGTTCACTATTTCTTATAAAATTTAGGCAGGATTAATTTTTAGGAAGTGTTCTCTTTTCCTTATCTTTAAGCAATAATTTAGATATTAAGCTCAGGTCTGAAATATGGAAGAAAATAACCAGAACTACACATTTAAACCAAATTCTATCCATCCTATTATTATTCCATCAACCCATTTTTCTACACTAAGAGGAAACTGACATCTTGAAAGGGTATCTAGATAGCCTAAGTGAATTGTCATAACTTGTTCTCTGTAGAAGCCATTGCAATTTACAAAGACTTTTCACATATATTGTTTCCTTCAGTCTTGACAACCGAAATGTGAGGGAGATATTATATTCATTTGACAGGTGAGAAATGGAGGTTCAGGAAGATTAAGTAAAAAGACTATGTGATAGAGCTAAGGCTCAAAGCATCTTTGCTAATTTCAGATTCCAGCAAAATGTGAATGGTAAGGGATCAGGGGAGAAGCGTCACTACCTAACATTCTTAGAGGCTTTGGGACTGACACTACACCTTAAAGGTTAACCCCTTTTGAATCCAGATTGAAAACTGTTTCATCATGATATCCCCATTGCTGTGAGATGTCCAGAGTTACTCTTCTCTTGGAACTTATGTCTATATATTATAAGAACGATATTGTTTGGTTTTAAAATTCTCCTGTTCTGTTTCTTATTTATCCACATACACAGGAGAAGTCAAAGGGAACAGAATTTGTTACCAAGTAATCCTGCATTAATAGAAAATGTGTGTGACACTTTGTAGTTTTATAAAGATCCATCCACATTACCTTATTCACTTTAACATCAGTTCAATAAAATAGTTTTATAAATAGTTAGAGAAAATAAAATCATGGCTCAAAGATGCTAAATGGTTGACCTGGAGCTGGATGCAGTATTTTGATGTATTGGCCAGTCATCCATGCAAAAAAAGGCACTTGCTTGATTTATTTACTATTTGCCTTGATTGCCCTTCCACTATATGTACATAAACATGAATGCCAAGTGATTCCGTATCATATTTTTAATACAAATTAATTCAGTCATGTGGCAAAAATCTGCATTTAAAATGGAAACTTTTTCTGTTTGCTTGTGAGCACAAGGAATACTTCACCGGAAAGCATGTTATGTCTAGGCCAATAATTTGATCTTTCGGAAATAAATAAATAAATAGCAGCAAATACAGACAGCAGCTTGTAGCACAAATATTGGTATCAACAGGGAAATATATAAAAATGTTTGCCTGGGCTATTACAGTGCCACCAGACTAGCTAGAATATTTAAGTTCAGGAAATGAATTAAGATTTCAAGATTTTCTCAAGATTTCTGAGGGAAAGTGTCTCAATTTGAGTATTTTCCCCTCTGGGATTTACTTTAGAGTGCTGCAAAATTCATAAAGCTTTCTTTGAACTCTAACTCACAATTTTTCCTGCTCTCTTGAACCTCTGTGCTTTCATTGTTTTCCCCATAAAATCATGTAGCCAGTCATATGTAATATGATGTTATGTTCATGGTTATAGATAAACACAGAAATAGTATTTGCAATACAGATGAAGGTTTTCTACTGAAGAGTTGCCTTGGGCCTTGCTAGACATGCTGGAAAACTTTGTGCTTATGCCCCAGTTCATAAAAGCATCCTGCATCATTTATGTGCACTTTTTTTTTCCTATTTGAAACACTTTTTTCTAAAACAAGTTGTTCACCATGAGGTGTTACTTATCAATTTTTCCCTCCCATGAAGGTGTGGCAGCCAGTTTAGTGTTTGAAACCATTAAAATCAGACAGGGCTGAGTTGAAACACTGGCCATGTTATTATTGCTTATTTAAACTTGAATCAGTTAGTTAACCATTCTGAGCCTCAGTTTGTTTGTTCAATAATAAGCGTACTTCCACAGAGCTGAAGTTTGAGTTGAGATGAGTCGATGTTACTCTCCCAATTCATCCCATCCTTCCCTTCCCCATCTCCTGTGTCCATATGTCCATTCTCTATGTCTGCATCTCTATTCTTGCCTGGAAATAGGTTCATCTGTACCATTTTTCTAGATTCCATATATATGTTAATACACGATATTTGTTTTTCTCTTTCTGACTTATTTCACTTTATATGACAGACTCTATGTCCATCCACATCACTACAGGTGACCCAGTTTCATTCCTTTTTATGGCAGAGAAATGTTGTATTTTGTATATGTACCACATCTTCTTTATTCATTCATCTGCCTATGGACACTATCATGTGTAAAATAATTGGCTAGTGGAAAGCCGTATAGCACAGGAAGCTCAGCTCAGTGCTCTGTGATGACCTAGAGGGGTGGGGTTGGGGGAAGTGGGAGGCTCAAGAAGGAAGGGATATATATATACATATAGCTGATTCACTTTGTTGTACAGCAGAAACTATCACACCATTGTAAAGCAATTATACTGAAAAAAAAGATGTTACATAAGGCATTAGCAAGCAGCAAGTAAGCTAGTTATTGCTGTTAGTTTCCTTTTGGTCTGACAACTTAAAAAAATTTATTTTATGGGAAATGTCACACATTGTGTGGGATATGGTATGTTCACATATGGGTTCAGAGTTTTTATACATATACTGTCATTTATAAGATCATAAAAGTACAAAAATTTTGTTTCCTACCCAAGTCATATAACAGCTTATTGCAAGATCCTTTGGCTGTTTTTTTAATTCAACTATAAAGAAATACTTATTAAGCACCTGCCATCTCTAAGTCTTTGACATATTAGTATGTCAAATTTATAACATGGTCATTTTTTCAGTTTTCCTCTAGTCAACACAACATTATGTGTGGTATATTTTGATCATTTAAAAAACTTGGTCACCAGATTACTACACTGTGTGATCCAAATAGGAATTTAATGAGGACATAGTGCTGGAGAAGACTCTTGAGAGTCCCTTGGACGGCAAGGAGATCCAACCAGTCCATTCTAAAGGAGATCAATCCTGGGTGTTCATTGGAAGGACTGATGCTAAAGCTGAAACTCCAATACTTTGGCCACCTCATGCGACGAGTTGACTCACTGGAAAAGACTCTGATGCTGGGAAGGACTGGGGGAAGGAGGAGAAGGGGACGACAGAGAATGAGACGGCTGGATGGCATCACCAACTCGATGGACATGAGTTTGAGTGAACTCCAGGAATTGGTGATGGACAGGGAGGCCTGGTGTGCTGTGATTCATGGGGTCACGGAGAGTCGGACACGACTGAGAGACTGAACTGAACTGAACATTTGACAGGACTACAAGATCATGGTATCGCTTTTTTTTCTAGTTGAGCTTTAAAATTAGTCATTTATACCCCAGAGTATACAGGAATTTTTTTCCACTTGTGCAGAATATTTAGGGAAAGTGTCAAAGTCAGAATAAATAATTTTAACAAAAACTGATCATCGAGGAAAAACAAATCTTCTTGGCCGAGGAGGCAAAGAGGAAATAGCTGTTTGAGTTCAAACATCTAGATATCTCTGGTGAAAGTGAAATAATCCTCCACTATGGTTTACCTTTTTACCTCAAACATGACATTTCTGTTCCTAAGGAACAGTATGGGTAGAATATGTGACGGAGAAGGCAATGGCACCCCACTCCAGTACTCTTGCCTGGAAAATCCCATGTACAGAAGAGCCTGGTAGGCTGCAGTCCATGGGGTCACTGAGGGTCGGACACAACTGAGCGAATTCATTTTCACTTTTCACTTTCATGCATTGGAGAAGGAAATGGCAACCCACTCCAGTGTTCTTGCCTGGAGAATCCCAGGATCGGGGGAGCCTGGTGGGCTGCCATCTATGGGGTCGCACAGAGTCGGACACGACTGACACGACTTAGCAGCAGCACAATAAGTGAAACTGAAAGAAGAGCAGGGTATGTTCAAATTCTCTGTATAATTTCAAGACACTTAGTTCTTCTTAAAACTAATATCTAGTTTCAAAAAACCCAAAATATCTACAGCACTTTGATTTACTTCGTTTGTTAATGAGTCTGACATGCCCCAAATATATGAACCCGCATTATCAAGAACATTAAAAACTCCATTCTCACATCTTGACAATTTGAGACTGTGTACAAACATAATCAACTAAAAATATTTTTAAATATCTGAGAAACTAAAATCTCTCAGAGAAAATGCATTTCTAAACACTGTTACTCATTTCATGGGTTATAGCTTATTCCCTCTAGTTGATCATTTGTAAGATGCTCAGACTTTTAGTTTGAACTCAAATGGAACCAAGAGAAATCTAACTTATGAGCTAAACTCTAGGCATAAAAGTGCATGAAGATCAGTAATAAGGCTTGAGGAATGTAACCTGAAAATCGTAAGGAGGACCTCAGAGGAAAGCATGCCATCCCCACCTCTGAGTCCTGAAAGCTGAAGGGACGTGGTGCTCTCAGGGAAAGCTAGTGCTTCAGTATGCAAGAAGAGAGATGAGAATTTGAGTGACACATCTGATGATAGAGGGTATTTTGCCAATTATGGAGCACTGTTCCAGGTGAGCTTTGGGAAGTAGCTGGAGTTGGGAGACAGAGACAGGTTTAGTTAAGGGCAGAGAACCAACAAGTGCAGCACATCACATAGTGGAGATGATGAATCAGTAGAGATAGGCAACTGGGATAGTGAAAGTGTTAGTCTCTCAGTCATGTTCCACTCTGCGACCCCATGCACTGTAGCCCACCAGGCTCCTCTGTCCATGGGATTCTCCAGGCAGGAATACTAGAGTAGGTAGCCGTTTTCTTCTCCAGGGAATCTTCCTGACCCAGGGATGGAACCTGGGTCTCCTGCATTGCAGGCAGATTCTTTACCATCAGAGCCATGGAGCAGGGGGAAGACGATTGAGATAGGACAGCGCAAGAATTGGATATTTACTAAATTCATGACAAGTCTCTTAGACTTGTGGACTCAGAGATCTATATTTTCAGCACTCTAAAAGTAAGCTGTTACCTCCCCAGTAAACCAAGATTCAATGTCAGTGTATAGATTTGCAATAAGATAGAATTGTCTAGAGCCCTTGGTTCCTCAGCCAATTCATTCTCTTAGAGTTGAATTCTCCAAGAAGCCCAGTTATAATGAGGTCATTTAGTGAATCTGAACAGAGCGTATTTTCTTTAGATGTTTAAGGAATCAAGCTAAGACAGCCTGATACAAAAGGCTATACAATAGAGATATTCTTGTCCTCAAATTTATATAGATAATAAGTGCCTTTAGCCAGGATTTCCTCTTCCATGGTTAGCACTTAACAGTAACTCTATTGGCCTATGTAACTCTCCTTTGTTGAGTTTCCATTTCTGGGTGTTCTTGTCCAATCTACCTATTTTTCTAGATATAGTAAAGTTTAGACATGCTCTCCCAAAAGCCAACTCATGACTTTAAGACTTTCTCAGTTCAGTTCAGTTCAGTTCAGTCGCTCAGTCGTGTCCGACTCTCCGCGACCCCATGAATCACAGCACGCCAGGCCTCCCTGTCCATCACCAACTCCCGGAGTACACTCAAACTCATGTCCACAGAGTCGGTGATGCCATCCAGCCATCTCATTCTCCGTCGTCCCCTTCTCCTCCCGCCCCCAACCTTTCCCAGCATCAGAGTCTTTCCCAGTGAGTCAACTCGTCGCATGAGGTGGCCAAAGTATTGGAGTTTCAGCTTTAGCATCAGTCCCTCCAATGAACATCCAGGATTGATCTCCTTTAGAATGGACTGGTTGGATCTCCTTGCAGTATAAGGGACTCTCAAGAGTCTTCTCCAACACCACAGTTCAAAAGCATCGATTCTTCGGCGATCAGCCTTCTTCACAGTCCAACTCTCACATCCATACATGACCACGGGAAAAACCATAGCCTTGACTAGACGGACCTTGGTTGGCAAAGTAATGTCTCTGCTTTTTAATATACTATCAAGGTTGGTCATAACTTTCCTTCCAAGGAGCAAGCGTCTTTTAATTTCATGGCTGCAATCAGCATCTGCAGTGATTTTGGAGCCCAAAAAAACAAAGTCTGACACTGTTTCCACTGTTTTTCCATCTATTTCCCATGAAGTGATGGGACCAGATGCCATGATCTTTGTTTTCTGAATGTTGAGCTTCAAACCAACCTTTTCACTCTCCTCTTTCACTTTCATCAAGAGGCTTTTGAGTTCCTCTTCACTTTCTGCCATAAGGGTAGTGTCATCTGCATATCTGAGGTTATTGATATTTCTCCCAGCAATCTTGATTCCAGCTTGTGCTTCTTCCAGCCCAGCGTTCCTCATGATGTACTCTGCATATAAATTAAATAAGCAAGGTGACAATATACAACCTTGACGTATACCTTTTCCTATTTGGAACCAGTCTGTTGTTCCATGTCCAGTTCTAACTGCTGCTTCCTGACCTGCATACAGGTTTCTCAAGAGGCAGGTCAGGTGGTCTGGGATTCCCATCTCTTTCAGAATGTTCCACAGTTTATTGTGATCCACACAGTCAAAGGCTTTGGCATAGTCAATGAAGCAGAAATAGATGTTTTTCTGAAACTCTCTTGCTTTCTCCATGATCCAGCGGATGTTGGCAATTTGATCTCTGGTGCCTCTGCCTTTTCTAAAACCTGCTTGAACATCTGGGAGTTCACGGTTTACATATTGCTGAAGCCTGGCTTGGAGAATTTTGAGCATGACTTTGCTAGCGTGTGAGATGAGGGCAATTGTCCGGTAGTTTGAGCATTCTTTGGCATTGCCTTTCTTTGGGATTGGAATGAAGACTGACCTCTAGTGCTCTGGAAAAGCACAGGACAATCCCTTCTTCCTACTTCTGAGTTCCTCTGGGATTTTCCCCCAAGAAATTACAATATTGGTATGAATATCAATATTAACCATATCGGTTGATAGGTCCTTCTTCTACATTTTGAAAGTTGCAAAAGTTTTTACGCAAAGTTATCTTTCAAAGCCTTTCCTTAACATATAATTCAAAGAGGTCTGACCATTAACTAAGAAAAATGAGTAAATCTTAGAAAGCAAGTTTAATATTTTGGGTGTATACTAAAACAATTCTTAGCATTTATACCAATAAATTTCCTTTATGGTGACATTGTTAATGTTTCATTTCATTAATACAAACAGAACAAGTTCACTTATCATTCCAAACAGAATGAGATGGAGGATTTTGTGGGGAACTGTGAATGAATCATCAGTGTTTGGTAGTGTTATATAATATTCCTGTAACATATGAAAGTGTTACTTGCTCAGTCACATCTGACTCTTTGCAACTCCATGAACTGACTGTAGCCCACTAGCCTTTTCTGTCCGTGGAATTTTCCAAGCAGGAATACTGGAGTGGATTTCCATTTCCTATAACATATATTCAAGGCCAAATTAAAAAAAAAAAAAAATTGACTGCTTTTAGGTGGTGCTAGTGGTAAAGAATCCCCCTGCTGATTGATACAGGAGAAAGGAGACACAGTTTCCATCCTTGGGGCAGGAAGATCCCCTGGATAAGGGCGTGGGAACCCACTGCAGTATTCTTGCCTGGAGAATCCCATGGACAGAAGAGCCTGGCTGGCTACAGTCCACAGGCCCACAAAGAGTCGGACGTGACTAAAACAACTTAGTACACATGCACTGCTTTTGTCTTTCACATTTTCTAAGACTCAAAGCTGTGTGTGCCAGCCATACATCAGAAAACCTCTTCCCGAGAGTGTTTCATTTAATAACAGAAATAAATGTCTGTTTAACTAAAAAAATTTTTGAATAAAATGTTAAAGATCGTTCAGAAAATGAAGCCTATAAATAAGCTCCATTTGTCCTCCAGAAATTAAGTATTCCAGAAAGATCGTGTTATTAGCCTACAGAGTTTAAACCAACAGGCAATTAGTGTTTTGTCAGGCAGTACACATCCAAATTCACTTCTGCAGATTGACTGTTCATGTACTGTCACAATTATTCTACAAATCTTGCACCACTGGGTTTTTTCCTATTTATTTTTCCATTATTTAAAGAGCCCCAGGGAAGTTGAAGGTTTCTGGTTATTTGAAATGATCTCTGAACAAATCGTACTCCTATCTCCAAACCTCAGTCACTCACCCTTCCCCACAGTTGGCACTTATGCCTTTGTTTCTGATTTTTTAATGAAATGTAGTGATGGAAGCATGAGGAGGAGCCAACAGGCATGCCAGGGAAACTTATCTGTAAAGTCATTTAAAGAAAGTGTCCACACTGTCTTCTGTATGCAAAATAATTAATAGTAGGCAGAACACCCATCAACAGTGATAGACAACCATTACCTCTCACTTATCTAAGCATATTGTTGAGAGTCTATTCCAGCATTCAAGCTGACTGCTTTCTGCAATTTAATATGCTTCTTAGCTGTTCACATTAGCCATGAATTTGTGTATGCTTAGGAAATACAGCTAATTGTAATGTTATTCTAAGAAACCCACTGTCATCTTCATTATAATCATGATTATTATCATCATCATATCAGGAAAATAATATACTGGAATAGGATCACTTAGCTCTTTCCAAAATCAAGTAGAAATTTTATGTATATTGTCTACTGTTTTAAATTTTCTACAAGGCTATTCTCCACTGATATAGGTATCCGTATTTACTTCTTAATATCCTTTTGATTTCAGAACAAATAACTTACAAAGAGTATTTGGTAGGAGAAAGAGCTTGGAACAGGAATGCAAAAATTTCAGCTTAGTGTCATCTTTATTCTAACCAACCTCATGGAAAATTAGACGGGTATTTAGTCTCTAAGAATCTTAAGTTTTCTCATCAGTAAAACTTGAAAGTAAAATTATATTATAATGAAGTCTTTCTTGATTTAGGATTCTATAATCAAATATACAACTTTAGTTCAAAAAGCATGATCTTGAGGGAAAGTCATTGACCATTACCTTGTGCCAGTGATTCTCAACTGGGGCAACAGTTAACGATTTCTAGAGGCATCTTTAATTGTCTGGGGATGAGGAGGTACACGTATATCTAGTAGGTGGAGGCCAGGGTTGCTGCCAAACTAAGCGTCTTACAGTGTAAGGAATTATCTAGCCAAAAGTGCCAATAGTGTCAAGGTTTAGCAACCCTGCTTAATGGCGTTAGAAATTATAGAAAAGTAGGGCTTCCCAGGTGGCTCAGTGGGTAAAGAACTTGCCACCAATGCAGGAGACGTAAGAGACGAGGGTTCAATCCCTGGGTCAGGAAGATACCCCGGAATACTGGCATGGAAAGTAATATTGTTGCCTGGAGAATCCCCATTGAGAGAGGAACCTGTAGGGCTACAATCCAGAGTGTCTCACAGTCAGGCACAACTGAAGCAACTTAGCACACATGCATATACATTACCTAGGTTCTAGGCATGAAGTGACACCATGAAGTCCGGAACTGGGCCCTCTAATCATTTCTCAGTTTTTCCATGCCACAGAGGAGACGTAACCCTAAATCAAGGATCACTGGCTTAGTCCAAGTTTCTTTTTATCTCACTGTTTGAAACATAAAGTCTTTTTTTCAGAATGATGGTTGTCTCATAAATAGAAATATCCTTTAGAGCTTTACATATAAGAAGGAATGTCTATTTCTGAATGTCTTTACAATAAAAAGGAATGCATTTTCTGAGTGATGAAAAGGCATCTAGCTAAAAAGGAAGTTATAGTCTTAGTTATCAAAAGTTACTAAGGAAAGTCCCCTAGTCATAATTGGATCCTCATCTTATTCAGTATTCTTAGCTAGTAGTCTGATAACCCAGGTCCCTGCTTTGTTTCAGTGCAAAGCTGTGTCATCCTTGTGTTCATATTAGTTACTCCTTAAAACATTTTGACTAAATCGCTGAGCCAAACATTGCCTGTTGAAAAGATCTTTAATGACATTCTCTGAGGAGGCAACAGCGACTATTTCAAAGCTTCTTTTATTATCTGGCACTTCCTTAGTAGAAATCTTTATAAACCTGATTCAGAGCAATATATTTAAAATCAGGCTGGCTAAATTCTATTTAAGTGTCCAGCAGCAATTCTTAAGGCTGAAATTGTGTTGTTCATGGAACTGCATGCTTGATAATGGTTTTAGATCTCAGGTGTTCATAAAAACCTTCATAGTTGAAAATGGAGGTGAGCCTGGAGATGCCTCTTAAAAGGCAACCTAGAGCTCAGCTAGACCTTCCTCAGGAAAGGACACCTGTAAGTGTTACTGTTTAGTGGCTCCCAGGCACAGATCCTCCTTGGAATGGGGAATGAACCTAGCTGCACTGGTTTGCTGTCGTACCTAGTGAAATAAAGTTATTGGTTTTCCAACAAGGACAATGAGGATATTTGTTTTAAAAGACAACTTAGAAAAATAGCAGAGACAACAGGAAATGATAAATGAGCAAGTCTTTGCTACAGTAATTACTTTAGTATTGAAACAAATGAAGAACTTTCACAGCAATGCTATTTTCTGTCTTAGATTATACTATTACCTATTCATATATTATGTGTACCATTGGGCTTTATGCTGAAACAAAAGAAATCTAAGAAGGAAGAGTTGGTAAATAAATTGTCTGAGATATATATGTTAATGCTTTGAAAAACTTATGATGTCCTTTCTAAAAACAAACTATCTCTGAAGGATGGAAACTTTTTTTTCATCTGTACGAGTTTTATGCCAAAAGTTAGTCACTAAAAAAATGAACTAAATCTGTCTGGTATAGACAAATGAAATAACATTCAAGTATCTATAATCTATTTTTTAAATTTAGATAATTAATATATTTAATTTGCCTGTGCTGAATCTTCTTTGCTGCATGGGCTTTTCTCTTGTTGCAGAGCACAGGCTCTAGGGCACTTGGGCTTCAGTAGTTATGATTCTGGGCTCTGGAGCACAAGCTCAGTAGTGTGGTACACAAACTTAGATGCTCTGCAGCATGTGGGATCTTCCTGGATCAGGGATCAAACCCATGTCTCCTGCACTGGCAGGTGGATTCTTTACCACTGAGCCACCAAGAAAGCCCTATAATCCATTTATTGACTATTATTCTGTATATGGTTTATTAATTCCCTATTGAAATGTTTTATTGTGGAAAACATATTGGATAGGTTGACAAAAGACCTAAATTCTAAACCTACTTGCTCAACTTACAAATATTATATCATCTGGGAAAGTCTCCTAACCTCCCTGAGAATCTTAAATGAAGATTATATCTTTTCTGCCTTTTCACATGTTTTGAAAAGGAAAATCCTTTGTAAGATGAGATTCATTTGGAGTTATAAGGAATTATTACTGGCACAAATTTAGGATATGGATATTTCTTATTCTAACATGTTTCTCATGTTGTCATCAAAGTTTTAATTGTTTTCAAGACTGAAATAATTCTTTACTTTGGATAGCATAATTGTATCTGATTTTTTTAATTAAAATATTTTAGGTTCTAGATTTCTATTTTCCTCTTTCTGTGTATGTGTATTAGTTGCATAATTTTTTAAAAAATTGACAAGGCTGTGTTAGAGGATCTTCCCTTGAATATGTATAGAGCTTAGAATTTATGCTTCGGGTAATTCTGTTTCCTACTGACTGGCTTAAATCTTGCTCAAGCTCCATTTTCTAAAAGCACAAGGGCTATTTGGGGCAATCATTCATACTGTTACAATGATTATTTTTTCTTTCAATATGTTCCTAAGTAATAGAAGAGTTCACTGTACTCACCAAGTGTAGAATGTTTCAGAATTTGAGTAAAAATTGTATTAGTTTAAGGTGATATGATTTAGCTCTATTAAGAGAACTCTACCAGGCTTCCCTGGTAGCTCAGTTGGTAAAGAATCTGCCTGCAATGCAGGAGTCCGCTTGCAATGCAGGAGACCCGGGTTCAATTCCTGGGTCCAGAAGATCCCCTGGAGAAGGAAATGGCAATCTGTTCCAGTATTCTTGCCTGGAAAATCCCATGGACAGAGGAGCCTGGCGGGCTACAGTCTGTGGGGTCACAAGAGTCAGACACAGCTTAGCAACTAAACCAGCAAACCACCGCCAAGAGGACTCTCTTACAGACTTTGGATGTAGCAGGGCACCAATTTAAATGATGAGTTAAATTTGCTAAAGGCCTGTTCTAGGTAAGACACACTCCATCATTGCTGCATTTTGGATATGAGTTTTACTCACTGATAATTTAATCAATAAATACAAATGTAAGCATTTCTAGTACCAGCACAGATTTTAAGTTATAACTCTTGTCCTCTCTCCAAGTAAATGGAAAATAAATAAATAATCAAATCACTTGTGTACGTGAAGATGAAATTCTTACCACTTTCCCTCATACAAATGAGCCTCTATCCTATATTTATATCTCTTTGGAGAACTAGATTGCTTGTTTTTTTGATTACCTTACTCACCAAAGATTTTTATAGGAACTTGAATTCCATGGTTGCCCTTTATTCCTTGAAAAAGGAAAGAAAAAAAAAAAACTTTTGGAGTTTACCCCCATAGCTTATATTTACCTTAGCTGAACCTGTAATGCTTTGGCCACCTCATGCAATGAGTTGACTCACTGGAAAAGACTCTGATGCTGGGAAAGGTTGGGGGCGGGAGGAGAAGGGGACGACAGAGAATGAGATGGCTGGATGGCATCACCGACTCTATGGACATGAGTTTGAGTGAACTCCGGGAGTTGGCGATGGACAGGGAGGCCTGGCGTGCTGTGATTCATGGGGTCGCGGAGAGTCGGACACGACTGAGCGACTGAACTGAACTGAACTGAACTATAAAATTTTTAGTAGATGGGGTGCTCAGAGTTTAGCAAAATACATCTACAAACTATTTTTAGACTCTGTATTTAATCTTGAGCCTTGAGTTCATTCATTGCTCTATGTGACATTTTAAAAACCTGAGCAAACAGTATTATTCTTGGAAAAGAAAAGCCCTTTCTCACTAGATTTAGCATTTAGAAACAATATTGAGTTGATTTGAATCAGAAAATTGTCTCCGAAAACCTGAAATGAATATAAACATTAGGAAGATGATCTCACCTCCTATTTCCTGCCCTTGGTCTTGTACTATTTCTTTTGGAAGTGGTTCTTAAATGTTCACTCAAGCCCTGTATGTGATTGGATCCATTCCAAAGCCACAGTTTGCTTTGGTTTTGTCAGAGCCAGGTTTACTGCACTCTGTGCTTTCAGATCTGTACAAGACTCCTCTGCCGTGGGGTAGAACCCTGTTCACAAGAAGTGTATTATAATCGTCCTACCAAGCACTGTCATCTCATTTGTCAAGATTACTTGTTTATTTTCCTTCTATTTCTTCTTCACCACCACCACCACCACCACCCCTGAGCCCCCTGCAAAAGAAAATGGTGCTGTTAGGTGAATAAAGCTCTCCTGCCTTACCCTGCAGGCAGAATTCTTACACTCCTTGGGGTTACAAAGGATCATATCCCTTTCTGCCCTGAAGAGAAAAAAAAAGCCTAAGATGCATCATTAATCATGCAAACTGTCTACTGCAACACTGCCAAGAAAATGATCATTCCTATATCAACCATCAATATTCCTGACACCTGTCTAAAAGCTCAGGTCATGCATATCCATCTGCCTTTAGAGAAGTGTCAATGTGCAAACATCCCTTCACTATTTTTAGGGTCATGTTAAAACTATGCATCACCTGCCTGTCAGTTCATCCAATTTGTCATATTATTCTGATGTACCAATGTCTATTATTGGTCATTCCCCTTCTGCATTGTGTTTTTAGAGCACCAGGGTATACCATGTTTTTGAAACTGTCAAATACAAAAGAGGCACTGGAATCCTACAGTAGGCCAGAGTTCTCACCAAGAAATTACTTTGCTCAGAGTCCCTTCATGCTTAATGGAAAATGAAGATGTTTGGGGTTCCTCTGTCTACTGCAAGTTTCACTTCAATCTAATTTTTGGTAAATGAATTCTGATTTCTAATGATTTTCATTATAAACTCCACAGTATTTCTCTCTTGGGAAATGATTCTAAGGGGTTAAAACACAACTTACGAGGAAAGAAAACTTTTTAAATTAAGGGGTTAAAGAAAAACTGTTGTGATAAAACTGTCAACATTCAAATGCCAAGAAATATTGTGTTCTATATTAAAATTAAATAGAAATTTTGATAAAATATATTCAGCAACAGAAACTTAAATAGTATGATGGTATATCTCAATTATTATTCTTAGTATAAAAGTCACAATCCCTGAAATCAAAGTCAAATTTTTCACTGATCTCAAATCATTTTATTTCTATTTTACATCTAATGTAATCTTAAAACTAGTATAACTCTTTCTCCATCCTCTTTGACTTTTTTTTTCCATTTTACCTGTTTCCATTCTCTTCTGCTAATACCTGTGACATGGGTTATAGTATCTTTAAATAACAGAGCATTTCCATGTAGGTGGGAAAATCTTGGAGTTGGGATTTAAGGCACCTATGATTCTCATCATTTCTATGCACTAAGCCCCAGGGAGACCCGTGTTAGGTCCCGTATTTGATCGTAACCTCTCAAGAGTATTAGTTGTCTTCTCTGTAAATCATAGGCCTGAATAGATGATCTCAGTGTCTGTTCCAGATGACAATCTCATCCATTACTGTAGACAGCAATGACACATAAAGCCACAGACTAAAGAGTGAGTCCAGTGAATTTCCCCAGAATCTGCCTCAATATGTTAAAATCCTGAAAATGATTAGCATATTGGAAGAGTGCCTCTTTAGAATCATTCTTACTGTGGTCACTACTGTTGTCCAAGCTTGTCAAAATAGCAAGTTCTAAGCCTAGTAAAGTTCCACCTATTTTCAGACACTCTCAAGCGATATGATTTTAACTGTGACACCCATAAAATAAAGTGCCCTTATTCTCAGGCTGCAGAATCAGATGTAGCAGAACAACCCAAGAACTTCCCCCACAATCTATTCATTAGGAAGATGCATTGCAGAATTTTAATATTAGTTAATTTTTATGAAAACTGATCAATTTCTTACTGATTCTTATAATATTTGTTTTGACTTTTTAGAAATTAGAGAATTCAGAGGCAAACTACATCCAGGCCTGTCTCTCACTTGAAATTCAGAGAGTTATGTTACTCTAACAAGCCCTTTTTACTAAATGATGATTATTCAAATAACTTTTTACAGTAAGTAGAAAATAAAAGACTAAGAGTGCTGAAGTAGAAGTAAAATAATAGAAAACAGTAGAAAAATAGATTTATTTATTTACTTTGTGTCATGAGTATATATGGGCATTCTTGGTAGCTCAGACGGTAAAGAATTTGCCTGCAGTGCAAGAGACTGGGGTT
This sequence comes from Moschus berezovskii, assembly GCF_049115385.1. Lineage (NCBI taxonomy): Eukaryota > Metazoa > Chordata > Mammalia > Artiodactyla > Moschidae > Moschus > Moschus berezovskii. Next base: position 56,090,306 of record NC_142461.1, read on the forward strand.
TGATCCCTGGGTAGGGAAGATCCCCTGGAAAAGGGAATGGAAATCCACTCCAGTATATTTCTTGGAGAATTCCAGAATAGAGGAGCCTGGTGGGCTATAGTCCATGGGGTTGCAAAGAGTCAGACATGACTGAGTGACTAACACACATGCATATATATTTATATTTGTGTTATGCTTGTGTTTACACACACACACACACAACATGCTGTCTTATCTCCTCAAAACCTGCTTGGGGAGTAGGTGTCCTTTCTAGAAATAAAGTGTAGCTCAGAGATGCTAATAGATCAGAGACTCAAGCTGATGGAGTAACCACGACTGGCAATAAGAGAAGTAGGAGGTACTACAGAGAAGTTGGTACTTACCTTGGTGGCAGAGGAAAGAGAATTATTAAACTAGGGAAGAGCATTTGAAAAGGCAAAGAGGCATTGATAAGCAGGCTTTTTTTCAGTTCAGTTCAGTCGCTCAGTCGTGTCCAACTCTCCGCGACCCCATGAATCACAGCACAACAGGCCTCCCTGTCCATCACCAACTCACGGAGTTCACTCAAACTCATGTCCACAGAGTCGGTGATGCCATCCAGCCATCTCATTCTCAGTTGTCCCCTTCTCCTCCCGCCCCCAACCTTTCCCAGCATCAGAGTCTTTTCCAGTGAGTCAACTCGTCGCATGAGGTGGCCAAAGTATTGCAGTTTCAGCTTTAGCATCAGTCCTTCCAATGAACACCCAGGATTGATCTCCTTTAAAATGGACTGGTTGGATCTCCTTGCAGTACAAGGGACCCTCAAGAGTCTTCTCCAACACCACAGTTCACAAGCATCAATTCTTCGGCGATCAGCTTTCTTCACAGTCCAACTCTCACATCCATACATGACCACGGGAAAAACCATAGCCTAGACTAGACGGACCTTTGTTGGCAAAGTAATGTCTCTGCTTTTTATCAACCATCAAGGTTGGTCATAATTTTCCTTCCAAGGAGTAAGCGTCTTTTAATTTCATGGCTGCAATCAGCATCTGCAGTGATTTTGGAGCCCAAAAAAACAAAGTCTGACACTGTTTCTACTGTTTTTCCATCTATTTCCCATGAAGTGATGGGACCCGATGCCATGATCTTCGTTTTCTGAATGTTGAGCTTCAAGCCAACCTTTTCACTCTCCTCTTTCACTTTCATCAAGAGACCTTTGAGTTCCTCTTCATTTTCTGCCATAAGGGTAGTATCATCTGCATATCTGAGGTTATTGATATTTCTCCCGGCAATCTTGATTCCAGCTTGTGCTTCTTCCAGCCCAGCGTTCCTCATGATGTACTCTGCATATAAATTAAATAAGCAAGGTGACAATATACAGCCTTGACGTACTCCTTTTCCTATTTGGAACCAGTCTGTTGTTCCATGTACAGTTCTGACTGTTGCTTCCTGACCTGCATACAGGTTTCTCAAGAAGCAGGTCAGGTGGTCTGGTATTCCCATCTCTTTCAGTATTTTCCACAGTTTATTGTGATCCACACAGTCAAAGGCTTTGGTATAGTCAATGAAGCAGAAATAGATGTTTTTCTGGAAATCTCTTGCTTTCTCCATGATCCAGCGGATGTTGGCAGTTTGATCTCTGGTGCCTCTGCCTTTTCTAAAACATGCTTGAAAATCTGGGAGTTCACGGTTCACATATTGCTGAAGCCTGGCTTGGAGAATTTTGAGCATGACTTTACTAGCGTGTGAGATGAGTACAATTGTGCGGTAGTTTGAGCATTCTTTGGCATTCCCTTTCTTTGGGATTGGAATGAAGACTGACCTTTTCCAGTCCTGTGGCCACTGCTGAGCTTTCAAATTTGCTGGCATATTGAGTGCAGCACTTTCACAGCATCATCTTTCAAGATTTGAAACAGCTCAACTGGAATTCCATCACCTCCACTAGCTTTGTTCGTAGTGATGCTTTCTAAGACCCACTTGACTTCACATTCCAAGATGTCTGGCTCTAGGTCAGTGATCACGTTATCGTGACTATCTTGGTTGTGAAGATCTTTTTTGTACAATTCTGTGTATTCTTGCCACCTCTTAATATCTTCTGCTTCTGTTAGGTCCATACCATTTCTGTCCTTTATTGAGCCCATCTTTGCATGAAATGTTCCCTTGGAATCTCTGATTTTCTTGAAGAGATCTCTTGTTTTTCCTATTCTGTTGTTTTCCTCTATTTCTTTGCATTGATCGCTGAGGAAGGCTTTCTTATCTCTCCTTGCCATTCTTTGGAACTCTGCATTCAGATGCTTATATCTTTCCTTTTCTCCTTTGCTTTTCGCTTCTCTTCTTTTCATAGCTATTTGTAAGGCCTCCTCAGACAGCCATTTTGGTTTTTTGCATTTCTTTTCCATGGGGGGCTTCAGAGGGCAGACACACTGAAATCATAATCACAGGAAACTAGTCGATCTGATCACATGGCCCACAGTCGAATGTGGTCCACTGGAGAAGGGAATGGCAAACCACTTCAGTATACTTGCCTTGAGAACCCCATGAACAGTATCAAAGGCTTTTTTTAGGGACTGGCAAATAGGCTGGAGTGGCTGAAGTATAGGATGAGGAAGGGGAAAAGAGGTCTAAAATGGGAGTGGCAGTGAGGAACTTCAAAGAAGAAAATGGCAACTGACTCCAGTAATCTTGCCTGGAAAAATCCCATGGATGGAGGAGCCTGGCTGGTACAGTCCTTGGGTTTGCGAAGAGTTGGACATAACTGAGTGACTTCACTTTCACTTTCAAGGAAAGTTGAAATTTACTCTGCTCATAAGGGGCCATTGAGGTACCTTAAATGATGTCATATTTTTAATAAGGAAAAAAACTTGACAGCAAAGTAAAGAATAGGCTAAAGAGAGAAACAAGGCAAAATGAGTTAGGAGAACATGGCGTTAACTAGAGAAAAATGAAGCATGAACGCCATTGATGGTGGTGGCAGTGGAGAGTGAGAAACAGATCTGGGATGGATTTAAGAGCTAAAAGGTTATCAGATTTGCCAACTGACTGGATATGAATGAGAAAGGGAGAATCAGGAAAAATGTGAAAGATTTTTGCTTGGCTGCCTAAATGAATGATAGTTCCATTCTCTAAGACAAGGAAAACAGTATGAGGAAGAGCATATTTGGGGACAAAATATTGAGTCCACTTTTTGCCTGTTTTATTTGAGGACATCAGCATAGCTATGAACACATGGGGACAGAGGTCTGGAGAAAAGTGGACTGAAAATAATGATGTTCAGTTCAGTCGCTCAGTTCAGTTCAGTTCAGTTCAGTTCAGTCGCTCAGTCGTGTCCGACTCTCCGCGACCCCATGAAGCGCAGTGTGCCAGGCCTCCCTGTCCATCACCAACTCCCGGAGTTCACTCAAACTCATGTCCACTGAGTCAGTGATGCAATCCAACAATCTCATCCTCTGTTGTCCCCTTCTCCTCCTGCCCCCAATCTTTCCCAGCATCAGGGTCTTTTCAAATGAGTCAGTTCTTCGCATCAGGTGGCCAAAGCATTGGAGTCTCAGCTTCAACATCAGTCCTTCCAATGAACACCCAGGACTGATCTCCTTTAGGATGGACTAGTTGGATCTCCTTGCAGTCCAAGGGACTCTCAAGAGTCTTCTCCAACACCACAGTTCAAAAGCATCAATTCTTTGGTGCTCAGCTTTCTTTATAGACCAACTCTCACATCCATACATGACTACTGGAAAAACCATAACCTCATCTAGAAGGACCTTTGTTGACAAGGTAATGTCTCAGCTTTTTACTATGCTATCTAGGTTGGTCATAACTTTCCTTCCAAGGAATAAGCGTCTTTTCATTTCATGGCTACAGTCACCATCTACAGTGATTTTGGAGCCCAGAAAAATTAAGTCAGCCACTGTTTCCACTGTTTCCATATCTATTTCCCATGAAGTGATGGGACCAGATGCCATGATCTTAGTTTTCTGAATGTTGAGCTTTAAACCAACTTTTTTACTCTCCTTTTTCACTTTCATCAAGAAGCTCTTTAGTTCTTCTTCACTTTCTGCCATAAGGGTGGTGTCATCTGCATATCTGTGGTTATTGATATTTCTCCCAGCAATCTTGATTCCAGCTTGTGCTTCTTCCAGCCCAGCGTTTCTCATGATGTACTCTGCATATAAGTTAAATAAGCAGGGGAACAATATACAGCCTTGACGTACTCATTTTCCTATTTAGAACCAGTCTGTTGTTCTATGTCCAGTTCTAACTGTTACTTCCTGACCTGCATACAGATTTCTCAAGAGGCAGGTCAGGTGGTCTGGTATTCCCATCTCTTTCAGAATTTTCCACAGTTTATTGTGATCCACACAGTCAAAGGCTTTGGCATAGTCAATAAAGCAGAAATAGATATTATTCTGGAACTCTCTTGCCTTTTCAATGATCCAGCGGTTGTTGGCAATTTGATCTCTGGTTCCTCTGCCTTTTCCAAAACCAGCTTGAACATCTGGAAGTTCATGGTTCATGTATTGCTGAAGCCTGGCTTGGAGAATTTTGAGCATTATTTTACTAGCTTATGAGATGAGTGCAATTGTACAGTAGTTTGAGCATTCTTTGGCTTTGGGATTATTTGGGATTGGAATGAAAACTGAACTTTTCCAGTCCTGTGGTCACTGATGAATTTTCCTAATTTGCTGACATATGGAGTGCAGCACTTTCACAGCATCATCTTTTAGGATTTGAAATAGCTCAACTTGAATTCCATCACCTCCACTAGCTTTGTTCATAGTGATGCTTCCTAAGGCCCACTTGACTTCACATTCTAGGATGTCAGGCTCTAGGTGAGTGATCACACCATCATGATTATCTTGGTCTTAAAGATCTTTTTTGTACAGTTCTTCTGTGTATTCTTACCACCTCTTCTTAATATCTTCTGCTTCAGTTAGGTCCATACCATATCTGTCCTTTATCGAGCCCATCTTTGCATGAAATTTTCCCTTGGTATCTCTAATTTTCTTGAAGAGATCTCTAGTCTTTCCCATTCTATTGTTTTCCTCTATTTCTTTGCATCGGTCATCCTCAAAAGGACATTGAGCTTTGGACTGTCAGGGAACGCAGGTGAGAGAAAAGCGAAGACAACTCAGGATATATTCCTGGGAAACAGTGGGGCCCATACTAGGGAGCCCTGGATGCAAATGGAAAGTGTGGAAACACTCAGAACCTATGGACTCCTCTGTTCATGGGATTCTCCAGGCAAGGATATTGAATGGATTGCCGTTTCCTCCTCCAGTGGATCTTCCTGACTAGGGGATAGAACCCTCGGCTCCTGTGTCTTCCTCATTGGCAGGCAGATTATTTATCCTTGAGCTACCAGGAAAGCCCTCCTTCTTCTTTTTATGTTTCTTAAAACTCTGATGTCAAAAAAAAAAAATGGTCATTTCACCCTGAGTTGTATTTTAAAACACCCTTCTTGTTGCAAACTTATTTTTTGTGTGTATTATGTTTAAAGAGTACTATTTGGCCTTAGTTTTTTCTGTGTTCTTAAAGATGTGTCCCTCATCTGGTTCCCTGGTAGGACGTTTCATATCTTTCAAGAGAAAGCCTGCTCAACCATTCTACTTAATGTCCACCAGCAGTCCATGCATTCTCTCCACCAATACTGTTAGATTTTCCTCACAGTACTGAATGAGAACAGAAGTTTTTTTTAATGTACTCATTTTTACCTTTTTATTTTCTGTCTTATTTTGTTACAGTGTAGACTTGATGAAGACAGGGAATTTGTCCTGTCTCCCTCTATAAACATGGTCCTAGAAAAAAATGTCTGGTATGTAGGAGACACTCAATAATTATTTGTTGAATAAATGAATTAGGCTGATAGTCATCTATGTAGAAACTAAACTCTATGAATTTTTAAAGGACGCTCTATATCAAATTAATGCCACTTTTGTTTTACTCTTGAGAAATTTTGACCATAACGATAGTATTTATCATTTTTTAAAACTTTTAGCCCAAAGTCATGGAAACAGGTGAATCAATCTCTCTCTCCTTATGTGTGTGTGTGTGTGTGTGTGTATAAGCATACATATATTCACCCCTAAAAAGTGGATTACAACTTGAGGGGTTCATTTTTTATCTCTACTGGGCATTTAAAAAACATTTAAGGAAAGACCTGTATAAAAAATGTAATTCTAAGCATTGCTTTGGAAGTAATAGCAGAGACTATTTACTGAAAGGGGAAGAAAGAGACCTTCATATGCAAATGTATGGCATTTGAAAATGTCATATAGCTACATCTACATATAAATAAGCTGCTCTCTGAATTCCAGGAAGGAAGATTTTGTGTAGCATTAGCCAATTTCTAAATCAAAATAAACTGATAGCACAGCAGTAAGTCAAGACATAGAAGAACACATCTTTACTACGTCTTAATACAGCTGTAGCACTCCAGGTTAAAGACCACCTGGCCAAAATGAAATCTAATCCCACAGTATTTGAATGGAAATAGATATGAACCAGTAGAAGAAAAGAATTTCACAAATCCAAAAGGATGACAACTTCCTGTCAAGGATTTGCTTCCTTCTAAATATGGATGTGGAAATTAGGAATCTCATAATGTCTCTTCTGCTTAAACTCTGTATCAGGATTGTTTTTTATGTGAGTTTCTAAACTTTGGACTGAAAAAGCAAAGACTTTTAATTTTTACCTCCTTCTTCATTATTTGTTCAGTTGTCTTAGTTCAAGATGGTCACCTTGAGGAAATTCCTCTGGTAAACCATAGTACGTAAACTATCACGTAGGGATGAATAACTCCTCTATATTAAATGAATTATCCTTCCAGGATACCAGGGTGCCATTCTAAAAACTCTCTTCCTGCATTGTTTAGGTGCTCTTAGCTTCCGGAGGAGTTAATTAGCCTCACCTGGATAGGCAGCAGATTCCTGGGCACCAGATTTTCTAAGTACAATTTTTACAATAGGCCGTTTGCTCCTAAGTTGGCAGCGTGGAATTAACCACAGGAAAAAAATAATAAATGATTTATGCCACTTTTACTGGCCATTTCATGGAGTCCATGTGGGAGTTGTTTTCCTAGCAGGAAGAACTAACTGCAATTTGTCAGGTAGTACATGCACCAGGGCTTTGTCTTGGGTATTAAAAAGGACAACAAAGCCCTCATCCTGGTATAGCATGTTTATAAAGGAGCTGGGGCTAAGAGGATAAGTTTCTAGACTGATAACTGAAGAGAAAAACATGAATTTTAGAAAAAAAGAAGAATTTTAATAAGGTTAAGATATCAATAGGGAAGAAAAAATGAAAAATCCAATAATCAAAGGAAACTAAGAAACCATAATAGTCTTCAGATGGATAATATAATTGCTACCTTTTATTGAATATGGCTGAATACTTGGCATTTTATTAGTGTTTTCTTTGAAATGACCCTTCAATGAAAGAATTATTTTCACCATTGTAAAGATAAAGAAACTCAGGCTCAGAAAGTTTAAGCAATTTTCCCAAGGCCACTTAGCTATTAAGATGAGAATATGTGTGAACTGATATGTCTTTGACCACAAAGCTGGTTGATCTCTTTCCATTATACCAGCCTGCCTCTTGACATGTAGGGTAATAGGGGGAAAGGTAGCAAGATGCATTTTAGTTATATTTGAATCTATATAGTCAGTATCTTGTGGAGGATATTAAAGGAACCAGAAGCAAATCCCTAATGAGGATTAAAAATATCATATCAAAGAGCATGTTCTGAGAACTAAAAACAGAAAAAGAAGTTGAGAAAATTTTGTTGACTTTTTGCTAAAATGTGCTGATGTGGAGATATTTATGTTTTTCTGAACATCTGGTAGATATTAGTATGTTTTTATTCAGAATCTTCTGTCATTAATGATAAAAGAAAGCTGAATAATTATGATATACTGCCACAATGGATGCATATCATGCATGGTTTTTTCTAATATATTACAGAATCTCATGATTCCATCAAACATAAAAACATAAAGTTATTTTTAAAAAGAGGAATATGGATGTTATCTTACTGTAACAAACTTGTTTCCATAAGAATAGACCAAGTCAGCAACTCTTGTATCTATGTGTTAAGAATACATTTCAAGTCATAAGATCTGTTGTTACCAATAAGTGACTTAAATTACACTTTAACATTGCTAGAAGTTTGAGAAATAACCTAAACCTGATATATATTTGTTTTGCCAAGAGAGAGTTCCATTTCTTTTACCAGAATTCATGGAAAAGAGATTCTTTGATAAGAGATAGAAACACCATGGCTTTTGTCTCCTTGGTAAATTGTCAAAACAAAGAGTATCTTTACTAACTTATAATCCTTCCCTCTGGCTTTTTTTGAGGGTTCTTCAGTCACCCAGGATACTTGCCAGAATCCACTGCTGAATATAACTGAATCCCTTCCATAGGATGCCAGCAATGACATGTACTCAAAGGCTAGATTAGACCAGCATGGCATGGACCTGCTAGTCCTGCTGGAGAGACAGCCTCCCCATGAGTGGGAGCACTGCACATATTTAGATGTGCTAGTGAGTGTGTGTCAGCTTTAGTGGAGGATGGTACAAATGGCTCCAGGTGTCTCAGTGGTAAAGAATCCGCTTGCAATGAGGGAGACCCAGGTTCGATCCCTGGGTCAGGAAGATCCCTTGGAGAAAGGAATGGCAATCTACTCCAGTATTCTTGCCTGAGAAACCCCATTGTTGGGCTACAGTCCATGGGGCCCCAAAAGAGTTGGACATGGCTTAGCAACTACACAACAACAACAATAACTTTTACAGCATATACCACACTCCTTAGGGGCTTCCCAGGTGGCTCAGTGGGTAAAGAATATGTCTACAAGGCAAGAGACATGGGATCAATCCCTTGGTCAGGAAGATTCCCTGGAGGAGGGCTTGGCAACCCACTCCAGGATTCTTGTCTGGAGAACCATGGACACAGGAGTCTGGTGGGCTACAGTCCATAGGGTCAAACATACAGTCCATAGGGTCACAAAGAGTTAGACCTGACTGAGCAACTGAGTACACACACTCCTTAATCTATGTTCTCTACCTCCATAAGCTGCCAGTTTCACTGCAAGCTGTGCACTGGCTCCCATCTGACTTTTTGTTTGTATTATTCCAACATGGAGCACTCATTCTTCTTTCATTTGTCTAATTCTTATTCATCTTTCATGTTTCAGCTTAGACACCCTTCCTCCAGGAAAGATGATAACAGCCACTTTTTGTTTATTAAGAGTTTACCATGTGCCAGGCACTGTGCTAAATGCTTCTTCACACTTAAAATCTCATTTACTTATTACACATATTAGTTTAAAACAGCTATAATTTATTGGGTACTTACTGTGTGCCAGACATTGTTATAAATGTTTTACCAACATGCATAAAGCTTAAATAACTTGGCTTCAGTTACAGTGTTGGAGGGTAGAAAAAAATCAGAATTGAACACAGACAGTCAAGATCCTAAACCTGAGATCCTAGTGCCTCACAAGTGTTAACAGGTAGTACCATTATCTCAACCATTTTAAAATTGAAGAGAAGGAGGCTTTTCACTCCCCACATTCGCCAAGGAGTCCAGGCATCTCTGTATGCTCTTTGACCCTTACATTTACCCAGTTATCACATGGCTTTGTGTTTGCCTGTTTGCTTTTCTGTTTCCTTCTTTTTCAATGAGGAAACGGAGGCCTTGAGGAGTGAGTAATTTGCCAAAAAAAAAAAAAAAGGTTAACAATAAAATGGCTTCACTGAGACTGAGCTTGACTCGCTCTTCCAAAGTCTGCTTTTTTTCCCCTCTTCAGACGACTCATAAATGCAAGCCAGGGTATTTCTCTGCAGACATGCATTTCCGTGAAAAATGAAAGCAAAGGGACATGAAAGGACACAGAGAATATTTAGTTCTAGGTCTATTGCTCCATTCTTGTTTAGTTCCTTTAGATTTGTTTGGAAACATGACAGTGATATGTTTGGTTTTGCTGAAAACCAAAGCATTTACTAAGCACTTATTATTTGGTAGTTATTATTCAGAGGATTTTGTATGGATAGTCTCTTTTATTCTTCACTGTTACCCCATGATGCAAATACTTGGTCATCCCCTTTTTACAGATACGGAAACTGATCCATCAAGGGGTTATATGACTTGCTCTAAATCCCACACCATTAGGTAGAGGAGCTAGATTTGGAACTCAGTTTGACACAGCTCCTCATTGGTAGGAGAAATGAGATCCTTTTCAATGTTACCAAAAATTCACTGTCAATTACCAAAAACCATTTGCCTTATATAGGATATAAATTATATATTATGAAACTAATAACAAACATGCCTTATGTTCACTACCCCTCAGAGAATTCTAAGAAATACTTAGAGAATAAGAGAGAAATGATTGCACCTAAAGCACTTAATGCTCATATTTTGCTCCTAATTTCTTTGGAATGACCTAGCTTGAAAAGATGATAAAGGGCTTAGATGGGTCCCACTTTTTTTAGCAGAAAGACAGATGGGATCTTGAGACTGTGGAAAGCTGTTCCTCTGCTAGGCATACTTCATCTTTCCAATATAAACTGATCTCCGTTAACTCGTGCAGAAGATTCATTGTTCCAAGACTCAGATGAAGATCCCTCCACCGTGTGAGTTTAAGCCTGGAGGGGTTCTGAAAGGATGCTTCTAGCCACAGATAGGAGATGGTAGTATTTGCTTCTGATGACCCAAGACCAAAATAAAAATAGAAATATTAAAGGAATATTTAATATTTGAAAACAACTAGAGAAGGAAATGGCAACCCACTCCAGTGTTCTTGCCTGGAGAACCCCAGGGACGGCGGAGCCTGGTGGGCTGCCGTCTATGGGGTCGCACAGAGTCGGACATGACTGAAGCGACTTAGCAGCAGCAGCAGCCCATCCCTGCTACTGCCAACTATGACAGAAAAGATTGTGGAGCTCCAAGGGCATGTAAATCCACCAGTCAAGTTTGGGAACTGGGGAATGTTACTTAAAAACCATATGGGGACATGAAGATGACAGTGAATATTTAAAAGCATTTCAATAGGCTGAGGAAAGAAAGATTTCAAATTTTTAGTCTGAGAGAATGTTAATAAGTGATAAATACCTTTGAATATACTCAATCTAAACTGAACCAGTAAGAATAAAATCTCAAATGAGAAGACCTAACCATTCCTTTTTGAGCATCCCCCCACCCAAAAAAAGAATCACTTGATGACTTTTACTTTTCAAGAAGTGTGTATTTTTATGGTAAAAATAAAACCTATTTATTATAGAAAATTATCTCTACTATCTAGATATATTTGTTGTAATTATCACTGTCAAAATTGGGGTGAATTTCATTGCAGGTTTTTGTTTTTCACACATTATACATCTTAGTGTCTTACTCATTTTTCTATGTCATCCAAAAAACTTCATAATTTTTCTAGTCAAATAATATTTTATCATATAATTATGCTATAAATTACTTAACTATATTCTACTGTTGCTGAAATTTAGGTACTTTCTCAGTTTTCATTTTTATAGAGGATGTTGCTATTGATTTATTTATAACATGAGTCTCTGCCTGCTTCTGAGGCTCTTGATATATGATACCATAGTAGGTTTTCAATGTTTGTACCATTTTCTTTCTCACTGATGATATTTCAAATTCTTGTCTCTGCACCATCTATCCCTGGCCCCATCTAACATAAGATGTAGATTACAGCTTCTCTCCAGATAGACTAAATGGCCTCCTTATAGTGTACCATGCTAAACAATTTCACCATTATGGCCTATATGCAAAATGAATGCCTTATGCATGGCCTAATCTAAGTGCCGGAGAAGGCAATGGCAAGCCACTCCAGTACTATTGCCTAGAAAATCCCATGGATGGAGGAGCCTGGTTGGCTGTAGTCCGTGGGGTCGCTACAGACAAACAATTCATGTCGTAAAAAGACTGGACGTAAATAAATGTTGATAGTAGTTTTGTTTAGGGTGTAAACAATGAGGGCTTTCTATCCTTCTTTTACTTTCTGTATTTTCTACTATTCTTAAATCAATGTGAAATTGCTTTTATAATGAAAATACCCTATATACTTTAAGGGAAAAAGAAGTGTAGAACTAAGCAATTTAGCCCTCGAAACACACAAGCTTCACAATGAATGATACACAGTTTCCTATTAGTAAGTAAAATACCGATGCTCATAACTGTACCCACAAATTCAAGTGAAGGAGGAAGACAATCATAGGAATCTCTCCAGGCAAAAGAACATTTCTGTCTCAATTATCTGTATCTTTCAGGCAAAATTGTTTTCTGGTCTGGAATTATCCAGATGACTGCCTTTTTCATTTTTCCCCTTAAGTCTATATGTACAACTCTGACAATTCTTTACCACTGAAAAATTGTGATGAAAACAGCAGATTAAAAAGGAGAACACAGAGAAAAATTTGTTGTGGGTATATAAGATTTCTCTATACTCTCTTTGTAGTTTTTTTTTATAAATCTAAACTATTCTAAAATTTTAAAAATTATTTCAAAATGAGAACACATGGTTTCTGGAGCTAGCTTTATGCCCTTGACCCAACTGTAAGACATTAAGGAATAACTAAATGTTTCTGATCTTCATCCTCTAATATATCAAGGAAAAAAATATACCACACACACACACACGTGTTTAACTTAACATTTAGGGATGTTGCAGTCTCAAGTAAAACAATAGCTGTAAAAAAACTTTTAAAAATGCAAATCATTAGAAAAAGATAATAATGTAATTGAATAATCTTTTGGCCTAAATAGAATTTATATTACATAATGAGAATTGAAGAGAGCAAATCTACATACTTCTTATCTTTAAATAACTTTTATTTTCTCATAATAACTTTTTCAAGAAGAGAAGAAAATGCTTTACTTAAAAACATTCCTCACTGATGTTTCTTCATAGTCTAATTTTCTTCTTTCATTTTATGATAATTCTTATCTTGCCTTTAAATTTACACTTCCACATCTCTCATGCTGCTGCTGCTGCTGCTAAGTCGCTTCAGTCGTGTCCAGCTCTGTGCAACCCCACAGACAGCACCCACCAGGCTCCCCCGTTCCTGGGATTCTCCAGGCAAGAATACTGGAGTGGGTTGCCATTTCCTTCTCCAAGGCATGAAGGTGGAAAGTGAAAGTGAAGTCACTCAGTCGTGTCCGACTCTTAGCGACCCCATGGACTGCAGCCTACCAAGCTCCTCTGTCCGTGGGATTTGCCAAGCAAGAGTACTGGAGTGGGTTGCCATTGCCTTCTCCGCCACATCGCTCATAGACCATTATAAACGTCCTTCCTAGTTTAGATATCATGTAGAAGACGTCCTTTTAATAATCCGAAATTTGCTTAATGTTATTAAGAGACATTCACTGCTGATCATTTTCCTACTAAACAATTAATTTATTTCAGTTAACATCAATTCTATTGGAGAGATATCCAATCACAAACACAGAGTTTTCAATTCAGTCTCAAAAATCAAAATCAGAGATCTGTCATGTTTATAAATCAGAGCTCAATTGTTTTTCTTGTAGTCTTCCCCATTATACGAAATGACACTACCCAGATGTTCAAGCCAAAATCCTAGGCATCTTTGATTCATTCCTTTCATTTTGCAATACACCAAGTCATGTTCAGTCCACCGCCAAGACCTGTGCAGAATGGAAGTATTTTTTTTTCTCCCTCTATTGCTACTAAAGTCCAAGACTTGGACAGACTTTTTCCTACACCATGTGATGGTCTCCTATTTGTTCCCCCTGCTTCCTCTGTTTTCCCTCAATGATGTATTTTCCAACCAGCCAGATCTACTTGAAACTATCCAAATGGTTTCTCATTGTGCTTTAAAGTAAATCGAGACTCCTTAATGTGGCGTACAAAGTTCTACAAGGTAAGAACGTTGCTCTTCTCTCCTCTCACTTTGGCTGTCTTTACTCCTCTGGGAAACCCTTTTCTCTAGCCACAGTGCTGGCTCCTGGACTATCAGCTTTTTCTATTAGAGTCTTTTGCTGTGTGTGTCACTCACTTGGTGGACTCTTCACCTATCCAGCTTTTCCTCATCCTTCCTTCTTCAGAACCTTTACCTTATCTCTTTAAAACAAGCCTCCTGCCCTACTCTGCTATATCTGAACACCCTTGTTTTTCTGTAACATTTCTAGTTTAGATGCAAGGTTTTTGTTTTTAATTTTGTATATTGCATGTATAATATGTATGACTTTGATGAGAGAAACTAAATCCCCACTGTATACTCTGTACCTATAGCATTTGGCACATAGGAGGAGATCAGGAAATATTTTTTAAGTGAATGAATAAATTGATGAACTAATTAGGTACAGTACAGGTAGGACCAAAGACTAGTAAATTTCAAGACCTCATAAGAGAAAACATTTTTCTTACCTGTTCTGAATCCAAAGGGTTATATGGTCACACACCAAGAGCCAGAAGTTGTGGGTTGATATTGTTAGCATTGACTACAGCAAAAGGAAGGGGTGTTTGAACCGCCTAGGTCACACTCAACTCTTATCTCTGGATAAAGCCACTTGTAGTTTCCTGTTTTGAAAGAATAGTTCCCTGTAAGCCCTGATTCTAAGTGCCAGCTATTTTATTTCTGATGGATAAATGAGGTTTTGACTCTCTCCAAATTCAAATTTGCACATGTTTTATAACCCCTATTGATTTCTTGAGTGGTTAACCATGTACTTGGGGAGTGTAAATTATACACTGGGAGAGTGTCAGACCTGTTGAAAGGTAAGCTGACACTATGAGACCACAAAGTACCATTTAGTTAACTAATTTCAGGTCCTAAATACTGTCCAAGTGGAAAGAAACTGTTAAGATCCACACCTCATCCTTAACTATTTCTAGAGCAGTTTTTGTACTCAAAGTTATCACTGACTAGAAATGAAGGAAGTAGCACAAGAAATCAATTGTTCAAAACTGGAAAGAAGGAGAGAGTGAGAGAGAATTCATCACTATTTATAAAATATCTGAGGAGTGAATTGTCTTAGATTAAAAACATAGGTATATAGAACAGTCTTTGGGGTGTGGGAGAGGGTGAAGGTGGGATGATTGGGGAGAAGGGCATTGTAGCATGTATATTATCATATGTGAAATGAATCACCAGTCCAGGTTCGATGCATGATACAGGATGCTTGGGGCTGGTGCACGGGGATGACCTGGAGGGAGGATATGGGGAAGAGGGAGGGGGGAGGGGGGTTCAAGAAAGGGAACACATGTACACCCGGAGCGGATTCGTGTCAATGTATGGCAAAACCAACCAATATATTAATGTAAGGTAATTTGCCTCCAACAAAATAAAATAAAATAAAAACATTTGTACTTAACCAAAGAATAATGCTTTAGGGTGAGAACATTTAATGCTCAAATTTTCTTAATGGAGTACTCAAATTCCCATCCTTCTTAAAGAGAACATGCTAAACAAACTCCAGCATTTTCTTAATGGCTCAGAATTGCATAGTAGCATCAGTAATTCAGGAATTTTGAAAATGCAGATAGACAATGTGGGAGATTACACTCCAGATGTGACCTGGAATTTCATTGAAAAGGTCATTGATGTCAGATTGCTTCTTGGTCATTTGCTCCTTTCTAATAAAGGTAACATGCAGTATCATTTGTTGTGTGACAAAATAAACAATGTAAGATAATTACCTTTCTTATAAGATGAATTAATAAATAAGAAAACGAATTCAGACCCTTTCATCAAGTTTCCCTAGCTTCTCAAAAATTCTTCTTTACAGTGGCTATTAGCATACTTTGACACATCAGCACCTTCAAAACATAATTTCTATGTTTCCAATGGAATGAACCATAGATATATAGATATGCCATCATAAGCCTAAACTAGGGGGATCATAAAATTTACCACCCTAAGTAGGAAACTTTTGAGAGTGAAAGGAGGCATTGTGAGTAATTATACTGGCAAAATAAACACAAACCAAGATTGTACAGGTCGCATAGTAGCTGAATCCAATTTGTCAGCTCATTTTCATTAATTCCATATGGACTATTAAAAAGTGTATTTTATCAGTGTGACTGTCTGGTTGCTAAATGGTAGTTTTATTAGCTTGCTAAGGCTGCTATAACAAATTACCACAAACTGAATGACTTAACAGAAATTTATTATCTCACGGATTTGGAGGGTAAATTCTGGTAGGGCCAGGTGCATGCACACATGTATGTTAAGTCACTTAGTTGTATCCGACTCTTTGGGACCCAGTGGACCATAGCCCACCAGGCTCCTCTGTCCATAGGTTCTCCAGGCATTTGTTGGAGTGGGTTGCCATGCCCTTCTCGAGGGGATCTTCCTGACCCAGGGCTTGAACTTGTGTCTCTTATGTCTCCTGCAATGACAGGTGGGCTCTTTACCACTTGTGCCACTTGAAAAGCCCTGGTAGGGCCACATTTGGTCCAAAATCTCAGAGAACCCTCCTCTGCCTTTGCCAGCTCTGTGGTTCCTCCATTCCTTGGCTTATAGTAGCATGGCTCCAATGTCTGCCTCCACCTTCACCTGACCTTCTATTGTGCGTCTTCTTATGACGTTATAAGAACACCAGTCTTTGGATTTAGGGTCCTGTCTAATCCAGTATGAAAGAATCTGAACTAATTATTTCCCAATGAGCTTACACTCTGAGGTTCCAGACAGACATGAGTTTTTGCAGGACATTATTCAACCCAATGCAGTAACCAATAAAATATTTGGTTAATATTTTACCAAATAATCGTTAGCTATAAGGTTTTATTGACAATAAAACAAATGTATAATACTGAACAATGAAAAATATTTGTTCGCTGGTATTTTCATGTCTCTATAACAAGTTAAACAGAGAGACCACATAGCAATCTATGATGGATTATCAAATCATCAAAAGGTTTATTTTAGAAAGCAATACCACCTTTAATAACAGACTTTGTTGTTGCTGTTCAGTCACTAAGTCATGTTCGGCTCTTTGCGACCCCATGGACTGCAGCACGCCAGACTCCTCTGTTCCCCACTTTTCCCGGAGTTTGCTCAAATTCATTGATTTGGTGGTGTTATCAAACCATTTCATCCTCTGTTGCCCCCTTCTCCTTTTGTCTTCAGTCTTTCCCAGCATCAGGGTTTTTTCCAGTGAGCCGGTTCTTCACATCAGATGGCCAAAGTGTTGGAGCACCAATTTCAACGTCAGTCCCTCCAGTGAATATTCAGGGTTGATTTCTTTTAGGATTCACTGGTATGTTCTCCTTGCAGTCCAAGGGGCTCTCAAGAGTCTTCTCCAACAGCACAGTTCGAACGTGTCACTTCTTTGGCACTCAGCCTTCTTTATGGTCCAACTCTGACATCCATACATGACTACTAGAAAAACCATAGCTTTGACTATATGGACCTTTGTCAGCAAAGTGATCTCTACTTTTTAATACACTGTTTAGGTTTGTCATAGCTTTCCTTCCAAGGAATAAGGTTCTTTGAATTTCATGACTGTAGTCACCATCAGCAGTGATTTTGGATCCCAAGAAAATAAAATCTATCACTGTTTTCACTTCTTCCCCTTCTATTTGTCATGAAGTGATGGGATTGATGCCATACTGGCAATCTTGAGTCTGGGTTGTGATTCATCCAGTCCAGCATTTCCCATGATGTACTCTGCATAGAAGTTAAATAAGCAAGGTGACAATATATACTGTTATCATACTCCTTTCCCAGTTTGAACCAGTCAGTTTTTCCATGTCTGGTTCTAACTGTTGCTTCTTGATCTGCGTACAGGTTTCTTAGGAGACGTGTGAGGTTGTCTGATAGTCCCATCTGTTTAAAGAATTTTCCGCAGTTTGTTGTGAGCCACACAATCAAAGACTTTAGTGTAGGCAATTAAGCAAAAGTAAATGTTTTTCTGGACATCTTACTCTGCTTAAATGCAAAGATACTTGATTCATAAACATGTTGCCAAGACATCATTGAGAAATATCATCAAAACAGAATAACTTTAAACATCATGAAACTGTTTAGAGGCTATGCTATGTTCAGAAATTACTTCTTAGAAAAAACTACAAAATTCTTAGAGTTGACTCCATGACTTTTTCAATATCAATTTTATCTAAAATGTGTATTTAAAATGTCAAACCAACTTTCAGAAATACTCATAGCACAATCAATTGCATTTGTTTCTTAAAATTATTTTATATTATCCTTGAACATTTAGAAGAGATGGTATACCTTCTATGCTCTCAATGAGAATCAATTATATTAATTTGGCCAGATACCAACATATGGCAGTAGTCCAAATTTATAAATGACTCTAAATTTATACTGTAAATTTTCTGACTGTCCTTTTTGGGCCATGAGATCATACAGGAGAAATGTGCAAACCCATCAACCTGTCAATTGCCTATACTTGCTCTTCCAAGTCATTTATAGATCTTTCTTTTCTTTTATGGTTAGCAACACATTTTTGCCCTCCAGCCTTTTGCCTTTCACTGAATAAGCCTGAAGTGAATAGCAAATATGGCTTTTACCTCTGCATCTAATTCTGTCATACTGAATATATCATGCTACTGAGTGAACTAGAGTTCTTCACCAGATTGTACCTTACCTTGTCACTTAACGTAGGGACTGTCTGTGTCTGCACTGAAGTGCAGCTGGTTCTTTGAGGCAACAACTAAGAGGGACTAATCTTTTGAAAGCCACCACACTAAGGTACAGGTGGCTTCCAAGTATATTGCCTGTGCCTGTCACACTCATTCATTCATCCATTCTGCTGAATCAACACCCACTATTGCTACGTTTTTGTTCTATACCCTTGAGCTGTTACAGTAAATAATATAGTCTGCTCCAGGAGAAATAATCTATTGCAAAGTTTTCTCATGTCTTTGAATGGATAACAGGTGTGTAAACTCATCAATTTACCTTAGCTGTCAGGTGGCTGTGGTGACTGGAGTGCCCAGGCTTCATGTATATTCCATTTGCCTAAACCAAATCTTATGCTTTTCTATATGTGTGTTAATGTGAAAAATTTGGAGATGCTATGGTCTATTGCAATGTTTCTCAGAATGGAGTCTGATGGAATAGTCACACAAAATGTTCCTAAATAGAAGACGGAAGTTTCCTAGACAGATGAGTTTAGGATCACTCCATAATATGTGTCCTTTCTAGGCATCTCACAATGCAGTTTAGCCTTTGAGACACTCAGAAAACAAGCCATAAAGAAATACATATAACTGTGTTTAATCCACTCTTTCCCAAACTTTTTTGACTGTAGAACTCCTTTTTCCATGAAGCCTGCTCCAGAAGTAGCACTGTGTCAACAGACCTCCCCTTGGTAAACACTGGTCTGAAGAGTTGTGCTCATTGTCCTTAAAGCCTGTAATTTAGAAGCAAGGGTGTCTGTCTTGTGCAGCCCAAGAAACTGGAGAGATTTCGCTCCCCGGCTGCCCATTCTTGTGCTGTCAACACCTGCTATTTGTTGCAGCATCACCTCTCTCCGTTTTCATAGAGCCACAAATGGTGGCATTGCTTTCATTTATTCTGTCTTCTTTCCTGCTCTCATTGCTTCTCTTATAACTTTATATTTTCTACGGGTGAGCTGAATGTCTAACAATATCACCAGTTGTCCAAAGCTTCTTTATTCCTATTTGGAAATCAAACCAATCACAATTCTTTATATAATCCATACCTTTCCTCAGCTGTGGCTATTTGTTTCTCTATACAAGAAAATGCTTCATTTGCTTTCACACAGGGAATTAATTCTTGTTGCTATTCTGTTAGCTGTCTAACAGAGCCATTAAGGAAGCCTAGAGATTTGTGAGAATTGGTCTCAGGATACCTAGGAATTGACAACATTTAGAAGTCTCTCACAGATGCTGGCATTTGTTGCAGACACACCGCCTATTCTTTGAGTGCTGTGTTCTCAAAAGAGGAAAAGACATTCTAAAATAAAATGAACTGGTAAGGCTGACTACCAAAATCAAGGAAAGCTTGATAGCTGAAGGCCCCTGATGACTTCTTATCACATCCAAGGCAGGTATGGACAGAGCAGCACTGGGCAAGTCACTGCTCACACACTCCCAGACATGGAGCAGCTGGCTGAGATCAGTCCTTCAGGTGAAGGAGCCAAGACAGACTTGGGACCACAATGGTGGTGCAGCACCAGTGCCAGTATAGTTATCAGGGGAAGCAAGCAGGATCCAGGGAGTGGGAAAACCTAGCATAAGCTGGTCAGAGACAGAAAGATGAGAAATGAGAAATGTCAAAAGTATTGTGATCCAAATCAACTGAACATCAGAATTTCCTGGTGTCCTTTTTTGAAAGACAAAATTCAGATCCTTCATCTGGTGATTCTGATTCAGTTGATCAGGACCAACTGAACTCTGGAAATCTATTTTTGACAAGCAGTTAAGCTGTATCTGCATTAGTACAGCAACATCACCCTTAAAAGAGGAATTTGAGGACACTAACCAACTCATTAAATTTTGTCATTTATGAAAAATCACAGTAGAATTGTGTTTATACAAAACTCACACACAAGTATACACACACTTCTGTGAGGGTATCAGAGTATCCAGGATGTCTCCTAAGATGCTGTAACATGCCAATGCCAAGGTTCTATACCTATAAATGTTGTTCAGGTATATAGCATTGCATAAATATCCCCCACTGTGGTTGTCTACAATTTCTAGGCTAGGCAGTTTATTAATGTTTAGAGTTAAACATTAAACTTCAATATTCCACTGAAATATTATATGATATTTCTAGCTATTTGAAGTGCTTTTCCCATAATTTTTAGAGCTTATTTATTTATTTCATTTTTCCAGAAGAGAAGTTCAGTTGTAAAGCTGTTTCCATAGAGAATTTTGCATTTATTCCTAGTGTTTTCTCAAGTACTTCTGAGACTCTGCTCACAAAAGTCTGTTAAAGAATAAAAATGATACCCTTTGTTCTTTAGTTTAAGAAACTATAAAAGCTCTCCAATTCTTTTCAGAGTGCTCTTGTAGAAAACCAAGCTGATTGCTAGCCATATTCATAACAATATCATTAAGTTTATCTGCACTTACAGTTTTGGTGTTTACCACCTATTAGTTTTAAGTATGAGAATAAATGCATGGTCATATTCAGATAAAGGCAACTAAGGAAAATGTTTTTTTAATTTATAATCTTAGTTCTTATTCTGAAATGCAGTTGCCTGTGTTTTGTTTTGTTTTTAAAATGTTTCCTTTTTTGTTATCCTGAAAAAGTTCAACCATCAGTTCTCACTTCTGGATAATACTGTACATAACAGTGTAAACGATGAGATTGTTGTTATTGTTGTTCAGTCACTAAGTCATGTCTGACTCTGTGACTCCTTGGACTGCAGCACACCAGGCTCCCCCATCCCTCACTCTCTCCCAGAGTTTGCTCCAATTCATGTCAGTTGAGTTGATGATGCTATCTAACCATCTCATCCTCATCTCCTCTCATCTCCGCCCTCTTCTCCTCCTGCCTTCAATCTTTCCCAGCATCAGGGTCTTTTCCAATGAGTTAGCTCTTCACATCAGGTGGCTAAAGTATTGGGGCTTCAGCTTCAGCATCGGTTCTTCCCAAGAATATTCAGGACTGCTTTCCTTTAGGATTGACTGGTTTGATCTCCCTGCAGTCCAAGGGACTCTCAAGAGTCTTCTCCAGCACCACGATTAGAAAGCACCAATTCTTTGGGGCTCATCTTTCTTTATGGTCCAATGCTCACATGTACATAACTACTGGAAAAACCGTAGCTTTGACTGTGGAGACCAGATTAGAATTTATGAATTCAGAATTGGTCATACATGGTTCCAGTGTGGTTTCTGAGGGAGTACACACATATGGATTCCATTTTTCTACCCATAAGAACTAGATTATCCATATCCTTCAGTCATTACATGAAGGTGATCATAAATGCTTTGTTTAGAACCACACCTCCTTTGTTAACAGAGGGAATACTATTTTAAAAACCAGATGATATTATATTCATGCTTCCACTAGCCCCACCAGAAACTGTAGAAAAAAGCACCCTCATGCCTTTCTCCTGATCCATTCTACAGGGTCTGTAGCCCTACTTCTCCAGCAGACATTCCCTTCTAAGGCATCTCTCACTCGCCCCTCATTTTCTGATGCCATTCTCACCCTACAAAAAATTGTTTCCATGTAACAATGTTAAGATTCTTTTTCTACTGATATAAATTCTGGATGTTTCTGGCAGGTTCTCTATGCTGGCAACTGTGGTAAGGGGATAACCTAGGGAAAAGGTAACTTTAAGAAAATATATATGTGTTCATCATGTGCTATGGTCCATGATAGGCACAGAGACTACAACAGTAAGATAAACAAGACAACAATACTTGCTTTTAAAAAGGAGTTTCTAAACTAATGCATCAGACAGACAAGTAAAGGACAATGAAAATTTGGTGTGAAAAGTATTAGGAGAGGGGAATGGTTTTAAGTAAGGAAGGCAGTGAGTCCAGAATGAGTGGGCAGGAGACAAGATTACAGAAGCTCCTCAGAGGATGTAATGTCAGTGATGAGACCTGAATGATGAGTAGGAGTTACGTAGATGGATGATAAAAGGAGGAAATGAATATTCCCAATAAAGGAAACCGCATATGGAAGGTCCCAGCGGGCAAAGAGAAATTTCATATAATGAGTGTAGGAGGATGCAAGAGAATTACAAGGGGTGAGAGTAGAAAAGCTGGAACAGATTCTGAACAACCTTCTAAGTAATGTTAAAATTTAATTCATTGGAAGAGTAATGAGGAATAACAAGAATTGTTTCTTTGGGAGTTTTTAAGCAGGGTCATTATGCATCCATGTTTTTTTTTTTCTAGAAGGATCACTCTGGCTCTAGTGTGGAAAACTGACCCAGAGAGGGCAAGACTGAAGACTAGCTGATAGTGATGGTTTGATCTTAGAGAATAGCGACCAAAATGTAGGAAAATGAAGGAACTTGGTAGATACGTAAAAAACAGAAACTATAGGACTTGGTGATTTACTCAGAATTTGAAAGTGAAACCCAGATTTCTGGTTTGTGTTAATGAGTGGATGAATATGCCTTGCCTAAGAAGTAGAGGAAGAAGTGGGAGAAGCTGATGAGTTTGAGATGCCTGTGAGACGTTTGGTACTTCAATACATAGATATGAAACTCTATGACAGTGTGATCATGTATTAAAAGGTGTTCTGAGCTGGCTAATCAGAATCTGGAAGCCAGAGGCATTGAGGTTACAATAGAAGCCTTGAGTGAGTGTGAATGAGCTCCCTCCCTGAGAATGTTTAAAGTGTAGAAAGAAAAGAACTTTAGAAAAACACCAATACTTTAAGAATTAGTTGGAAACAAAGAGCCCACAAAATAGGCTATGAAGGAACACCCAAAAAAGGAAACAAGAGGTAGATGATATGGAAGCCCAGGAAAGAGAAGACTTCAAAAAGAAAGAAGTGGTCAGCTGTATCAAATTACTGATTACTAAAAGATTGAGACAGTTGAGGTCTGAGAAGAATAACTAAATTTTAGCAACAAAGATGTTGTTGGCTGACCTTGTCATAGTAGGTCCTTTGAAGGGGTGACCAGAGAGCGTGGTGGGTTAAAGAGGGTGTGGGAGTTAGCTCATGAAGTGAAGAATGGGAGCAGAGATAGCACTCTTAAGAAGTTCAGCAGTAAAGGGGGAAAAGGAGACCAGAGGTCTACCAGGGACATGGATTGAGAGAGGTTGGTGAATTTTTATCTTAAGATGGAAGATACTTGCAAATATTTAAATACTGATGGCTGGAAGCAAAGAGTAAAGATAAGTTAAAGATATTAGAGAGAAAGGAAATAATTGATGGAGCGAACACTTGAAGGGATGGAGAGGTTGGGATGCATGATAGGTTGGCCCTGGACGAGAAATCTCTCCCAAGGTAGAAGGAAGAAAAAGAAAAGATTGCTTTTCAGAGCATCAGTGGGATTGAGGTGAGGTAGAGTCAGGAGTTATAAAAAGCAAACAGTAAATAAGATATGGAAGCCAGATGTTGTCCTGTATTTTAATAAGTTCTTAAATGCATAGTCTGCATGGTATACTGGAAAGAGCTCTAGTTTTGATGCCAATTCTGCTTATCAGTTGTGTAAATTTCTAAGACAAGTAATGAAGCCTATTTGACCTTCAGTTTCATCATCTATATAAAATGAGATTTTTATAAATCTGCTTTGAAAGACTATATTAAGGAACATATTTTTGTCATGTTAAGTATTAACACAATGCTAGGCATGTTGTAGATTCTCCAGGAATTGTAGCTATATTTAGTATCATCCTGTTTGGGGAATCTGTTTTCTTGGTTGTGTTTAGAAAACAACAAGCAAAATCATCTGGAAACAACCAATAGATATATATTACACATAGTACATAGCACAGTGCCAGACACATAGTAGGTATTTAAGAAATATGGATATAATATATTAGCAACTTTTGGTCCTTATCTACATTATCAAAATCCTTATAATTTTCTGCTATTTCAGTGAATGTTCATATAATAAATACATTACCAATTTTTTGGTCCTTATCTACATTATTAAAATCTTTTAAAAATTTCTGCTGTCTCAGTGAAAGCTCCAGTCTAAATCCTCCTCATTCTCTGTTGGCTAATAATTTCAGATCACACAGGAAAACAGAGGTGTCACCTGAGAAGGTTTATCTCAACTATTCATCCATTGCTGCATATGCAGCCCATAAAGGAAGATAAAGGCAAAAGTGGATAGGATCTGAACCCTCCGTTACTTGTGTTGTCATTTTCAACATTGTCATCCAAGAAGCTCATTAAGAAAGGACACCCAGATTAGCCACTGAGCCAATAAGTTTGGCCAGAAATGCATAGGTTTAGTTCAAGACAAAGGAAAAGGGGGAGGAGAGTATACTTGACATAAAATAGCTTCTCAGGATACTTTCTTTCTCTGAGGTTTACAGTAAACTTTGTCTTGGAAGAGAACAGTGTTGCTGCAGCAAGAGCTCAGTGGGGAGAGCTGTAACAAATTGCCCCAGATAAGCTTAAGGCAACTCCAGCTCTGGACTCCTGAGAGACTAATGAACCATAGATCCCTGCCTCTTCCCAAGGCCTGATGTTTATGAAGTGTTGTTGAAGACGTTGGAAGTTCCATAAAATACTATATTTTTAAAAGGTCTTCAAGCTTAATCCTCTAAACCTATAGGAGTTATCCACTTGCTGAGCATTAATAGGCTTTTGACTGAATGGTGAAGTTTGTAAAGGACCATTACAGACAGAGTGCAGTTCCCCCAGTAACATGCACTCTTCACTCTCTGGAGGGCTCTGCCATCTGAAGCCATGCAGAGCATTTTTAAGGCAGGAGACAGAGAAATGGCTAAAGATCTGCTTATTTTTCTCTCAATAACAAACAACTTTTACTTTTCCTTTTTTATTTTAGAGGTCAAGAATTTCTGGCTAGGCACAAATATGAAACTTGTGATGTCAAATTCTTAAATGGGTTAATATTGTATTTGGATGTCATAAGTTAAAATGATATATACAAGTTTCTTTCCCAAGATTTTATAGATTTCTCAGCTTTTCTCCATGTAAATACATTACCAGTAGTATGTAATGTCCCCAAATTACTATGTCTATTTCAGACACTGATACTTTTTCCAATTTAAATTCAAGCAATTCTTGAATAATGCCATTAAGGGTCTTGCCTGAGAATCTAGTAACATGATAATTAGTTTTCTTCCATTTTCATTTTATGTCCAATAAGAATATTTATATATCCAAGTGATGATGTAGATAATCACATTTCACATTTTATATTAGTGCCTGATCAACAGTACAATCAGAAAGAATTTCTCTACATCCCCATCCATCCTGCTCCCTACTCATATTTTTGCTTCATTAGCAAATTTTAGGATCAAAATATTTTCAATTACTCTTCTGAAAAAATAGGATAATATTCAACTTGGAGAAGAAATGTAGTACTTGAAAGACCTGATCTCTGTTTTGAGGTTATTTTTTCTAAATCTTTAACAGATGAAATAACTGATAATACTGTTATTCCTAGAATGGGCCTCTGCTCTTGACAAAACTTTAGAATTGATTGTGTCCTTACATGCCTCCATGTCCCTTGTGCTAAGCTGTCACTTTTAGCGAGCATTCTCATTTGAGTGTCCTAGAGGCTTAAAAAAGGAGAGACTCTTCTCATCTACTCATCTGTGCCTTGAAGAAACTATGACAGCAGGTGAGGCTAGAATTTGTTAAGTTGCAAGAACTCAGATTGCATTGCATTTAGAATCCATTCAATTGGAATGCTTTTCTGGTCTTTAAAAAAGTTTGATTGCAATCCAAGCTAGATATGAGGTTTTACTGCTACCTCATATGTTTATACCTGATAAGATAAGGACAGGAAATCATAAGAATTGTATATCTTCTTTGAAACCAACTCTAATCAACAAGGGGACGATCATGCCTTTACTTCTAAATTCATAATTTGTTTCCTGTCCTGGGCACAATATAAATATAATGGGAAAAAAAGATAGTTTTTATTTTTCTAGTTGGTTAAATAAAACTATTTTCAAACTTCTTTAGCAATAGGGCAGTAAGCAAGAGAAGAATAAAGTCAAGTAATCACAACAGGTGTGTAAGTATAGGACTATCTCAGTGCTAGGGTTTCCTTGTATTGTTATAAACATGAAAAATAAAAGTATTAAATAAAGACACCCAAAATGGAAATTTCATTTTTATGGAAAAATGCGGCACATTTTGTGTACCCAGAGGAAAGAACACTTGAGAAGATAATACACATTGTACAATTCACACACTTCCACTTGTCAAGGTAATTCATGATGTTAAAAACTGACATAAGATCCACAACATTTTGTTCCCCACAAGGAAGACAATACGTAGTGAAGATCACTTTATGCTAGAATGTCTGAATTACAGACATAGTAAATATTTAAGATATTTTGCACCCTTTAAAATAGTAAAATGACCCCATAATTTAAGCAAAATGATCTTCTTATTTAAATAATATTAGTCCTCTACTTCCTTTTCCTAGGATATCAAAAATAATATTTCAAGAAATATTAATATTAGTAATTTATTTCAAGTAAATATTCACAATACAAATAAATATTACTCTTAAAAGTCAAAGAACCTAGAGTTCTGAAACAATCTAATCTACCGTTAACACCCTATAATACCTGAGAAATACTAACACATCTGAAAATTTTCACACAAACTCACCACTTCACTCTTTAACTCATTTCCCCTATTGAACAGCTCCAGTTGCTTAAAAATGTGCAGTGGAAATTTGCCTCCTTAAAGCATCCTCTAAATTCTGATGATATCTCTAGTTTAGGAGCTTTCCAACTTACTCTAAAAGCCTTACACAGAATCAGACTCCTCCTGAGGAATCGGGAGCCTAAAAGCTTTGTAGACATATTCTAAAGAAAGTCCTAAGGCTTCCCTGGTGGCTCAGTGGTAAAGAATCTTCCTGCCAATGCAAGAGACATGGGTTCGATCCCTGTCCAGGGAGATCCCACATGCCTTGGAGCACAAAGCCAGTGCTCCACAACTACTGAGCCTGTGCTCTAGAACCTGGGAACTGCAACTACTGAAGCTCACACACCTAGAACCAGTGCTCCGAAACAAGAGAAGCCACTGTAATAAGAAGCCTGCACACTGCAACTAGAGACTAGCCCCTGCTTGCCACAGCTAGAGAAATGCCTGTGCAGCAGCAAAGACCTAGTACAGCCAAAAATAAATTTTAAAAATTATATATTTTTAAAAAGTCCTGATTAAAGCAAAATAGGAATATCTCCAGACAAATATCATCTTACCAGCCCCCAAAATCCTCCAAGACTATTATGCACCATGGAGAGGGTCTGGTCCTTTAGCCTCTAGGTGCAGAAATTTGATCTTACAAACACTCAGAATTCAGTAGGCTGAAGAAAGGTGACTTGTGCCCCTAACATGCATGGAAACTCAGAACCAATCAGTTCACTCCAATGAAATATATAACTGTCAAATGGATAAGATGGCCAGATGGTAGTGTCAAAGCCTTTCCCAATGTGTAAGCTGCATACATGTCCAGTTATTTTAAGACTATTTAGGAAGCAGAATATCAAAACAAGAGAACTGGGTTGTTGACTAAGTGAATATTTCATAGCATCAGACAGTAACAGTCTAGTGCAGCCATATCTGCAGCTGGGGACTCTGGGTTTACTAGTTAAAGTTGGCTTCTCAGGGCCCAGAAGCCTGGAGATCACTGGAACAGATGACACAGCATGACATTCAGATGCTTCTTTTGCCAAGCTCTAACCCTTATCAGTAACCGCAGATATGCAGATGACACCACCCTAATGGCAGAAAGTGAAGAGGAACTAAAGAGCCTCTTAATGAAAGTGAAAGAGAACAGTGGAAAAAGTTGCCTTAAAGCTCAACATTCAGAAAACTAAGATCATGGCATCTGGTCCCATCACTTCATGGCAAATAGATGGGAAACAGTGGATGACTTTATTTTTCTGGGCTCCAAAATCACTGCAGACGGTGACTGCAGCCATGAAATTAAAAGACGCTTAGTCCTTGGAAGGAAAGTTATAACCAACCTAGACAGCATATTAAAAAGCAGAAACATTACTTTGCCAACAAAGATCTGTCTAGTCAAGACTATGGTTTTTCCAGTGATCATGTATGGATGTGAGAATTGGACTATAAAGAAAGCTGAGCACCAAAGAATTGATGCTTTTGAACTGTGGTGTTGGAGAAAACTCTTGAGAGTCCCTTGGACTGCAAGGAGATCCAACCAGTCCATCCTAAAGGAGATCAATCCTGGGTGTTCATTGGAAGGACTGATGCTGAGGCTGAAACTCCAATACTTTGGCCACCTGATGCTAAGAGCAGACTCATTTGAAAAGACCCTGATGCTGGGAAATATTGAGGGCAGGAGGAGAAGGGGATGACAGATGATGAGATGGTTGAATGGCATCACTGACTCGATGGACATGGGTTTGGGTGAACTCCAGGAGTTGGTGATGGACGGGGAAGCCTGGCGTGCTGCGGTTCATGGGGTCACAAAGAGTTGGACACAACTGAGTGACTTACTGAACCCTTATCCTAAGGGAATCATCCTTCCTTCAGATATAGGGATAGTTTTAGTTGAATTTTACAGTCACATTTCTGCTTTAGCAGATTATATCTTGGTTTGACAGATTAATTCCTGAATGACATCTTGTTTCTAACTTTGGGGGAAGATAGTAGGGATAATTAGAAGTACACACGTACACACACCCTACTCTGGGCTGTACTGATTTAAGTCTCTGAATTGCTATGCCTGGCTCTGTCCACTTTCTGTCAACTTATCTTACCAGACTTGTGATTAAATCTAGGTTTTGCCATTCACCATTTCTTCTGTCTCTTCAGCTTGCCATGTCTCTTTCCCTGAAAACACCAGGACAGAAACCATACATGTAGCTGTTTTAATACTGCCTACTTCTGTAGCTCTTGACTGGAATGCTGACTAGCAATGGGCATGCAGCCCTATGAGTTCTGCTGCAAGTAACTCAGATTATACCAGAACTGTTCCTTTAAGAAGTCAAGATCTCATTCAGAGCAAACCATTTGTAAACATTTATAACAGGAAACTGGACAAAGATTTTAAACAAAGATATGAAAAGTTTCTAGCATCATCACTCACTCTCTTAGAAGAAGGAGCACAACCCTTATATCAAATCTCTTTTTAAATGGAGAAGAGAGAAGTTGATATGTAAATCATCAACTACTGGAGAAAACACACAGACTTCCAAAGTATCATTTTTCTATGATTTAAAATCTTCAAATGCTTTATTATTGCTTCAGTAGGTATGCATAAACATCAGGATCACAAATACCCACTATGGTTCATACACACATTTGGTTTGTATATTAGATTTCTGTGTTTCTACTCTTCTTAATACACTCAAATCTCATTTCTGAAACATGTCTATTGCATTACTAGAAGTGGTTATATATTCAGGTTTTCAATCAACTGGTTTGCTTGTTTGGGTTGACTATAAATTTGTTGACATATATTGATGATTCCTCATTTTCTTGCCCAGGGATCATTTCTTCTACTCATTTATTTTCAATCTAACTTTCTTATTTGACAGTATCCTATGAGCAGCATAACGGAGCACTCCAAGCTCGTAAGGAATGGTATAAACTAATTAGCAGATTTTATGATGGAGACTATTCCCCTCCCACTTGATCATCCTGTCTGGATAATGAACTTTGTGAAAACATCCAGCTCTTACTACACTAAGGCAACAGTACCACTCAGACAAGCTCTCATTTTGCCCTTAAATTTCAGTTCTTAATTGTGGACATGGTACAAATTCAGAAAAATAAAAAACTAAAAACAGTATGGGGTGAGGGACAGAGTTAAAAATAAAATGGCTTTAAAAATGGATCTGAGTTAAGAAAATCTTGATCTTCTTTTCTTCATCTACTTTTGCAACTGACAGAAAAAAAATAGCCCTAGTAAGATGTGTTTGAAAAAGACTATGACTGAAATCACAGAATATACGTGAAATGTAGGGAAGTTACAGAAAATTCCCCTACATGCAGGTGTGCAGAAGCACTGAAGAGTTACTAATGAACACTAAATAGAATGTTGAATAGTTTGTTATGGGGAGAAGATCCAGAAATAAGAGTGGAAATCAGTGCTGGTTCATTACATCAGCAGTGAGGTTGGCAAACCCCACTGCTAAAGTCATCTTTCAGCAGCAGGTGTGCAGTTTGTCCACTCTGGCTTGTAGCCTCCTGGCCAAGGGACAGGATGAGTCCAGTCTTCATGGCTTCATGAATGACCACAAGCCTCTCAAGGTGTATCCAAATTCTGCTGTCATCCTGCTTCCATTTTGGTCACATACTCCCATATTGGAAATCTGACCCCACACTATCCGTTTCAATTTGGGTGTTGTTTGGTAGCTCAGACAGTAAAGTGTCTGCCTACAATGCGGGAGACCAGGGTTCGATCCCTGGGTTGGGAAGATCCCCTGGAGAAGGAAATGGCAACCCACTCCAGTATTCTTGCCTGGAAAATCCCATGGACTTAGGAACCTGGTAGGCTACAGTCCATGGGGTCGCAAAGAGTCGGACACGACTGAGCGACTTCACTTCACTCACTTGCTTCCTGCAGGCACTATTTGTTACCAAAATCACCATATAACTTGGAAGAAATGGAAGAAAACAAAAGAGAAAGTTCTATATATTTGTCTTTTCTATGAAAGTGGTTCTTGCAGTTTAATAGTAATTATCAAAGTAGAAATATTACAATGCAAACAGAAGATCACCTAAATAGGTAAAGAGACACAGATGTAAAACAAAGGAATGGTTGAAATGCCATCGCCAGTCTCTTCAGCATCCTTATGATTAGTCCTTTATTCTTTGGGTATGCAATTTGAAATACTACCCTCATACCTATGTGCATAAATATCCCTATACAAGAAAGTATGTAACATATTTAACAATTTACTTCAAACTTTAATATTTTTCAGATGTCAACCTAGGTATTAAAATTTAAAGGTATTTTATAGCTCTGCTTAAACATAAATAATACATTTGTCTACTTCACTAATACTGAAGGTACTTTTTTTTTCTCATGATGAATATAGTCATCATGTATGATGGACAGTAAGGGGCTTCCCCGGTGGCTCAGCGGTAAAGAATCTGCCTGCATTGCAGGAGCCACAGGAGACCCAAGTTTGATCCCTAGGTTGGGAAGATTCCCTGGAGGAGGGAACAGCAACCCATTCCAGTGTTCTTGCCTGAAGAATCCCATGGACAGAGGAGCCTGGCAGGTTCATGGGGTCACAAAGAGTCAGATTCGACTGAAGTGACCTAGCACGCACACATGATGGACAGTAAAAAATTATAAGAATGCGCTATAATTAAAGAAAAGCTGTATCCCTATATAGAAATGGTAGGAGATAATCTATCCCTAAAAATAGTAATTTATTCTCAACTTTCCATCGCTGGAAAAACCCATACTGCTGACCAATTACTGTGGTCCTGAAAAGCATTATTATTTTCATACTTTGTGGGCCATGCAACATGGCATGTGGGATCTTAGCTCCCTGAACAGGGATCAAACCTGTGCCCCTTGCATTGGAAACTTGGAGTCTTAACCTCTGGACCACCAGGGAAGGGAAAAGTCAAGAGACTTACATTTCTCTTACTTTAGGCAAAAATCCTAAAGTACATCAGGCCTCAGATTATAGAAGAAACTCAAAAAAGGCAAAACTTTACATTATAAAACGAACATATAAAGAATCAAAAGACTGCTTAGAGATGGTATTACAAACAGGAAGCAAATGTATTTAAACTAACAACGGTCAGGAAAAATATTTACTGTCTTTATAGAAATATGAGAAAACAAGGTTTAATGACAGAGGAAAGGGTTCATTTTAGAACACAAAATTAGGGTTAGGGTTAGGGTTTTTTCTTTACTGTAAGTTTAAATTTCACATGACATTGCAAACATAGGCCAAATATTATGAATTAGAATATACTCACAGTATTTAGAAATACTGTGTTAGGATCTACATAAGTGATTCTGAAATAACATTTGCTCTTTCAATAGCATGATTTAGGCAATAAGAAAATGTGCGGGTGCTAGGAAAATTCATGTTCACTGTAGATGAAAAAAGCCTGAAAGAATACATTTGTTGAAATTTGCATTTGGTTTGGAAAACTTCTGTTTAACAATTGAACACGGCCATATTTTAACTTTTTAGCTCCCACATGGAGAGAGTGTCAAGGCACTGCAGCAATTTACTTTTAGGGACATTATGCGGGGTTTTGAAATTCACAAAATAGGATATTTCTTCCTGAATTATTTTATGATCAATGTCCTGTCTCTACACAAGGAAAGTTAAAGCTGTCTGACAACTCATAGAAACATTACTGGCTCTTAAAGATGTAGGAAATTACATAAAAGCATGAAAAGCACTGGGTAATTTTGCAGTTTCATCTCTAAACACAATTGTAAAGACATCTGCCTTTCAGTTCTTTCTCCGTCTTTCTTCTGAAGCATGGCCTTTTAATTCTTGCCCTTTTAAATATTTTTGCCTACTGTAGCTTTGCTTCTTAATATCCTGGTTGATCTTACCAAGCTAAGAAAGTATTTACAGGGGATGTTGCTTTTATCTGTATTCACAGAGAATGCTAACAAATTAGAAGAAAGTGCCAGAGAACACCACATACCTTGCCCAGAACACTACAATGGCTTCTGCATGCACGGGAAGTGTGAACATTCTATCAATATGCAGGAGCCATCTTGCAGGTAAGGTTTTTACCCTTTAACTTTTAAATGCATAAAGTAAAAATATAGAAACTAAATTCTGGATGTCATTCTGCCTGAATGGGTGATCAGCAGCCACACTTTTCTCTGCCTCTCCTACACACACACACATAAAAGAAAACAATATCTGTGTACCTTCCATACCCAAGTACTATGTAACACATCATTATATACACTCTGCTGGTAGAATTTTAAATTGTACCTTGGGCATTACAAGTTCCTTAAAGACACAGCCTCCTCTGGTTCATTCACCACTCTTTCCCATGGATGCAGAGCAGTGCTTGGCACAGATTAGAGACTTGACAAATATTTCTCAAGTGACTGGATGAGGCCTTACTCTACGTAAGATAACATGGTTGCTTTGGGTAGGTCCTCTTTTCCAAAATAATGGCAAATACAAGTGGCAAATGGTGAAATAGGTTGCATATTGCTATACAGAGAAAGGAGTGTCGCTCTCTTTTTCCCTCCCCTCCCTTCTCCCCCTCCCCTTTTCATCTTTTTCCTCTCCTTCTTCTTTTCTTCATCTTATCCTTCTTTCTTCCTTCCTTCCTCGTTCTCTCTTTCTCAAGATCTGTCTTCCTTTCATGTTTTCCTTCACTGAATACTGCCTTCCAGTAGAGCCAGGCAGACTGGGAAGTTGCTCCCACTGCTCTGTCATTCCCAGCAGAGTTGTCATTATTAAACCCTTCCGATGCAGAAACCAAAGATACTAGGATATAGTTATGAGACATTCAAAGTGCAGTACTAAAACAGTTGCACAAATCAATGACAAGTTGATCCCCACTAGTGTTATTCTTGTGTGAGCTGTTTCCTCATTTCCTGGTCAACTGCTGATTCTAACACCATCTCCCTGAGCTTTCTGATGAGGGCTGAGTGACAGAGAGACAGTCTTCATTCTCAGATGAACCCACATGTTTTGCTAAACCTTTTTGTTTTGCTAAACCTTATTGCCTACGTTGTAATTACCTTTTTACTACTGAAATTTAACTCTCTAACATAAGCAGACAACTTTATGATCAATAAATTAAAGAAATAAGTTTTGCTGTACCTCTGGCCCTAACATATTTTTTAACACATTCTAACTGTTGCATAGAGAATGCTTTATCCAAAAAATAAATAGCACTACTTTTTATACTCATGTCATCAGAAACAAGCCTTTTCTCAAGTAATTATGTTGACTTAGGTTAATTAAAGAGTAAGTCAAATAAAATGTAAAGCTCACCTGAAAAAAAATAGAACAGTTACTCCTGGATTCTATCATCTCCCTATACTATCACAAATTACCTACCAACCCTCCTATATTCAAACTCTATTATTATAAGTATAAAAAGAAACCACATATCTTTGAAATAAAAAACACAAAGAGATCTTATTGAAAATAAGTATTTGAGAAACAAATCTACAAGGTACTATTTTTTAAGATCAGGAAAAGGTAACAAAAGGCCCTAATTTCAAAATGAAGAGAAATGGCTATAGGCCAACTATAAAAATGAGTACAGCAGCTTTAGGTAACCGGACGCTATTGTTTATTCCAGGTGTGATGCTGGTTATACTGGACAACACTGTGAAAAAAAGGATTACAGTGTACTGTACGTTGTTCCTGGCCCTGTCCGATTTCAGTACGTCTTAATCGCAGCTGTGATTGGAACCATTCAGATTGCCGTCATCTGTGTTGTGGTTCTTTGCATCACGAGGTCAGTAACTATACTCAGTGGTCACCCACATAAAGGGATACATCTTTCCTCCTTGTCTGAGTCAGATCACTCTAATTACAAGTCCCTTCGTGGACTCCGCAACCATCCATTCTCTGGAGTCCTATTTCTTCATCATAACATTTGAATAACCAAATGGAAAGACAATGACTTTCATGCTGGAGTGGTACAAATTATTTTCCTTATTTTTGCATTTTGATGAGGAATTTTTATTTGCTAAGCAAAAGCCTTTTCTTTCCTCTTCTAATGTGTAATGCCAATCTTTGTTTAAATATGCTCTTCACTTTTAACTATAAAAAGTCAGTCTTCATTCAGACTACTAACAGACTGTTTAAATGACCAGCATTTCCTTACTCAGGCTTCCCTAGTGGCTCAGAAGGTAAAGAATCCACCTGCAATGCAGAAGACCCAGAATCAATCCATGGGTTGGGAAGATCTCAGCATGCCAAATGAGATCAGAATAGATTTTATAGAAGACCTAGAAAAATATTAAATTATAGCTCTCACTTATAGCACTTATATTTCCAAGTAAAACTCTCAGGTATAACCATTTTTAACTTATTTGATATAAACAACAAATACATTTTTATCTTAACTTAGCAAAATAACTTTAATCACAAAATTCAAAGAAAATAATTATAATGAGAATGATCATGTGGTAGTACATGAAAACTTTTGATACATGGAAACACACAGCAAATTTCACAAGAAGCTTTCATATCAAACCCCAGAATAATCAAACAGTAATTATTTCCTGGAGAGTTGGGTTGAGAGAAATACAGAGATCTCATCCAGTTTCAACGGAAAAAAAAAAGAATTACTAATCTCTGACACTTGGCTTGGAGTAAAGGACAGAAGCTGGGTAAGTGTTTAATTTCATTAGTGTGTAAATTCATGGTAACCAAGAAATGGATTCCAGACCAAATGCATATTATTTATGTCCTGGTCTAACCAGAAATGTTATTGAAGATATTCTGTTCCGATCTGATTTCACTCTGCTCAAGAGAAGAGTTCCAAGGAAGTTTTTCAAGGTTTCTGCCAAATTCACAAGGCATTTAAACTTTCAATCGTTTGTGCAGCTCTACAGTAAATCAAAATGTTTCCCAAAAAATTATTTTCAGAAGACAAGAAAATAAAAGTATCATATCTATAGAAAATAAAAGTCCTAATATATCTTGGTATCTGTATTGTGCTATCTTCTTTGAGGACAAGTGTGTCACTTGCTCTTGAAAAAGACAAAATGTGGTTCATAAATCCTTCCCTGGCCTAAAGGCTTAAGGGAAGATCATCGATGGGAGCTCTGTACTACTCGAAACCAAGTTGAGTTCATCAACTCGACTCTCATGTTTAGATGCCAAGTGAATCAATGGATTACATTAAAATAGATTCTGGGGAGTGTAAAAATAACTTAAACCAAAAACACTAAGTGTAAAAGAGAAGATATAAAAGCATCTAAAACACAGGAAGCTATGCCATATTACTCCAAGGGTCTTGAGCCTTCTAATATCTAAGCAATATCAGCATATGAAAAATGAAATTCATATCTAGTCTCAACAACTTGATTTGCTACTTCATGTACTAACAAAAATGCAGAACTTTCAATGCTTGAGCAGATGTTTAAAAGTCTTATTAGCCACAGTTTCATTTCCATACATAATAAAAACAACTGGGATACATAGGGTCCTATGTCTCTATGTATATGTGTATGTCTCTATGTATATGTGTCTGTGTGTGTGTGTCATATATGTGTACACACACACACAAATAAATATACATGTGAAAACTTTATGAAGAGGGAACAATTATCCCCATTTTCAAGACAGGCACTCTGAGGTATGAGAAGTCAGCAAGTTGCTGAGTGTACACAGGTGAGCAATCGGGGCAGAAATGAAGTCTAGGTCACCGAATATCAGAGCTTGTGCATTTCATCATCACTCATACTGCCCCTTTCACTGGTCATGATGTTTGTATTCTGCTATTCAAGATAACCTAAATTGAGCCCCACCTTAGGCTGGCCACTTTTTAAGGCACACATCTGTTTTCACTTTCCATGTGAAAACAAAATCTATCTTCTCTTTACTTTTGAGGAACGTGGCTTCCAGCTCCATGTTCATTTTGACAGATATACTTACCACCCAAAATCATATATCTATATGCCATATACATTTATTCATATGTGAACATACATATGAATATGCATTTCCTATTACTCTATAGACTGTTATAATAGGATTTTATATGAACTGTATATTATTATTTTTATTTGTATCATCAAAGCATTGCTTTATCATAAAAGAAAAGATCAGAGCTCTTTAAATAATTTGAGTATTAGCTTTTTATAGAAGCTAAATAATCGGTACAAATTTATGTCTCTAACTTATAGTATTCACATACAAAAATGATATTAGGCTGAACCAAAACAATATCCCTTTTCATTACAGATCCTATATTAACAGTTGGCTCATTCTCTGCTTTGATAAGATTTAAATTTTAGCATTGAAATGTCAATATAACATTCACCCTTGGGACATTTAAAATATAAAGTTGTTGAAGACCTTTAATGTGAGGTTAGATGGGCTCACACTTGCTTGATTACATTGTGCCAAGTCATTCTTTCTGCCTTAATGAGTAAGCAGTTGAGGACTAGGTAAATGTATTCCTCTTGAACTTCCATGTCTGTTCTTCAGTTCTCCTTAATAGACGCTTAAAGACAACTGCAAGGAGAAGCAAGAACAAACAAAACCAAAAACCTCTTCCAAAATAATTCCAGCTTCTGCTAATAATAAATTCTTACATCTGAAATATTTTAATAATTTGCTTAATCTACAACTTCACACTGTTTTTATGGGACTGGACTTCAGGTAATAGCACTGGACTAAGATTTGTAAACTTTCCAACCTTCTAGGAAATGCCCCAGAAGCAACAGAATTCACAGACAGAAGCAAAATACAGGGCACTACAGTTCAGACAACACAACAAGAGCGTCCACGAGGTTAATCTAAAGGGAGCATGTTGCACAGTGGCTGGACTACCGAAAGCTTGGACTACACAATACAGTATTATAGACAAAAGAATAAGACAAGAGATCTACACATGTTGCCTTGCATTTGTGGTAATCTACACCAATGAAAACATGTACTACAGCTATATTTGATTATGTATGGATATATTTGAAATAGTATACATTGTCTTGATGTTTTTTCTGTAATGTAAATAAACTATTTATATCACACAATATAGTTTTTTCTTTCCCATGTATTTGTTATATATAATAAATACTCAGTGATGAGAAAAAAATGGCATTCTTAAATTTGCGGTATCTCATAACTGTAAATGTAATCAAGCTAGTACCTCTGTACAGGTATCAGTATTTTATCTTTCTCCACACCTTGAGACAAAGGATTAGTTTATATAAGACTCAGTGGCTAGGTTTTGAGTGATTCCAAGATCAAGGAAAATGATGGTTATTGGAAAAGAGAAAAAATAATTTACTTTATATCGAGTGAGGATAAAATATTTCAGATCTTTGAATCATCTCTGTTTCATCAACTTTCTTCCCTGGTCTTCCATTTTCATCCCCAGAGCAGAAAAATATCTGGCATATAAATTAAATCAAAGAAGAAGGGGGGGGGGAAGTGTTTTATAGCTCATAAAGGAGAGGGGAAAAAAGATATTGGTTTTTATTTGGGAAATATCTTAAACTCTCCCAGTTAAGTGCATATATCTGAAAGGTCCAGAACAAGCCACATATTAGGAATGCACAGAGCACAAAATCTATTCCATTTAGGTGCATGGAATTAACAACTAGGGAAAAATTTTAATAACATCATTAAATGGATAACACCAAATCATGAATTCTCAGAAGCACCTTGCTATATTTATAGTATATGGTTCTTTAAAAATAAGTTAGAATCACAACCAAATACCTCATGAATAACTTTATGGTTAATGCAGCCGCATTATTTGAAATGGAACTAAGATGATAATATTTCATAAAAACAGATAAATGTGTTATATATATATATGATAAGAATGAAAATTAATCCCCTAGCATATGAAAGATCTTAGTGGGAAATCAATATAGATTTTTGAGCATATAAATAGGCATGACCATTTTGGAAAAAATAAACTGTAAAAATTCTCAAGGAATAAGATGAAAATAACAAATCAAATAATTGCTTTATTATTATTTAGTTTTTCACAGCTTTCTGTGGCTAGCACAGTAATCTAAATAAAGCTTTCTTTGTCTCCTTCAAATGACCTCTACATATACTAAAAGGAATGACACATCCGTGGCCACACACACACAAAAAAAGGACAAATGTCAAACCAACACACTCTGAAAATAAAATATTCAGTGAAAAATAAGTTTCCTGAAGTGATATTTAAGATATTTGTTAAAACATTTTTTAAAGGTGACATCCTAAATAGGATTTAGGACTCTGTGAAAAATATGCTTTTCTAGGTTAGTCATCGCTTTAAAAAGTGTGAATCTATAGGCATAACCATCATTCACATGTTTCCATAAATTGGTCGTAGGCTATTTGTACAAACAAAGTCTATTTAAACTTCCACATGGAATTTTAGTTTCATCACCAGGTATAGAGATGTAACTAGCTATGATCACCTTCATGTAAGACCAGGGTTGTAGCAAACATTTCCTTCTCCTAAGGGAGGAACAAAAATGCAACATCACAGGGCTTAGCAGAATTTGAAGGAAACAACAATTCCACTGACTTTTCCTTATAAGAGCATGAAATGACTTGCCTCATTAAATATTGATACATTACTTTGCTTATCAAAGGATCATAAACCTAAGTGTTGGAAAAGCCCTTGAGTTCATAATACAGTATATTCCTATTCACTTTCATGCTCACCCAACCCATGAAAGAATTCTTTTTAAAAGATGCATAACAAATCGTAAGTGAGCATATACTATGTGCCAGGCATTTTTCAGGGACTTCCCCGGTGACTCAGTGGTAAAGAATCCACATGCAATGAAGGAGACATGTACAGGAGATGCAGGTTTCATCCCTGGGTCGGGAAGATTCCCTACCAGAGAAGCAAATGGTAATCCACTCTAGTATACTTGCCTCAGAAATCCCATGGACAAAGGAGCCTGACTTTCTGCAGTCCATGGGGTCGCAAGAGTCAGACATGACTGAGCAACTAAAACCAAACCAGGCATAATTCAAGGTCTTCAGTTTGGTTCAGTTCAGTTGCTCAGTCGTGTCCGACTCTCCGCGACCCCATGAATCACAGCACGCCAGGCCTCCCTGTCTATCACCAACTCCCGGAGTTCACTCAAACCCATCTCCATCGAGTTGGTGATGCCATCCAGCCATCTCATTCTCTGTCGTCCCCTTCTCCTCCTGACCCCAATCCCTCCCAGCATCAGAGTCTTTTCCAATGAGTCAACTCTTCACATGAGGTGGCCAAAGTATTGGAGTTTCAGCTTTATCACCAGTCCTTCCAATGAACACCCAGGACTGATCTCCTTTAGAATGAACTGATTGGATCTCCTTGCAATCCAAGGGAATCTCAAGAGTCTTCTCCAACACCACAGTTCAAAAGCATCAATTCTTTGGCAGTCATTCAAGGTCTTAGGGAAATACAACTAAAACATGACCTCTACTCTAAAGGAACTCACAATCTCATCCTGACATAATCATCTACCCTCTTCTTGCTTATGTATTATCACTTGAAATTTTATTCTTGGTCAATTCTAATTTTGAGACCATTTTTTTCATATTGAGTTGAAATTTATTTCTCCATGGCTTCTACACATGGCTTCTGTTTTTCCTCTGGAGCAAAGGAAGAATAACATATATTTTAAAATATTAGGACAGATATAATATGTTTTCCCATTCACTTTTGCAAGTACATTCTGACCCTTTGCAATTATTTTCTTCTCTAGGTGAAATATCCTTACTGTCTTCATCTCATCTTCACGTGATATGGTTTCCATTTTCCCCTAGCATCTGCATAATCCTTCCTTGGACAGATGCTATTTTACAGCTATATGTCTTTAAGTGTATAGCTCAGAATTGCATAGTCTGCTACGGTTGTGGTCTGACCAGCACACAACTTGCAGAAAGCAAATTTAACTGAGAGTCATGATCTCTAAATGCAAATCCTACTTTGACCACAAATTTGGGGTGGAACCATGAGCAAGTCACCTCACATGTCTAGTCTGTTTCCCCGTCATTTCTAATCTCTGAAATTCCAAGATTCTAGATACTCAGAAACCAGGCACTATACTTTTGTTATTCTACTTAAGACCACATTAGCTATTTTTGCTGCTCAACTTAAATTCAAAACTCTTTTTAAATAAACTGTTATTAAGCCATGCCATTCACTCATTCCTTCATTCACCACTAATTCATTCGTTGTCCATTTATTACCCATTATACATGTACTGGGCTTCCCTGGTGCCTCAGATGGTAAAGAATCTGCCTGCAGTGCAGGAGAGTTGGACATGACTGGATGACTAAGCACAGCACATATATATACTGGGCTTCCTTGGTGGCTCAGTCGATAAAGAATCTGCCTGCAATGCAGGACACCTGGATTTGATCCCTGGGTCAGGAATATTCCCTGGAGAAGGAAACAGCAACCCACTCCAGTATTCTTGCCTGGGAAATCTCATGGACAGAGGAGCCTGGTGGGCTATAGTCCATGGAGTCACAAGAGTCACAAAGAGACTAAACAAAAATGACTGACCCAATCCATGTACTGAGGGCCACCAAGTACCAGCACTATAATAAGCTATGAGAAGACAAAAATAATTAAGGCTAAGTCCCTGTCTAAAAGGGATAAAATCATCATAGTTCCTTGCATCAAAGATCTTGCAGCCTCACTGGTGAGACTGAGAGGTAAATAGTAAAGTATAAAGAATGTAATAAAGGCTATGATAAACTCTGGTTCAGTGTCCTTGGGGACCCTGCAGGAGGAACCTGCAGGCTGAGTAATGTGCCTCTTCACAGGCTGTGAGACACATAGGAAGACTTCACCATTCTCCATGCAAACCCCGACTTCTTGCTTCTAAAATTTTATCTACTTCTCTTGCTCTCTCCAAGCCCTTCTTCTCTCCATAATACTCAGAGCAAGTAACAGCTTATCAGCAGGGCCTCCGTGATTTCCTTCGCTGACTTCCTAACTCTGTTAGGGTACTTTTCATGTTATTCCTTAATTGTCCATGTAAGTCTTTCTCTTAGCCTGGGAACAAGAAGGCAGAAAATTAGTGCCCTGCCAATTATATCTATTTATTGAACAAACATGCCTATGCCATTCCAGACACCATTCTAGGTGCTGTTCTGTAGCAATGAAGTGGAGAGATCTCTACACTCAGGTTCATATTCTAGCAGAAGTGGAGGTGAGGATTAATCAAACAACAGCCCACAACACCCAGAACCTAGAAAGCTTTAAACTCTATTTTAAAAATTAAAAGGAGAATGAGGTATAGGGTAAGTAAGTTTGAGGGGACTGGGTCCCTGCAGGGAGAGGGTAGTATTTAAACCTTGGCCTCTGAAGCCAGACACAAATGGGTCCCAGTCTAAATCCCACCTGATGAACTACTTAACCTTGGACAAGTCATCTAATTACGTTATGCCTTGTATTTAAAAATCAAGAGAAAAATGCTTCCCACACTCAGTATGACTGTTGTAAGAGATAAGCAAGGAAGTCCATGTTCCGTGTAGAACAAGGACATACACAGTGTGAACGTGCAATGTACGGAAATTATTTTTTAGGGATATAAAAAATATTTGTTGTAAAAGTAATTAAGAAGGAAAAACCATATGTCATCAGTTAAATAAGGCATAATGGGAGTCATATGGTTAGAATTAGAAGGAATCAAGCAATCACATTCACTCAAAGGAGCATTTCTTGTCTCTTTCGGGAGACAAGAGAGCTGTTTCTGGTAAAACAAGACAATATAGAGTTAAAAAATACTGGTCCTCTTTTTTTTTTTTTTAATCAAATGGGTCCACTGGCATCATGTCTGAACAGGAGGAGTGATCATTCTTTCACTTTGAAAGAGGTCTGTCCTGATAAAGCACATAGTGTCAAGCCTCTCATGTGTTTCTAGGCACGGGATGAGTGAGTCAATACTGCAGCGACTTTGCAAGGCCAAATTCTTCAATTTCATGAATCCTCTAGGAAAAGTCAGTACAGACTACTGAAATATGACAGAGATTATCTCAAAGTCACATTAGACTCTCTACTAATGTTTATCTTCAGAGGCTACTTCCATTTTCCGAAACCATGCAGCACTGCACCAGCTGTTACTGTTCCTCAATTAGAGGAGATGTTTCACTTACATAATTAATCATCTGGATATCAATCACAAGAACCTTTTCATTGAATTAATTGATATCTTTATATGAGCATCCATATTATATGAAGTGTGAAGGATTATATAAGGTAATGGTATTGTTTTTTTTAATAACCTATGCGTGAATATGTAAATGAGACAGGCACTTTGAAGGCAACATCAGGAAGGCGGGGATGATGTGCAACCCACCGGGTCAGAGTCAGGCCTTCTTCCAGCCTCGGTCTAGACAAAAATCAACTTTACTGGTCCACTTACTTTGGGAATGTAACCAAACTCAATCTAGCATAAGAACCTAATTCACAGTTACTGAGAGTCCAATATCAGGTATTATAGGGGAGGGGGAGAGAGGGCTGGGGCAGTCCTAATTCTCTATTCCCAGTGGTCCCACTGCCATTGCTAAACCTGCCAGTCTTCCTGATTCAACAGAGGCACTCCTTCCACAAGAGGCTTTACCCACAGTGATCTTTAGGCAGCAGCTTCTCAGCACCCATCCTTAAGCAGTCAACCCATTC
This sequence comes from Moschus berezovskii, assembly GCF_049115385.1. NCBI lineage: Eukaryota > Metazoa > Chordata > Mammalia > Artiodactyla > Moschidae > Moschus > Moschus berezovskii. The sequence continues at coordinate 56,134,132 of NC_142461.1, forward strand.
TGCAGGGCACGTTTGGAGATGGCTCTGTGCCCTGCTTCCCCATGGGTGTCTCCCCTTGCCAGTCTTCCTCCCCTTCTCCAGATCCCAACCACCTTTTTCCTTCACCTCATGGAGCCTCCGTCCTCTGTTAAAACACTTCTCTGCCACAATCCCTGGACTTAGACCTTGAAAACAAAGACCTTTTTATAAGCCAGGCTATGAAAACAAAGCAGAGAGTAATAACCCAAACTGTCACCACAGTACATCAAATTCGTAATAAATAGATTACATAAATAACACTTGGTTAACTGGCAAAATTAGAAAATGTAGATAAGCCAAACACATAAATTAATCTCACTGACAAAAGATAAACACCAAGGTGTTGACATATATCCTTTCAGATAATATCGGTGAATGTATGTTGAGGTTTTTATAAGACAATAAAATAACTTTTAATAAACTGAATGCTCATTAATAATAAGCTACAGAGTTTCACAGTCATTTAAGCACAACTTACCAAACTACACAGATATATGGTGTGGTTCTTGTGTAAGTTTCAATCTCGTTCAGTTGCAAATCAGTGAGGCCTTCAAAAAGTTTAGATGAGGATCTCTAAGCCATCTGTTTGCATGCTTATCTTTCTTTCCCCTCACAACACTAATTTCCCACCATGTCCCACACTACTTACAAGGGACCCTTCCAGTCCCAGCACACATACTATTGGTAAGCTATTTTCAGTCTCCAAGTCTGTCCAAAGCATGTGACCTCATCTCCAGAGTTTCTCCTTAATTGTCCCTGTGTCAGCTCGAATTTAAGTAGATCTAGAGATGCTAGACCAGCTTTACCCACTGTGAGGATGTTTTGTTTCTCTTTTCACTTTGTGGGAGCCTGGTAGGCTACATCTGTGGGGTCAGAAATAGTTGGATATGACTTGGCAACTAAACAGCAACAACCACAAGCCTCTCTGTGATTCCTAGTCTAGAGAAGGGTTTGGCCATTTCACCATCATATAGCTTCAAGGTACTCATGCCAAAGCTGTCATTGCTACAAGAATTCACATTGCAGTTAAAGTCAGCTCATGAGGGTATTAACCTCTGTGCTGAGCTGTTTCCCACACTGGGCTCTTCTTCCCTCCTTGTATGCTATGAGTAAAAGGTCGCTCACTGGCCTTAACTGAGGCAATCAACTTGGTTCAGAACCAGCAGGTAGTATAAAAGTGTAGCACTAAATAACACTTTAAATACATTTAAATAACATTTAAATAACATATTAAATAATTAAAGATAGTATTATTGTTATTTTTATTTACTAAAAAATATATATCCTGATTATACTGAAAGGTACTTGCAACCGACTTTCAAACTTGAGCCCAAGACTGAATAATTAAAAATAGCATAAGAATATTATATCGTTTAAAGGAATGCACAAATTAGTGCCACAAATCAAGTGAGCTGAAGTTAGCTACTATAAAAAAGCACTGAGTATTATTGGATGAACTAGACCTGTAAAGACCATTTGTTCTTCTAACAGGCTTTACTATGTGGTATGTCAAGGGATTTCTTTATAAGAACAAAGATGAAGAGAAAATGCTATGGCCACTAGGGAACACCCTTACCTCCTAATTACTGTACAAAAAAATTCTTAGCTAGAAGTTACTTTATCTGTTTAGACCTGTAACCTCTGGAGCAATGGAATTTCAAGTAAGACCTCAGAGTGAGAAAACACGATATGGGGGATGGGGAAGAAGCAAAGGAGCAAGAAAGAGCTGAGAAAGGAATAAAAGGCTGGGGGAAGGTAAGAAGGAGGGAGACAGCCAACAACTGGATTGGGAGGAAGGGGGCAGTTATGGGAAGAGGAGTGTAAGAGATGGTTCATTCAAATAGTCCTTCAAAAAGAAGCACATCTAAAGAGTTTAAGCAGGACTATAGGCGTATGCAGTGGCAGCAAGTGAGCAGGGGGCAGGAAGGTGGTGCCCTGGAAAGGTCTCTCATCATGAAGTCTCAAAAAACCAACCTGCTGCGTGTACAGGGTTGGGAGGTGAGGAGCTGACTTGGCAAACCGGGCAGAATGAGGCCAAGGCATTACTCCAAAGATGATTGTTCAGGCCTCCGGGTGAGGAGGAGAAACGTTTAAAGTAAAAATCCTGTTATGTGCATATTTTCTTCCTCACAATTCTTAACCTCAAGATATGCAGATCAGATTCTTTATATTCTGCTGGACAAGCTTGTCGCAAAGCACTGGATCTGCTCTCTAGATACAGAACAAAGGAATAGCTTATCCTCCGCACCCAGAGGTGAGTCCTCCGTCTCCTGCTGTAGCAGTGCAGTGGCCATCATATAAGCGCTATCTGATCTGGCTACACTTGCAAGAGAAAATCCTGGGGTCTTAAAGCAGCCCTGAGCAGCCTTAGAAAAAATGTGCAAAAAAGGCTGGTCTGAAGCAGAAGACAAACCAGCTGTGGTCTGCCTGAGGAAATACAGGTCAGAACTGCCAAGAGGAGCAAACCACTGGAGAGGGTTCTTTAGGTCTGAAAAGTTGAGTTCAGTTCAGTTCAGTCGCTCAGTCGTGTCCAACTCTTTGCGACCCCATGAATCACAGCACGCCAGGCCTCCCTGTCCATCACCAACTCCCGGAGTTCACTCAAACTCATGTCCATCGAGTCGGTGATGCCATCCAGCCATCTCATTCTCTGTCGTCCCCGTCTCCTCCCACCCCCAATCCCTCCTAGCATCAGACTCTTTTCCAGTGAGTCAACTCGTTGCATGAGGTGGCCAAAGTATTGAAGTTTCAGCTTTAGCATCAGTCCCTCCAGTGAACACCCAGGATTGATCTCCTTTAGAATGAACTGGTTGGATCTCCTTGCAGTCCAAGGGACTCTCAAGAGTCTTCACCAGCACCACAGTTCAAAAGCATCAATTCTTAGGCGATCAGCTTTCTTCACAGTCCAACTCTCACATCCATACATGACCATGGGAAAAACCATAGCCTTGACTAGACGGACCTTTGTTGGCAAAGTAATGTCTCTGCTTTTTAATATGCTATCTAGGTTGGTCATAACTTTCCTGCCAAGGAGTAAGCGTCTTTTCATTTCATGGCTGCAATCAGCATCCGCAGTGATTTTGGACCCCAAAAAAATAAAGTCTGACACTGTTTCCCCATCTATTTCCCATGAAGTGATGTGACCAGATGCCATGATCTTCGTTTTCTGAATGTTGAGCTTCAAGCCAAACTTTTCACTCCCCTCTTTCACTTTCATCAAGAGGCCTTTGAGTTCCTCTTCATTTTCTGCCATAAGGGTGGCGTCATCTGCATATCTGAGGTTATTGATATTTCTCCCGGCAATCTTGATTCCAGCCTGTGTTTCTTCCAGCCCAGCGTTCCTCATGATGTACTCTGCATATAAGTTAAATAAGCAGGGTGACAATATACAACCTTGACGTACTCCTTTTCCTATTTGGAACCAGTCTGTTGTTCCATGTCCAGTTCTAACTGTTGCTTCCTGAGCTGCATACAGGTTTATCAAGAGGCAGGTCAGGTGGTCTGGTATTCCCATGTCTTTCAGAATGTTCCACAGTTTATTGTGATCCACACAGTCAAAGGCTTTGGCATAGTCAATGAAGCAGAAATAGATGTTTTTCTGGAACTCTCTTGCTTTCTCCATGATCCAGCGCATGTTGGCAATTTGATCTCTGGTGCCTCTGCATTTTCTAAAACCTGCTTGAGAAGTTGAGTAGAAAGACAAAAATGATGGCTCGATAAAGTGGAAGTTAGGGGAGAAATAGGAAGAGAAGCCCCAGTGTTCCACCTTTCAGACTTTCTGAAGGCATGTGGCTCCACTCTTCACAGGACAGCACCAACAGAACCCAGCGACTTGTAATTAAGCTCCCAGACCAAGCCTTGTAAACAGCTGGCGACATTGTTGCCGTCCCCCAGAGGGTTGAGACTTCACTGCACCAGCATCCACATAATAACATTATATTTCTCTTTTAAATAAGATGTACACGAATGTTCACTTGCGCCCAATTACAGTAATGCATGATTTACATAAAATTAACTCTCCTGCTTAATTACAGGCATGCAGGGATTAAGGGAGAAAAGGCTTTTACTTTGTAAACATTATATGCTTTAATGCTTAGCATCTCTGTGAAATGCAACTGGCCCAATTGCAGATGAAGATGAGTTCCTTGGTCACTGGGGTTTACCAAATGTTGCCATCCATTCTATGAGGATTATGTGTAAACTGAGTCACCAGAGTCTCTACCCAGTTAGAGCAGAGACAATTCTTCCACAATATGAATGATTTAATATAAACTGGAATGCTCTGTAGCAAGGATCTAGGGTTTAGAAGTTTCGTATTTAGTGCAGGATATACACCGCCTGGGTAAGGAATCTGCAAAGGGCAAGAGAACGAGTCTCTAGTTTTCCAGAAGCAGTGAGGAAAATGCTTTCATCAAAGGATGATCTAAAGCTGCTTTGACAACAAAATGATTAAAGGCTGCCTCTTCTCTCATCTTACATCTGTCACTTTTCTGCATTCCTTTTGGCCACAAACATGAACACAATTTTTCTCTGAATAAGACTTCAGATTGCACATTTATGGGGAATTAAAAGTGAAGTTCAGTGCAACACACACCTAAAGCATTCTTTTTTCCCTAGTCTCTGCCAGACCCAGTGCCAGAAAACTGGAATTGAAGACAAGTCATTGAGCTGGCACAATAAGAAAATGATTGAAGGCAACAGGGATTGAAGTTTCATCGTTATCAGTTCAGTGGAGACGAGGCAACGCTTTTCCAAAAAGCTGCACAAAAATACCTCCAAGGGCCGAATGCTCACCGCACTGGCTGACCACAAAAGATGGCAATTTCGTTTTGCCACCTTGTCAACTCTCTTTTCACCCGGTACACAGAAGTGCCAGATACCATAAGAAAGGGTTTTGAAGGGGAAAAAGAGACAAGATAACCTGTGAGTTCCTAAGAAAATTCATGGAAAAGCAAGATCTTATATTCAGAGCAGATTGCATTTGCCATGAACGTACCATAAATTGAAATTAGGCAAATTGGTTCTTATTTTCAGAAAACTGTAAAAGAGAGAAACCCATTCCTAATTCAGGGCCTGAGTTAATTTCTTTAGCAATACTTTAAAACACTATGCATAATAAACTAGATACCTGTAGCATACCAAGGACTTGTATAGGAAGGTCATTAACCAAAAATTACATTTAACATGTGAGAGTTCTTGGTACACTATACAAGATTATTTTACTTCTTAACCCTTCCCTGTTTATTCTGCAACAAAACAAAGTAATGAGACCTTTAAGTCCTGGAATCCAGAAGGGCTTCTATAGGAAAGGTTTTCAAAGACATCCTTGGAGAGGCTGGAGATAGTATATAGCCACCTGGTAATTTTGGGGGGAAATTGGTCCGGTCATCTGTGTTTTGTTTCCTTCTTTTCATCAGTGTAAATTTTTCTGCCAGAATCTGAGGCTTTAGAGAGATTATGCTGCTGATTCCTTTTTTTCATTCTTTGAGATGAAGGTCTTTCTGTGCTCTTGGGTTACCATCTCCCTGGCACTAGCTGCTTCAATTTGTGTCTGATGCTATAAGACATTCACACTTTAAAATGCATGAATCAACCTTGAGTTTTCCATCCTCTGATCCTACACTGAGTTGTTGTTTCACAGTATCACAAAGCCTCAAAAGCTATGACTTGAATAGTGGCCACACTCAAAGGAACATTATGCCAGATTTGATCCAGAACACACAAAATCAAAACTCCTTCCATTTCAGGCAAAACCCTTTGTTTGACCTAACAGTAATGGAATGAAACTGTCCTTAAAGGACATTTTTTTTTTTCTAGCTATGTCTGAGGATTTTTAAGAATTGACATTATGATTTATTGATTGTGATAATGTATGATGTACATAAAATTAGAATTCATGACTAAGTATAAAAACAAGACTCGCTTTATTGATGTCTCACTGCTCTTTTATAGGAGAGGTATTGTTTTAGATACTTTATGAATACTATTTTACTTATTTCTTACAATAAGCTTCTGAAACATGCTATTTCTCTACCACTTTTATGATGAAGTAATTGTAAAGTAGGGCTTCCCAGGTGGTACTAGTGATAAAGACCTGCCTGCCAATGCAGTAGACTAGAGATTCAGGATCAATCCCTGGGGTCAGGAAGATTCCCTGGAAGAGGACCTGGCAACCCACTCCAGTATTCTTGCCTAGAGAATCCCATGGACAGATGAGCCTGATGGGCTACAGTCCATAGGGCACAGAGTCAGACATGACTGAAGCAACTTAGCATGCATGCATGCAACTGCATGCACACAACTTGTAAAGTTGTAAATATCTTGGCCAAGGTCACAGAGCCAGGAAAAGCCACAGTCACAATTTGAACCCAGATCAAACCAAATCCATTCTGCTCCTGTATAGCATGCTGTTTCCATTACTTTTTGCTTTTCTTATATAATCATATCAGAAGTCATACATCTTTCAGATTTACCTATTGACTAAACAAACGCTTGTTTCAATAATGCTGTCATTGTTCCAATTATTTTGAAATTTTGCTACCAAAATTATACTCAGAGACAACTTTTGAACCACACAAGAATACGTGTTTCAATACGTTACAGGAATACTGACTTTGGGTTCCTACCCTTCTCTCCTTTCTCCTTTCCTATTCCTTATTTCAATCTTACGGACTCAGCTAACCTCAGCTAGCCACATAGCTCTTTCTACTTAAAGTTATTCACACCAAGGGAAAGAAGATAATTTCAGATTTTTATAAAAAATATTGTATCAGACATTTTCTTGTCTGTCTACGTGTCTACTTGGTTTCCTATCCCTTTTTTGTCTCTGGCCCCTTCTAATTCCAGGGAATGTTGAACTCATGAGATTAAGAAATCCGTCTTATTCATATGACCCCAGTGCTTAGAACAGTTTTTAGAACATTATAGATGCTCAGTTAATAACTGATGAACAAATGAATTAATTAATTAAAGTCTTCTCTGAGCTTCTGCCAACCTACCTGGAATAACTGGCCATGTAAGTCAGCAACTATACCATTATGGTATAAATCAGTAGAAGCTCAATAAGACATATTCAGTTTGAAAGTTACTAGCCTCTGAAAGAGGCCCCAAAAGTCTAAGCTGATAGTACAGAGGACGCTAAAAGGGCCCTTGAGTCTTTTTTTTCCTTTCCCCTTTTTTCCTTCTGGCCCTACCAGCTTCAGGCAGCACCCTGGTGGGGCAAAGGGTAGTATGGAGCTGGTGTGCTATAAATTATAGTCATTACAACATGTCAGCAGCCCCCAACTGAGATCTTTAACTCATTGCTAGGAGAGCTTTCAAGGGCATCCATTTGCAGGAAGGTTTAGGAGCATTAAATGCCTTTCACAACCCACCAGGCTTTTTAACTCATGTGAGCCTGACACTTATTGGGTGCATTTTATCTCAGAATCAATTTAATTAGGAGCTGTCAGATTAAAAATGATTTGTTGCTTCTGAAAGACACTAGAAGCCTTAAGATTCATTTGTAAAAGCTGTTCTCTTTCCCTGTCTCTCATTCTGTCCTTTCAACACCTAGTACGAAGCAGCATGAGGGGGACAACACAATGTGGCCACCTTGACTGCCAAATAAATGTACAGAATACAAGTCATTTAAGAAAATGAGTAAAGGCTAATTGTCAGGATCTTGAGGTGGCATATACACACACTTAGACTACTCAGAATGGAATCGTGTTCTCATTTTACTTTTTATTAATATACCTTATTTATGACCTTTTCTCTAAGAAGGGAAAGTTTTTAAGGGCTTCTGCATGGCAGAGATCAGAATGGCTAAAAGATGAACTGATGTGTAAGATAAAACTCAAACACAAATCTAGGCAGGAATATAGGAACAAGGAGTACTTCATCTAAAGGTACTAAGGTAGAAACTATAAAAGGAAGCCTGCTTTCCTTGAGGTCAGCTATAAATGAAAGACATATATTCTTAATAAATTACCATCAGCAAAGGCAAACAGAGAGCCGTTTCTGGTGAGGAAACCAAGTACCTTTGGATTTCACCTGCCAAGCTTTATCAGGAAAAACCATTTTAAATGACCTAATTCTAAGGATCTATATTGCAATCCCTGCCTTTTTTAAAATTTCAAAAAAAACCCTGCTTAATTGAGTGTTGTGAGTGTTGCATGCTCAATCATGTCCGACTCTTTGTGACCCCATAAACCGCAGCCTGCCAGGCTCCTCTGCCCATGGGATTCTCCAGGCAAGAATACTGGAGTGGTAGCCGTTCCCTTCTCCAGGGGATCTTCTCGGCCCAGGGATCGAACCAGCATCTCCTGTATCTCCTGCACTGGCAGGCAGATTCTTCACAACTGAGCCAACTGGAAAGCCCACTTGCTTAGTTAATGGTTAATAAAAATGATTAGTAGGTAGAAGGCACAGCTGTCAGACCCAAGATGTGCCAGAGAGAACAATCTGTAAGACATTTGGTTGGCCAAAAATTTTGTTTGGTTTTTTCCATGAAATGGCTCCAGCAGTGCTTAGCTGTATTTAACACCATTCAAAACAATTTTGTTGTATTGTGAGAGTTGTCATATAAATGTTCATTTTTTAAACTTTTCAAAATTGCATTTTTGTGTATCCATTTTAATATCAAACATGGAAGTTTGAAAAAAGCAACATTTTTGGCATAGTATGTTTTATTCCTTCAAGGAAGGTGAAAACACAACAGAAATGCAAAAGCAGATCTGTGCAGTGTATGAAGAAGGTGCAGTGACTAATCAAACATGTCAAAAGTGACTTGCAAAATTTCATACTGGAGATTTCTCACTGGATAATGCTCCATGGTCAAGTAGACCAGCTGAAGTTGATAGTGCTCAAATCAAGACATTAATTGGGACTAATCAACATTATAACACACAGGAGATAGTGATATACTCAAAATATCCAAATCAAGCATTGAAAATCATTTGCTCGAGTTTGGTTGTGTTAATTGCTTTGATGTCTGGGTTCCCCATAAGTTGAACAGGAAAAAATAAACTGTATTTCCATGTGTGACTCTCTTACTTAAACGTAATGAAAATGTTCCATTTTTAAAACAAATTGTGAGGGTGGTGAAAAGTGGATACTGTATAATAATGCAAAACAGAAGAGAACCACCACCATCACCTTTGGTCTTCATCCAAAGAAGGTGATGTTGTGTACATGGTGGGATTGGAAGGGAGTCCTCTATTATGAACTCCTTTCAGAAAACAAAATAATTCCAACAAGTACTGCTCTCAATTAGACCAACTGAAAGCAGCACCAAAGGAAAAGTGTCCAAAATTAGTCAACAGAAAACACATAATCTTCCATCATAACATAAGACTGCACGTTTCTTTGAGGACCAGGAAAAACCTGTTACAGCTTGGCTGGGAAGTTCTGCTTCATCCACCTTATTCACCAGACACTGCTCCTTCTGATTTCCATTTATTTTAGTCTTTAAAAAATTCTCTTAAAAATATTTAAATTCCCTGGAAGACTGTAAAAGGCACCTAGAACACTTCTTTGCTCAAAAAGCTAAAAAGTTTTAGAAGATGGAATTAAGAAGTTGCCTGAAAAATGGCAGAAAGTAGTAGAACAAAACAGTGACTACGTCATTCAATAAAGTTCTTGCTGAAAATGAAAAAGATGTCTTATATTTTTGCTTAAAAACCAAAGGAATTTTTTTGGCCAACCCAATACTATGCTGCTGCTGCTGCTGCTAAGTCACTATAGGAGAGAAAATTCTTCTTAATTACATGTATTACTATTATTATGTGTTTACACATTTATTATTAAAATTTGATCACTCTTTCCCTCTTTGGTATAAGAAAAGTAAACCGAAAGTCCAAGGAGATTTAATTGTGTTGTATTTGTTATCTGAATTGGGGCCATTCAGATCTGTCCTGGGTCCAATGAACTACTCCAAGAAGAGACTATGGGGACAAAACTATATTAGGAGATACAGATTCAGTACAAGGACAGCCTTAGCTAACTATATAGGAATTTAGTTAGTAACTGCAAGGACCTCCATAGTGAGTACATGGAAACCAAGGCCAAATGCTAGCAATGCACTTTTAATCTCTGAGTGGAGACTTGCTCTAAAAACAAAAACAAAATATAAGATCCATGAAGCCAAGCTACCTATGACTAAGGTACAGTTTCCTTTTTTAAAAAAAAACAAATATCACTATAGATTTTTAGTTAAAAAACAATGAAACACTTATATGATTTCTAATTAATTGTGGAAATTTACAGTTTAGCATTGCCATGTTTTTTCCATTCTCAAGACTTGGGTTTGGGGAGATCTAGGGGAAAGGGTGATGAGAACCCAAGTCTGAGAGCACAGATACCAGCTTTGAGAAGGTGGTTGTTTTGCACAACCTTTGTAAAGTCTTGTCTGGGTGTTGTGATGGCCCAGCTATTGTGGCCAAAGATTACACCATAGTGGCATTTTGGCAGCAGGATGTTTTGGCAGGGAAGGCGAATCCTGGGCAAAGCACAATCTGCCTTGTTTTGGGCAGTGTTTCAGAATCATGCATGTCCCCATCATTTTTTAAGGTGTGATACAGTCTAGGAAACAAAGAGACCTGAGGATTTGTTCAATAAAAACCAAAGTTTACCAAATGGTGGGACAAGGCATACTGTTTAAGTTTCTGGATCATGTTTACACTTCCTCGGGAAAATATCCACTCTGTGAATTACTCTGGATACTCATACATCAGACAACCAAATCCTAAATTTGAGTCTATGAAGCTCTCAATAGTACATACCTGTTGAAACAAGACTGTCTGCTGCCCTATGTCTTGTTAAAGGCACTACAATCAGCAGGATTAGATTTATTGGCCATCTGAAGGATACTTGAAAGAAAAGAAAGAAATGAAGAACTCTCCCACATACCACAACCTCTTGTAGTGTTTTTAAAGTCTTCTTTGGGATGAGATTAGAAACATTTTCCCCTGACTTTTGGATGTCTTAATTTTATGAAACACTGCTCAGATATTCGGAGAAGGCAATGGCAAGCCACTCCAGTACTCTTGCCTAGAAAACCCCATGGATGGAAGAGCCTGGTAGGCTGCAGTCCATGGGGTCACTAAGAGTCAGACAGGACTGAGCGACTTCGCTTTCACTTTTCACTTTCCACTTGCACACATTGGAGAAGGAAATGGCAACCCACTCCAGCGTTCTTGCCTGGAGAATCCCAGGGACAGGGGAGCCTGATGGGCTTCCGTCTATGGGGTCACACAGAGTCGGACACGACTGAAGTGACTCAGCAGCAGGAGCAGCAGCTCAGATATTAAAACTTCGCTGAAAAGACAGTCTTCCCTCTCTCCTCATTCAGTACTGAAATAGCATCTAGTTCAGCCATCTTGGTTGTAAAATACAGGAAAATACAGCAGTATAGCAAGACAGTTACCAGAAATATCATGATTATACACGTGTACAGTATATGTGCTTGACATTCAGGTCCTATAGCTGTTAAAATGCTTGGTGGGTTCAAAATGACTATAAATGCCTCTTGAAGGTAACTTTCAAAAGCGAAACATTCCCAAAATTGAAGAATCATTCAGATCTTTGAAAAATTAAAACAGTAAATGAAGTTCAGGATGAAAGTTCAATAAGACTGAGAAATAATTCATGTAGATAGAAAAGATTCAAGGAGGTTACATCAGATTTTTAACTATCCTAGCATTATTAATTTAATTTCTAGTCATTATGATAATACCAAGCGTTTAGAATGCATTTAGTGTTTATGTAGATAGACTCACTCCTTCTCAAAATTACAATTTTGCATTAATATGCTAATAAAAATGTCACTAGAAAGTGCTTTTATTATTCTGCCAGTGGAATAACTGTTCCCTGTTTCTTTTTATAAATGAAATTTCAGCATTTATTTTTTGATCCTCCTTAGATTTTGAAAACTGTGATGTTTCTGTTTAAGAATTTTCCTTATGCTACATTAGTGCCATATTCTTTGACAGCATCAAAATATGCAAATATAGCCTTTTTAATGGTGATTTTCATTTTGTTACTGTCATTTAACTAAAAAACAACTGATGATGTTTGAACTTATCACTTACAACAGTGAAGTTACTAGATTGATATTTACACTCAGAGCAGATGACACAGAAACAAATATGTTTGAACTACCATCCGCACTCTTCTTTAAAGGCACAATAGAATTGTTGAAGTTCAGCCTTAGAAGAAAAATCAGATTCAGGGCCAGAGATGGCACATTGCTGCTTCTCAGTCACTTCAGTCGTGTCCAACTCTGTGTGACCCCAGAGACGGCAGCCCCACCAGGCTCCCCCATCCCTGGGATTCTCCAGGCAAGAACACTGGAGTGGGGTGCCATTGCCTTCTCCAGATGGCACATTACTACCCAAGAAAAAAAGGATAAGTGAGGTCTGCTGAATTTTGGAGATGCGCTGAGGGGAAAAGTAGGAGCAGGAGAATGAACTGTGAAGTCTGCAACTTCACAAGAATCGCTCCATTTTTTGCAATAAGAGCTCTCTTTGCTTTTTGGCCCTCCAACTCCCATACTGCCCACTTGGCTCCTTGCCTCATTGCCTACCTCTCCTTGCAGCCTCTGCTCAGTATTACACAGTTTTTCCATCTGTTGCTGGTTGCCAACCTGCTGCTTAGAAAACCCCAGAATACTCCGCGCTGAATTATGTGGGCGTGGCCCCTTTCACAGCTATTTGAACTGAGCAAGGCAGGCAGCTGGGTGGGAGGAAAGCTGGAGAGCAGAGCTTTGCTGGGGCAACATGCCTAGCAAGGCTGACTCTCAAAGGTGGGGGCTTAGCTCAGAAATCACTAGAAGATGTCATGTAGGAAGCTTCTGTCATTCCAAAATAATGAGAAACTGAAGAGAACTGCTCTTAATGATCCAGTGGATAGAGAATTGAAACGAAGGACAGTTTTCTCCTAGTTTGACCTAAGTAAAGACGCCAAACAATTCATTAAGCTCCGCTCTGCTTGAATTCCTGATGCTGGGAAAGCCAGACCTCATCTTCATAGGTAGAAAAAGGAGGTTTCTTTGAGGTCCCTCTACCCTCCCCACACACACTTTCTACTCAGCTTGTCTCCATTCATGTACCCCATTAGCAGGCAATAATAATGATAATAATAGTTAACATTAATTGGGCACTTAGTCTTTGACATAATTGGTGTTAAGCGCTTATTGCTGAATAGTTTCTATTTGCTCTTCAGAGCCACTCTGTAGGTGTCCTCACCCTCTTCTGTGTCTTTCTCAGTGCCCTAGGAGGCGGACCATTCCGGACTGCATCTTTAGGCTCCGTTGCCTTTTGACTTTTAGAGAGATTGAGCTTACATGCACAAGTCACTAGCAGCAGCTCAGTGGGTGGGAGAACAATGAGATCAGGGTATTATATCTCCCTGCCTCATCACAGCTGATTGGCTGTGTTCCCCCATGGAAAACTCTAACCAGCAACCACCTCCTGTGGCTACAGATTCCTCCTCTTGTCCCTTTGGGCCTATTGGTGGTGACAATTGTTTCAGCATCCCATGTTCCTTTCCTTAGCCCTGCCTATCCCTTTGTAAACATTCTCTTTATTAAATTATTCTTAACTACTTGTGTTGGGTGGGCCACCCATTCCCTGCTGGGACCCTCTGATGCACATGCCAGAATCCTCTTAACAACACTTTGATGCAGGTATCCTTCTGTAGGTGGGGAAACTAGGACTTAAACTGCTTTAGAACTTTCTCCAGGTCATGTATCTGGTGAACACAATGACCAAAAGGCAAACCCAGCCTTCTATCTCTAAACCAATACCCAATATTGGCAATTGGAATATTGGAACTCCAACTTCATGGTATTTTCTTATTGATAAAATATTATTTATTTGTACTATTCTATCTTGCCCTTATCATTGCAAAACCAGAAATTCTTGCTTAGACTATCACAAACTCTTACAACCCTATGGCATTATGGAATATTTACTTGGTTTTACCTAACAGAAAATAATTCAGGTTAGCATAAGAAAAAAAATAATAAATTTAAGTTGCTATGGGAAGCCTCAAATAGCACCCATGATCTCCACCTCCTGGTATTTATGTCCTTGTATAACCCCTTCCCCTTGAGTTTCAACTGGATTTATTAACTTCAAATAAATTAGCAGAGACATCATCCTGCCGACAAAGGTCCACATAGTCAAAGCTATGGTTTTGCCAGTAGTCATGTATGGATGTGAGAGTCGGACCATGAAGAAGGCTGAGCACTGAATAATTGATGCTTTCTCTCTGTGGTGCTGGAGAATACCCTTGAGAGTCCCTTGGACTGCAAGGAGATCAAACTAGTCAATCCTGAAGGAAATCAACCCGGAATATTCATTGGAAAGACTGATGTTGAAGCTGAAACTCCAATATTTTGGCCACCTGATGCGAAGAACTGACTCATTTGAAAAGACCCTGATGCTGGAAAAAATTGAAGGTGGGAGGAAAAGGGGATGACAGAGGATGAGATGGTTGGATGGTATCACCAACTCAATAGAAACGAGGTTGAGCAAACTCCGGGAGTTGGTGATGGACAGGAAGGCCTGGCAGGCTGCAGTCCATGGGCTTGCAAAGAGTTGGACACGACTGAGTGACTGAACTGAACTGATGAGAAGACCTGACTTGTTGGAAAAGACTGGGGATTGAAGGCAGGAGAATGGGGCAACAGAGGATGAGATGATTGGATGGTATCATTAACTCAATGGACATGAGTTTGAGCAAACTCCAGGAGATAATGAAGGACAGGAAAGCCTGGAGTGCTGCAGTCCATGGGATCAGGTCACAAAGAGTTGGACACGACTAAGTGACTGAACAACAAAAACAGATTATGGCGGAAGTGATGGGATGGCAGAAGATTGTTATTTTTTATGTTGTCTATCTTAGATATTTTCTCTTAGCCTCTCATGAATCACTCTCTCTGGGAACAGCCAGTTACTCTGAGGAAAGGCCTACATAACAAAGAAGAGAGGCCTTCCAATAGCCGCAAGACTGACTCAGAAGTTGATCCTCCCCAGCTGATACTTCGGACAACTGCAACTCCATCCAATACTTGAGTATAGGTTTGTGAGAGACTCTGAACCAGAATCTCTCAGCCAAGTGGCTCCCAGATCTTGACCCACAGAAACCTGAGTAAATGAAATGTTTGTTATTTTCAGCTACCACATTTTGTATTGTATTATGTATTATTATAATGTGTTATACAACAATAAACTAGAATCCAAGAGTGGTTCCAAAGGAAGAGAATGTCAAAGCTAAGTTATCTGAATGGGTTCTAGGTTCTGGGAATCCTGTAGGCAAGTTGGACTGTGGAAACAAAGCAGTGATTGTGTAGCACACACACACCACTGCTGATCTGCTGGCTCACCCAGGGCCCATTAGCATGAGGCAGTGGCCAGATCTGCCACTGCTCCATCTTCCCCTGCAGCTTCCCCTTCACCTTCTCTGAATCCTGGGCCAGATGTCTGTGCTCAGTTCACAGCCTTATGGAGTCTGCTTAACCAGATCCTGCAATTGTGTAAGGTCAAATATCATGAATTTGATACATTTAACAAAACACAAATTTTCACCAAAAAAGCCTATGAAAGTCAGGAGCCAGAGTAGTCAGCAGCAAGAGTTTGTTGAACTACTTTCTCCAGCTCCACCCTAAACCCAACTTTGAGCTACCAGCTTCCCCTCTTAGGGCTCCCAATCAAGATTTCATACTCTTGAAAGATTATCTAATTGATCTGGTGTGGATCAGCTATCCTCTCCTTGACTAATAACCTGGCGGTTGGGATTATTACATGATACAAAACACATAGAAGAAAAGATCAGGGCTAGTGTCCAACAGACCACTACATCTTTCCGAAGGTCTCTCTACCCTCAGTCTTTCTTCTCTGACTTGCCTTACCCACTGGGGTCATAACTTCCTACCAAGGACTCAGGGTTTATCTCAACAGGGTCTAAAACTACCATTTAAAGTTCAGCTAATTCATCAAAATGGTCTGTAATCCACAGCTGATAGGCACAGGCCACTTTGAAACCCCATAAAGCTGCATGTATACACAATTCATAACAGTACCCAATTGGCCTTTTATTATCATTACTTATAGGCTTAAAAGTTGAGTTAAGCTTTTAAATGTGTTATACAGTTGTCTCATTTTTATTCAGTAACACTCACTGTCACCACACTTTGGCCAGGGTACCATAAGAAAAAAGGCTACCTGGAGATGCTTCCTGACATTACAAATAGAGAAGCATAATTTTCTTTTTAAATTAGATTCCCATCCTTTCACTATCAGTAATGTTTGTTCACCTAGTGAGTGATTGCCTGATAAGAAAGGAGCTGTAAGACTCTAATAATGTTCTTGCCAAATAAGGGCAAGAGCAGTTGTAGTAATGAGAAAATCTTAAGATATCTCTGCAGGCACTGAGAGCCTTTGTTTAATAGGAGTTATTAGGTACACAGATGGGAACATTGTACATCTGCTTAAATGTGTACAATATGTTTGTGAACTTGTGCTAAAAGAATGCTCACTAAATGGTTTTGTCCTTTGCTTCATATTTTTTAAAATATCTCATAAGTATTTAAATAATAAAAATGAGACAATCTGTAATGAATCTGTTTTTGCGTGCAAGAGAATCATCTAAAGAAGTTGTCCTGATAAAAGTGCTGAGCTCCAGACCCATAAATTCAGATTCAGGTGATCCAGGATGGACCTGGGAATTTAAATATTTAGTAAGCACCCCCAGGCGATTCTGAAGAAGGATATATGCCTTGAAATAATTGTAAAAACTGAAGTAAACCCAGAATTTAAGCCAGTCAGTTCTTGGCTGAATAAGCAACAAAACAGCAATGACAAGAAAACCCCTTCTAATTCTTGTGACCCCAACCACATTACCTAGCCATATGGTAGTCGAAAAGGAATTACTTCTGACATGGAGGCTTGCACTGAGTGAAAAGATCAAGCCAGACACAAGGTCAAACAAGCAAAGAAAACCTGAGGAAGGAGAAAAGGTCAAAATGAGCATGAGTGCCCCTCAGCCTGGATTTCTGAGTATCTTGACAGTAAGTCTTGTTCAGCTCAGCGATAGCTGAGGAAAAGTGTTCTAAATGCTAGTCAAACAAGAAAAAAGGACCATTTTTGTTTTAAGAAATAGTTTCTGTTTAGAATGCTTAGAAAATGAGCCCATAATAATATCCTTTGATTGATACCAACTCCATAGATTTGGTTGCATTTAGAAAGATGTTATCAAAAAACTTCCCTTAACACCTGTAGCCCTGTTGCTTTTGCTGTGTGTCAGGTGCAATTTAACCTTCTTTATGGTCTCAGCAGAGGTGTGAGACACTGTGATCTCCATGCACTGCTTCCTCCTTTTGTTCTTCCACAGCTTCAATGCCAGGTGCTTTTTAAAAAGCCTGCAGTTAGCACAACTGACCTATTTGTTTTGCCCAAACTCACCCTGAGGGTGACTCACTTTCAATAGCTGTTCCAGTTTCAAGGATGATGGACTGGCAAAGAATGCTAGAGCAGAGCTGGTTAAGTTAAGTGACGATGCAGGTTAAACTGACCAGGGTTGATGGCCAAGTGTAAAAGGAAACTCAGGGATTCAGGTCAGGGGGTGAAAGATAAGACAGAGATGTGGTCAGGAGCAGGGTCAGAGGCCAAGAGCTCCATACTGAGTAAACAGGCCTTTGGAAGAAATGTGAATTCCTGTTCCACTAAAGACAAAAAAATGAACAAGTAGTTCTATAGTCAGAAAGTCAAGATCAGTGACTGGAGGCATTGAAAGGCAGCAAGACAAAAAATGAAACCCTCCACATTCGTCAGGTGCTAGACTCAAGGAATCAGGAACAGAGTGCCTAGGGGTCTTTCTCTTTCTGCTGAATGGGGCAATGTTTCCCAAAGTGAGGTCTTCGGATAACTGACTCTCTCCAGAGTACTGGTGAAAAATGCAGAGTCGTGCAACTCTACCAAGGTGTACTACCTGAGTCTCTAAAAGGTGGCTGCCTCTGTGTTCATTGTTGCTATTCAGTAGCTCAGTCGTGTCTGACTCAGCGACCCCATGGACTGCAGCACCCCATTCTTCCCTGTCCTTCACCATCTCCCGCAGCTTGTTCAAACTCATGTCCATTGAGTCAGTGATGCTTTCCAACCATTTCATCCTCTGTCATCCCCTTCTCCTCCTGCCTTCAGTCTTTCCCAGAATCAGTCTTTTTCAATCAGCTGGCTCTTCGCATCAGGTGGCCAAAGTATTGGAGCTTCAACTTCAGTATCAGTTCTTCCAATGAATGTTTAGGATTATTTCTTTTAGGATTGACTGGTTTGATCTTTTTGCAGTCCAAGGGACTCTCAAGAGTCTTCTCCAACACCACGGTTCAAAATCATCAGTTCTTCGGCGCTCAGCTTTCTTTATAGTCCAACTCTCACATCCATACATGACTACTGGAAAAACCATAGCTTTGACTATATGGACATTTGTTGGCAAAGTAATGTCTCTGTTTTTTAATATGCTGTCTAGGTTTGTCATAGCTTTCCTTCCAAGGAGCAAGCGTCTTTTAATTTCATGGTTGCAGTCACCACCTGCAGCCTGTCACTGTTTCCACTGTTTCCCCATCTACTTGCCATGAAGTGATGGGACCAGAAGCCATGAACTTCGTTTTTTGAATGTTGAGTTTTAAGCCATTTTTTTCATTCCCCTCTTTTACTTTCATCAAGAGGCTCTTTAGTTCCTCTTTGCTTTCTGCCATAAGGGTGGTGGCATCTGAATATCTAAGGTTATTGGTATTTCTCCTGGCAATCTTGATTCCAGCTTGTGTTTCATCCAGCCCAGCATTTCACATGATGTACTCTGCATAGAAGTTAAATAAGCAGGATGACAATATACAGCTTTATTGCACTCCTTTCCCAATTTGGGGCTTCCCTGGTGGCTCAGAGGTTAAAGCGTCTGCCTCCAATGCGGTAGACCCAGGTTCGATCCCTGGGTTGGGAAGATCCCCTGGAGAAGGAAATGGTAACCCACTCCAGTATTCTTGCTTGGAGAATCCCATGAACGGAGAAGCCTGGTAGGCTACAGTCCACAGGGTCGCAAAGAGTCAGACACGACTGAGCAACTTCCCTTTCCCTTTCCCTTTCCCGATTTGGAACCAGTCTGTTGTTCCATGTTTGGTTCTAAATGTTGCTTCTTGACCTGCATACAGGTTTCTCAGGAGGGAGGTAAGGTGGTCTGGTATTCCCATCTGTATGTTCAGAGAACCAACAAGTAAGTGGCTCACACACTAAGCTTCATTCTATTCTCCTCTTCCACCTCTCCCATATCATTTAATACAATTAGAAGTCAGTGTATTTGTCACCGGACTCTCATCTAGTTCCTGTGAAACATTGCATCTAGCGGACTGAAGGTTCTCACAAGGATGTAGACTGTTCAGTAACTGTTTCTTATAGAACAAAAGTACAGGCCAATGGTGTCATAATGTCTAGAAAGATACGCTTCCAGAATATATTATTTTGTTACCAGAATAGGAAAACATTACAATACTGGTCTCTTGGATTAACGTAGCAACTCTCCCCTAATGAAGTGTAAGCTGCTCTATGAGAATAACTGTAAAAATAAGACAAGGCAAGTAAACAGAGTTGTCCAAAGTGGATATTAACTACTCGTAAAGGAAGGAAGGAACAGAGTCCAGTTCTCCTCATCCTCATCAGATTATTTCTGTATTCTACATCAAGTGTCCAGCTCAGTTCAGTTCAGTCACTCAGTCGTGTCCGACTGTTTGCGACCCCATGAATCACAGCATGCCAGACCTCCCTGTCCATCACCAACTCCTGGAGTTCACTCAAAACCACCTCCATCGAGTCGGTGATGCCATCCAGCCATCTCATTCTCTGTTGTCCCCTTCTCCTCTTACCCCAATCCCTCCCAGCATCAGAGTCTTTTCCAGTGAGTCAACTCTTCACAAGAGGTGGTCAAAGTATTGGAGTTTCAGCTTCAACATCAGTCCTTCCAATGAACACCCAGGACTGATCTCCTTTAGAATAGACTTGGTTGGATCTCCTTGCAGTCCAAGGGACTCTCAAGAGTCTTCTCCAACACCATAGTTCAAAAGAATCAATTCTTCGGCGATCAGCTTTCTTCACAGTCCAACTCTCACATCCATATATGACCACTAGAAAAACCATAGCTTTGACTAGACGGACCTTTGTTGGCAAAGTAATGTCTCTGCTCTTTAATATGCTATCTAGGTTGGTCATAACTTTCCTTCCAAAGAGTAAGCATCTTTTAATCTTTTCATTTCATGGCTGCAATCAGCATCCACAGTGATTTTGGCGCCCAAAAAAATAAAGTCTGACACTGTTTCCACTGTTTCTCCAGCTATATCCCAGGAAGTGATGGGGCCAGATGCCATGATCTTAGTTTTCTGAATTTTGAGCTTTAAGTCAAATTTTTCACTCTCCTCTTTCACTTTCATCTAGAGGCTTTTTAGTTCTTCTTCACTTTCTGCCAGAAGGGTGGTGTCATCTGCATATCTGAGGTTATTGATATTTCTCCCGGCAATCTTGATTCCAGCTTGTGCTTCTTCCAGCCCAGCATTCCTCATGATGTACTCTAG
Organism: Moschus berezovskii; assembly: GCF_049115385.1. NCBI lineage: Eukaryota > Metazoa > Chordata > Mammalia > Artiodactyla > Moschidae > Moschus > Moschus berezovskii. Next base: position 56,154,746 of record NC_142461.1, read on the forward strand.
AGATCTCTTCAAGAAAATTAGAGATACCAAGGGAATATTTCATGCAAAGATGGGCTCAATAAAGGACAGAAATGGTATGGACCTAACAGAAGCAGAAGATATTAAGAAGAGGTGGCAAGAATACACAGAAGAACTGTACAAAAAAGATCTTCACGAACAAGATAATCACGATGGTGTGATCACTCACCTAGAGCCAGACATCTTGGAATGTGAAGTCAAGTGGGTCTTAGAAAGCATCACTACGAACAAAGCTAGTGGAGGTGATGGAATTCCAGTTGAGCTGTTTCAAATCTTGAAAGATGATGCTGTGAAAGTGCTGCACTCAATATGCCAGCAAATTTGAAAGCTCAGCAGTGGCCACAGGACTGGAAAAGGTCAGTCTTCATTCCAATCCCAAAGAAAGGAAATGCCAAAGAATGCTCAAACTACCGCACAATTGCACTCATCTCATATGCTTGTAGAGTCATGCTCAAAATTCTCCAAGCCAGGCTTCAACAATATGTGAACTGTGAACTTCCAGATGTTCAAGCTGGTTTTAGAAAAGGCAGAGGAACCAGAGATCAAATTGCCAACATCCGCTGGATCATGGAGAAAGCAAGAGAGTTCCAGAAAAACATCTATTTCTGCTTTATTGACTATGCCAAAGCCTTTGACTGTGTGGATCACAATAAACTGTGGAAAGTTCTGAAAGAGATGGGAATACCAGACCACCTGACCTGCCTCTTGAGAAACCTGTATGCAGGTCAGGAAGCAACAGTAAGAACTGGACATGGAACAACAGACTGGTTCCAAATAGGAAAAGGAGTGCGTCAAGGCTGTATATTGTTCCCCTGCTTATTTAACTTATATGCAGAGTACATCAAGTGTAGGACACTGCAAAAAACACTCATGGAACATCCCCATATTGCTTTCTGTAATTTGAATGGAAAATGAGACATGCAGCAATACAGAAAACAAAATAATATTCACTATAATGCATAGCTCATCTACTAAAGGAAAACAACAAATAAATAGATACATGTTCAATAAACAATGTGAAAGAAGGGAAAGAATTTGTAATGGCACTTTTCTCACAAATTGTTTTGCAAAATGATAATAACATTACCAAATCACTTGTACTGAGTTCCCAAGTGGTGCACACACGGCCATAAGCCCCTAAAAGAATGGCAGCCAAGTCATACAGCTAGTCCTGAGGCCAAGGACAATTACTGGAAATACCATTAACCCCTACTTTCCTCCTTCTGCACCCTTCTGCACATGTGTGGCTTTTGAGTCTTGTCCCTGAATAAACAAAACTCTACTTGGACTTCCCACCAATGAAAAATTTCACACTTACTTAAATTCATGGAAGACTGTGAGTACTTTCAAGTTAAAGTAACCTTGCAAGTCTTATGATTCTGTCATTCTTAAAGGAGTTCCTATTAAGTCTTAAATGCTTCAGAGATTAAAAGGGTATATTAATGTTATTAGAGACTTGAGATAAAATGCCATGCCTTGCAGGGTATCTTAGCACTTAATGAAAACATTTTCATCACATTCTGAGTCTATTATGCCAGATCTTCATTTCATAAGTTGTAAGATAATCTTATTTTAATTAGAAGAGCTATACCAAGTACATTAGAGTAATACAGTTAAATATATTCATCAACTTTCTTCTTATCAGGTAAAACAGCTCCTTCAGAGTTATAATGATATACTGCCACAGGTGTCAGTAAAAGAAAAAACACTAAATATATATATATGTATAAATTTTGAATGGTTTGTAAAGCATTAAATGAGTTTTCTAAGGAAGATTCAATATGGTGGCCACTGTCACACGTGGCTATTGAGTTCTTGAAAGACAACCAGCTCAGAGTGAAATGTGCTGTAGGTATTAATATGAAGAACACACTAGATCTCAGAAATTCAGTATAAAATATATCATTAATAATGCAAATACTGAAAACATTGAAATAATTATATTTCGGCTATTTGGGCTAAATAAAAATAGGGTTAATATAAATTTCATCTGTTGATTTTTCCCTTTTTAAGTATGGTTTCCAAAACTTTTAAGCTCCACATGTAACACACATTTCTACTGGACACTGATGTTCTATCTCATCTAAATAATATGTAATATCAATTTCTAATTTTCTGTAAGATATTATTCATGCTGTTAAATAATAAACATAACTTATAAATCTCAAATTACTCCATCTAAATTCTGAATAAATTCCCAATTATCTTTCTCCACTGTCCAGTAAGTTAAATGAAAAAATGGAAAAGCCAGTCTTAAGAGAGATGCAGCTTAACAGCAGCTTAAGAGAGATGCTACCAAGAAGACCTGTGGATGCAGAAGAAAGTTGGACAGTACCTTCCAGAGCCAGACACAGGTTATGTGATTCTCAGGAGTTGATCATGAAACAAAGTTAGAAGTATCTTGTGAAAGAATCACTCTTTTTTAAAATAAAAAGAATTTTATTGGAATACAGTTGGTTTACAATGCTATGGAAGTTTCTGCTGTAAAGCAAATTCAATCAGCTATACATATAATATATCTCCTCTTTTTTTTTGGATTTCCTTTCCATTTAGGTCACCACGGAGCACTGAGTAAAGCTCTCTGTGACGTACAGTAGGTAGTCATTAGTTATCTATTTGATACGTAGCAGTGCATATGTGCTAACCCCAGTCTCCCAGTTCACCCCAATCCTCCTTCCCCCTTGGTACCCATACATTTGTTCTCTACATCTGTGTCTCTATTACTGCTTTGTAAGAGTTCATATGTGTCATTTTTTCTAGATTTCACATGTAAATGATATTAAATATTTTTCTCTTTCTGACTTACTTCACTCTGTGTGACAGTCTCTAGGTCCATCTGTGACCCTGCAAATGGTGCAATTTCCTTCCTTTTATGACTGAGTAAAATCCCATTGTATATATGTGCCACATCTCTACCCATTCCTCTGTTGATGGACATTTAGGTTGCTCTCATACCCTGGCTATTGTAAATAGTGCTGCAATGAACATTGGAGTGCATTTAACCCTTTTGGAATCATGGTTTGCTCCAGGTGTATGCCCAGGAATGGAACTGCTGAGTCATATAGCAGTTCTCTTTTTAGTTTTTTTAAGGAACCTCCATAATGTTCCCCATAGTGGGTGAACCAACTTACATTCCCACCAACAGTGTAAGAGGGGTAGAAACATTCAACAGAAATCACACTATGAGCCACACGTTCAGTCAGGATAAAGAACACATCAAATTTCATCTTGTGGTTTCACAATTCTTGCAAAGGAAGGAAAGGGAAAAGGTATGCTTTGAATAGGATATGTTTTCAAAATAAACAAGTACCCCTAGGTGAGTTGGGATCAGTCAGTTCAGCTTATAAACAAGGTGAGCTGAAACACCTTGTTGGAAAGCCAAGAAAAATGTGAGCACCAATCAAAACAGACAGTACTTAAACAAAAGCAACTCATGCTAAGCTGGTAACATAAAAGGGCTATACAAATATTTTTAAATGTAGAACTTGCTACTCTTGAAGAAAAGGAATGTGAAGCAGGTCAGAATCAAACTAAAAACAAATGGCCCATGAAGAAATCAGCAGAGCACCTCACTAGGGACTTCAAAGAAAAATGCAAGCCCCTTTAAGTATGACAAAGTCAGGAAGCCAGCTGGAAAAGGCCAAGGTCACTCAAGGATGACAAAGGGATGGCAGGGAGAATCACTAAATTATTTGCCTCATTCTCAACTGAAGAAGGCCTTAGACTCTCACTTCCATCTTCCTTTAAAGCAGACAAGTCAGAAGTATTAAACAAACAGTGGAAAATACAGGACGTTCTTATACTTAAGTGACAAACTAAATGTAAATAAATCACCAGGACCAGACGACATTCACCCAAGACTTCCAAAGCAATCAAGGGTGAAATATGTACCTGTTGGCCAAAACGTATAACCTGTTCTTATTAATCCCACTCTGGGGGAAGCATGGCAGGTTGCCAGCATGACTCATGTTCACAAGAAGGCCTCCAGAGGAGATTCTGAAACAAAAGTCTCTCAGTCTGGTTTCTAAATTTGATAAGGTGATGGCATCTACATAAACACTGAAAATCCAATACTTGGGGGAGTTATGGTTTATCAGAGGAAAAGTCTTCTCTAATAATCTACAAGGGGCATTTTTTAGATGATCCAGGATACTTGAACTGGATACTAAGAAATTTTCAAAATTTTGTTTTCTTTTTTAGTGCTTAGCTGTTAGAAGTCAGACTAAGTATTTATGAATAAAATTTTATTTTCTTCCCAGGTGGCTCAGTAGTAAAGATAAATGGGAACTCTTTTGGATAATGAAGTGCTAACTTGGTATTCTGATGAACTAGTTTTACATAGATTCATTAAAGAAAAAAAGGCAAAAAGGAAAAATCAAGTTTGTAGGTAGCAATGGCAAGCCACTCCAGTACTCTTGCCTGGAGAATCGCATGGACAGAGGAGCCTGTTGGGCTGCAGTCCATGGGGTTGCTATGAGTCGGACATGACTGAGCGACTTCGCTTTCACTTTTCACTTTCACACATTGGAGAAGGAAATGGCAACCCACTCCAGTGTTCTTGCCTGGAGAATCCCAGGGACGGCGGAGCCTGGTCAGCCGCCGTCTATGGGGTCGCACAGAGTCGGACACGACTGAGGCGACTTGGCAGCAGCAGCAGGTAGTATTAAACTCATCTTAGTAGTGAGCCATCCAAACTTATAGGGAGGAAAAAAATGCTAAAAAAAATACCTTCCAAGTCTGCCTAAGTAGAAAAAAAAAAGACAGATGGATATATGGTTCTTAATGTGTACCAATATTAAAAGATTAATTTTAGAAAATAGTAATACAGGAATATATATATAAGATATGAGATCTTACCAAACACTTAATTCTAGAAAAATGTTCAGGAAGAACTATGATCCATTCCTCCTAAAATAGCTTATTTTGCTTCTATGGCTAAAGAGAAAAAGAACACTAAAGAATCCTGGAAAGTGTTTTGGATATAAAACATTTTCAAGACTAGATATGTCTAAGGCAGCAGAAGTTCTGCTTTGCCTGGTCACCATATCTCAGTAACAGTACCACTAAACTAAATGACTCTTGAGAACAGCATCTAGAATCAGTAAGAGAGCTGAGAAGATTGTATCATGTTAGATTCAAACAGTTAACGCTTGTTGGCTTAGAATCACAGAGCTTGAGTGATATTGTATGATCCTTGTTTACTAAATAAAAATAATATAAATAGATTGATCATGACTTTATCAATACATAGAATTAAGAGCTACTTTTTGAAATGCTAATGGTTTATCTCTTCAACAAATAAAATGAGTAAGATACTCTTTGTGACCCCATGGACTATAGCCCACCAGGCTCCTCTGTCCATGCAGTTCTACTGGAGTGAGTTACCACTCCATTCTCCAGGAGATCTTACCAAGCCAGGGACTGAATCCACGTCTCCTGCATTGCAGGCAGATCCTTTACTGTCTGAGCCACCAGAAAAGCCCATACACTGAGACCAACCTTAAAAAAGATGTTATTCCCAAGAAAGGATTGAAACTAACAATGTTAAGGGATCCAAGGAAACTTTATATAATTTTATGTCCAATTTTATGTTTTCCTGAGAAATCCGTAGCATGTCAAGAAGCAACAGTTAGAACCAGACACAGAACAAAAGACTGGTTCCAAATTGGGAAAGGAATATGTCAAGGCTGTATATTGTCACCCTGATTATTTAACTTACATGCAGAGTACATCATGTGAAACGCCTAGCTAGATGAAGCACAAGCTGGCATCAAGATTGCCAGGAGAGTGCTCGCTTCGGCAGCACATATACTAAGATTGCCAGGAGAAATACCAATAACCTCAGATATGCAGATGACGCCATCCTTATGACAGAAAGCAAAGAGGAACTAAAGAACCTCTTGATGAGAGTGAAAGAGAAGAGTGAAAACTTAACATTCAGTAACCTAAGATCATGGCATCCAGTTCTACTTCATGGCTAATAGATAGGGAAAAAATGGAAACAGTGACAGACTTTATTTTCTTGGGCTCCAAAATCACTGCAGATGGTGACTGCAGCCACGAAATTAAAAGACGCTTGCTCCTTGGAAGGAAAGCTATGACAAACCTAGACAGCATATTAAAAAACAGAGACATTACTTTGCCAACAAATGTCCATATAGTCAAAGCTATGGTTTTTCCAGTAGTCATGTATGGATGTGAGAGTTGGACTATAAAGAGAACTGAGCACTGATGAAATGATGCTTTTGAACTGTGGTGTTGGAGAAGACTTTTGAGAGTCCCTTGGACTGTGAGGATATCCAACCAGTCAATCCTAAATAAAATCAATCCTGAATATTCATTGGAAGGACTGATGCTGAAGCTAAAGCTCCAATACTTTGGCCACCTGATGTGAAAAACTGACTCATTGGAAAAGACCCTGATGCTGCAAAGATTGAAGACAGGAGGAGAAGGGGACAAGAGGGATGGTTGTATGGCATCACTGACTCGATGAACAAGAATTTGAGCAAGCTCTGGGAGTTGGTGATGGACAGGGAAACCTGGCATGCTGCAGTCCATGAGGTCACAAAGAGTCTGACATGACTGAGAGACTGAACTGATGTCCAGTTTACTTAGCATTGCTAATAAATATTTAGAAAAGAAAACAAATCTCTCTCTCTTTTTTTTTTTTCAAAAAAAAAAAGGAAGAAACTAAGAAGGGTCAAAGAAAATTACTAAAATATCTTTTGGTGTTTCTCTCAGAGTTGGAATGGTAGTAGACTACATGGACAATTATACAAGTTTTACTGGTTAACTTCATTTTCTATTTACTGGTGTAACTTTTTTCCTCATTATAATTAAAAATTAACTATAATTATAAATGTATCAGTTATATAACTCAATATTATAACTATAACTTTACTAATTATGAAGATTTAGTATACTATAGCTCATATGACAAAAATGGGTCCATTAAAAGTCCCACATATTTATATTATGATTTGTTATTTTCATACAGAATCTAATTCAGCAATGATTAGCAAATTAGTATAACTAAATTATTTTCTTTAGTTTTCCCTTAAATGTTATAGTAATTCTATAAACATTAACTAACTAAATTCTTTACTTATCCTAAAAGGCAAATGATATTCTTATAAGAGATTATTATTTCAACATGTTATATATAACATGTCTTTTAAATCCTAAGAAACTGTGAAATGGTTTACTTGTATCATCCAATAACCAAGAGTGATTATCTTACATTCAGGGAAGTTAGTATAAAATTAGTGTAAAAAAAGTTAGACATAAAAGGACAATAGGAATGTTGTCCATTAGGATATTTGCTTTTTGGTTTTCTGTAAAATTACTGTACTACTTTCCAATCTTATAATCTGTACTGAATAAAGTCAACTAATAATCACAATCCAAGTGGAAATATTTTCATGCTACATATGTAAAAAGATAGCATAATTTCATAATCTCTTTCAATTCTGCTATTGATAGGTAAAAACTGTATTTGTGAATTTACAGATTATAAAGCCAAAAGTAAGGTTAAAGTGAAACTTCCTGTTCCTGTCTTGTAACTGATAGTGATGATAGTTTCATCTGCTATTTCACAAGAGACAAAGGATGTCTGGTAACCAATGCAGCCACACAGTTGTCTTGCCACAACGTCCCTGATTCAACTTTTAGGCTCAACCTCTAGGCTATTTGATGAATGTCAGATAATTAGCACAAACAAAAAAGCCTCATCATCATTATAACCAATATTAACCCTTGCCTAATAACCTTTGCCTTCATTCTATTCAAGAAGAAAATTATTCAGTAACAACAGCTAATTAGCAAAATATTAATCATCATGATTTCTGGTTCCTGGTTCTATTGATAATTTTCATTTCCTTCTTTATATATTTTTGTTTCCAAACTTTAAAAATACAGATTGATTTATCATCAGGAAAAGCATTCAGAGTATTTTTTAATTTCTATTTCATATCAGATTATTTTGATTTACAATGTTGTGTTAGTTTCAGGTGTATAGCAAAGTGATTCAGTTATCCATACACATAAATATATTCTTTTTCAAATACTTTTCCTATATAGGTTATTAGAAAATATTGAGTAGAGATTAAAAGTATTTAAAAATAGGTGTCATAAATTTCCATTTATATGATCTGGAAGGAATATTTAGAGTCAATAACGTCTCACTGGCAAACAAGTTTTCAAGACTGTAGTTTTATATAATGACTTCCTGCTTTCTCTAAAATAGAAAATGCACTTGATTTCCATCCATTAGGAAGCTGTGAATCAAAGGCCTTTATAAGAAAAACAAACTTAAAAATTTAAAGGCTTCCAACTTGAATTTTTGATGAAAACATATCATCACTACCTACCATCTCTTATGACTGAGCAAAACAGACTTGGAGACACAGTCAAGCACCACAAAACACAGAGGAAAATGCTGTTTCTTTGTCCGAGTGACTCTGCTGTGTTCTGGATGACAAGAGGGAGTTTGATATTTTGAAGTAAAATGCCCCAGGATCTCAAAATAAGACTTGAGGATTGTTAATGTTCATATACAGATACTTTTTTTTTCCTTAGTCAAGGGAACTAAGTGGGAGTTTCGCTTTACCTCATTCACTTAAGGAATCTCAATCAGTTGTTCCCCAAATAGCAAAGTACAGACTCAGCAAAAGGACCCAAGAATTATATCACACATTGTTTATGGCTGAGTGAGCTTACAGAGGGCTGGTATATGCTGAGCACACAGCTATTTGTCATGAAGTCATCAATCAAATTCAGTTGATAATAGAAATCCCTAAATAAATGAATTATAGAAATCAATGAGTCTGCTATTCTTTCAGAGTTTAAAATCACTGAAATATTTACCATAGATTTAAAAGGCAATTAAATAGTGGGGCATCAATATCCTCTTATTCATTTCATAGTTCTTTCAGTCTATAACTGCTTTGTTTATGAAAGATCCAAATAGACTACTAAGACAGACTCCACTGGGGTCATCCCATGAATAACAGGAATGAAGGCAGCAGTTGAGTTGACTCACCTACTCCAGGAGCTCCTAATAACAAAATGAAGTGAAGTTCCTTGGGGCCCAACCAATCATACCTACCGATGTTGGTCCAAACCTCACCCATCTATTTGCTCAATTAGTAGGGCCAGAGGGAAAGAAAAAATGAAACCCCACAGGGAATCAAAACCTCTCACATTAGCTCTTAAATTTAACTTCACTTCTCCCCTCACATACTAAAAGTAACAATAACTCGGAGTTTCATCTTTCCTGTTTGCGCCATTACAACACACAATCAATGCCTGAAAGTCCCAGGTAACAGTAACAGAGAAAAACAAAAGGTACAGATAATTATAAATTCAATAATATGCACTGAAGTGAGTCAGTTCATCATATTTGTTGGTATGAAGCCTAGATTGGCAAATGCAGTCCAGTGCTGGGTGAAAGGGGAGTACATGTACTTGTATAACAATAAAGCTTAATTTCTTTCATTCTTTGCTACATCCTTGCACTAAGCTTTCCCACTTAACACCAGGATGGTAGCGTGTAAAGGCTGCCCACTGTGTGCCTAGCACTGGGTTAGGCCCTGGAAACACAAAGAGGCGCAGATCCTGGGGCCCTGCCCAAAGAAGCTCCAGGGGTGATGAGGAAGGACATAGAAACCAGTCACTGCCACAAGTTACACTGTATAAGACACAAGCAGCAAAACAGTATCGTTAATGCTTTAACAGGTAGGGATCAGAAAAGGCCCAGAGGAGGTAATTATCTGAGTACTAGTGGCTGAGATGTCTTTGAAAAACAAATGGCATTTAGTCAACAAACAAGGAATGGAGGACAGTTTGAGGAATGGTCATAGACTGTGCAAAGGTACCGAGTGGAGGGTAGCCTAGTATTCGGGGAACTGCAAATAATTGGTTTGGCTGGAATGAAAAGTGAACAATGACAAAAGCCTCTGCCCTCTGAGTCAGTATATCATCCATCCATCGCTCCTCTGACTGGGACTACTTACTGAGATGGGTCTGTTTGGGCTCCCCCAGCTGTGCAGTTGTAGTCCAAACTGAAGCTCTGACTATCAATCCACAGTCACCTGGTGCTGTCATTCCTGGTTATCAGCAACCATGTTGCATGAATGAACCTCTAGCTGTGCTCCACTGTGACCACTGCTCCACTTGGTTGCAAACACTTAAAGGGAAACTTGACCCTGAGAGAATAGATGCATTTTTATGAAAATGTAATTATCCATAGAGCTTCCCCTACAGCTCAAGCAGGAAAGAATTCACCTGCAATGCAGGAAAAACAGGAGATGTGGGTTCGATCCCTGGGATTGCAGATCTTCTGCAGGAGGAAGTGACAGCCCACTTCTATATTCTTGCCAGGAAAATCCTATGGACTGAGGAGCCTGGCAGGTCACAAAGTCCATGGGACCACAAAGAGTACAACACGACTGAGCACGGCATATACGTGCAATAGGGCTTTATGGCTGAAAATACAAATTAAGTCTCTTCCTCCCTCTTATCCCTATCCATCTTCCTCCTCCACTCTCTAGTCAAAGATACGTTCTTAGTATATGCCAAGAAACAAAGTTTTGCCTTTCTGAATACTCTTAAATTATAAGGGTTGTGTTATATTTATAGCTGTTCCTAGGTAGCTGGCAGACAGGCTTACCTACAAATGACTGATGACCAGAATAATCAATCAATGTTCATCTGACTGGTGCACAGAAGGCCAAGTGTGTAAGTGTATGCCATACAGAACCAGCCAACTGAGGCAAAGAAAGTACTGTGCATTTTCTACAATTTTAATGATCTGAGAATAGGACATATGAGAAATCATACATTAATGTATTTATCTTTGTATAAATCCTACTTAAAAATAAAATAATGGCAAGGTATATCAGTTACGATGTCTTAGCTACAAGAAATAGAAACTTTATTGCCTAAATCCTAAGGAAATGTGTAATTTCACGTAAGAAATCCAAAGTTTCAATGTTGATTAATTCAGTGGCTAAATAGTGACATTTTATCTGCCATCCTTAGGTTTTTATTCCTATTTGCCTCTCTCATAGTTATAATTTAGTGCAGTAGCTTCAAATATTACACAATCACATAATATCCAAATGACAGACCAAGAAATGACAGCACATCTCTTTCTCGCATTTTTCTCATATCTCTTTGGCCAAAATTGCATCATGTGTCCATCCTAAGCCAATGGTAGTCAGTTCAGTTCAGTTACTCGGTTGTGTCAGACTCTTTGCAACCCCATGGACTGCAGCATGCCAGGCCTCCCTGGCAGCCAAGGGGGTTGGAATTATTGTGATTGGCTCAACCATGGACTAATGAAGATCCACCTCGCTGAGGGGCTGGAGAGGAGTCCATCTTCCTCCAAGAACATGCACAAAATTAGGGCTCTGAAGAAAAAATTAAGGGAGTGGGGAGACACAGGCAGAATTTGCTATTGAATAAGCAACCAGTAGTGTCCACAACGGGGCTTCCTTGGTGGCTCAGTGGCAAAGAATCCGCTGGCAGTGCAAGAGGTGCAAGAGACACGGGTTAGATCCCTGGGTTGGGAAGATTCCCTGGAGAAGGAAATGGCAACCCACTCCAGTATCCTTGCCTGTAGAATTCCATGGACAGAGGAGCCTGATGGGCTACAGTCCATGGGGTCGAAAAGAGTCAGACAGGACTGGGGCAACTGAGCATTAGTGTCCATGATAGCCAAAGCCTATTTAACTTCAACTTATTACACTCAGTGAACTTCCAAAGTGTCAAATATGCAACAAGTAAACTGCATTTTCCACAAAAAGAGGCCTGACTGTATTTACTTTTAAGAAAGAAGAAACAGATAAATAATCCTTCAATAAAAAAAGTAAGCAAATGAATGAAAACTAAAACAAGATCATAAAGAAGTTTAAGTACTATGATCTTTGAGAGAAAAAATACTATGTCTGACTATCGTGGGTTTCCAAAATGAATACTAAAATTTCAGTGTTGCATCTGATACAGAAGTCAAAGCTCCTTCATATAATTCCTCTGTAAAGATTGAAAAGTGATCATGTTTAACACAAAAGACAACACACTTAAAGAAAAAACAACCAGAGACTGAACTTCCAGCTATAGTTCTTATATTTGCTATGTCTGCAATCCTTTACCCAGACATATGCAGGTTTTCACCAAATCTTTGAGGATAATGCTAATTAATTTGCTAATTTATTCAAAAGTTATTTTGGTGGGCAGAATAGTTTAGCTCTAACCACAAGTTAATACAGTTTTAAGAAATCTTTCTGGAATTCAGTGCCTGTCACACATTTAGCATTAATACCATGTTGCAATATTTAAAAGTTTATTAACATAAAGTATTTCAAGCTATACATTTTTAAATTAATCTCAAACTAAATTGAAGATTACATCCATTAAGCATACCTTTAAGAATTGAATATTGGACATAACAATCATCAGTGGTTGCCTAGCAACCTTGGTATCAGCACTTACAGTAAGTCTATCCTAAACACTAATATAAAATCAGAGATGATTATGTATCCACTTCAAGTCTCTGTTTGCTAGAAAAATGCACTTTTTCTGTTATTAGTGCTTCTGTATTTTGCTATCCTGGGGAGCTGAATTTCAATGTACAGGTGGATAAGGGGGTGTCTTGGTCGTTAAGTGATCATTCACTCTCAATGAGCAGTCCTAAGAATGGTGACTAATTACTAAAGCGATGATGCCAATCACTGGTCATCACAGTTAAAATAAATTAATGTTGGATGAGTAACACAAGCCATCTTTTTTTTTTTAAGCCACGTGGAAAGAATACCTTGCTTCCATACATTTTAATTTCCAAAGAGAATGTAACAGTAGATTATGAGTGCCTTGGGGCACTCTCAAGGCTATCCTATTCTTTAAAATGCCTGTGGTAGGCCCCACAGTCAAAAAATGTCAACTCTCATCCCATGTTCTCCTGCTCAAGTATATTATAACAAATAACCTTTCTAATTCTGCATACATTCCTGTGTCTGTACATTTACATTACTGGAGTCTCCGGTGCTACAATTGCCAAGGAGCTCTCTGAAGCACTGCGGCTGTGCTCTGCCAACTGCGTTTGGCTGCCTGACTTCTTCTGGGCTCCCAAAGCTGGCAAGCTAATATGCTAATAGAATTCATTAGCCTGGGCTTTGACAGACAGTTAAAACAGGACTCTACATCAGCACTCCAGCACTGCACAGCCATTATGCCATTTCAGGAGGCACAGCTAATTCAAAGAAGATGATGACAGGGTTTGCAATCAGGGAACATTAGAGTGTCGGGCAGTGGAGAGGCTGAACACGCGAGGCAGGCAATCCTGCCAGCAAGCCTGATTTGATTTCTGGCACCACTGGCGGACTTGGCAAAAAAAACGGAGGTAATGAGATAAACTGAAATGCCAGGCACTGGGACTGGTCTTTGAAGTAATTATTCTCTGGGGTAACAAGGGACAAGATGAAAAAGCTTTCAGGGAAAGGCAGTGGGCACCCGTGGGACCCAGTTTCCATTACAGCGTGACACTCGGCCGAGCAACTCTCTCTCCACTCAGGAGTGCAGAGTCCTAAACAGGCTGTCAGAAGGGAGGGGAGAGAGGGAAGGGGTCTGGGAAAGGAAATAAAACTGAAAAAAAAAAAAAAGATAGAAACAAGATAGAGAGGTTGTCAGAGCCCTTCAAGAGAGTGAGGATTAAGTGAGTTGTTTCAGAATCTCTGTCAGAAAGGATGGTAACAGACATGACTTTCATCAATTAGTCTTTACATTCAGCCCACTCTGGGGAGAAGGGAACGGGGACAAGGCGAAGGACACCACAGGCCCCAGAAGCCCCAAGAGCAGTAAAATCCCTTAAGATGTCGGCTGAAAACAGATAAGCCTTTGGCATTTTCCCTTTGGGGCTCTTGGCTCTGTCAGGTTGAGGACCTGAGTGAAATGATTAAGAGAGCACTTTCTGGAAGTTCAAGCCTCTAACCCACTGCATATAATCAGGCTCACCTGGCAATTCTTTATGTAGGAACAGGCCCAAGGCTAAAGTTGAACCAGAAATGAATCATTTCTCATTCGGCGGTGAGTACTGCTCTTTCTGAATCAAATTGGAGGTCACTGGCTAAACAAACTGGGAAGCATGCATGTTACAAACCAGGAGAGTTATTTTGTGGGCACAAACCTAAAGCTTTAGCTTTTTTTTTGTTTTTAATCTTTACGAGGGAAAACATTCCCCAGATGAAAGTAAACACTACCGCAGGACTGACAACTAAGAACATGGATAAATCATGTCACCCATGCCCTGCCTGGCTTAAGAACTGGGAACCAGGATATAACATTTGAACACAATCTGTCTGCAATGCAGGGGACCCAGATTCAATCCCTGGGTTGGGAAGATCCCCTGAATAAGGGAATGGCAACCCACTCTAGTATTCTTGCCTGGAGAATCCCATGAACAGAGGAGCCTGGAGGGCTACTGGAGGAGCCTGCTGGACTCACAGCATAGAAAAGAGTCAGACATGACTAAGCAACTAACACACACACACAGACACACACAATTCTGATCCAGAGAAGCTGTATGCTCTAGTGGTGTACTTTCAATTCTTGATTTCTGCATACAGCAAAACCTAACCAGTATGTTTATCCGCTATAACACTCATATTTCCTCCAAAGATTTTTTCTGGCCTCCCTCTCCTCTCTTCTTTTTATATTTGTTCTTGAGCAGTAGCAGCTCATTCATTCCTGCAATTTCAACCAACACTTCTACAGAAATTATTACCAACCTCTCTCTAAACCCAGTTATCTATAAACACCAGGCCCATATCTCCATTGGCCCTTTGTAGGGCACTAAAGATGTACCCAGAGTGGGAAAGCAATACCCTCTGATACACAGACACCAAGCAATTTCCACAGGTCCATAACTCCTTCTGTGTTTCTGTTTCCGTGAATAACATCATTATGTCTTTATTCACCTAGTTCAAAACCTTGGAATCCTCTTCTCTCTCTCTCGTCTCCCACACCCAATTTGATGCAACCTTCATTGATTATCACTGTTACATCTCCTGTGTTGATCCCTGAATGCCATTCCCACCATGCATTTCTCATTTAGGAGCCACATTTTGAATTAAATGGTGTTTCGTGGATAAAACTGGAAATATAACCACTACAGTATAGACTTTTCAAAACAATCTCTTCTTTCTGCTTGAAAGTGGAAGTGTTAGTTACTCAGACATATCTGACCCTTTGTGACCTCATGGATGGTGGTAGCCCACCAGGTTCCTCTGTCAGACAGGAGTACTGGAGTGGGTTGCCATTCCTTTCTCCAGGAGATCTTCCCAACTCAGGGATTAAACCTGTGTCTGCTGCAATGCAGGTGAATTCTTTACCCACTGAACCATTGGGGTCCCAACTATAAATTTCTTCTTGTTACATCCTACTCATCTCTAGATTGTTCAAATCCTATCTCCCTCAGGAGGTAGTGATATTATCAGTCTTCTCGCCACCCACTCCCCCCCTGTAAACTAACTGCTAACTCAACCACCCTGAAAAATGAATGAGCTCACATACATACATGTTTTCAATATTCTCTTTCTTTGAAGAAAGATAGGAGGATCTGTGTCTGAGATCATTTTATGAAATATACCACAGAGAAATAAGCATGTAGCTATTACTCTTTCCTGTGATATAAAGGAAAAGTATCTACATAATTAAGCTAGCAAACGAGTTCAAATAACTGGGAGATGAGATTTGCCTAATGATTAACCTCAGTGCTCGCCACAAGGGCTCTCTCCATGGTACCATCACAAGGTCTTTGTGTCCACGCAAACCATCTTGAGGCAGAGATTAGCTGGAAAGGGACACGTCCCCAGTGTTCCTCTCTCCTGACCCCTCCAGTCTAGTTGTAAAGAGACCCTGATGACTCCCTTGCTCTCCATCAGCTGACATTTATAGGACTCCAAGATAATCAGAGAGGGTCATCCAGCAAGAAATAAATATTTACAACTGAGAAATGTTAGGAAGGGCATATCCTTTTTTTCAGTTGACAGTAAGGTGTAAATCAAATTCGCTGTGGAGCAGACCCTCCCCTTTTCTCAGATTTCCAATATGCATCCTGGGGAGGACTAAGAAAAGCCCTCCTATTGAGAATCACTGCCATTGGGAGCACTAGCACTGATTGAGAGTATTGTGTCACTCAGGTCTTTTGAAAAAGAAAAAGGTTTTTTTTTTTTTTTTTTTCAGAATCTCTGATTTGGTCATGCTACTTATCACATAGTCTATATCACAAAGTTGTTATGATAACAAATACAAAAATATTTTACTAGGAAAAAATCAAACTGACAGTTTTTAGTAACCTAAATGTCTATCCACCCAGTATAGAATAATTTGTTGTTGATACTTCATTTGGACTCTGCCAACACAGGCTCATCCATTCGGATCTCCTTTCAGATTGAATTTATACAACACAAAGTGAACTGAGTCACATAAGCCAGGGCAGAGAAAAAAAATTACCTGCCTTCACTTTCTACAGCTGTCATATTAACTGGTGGTTTTCAGATCTCCACTTTACTCTAAGCCTCATGAACTTTTTTGCTTGTTTCTGATAGAGAAATTGAGATACACAATCACAGAGAACATAATTAGAATCATAGAATTTTAGAGCTGGAAGAGAGAGACCGTAGAGATTATAATTGAGAGTAAAGTTTATTTGGGAGATATAATTTTATTTTTCCCCTTTGTGGGTTAAACGACCAGTACAATCTGCTCCAGATTGCTGTGTCCCTTCTCAAAAATAAATTAACTCTATCTCCTAAAAAAGGGAATTCTTTTCTCCTTGCACATATTGATATTTTAAGCGGTAGTTACTGGTACCTTTTAGAAGGCTTTGTTTGTCTGTTGCTGCCATCCCTGCCAGAAACGAAGTCTGGCATCCAGTCTTCTAGGCGAACAATCTAATTACAATATGCCCCCATTCCCAAATGGTCTCAGGATGAGTGAAATAAACAGGCATGCAAAGAAACACCATCATTAACAACTTTGATGATGCAGGGAGAATTATTATGATAAAATAAAAGGTCCTGCCATGTTCCTTGACAAAATCTTCAGAAAAATAAATGCATCCTTTAAGTGCAGTATTAATGCTAAGTTAGATACAGTTGGCACAAGGATGGTAAAGTCAAAATCACAAGAGGAAAGAGGGAGGGGACATATATATACCTGTGGCTGATTCATGTTGATGTATGGCAGAAACCAGCACAATATTGTAAAGCAAACATCTTGCAATAAAAAATTAAAAAAAAAAAAAAAAAACAGGAGGAAAGAGAATTAGAAGAGATGTGGGCTCCAATCCCAAGTCTGCAATTGGTATGACCACCAGATGAACTGGGAGAAGAAATTTGGAAAGTGTAAAAAAATAAAAAAATTTTAAAAGCATGGAATGTAAAGGTATTTTTAACCACCCTATGTTGTACACATTCAATTATTATCTTCCCTGTCAGCTTGTAAACCCATGGATGTCAGCAATCTATTTCTTGGGTTTTGTTTTGTTTTCTAGTCTTCAGTTCAGTTCAGTCGCTCAGTCATGTCCGACTCTTTTCGACCCCATGAATCACAGCACGCCAGGCCTCCCTGTCCATCACCAACTCCCAGAGTTCACTCAAATTCATGTCCATCAAGTCCGTGATGCCATCCAGCCATCTCATTCTCTGTCGTCCCCTTCTTCTCCTGCCCCCAATCCCTCCCAGCATCAGAGTCTTTTCCAGTGAGTCAACTCATCACATGAGGTGGCCAGAGTATTGGAGTTTCAGCTTTAGCATCTTAGGAGGACAAAATAATTATCTTATATAGTATCTTGTAAGTAAAAAATGCTTAATAGATGTGTGAATAAAAGAATACATGAATAAAGAATCCAAGAATCATTGAATGATTGTTATTGAATGAATGAAAATAATATGTTAAAGAGAAGGGGAGAGAACAAAACCATAAATGGACCATAAACACCCTAATGGGATACGGTCATTGAACAGCTTTCTAATGTGGTATACAAATGCTTTCTCTTTTTAGTAAATAAAAGGCTATTAATCGAAGGTGTTTCTCTACCTGCTTACAGAGGAATAACATTTCAAAACACTCTCAAGTCACTTTCAGAGAGGGGCAAGCCAGAATGAACCCACACTAGGATGGGAATTACAAGGGCTATTCATCTGCAAGCTTCAGGACATAAACTGATCACCAGCTGAGGTCAGGAAGAAATTATGGAGTCTCCTAAAAGCTTCCTCCAGAGCCTGCTGCAGTGTGCACTGCTGGAGTTGCAACACCAATGCTGAAATGAAGCCCAACTGTTATTTTTTTATTGAGTAGCAATTCTTAAGGTTTTCAAAATGCGGAGAGAATACAACAAAGAAATCCACTCAAACGGCACCAGCAGCTCTGCTGTTCTGGCTTCCAAACAAAATGCAGGCAGTGGGTGATGAAAGTAAAGAAAACTGTGACATTGTTGATCTAAAACCCACAGTGTTCTACCTCTGTGAAGGACCACAATATTTCACTGGAGGACCAGGAAAATAACATAACTTTCTCCTAAGAAGGTACATGGCACAGAAGGGCAAATATTTCATCTTTAAGGTCAATGGCTATATCACTGTCAGTTTTCTCACTGAAAAGCTACTTTGGAAGTAAAGAAATGCCCTATTCAAACGTAAAGCTTTGGGTCCCAGCTAATCATTTCATTAAATTCAAATGGCTTTGTGAGATCATTTCACCTAGGAAAATAAACAGGATGTGGAAGAGACAAAACTCCTTTCAAGGATGCTATGGATGCTTTAAAAACGCATGGGAGACAACTGCTGGTGGCAAAGCTGTTGGGGTTTATTTAAAGAAAAACATAATTGTCAGACATTGGTTCCAAGCGCTGGCGTCCCAGGAATCCTGGATGACATATTCAAAACAAGCCTCGGTCTTTGGCCAGCGTGCATGCTTCTCCAGCACAGACCTTGTTGCTGATGCAAATACAGGTAAAGCTGCCTTACAACACACGCAGAAGCCACCCAAGTCCTTAACCTCATCCAAGCTCTTCACCCCTACAGAGAACAGCTTGAGGCGCTGTGCTGTGCCCAGAGTCAAAAGTTCATTCCATCTCAGGGATACTGGCAGCCAGGGGCCCTGAAGAGAACATTGCCACACTCAGCAAAGTCAAAAGGTTTTGCCAGATCCTCACCGTTTGCCTTAGATGTCAATAAGAATGCTGTGACAAGAGTGCAAGCCAGGTGACTATACCTATTTTCAAATTAATAGTGCCTTGAATATACTGGAATATACTACAGATAAGATATAGGCACATCAGATGGTGCCAAGCGATTTAAAGAAAGAAAGAAGGAAAAGAGGGCCATAACCTCAATGCAGCTCTCCTGGGCTTGCAAACTCGTCCATGTAGTAACTACGTGTAGCATGCACAGAGGATAGGAATACAATGGTGAACAAACCTTGGTCCTTATCCTTCAAGTGTTGAAGTAAAGCATTCAAAAAATAAGTTTGTTTTCTTCCAAGCTTTCCCTAGGTCTCAAACTTCTGTCAGGTAAGTGGGAGAAAATGGCATTTAAACCAAATGTGGCTACATGCACTTGTAGTGGAGGAGGCGTGCAGGTGGTGGTGGTGGTGACGTAAGTCACCTAATCAGGGAGAAAGGAGAATAGGGGGATGTGGGACGGTTGGTGCCTTGTTTAGCAAAGTGCATTCATGAATAACAGCCATCAGAGGAAACTCAAGCAGTTTTATGGGTAGGAAATGGAGAGAGCTGGATGGCTCAGCATAAACAAGTATGAGAAAATATTATTTTCCTTTTCAAAGTGGCTGAAAGGCAGCACAGAAAGGAAAGAGAGAGAGAGAGAGAGAGACAAAGAACAGCAGGCATATGAAATTTAGGCTGGGAGAATGGTGGAGGGACTTTTCAAAAAGCCCAGTGTTCAGTTTTAGATTATCAGACTATAGAATGCCATACAACTTTCCTCACTGTTGCCCATTTCTTCAGTGAAATGCCACTACACACAGCTGCTTCCAGGGTGATATTTTAGGAGTGTGAGAGAAAGAATCAAGCAGAAGAAAAGTGTCCTGTGTCTGGATTGATGCCGGGGCAGAGATAAAGGAACATCCACAAAACACAAAATAAACAATGAAAATCTAGCATCAGGAGGAAATCAGAGCCCAAGATGACAAGATGAGGCCAACTCCCTGGACACGTACAAAACTCCTGGGACAGGTATTGGCTTTTCCCTGGAGGTGTCAGGTGGCCATTCTTAAGAGCAGCAGGGGATATCTGGATTGTACTTCTGCTGGGCAGGACCACATCTTTGTCTTTGTGTATCACATCATGCCTCTACAGGCACCAGTACAAGCCTCCTAGGAAGGACTTATGAATGTGTGATGAATAATTTACAATAGTGAGATGAAATCCCAGCGCCTAACTACCGAACAGGGAATCAAAGGCTTCCCAGGGACCCTCAGGTCTGAAACACAGGAACTGCTCTGCGTGCACATGAACAAGTAATTGCCCCTAGACCCTGGTTTCAGAGGCTCCTAGCCAGAAATGTCTTCCCTGTCAGTCTGCCCAAGATAGCGATGCCCACCATTACAGATCTTGAGTTAAGACGGTAGACTCAGTAATATTATGTGTCAATTATAACTCAATTTTTGAAAAAGACAACAGATCGAAGAGGAAAGCCTCCACACCAGTTTCTTAAATCCAGCACAGAGAAAACCCTGTCACACTTTGCAAAGGTTTTCAGACACACACTCTTAGAAGACATGTTACCTCATTTCTGTTATTTGAATTTGAAAACAACAAAGACCAAGCTAGTAATTCTTTGGGGGTATGAGTGGTGTTTAAGGCAGAGCACCTTAATGTCAGAAGAAAAAAGAAAATAATCCATTTTTTAAAAGGATGAATATACTCTTACACAGAATTATCTCTGTTCCAGTGAGATGTCGCCTAAAGAAAAAGTTTTGGACAGTCATTCACTGATTTACTGAGCATATACAATGCCAAGCGCTGGGGATAATAACGTGAACAAGGTGGATGTAGTCTCTGTCTTCACAGCAGTAGCATTACCATGAGAGAGAAAACAAGTAAAAGGGACATTCTGACCCAAATGGGATATGCCAAGTTATGAGAATACAGCAGGCAAAGAGAGTTGGAGGTGGGGGCGTGGCTCAGATCCAAGGTCAAAAACAGTCTGAGAAAAATTTTCATGTAACTGAGATCTAAGTGAGGAAGAGGATTTGGCTCAGAAATAAGGCAGTGAGAAACAAGCAGAGTGTTCTAGGAAGAGGGAAAAGCATGTACTGGATCAAAGCCCCAGATTAAGCCCAGGGTCAATCACCAACAAAGCAGGAGCAACAAAATTTCTCTCCTTTTATTCAATGTAGTATTTTCACAAAGAACCTACAAAGTAGTAATCCTTAAAAACAGCACACCATTGTTAGGCTTACTTATTGCCTAAATGTACTTCAAAATTTTAGATTATTTTTCTTTTGAATCCCAAATATGGGATCAACAGAATCTTTTCAGTGTTTAGAACCACAGGAATGATAAAGGTTCATGTTTATTGAATGCTATTTCTGACCCAGAATTTCCGAGTGTTCTACTACACTCATCAACTCATTTAATCCTCACAATAATCCTGCTATTGTTGCATTTTACAGATGGGAAAAGTGAGACAAAAGAGTAACCTACCTGAGGTCACAACATTATTAAGTGAGAAAGCTAGGGTTTGAATCCTAAATAGTATGGTGCTAAAATCTGTGCCTCTGACCATAAATTATGTGTTCATACTGTTAGGAAAGTGAAGTAAGTTTCCTATGGCTTAAAAGCTTTATACTTCAAAAACCAGGCGAGAGAGGAAAATGAGATCATGAAGAGTCTTATAAGCCAAATCAAAGAATTTTAACATCTTCATGAGAAGAATGGGGAGTCTCTGAAGGTTTTTAAGAATGGACATGACATAATCAGAAATGCTTTGTACCAAGATCTCTCTGGCTGCAGTGAGAATAAATGAGGGAGGAACAAGGCTTTAGACAGGGAGACAAGGAGGCGATAGAAATATCCAGGTGGGAGATCATACCGCTTGATCTAGGATAGTAGCAGGAAAGACAGAAACAACCATACATATTCGAGAGTATTTAGGAGGCAGAATCAACAGAACTTAGTGACCAACTGGAGGTGGTTGATGGGGAGGGCAAAGTCAAGAATGAAGCCCACATTTCTGGGTGGTTGGTATCTGAGGGCACACTGAGGAGAAAGTTAAGCGACAGACATGAGTTCGTGCCTGGGCATGCTGTTTATCCTGCAGGCGTTGGCCAGTAGGCAACTGGATGTGAACATCTGAAGTTAAGAGAGAGAGAGTCATTAAAATCATCGGAGTAGATGAGATTCCCTTCCCCCAGCAAGTATGCTGTGTGAAAATAAAAGAAAGCTGGGAAGAAAATTCTCCCACATTTAAGAGATTTGTAAATCTTGGGAGAAAGAAAAAAAAAAAAGTTGTCAATGTCAGGAGGTTGGGCTGGGAAGGGGAAGAAGAAATCGGGCAGAAGAGTATGGTTGTCATCATATTTGTCATCATTTTTGTACCTGTTGCTTTGCCCAAAGATCTGAACACAAACATTGATGGAAATGAGCAGAGAACCAAGAGTGTTTATAAAGAGAGGTCCCAGAGAAGGCAGGATTGAGATTCCAGGTAGAGAAGAATCCCTTGGCCCAGATGAAGAGGTGAAAGTCGCTGAGTCATGTCCAACTCTTTGTGACCCCACAGACTATAGCCCATGGAATTCTCCAGGCCAGGATACTAGAGTGGGTAGCTGTTCCCTTCTCCAGAGGATTAATTAAACAAGGAGACCATAACACTGAATTAGCTCTAATGCTGAAGCAGCCTACGGAAGCAAAACAAAACCTAAGCCTGTAATGTCTCAAGCTTACAAATTTGAAATCTATGGATAGCCAATCACAAATGGCCAATGAAGCTGTAAGTTATAGCCAATCAATAATTTCCCAGCTTTGGACTCCTTTTCTCTGTGAAAGTCTCCTTCTAACTCCTGTTGGTGGAGTGCTCCTAACCACTTACAGTTGGGCACTACCTGATTCAAATGGATTTTTGCTCAAATAAACTCTTAACATTTTTAACAAGCTGCAGTTTATCTTTTAACAGAGGGAAAGAACAAGGATGGAAGACAGGCATTTGGTAGGAGCAGAGCAAGAAGCAGATGCCGTTTCTGAGTAACAGCTTCTATTTCCTCAGAAACAGGGGGCAAGGTTATCTGCTGAAAGGAAGAGAGGATGAGGGCACGATTCAAAGTGATTGTTCTTCTTTGCCGCCTTCATGGACCATTTGTGTGGACAGCTCAATTCTGTCCCTGAAATTGCCGAGTCACTCACAGGAGCACTTCAGGTACATCCTGCTTGATTATTTTGGAAGCGATAGTTTAAATATTAAATGTCATGAATGAAATTATGCTAGACAGAAAGGAGTTACAGAAGGAGATGATGGAGCCTGTCAAGAAAAAAAAAGCAAGAAATTATCCTATTATAAAGCTCCTTTTCAGTTGAAATGATGAAATATTTCTATATAGGATGGATTTCAGAACCATCCTGCATCACTGTTTTTGTCTATTTCTATATTCATATTGGACCTCAGGAGTCTTGAAATATCATATAGAGAATTTTGCCATAAGATAAAAGGGCCCAGCTCCAAATATTTGTGAATCTACAGATTCTTTTAATCTCCCATATTCTATAATAGGATATTACAATTTTCAGAATTTATTTAAATTTATATTTCAAATTCATTTTCATAAAACTTTCAATAAAAAGTATGTTGCTTAGCTATCGATTTATTAGATCCTGTGTATTAAATTTAATTCAGAATCAAATGATTAAATTAACTCTTTTGAAGAATTGATATCCTCCCTCCTTCCTGAAAACAAAAATTAAGCAATTTACTAGATTTCTTCCTTTGACATGGTTAGAGGAAAATTCTTACATTTACTTAGAGCAACTCTACTAACCCTTGTAGCTAATCTATTCTTCCCTTTCCATTTCCTCTAGTCTGTAGCCTGAACTAATGTGCCCCAAATGGACAAAACTGGGGGGATACGTAGTAGAAATAAAATAGTCAGAAGATCAACTTAATCTTGTGGATAGTCAAAAACAAGTTCAATTTCTTCCTGAACACTGTGTTTACCTAGTCTTCATAGCGTATAATCAGTTTAGTTCAGTCGCTCAGTTGTGTCCAACTCTTTACGACCCCATGGACTGCAGCATACTAGGCTTTCCTGTCCATCACCAACTCCCGGAGCTTGCTCAAACTCATGTCCTTCGAGTCAGTGATCCAACCATCTCATCCTCTGTCGAACCCTTCTCATCCTGCCTTCAATCTTTCCCAGCATCGGGGTCTTTTCTAATGAGTCAGTTCTTCATACCAGGTGGCCAAACTGTTGGAGCTTCAGCTTCAGCATCAGTCCTTCCAATGAGTATTCAGGACTGATTTCCTTTAAGATTGACTGGTTTGAGCTCCTTGGTGTCCAAGGGACTCAGGCACATAACAAATTGTTATAAACTAAATACTCTAACATCATGAGCCTACATCAGAAAAAATTATCTTGAAAACTTCTCATAACTTAGATGGTACTATGTCCAAGTCTACTAAGTGGCATTCCAACCTCTTACTAAACTGCTAAACTGTACAACAATGTACAAAGGAAAACAAACAAAAGTATAATTCATCAGTGTTTTAAAAAAAAATTTTGGATCCAGTATTTTATCAGATATTCTGTTGCCCATTTCACCTGGCTCTCTCCCAGAAAGTAGCATTCCTAATTTTTCTGAGGATAATCGTAGCTCTGTTTGCTCCATGGTTTTTATTCTTGTGAGTGATTTGTTTTAGTCAGTTTATACCATTCACATGCCTCATATTGTTTTCCAGGAGCAAGCCCATGATATTGAGAGGCGATACACATCTGGTACCTTTAAAAGTAGCATCTGCATTGCCTGCAATAATTAGCATTTTGCTTTATGGTGCATTCTGCTTTGCATTTATACTGCACCCTGAATCAAATGACTTTAAGACCCTGAATTAGTTAATCTATACAACACTGCTACCTTGCCCAACAACTCAGAAAGACATGAAGGCATTTTATTCAAATTTAACCTCGAAAATGGGTGAAAGTGAAATTAGGCAAGCAAGGCAATAAAGCAACAAGCCTAGAATAAGAACACCTGGAGATGAAAAACCTGGAGCCGAGTCTCTAAGCCAAACTACTTCCTGAAGAATTCCTGAGCGCTAATGAAAGCAATTAACACTGCACACAGCTTGCCTCCCCTCTATCCTGCCTGCTGGTGGACTCTCAGTGGCCTACATGTCATCTCCATGATAGCATTAAAACAAAGCAAAAATTACTTGGAAGATAATAAAGGGCACCTAGCCAACAATCCTCTAAGGTTTCCTTATGCTGAATGAAACAGGTATTTTTAAAACCATTCAAGAATACCATCTTGTTTCCCCACTGTGCCATAGATTGTTTAAAAGCAAATGATTTCTAGAACTTATAAGTATTCTGCTTTATTTTTGCAAAAAGCCTAATTCCTCTCCCTTTCTATATACCTATCCATTGGAGAGTAGATAAAGGGTACAAATAAATTCTGTTCTAATCTCTATAGATGCAGTTTGGCAACTTGCTTCATTTTGACATGTGAAAGAGAAAGTGTTAGTCACTCAGTTGTGTCTGACTCTTTGTGATCCCATGGACTGCAGTCCGCCAGGCTCCTCTGTTCATGGAATTCTCCAGGCAAGAATACGGAGTGGGTAGCCATCCCCTTCTCCAGGGGATCTTCCTGACCTGGGAATCAAACCCAGGTCTCCTACACTGCAGGCAGATTCTTTACTATCTGAGCCACCAGGGAAGCCCCTCATTGTGACACAGGAACAAGTAGCTTATTTCTTTGCTGAAGTTGTAGGGTTACTAGGAACACAGAGTGCCTCTTCAGCCTCATTAGCTTTTCTAGGATGTGGGTTATTAGTGATACATTTTAGAATTTTCACTATGCTTATAGGATGATTCACAACTTGCTGCTTAAAATAAATGAGCTTTTCCAGCATCATATTTTCCTGCTAGCTGAAGACTGTGCCCTTATCATGTATGAAATTGCCATTATTTCTTAGAGTCGATTTCTGAACTTCCTATTTATTTCTCTGGCCTGTCTATCTATGCAATGGTCTTATACTGCATTAAATTCTGAGGTTCTACAATAGGTTTAATATCTGGTAATATTCACTCTCTTTAATGTTCTTTTCCAGAATTTCACTAGTTACTCATATTTATTTTTCCAAATATTCTTTTGCATCAGTTTGTGCTGTGCTTAGGCATTCAGTTGTGTCCAACTCTTTGCGATCCCATGGATTGTAGCCCGCCAGGCTCCTCTGTCAATGGGGATTCTCCAGGCAAGAATACTGGAGTGGATAAATCCATGCACCTATGGACACCTTATCTTTGACAAAGGAGACAAGAATATTCAATGGAGAAAAGACAATCTCTTTACCAAGTGGTTCTGGGAAAACTGGTCAACCACTTGTAAAAGAATGAAACTAGAACACTCCCTAACACCATTCACAAAAATAAACTCAAAATGGATTAAAGATCTAAACGTAAGACCAGAAACTATAAAACTCCTAGAGGAGAACATAGGAAAAACACTCTCTGACATGAATCACAGCAGGATCATCCATGACCCACCTCCCAGAATATTGGAAATAAAGCAAAAATAAACAAATGGGACCTAATTAAAATTAAAAGCTACTGCACAGCAAAGGAAACTATAAGCAAGGTGAAAAGACAGCCTTCAGAATGGGAGAAAATAATAGCAAATGAAGCAACTGACAAATAATTAATCTCAAAAATATACAAGCAACTCCTGCAGCTCAATTCCAGAAAAATAAACGACCCAATCAAAAAATGGGCCAAAGAACTAAACAGACATTTCTCCAAAGAAGACATACCGATGGCTAACAAACACATAAAAAGATGCTCAATATCACTTATTATCAGAGAAATGCAAATCAAAACCACAATGAGGTACCATTTCACGCCAGTCAGAATGGCTGCCATCCAAATGTCTACAAGCAATAAATGGTGGAGAGGGTGTGGAGAAAAGGGAACCCTCTTACGCTGTTGGTGGGAATGCAAACTAGTACAACCACTATGGAGAACGGTGTGGAGATTCCTTAAAAAACTGGAAATAGTACTGCCCTATGACCCAGCAATCACACTCCTGGGCATACACACCGAGGAAACCAGAATTGAAAGAGACACATGTACTCCAATGTTCATTGCAGCACTATTTATAATAGCCAGGACATGGAAGCAACCTAGATGTCCATCTGCAGACAAACAGATAAGATATACACAATGGAGTATTACTCAGCAATTTAAAAGAATACATTTGAATCAGTTCTAATGAGGTGGATGAAACTGGAGCCTATTATACAGAGTGAAGTAAGCCAGAAAGAAAAACACCAATACAGTATAATAGCGCATATATATGAAATTTAGAAAGATGATAATGATAACCCTGTATATGAGACAGCAAAAGAGACACAGATGTATAGAACAGTCTTTTGGACTCTGTGGGAGAGGGTGAGGGCAGGATGATTTGGGAGAATGGCATTGAAACATGTATTTTATCATATGTGAAATGAATCACCAGTCCAGATTTGATGCATGCTACAGGATGAAGGGGACGACAGAGAATGAGATGGCTGGATGGCATCACCGACTCTGTGGACATGAGTTTGAGTGAACTCCAGGAGTTGGTGATGGACAGGGAGGCCTGGCATGCTGTGATTCATGGGGTCGCAGAGAGTCGGACACGACTGAGCGACTGAACTGAACTGAACTGAACAGGATGCTCGGGGCTGGTGTACTGGGATGACCTGGAGGGATGGGATGGGGAGGGAGGTGGGAGTGGGGTTCAAGATGGGGAACATATGTACACCTGGGGAAGATTCATGTCAATGTATGGCAAAACCAATACAATAATGTAAAGTAATTAGCCTCCAATTAAAATAAATAAATTAAAAAAAAAAAGTATACTGGAGTGGGTTGCCATGTACTCCTCCAGGGGATCTTCCCAACCCAGGAATTGAACCCAGGTCTCCTGCATTGCAGGCAGATTCTTTACCATTTGAGCCATCAAGGAAGCCTGCATCAATATGTACTTTTTAAATATAGTATTAATCTTTTCATTGGTATCCCAGTGTGTAAATTAATTTAGTAAGAATGATATCGTTATTGACTATGGCTATCCAAAGTAAGATATATTTTTTTCATCTGTTCAACAGTTTTTGGTGCCTTTTAACAGTGTTTTAAACTTTTCTTTATATAGACCACTCATATACTTTATTAAGTGTATTCTTAGGTATTTTATTCTTATGGTGCCACAATGTATATAAGCTTTTTAAAAATTATATTAGATCTTAAAATTTGTTTTTGTACATGAAAGCTATTGGTTTATATGTATATAATTTTATTATGCTATTTTACTTAATCTCTTACTGTTTTAATATTTATCTATTATTTCTCTTCAGCTTTCCAAGTATAAATCACATCACCTAGAAATAGTAATTTTTCCAATCTTCTTTAAAATTTTTGTAACTGTATTGTCCTTTAATTACATGAATTATTACTTCCAGTACAAGGGCAAATAAAAGTAGTAAGAGTAGGAATTGATATCTTATCCCTATTTAAAGTGGTTAGCTATCTAGGAAAAAAATTATATTCATATCTTATAAACTTACACATTGAAAGTGAAAGTGTTGGTCATTCAGTCATGACTCTTTGTGATCCCATGGACTATAGCCCACCAGGCTCCTCTGTCCATGGAATTCTCTAGGCCAGAATACTGGAGTAGGTTGCCATTTCCTTCCCTAGGGGATCTTCTGAATCTAGGGATTGAACCCTGGTCTCCTGCATTGAAGGCAGATTCTTTACCATTTGAGCCACCAGGGAAGTGCATTATACAAGAATAAATTCCAAACCAATCAAAGATTTACATGTAAATAATTAAGCCATAGAAGAAAATATGAGAAAACTTCTTTATAAACCTAGTTTCCAGGATTTCTTTCAAAATATTATTCAAAATGAAAAAGTCATTAAAAAGTGGAGAAATTTGATTACGCCTTAAATGATTTCTACCTAGAAATAAAATAAAATAAAAATAAGGCCAAAAGACAAAAAAAATAAACTGGTAACAATAAAGATATTTGCAATTCATATACCAGAAAAAATAAAAATTGAAATTTAGGCCATATGGTATACATTCTATTTTAAGGAATAATGGGGAAATAAGAAATAATTTATATTTGTGTTTACTTGTGTTTGTACAAAGAAATTGCAGAAGAAAACACAATGAACTACTAATAATGGTTACCTATAAGATGGGAAAACAGTGGAAACAGTGTGAGACTTTATTTTGGGGGCTCCAAATTCACTGCAGATGCTGATTGCAGCCATGAAATTAAAAGACGCTTACTCCTTGGAAGGAAAGTTATGACCAACCTAGATAGCATATTAAAAAGCAGAGACATTACTTTGCCAGCCAAAGTCCATCTAGTCAAGGCTATGGTTTTTCCCATGGTCATGTATGGATGTGAGAGTTGGACTGTGAAGAAAGCTGATCACCGAAGAATTGATGCTTTTGAACTGTGGTGTTGGAGAAGACTCTTCAGAGTCCCCTGGACTGCAAGGAGAGCCAACCAGTCCATCCTAAAGGAGATCAATCCTGGGTGTTCATTGGAAGGACTGATGCTAAAGCTGAAACTCCAATACTTTGGCCACCTCATGCGACGAGTTGACTCACTGGAAAAGACTCTGATGCTGGGAGGGGTTGGGGGTTGGAGGAGACGGGGACAACAGAGAAAGAGATGGCTAGATGGCATCACTGACTCTATGGACATGAGTTTGAGTGAACTCCGGGAGTTGGTGATGGACAGGGAGGCCTGGGTTCGCAAAGAGTCGGACATGACTGAGCGACTGAACTGGACTGAACTGAAAAGAAATGGAGCAAGAACTCAGTAAATTGGGGAAAGGGTTGAAAGAAAGACATTTTACTATATACCTTTATTCATTCATTCGCTTAAGTTTTTTCAACCAATTAATGTTTTAAAATAAAGTAATGACTTCTTAGAAAGATGGAACAGAAAAGCTGATCAAAATTCCTCTTTTGTTTCAACTGAAAAACAGGGAAAGTGTGGGGATTTCTCCCAGAGTTGGCCCAAATGAACAAGACTGAAGTGAGTTATCAAGAGCTCACTGTTATAATCTCCTTTCTAAGAAAGCACAGCCCACAAACACCTAATGTTGCCAGGGTCCCTAAGAGTCCTTGCTAAACTTCTGTGCAAACAGAAATCAGCATCCCCACACCATGTCAGACTCAGTTCCCCCAGGCTGGGCAAGTAAACAATGTACATATGATAATTTTTAGATAATTTCTCTTCCCCTCAGGGGAGCCTTACTCCAGGGCACATGGCTCAGTCAGCAAGAACATGAATTTCAGCCCCCACTCAGTCAAATGCCTTCACCCAACCATTCTGCGTTGTGAGAAAGTGAGGCAAGGCTCAGCGAGGGACAAGTCCACTTGGATCCCCTTGTACCACATCAGTGTTATAGGAGCAAACCATGTGAGTCAGGGAAAAGTAGGGATTTTCCTGACCCCGATTTCCTGTTATGAATTCCCCTTCCCCAGTGTAATGGGATATGGGTCCAAACTGAAGAAGAGTTTTTCCTAAAAGGAAAGCAAGAGAATGATTGAGAAAAAGAGGGAGGGCAAGGACAGAAGAAATTTAGGAAAAATAGGAACTTCCTTCCTTAGAGTCACTTTCAGTGTTTCATGAAAACACTCCAAGGCAAAAGTATGGGGCTGAGAAAATACATGAGGCCACACACAAAAAAGCACAGACAGGCAGCCTCTCACCAACGGACAAATTCCTGACTCTGAGGCATTTTCCTAAAACAAAAGCACATTTACGCGGATTGGCAGGCAGATAACAGAAAAATGACATCATGCACCTAAGAGCAATGACCAGGTTAAAAGGAAAATCAGATATGGAAGTCTGACCACTGGTTTCAAAAGCCTTATAAAGTGCTATCCCCTTCTGGAACTTACCGTGCCCCATTTTCCTCTCCATTCCTATCCATCTGCCTAATATTCAAACTATTAGTATGAATCTCTATTATCTCTTTTACCATTAGATATAAAAGGAAGAGTTTAAAAAAAATCAAGCTAAACAGTGAGCAGACCCAAAGAGAATATATCATCTTAAATTTTTGCTCAAATAACAGATCAAAATAGGCCTGCCTCCTATCAAAGATAAGTATACACAAAATAAACAGTGTTAAATCCTTTGAAAAGTTTTGGCAAGAAAATAAAAATAACATGATAAGTTGGAAGAGTATATTTTTACAAAGATAAGTTCCAAAAAGCAAACACCAAACATTTTAGACCATTGTTTTTATACTATTAGAAATGAAAGATAAGATATAGGAAGATATTTTTGAAAGGGAATGACTACATTAGGGGAAAAAAGTAAAGCATGTCAGGTAACTAATAATATCATATTTAAAATAGCACTCACAGCTGTAGAGAACTAAAGTGACCTTGCAGAACATTAAAGCTGGGATGTGGAGAGAGATTTGACGTGTTCTTCCAGAAAGAAAAGGTAAAGGAAAAAGAAATGAAAAAGTCAGAGAGAAAAGATAGAATAGAAGAGCAAGCAGCAGAAATCTGACATCTGGATAATTGATCTTTCTTGAGGAGAAAATAGAATACCCCAGTCCAAAGCCTTTGGAGAAATAGGGATTTAGGCTTCCAGCATTCTCCTTCAGTTTATTCTTGCTAAAAAACTAAATGCTAGCTCAAATGTCCAGTGTATTGATCTTCTTGCCCAGTTCATGGGTTAATTTCCTCAGGAGCCAACAATGAGAGTCACCACCCAAATGTCTTGTCTTAAAAGAGAATAGAGTCCATTTATGATATAAAAATAAGACCCAGCAGTAAAATATACAGTGCTGATTTAAATAGTGGGCAGTAGTCATCAAAGTGACAATAAGAACAACTTAAGTGTACTGAATATTTTCCATGTGTAAGGCACCACACAAAGTATTAGCTAATTTAATAATCACCAATAATAATCACCTCGCCTGGCGTGCTGTGATTCATGGGGTTGCAAGGAATCGGACACAACTGAGCGACTGAACTGAACTGAACTGATGAGGAAACTATGAGGAAAGTATTATTATCATTACCACCATTTCATTGATGAGTAACCTAAAGTTTAGCAGGAGTTAAAGACTGAGCAGTTTAGAGAAGGGAGAACAGAGACTTGAGTTGAGCTTATCTTTCTCTGGAGTCCATGCTCTTAGCAAGGACATCATCGCTAAGCGACAATGGTTCTGAAAGTCCAGGTTATCTTGGATAGTGATGTTTTTTCCTAAGATATTCCTTTGTGGTCACTCCAGAACCTGCAGTTTCTGATTTTTCTAATGAAGGATCAGAAGAGAGTGGATCTCTGATGTGTGCAAATCAACCCCCGAAGTCCTTTTGCCAAGGTAAACTTTGATGATTTCTATGATGTACAGAAATTTGTAGCTTGTTATTGGACACAGCCCAAAACTATATTATCACTGAATAAAGCCTAATATTGAGTGTAAGTGAAACTCTGAACTGTTTCAAATGAAGAAGACAACAAAAGAGAGACGGGGGGCAGAGGATAAATAATAGACTATGAAAGCAATAGCAGCTTTCTAAGTAACCAAGCAGATTCCAGCTGATCGACAAACTCCAGCAGCTAGACAGATGCCATCTGTACCAGAGAGGTCACTAAATATCCAAGGAACAATAAAGCTATCTCCAGATTCACCTTTACATTTAACGATATGCGTTGATACCATAATCATAAACTTGGTTATAAGGGCCTGTGGCTCTTCATGAAAAATGTCAAGTAAACTCAGTGAGTCAATTTGTAAACTGAAAGGAAAACACTGACTTCCCCTAGACAAATATAATAGATCAGAAAAACATGTCAATGACATAATAGGGAAAAACAAACAAAAGCCTCTCCTAAAAGAAAGAAATGAATAAACTTACAGAATAATAGGATATACTTGTTATGTTTATCAAAACAACAAAATTCTTTAAAAAATAAAGAAATAAAAGTGATTAACACCTTGACATATCTTAACAAAATTACTGAATTTCTAGTAGGAGAAAGAACTCCCAAGTATCCAGGCATAAAAAGAAGGTGACCTAGAATAAGTAACAAAAAATCAGACTGGCCTCAGATTTCTCCCCTGAAACATTAGATTTTAGATAAAAATGAAGCAGCATCTATCCTAAATGCAATACCCTTCTTAAGGCTCAGAGTGTACATTCACATAGAAAGCTTCTACAGAGTCCTGTCAAACATACGAAAAAGAATAACCTTGAACATTAAGTTGTCTATATATATCAGCTTACTGCTTCTCAGCTTCCATTGGAGGTGCTGCTGCTGCTGCTAAGTCGCTTCAGTCGTGTCTGACTCTGTGCAACCCCATAGACGGCAGCCCACCAGGTTCCCCCATCCCTGGGATCCTCCAGGCAAGAACACTGGAGTGGGTTGCCATTTCCTTCTCCAATGCATTAAAGTGAAAAGTGAAAGTGAAGTCACTCAGTCTGTCTGAATCTTTGTGACCCCATGGACTGCAGCCCACCAGGCTCCTCCATAGGAAATGACATTATTATTTTTATTTTAGCAAAGAGGATGCTGAAGCACAAGGAACTTAGTAAACTGCCTGAAATCGTGTATCTAGAAAGTAGAACTCAAACGCTCCAGCTGCAAAATTTGTACTTTGAATCATTACACCATTTGAAAACTAACAAATCATCTAAAATAAAAGGTAATGAACAAGTCATTACCAAGGACAGCCCTTGGACATCAAGGAGATCAAACTGGTCAATCCTAAAGGAAATCAATTCTGAATATTTGTTGGAAAGACTGATGCTGAAGCTCCAATACGTTGGCACCTGTTGCAAAGAGCCTACTCACTGGAAAAGTACTTGATACTGGGAAAGATTGAGGACAGGAGAAGGGGGTGACAGAGGATGAAATGGTTGGATAGTATCATTGACCCAAAGGACGTGAGCTTGAGCATACTCCAGGATATAGTGAAGGACAGGGAAGGAAGCCTGGCATGCTATAGTCCATGGGGTTGCAAAGAGTCGGACACACCTGAGTGACAACATCAGCATTATGATTAGTCCATTCTGTATAGTGCCTCCCACCCCCCAGGTTTAAGCTTAAATGTCATTCCATTAGAGAAATCTTCTCTGTGACATCTTCCAGACCAGGTCTACCACTTAGGGTATATCTAGGAAATCAGAGTTGTTTAGTTCTTCCAAACAGAGGGGATTTAATACAAGGAATCAGTTACAAAGATGATGGAAAAGCTGTGAAAATAAATAGGGGGACAGGAAGACAAAAGGTTAATAACGGAGACTAATAATATCATGAGGCTACTATTATCTCTGTGCAATAAAAAGACGATGGCAACAAGCAGGGTCCCAGAAATCATGGCTTTTCAGAGGAAGCTAGGACCATAAAATGAGGAACTCAGAAGAGATGGAGTTACTGCTGGAGGGATTGGAGGGGGCAGATAGAGGAAGGGAGACTTTCACTGGACTCTCCTCCCTGGCCACCTTCCAGTCTCCTGGCTCTACCTCTCATGGTTGAACCTATCTGAAAGGCACAGGATAAAGAAACTGGGATAATGTTATTCCCTACGACAGAGAACAGAACAGGGGAAGGACAGTGAACAACTGCCATAAACTTCCCTGGCTGTACCACCAAATGCCCCATACTATCTCTACCATAATACACCCTACCTTGTATCCATTTGTTCAGTGTGTGCCTCCCCCACTGCTACAGCCATGGCACTGCACCTTTTAGATCAGCCTGCTGGAAAGAACTTGCACAGTGAGGTAACTGTCTCCAGTTGCCATACCTACTGGCTCCACCATAGCATTCATACCAAGGCCATACTTTACTAGAGCTCCTCTGAGCCAATGACTGAGCACAGCAGAAGTATTCAAGTTGGGCCATTCATGGACTTTAAGACTGATGTGACTCCTCTTTTCGGTTCCCATCAGCCTGGTTGAGACTTTCTCAGGGCTGCACTGTAGATGTAGGTTCTTCCTACCCTACCTTCCTTTCTTCTTCTCTTCCTGAAAGCACTGTCAGACCTGTGTCAGGGTCTGGGCTCTCCTCATCTACTCTCACTCCCTTCTCCTGCAATCCCTCACAGGTATTTCCTCCAACCTCTTGAATTTCTAATTTCATCTTGGCATGTGCTTGCCTAGAAAATCCACCAAACTATTGCTGTTGAGTTGCTAAGTTGTGTCCAACTCTTTGTGACCCCATGGACTCCAGCAGGCCAAGCTTCCCTGTCCATCACCACCTCCCAGAGCTTACTTAAACTCATTTCCATTGATTTGGTGATGCCATCCAACCATCTCATCCTCTGTCATCCTCTTCTTTGCCCTCAGTATTTCCCAGCTTGAGGGTCTTCTCCAATGACTCAGCTCTTCACACCAGGTGGCCAAAGTACTGGAACTTCAGCTTCAACATCACTCCTTCCAAAGAATATTCAGGGCTCATTTTCTTTAGGATCGACTGGTTTAATCTCCTTGCTGCCAAGGGACTCTCAAAAAGTTTGTGCAGGTTTTTCTGTACCACCTTACAGTAAAACTCAAATAAACTTTTTGGCTAACCCAATAAAACCTCCCAGAGTGGAGAGACTGCGTAGATCTTGTTCATTTCTACAGTCCCATCACCCAGTATAATACCCGGTACAGAGCTGGCACTCACTACATATTTAATGAATAATTGTTAAATGTTTGAAGAACTAAATTGACACCACACAATATATTTTTAGCAATAAGCATTAATCATGAACAGATTTGAAACAAGCAGTAAATAACTTGCCTTCAGATGTGGATACATTATGAGACATCCTGCAGTTTACAGCTTGCTCTCATACAAAAAGAGTTCTGTTATTAATCATTGAGGTGAATAATACACTAACATTCCTGGACTTGACATAGGGCATAGCTCCTAGACTTCTTCCTTGATTTCTAAGTAAAGCAAATAACTTTTAAGTTGGTATTTCAAATTTTTTCAGATTTTCACTATTCACTGAGAGATG
The DNA here is from genome assembly GCF_049115385.1 of Moschus berezovskii. Lineage (NCBI taxonomy): Eukaryota > Metazoa > Chordata > Mammalia > Artiodactyla > Moschidae > Moschus > Moschus berezovskii. The sequence continues at coordinate 56,191,034 of NC_142461.1, forward strand.
CATGTGTTCAGCAGATAGGCAACAAAGAATCCAGACTTCATAAGGTCAGAAGACAAGATTATTAACAGGATTATTCTTGTAGTCAGGGAACTGAACACTACAGAATCCAATTTAACTGTCCCTCTCCCTGTTGGCCCCTTATTTGAATCTCATTCTTTTTTTTTTTTTCCTTTTTTCAGAAGGGAAAACATTTAAAATGTCTGAATCCAAGCTGAGATTACTAAAAATCAAGCACACAGTGCTATAGAGTGCTAGCAATTTTCTTTCATCTTTCTCCACAAAACCAAGAGCAAGATAAGAAGATAAGATGTCTAGAGAAATAATAGGCATTGTGTTAAGTGCCAAACTCTCTAAAAAAAGTCTCCTTTGCCACTAGGATTAACTCCCTCTTAAGACAAAAGTCTGAACCAGGCAAATACTTATGTGCTTCTGTATGAAATTTCTGAGAAAGTCTAGGCTTACTTGCACAAAGGATATGCAGTCATTCAGCCTCCATGTCTATTATGTTTCTGAAATTAATTATACAAAATAACTTAAGAAAAAAACACAATTGTTCCCTTTTGTCCATATTTCTTATAAATTGGTAAGTAAATCCACAGGTTTAATTTGATTCAGTTTTTACTGTCAAGATTGCTTTAGAGATGATGCCATGAACTTCCACTGGGAGGCACATAATGTCTGGTCATTGTCTGCTTTATGATGGGAGCAGACTCTGGTGCTCAACACCCTGCTCCAGCCAACGAGCTGAAGTTGCAAATTACTGTAATATTGTTTTTCTTCATTTATGAACTATAGCATTTTATAAAGAGAAATCAGCTCATCAGTAATGTGATTATCTTAGGTGCAGTTAGTACAGAAAAGACAGAATAAAAGCTTTCCTCTATTAATTTCCTTACCAACTTTTAAAATAATGAATCAAATTCATATGATCCTCCCAAGATGACTAATGAATCTTTTTATTTTAAAGTCATTCTTATTTCTTTAAATGTATTTGATACGTTTTAATCCATTGCAACTATTATCTTTATTTATGCCCAAATTAGGCCATCTTTAGCCAGAGTCCTTTTGAAACAATCTCAGTAGTCTTTGATAGTGGATTTACCTTCACATATGGCAAGATTTCTGCACTCATTTGTGCATTGTCTACCCCAAATCTGAAATCAGCCTCTTCTCCAAGAAGTTATGGCTTATGCCTAGGGGGAAATATGAGCTGGTGGTGGTCATTTGCTGCTTGGGTTGGTCACTGTTCTAGGCCTTTATAGGGAACAAAATTAGGAAATATGTAATTTGGAAAAAGGATAAAATATATCATGTGTCCATACAACCTCACTGATAGTCCAACTCAAATTCAGGACTAATGGGTTTTTACAAGTCTTGCATTATAAATTGGCTATAAAGGCATACAATCAAAAAAACTCTGATGATGGAAAAATAGAACCATCTTGTTTCTTTGAGAGAAAAAAAGAGAGTAAGGAGAAACGTATTGATTAGAAGAGAACTAAAACACACCCATTAGGATGGTTATTATCAAAAACAAAAAACTTTTAGTGTAGAGATGGGCATTTATCAGCAGACCTGACCCCTCTCCTCCCACCCAGGAAGGAGGAATGAATACAGTCCTCAGAGCCCAGTATTTCAAATACTCTGATGTTGCACATTTTTTCATTTCAGATTTTAAAAAATAAAATTCTACTGATCATGTTAAAAATATATAAGAAATAACAAGTATCAGTGAGGATGTGGAGAAACTGGAACTCTTGTATACTATTATTTGATGTTTTTCAGTTGCTAAGTCATGTCCAACGCTTTGGACCCCATGGACAGCAGCACACCAGGCTTCCCTGTCCTTCACTATCTCCTGGAGTTTGCTCAAACTCATCCACTGAGTCCATGGTGCCATCCAATCATCTCATCCTCTGTCACCCCCTTCTCTTCCTAGCCTCAATCTTTCCCAGCGTCAGGCTTTTTTCTGATGAGTTGGCTCAATGAGTCAGCTTTTCACATCAGGTGGCCCAAGTATTGTTGGTGGGAATGTAAAAATGGAGTAACCATTTGATCCAGCAGTTCCACTTTGGGGCATAAACCTAAAAGAACTGAATGCCAAGTCTCAAGGAGATGTTCATACACCCATACCCATTATTCTCAATAACCAAAAGGGAGAGACAATTCAAGTGTCCACCATAAATAAATGGATAAATAAAATGTAGTATGTACATATAATGGACTAGTATTCTGTGTTAAAAAGGAAGGAAGTTCTGGCACATACTGTAACACAGATGAAATCTGAGGACAGCATGAAAAGTATAAGAAGTCAGTTACCAAAAGACACATACTGTGTGAGGAACATAGAGTAGTCAAATTCATAGAAACAGGAAGTAGAATGGAGTTGCCAGGGGTCAGGGAGGAGGGCCGAATGAAGAATTATTGTTTAATGGATACAGAGCCTCAAGTTTTACAAGATAAAAAGAGTTTGGGAAATAGATGGAGATGATGGCTGCACAATGTGAACTGAACTTAACAGAACAGAACTGTACATTTAAAAATGATTAAGATGGTATAAGCTTTATGTTATATGTATTTGACCACAATTTTCAAAAGGAGAACTAAGAGACATAGCAACAAAAACTGTAATTAATGTTATTTGGATCCAGATTCAGTATTTAAAAACAGAAGTATAAGATATCACAGTGTTTATTCCCCAAGGGCTTGAGCTGTCACTTCGGGAAGTAGAATTGTAGGAAAGGAAAAGTATCACTGGAAAGGAGGAAAAGCTGACATAAAGTTACATCAGGCAGGTTGCCTGTGCCTAGGGGCCGATTCTGCCTGGGCCTCTGGGAAGCACATGGCAGGGTGCTGAGAACTTCTTGCAATACGGGAGGCAGTGTTGCCCCTGAGTTCTTATGACCTCCCACTTTTGAGATGGACTGTATGCCTAATGGTGTGCTCTCTTCCTTTGGTTCCTAGGGACATGGGACTCATGCTCAGAGTAAGACACTGCCTGAAGGAAGGAGCCTGAGCATGCATAAAACTCTGAGGCTGAAATAATAAAGGGGCTGAGAGTTTGTGATCTGAGGACCCCAAGGCCTCTCCCACAGAAGACCAGGCTGGAAATAAGAATACTGATTGTATATTGATGCCACAGAAGAAGGATCAGAAACTTTTGCTAGCTGTGCTCATTATATTGTTACGTTTAACAGAGAGAGGGAGAGAGAAAAGTCCTGTTCTAGAGGAATATTCTGAAATATTTACAGATGAATTGATATGACATCTGGATTTGCTCCAAGATAAATGGAGAGAGAGACTTCCCTTCTTCTGTGGAGAACAGAGAAATAAAATTGTCCATGAGTTAATACTTGCTGAAGTAAAGGAATACGTAGATGGAGTTCACTATAATATTCTTTCTATTTATTCATGACATTTTCCATAGTAAAACTTTTTGAAAATTTAATTGTTTGAAATTTGTAAAGATAAGCTCCTAAATTCACTAAAGTCAAATGTGTATCTTTCTATGAGGCCTCTTTTTGTTTTGTATGTGTATGTGTGTGCTCAGTCGCTTAGTTGTGTTTGACATTTTGCAGTCATGGCAATTATTTTCTATTCTCAAATCCTGAAAGTTGCCTTAGGTATGGGTCTCATGGTTTAAAAAAATATCATTTCCACCTTCATGCAAAGTTTGAAAATGTTTGCAAACACATAATTAGAGAGACTTTAAAATAAATGTTAATTGTTCATGCACTGTGATTATTTTCTACCTATACATTTTTACTTGTTTCCTGCTACCAGAAAATATTCTAAGATTTAAACTTGACTTTTACAGCAGTATATCATTTGCTATAGAGTAACATGAAAGAAAAAGTGAAAGTATAGTTGCTCAGTTGTGTCCAACTCTTTGCAACCCCATGGACTGTAGCCCACCAGACTCCTCTGGCCTTGGAATTCTCCAGGCTACAATATTGGAGTGGGTTGCCATTCCCTCCTCCAGGGGATGTTCCTGACCCAGGGGTTGAACCCCAGTCTCTTGCATTGCAGGCAAATTCTTTACCATTTGAGTTATAGGAAATAGATTGACATAATACTAAAACAAGAAAGCCAACAAGCAAGTCTTTGTTGTACTGTGGCCACAAGTTCCAAAAACTGTGTTGTACATTGGGGAAGAGGAACCTACTTTAATCACTGCATGAGTTGTTTCTTCAACAAACTTACAAATGTGTTCTAGAAGTCAAATAAACACTGTGTTACCTTTTCTGGACAATGTCCTATTCTGTTTTGCAGCATTTCAACCATTTATGTCTTGATTGTAGTTCTTCGGTAGCAAACTGTAGGAACCAACAGTTTCTTAATCTAGAAAGGAAATCATTGGAAGGATATAGGATTGCTTACAGGGAGAAAGAAAAAGCTGAAGAACAGAGCTTGACAAAGGGTGGAGACCTGAGCAGCATTAGATGTCGTGGTGTTGGAACAAATGGATGATATCTTAGGGCACCACCACTGGGGGAAATGTCCTGGAACTACTCTCAGTACTCAGTTCCTCTGCCCAAGATTCCTTTCCCCCAGAAATCTCAGTGAGATAACTTGGGTTGGGTCCCCTCCCTTGGTCTTGATTGACAAGCTTAACATTGCTATACCTGTGAGGACGATTATTTCCCCAAAGCAAAAAGGAGGACCAAAAAAAAGAAGACAACTGGAGAATGAAGGCTGGGGCAGGAAAATCAACAGAGGCCCTCTCCTATCTCCTTCACTAAACCAAAAGAGGCTCATTCATTTCAGTATCCACAGAGCACAGTGGAGGGCCTGGCTGAGAAGTGTGCATAGTGGATGTTAACACTGGCCACCGCAGGTCTTGCCACAAGCAAGGACCTGCTAAGTAGAAAGACAGTGCCGTCCAACACAACTTGACTAAGTTAGACGTGCTGGGAGACAACGGATGAACCCAAGCCTGGTAGAAAAACAAACAGAAATACAATGAATGGAAGAAACGAGAGAGAAGTACACTGTGGCTTGACCACACAACTCCATAGTAATCTGAGGTGGCACATCCTTTCAAACTAAGGCCCGAGAAAATGAAAACCAAGGTGCTGCATGTACACATTTATTGGTTAGACTATTTCTTGATTGATTACTGGAGTGCGTATATTTATTTGTATATGGAACCCCCAAGTTTAAGACAAAGTTGTGAGACTCTACCAGTAGTGGCTATAGAATTTTCCACTCTGTGTGCAATCAACTATTGATCACATATTGATCTGTTAGATACATTCCTACATATCTTTGTCAGTATTATCATTTATGACCATGAAGGGCAGCAATATTTTGCCATTAGTATGAAGGACTACCATATATTGTAGAATACAGACAAGAAACACTCTTTATTGAAACAGAGAGTGTTATATAAGCAATAAATGAAACATGTTAGTGCCTAGCCATTTCTAAATCAACATTTAGTCCATTAAAGTTAATATACAATTTATGATGCTAAAGCTGAAACTGCAATACTTTGGCCACCTCATGCGACGAGTTGACTCACTGGAAAAGACTCTGATGCTGGGAAAGGTTGGTGGCGGGAGGAGAAGGGGACGACGGAGAATGAGATGGCTGGATGGCATCACCGACTCTGTGGACATGAGTTTGAGTGTACTCCGGGAGTTGGTGATGGACAGGGAGGCCTGGCGTGCTGTGATTCATGGGGTCGCGGAGAGTCGGACACGACTGAGCGACTGAACTGAACTGAACTGAACAATTTATGAAAGGCTGTGAGTACAAAGCTCTTTTTTATGCAGGTAACTTTAATAGTGACATACATGCAGGAGTAAATATTATTTCACACTCCATTTATGTAAGTGTGATTATATGCAATGCACTAAAATAACTTTGCATCAGAATATGTATTAAAAAGTCATTGAAATAATGTTCAGATTCTAAGATAAATATCAGTTAAAAATGCTGGACAATTCTAAAATGACCCAAACATGCTTTCCTTGTATAGACATAGATCTACTCAAACACTAAGAAGAAAGTTGGATTATATATTATCCATCATTAGCTTGTTCTGAAGAGTTTGGTTACTTCTACACTTTTCTAATTACTTCCATTCCTCTACACGTATGTGTGATCAGTCAGTTAAATCAAAGTTACTTAATAAATAGCCTTCTGTATATATAAAGGTGCTAACTAGAGAAACCCAAATTCTAAAAGTATATCCCTTCTCTACTAATTGTGTTCTATTTGGAAATGGATTCCTGGTCTCAGTTAAGAGTTCCGCTAAATGTCAGTTTTTCAATTTAAGCCAATCTCCTAAAGAAAAAAAAAACTTTTTGGAGAGGAGAAGAATAAGAAGAAAATCGTTCACGCATAAAATATATTTCCGAAATGCTAGTTGAATGAAGTGTCAGGGACCCCAACTTGAAATGACATCACTGCTGTATTTCAAAAAATTGTCTGGACATCTCAGGAAAACCAGTAAAGAGGACCTGATAGAATTTTATTTGCTTCAGGGGATAAAGAACTTTCCAAAGAAAGTCATCCTAAGAGAATAAAAATGACTTCCAAACCATCAATGACTTTGCTGATTGAAGAGATGACCCAGGTGCTGGCACTTACCTATTTGCATTCTCTGTCTGGAACCCAGGAGAATAAAGGGCTCCAGGTAAAAACCCCACTCTAGTTCACATAACTCCATGTGGACAGAGAACATAGGCACCAGCATCACCATGTTCGTCCACCCAACAGATCCCAACAGAAGTGGGAGACAGTCCTCATCCCCCTTTTGCTACAGACTGTCCCTCAGTTTGGCTGCTGAAGGGGCTCTGTCTTGTCCCTAGTGTGCCCATCAGAGGGGTGGAGTGCCTGAGGGCACTATTGGATGATTGGTCATCCCTCAGGCATATGTGGGAATCACTGGAATGACCATTTCAAGTAAGTATGCATGATGCTTGAGCAGGCGACAGTGAGAGTCTGTCAAATTAGAGACATCTTTGATAATGTGACTGCATTGTACCTACAGATTAGTGAGCCTGAGTCAACTCAGGGGACAAATACATGAGTAAACCCTTGTCACTTTAAACACCTTTTCCTTTACATTGTGTGTGTGTGTGTGTGTGTGTGTGTGTGTTAGTCACTCAGTCATGTCCAACTCCTTGCGATCCCATGGATTGTAGCCCGCCAGGCTCCTCTGTCTATGGAATTCTCCAGGCAAGAATACTGAAGTGGGGTGCTATTCCCTTCTCCATGGGATCTTCCTGACCCAGGGATTGAACCTGGGTCTCCTGCATTGCAGGAAGATTCTTTACCTCCTGAGCCACCAGAGAATCAAACTTAGAAGACTGTAATGTTGCAGAAGACTGTGATGTGTGATGTATCAGCACAGATGATAACAATGGGAAATGTCTGGGTTTATTTATCCTGGAAAACGGTTTCTGACAATTAACATCTTTTCTTTGATTTCCATTGTTGCAGTAAATCAATCCAAGCAACCCCTAAGCTCCTTAAAGATTTGCTTGATTTTTTTACACAAATTCTGGATAGTTTATTTCAACCGTTTTAATGTCATCTTGTCCCATCATATCTGATAAGCAAAAAAAAACTAACTCAGGTTGGCATCTTCCCTACGAGAGACGCAGAGCTATTGAATTATCTAAAGATGGTTCTAAATACCAGCCTTTAAATGATAACTGATCTGCAAAAAGCAAGCATTGTTTCCGACATGCCATGTCACATTTCTAACTCTTCACTCTGCATTGTGTTACATCCTGCAATGTCAGCTAACGTGGAAAGCAGCAGTACATAACATGACGGGGTGACTTAAAATTGAATGAAAGCCACTATTCCGGCTGAGCATCCATTTTATGCCATCCATTAGGAAAAATATAAGGGCAAAGAATGAAAGGTTATTTTCAGAAACCATTGTTTGAAATAAGCTATGCTTCCTTGAACACTTACATAAAATGTATCTCTCTTTTCTGTATCTTTCCTCAGTAACTTATTATTGTGAAGGCCAATTTAAAAGATAAATCCAGTGCTCTTTCCCTAATCAACTTGCACTTATACATGCTGTCACCTCATTCCATAACATAGTTTTTGGCTGGAAATCATGGACCTTTTAAATTCTAGAGTTGGAAGGGACCTGGGAGATAATATAGGTCAACCCATTTACTGTGCTGATGAGGAAACAGAGCCAGGATGTAAAAAGATTTGTCCAAAGTCACATTGGTAATTAGCGGCAAAGCTCCTGCTAGAACCTGCATCCCCTTTCAGTCTTTCAATTACACCACGCAGGGTGTAAGTGGCAGAGAGGAAATGTAGCAAGCTGGAGGGCACTTTGAGATCATTTACAAAAGTATAAATGGCAATTAGACCTAACATGCTCTGATTGAATTTCTGCTTTATTTTCATTTCTTGTCACATTTCAGCGATTTAAGAGAGTTTGTTATTTACTTAGAATGGCCAAGAAAAAAAATCCTGTGAACCTGATAAAATGTGCTGTGTAATATAAGCCAAAAATGAAATGAATAGAAAACCCAGGGAAAGACCAGAGAAAACATGGGCGAGGGCACAGATCTGGAGAGGAGAAAGTACTGACTACCACCCATCTATTGTCCCCATTTCCAAGATGAGAAAACCAAGGATCAGAGCCATTAGATTGTACGAGGTGACCAGGAAGCAAACGTTTTACCAAATCTTCTCTCAGTTACCTTTTCAACAAACAGTTGCTAAACAGATCTTTCACGGTTCAATTGCCTTCCCAAAACAAATGAGTTTTATTTCAGATGTATGAGTTCAAGTTGTGAGAAATGATGATAAGGAAGAAGGATAAAGAGTAGAGTCATATGCTAGATAAACGCTTCTAAAACCTGGCTGTATTTCAGGGGGTAGGAGAGACCAGCATGGAGGGATTTCAGGTGAACCACAGTCTCCCTTCCCATCTATCACCAAGGCCTGAAACAACCATTATGGCTTTGCATCAAGGATTTTTCTTCTTTGTGCACACATTGTCCGTCCTGAAGTCTTTGTGTGGTAGCATCCACGTTGTTCTCATTAACACATTTAACTGAGCTCAGTGTTGTCCCTGCTGCTCTCCATGCTCTGAGCTCTGTGACTGTGGCACTCATTCCCAATTGCGTTTCCCTTTTTACATGTACCTGAACCACTATTTAATAACATACCATTCCTTCTAGAACTCCAAGGCCTTAGGACTGCTAGCATTTCCCCCATTGTCCCTGCTCCCTCCAGCGCTATGACACAGTGATTCTCATCTTCATAGGAAACAGAGGATGTGAAAATCTAAACATTGTTCTCTGATGATCTTTCTCCATATGTTGGCCTACCAGCTCTCTTATCCCTTCTCTTCCACTCTTCCTGGTCAGAACAGCATTCTGCCTAACCTGTAAGACAGAGGCAAACGAGGACGAGGAAGAGCAGATTTTTATGTTGTTCACTGACCTCGCACCACCACTCCAAACACTAAGTGTTGACGATGCCTTAAAAGCCTCTTGTCCTATTCGACATTTTTCAAAAGTCTCTTGTTCTTTCCGAGTCTTGACCTCTCTAACTCTCTTCATGAGGGATTCCTGTGTGTTTCTCGCGGTTGTACTAAGTCATTCACTCATTCTTTCTTCTGCTGAGCACAGCCTTTTAGACCTAAGATAACCCAAGTGGTTGGTCCTCAGCCACCCTTAGAGCTTCCACAGATACCTCTCTTTTTATTGCTTCATGAGGGAAAGTATATTTCAGAAGTAAACTTTCAGAATTCGATTTTCAGAGCCTCCTTTTTCTTCTGAGCTACCTTGCCTTAGAATCTTGGCTGTGCCAAGTCCTGAGGCAGGAGGGAATGCTGTGTATTCCAGAACTGAAAGGGGATGAGAGATGAAACTATTAGAGTTAAGGCAAGGTTGAGGACTTTGGCATCTTAATCTTCAGCCTTTTAACACAAATGTTAATGGCCTTGCTGCCTCTCCTCTCCTCTGCTGAAGACTTAAGGGCCATATCCCTACTCTGAAGGGAAAGGAAGAAGAGGTCTCAGGACTCTGAGGAATAATTACAGTTCATGTTTCTGATTAAAACCACTGTAAGGAAAACCAATGGCTAAAGTGAGGTTTGATATGCTCTACAGGGTCTGAGTGGCTAATAGCCCCTTTATCACAAACTGCAGAGTGACGTAAAACAAACTGTGAGTTTCACAGCTCAGGAAGTGAATGCAACTAATCCTGTTTGTATGAGAGGCACCTACATTTTCACATCTGCCATTCATGGAAGCGCCAATGTGCACAAAAATTTACCCCAACTCAAGACCCCATTTGGACCCAGTGATTCATCATGGATGCTGAGATGTGGCAGGTGAGCAACAGTACCCTGAAGATTCTCTTTGCCCACCTGTGAGTCACACCTTCTGTCACCAGGCATCATGTGGCTTCTATTCACCGACCCACCACTGCCAACAGTGGAGGTGCCAGTAGAGACAGGTGTTCCTGCTGCTCCTTTCAACATCACAGTGTCCCCAGACAGCTGTCAGAAATCGATGACTGAGTACCTCAGGTCTTCTTTCTCCCACCCTCAACCTACTCCTTCCTGGAGCCTATTTACCTGCTGTAAAGTTGGAGGGTTCTGTGCACACTCCAGAGAAATTTCCAGATGTGGCAGTACTCACTACTCAGGGAAACCAGCCTGGCACCACAGAGAAGGAGGAAACGCAACGGAAGGTTTGTGTTCCCTTTAGGCTCTGTGGCTAAACACAGAAAACAAGTCTGGGAGTATAGCTTCAATTGTTGTCAGAATTTCCCATGATCAGTTGCTTTTGTAACAGGTTCCAGTCCTTGGATGGGGAGGCCTGTGCCAACTTGCATGGCTTCTTTTTAAAGATGCAACCCAAAAGGTATATGTATGCTTCAACATGGCTGCAATTTTAGCTGTTCAGAGAACACAGCAAGATAAATAACCATGCCATGAGAAATTACAGCATTATGCACTGCAATAAATATGACAAATGATAGGGTAGATATTCATTGGCTCATAACAGTTGGCAGGCATAACCATCTGTGGATCCAAAGTTTAAACTATTTTTTTTCTCTCCTACAGCTGCCTGGACCTTTGTCCACCTCTGTTGAAACCTCTGGTCTTTAAGGCAGCCAGAGAAACTTTTCAAAACCTTTGACTTTATTAGATTTTAATTAAGAAATACAGGTATTGCCACAGAAAAGGCAGAACTCTCTGTGAGTATGAGAGGGAAAACACAACAAGAGATCTCATGTTCCTTTTCTTAATGTAGAGAAGCTTTTTACTTGCAAAAAATCTGAAAGCAGGAGAGGCAAACCTAATGATAATTAAGAAAAATGATGGTGTTTGTGACCACAGAAGAAATAAATCTTCTGTGTCTCCTGTTTATTTATTGATTAAACAAAGAAACCTACAATGGATTTAAGTTCCTGCTTTAGTCACTAGAAAGGTAACACCAAAGTCCATTATTTCATTATGTGAAATGCTAATCTATATTTCTCATTTAGAATCTAAATCCTCTGCTTGGTTGAAATCTCACAGCTTCCACCTCTGATAAGAAAAGCCTAATGAGCCCTAATGTCACCACAGCAAAATTTGCCCAATTAGAGCAGCTGTTCACACACACAAAAAAAGTACACTGTGAACTTCTAATGCAGAATCCTGACAGTTTAGAGTTGAAAAATCCATGCAAAGAAAAATCAGATTTTTAAACAGCTAACTTTCTAAGCATAAAGATTTTCCCTTCTTAACCCTGCACTAGGATATAGAGACAGGTTTCATCAGAAAGAGAGAAAAAAAGATTTTTTAGGCAGTGAAAGATGGTAACAGAGTTCCCTGTAATAGAAACCTTTCCCCTAGTTACTAATCTGACCTGGTAGTGAGTCAGCTGAACAAAACAACAAACTTTCTGATTATTATTTTGTCTCTTGTATGAGTGCTTTTCCTTCAAGTTTTCACTAAAATAAAGCAAAATGATCAGACTCAAAAGCAAAATTGTTTCTACCCTTCTCACACACAAAACAATAAACCAACCAGTCATTAAGGACAGATTTTGAGGGGAAAAAAGAGAAACTGCAGGATTATGAGATCACTCTGCTACCGTTTCTTATCCAAGTACCAGAGCATCACCACCAAATCAGTGTTGTTACAGGAAAGTAAATCTATTCAGCAATACTGATTTACCAAATGTGCCTTAGCACCTTCCATGTACAAAGCAACATGGAACGTGTGGCGGGCAGGTATTTGGGAACAAGAATAAACCAGACCTGGCCCTACTTTAAAGCTTCCAGAAGGTGAATAGTGCTGATACAGGGCAGAGAGGACTTAAGATATGCAGTGAGGGAAGCAGACAGTGCTGGTGGATCAGAAGACACAGCCAGCTCTGAGAACAGACGCAGGGAAGGTTTCTTGGAGAAGAGGGTACTGGAAGAGAAGGAAGACTTGAACATCCTGACACTGGAGAGAAGCAGGACACGCCAGACTGGAAAAAATAGGAAAACACAAAAGCACAAAGGTGGAAAAGTACTTCTGAACCAAACAGAGTGAGAAAATGAGCGAAGTACCAGGCATGCAAACAAGCAATGAAAATCATTCGTTCACAAATATTAACTGAACATTTTTCTTAGTATTTTTCTTCAGAGAGAGTCAGTAGCAAACAAAATGAACAAGTCTCCACTTGTACAGAGCTATTTCCTAGTTGGGGAAGAGATATAATGGAAAAGACAACTATATAATGTATCAGATATTTTAAAATTATACAAGTGTTGGAGAATAGGGATTATAAAGGTGCTGAGAGCAGTTTCTCGGATGGGGTAACTCTTGAGTAGAAACTTAAAATGAAGGATTAATATCTATCTGGGGGAATGATAACCCAGGCAGAGACCCTGAGGTGAGAAACGCCTTATGTAATGTATGTGTGAGGGTGGAGAAGGCCAGGGTGGCTGGGCAATGGAGAGGGAGGCAGGAAATGATGTCAGATGGCATAGAGTGTGGGTGGTGGGCAGCCACATCAACAGGGCTTGTCTGCCAAAGTTGAGACCTCAGATTTTCCTCTGGATGGGATTAGAAGACACTGGAGGGCTTACAGCAGATAACTGGCATGACCTACCTTACATTTTATGTTGGGAACTATGGATGCTCTATGGAGGATAGACAGGGGTTGTAAGGATGGAATCCAAGACACCAGTCAGACACCAGAGCAACTCACATTGTGCATGTGAATATTGGCAGGGTAAGAAAAGGTGGAAAACAACTGTAGTGGGCGGTTATTCCTAGTCTAACAGGGCTAAAATTTTCCCACCTCATTTACAAAAGCTTAGCTATACAGATGCTAAAGCTGAATCTCCAATACTTTGGCCACCTCATGCAACGAGTTGACTCACTGGGAAAGAGTCTGATGCTAGGAGGGATTGGGGGTGGGAGGAGACGGGGACAACAGAGAATGAGATGGCTGGATGGCATCACCGACTCGGTGGACATGAGTTTGAGTGAACTCCGGGAGTTGGTGATGGACAGGGAGGCCTGGCGTGCTGTGATTCATGGGGTCGCAAAGAGTCGGACACGACTGAGCGACTGAACTGAACTGAACTGATACAGTTGCAAGTCTGTTTTGACCCTGACAGACAATCCTTTAATTGAAAACATGCAAACAGCAAAGTCAGCTGGAATAACTCAGAAGTCCTAGTTATAACATCAGCCTCTCCATGCTGAGAAGGAGTGAGTCTGCAGTGTGACGGACAATGTCAATGGCACTGCCACGGTGGACTTTCTCCCAGGGCTTTGGGACAGCTGCTCTCTCTATTCACAGCCTAAATGGTTCCTGGGTTAAAATGCCACCTGCACTCCTCTAAGCCTTCAGCTAATATAAACTATTAAAAGTAATAATGTGGTCTTTGTGTCTCATAGCCGTATCTTCTTTCCTAGTAAATTCAGCATAAACATTCTCCAAGATTATAGATCAAGAAACGTGTGGTAGCAGGTGCTATCCCCGCTGTCAGGCAGCCAAGAAGGAGTATGGCATGACTGATGGCCATGGACTCCCCAAAGCTACTGCTGCCTAAAGATCTATTTGCTCTACATCCTCCCACGTGACTTAAGGTATAGCTCTCCTCTCTTAGTCCTAACTCCCTCACCTGCTCCCTCCCCGCTTCAGGGCACCGCTCTGATTTCTATTTTTCCCACATCTCCTATCACAGCTTTAGTTTATTATTAAAACAAGTTATCATCTCATGGGAGAGATGCTGGCTTGATGGCTCGGGTATCTGAACAGTCTCATGATTGATAAGCTCCTAAAATCACCCAGGTAAAAGCTGCTGCAGCAGATGCCTTGGATCGAACAGAACAGACAAGGAGGACCCTGTTACCAAATGCCTGTGGCAACCTTGAAGTCAGTTTCCTTCTCTGACCCAAAAATAAAAAAGGAAAGAAAAGAATTCACCAGTATAATGTGATGAGAAATGCAAGGTGACATGTCAGAAATAACAATGCAGGTCAAGTTGGCATTTGCTCTTACTGAAACTGATGAGTGATATTCCTTCCCCTAAAGAACAGCTTTTGCTCCTCCAGGAAAAATAATTCTGTATCAGTCATTATCTTTCCAGAGCGATAGCATAGAAGGATTTTTTCCCATTATGAAATGTTGACTCCACCGTAAAAATAAGGATGACCATTAACTCTTGGTATGTGATATTGTTTTTTAAAACAGTAATTATTCACATAATTCCATCCTTGAAAACACTTTTAATGATTTTTCAAACTTTAATGTACATATGAATCGATTCTGGTTCAGAGGATCTGGGTTGTGGCCCAAGCTTGTGCATTTCTAATAAACTCATAGGTAAAAGTTAAAGCTATCAATCAGCCAATCACATATCATGAAACAAGACATTCAAGAGTATTTTTGGAATTATATTTTTGATTACTCTGTATTTCATCTTGTTTCTTAGAATGGGCCACTTTCTATTAGACTTGGATTTTGATCAGGACCCTTATTCTTTTAGGATGCTTAGAAGTTCTTAGGTGACAGTATTTAAATATCCAGACTTTTTAAAAATTATGGTTGGTCATGTATTAGCTTTCCCAGTGCTAACTGTATTCTTTATTACTCATGCTTTGCATTTGATTGTTAATATGTTAGTCAGTATGCTGATGAGTCGACATGGGGATATTTTCATTTTTAACCCTCGAGAAAGCTAGTAATTAAACCCTTTAGAAACCCAGCAAGCAAAAGTCAGATTGTTTAAGAAATACTGTATTTCGCTGGAAAATATTAAAACTCTTACAATAACCTTTCTAGAGGGTGAAAAAGATGCTATTTTACTTGCTTCTTGGTAGAGAGAGAGGTATGAAAAATGATGGAAGGAAGCTTAGAATAAAAATAATTTTATTTTACACTTTGATTCAGATCCTGTAATTTCAAAGAAAGCCTTTGAAGATAGATTGATTTTGATAATTTCCTGCATTCCACTTAACATCACCTGGAGCCAATCAAGAGAAATCAGAATATCTTACTCTGACATTTGGGTGTGAAGTGAAAACAACACCTTTATATTTTAAACTTCACTCTTTCTGAAAGTGAGAGGTTGAGAGGCTGAGAGGTTGAAAGTTCTGGCTTCATCCAAGCACATAAGAAGGAAACAGCTTTTGGCCCACAGGTAAGTCCAAATGAGATTTGCCAAACTAGTAGTTCTGTCTGAACCCTCTCTTAAGTAGAATATGTTGATCAAGCCAGAGTGTGTCCTATAGTTCATTTTGCAGATAAACATTCTCAAAAGACTGTAGTTGAAGAGTATTTCATTTCCTTAAAACCCATGCCAATTTTAAGACTGTCAATTTATTTTCAAATTGCAGAGTTAAGATGGTATTTGAGTATGCAGGAGGATATATTGCTCAATTGTCATTTAACCATAGATTAAATGTCTGCATAAAAAGGAATGCATTTTACAATTTTCAAATTGATGAAAGTTTTATGGAGAGATGTAATGAGAATAAGGATGTATTTTATGCAGGAGGAAATGCTGTCTGGCACAGAGAACCGTAGACAAGGATTTAAGCATCTAGGATTGAATTGGTGGCATCCCAAAAGATGCCTTCAGGCATGGATGCTCCAAGGTAGGTCAAAAGAGCATCAGCTGAATCATAAATGCTCATTGCTTCCTTTGTAAACCTCAAAGAATTTCTGGCTCCCAGGGTTAAGGAGAGGGCATGCTCACTTCAGATCTGGCTGTGTGAAGTTGGGTACAGTGTTGAAGGCAGTTTAGCACAGAGCAGGGGCAGAGCATAGAGCAGTTTAGCATAAAGCAGTTGACCACAGAGCATGTCATGGTGTCAGAGGCATGAATTCCCCAACCAAATTGCCTGTGTTTGAATCCACTTACTTAGCTGTGAGCCCTTGGAAGGCTATTCAACTTGTCTATGCCTCAGTTTCTAAGCTATAAAATAAAAATCTACTGCATAGGATTGCTTTGAGGATTACCTGAGTACTATAACACTTGTATAAAGCTCAGATCAATCCTTGGTGTAGGTACAAGCACTCTGTTAAGTAAATGAGTGAATAATAAGCAAAGTGGCTTAGGTGTACATTCTCTGACTTCATATTGCCTAGCTTCAAATCTCAGTTCTTCTACTCTACTGGGCAAGTTATTATTCTTGCTGAAAAGAATAATATAATACTGTCTACCATCATAGTCCAAGGTCTTGGGCATGTTCCTAGATATCTGAAGCTTGGTTTATGCATCCAGCAGTACACTTCTTATGGTTGATGTATATGAGCTCCCTGCCCCATAGCAGACTCATCATTAAATTTGATAAGTATGTCTTTTACTCACTGAAAAATAGTTTATACAAGAAAGGACCAGAGAAAGAAAACAAAATAAAAAACCCTGTAGTGTTATACCTGCTGTGTTCTTCAAGGTTAGCATCCACACATTAATCAATCCTCTCTGGGTACAGTCGTTTATCAATTATGACTTGACTTCACAGTCCTGTCATGCAGCCCATATTTGACTATTTAGTCCACAAAAGTAATCTCTTTTTATGGCATATTTTCTAACACAGAGTACACGATGATAACGCCTTACATTTTAAAGCACATTAATGTTTTGCAAAGCCATTCACATCCATTATTTTATTTAACTAGACATATTGGAAGACAGTCATTTGTCTTTGAAGAAGCAGCTTTGAGGAAATTTTCAAATTTAATTCAAAATCATACTTTTAGTGCTACCAGGAGTTATCACTGAAGACAGTATTCCCATCAGTGGTTCCTTTTAGGGGACAGACTGTAGGCACCCCATGTTTGTGGCAGAGGGCAAAGCCACCCAAATGTAAAATTAGCTCTCCATGTTCTCGCCTCTTCTTTTCTCTCTGCTTCAATCCAATCCCACACTACCCACTATTCTGAAGATCTCTTTACTTAAAAGTAAATTGTCTTTTTACTCATTGAAAATCTTCACGCTTACCATTACTGTAAGTTAGTCATAACTACCTTTTCTGGAGCTCAGCACCTCAACATAACATATGTGTTACCTCTTAGTAAGTATTCGCCCTCAGCATTAGTGTCACTCCCATAGCCCCAAATTCACTTATTCTTTAGCCCAACAATGATCTCCTTGCCCAGACCTGTTTTTAACTTATTACTTGAACTTCTTTTTTTACCTTATTAAATGAGTAAATGTATAGCCCTTCTATTATTCCAAAAAATTTGAGGTGACTTAAAAACACATGAGCAGGGACTTCCCTGTCAGTCCAGTGGTTAAGACTGAAAACTTCCAGTGCAGGAGGCAGAGGTTACATGCCCTCTTGGGTAACTAAGATCCCACATGCCCCATAGCCAAAAACAAACAAACACATGAACAATCATGGTTGTAAATTGAAGAACAAAGAAGACAGCCTTCTACAGTCTCTCTCTTGCTGTCCTCAGCTTCTGGTCTTCATTCTCACCCACATTCTGCACACAGAAATGGGGTGCTTCATATGGACAACAGCCTTCCTCCCACTCTGTGAAGTAAATGCAAACTTTGATTGTTGACTGCAGAACTTCTCAAGACCCATTTATTCCACTTTTCCAAGCCTCAGTATGGTTCAGATCAGTCACTCAGTTGTGTCAGAATCTTTGCAGCCCCATGGACTGCAGTACACCAGGCTTCCCTATCCATCACCAACACCCGGAGCCTCCTCAAACTCATGTGCATTGAGTCAGTGATGCCATCCAACCATCTCATCCTCTGTCATCCCCTTCTCCTCCTGCCTTCAATCTTTCCCAGCTTCAGGGTCTTTTCCAATGAGTCAGTTTCTCCTATCAGGTGGCCAAAGTATTGAAGCTTCAGCTTCAGTATCAGTCCTTCCAATGAATATTCAGGAGTGATTTCCCTTAGGATTGACTAGTTTGATCTCCTTGCAGTCCCAGGGACTCTCAACCGTTTTCTCCAACGTCACA
The DNA here is from genome assembly GCF_049115385.1 of Moschus berezovskii. NCBI lineage: Eukaryota > Metazoa > Chordata > Mammalia > Artiodactyla > Moschidae > Moschus > Moschus berezovskii. Next base: position 56,209,455 of record NC_142461.1, read on the forward strand.
TTTCAAGATCATCCATTCTTCGGCACTCAACTTTCTTCATGGTCTGACTCTCACATTCATACGTGACTACTAGAAAATCCATAGCTTTGACTATGAGGACCTTTGTCAGTAAAGCAATGTCTCTGCTTTTTAATCTACTGTATAGTTTTGTCATAGCTTTTCTTCCAAGGAGCAAGCATCTTTTAATTTCATGGCTACAGTAACCATCTGCAGTGATTTTGGAGCCCAAGAAAATAAAGTGTGTCACTGTTTCCATTCTATCCCCATCTATTTGCCATGAAATGATGTGACCAGATACCATGATCTTCGGCTTTTGAATGTTGAGTTTTAAGCCAGCTTTTTCACTCTGAGCTTTCACTTTCATCAAGAGGCTCTTTAGTCCCTCTTTGCTTTCTGCCATAAGGGTTGTGTCATCTGTCATCTGCATATCTAAGGTTACTGCGATTTCTCCTAGCAATCTTGATTCCAGCTTGTGCTTCATCCAGTCTTGCATTTTGCATGATGTACTCTGCATATAAGTTAAATAAGCACGGTGAGAATATATAGCCTTAACGTACTCCTTTCCCAATTTGGAACCAGTCCATGGTTCCATGTCCAGTTCTAACTGTTGCTTCTTGAGCTGCATACAGATTTCTCAGGAGGCAAGTAAGGTGGTCTGGTATTGCCATCTCTAAGAATGCCATATTTTGTTGTGATCCACACAGTCAAGAGCTTTAGTGTAGTCAATAAATCAGAAGTACATGTTTTTCTGGAATTCTCTTCTTCTTCTATGATCCAACGGATGTTGGCAATTTAATCTCTGGTTCCTCTGCCTTTTCTAAATCCAGCTTGAACATCTGGAAGTTCTCAGTTCACGTACTGTTAAAGCTTAGCTTTGAGAATTTTGAGCATTACTTTGCTAGCATGTGAGATGAGTGCAGTAGTTTGAACATTCTTTGTCACTGCCTTTCTTTGGGATTGGAATGAAAACTGACATTTTTCAGTACTGTGTCCATTGCTGAGTTTTCCAAATTTGCTGGCATATTGAGTGCAGCACTTTAACAGCATCATCTTTTATGGTTTGAAATAGCTCAGCTGGAATTCCATCACCTCCACTAGCTTTGTTCCTAGTGATGCTTCCTAAGGCCCACTTGACTTTGCACTCCAGGATGTCTGACTCTAGGTGAGTGATCACACCATCATGGTTATCTGGGTCATTAAGATCTTTTCTGTATAGTTCTTTTGTGTATTCTTGCCACCTCTTCTTAATATCTTCTGCTTCTGTTAGGTCCATACCACTTCTGTTCTTTAGTGTGCCCATCTTTGCAAGAAATGTTCCCTTGGTATCTCTAATTTTCTTGAAGAGATCTCTAGTCTTTCCTATTCTTTTGTTTTCCTCTATTTCTTTGCACTGTTCACTGGGGAAGGCTTTCTTCACTCTCCCTGCTATTCTTTGGAACTCTGGGTTCAGATGGGAATATCTTTCTTTTTCCCCTTTGCCTTTAGCTTCTCTTCTTTTCTCAGCTATTTGTGAGGCCTCCTCAGACAACCATTTTGCCTTTATGCATTTATTCTTCTTGAGCGTGGTTTTGATCCCCGCCTTCTGCACAATGTTACCAAACTCCATCCATAGTTTTTCTGGCACTCTGTCTATTAGATCTAATCCCTTAACTCTATTTGTCACTTCCACTGAAGGGATTTGATTTGGGTCGTACCTGAATGGTCTAGTGATTTTTCCCTACTTTCTTCAATTTAAGTCTGAATTTGGCAATAGGCAGTTCCTGATCTGAGCCCAGTCAGCTCCTGGTCTTGATCTTGCTAATTGTAGAGAGCTTCTCCATCTTCGGCTGCAGAGAAAATAATCAATCTGTTTTTGGTATTGACCATCTGGTGATGCCCATGTGTAGAGTCTTCTCTTGTTGGAAGAGGGTGTTTGCTATGACCAGTGTGTTCTCTTGGCAAAACTCTGTTAGCCTTTGCCCTGCTTCATTTTGTACTGCAGGGCCAAACTTGCCTGTTACTCCAGGTATCTCTTGACTTCCTACTTTTGCATTCCAGTCCCCTCTGATGAAAAGGACATCTTTTTTAGGCTTTAGTTATAGAAGGCTTTGTAGGTCTTCATAGAACCGTTCAAATTCAGCATCTTCAGCATTAGTGGTTGGGGTATAGACTTGGATTACTGTGATATTGAGTAGTTTGCCTTGGAAATGAACAGAGATCAGTCTGTCATTTTTGAGATTACACCCAAGTACTGCATTTCGGACTCTTATGTTGGCTATGAGGGTTACACCATTTCTTCTAAGGGATTCTTGCCCAAAGTAGTAGATATAAAGGTTATCTCAATTAAATTTACCCATTCTGGTCCATTTTATTTCTCTGATTCCTAAAATGTAGATGTTCACTCCAATTTACCTTGATTCATGGACTTAACATTTCAGGTTTCAATGCAATATTGTTCTTTACAGCATCAGACTTTACTTCCATCACCAGTCACATTCACAGATGGGCAAATTGTTTTCACTTTGGCCCAGCCTCTTCATTCTTTCTGGAGCTATTTCTCCACTCTACGGCAGTAGAATCCTCCATTTCAGACAAACAAGCTCTTGGAGACTACGTGTGCCTCGTTCTCTCTCTCCTGCCTTCATATTCTTTCCAAGAAGTTTATTTTGTTTATTTAACAAACATTGACATCAAGATCTTAGTCTGTGCCCATCCTTGTTTAAAGTGCATTACATAAATTAGCTCATTTAATCCTTAGAATAATATCCATCTTCCAAACAAGAAAACTAAAAGAGAGAAGTTAAATGTCTGATACAAAGTCTTAAAATGAGAGGCAGAGCCAGGATGGGACTGGACCCTGGATCTAGAGTCAGTGCTTGATCTCCACTCTACCACTGAGATGCATGCTGATTTGTCTGGGGCCTAAGCTCTTACAAGGTCAGAGAACACACAGTTCTTCTACCCCAAACATCTCCGAAGCAATTGTTCCTCCATCATGGTTTTCAGTAGCTGGTGACGCTACTAAAACATGAAACAAGTAATAACTTGAATTGATTGAAAATAAGTTTAATGGGCCCTATTTATTTCTATATTCTGTGAAGGATATAATTTTTGCATTGATCCTGATGAATAATACCTGAACTTAGAGATATGAATGCATTGTCTAGATTTGGAGGAAAGCAGAAGTAAGATAGAAATAAAACTACATGCTCAGACTTGTAACAAAAGATGTTTTTCTGAGTTTGTTTTCTTTTGGGGAAAAAATATAACCCTTGCAGAAAAATATAGAGGAAAACAATTTTAAAAGAAATGGAAAATGCCCAGGTCTTTTACTAACCATGTGCTTCTCTTCCACTAACCTATAATAATAAAGCTCTAGAAAGTAACTAACAGTTATATAGACTTGCTGTTTCACCAGTCTAAGTATTTTTATCTTCAGACTTTTGTATTGTTTTCATTATTTCATACTGTCTAATAAATTACCAACAATGTACTGACTTAAAATATTTATTATCTGGAATACCACATAATCAGTGAAGGATGAAAATTTTCTGTCAAAATAACTCACCTCCATTGATTTTGCATAAAGCCTGGTTTTGCCTATTATTACATGGCTCTAAAGGAAAAAAAAGGAAAATGTTCAACCTTTCATACTTCTCTATTCCTCCTCAATACCAGCACAGTCAAAGAATGTAAACTGTTTCTCAAGGAATTCTCTGTTCCTCTACCATTATCGCAAGAGGAAAAAAAAATGTATTGTACCACCACTTGAGAAGCAACTTTCTTCTGTCCGTGGGTACCAACTAGTTTTAAAGTGGATTACTTCACACTAGAAGAATGTGGCTTAAATTTTCACTCCTCAAAAATTCAAAATGCAAAACTGATTTTTAAAATCATATTTTACCATCTAAATATTTTCTTAGATTTTGGAAAATATTTTTGTTGAACTTTCAGAGCATATGTGGGACTTATTATATAATGAGTCTCAGGTCAGTAACTTTTCTTGTCAATACATGAAATAAAATATTTCTAATATACCTATGGCAGTCCTCAAGAGACAAGCATCAGTAAGATGTAGCCTATACACAAGATTCTCACTCAATAACACATTTTTTTAAATTTATTCCTAACTATTTTATTATTTCGATGTTACTGTACATGGCACATTTGAAAGGGGAGAAAAGAATTTATTTTCTACACTGAATTTTATAGATACCCTAAACTTTTACGTGTAGCACATGGTCAAGAAAGCACCACAAATAATTGAGTAAGGAATATAGCTCACTCATTGTTGGGAAAATTGGCTTAAATTTCTTTTCACAAAAAAAGATATTTATTTATTTGGCTGCACTGGGTCTTAGTTGTGGCATGCAGGATCTTTAGTTGTGGCTGCTACTGCTGCTGCTGCTAAGTCACTTCAGTCGTGTCCGACTCTGTGTGACCCCATAGACGGAAGCCCACCAGGCTCCCCCGTCCCTGGGATTCTCCAGGCAAGAACACTGGAGTGGGTTGCCATTTCCTTCTCCAATGTGTGAAAGTGAAAAGAGAAACTGAAGTCGCTCAGTCGTGTCCAACCCTTAGCGACCCCACGGACTGCAGCCCACCAGGCTCCTCCATCCATGGGATTTTCTAGGCAATAGTACTGGAGTAGCTTGCCATTGCCTTCTCCGTTAGTTGTGGCATGCAGGCTTAATTGTCCCATGCGTGTGGGATCTTAGTTCCCTGACCAGGGATTGAACCCATATCTCCTGATTGGAAAGCATATTCTTAACCACTGGACTACCAGGGAAGTCCGTATGCTCTAAATCTAATAATTGCAGCATATAATAAATTTTAAACTCTCAGTAAAAAGGTTCTTCAGGCTACTCCATTCATGCCCCACCTAGAGGTAACATACACTGACCCAACAGAGCATCTCCAACAGTACAACAGCACAGTACTAAGTTTGATAACACTGACTGACAAGTGTGGGAATTTCAGGCAACATACTACAGAGACTAGATTGATTGTTTTTGTAGTCCTTGACAAGATATTTTGGTACTGGTCACAATCTGAATTTTTTCAAAGGAGGACAATGTATTTTTGATTAAGAGATTTTTCCTAGTGGAGATACTTACAAGGAAAAAGTAGTAGGGCTTTCTTGAAAGCAAATCCAGTTCCATTTGTTTTCCAGGATTGAGTCTCTCAACCTGTGGAGCCATTAGGGCCAAGCCCATGATGGTTCCAGCTCCACATTAACCAAGATTGACACTAGATGTGATTCCAATGCAAATGTGTCTGCAGTTGGCCTTCTACCTACAGAGAGTTATCAGTTAAGTTGTGTAAAAAAAAAAAAAAGCCTATAAATGACTGAGGTTTTTCCTTAAAGATTTTCTAAGCAATGAGATTCAAATGGGGACATTGTTAAAAAATAATAATAATATAGCTGATTCAAATGCATGTAACATAGAAAAGAATCACATCATTGGTAAGTGGTGGCAAGTGGATAAAAAAGATTGAAAATTTCAATTCTTGAAAATTCTATAATATATGCTAGTAAGGTAATCCTCAAAATCCCTCTAGCTAGGCTTCAACGGTATAGAAAAGGCAGAGGAACCAGAGACCAAATTGCCAACATCCTTTGGATCATAGAAAAACGAAGAGAATTCCAGAAAAACATCTACTTCTGCTTCATTGACTATGCTAAAGCCTTTGACTGTGTGTGTTAGTTGCTCCTGTCTGTAGCTTTGTGACCCCATGGACTGTAGCCTGCCAGGTTCCTCTCTCCATGGGACTCTCCAAGCAAGAATACTGGAGTGGCACTCTTTGCAGATGATGTGATCCTACATGATTTCATCCTACAGATGACATGATCCTTCCATGATTTCTATATAAAGAACCGTAAAGACACCACCAGAAAATTACTAGAGCTAATCAATGAATATAGTAAAGTTGCAGTATATAAAATCAATACACAGAAATCCTTTGCATTCCTATACACAATGAGAAAACAGAAAGAGAAATTAAGGAAACAATCCCATTCAGCACTGCAACAAAATGAATAAAATAATTAGGAATAAATTTACCTAAAGAAACAAAAGACCTATATAGGGAGCTCCCAGAGCGTCAGACAAGTAAACATCTGTAATGCTGTGTGATATGTGCCACGACAGAAATAAGCAGAAGGGGCTATGGGAAGCCAGAGTGGGGCCCAGTCAGCTATCTCTAGAAGAAAGCACCATTCTTGCCTCACCTCCCCTGTGGAGAGTTAGGTACACTTCAAAAAAAAAAAAAAAAGAAACAAAAGACCTATATATAGAAAACTATAAAACACTGATAAAAGAAATCAAAGACGACACAAATAGATGGAGAAATATAACATGTTCATGGATCAGAAGAATCAATATAGTGAAAATGAGTATACTATCCAAAGCAATCTATAGATTCAATGCAATCACTATCCAGCTACCAATGGTATTTTTCACAGAGCTAGAACAAATAATTTCACAATTTGTATGGAAACACAAAAAGAACTCAAATAGCCAAAGTAATCTTTAGAAAGAAGAATGGAACTGGAGGAATCAACCTGCCTGACTTCAGATTATACTACAAAGTTACAGTCATCAAGACAGTATGGTACTGGAACAAGACAGAAATATAGATCAATGGAACAAAATAGAAAGCCCAGAGAAATCTACACACCTATGGACACCTTATCTTTGATAAAGGAGGCAAAACTACACAATGGAGAAAAGACAATCTCTCTAACAAGTGGTGCTGGAAAACTGGTCAACCACCTGTAAAAGAACAAAAGTAAACACTTTCTAACATCACACATAAAAATAAACTTAAAGTGGATTAAAGATATATTTTAAGACCAGAAACTTTAAACCTCCTAGAGGAAAACATCGGCAGAACACTCTCTGACATAAATCACGGCAAGATACTCTATGACCCACCTCCCAGAGTAATAGAAATAAAAGCAAAAATAAATAAATGGGACCCAAGTAAACTTAAAAGCTTTTGCACATTGAAGGAAACTATAAGCAAAGTGAAAAGACATCCTTAAGAATGGGAGAAAATGATAGCAAATGAAGCAACTGACAAAGAATTAATCTCAAAAATATATAAGCAGCTCATGTAGCTCAATTCCAGAAAAATAAATGACCCAATCAAAAAATGGGCCAAAGAACTAAACAGACATTTCTCCAAAGAAGACAATACAGATGGCTAACAAACACATGAAAAGATGTTCAACATCACTCATTATCAGAGAAATGCAAATCAACAATTAGGTACTATCTCACACTGGTCAGAATGGCTGCTATCGAAAAGTCTACAAATAATAAATGCTGGAGAAGGTATGGAAAAAAGGGAACCCTCTCACACTATTGGTGGGAATGCAAACTAGTCCAGCCACTATGGAGAACAGTGTGGAGATTCCTTAAAAAACTGGAAATAGAAGTGCCATATGACCCAGCAATCCCACTGCTGGACATACACACTGAGGAAACCAGAATTGAAAGAGACATACATATCCCAGTGTTCATCGCAGCACTGTTTACAATAGCTGGGACATGGAAGCAACCTAGATGTCCATTGGGAGATGAATGGATAAGAAGGCTGTGGTACATATACACAACGGAATATTACTTAGTTATTAAAAAGAACGCATTTGGGTCAGTTCTAATGAGGTGGATGAAACTGGAGCTTATTATACAGAGTGAAGTAAGTCAGAAAGAAAAACACCAATCCAGTATATTAACAGATATATATGGAATTTAGAAAGATGGTAATGATGACCCTATATGCGAGACAGCAAAAGAGACACAAAGATAAAGACTTTTGGACTCTGTGGAAGAAGGCGAGGGTGGGATGATTTGAGAGAATAACACTGAAACATGTATATTATCATATGTGAAATAGATGACCAGTCCAAGTTTGATGCATGAAACAGGGCACTCAAAGCTGGTGCACTGGGACAACCCAGAGGGGTGGGATGGGGAGGGAGGTGGGAGGGAGGTTTGAGACAGGGGGACATATGTACAACTGTGGCTGATTCATGTCGATGTATGGCAAAAACCACTGCAATATTTCAATATTATAAAGTTATTAGCCTCCAATTAAAATAAATAAATATTTTTTTTAATTAAAAAAAAAAAGAATACTGGAGTGGCTTACCATTTCCTTCTCCAGGGATCTTCCCTGCCCAGGAATCAAACCCAGGTCTCCTGCATGGCAGGCAGATCCTTTATAGTCTGAGCTATCTGGGAAGGGGATTACAACAAACTGGGAAATTCTTGAACAGATGGGAATACCAGACCATCTGAACTGTCTCCTAAAAAACCTGCATGCAGTTCAAGAAGCAATAGTTAGAAGAGGACATGGAACAAAAGACGGGTTCAAAATTGGGAAAGGAGTACATCAAAGCTGTATATTGTCACCCTGCTTATTTAACACAGAGTACATCATGTGGAATACCAAGCTGGATGAATCACAAACTGGAATCAATACTGCTGGGAGAAATATCAACAACCTCAGATATGCAGGTGATACCACTCTAATGTTAAAAAGCAAAGAGGAACTAAAGAGTCTCTTGATGAGGGTGACAGGGGAGAGTGAAAAAGCTGACTTAAAACTCCACATTCAAAAAGCTAAAATCATGACATCTGATTCCATCACTCCATGGCAAATAGAAGGGGAAAAAGTGGAAACAGTAGCAGATTTTATTTTCTTGGCCTCCAAAATCACTGTGGATGGTGACTAGAGGAAATTAAAGGATGCTTGCTCCTTGGAAGAAAATCTATGACAAACTTAGGCAGCATATTAAAAAGCAGGGACGTCACTTTGCTCACAAAGGTCCATATAGTCAAATCTATGGCTTTTCCAGTAGTCATGTACAGATTTTAGAGTTGGACCATAAAGAAGGCTGAGCGCTGAAGAATTGATGCTTTTAATTGCTGTGCTAGAGAAGACTCTTGAGAGTCCCTTGGACTGGAAGGAGATCCAACCAGGCAATCCTAAAAGAAATCAACCCTGAATAATCATTGGAAGGGCTCACACTGAAGCAGAAGCTCCAGTACTTTGGCCACCTGATGTGAAGAGCAGACTCAGTGGAAAAGACCCTGATGCTGGGAAACATTGAGGGCAGGAGGAAAGGGGATGACAGAGAATGAGATAGTTGAATGGATCACCGACTCAATGGACATGAGTCTGAGCTAACTCCAGGAGATGGTGAAGGACAGAGAAGCCTAGCATGCCACAGTTCATGGGGTCACAAAGAGTCAGACTCAACTTAGCAACTGAACAACATAATCTCCAAATAAGGGAAATATGGGCCTAGTACTTCTAAGATAAGTCTGCACTTCAGAAAAACTAAGAAATAAAATCAAATGTAGTCTTCATGAAAATCATCAGTTCATGGGATCAGAGTCCATTATGGCATGTAGAAAACACCCCTCTGCTTAGTATTGTTTTACCTGTGATGCTGTATTTGTATAATCTTAGATAAAGTCAGTTATGCTGGATATCCCTAAACCACACTGAAGATAACTAACTCTGTTTTCTCTCTTCCGTGCTTAAAGGTCGGTGGCGGCGGGGGGAGCGGGTAAGGGAAGAGAAAGAAAATAGGAAAAACTCCCAGATTTTTACACGGTGTGTGAATCCACTTAACACAGTTATAATGCCCAATTAATCTTAGCAACATGAGTGATGAATCATTTCTCCAGGTGTCTCTTCAAAAGAGAGTAAATTTAGTTCCAGCATTTGACTATTGTTTTAAACCAACTGTAATCTTGCCAGATTAATCAGTAACCTAATAATTGAACTCAAATCCATATTCAAAAATACTGTCTCCCCAGGTACCAGCCTAACAGCACACTGACCACCCTAGATAGAAATTTTTCCAGGGAATGCAAGGAACAAAGACTGAATCCTATCATTTTGTTTCCTTTTTAAATCCTGATTTGATGGTTATCTCCTGCCATCTACTGATAGATAAAAAAGATAAAAACAACTTTTCTAAATCATTTGATCATTTACCAGAGATGATCAGTTGCCATCTTTTGCTTAAGTGTGAAAAATCACCTAATCTTAACATCAGAATTTTTACATCCGGAAACTAGTATTAGGTTTGCTCCTAATGGAAAACCTTTGGTTACACTCACAACATTTTATGTTTAAAAGCATTATGGTATTTAAAAAAAAAAAATCACTGGCTTCGAAGTCATAGACTGGGCTGTTGGTCAGCTCACCCTAGGGCATAGCCTTGTTCTCATCTGCTTAGATTCCTTAGTCTAAAATAAAAGTATTGACAGTGTGTGTGGGCAGGGTACTTTTTCCAAGCTCCTAAATGCTCTAAGATTCACTGGACACTTGAATTCTTGATAAATACAGCCCTAAAGATCAGGTCACTCAGGGTTTTATAGATGGCTCAATTAAGAACCCAGAGTGCTAACTCTTGGTCACAGTCACAAAGTCCATCAGCCAAACTCTGCAGAATAATCCTCCCCATTTTATCTGTTACATCCAAACACTGCCCTTCCAGCCTGTCCCCAATATATAGCATCTTTAGGAGCTGTCTGCCACTTTTCTTCATGCTGACACAGCATCTTCACTGTGGAAAATGCCTATGCAGTCACTCAGAGAAAGTTGGCATAGGGACAGCCATCAAATTGTTGAATTTAAATGACTTTACCACCTACTCTGCACCTGACCCCCAACTCCCAAGTGCGTGATAGATATCTTCGATTCTTTTTCTAACCTTTGAAGAAAAGTTCTTACTTATCTGAGGGTCACTTATCTGGTAACTGCAATGTCTAAGACACCACTGAGAACCAAAGATGGACAAAAAAGATCCTCTGGGAAATGTCTGTAAAGGTCTCCAAGATGAGACAATGCATGTCACCAAACTCATTCCGTTAAAGTTCATATTCCTAACTCGAGCGTTTCTTCTCTCCCATTCAAAGAACTATATCATCAACATTTCTAAGTTTATTCACGTTGAATTTTTAGCCATTGCCATTTAAAAGTGGCAAATTAGTCATGGGGAGAAAGTCCATTAGAGGCAGGAATGGCAGTCATGAGAAGTGACAGCCAGGCATTTGACAGTAAACAGAAAAATGGAAACGTTCTATTATCTTAACTAAATCTTTTAAGAAAGCAAAGAAGTGCATAATTCATTTTAAAAAGATTAAAAGTTAAAAGTGGTCAGAAACCTTAAGGGTTTAATTTTTAGATTTAAAATTAAAGGTTTAATTTTTAGATAAGAAAAATTCACTGTGTAGGCTTCTGTATTTCTAAATGATTTTAGAAAGATGAAGTATTCCTGTAGAATAAAAAATAGGGGCTAACATAGCTGGTGGAGAAGGCGATGGCACCCCACTCCACTACTCTTGCCTGGAAAATCCCATGGACGGAGGAGCCTGGTGGGCTGCAGTCCATAGGGTCGGGAAGAGTCGGCCACGACTGAGCGACTTCACTTTCCCTTTTCCCTTTCATGCATTGGAGAAGGAAATGGCAACCCACTCCAGTGTTCTTGCCTGGAGAATCCCAGGGACGGCGGAGCCTGGTGGGCTGCCGTCTATGGGGTCGCACAGAGTCGGACACGACTGAAGCGACTTAGCAGCAGCAGCAGCAACATAGCTGGTGGCTCCTCTATTCAAACTTAAATTTTCAGTGCATTTTCCCCAGCCTATTCCCTTGCACCACACCCCAGATTTTTAGAGTATAGTATAGGTAACATAGGAGAAGGCAATGGCAACCCCCTCCAGTACTCTTGCCTGGAGAATCCCAGGGACGGGGGAGCCTGGTAGGCTGCAGTCCATGGGATCACTAGGAGTCGGACACGACTGAGTGATTTCATTTTCACTTTTCACTTTCTTGCATTGGAGAAGGAAATGGCGACCCACTCCAGTGTTCTTGCCTAGAGAATCCTGCAGACAGAGGAGCCTGGTGGGCTGCCGTCTATGGGGTTGCACAGAATCGGACACAATTGAAGCGACTTAGCAGCAGCAGCAACAGCATAGGTAACATAAACTCTTCTTGAAAGTTAACATTCTTCTCTATTGACATCATTGATCAAACTGTGAGGTCCTGCGAAAAGTAGACCTGAGTAACTCTCTACACAATGACCCTTGACCGGAATATTGCTGCAGTACTTTCGCCTATTTGTTCTAGTTTATCATCAAGTTCTAGTGTAGTGAAAGGCTTGGACTCACAGTATGGAATGTGGCTTTTCCTAAGGGGCCTCCCCTATAATGATTTTCAGAGAGATTCTCCTCCCCTTCACTAACACTCTAACAGGGCTCCAAGTTTACCCCAATTGAGAATTACAACAGTCATGAAAGGCATGCCAGACAAATCTCCCATCGCTCCTGACCTTAGTTCCTACCATTAGTACCATCATGTGAAGCAAAGTGTGTCAAAAGACAATAATGTGTAACAGATTGCAAGAAGAAAATATGAATGTGCTTCTGCCTCCCTAGGATTTGCCCTTTTACTGTCATGCACTGGGGTGTGAAGAAGCACAGCTTGGGAGGAATTTGACCTACTCTGTAAAGGTCATAAAAGTTTCCAGCAGAAAGTGATGACTCATGTTCCATACATCCTGATATATCAGTGTTCAGGAAAAATGCAATCTAGTCCAACAGACCCTTTCTTTCCGTCATTTTCTTGCCAGGTCACTGTACTCATGAATTTCACTACAAAGGGAAGTTCAACAGCCAAGGTGAGGGAAATTGCTTAATGTGAACAAAAGTTCAAAAGCAGGGCGAGAGGAGTCAGGCCTCCCCATGCCTTGTATTTACGAAAGGGACAGGTTTCATCCAAACACACAGATCTTTTCCATACAAATATGTGGCTCAGTATTTTGGCATCTTTCAAAGCAAAGTTTTAGAGGCTGCTTTTCCTCTCCAGTTCTGTACACACACATATGCACGCACACACAAACACCAGCTTTGAAATCGGCTGTTATTGTCTCAGAACTTGAAACACATCCAGCATTTGACCTTAACTTTCCAGCACTACAGGAAGTAGGAATTCTCACACCCTAAGGCCTCTAGTTAAATAAGCCCGTAGAAATCTCTCCCGAAAAGATGCTTAATTGTACACACTGCATATAGATCATTTTCTTTTCTCACTGGAAACAAGGACACACTCCAGAGCTTGATATAAATTCCTCATTTAACAATCAAGCAATATGGCCACATAACAAACAACTTGTAAGATCAACATTCCATCTGCATGTGGATCCAGGAAACCAGTACTGAAAGACTTGACCTGAACCGTGGGCTGTAGTGAGACCATCAGCTCCAACCTCTCTCGGGCCCTGAGTCACGGGGTCTCATCACTCAAATTCCCAAGAGAGAGTCTGATTGGCTAAGAGGGAGCCAGTCCCCCATGCCTGAGCTTGGAAAAGGCAAGGAACTCTGATTGAGGGAAATACCAAGCCTGTATGCAGTGGAGGAGGCAGAAGGAGAGGGAATGGGAACAAATGCTGAGGAGGCAACACCCACTGGTCAGCTCTACGAGCAGGGAAGCTACAAGATACTAAGTTCAGTTAAAATCTTAAGGGCTTGTTCAGGCTCTCAAGAGGATCCATGGATTCTTAGTTGATGTTATAAGTTTTCCTTCATATAGGATTACATGCTTCCAAAGTGAAAATAACTCAAAAAACAAGCAAACGAAAAACCAATAGAAGGCCAACTTTGTTAAAGCCATGGAATAGCTTAGTTGGCTCAACTATCTTATCCTATTAGGGGACATAGGAAGGAAAAAAAAATAATAAAGTCTTTCAAGCCTTTATCAATCCTCTGTCAAAATGAAAATTGAACAAGAAACTCCTAATTCAGAAAAGTACCAAATATTTGAATTGGAAGACATCTTCGCAGATCTGACCTAACTACTTATTCAGTATAGGGATTCTCTTTACAAGGTCTTATGTCTTTTGCTTGCACATATATATTCCATCCCTGCACAACTCTAATAAACAGAATGATCTGCCTCCCATAGAATAAAAATCTGTTTACCCGTGAATCTCACATACTGAGTCTAGTTCTACTGACTGGAACTCCATGGAAAAAGAAAAAATAATTTGCATTTTCACATGACAGCCTTTCAAACATTTGGATCATAGCCACCACCCCCTGCAAAAAATAAATAAATAATCAATCCTTCTAGGCTTAACACCTCCCGTTATCTTAAAAACAGTTTCTCACCTCACTTTGCTGACTTGGAGCCCTCTATTACTCAGGTACTAGTTATACATATATGAATGTAATTATTTTTTTCTCCTACCTTGTTCCAAAAAAAGGTTTCTGGTGGCTAAGTTCCAGTTTGTCAAGATCCCTGTAAAAAATATGATGCCCCACATGAAACACAATACTCTGGAGTCAGAAAGCAAATGCACTGCATTCAGCACACTTCACAGATAGGCCACCATATGTTACTAAGTGTTTCAGGAGCTGCCATCATTGAGGAGGAGGAAGTACAAGACTGCAGGGGAGTTAAGACAGAGTCCTGGGTTGTGTTCCAGTATAATTCCATGTGAAATACACCCTATATAAGGAAAACAACAGATGCAACGTGCTACTTGTCTTACAAAACTCTCCCAACATGGCAATATCTTATCACAGTCAAAATCTAATGTTGCCTCACACACCCCCAGGGGGAAATTCCCCTGGGATATGTTAGAAGAGGAAACTGCCTTGAAAGAAATTTTTCAGGCACATTAGAGCTAACAGAAATCAGTTCTGATGTCAGGATTGGGTATGTGGAGGATCTAACTGGGAACACAGCCCAGGTGTGCTCAATGAGCTATCACACATCCTGTGTTGAAAACTGCATTCCCCCATGCTCCCAGCACTGAGGATTTTACCTATCTCTAATACTAGAGTGAAAAGGGAAAAGGCTGGAGGTTGTAATCCAGGCAGATTTTGTTAATGGGTTATCGAAAGCACGTTTCACAAGCTCAATACATTCCCCGTGCCTGCTAGAACAAACAACATATAGGAGCTTCCTTTGATTGCAGTCAACTGTCAACTGTCTTCATGTGATTTTACAACTGCTTCAGTGAATTTAGAGGTTTTCAAATCCATCCCAGGTAGCACCTTGTGCATTTACAAAGCATATGAGAAATTATTGGTTCTGAAACCAGGAGATACCGCACATTTTCCCAGCTCTTAAATCACATTTTTTCTATTCCCTACGATATACAATCCATGTTGATCCACATCCTCTAAGCATAATTATTTACTCTTCAAATCTCCTAAACACTGACAATGCTCCATTCTTTATCTAAAGCCTATTCTTAAAACTTCTTATTCTTTCCATTGAAAACAATCAAATGATAGTTACCAATTTTGGAAATGTTACAGTGAACTCTGTTCTATTTAACTGTTTCTACACTCTATCTTGTCAAAAGAAAACTAAATGAAAACTCTGCATAGTGGTTCTGGCTAACATTGACCACACTCTTCTTGCGTAAACCTGAGCTGGGATTGCAGGATTTCATGACTGGTGGCATAGCCTGGCTTTATTTGAAAATTATGTCACACTGGTACTCTGGAAAAGCAGGCGAAGGTCTCTCAAAGCATCAAGAGAAGCCTGCCAAGCCCGTCCTGTCTGAAAAGTCCACCTGTGATATAACTTTCTCAGTGTTGGGAGGCAGGCTATTTCCTAGACAACACACACTGTGGCATCCAAGGGCAAAACACAGGGATATATGGAGGAGGCAAGCAGGTACAGAAACCCACCTGTACTTTTATATAAACATGTTAAATGAAAAACAAGCCCCATGAGAGGAGGGATTTTTTTGGGGGGTGGGGAGGGGTCTGTCTCATTGATTGATTTATTGCAAGTACCTAGAACAGCGTCTCAGAGAAGGCACTGGCAACCCACTCCAGTACTCTTGCCTAGAAAAATCCCATGGATGGAGGAGCCTGATAGGCTGCAGTCCATGGAGTCGCTAAGAGTCAGACACGACTGAGCGACTTCACTTTCAATTTTCACTTTCATACCTTGGAGAAGGAAATGGCAACCCACTCCAGTGTTCTTGCCTGGAGAATCCCAGGGATGGGAAGCCTGGTGGGCTGCCGTCTATGGGGTCGCACAGAGTCGGACATGACTGAAGTGACTTAGCTTAGCAGAACAATGTCTGCCTGGCACATACTTGATGACTAAATGATGATTGAGAATAACTGTTCTAAGTTCAAGTCTGAGAAGATATTGTCCCTGTTTCCAATACTCTGCTCATGATATTAAGAAGTTAACAGTCCCATGCCAGCAAATATCAGCATAAAGCCTAACATGCCGATTAGGCATCAACAGAAGAGCCTTGCTAAAAGATAATATCTGGATCCATATAGATAATTTTTATTGCATTGATGTGTTACTGACTTAAGAAATCATTCTTTGCATCTTTCTGTATTACATAAAGGGTCTACATATATGGCAGTCCTGATGATCAAGCATTTTCTTCTCTTTTATGTCTATAGGAATGTAATACCTTAATAACTACTTAAGATACTACAAGGTGTTAAAAGACAGAGTGAAGTGAAGTTGCTCAGTCGTGTCCAACTCTTTGCAACCCCATGGACTGTAGCCTACCAGGCTCCTCAGTCTATGGAATTTTCCTGGCAAGAATACTGGAGTGGGTTGCCATTTCCTTCTCCAGGGGATCTTCCTGACCCAAGGATCAAACCCGGGTCTTTCGCATTGCAGGCAGACACTTTACCATCTGAGCCACCAGGGAAGCCAGAGCAGGCAGATAAATTAGACCCTGATACCTTTAAGAATCTCTACTAAATAAGATGAGGCCAAAAAAGAGACTTAGATTAGAAAAAAGAGGCTGGGCTGCTGAGGAGCGAGTGTAAACAGGATGTGAGCCTTAAAGCTGCAGGATGATGATGTCATTGCCTGAAACCAGTAGAGAAGAGAATCTGCTGGCAAGTGGTTAGGAAAGGCGCTGAGCCCAGGGGAAGCCTTCACCAGCCCCTCCATTGCACATCTAAAAGGATGGAGAAGACAAAGGGAGAGGTCCCCTGACAGATGTGCTTAACCGTCACTGTACTTCTCCGAACTGTCTGGTTTTACTATATGCTCATGATGGTTTAACAAACAGCAGATCTGGTAGACAAACCAGGAGTGCCCTCATGAAGATCCTAAAGCAAAATCAACACTGGTTTTCTAGTCATTTAACATTAGCAACATTATCTCTGATAGATATATTAGTAATAATAAAATAATATTCATAACCTCCTCATGGATAAGTGACATTTTTTTCCTTTAGGAACTTTATAAAACTCTCATTTTATTGTTTGTACATAAATAAGAACTACAGGTTAAATAATTTACCTATGTTTATTACAGCCAATAACAGAGCCAGGAAAACCCAGGCTGATCCGTGTCCACTATATTTGTAGATTCTAATAAACTGCTGCATAGATTGTTCTGACAGTTCCACAATTCTTTAATTGTGCCATGTTTGGAAATGGGAACAATGAGAAAGATATTCACTATTGGCTTGTAATTTTTTTTCATTCAGACCCAGAGGCTAAAGATTTAGAGCCCTGAGTCAAATGCTGCTTATCCTCCACACTGTATTAATTTAAAGGACGAGCATCTTCGGATCCAATATCAATCAGACTGAAACTGCCCAACCCTGACGAGCAAGCCATAATATATGTGGTGGGTCGCTGGAAAAAAAAAGTTCAGGTACCTTGGAGTCAACATTATCTGTACTGGAAAAGTATTAAACCAGCTCTGAGGCACAGAGTTCTGCCAGAGTCAAGATAACATGGACAGATTCTCACATATGTGAGGCTGTGAGTGAAATGGAGAAGAGCCAAGTTCTGTCATCCAGTACGTATTTCGAAGGGGCAGACTGGAGCCCTTGGGACTGACTCCTCAGACCTTTCCCAGGAAAATCTTCTGAGGTCCCTGACAAAATCTGTGCATGTGGGAACTTGGGAATCACTCCCAGATAATACTAACACAGAAACTTCTTTGTTTACAGGTCATTGTTTCATCCCAAATGCACATGGAAACCTAGTCTTCTAATTAGAAATGATTAAAAAAATGTATTTTTAATGAACATAGCTTTTATTTCATAGACTTCAGCCCATTAGATGTAGATAAAAATGAAAATAAAGCTGAAATTCAACTGAATTACTATCTTCTGTTGAGATCTCTTTCATTCTACTATAGCCTAGAGAAGATATCAGGGTTGAAGACTGTGATTATGCCAACATTCTCTCGAGGGGTATGAATATTGAGGAAAGAAAGTTCAAAAGGCCATTCTCTATAAAGCCACAGAAAGAGACAGATAAGGAGTCAGGAGGCATTACCCTGGCCCAGATTCCCGGCTAACTGGTGGTGTGGCATAGCACCATCATATAACAATTTTTTGTCTTTCTTCATCTATAAAATGATGTAGCCGAATAATGGTGATGAAAGTGACAATAACAATAAAGGTAACAGTAATAATAGTTAATGAGGAGAGTTTATAAGCTGCCATTTAATCCTCTCAACAATCCCATGATTTACATATAGTATTAGCTCCATTTTACATTTGAGGAAATCGAAGGTCAGAGAAGTTTCTTTTCATTTGCTTACCTGTACACAAGCAGAGGTAAACATGAAAGTGAAAGTGTTAGTCACTCAGTCGTGCCCGATTCTGCGATTCCATGGACTGCAGGCCACCAGACTCCTCTGTCCATGGGATTTTCCAGGGAAGGATACTGGAGTAGTTTGCCATTTCCTTCTCCACAGGCTCTTCCCAACCCAGGGATCAAAACCAGTCTCTTGCACTGCAGGCAGACATGCTGCCAAATTAATAAAGTTTAAGCTTCAGAGCCCCTCATTTGCATATGCCCCTTCTAAGACTGCTCGTCTAATTTCGTATTTCCTATCTTGGCTATCTCTCATGGTCTCCATTGTGTCTCCCAAATTCACATGTTGAAAGCCTTATGTCCTATGTGGCTTGTATATTGAGACAAGGCCTTTCAGCAGATGATTAGGTTAAATAAGGTCATAAGGGCAGGGCCCTAATTTGATAGGATCCGTGTCCTTATAAGAAGAGGAAGAGAGAGCAGAGCTTTCTCTCGGAACCCAAGGCAGGCACAGAGGAAGGACCATATGAAGACAAGAAGCAAGAAGATGGCAGTCTACCAGTCAGGAAGAAAGCTCACACCAGAGAGGGAGTTTGCTGGCACCTTGAGCACAGGTTTCCAGCCTCAAGAACTGTGAGAAAATAAATGTCTGTTGCTTAAGCCACGCAATCTGTGCTGTTTTGTTGTGCTTCCCAAGCAGATTACTATACTATCCTTTGTGTGCCTCACCCCTGTGGTTTATGTCTCATATAATGAGACTGCCGACTTTTCCTTAAGAGGGTCATTTCACAACATGGTATCTAAGATACAGCCCTGACAACATCTTTCTGAACTTGATATTGAATCATTTCTCCTAGAGATGAAAATGCCTCCTTCTCTGATTTTGGGGAAGCAGTGTAGAATTAGATGTTGAACAACAGACAGCAGAAGTCCAAGTTCTAATCTCAATGATTCCTGATTTTCTAACAACGGGCTGGACTTCCATGTGCAAGCCATTCTAGCATCCTTAGGTTAAATGATTTCATCTGCATTTCATTCTGATAGGCAGAATCAGTTCAGTTCAGTTCATTTCAGTCGCTCAGTCGTGTCCGACTCTTTGCGACCCCATGAATCACAGCATGCCAGGCCTCCCTGTCCATCACCAACTCCCATTCATCACAATTATATTATAAAAACTTTGCTCATATGATACAGCAAATACTGATTTTCCTTAATACCATGTGATAGTCACAAACCCCCTCAGTGAAGAAAGTAAATTAAATGCATGATCAAATCACATTTTTGAAATCAACATAGGATACTAAACATACATCTGAACACGGAGTAAATAGTTTATTTTCACTTCTCACTAATTTCTTGGTTCTTACTTCATTGGTATTCATTTATCCAAAAGTATGTACTAAACCGGAGAAGGCAATGGCAAGCCACTCCAGTACTATTGCCTAGAAAATCCCATGGATGGAGGAGCCTGGTAGGCTGCAGTCCGTGGGGTCGCTAAGGGTCGGACACGACTGAGCGACTTCACTTTCACTTTTCACTTTCCACTTTCACACATTGGAGAAGGAAATGGCAACCCACTCCAGTGTTCTTGCCTGGAGAATCCCAGGGACGGGGGAGCCTGGTGGGCTTCCGCCTATGGGGTCACACAGAGTCGGACACGACTGAAGTGACTTAGCAGCAGCAGCATGTACTAAACACCTATTCAGTATCAGATGCCCTTCTAGGTCTTGGGGCTACAAAAGTGTGATAGGCAGAATTATAAGCTGCATTGTGGCAGCTTCCCTTGAGGGTGGGCAGCGCCTGTGAATGTGATGAACTATCACTTCCCTGACTAAGTGACATTATGTGGCAAAAGTGAAGAACTTCTGCAGGCGTAAATATGGTCACTAGATCTGTTGACTCTGAGTTAATCAAAAGAAATCATCCTCGGTGGGCCTGGTCTAATCAATTGATATCTTTAAAGAAGATCTAGAGGTCAGAGACTCTCCTGCTGACCCTGAAGAAATAAACTGCCATGTTCTGGAAAAGTCTCACGGCTAGAATTCTGGGTAGCTTCTAAAAGCTGAAAACATCCTGTCAACTGTCAACCTACAAGGGAAAGAAGATATACAACCACAAAAAACTGAGTTCTGCTAGCAGCCTGAATGAGCTCAGAAGAGTCCCAGATGAGACTGCAGCCTTGACAACACCTTGATTTCTGCCTGGTGAAACCCTGAGCAGAGGACTCTGGACCCACAGAAACTGTAAGATACTGACTGTGTGTTGTTTTAAGCTGCTAAATTTAAACTGAAAAATGCTATAGATAATGAAGAGTATAGGCAAGGTCCCTGCTCTCATGAAGCTTTAGATCTAGCAGGAGAGAGACAACAAGCAGCTCACAAACCCTATTATTTCAACGAGTGATAAGGTACCGCAGAAAATATGCAATGGGGTGGTAGAGGAGAGAAGCTAAAAATAAGACCCACATTAGGTAGAATGGCCAGAGAAGACTGCTTTGGTCATCTGAATGACAGAGCAGTCTTCTGAATGATGACAAAAAAGCCAGCCACGTGAGAAGAAATGGCAAGAATATTCCAGACAGGGAAAACAGTAAAGGAGAAGGCCTTCAGCTACACTGGCCATATCATTACAGAATTAACTCCAAGAGCTATATGGAAATACTACTACATAAGCTCATTTATTCAATGAATGTTTAATTTAGTATAAATGTATAACTGCCTTAAAAATATGCTCTGGTAGAGTAGGTACTATTGGACATTAATCAGTTTAAGTGCCATTAGCAAAAGTTCTAATTATAGTGGCCTTTTAAATTTGGCTTTTCTTCAACCTTTGCCAATTGGAAATTTGCCTTATAGGATATTGTGCTTAGCACATAATAGAAATTCAAAAGGACAGTTATTGAACTGGAGTGAATTTTTCAACTTTATTTAAAGTTTCATGTTCATTTGATTCTTTAGGGGGAAGAATGCCATTCTCTTTCAGGAAAACAAAACAATAAGGAGCTTTTAAATTGTATTTTATCCAAGATTCTGATGTGTAAGTCAAGATCTCCATGAATATATTAAAAAAGACTATTGAATAAATACGTACAAAATGGAAGCACATTGGTACCTTTGGCTAGCTGGCTGGTGTTTATGTACATTCTATGTGATAGGTACTGTGTGGTATTATTAAATCTGTGAAATGTTAAACAACACTATAGTCAGTAGTAGTAGCACATTTTTTTAATGAAGAAACTAACGTTTGGAAAAATTAAGTAATTTTCTCAATATTATACAACAAGTGAGTAGAATCCAGGTGACTTGACTCTAAAATTCAGCCTGTAAACAACTATTTGATAATTACAATAATAGCTAAAATGTATTATTAAATGCTTATCATATGGCCAGGCTAAATACATTACATATATAAACTCATTTAATCCTCAGAGCAATTCTATGAAGTAGGTACTCAATACTTCTCATTTTATTGCTGGCTCCTATTGAAGTTAAGAAACTAGTTCAAGATCACAATCTCCTGGGGACAGGCTCAGTCCCCTCATCTGAAAACAGGACATCAGTAATACCTACCTATGATAGTAAATGGCAGTGGATGGATTTGATCCCAGACAATTTGGCACCACAAGCACACTCTGAACCAACACATAACACTGCTGCTCTGGCACCAACCCTGTGACCCAATAGAAAATGATAACGACTACAAAACATGCCTGGCATATTTTCTGTTCTTCATTACTCCAGTGGCAGCTTTACATAGCCAAACTAATGATATCTGGACATTTGAACTTATTTTTAATCATTTTTTAATTGAGTTGCCTTCTCTTTCTTTTGGACTGTATCTTACCTGCTCAGTGTTCAGGGCTGGAGTAACATGTCCCCTCTGTCCCTTTCCAAATCTTAAATTTGAGTAGTAACTGAAAAATCATGCTTTGCAATTGAAATGAATGAAATCAATTAAAAGAGATGTGAATTGCTAGTCTGCAGAATAACCTATCACAAGATGTATTTTGGGCTTCCCTCATAACTCAGCTGGTAAAGAATCCTCCTGCAAGGCAGGAGACCCCAGTTTGATTCCTGGGTCGGAAAGACTCATTGGAGAAGGGATAGGCTACCCACTCCAGTATTCTTGGGCTTCCCTTGTGGTTCAGCTGATAAAGAATCTGCCTGCAATGCTGGAGACCTGGGTTCGATCCCTGGGTTTGGAAGATCCCCTGAAGAAGGGAAAAGATACCCACTCCAGTATTCTGGCCTGGAGAATTCCATGATCTGTATAGTACATAGGATCACAAAGAGTTGGACATAACTGAGTGACTTTCACTTCACTTCAAGGTGTATTTTGCAAATGTGGGGCTAAGGAGACCAGGGGACTTCCTTAGGTTGTAAAGAAAAACAACATGATCTCTAAATCCTACAGAAGTAGAGAATAATTCTCAGTCTAAACAAGGTGGCAAGAGAATATCCTAAGGACAGGGATATGACTAGCATAAAGAAAGTTCTTATTTATTCAATTGTATTGTATTTTAACTTTTCGGGGGTGGGGGCGGGGGTCATGGAATGTGCAGCAGGAGGGATGTGATTTGAATGGAATCCAGAAAAGGAGATCCTAAAAGGAAACACCTGTCAGTGTTTATTCAGCTACATCCTGGGATGAGAGGACTCGAGTCTAGAGCAGTGTTTTCCAAACTGTGTGCTGTGACCCATCAGTGGGTCATGAAATCAAACTGTTGCTTAGCAACTGAAATTTTTAACAAGATAGACTAGGCCAGGGTGTACTGCAGAAGGTTAAGTATTGTTTTCTGAAACTTTTATTTCTGTTGTAAATATCTGTACAGACATTCTCATATATGTGTGTGAGTCATATGCACTTTTTGATGCAACAATGTGTTTCTCTCTGTGAATCTTGGTCAAAAGTTTTAAAGCCATTGGTATAGTACAGATCTTACTTCAGTTTTCTAAACCAGTGGTTCTCCGACTTTGGGATTTCATGAAACTATAAATCACCCTCCAAAAAAAGGGAAAATTGGGACTGTCATAGGACTGCCAGAATTTTCATTCTGCCAAGTTAAAAAAAAAATGTTTACAAAGATATCACTGTAATTCGCTAAAATCAACATTTTTAACGCCAAAAATAACAATTATACAATCACAGAATAAAGCACATTAAACTAAATATATTTGTTTTCATGGTAAGTCCATTGTAATTCTTTTTTTTTTTTTCTCATTTTACTATAGATTTGTGAAAACACTCCCATGGCTAGTAATTGGAGAACAAACAGAAATACGGCCTAAATCTGAAAGAGCAGTACCTACAGTCACTCTCACTTCAGTAGCATTTTTTTAGGAATACTCTTCTTCCTCTGCCTTATTTCAGTTCTTACTGAATTACCTTTTGATATGTAATTTTGTACCTGAGGAAGGATGACCTCTAGGACAGTGAGCAAGAACAGAGGAAATGACCACTGTGGATTGTTATGCCAGGGAGCTCGCTCTTTATTAATTAATACACATGTTTTTTAAATCATTCTCTCGTGAATTTGAATAGCATGAGTCAATTCCCCCCAAACATTATCATCTAAGAGTGAGTGGATAAGATTAAATTTCTGGAACTATGAATTGGATATTTTAGAACACATGACTCTAGGGGACAGAGTGGAAGGTCAACTCATGACAATTCCTACCATTTTAATAGCACTCTGATAGCTTCCAAAACTGACCCCAGAAGTTCTCAAGGTGTTTCCCACATTTTCAAATACTCTTCAAAACCACCTGGTAGCTCCTTGCTCTGCATCCAGACCACATCCCCTTTCAGGATGCTTTTCAACTCTGTCATCTCTGCTTCTCCTTAGCTCTTGTCTGGATGCTAGCTCTTGCTGGATGCTTGTCTTGCCTTGTTTGCTTCTCGTTAGCTCTTTCTTTCCTACCCACTAGCCAAGCTTGGGCTTCCGTGGTAGCTCAGTCGGTAAAGAATCTGCCCACAGTGCAGGAGACCCGGGTTTGATCTCCGGGTTGGGAAGATCCCCTGGAGAAGGAAATGGCAACCCACACCAGGATTCTTGCCTGGAAAATCCTATAGACAGAAGAAGCCTGGTGGGCTACAGTCCATGGGGTCGCAAGGGTCGGACATGACTTAGCAACTAAACCACCAGCAGCCAAGCTTGAGCAGATTGTGAGGAACTCTCCTTACTACTTTGTTTTTACAACTTCTCAGTGGTTGTCAATGTTTCTGTGCTCATGAAGAGCTTCCAGAAGCTCTCCAGTCATGCCCTTCACTACGTCATGACATACGACAGCCTTGAAGCAACCAGCTGGTTACCCTCTGTGAGATCTCTTCTATGGACAGCTTTTTAGAGATAAAAGTTCCAGATCTGATTGTAATAATATCACAACACATCTAGTGGACAAGAACCAATGAGACAACATTTGCTTCAGTTCAGTTCAGTCGCTCAGTCGTGTCCGACTTTTTGTGACCCCATGAATCACAGCACGCCAGGCCTCCCTGTCTATCACCAACTCCCGGAGTTCACTCAAACCCACCTCCATCAAGTTGGTGATGCCATCCAGCCATCTCATTCTCTGTCGTCCCCTTCTCCTCCTGCCCCCAATCCCTCCCAGCATCAGAGTCTTTCCCAGTGAGTCAACTCTTCGCATGAGGTGGCCAAAGTATTGGAGTTTCAGCTTTAGCATCAATCCTTCCAATGAACACCCAGGACTTATCTCTTTTAGAATGGACTGGTTGGATCTCCTTGCAGTCCAAGGGACTCTCAAGAGTCTTCTCCAACACCACAGTTCAAAAGCATCAATTCTTCAGTGATCAGCTTTCTTCACAGTCCAACGCTCACATCCATACATGACCACTGGAAAAACCATAGCCTTGATTAGACAGACCTTGTTTAGACCCTACTAATTTGTAAAATTTTGAAAACTAGAAGAACATTGGATTCAAGTTTATCTCTGAACTGTTTGTCATTAAACAACGGAGCAGCATGAACAAAATTTTAACAGTGCAATTAGTCATTTTATTTCAAACAGGTTAACACATGAATTAGAGGCATTCAAAAGACAGTCTGAATGAATCAGAACTTGTCTATTCAGTAAAAGAAGCCTCCAGTACCACTTAAATTTACAACTATTTTTCTAGAAATCAGTTCAGCTTACCACACATACTTGAAAATAACATAATTGCATTTCTTTAAAAAAAAAAACCTATAATTCAGATAATATTTTTCTCTAATTTAGATTGGGTTTCCTTCCATTTAAACTAAATTAGTTCAATCTTATGTCAGAGTTATTTACAGCAGTTTCTTCTACTGGCTTCATTACCGTCTCTCTGCCCTGATTCTTTTAAAGGTCAATCCCTGAACTGGAAAAACTCCATCTTCCCATGTTTTCATTTCTCTTACACCCTGCAGAGGAGTGCAATTAGCAGGAAGAGATGGACATGTCTAATCACCATAGTTGCTGGTGGTTCTAAGTAGCTGTTACAATGAACTGCATGCACTAGTGACAGTGTCTAAAATGCAGACCAAATATACTTTTCCCTGAAAGGCTCTTCAGCTATAGGTGAGCATCAGTTTTCATCATACTTGAGAACTCAAAATCATATAATGCCTCCTTTGTGCTCCTAGAACCTTATTTTTTTCTACTATAATGCTTAACCCCGTCTTTCTTCCCATTGGACTTGCATTTTGGTGAGAGCTTCTCCACATCTTTATCTTTGTATTTTGCCCCAATTCCCACATTCATGTCCCATTTAAGAGTCTTAAGTGTATGCAACTATGAATAAAGGTTTACTGAATTGAATTAGATTATCCTCTCACATTATACATAAGGAAACCCATAGGAGATAGTGAGGTGAAAGCTGGACTTGAGGTGTAAGCTGGGCGGGGAGAGCAGGTGGAAGTGCTAGGAGAGGTCAGAGGTCAAGACCAAGAAGACTCATGGGCAAGGAGGGAGCCTTCTGGACCCCAACTGCAGTTTATCCCAAGGGCTCAAAGTTGAGTGTTCAATGTCATTAGTTAGCTGTTGTTGTTATTAAGTTGCTAAGTAGTGTCCAAATCTTTGCAGTTCCATGAACTGGAGCACACCATGTCTCCCTGTCCCTCACTATCTCCCAGAGTTTGCCTAAGTTCATGTTCATCCAGTTAGCATCAGAGCTGAAAATCAACTTCAGGCCTTTGGACTTCCCAAACCACTCAAATGCCACACTTTGTCACACCACATGGACTGTGATCAGTGGTGAGATCTAGTGACAAAAGGATGCTGTGTTGCCTGTCTGTTCGTATCAGGTTTCTATTCATATTTTATTCTCCTAGTTGTTTTTATTTTCAGTTTTTATTAAATACAAGGAACAGAGGGAGAGGGAGGTATATGGGTTTTTGGACTATGATGGAGAACATGAGCCTCCCCCTCCGTCTGTTCAAGGTACAGTATGAGCTGGGCTTGAGGTGTAAGCTGAGTGGGGAGGGCAGATAGAAGTGCTGGGAGAGGTCAGAGGTCAAAACCAAGAAGAGGTATGGGTAAGGAGGGAGTCTTCTGGATTACAACTGCAGTTCATCCCAAGGGCTGAGGGATAGAGTGGGACCCAGGATCTGGGCTCCAAGCCACAAGGCCAGACCTCTGGACCAGCCTGGCCACCTCCCCATCCTAGAAGGAAGAAATGGCAACAGGGTGCATGGCTGTGGGCCCTCACTGATAGAAGTTCCTGACCCATGAGTTTGTATGCTTGTCAGTATTGTTTTTAAAGTTCAAAATCTGAGACAATACTAACAAAATTACTCTGCAAAAAGATGTCAAAGTGTTCATTAAATTATAAAATGTTATCACTAGAAAAGGCATTAGAAATCAAGTAGACAAGTTTTACAAATGAGGAAAGTAAGGCCTGAAGACATTAAGTTCCTTTTGCATTATAATACATTCATCATGTTTGCCATTAATCAGGCTTATCAGGTATTATGGCTGTGTCTATGCAATAGCCTTAAACTGTTTTTAGAAAGAGATACTCATACATGTTCTAATAAAGCAGTTGCGCGTATGAGGACAAGCAGCCAAACCCTTCCTCCCTCTGCTCTTGTCACCTATGCTTGTTACCTGGATTTCTGGCTCACTCAGTGTTTATTTATTTTTTCCAATTGGAACAGAGCCATAGCTTCAACTAAGATAACAGTTCTTTGAGGCCAACAAATGTGAGCCCAGAGGGAGAGGAATTTGGAATCACACATTTTTAGCATTCAGAGATAATTCAAGACAGTTCAAGAGCTCTCTAAGTGTAAACCACCAGGCAAGTGCTTCTTGCTATCACCACTATTTGCCTACAAAAATACTTTATTGCTAAGACACGTAGCTTTGCCAAAATATTTTTGATAAAGAGTATTTATATCAGTGGGTTCTCTATAGATACAGCCTCAACTTAATTAGGGATCCTAGATTTTAACATGAATATATAGAAATTACCAAAAGATGATTAATAGGTAATTTATAGAAATCCATTATGTGGATGTTCATTAACTCAAAAAACAGAATAGAATGAGAGGAAATGGCTTTATACTGCCACAAGAAGGATTTAAATTATCTGTGAAGAAGAACTTCCTGACAAATACCAGACTTGGCTCCCAAAACAATTTTGGAATTTCCTTCTTTAAAGCTTTCAAATTAATATAACTTCCTTTTAAGACAGGGTAAGAAATTTTTGTTGTCCTTGATTTTTGTTTGTGTGTGTGTGCGTAAAATGGAGGATAAAACTGTATGATTTTCTAATGCTCCTTCATCCTACTTCAAGGAACAAATTCACAAGACAGGTGTCAAAATTAACTATGTAAAAATAAGGCTTATTAAACTCTGAAACAGGTAATTAAGGGACTCTCTAGATTTCCTTCATAAGGGAGATTTAAGATTCAACGACCGGACCAGGGTGCTGGGGAAGGAGAGGGGATATGGAGACAAGGCTGGATAAGGTCTATCTGACTGAGGAAGGAAGAGAGTGACAAGTTAATCTGCTCATCTCACAATCCTTCCAGAGCCCAAGGTCTTTCCCAGTACCATTATGGTCACGAAAAAACAACGGAATCCCCACCTACTTCCTTCAGGCACTGTTTGTCAAGGTCTTACAGTGTCTTGAGACAACATACATGAAAAACACTGTATTCTAAGAAAAGCATTAGTACTAAGTTACTCTTCTCATTTAAATCTCTTTGCCTGGGTTCCTGTTTGTTTTAGGGCTCTGTAATGAGAAAAGCAAAACTAAGGTTATCAGAAGGTTAAGGGGTTTCCTGAGAATGAAGGGACAACTTCAATGCCTCATTAGGTATTGCCTTGTATTGTTTTCTAATTGCTTCTCCTGCGTAAAACTTACTTTTCTCCAAAGACTCTGAGCTTCTCCAAGACAAAGACCTGGGTTTACATTTTGTTTCTATGTTGTCTAAGAGTCTTAACTTTATGCTGAGCATGTAGCAAATCGAAGTAGCCTATTAGTTTATCTGTAGGGAAGGCTGAGGCACCCCCATACATTTCTTCTGGGTGTGCCATGGAGTGCTCTGTGAATGAGCAAGTAAGAAACAAACAGAAGCATTAATTTTGAATATGGCATCTGCCACACAAGACATGAACATATTTTTGAAAAAAAATTAAATCACATCTTCAAAGCCAAGAAGTTAAACTAGACGGTTATATTAAGAGTTTTTATATATTTATTTAATTTATGTATTTAACACATGATGCTTACCGTGTTACAGGCACTGGTCCAAGCATTTCAAAAATATTAACTCATTTAATCCTCATAACAACAATAAGAATTATTATTATCCTCATTTTATAAGAATCTGGGGCTTAGAATGGAAAAGTAATTGTCCAAAGTCATACATCTTTGCTGCTATTTGAACCTAGGAAGTCTGGCTTGGGAGTCCAGGCTCTTAACTCATTGTTTGCAAGCCGACTCCTGGGAGCAGGGGCAAAGAGAGAAAGGGGGGAGGAGGAGGGGTGAAGAAAGGGAAAGCTATGAGGGAGCAAGAGTGAAAGAGCAGGAAGAGCTGCCATTTTCAATCTGCAATTCAGTGGTTTCCATTTCTGCATCCAAGTCAGTTTTTACCATCTCCTAGGAAAAATATATGAAGGAAAGAGAGGTAGGGGTCAGTGGAGCACTCACCTAATTTTTCGAAGGGCAGCCTGTGGAAGTGGCCCAGACCACTTCTAAGCAGAACTTGGTAAGGCGTCCACACCTGGTTCAAAGAGAAGCTGGGAAGTATAGCTTCAGCTGGTTGGGCACGTGCCCTCCTAAAACTCCATGACTGTAAAAATAGCACCATGTTATGAGAGAAGAAGTTCCTGTCCTCTCACCTGGATTCCTGCAACATATCTGTGCTTGAATGTCCCTGTTTGAGGAGGACTTCCTTGACTGCCCTATCTAATGTAGCACCTTCATCACTCTCTGGACCCTTACTCTGTTTTATTTGTGCTCCTAGTACTTATCACTGTCTGACATTACATTTTATTTTTATTTATCATCTGTCTCCACCCCCACCCCTTAGAGCATAAGTTCCAGTGGAACAGGGACTCTGTCTTGTGTTCACTGCTGTTCCCAGCACCTGCTTATTGCTCAGTAATGTTTGCTGTATGAAGAGACAGATGATGAATTAACAATGTTGTCTCCCTTCCTTTGATCTTGACAATAATACAAGATGGGGAAGAATTTAGTTATCTTAACTGGCACCAGAATTTTTCTTAGGGAAGTAGAAAACTGTCTTTCATGATAATATCTCCTTGAGGTAGAGGACAAAATGCAAAAGCCAGTATTTGAGTGAAATTTCCCCTCATGAAATAGGAAATGCAAGTAAGGAGAAAAAATAGAGAAGAGAGGAACCAGTAAGATGTCAGAAATCTTCATATGACCCTAAAGTTTCATTAATACTCTCTGCACTTGTGGGTGCTTTGTGTGAGTAGATTCTGACCCACTTAAAGCAGGGGCTGGGGTCCACAACTAGGCAGCATGGAAAGCAGCATGGAAATGGGAGTCCAAGAGGCAGAGGAGGCCTTGAGAATGTAAGCCCCTCTAGAATTTCCAAAAATCATGGTATTCCCTAAATGATAGCACATGGGAGGTGAAGCAGAGTCTACCTCTTATGCCAATGCTATACATTATCTTTGCTCCATCACTCATTTACATAGGGTTTCCTTATATGTTGCTGTATTTCACACTGACATCATTGAGGGGTTATATAAAGAATTGGTTGGCAGAGATTAGGATTATGTGATCGTGTGCTTTTCCATCATTAATCTTTCTAGTGAAAGTGAACACTCAGTTTCTCTCTGTTGCCTCACCCAAAGAATAAGGAAAAGGCAGGACCTTCAAGACTTCTCCAAACTGCACTCTCACTTTCATCTGTAGTCACTGCAGGATCAGTGTAGAGTGAAGTAGATGTGATCAGATGATCCTTCAGCTCCTTCCTTTCTGCCTAATTCCATTTATCTTAGTAATATGCTTTTATCTCATCACCTTTGGTATGAAGCTCAGAGATTAGGTTTTCTTAAGAGGCTTCCCTGGTGGTTCAGTGGTAAAGAATCCACCTGCAATATAGGAGACTCAGGTTTGATCCCTGGATCAGGAAGATTCCCTGGAGAAGGAAATGGCAACCTACTCCAGTATTCTTGCCTGGAGAATCCCATAGACAGAGGAGCCTGGCAGGCTGCAGTCCATGAAGTCTCAAAAGAGTTGGTTACAACTTAGCAACTATAACCACCACCACCACAAGGGAAAAATAATTATTTAAAAATCCTTTATTTTGTTGCATGGTATTATTTTACTTTGCCTAAAAAGTCCATATAGTCAAAGCTGTGGTTTTTCCAGTAGGCATGTATGGATGTGAGAACTGGATAATAAAAAGGGCTAAGCACCAAAGAATTGATGCCTTTGAACTGGAGAAGGTGCTGGAGAAGACTCTTAAGAGTCCCTTGGACAGTGAGGAGATCAAACCATTCAATCCTAAGGGAAATCAATCCTGAATATTCATTGGAAGGACTGATGCTGAAGCTGAAGCTCCAATACTTTGGCCACCTGATGCGAAGAGCTGACTCATTGGAAAAGACCCTGATGCTGGGAAAGATTGAAGGCAGGAAAAGGGGATGACAGAGGATGAGATGGTTGGATGGTATCACCGACTTGATGGATATGAATTTGAGCAAACTCTGGGAGATGGTGAAGGACAGGGAATTCTGGCGTGCTGTAGTCCATAGGGTCAAAAAGAGTCAGACACAACTGAGTGACTGAACAACAGCAATAGTATTATTTCAGGAGTTAACTTCTGGGGATAGTAGGACATATAAAAATATCAGATACAGGAGTTCTGTGAACAAATTACTGATAATAATAATTCTTAATGAATTGTATTTTCATTGCAAACTACATGCACACAGTTACCTATTATTGTATAACCACTGTAAAGCTTAGTGACATAAAACAAAAATTAATAGGCATACAGTTTTGTGGGTCACCTCATCTCTGCTCCATACCAACTGTGGCATCACCTGGGCAGGGAAGAGGATAGGAAGTAGTTAAAGATACTTGAGACAACTACCTCATATTTTTTTTTTTCTCTTCATATTCTCTCCATATAGAGAGGGAGCTTCCTTGGGCTCCTTCATAGCATGGAGGGTTCAATATAGTCAGATTTTTTTATATGAAGCTGGTATCCCAAGAAACCCAGGATAAGATTACAAACCTTCATATTTCCTAACTTCAGAAATACCAGAGCATTACTTCTGACTCACTCTATTCAGTCAAGCAAGCCACTATGGCTATTCCAGATACTGTATAAGGAAGTAGGAAATAGACCGCACCTCTAATCTGCTAAGGGGGAATCCGCTAAGTGGATTGCTTCAGTGGTGTCTGACTCTGTGCAACCCTATGGACTGTAGCCCACTGGACTCTTTGTCTATGGGATTCTCCAGGCAAGAATACTGGAGTGGATTGTCATGCCCTCCTCCAGGGATTCTTCCTGACCCAGAGATTAAACCTGAGTCTCTCATGTTTCCTGCGTTGGCAGGCAGGTTCTTTACCACTAACACTATCTGGGAATCATAGCAAGTAATTTCAATCTACCATATTGCACTTTCTTGGAACATAACCTCAAAATACAGATAAAATAGAGCCCCTATATCTTCCCTCTTTAATTTAAGGAAGTTAAAATCTATAAGAACAAAGACAAATGTATTTTATGCAATAATATACATTCAGAAATGTGTATAATTCCTTGCAAATGATTGGTGATCAATAAGTATTTATTCAAAGGATGTATGAATCACTGCATGCCCAGAAGCATGACAGATAAACATAGGTAGCAAATATTCACTGTTGTTTAGTCCTTCAGTCATGTCCTACTCTTTTGCGACCCCATGGACTGTAGCCTGCCTGGCTCCTCTGTCCATGGGATTTTCCAGGCAAGAATACTAGAGTGGGTTGTCATTTCTTTCTCCAGGGGATCATCTCAACCCAGGGATTGAACCTATGTCTCCTGCACTACAGGCAGATTTTTTACCATTGAGCCACTGGGTTTCTAGGCAGGAAATATCCATGCCACTCACCAAAACCAAAATTCCCAAGCAAGAATATGTACATGGAAGCTCTGTTTCTCTTGATAGGAATCTTCCCCAGCTTCCAAAATAAAACCTATAACCACAATGATTCCAGTATACCTACTTTCCTAGTGTGTAGGGGCATTCTCTCTTGATTCAAAGGCTGTAAGTATGCCCTGGCATCAGAAATCCCTATTGTGCCAAGAGAAGATTACCACTAGAAGTCATCTTCAGACACATCTCTCCAGGCAACACAGTCAAATGCAAATGCCATTCGAGGCTCCTGAGTTAGCCAGCTTTCTGGTTCCAGTGTCATTAAACAAGCTTCCATATTCTCAACCTCATTCTCTTAACTTCATTCATACAAGATGTTATGGTTAGATGAAAAACTGACCAGTGTCAAGAACTGTGAATGATCAGACTTTTTAACCATACTTGCAAACAAACAATGTTAAACCTGACAGTTTTCATGGCAGAAGTTCGGAGACTTCAGGCTTAGAGACGAAGACTATTACTCATGATACAGCAGGAACATAGACTTCACGTTCATATCAGTTCCCTTTGCCTCCCCCCAGGTCACATGAAAGTGACACCGAGGTGGGCACAGGTAGATGCTGCACATTACAGATTTGCATCACCTATGAGGAGCCCCCAGTTTAGGAAACTTCAGGCTTTCATAAGAGGTGGCAAACAACCTGCCTAACTTTTCCCCAGAGGAAAACATTATCATACTGGATATCAAACAGCCCTACCATCTGCTCCTTCTCTAATCTCTGCTACCATCTCTACTTTTCAAAGTTGCTCACTATACAAAAATTTTTGAAAAGGCAGACCAGAACAAAAGATTGTCAGTGTTTCTGCTCAAAAGACATTCAGAAATATGAAGAATCATGGAGAATTGCCTCTCAACAGCCAGAAGTTAGGGACATAAAGGAGATATCACATTTATATGGTAGGTGGTAGAAAGATACTTCATTAAGAAGAGTAAAAACGTGAAAAGATTTCTCCTTCTCCTGGAAGATACTTTCCTTTTGTTTCCTCTATTTCTATTTCTCTCTCTTTCTCTCCTACTTCTTAAAAAAAGAAATTCAATGTGTTATGCTGTTCCTCTTTCTTTCATAGGGTTCATATACTCGTATGACCTAGTCAAGAGGCAAGCCATCATTTGAAAGGCTTTTGAATACTAAGGGCTCAAAGAAAAGATACATGGAGTGGCCAGCTTAGCCTTCTCTGATTCTTTAGCCATTGAGGAGAACTTTCTTTTCTGTGGGCACATTATTCCAGGCCTCCTATCACTGACACAATAGGAAGATCAAGAATATCAGGGTTCCCATATAGGTTTAAATGGAAAAGGTCAACCAAGGAGGACACTGATCTGCCTCTGCCTCTGGTTTAAAAATTATACTAAGGGTTAACCAAGACGTAGGGATTACTAATGATCTGGAATAGGGGCTTCCCTGATGTCTCAGCAGCAAAGAATCCTCCTGCAAGAGGACTTGTAAGAGATATGTGTTCAATCCCTGTGTCAGGCAGATCCTCTTGAGAAGGAAATGCAATCCACTCCAGTATTCTTGCCTGGGATAATCCCATGGACAGAGGAGCCTGGCAGGCTACAGTCCATGAGGTCACAAAAAGCTGGACATGACTGAGCAACTAAACAACAACAAAAATGAAGAGGAAACCACATGGAGATCGAGATGAATGCCTTAGCCAATACAATAATAAAGCATTTTCTTGGAGTGACTTCTGTGACTAAATGACTTAGATATTTGAGGTAACAGTAGGCAGCTGGAAGTCAGTTAGAGAATTCAGACCCTTAACTATCCCCTGCCATGATTAAAACCCTCATGTTACCCCATTCCAGCATCACACCTATATATCTATACCAGCATTTGTCTACCTACTTAGTCCTCCCAGTAAAGTGGGAGCTTTTAAAGGGCTACAAATATATGTTACTCACATTTGAAGCTCCAACACCCAGCACTTATTTCCCATTCAACAACCATTACAAACCAAGCAACCCCTTGCTACATTTTATTGCTGTACTAATTCTTCTTAAACACATGCTTTCACATGTTCAAAAACTTCGAAGAGCCTCCTATCTGCCATTGTATCAAGTCTAACTCCATTATCTATTTTAAGGAACATCACAGTACACAGTAAGTTGATTTAATATTTCAAAATTTTCTCTTAAGAATTGATTGCTGAATTTCACTAATCTCTCTCAGATAGAAATAGGGCTTAAGATCAGGTAGAAAGTGATTGTATCTGCTCAAGTTTTCCTCAAATTCTAACTCACCAACAGTGCTTTCTTTTATTGTGTTTGCTTTCTTCTTATACAAACTCTTAATGCCCTTAGAATTTATGTCACACACTATTAGTTAGTCATATGCTATCTTGTACAGGACAGGTTCCCATTATATTATTAAACAGCTCCTCATGGATCCTGTGATTATACGGTTGGGCGACACAGCAAATTACATCATAACATGAAACTAGTCACTAATGAATCTGTTGTTGTTTTAATCACCAAATCGTGTCTGATTCTTTGTGACCCCAAGGACTGTAGCCCTCCAGGCTTCTTGTCCATGGATTTCCCAGGCAAGAATACCGGAATGGGTTGCCATTTCCTTTCTCCAGGGGATCTTCATGACCCAGGGATCAAACCCACATCTGCTTGGTAGGCAGATTCTTTACCACTGAAATGCCTGAGAAGCCCACTATAGAACTGATCACCTATAATTTCCAATCATTCACTACAAATCCATAAAAATTATTATTTCTGACAAAAGGCAAAAGGAAATGAAACAAAAATAGTGACTAATAGGGCCTTTGGTTTTATCTATAATAGTATTTTGAAAGAAAAAGTATATTCATGCCGAGGCAGACTGTCTCCAAAGATGGCTACAACAATCTTCGCTATGCTGCACAACCTGTATCATGGGACTTGGCTGCTCCTCCCCTAAAGAGGTGAAGCCTATTGCCTGTCCCCTTGAAACTGACTGACCTGCTCTGACCAACAGAATATGAAGAAAGTGACAAGGGGACAGAGATCCACAGCCTAGTTTTAAGAGATCCTGAAGCTTTTGCTTCCACTGCTTGGGAACCCAGTTCTCTACTAGAGAGATCAGAGGGAGAGTCCCTGGAGGCTTAAAGATTGAAGACAGAGAAACCCCAGAATTCCATTCATCTCAGTTAAGGAGCCAGACATAAGACTGAGACCATCTCAGATTCCTAGGTGAATATGTCTAGTAGAGATAATTCATTCCATTTGAGCCCTGCCTAGGCAATCCCAGAATCATGAGTAAAGAAAACACATGATGGTTGTTTTCAGCCACTGAATTTCAGGCGGGTTTCTTCCACAGCAATAGACAACTGTTACTTGTGTTATTCAAAATTAATTTTAAAAAATAAATAAGCCACCTGCAAACCTTTTTTCCTGTTTAACAACTAGCCTCTCTCCTTTTCCCATCTCATTCCATGTCTTTAATGTCTCTATTCATCTAACTGATTATACAGTCTCCAACAATGCAATGCAAAATCAGTGCAAATCAAGGGAAAATCGGGGCAAAGTGATTATAGCATGAAATTGCAAATCTTTCAAAACATGCTAAGAAATCATGAAGTTGATGAAGGTAACATTAGAGAAGCCCTTGAATTGTGGGCAACTCTTCTGCGAAATGAGAATCAGCAGCTGGAATAGTTAACATTTGAAGAAGAAAAAAATCCACACAGATGATGGCACAGTAAGTGCTTCAAAAGGGAATGATTAGAATGTCAAAATTCAAGAGAGGCTCTTGGAAAATTGATGAAGCCCTCAAATATTTTTGCAATAATGGCCCTCTTTATGATTTGCCCACAGAAGTCAAATGTAAAAAGGATATTGTGTCATGATACCATATAATTTTGTTAGAAAATTATGCTTCTCAAAATCAACACTTGATTCAGCTTTTGTTCTAATGTTTAACACATCACCGACCAACTAAATTTTGTTAAATGTAAGGTAAATCAATTTTTTTAATTTTCTTACATTTTTTAAAGATAATGTCTCAACCGAATACTTTTACTTTTTTCCTCCCTATTTTTAAAAGATTCAATTTAAGTGGGTTTGGGGGTACCAATTATCTGAAGAAAATTGGGGGCCCCTGTAAAATCTTTGATTCATCTCCCTAATTAGCAGGCATATGCACTGAGGACAGGGTCTTAGACCACACTTTATGAGTATCCTCTAGACAGCTCACCAAGCAAAGAACGGAGCAGACAGTGTGAACTCACGTGTTCAATAAATGTGGCAATGAATGACCTACTGACTGGCTCACATGCAGATGCTGCCGTTGAAGAATGGCACTTTATCCATTATCAATCCCTGACCCAAAATCATCTGGCATTTGTTCTCAAAACTGTTCATAGAAGGCCTATTACAAACTTTCTGCTAAAGCTCTTTCAAAGGCTGGATACATTTAAAACCAATTCAAGCATGTAAAGTCGTTTCAGGAAATAAGCCCCATGTCCCAAGGGCTCAGCTGAGCAGGGCCACTTTTCAGAACAGGTGTGCCACTTCACTGAGCAGGAATTTGGAAATGTCAAACATTAGAAGCACTTCAGAAACTCCAACTCAACCTGCCTGAGAGTCATACTTCTGGGCACGTGTCAATAAATGCCTTGCCGAGGTGGCCATTTGAGAAAACCTCTCCACCCTGATTCAAAATTAGTTACAATAAATCAGCATGATAGGTTCTTAAACAGACCACACCTTTTTTATTTGGCTTTTCCTGTTTCAATTTTACTTCTCATAAGAAATTGTTTAAAGTGGTTATTCAAAAAGTTCCCATCTATATTACATGATAACTGTCCATAACAGGATTGGATGTTTTAACGTCCCTAAATCTCAGTCTCTTTCATTTTATCTTGCATTTCCAGTTGCAAGAGTAAGAACTGGGCTGTTTTTCTCGTCATTATCAGTTACTTCTATCCCTTTGCAAATTAAAAACTAACACTATGGGCTTGACTGCAAGTACCCTTTAAATTAGGCCTCTTCAGTGGACACCAGGCATTCCGAAGCCCATCAGTCTGTTCCAGGCCAAAGGCAAACAATACTTTCCATTACAATAACTTGTATCCAGGAAAAAAAAAAAAAAACAGGCACTCTGTAGCATAGGTTAGCATAGCTGCCAGAGAAAAGTTTACTAGCTTTAGCCAATTGGAGGCTGTGGCGGTGGGCCAAATTAGCATGTTTTTCTCCGCCTCTAGATGAAGTCAGGAGTGAAATATGACATTGAACTTATTCTTAAAAGGGAAGAGGCACAGGAAAGAAAAGCTAAACCTGCAGGAAAATGTCCTGTGCCAAGGAGAACGCGATTAGGAAGCTGTGTACATGCCTCTGAACCCTGAGTGGTTCTCAGTTCTGTATCCTTCGCCTCCCACTGGGTGGAGTAGGTCTTTTAAGAGCAGCTGGAATGCGGTTTCCCTGATCAGTGTAGCCAGTTGTTGACTGTCTGAACCTCTGCCAGTCCTAGAGAGCGGTGCTCCGAGCTCAAACCAGAGGGCGAGGCTCGGCACCCCCTAACCACAGTCCTTCTCACCGGGGCCAGAGGAAAGCGCCCACCTGTGCAGCAGCCATGGGGGAGGACGCTGTACAAGCTGAAAAGTTCCAGCACCCAGGTCCCAACATGCGGCCAGAGAAGCCAGCCAGCTCCAGTCCGGTGCCGTCCTCCACGCCGAGCCCCAGCCTGCATCTGGGGAGCACGGAGGAAGCCATCCGGGACAGCTCGCAGGTGAACGCTGTCACCGTGCTCACGCTCCTGGACAAGCTGGTGAACATGCTCGACGCCGTGCAGGAGAACCAACATAAGATGGAGCAGCGGCAGATCAGCCTGGAGGGCTCGGTGAAGGGTATCCAGAACGACCTCACCAAGCTCTCCAAGTACCAGGCCTCCACCAGCAACACGGTGAGCAAGCTGCTGGAGAAGTCGCGAAAGGTTAGCGCGCACACGCGCGCCGTCAAGGAGCGCATGGAGAGGCAAAGCGCGCAGGTGAAGCGACTGGAGAACAACCACGCCCAGCTCCTCCGGCGCAACCACTTTAAAGTGCTCATCTTCCAGGTCAGTGCCCCTGCTCTCCTCCCACCCAGCTGGGCCTCCTCGGCATCCAAGATCTCAGTCTGCCTGGCTCTCCCAGCCATTTGTACATCTGTCCTGCCTGTCAGAGATCACACACACACATGCACACACACACACAAGGCATTGTCCTCTCTGCCTTCTGCAGGCACCTGTGAAATCTGCACACGGTGGGTGGGAATTTTCTGGATAATTGCAGCCTAAACCCAAGGCCGATGCCTGAGTTAGCAGGGTGGAGTCATTTGTCAAGAGCCTGTGGATGCACGCCATACAGGTTGGGAAGTTGAGCAGGTGCAGGCACCCTAGTCAAATTCATTTGTTTCTGCATTGTGAACGTGGGGCTCTGACTGCAGCTGTTAGTTGGACAGGGCAAATTAATTCAGCGGCTATTTATTAACTCTTTGTGGAAATGAGGGAATCTTGTAAGTTTTGTTTTTTTAAGCAACAAGTCAAATTTATAACTTTTTAAAGCATCCCTTTCTCCAAAGGTCACCAGTGTTTGGGGAACTAAGTATTGATGACTGATTCCATTAGAAATGAACTAGCCTCTTCCTAGTGAGACTTCTGACCAAAGTAATCTTGTTGCGCTCTTTTCTAGCAAATGATGCACTAAAACTATAGAGCATAACTCTACACACACGCTAGATATGCTTCTCATTACTCAGAGAGACCATAACTGTAAAGTAAAATAGTTGCAAAGGCTAGTCCAGAATATTTTCTTCTTCAAATGGTTGCCTTGGAATAAAAAGGCCACTTAATTTTTTTAATGCCTCAATGATGCAATTAATGTAGCAAAAGGCTATTTGGGGACAGGAAGGTTGCGTGGGGCTGTTGTTCCGCCAAGTAGTGGGCATTTGTCAATCCAAGGGCAGCCCTGCCTAATGCTGGAAGCCCTTCCGCCCGGTGGAACCCAGCCAGTGCAGAGCCCAGGAAGCAACTGCCATCCCTGCCCCAGGGCTGTCTGGTTGTGACCATGTGAATAGGAGAGGATTTCAAAGCCATGGAGGGGAGAGGCTATAACCAACTGTTTGATTGTGAAAGGCACACAAGAAGAGCCTTCATCTCCCCAAAGAGATTTAGAAACTGGAATTTAAACCAAGGGAGCCTTCTTTTTCTAAATGAATCTGCTCTGCCAAGTCAGAACCTTAGCCCCCTTCTTCCATAAAAGGAAAGACTCATCTCGCTGCTTTTTTGTCCTCCCCAAACTACACTTGATGTTATAAAGCTTCAGGCAGCTGATGTCCTCCTATAGCAGGCTTTTGCAGTCTGGAAATTTTTTAGCTTTTAATGCAAATGAAATAGCTTTTCATGCACCAGATAAACTGAAGAGAGATACGGTAACTACGCCTTTCTCAAGTCACACAAGATCCCTATATTATTAACCTAAAAGATATTATAAATCTCAACTCTCAAGGCATTTCTAAATTAAATGCTGATCTCCAAACAAAACCAAACATGTACAGACCTGTTTAAATCTGAGTCATCAAAGGAAATTTCCCTCCTTCCAGTATGACTCAGAGATTATCTCTTGTCCTATCCCTCAGTAAAGGAGGAAAAACAAGAAATTATTTATCTAGTAGAGGAAATCACAATATGCTGGGATCAGTTTTTGTTTTGTTTTGCCACGGATGTTCTGTGGATGCTGGAGGGAGGGAGGGGGGAAGATAAGTAACTAAAAATTTCAGGGGAACTGTAAATATAACATTTGGAAAAAAAAACAACTGTTGGAAACTTAAAGACATGTCCTGCTGGTGAAGTCCTGCCGTGGTCTTTTTGTCACAGTGGATTGACAGGTGTGAAATTGCAGTCAGAAATGATAGGAATTCTCCATAAAGTGAGGATAAGGTGAAATGGGCTCAAGACCATTGTAGAGGCTACAAGAATCCAAAGCAGTGTGTTCAGCTCCATTCAGAGCCTCTTAGCAAACAGCCCCCAAGGACATTTTTTAAAGAACAGTTTAGGAGACAAATGATTAAAAGCAAGGAACTGGACCTTTTTTAAGTCATGTAAGATCTTTTATTAGCCTAAAGTATATCAGAAATGTTAACTGTCAGGATGCTCACTTCAAACTGACCATTTTGAAAAAACACATACAAGTGAAGTCCTTCAGTGGGAAACTTCCTCCTTCTGGACTATTTTAAAGTAGGGGGTTAAGAGTAGTAAATTATTATATCCATTACAGTTCTTATATTACTATATTCATTATGCCAATGGATATAATAATAAGTTGTGTTGTAGAGTGGTCCAGTATAGGGGTTGAAAAAAGATACATTTTGTCATACAGACACTGATTCAAATCCTAGTTTCACTGCTGGTCAGTCATGTGCTCTTATGCACATTTTATAGCTTTTCGAAGCTTCTGTTTCCTCATCTGTACATCTTATTAATATTTGAATATATTAATAACAGCAAAAGTATTTTGAGCTCTTAATAAGCCCTGCAGAATCTGCTAAGCATCTTTCTGTCGTTTATCTCAGTTGCCCCAATTTACAGATGAGGATGCTGAGATTCAGAGATGCTTACATCTTGTCTGAAGTTATTTAGTAAGCAGTGGTGAAGCTGGAATTCAACCTCATATTTAATTGATTCCAAAGTGTGTGCTCTTAAATATTAATGCTTCTTCCCACATCTCTCTCTCATAGGGTGAGAAATAAGTGGATTAACATATTCAAAATGGTTAGTGACTGTCATGGTGTAAGAGCTCAAAGAATAGAAGCTCTTCCTGGGTGGATCTGAAACACATTTGCATGGAGAGGCAGCTATATTTGTGCTGGTTAGAAATATGGCTTTTTAGTAAAAAACTGATCCAACCCTACCTAGGATCTGCAAACAGCTATGCTTTTGCTTTTTTATGTGCTATTTATTAAAAGCTACACACACATACACATTCATTCACCACTCCCACTCCTTGCCGTACATTGTATAACAACTGCCTTGGTGAAATCAGTTAGCACCAGAGCAAAAGAAAGCAAAATCTTTTAAGAGCACGGGCCTCTGCCTAGAGGGCCTACTCTAAAAAAACACTTCTAATAGCTGAGCGACTTCAATTTCCCTTTTCACTTTCACGCATTGGAGAAGGAAATGGCAACCCACTCCAGTGTTCTCGCCTGGAGAATCCCAGGGACGGGGGAGCCTGGTGGGCTTCCGTCTATGGGGTCACACAGAGTCGGACACGACTGAAGTGACTTAGCAGCAGCAGCAGCAGTAGCTGCATAGTCTTCACTGTGCTGGGGCCTAGGGTAGATACTTTCTAGACCTGAACAGTGAGGAGGGCAGAGACTGGACCAGGCACCACTTCAGGTCTTGAAGTTGTTTGTCACTTTTGATCTACTTGACACCTGTACTAGACTTTCCCTTGTTAAATCCACTGGTTTTCTGGTTTCAGACAAAAAAAGTTAATGTAAAAGTAAGAGGGAGGGAAGAAAATCTGTCATCTGACCAGAACACATCCAGCCTTGTAGTGTTTAGAAGATTATATTTCCAGTTTGTGAAGTCCTGTTGTGTTGTCTAAAATCTGCTGGTGCCTTTTGGTTGGTTGGTTTGTTGATCTACTAAATACTTATTTATTAGCATTTTTTTTTTAATTCTGAAATTTGTCCTATTTAAAATGTCATTTAAGTCTGTGC
Source organism: Moschus berezovskii (assembly GCF_049115385.1). NCBI lineage: Eukaryota > Metazoa > Chordata > Mammalia > Artiodactyla > Moschidae > Moschus > Moschus berezovskii. The sequence continues at coordinate 56,252,321 of NC_142461.1, forward strand.
TGAACTTACAACATTGTTGTGGCTGTTAAGCCTCTCATGCATTAGCAGTTACTTCAAATTATAACCAGTAGAATCTAAAACTGGAGAAAATTCATCTCCTTTTGAGCAATAAAATAAACTGTAAAATTCCCTGTTAAATTTAGCAGCTTCCCTTTTTATATTTTTTAAAAATAATAGCTTAAGATCTATGTTTAAATTCAAAATACTGTGACAGAAGCCGGTATAAATGAAATAAGACTCACTGGGGTTGTTGATCATAAAGCAAATGCTAAAGACTAATAAGAATAATATTTTGCTTGTAAGTGCATAGGTATTTTTACTAAAAATAAAACCTGTACAGAAAATCAGTGAATTTACGATTAAGAGGAAATTTTCTCTGTTGATTGAAGAGACTAGAATTTCACAGTAACTGGCCCTGAGGGTGTGTTACCCACTTAAGGCCTCTTAAAGTTCTAGTAATGATTATTTGAAAAAGCAGTCTGGGAATGATTTCAAATCCAGGGAACAAAATGAGAGTACTCATGAACAGTTTACACTTTCATCCACATAAAATTGTGAAATTGGGTGAAAAGAGTAGAAGTTAGATATTTACTATGACTATATTCATGGAAAACCAAGCCTATGCTGCTGCTGCTGCTGCTGCTGCTGCTTCTGTTGCTAAGTCGCTTCAGTCGTGTCCAACTCTGTGTGACCCCATAGATGGCAGCCCACCAGGTTCCCCCATCCCTGGGATTCTCCAAGCAAGAACACTGGAGTGGGTTGCCATTTCCTTCTCCAATGCATGAAAGTGAAAAGTGAAAGTGAAGTCACTCAGTCATGTCGGACTCTTAGCAACCCCATGGACTTCAGCCCACTAGGCTCCTCCATCCATGGGATTTTCCAGGCAAGAGTACTGGAGTTGGGTGCCATTGCCTTCTCCAAACCAAGCCTATAAATGTGTTCAAATATTCATCATTTGGGTTCCTTTGATAAGAACAGAATTTTAGAAAGGTGCTAAAAGTATAACATCTTCAGATTATTTTAATTGATTTTTTTTATAGACTATGCTTCATCCAAAGCCACTGTTCTGAAAACCATTAATTTAGTACAGACTTAGAAGAAATGGGCATATAGGTAATCAAAGCCACATTTATGTGACAACTCACAATGTTTATATCACATTGATTAATATTCCAATAAGGGGATTTTTGTTTTGATATGTTAATTATCCAGTGACCTTTAGTTCAGGAGATAAACAAAATATGAGTTTTTATGTTATAATTTACACTTACTGAATGTCAGCATTGTCTTGGGCATTTTAAACAAATAACTGATTATTGTCAGTATTTCTTCAAAAAAATCACTACTTCTCTCATATATTAAAAGTCTAGATTCTCAGAAGCAAGGCTTCCAAGTAAATGTTGCCCCCTCTGTTGTAATCTGTATCTGTTTGAACAAATAATAAATGTTCTCCAGTGCAACTCAGGTCCTACAGTTTTGGTTCTTGAATGAAAAAAAAAAAAAAGTTTGGCATTTGTACCTGTGAGATCACTTTTGCAATCTGTTAACAAGTTTTTGTGAGATTTAAGTTAATGTCACAGAATCAAGTATTTTAGAGCTAGAAAGTGAAGTTGCTCAGTCATGTCCAACTCTTCGCAACCCTATGGACTGTATCCCACCAGACTCCTCCATCCATGGAATTTTCTAGGCAAGAGTACTGCAGTGGGTTGCCATTTCCTTCTCCAGGGGATTTTCCCGACCCAGGGATTGAACCCAGGTCTCCCGCATTGGGAGCAGACAGTTTACCATCTGAGCCACCACCACTTCAATAATCATTTAGTTTAACCTCATTTTATATCGAAGGAGCAGAGGCCCACAGAAACAAAGTGACTAGCAAGGTTTCATTTGATTAATAATATGATTTACAGTTGAATTATGAAATGAGTGAAAACAAACACTATAATTTCACTATGGCAAAGTTCATGTTTACTGGGTTTTCTACAAGAGTTTTTAAATAATTCAGTGTGGTTTGTTTTTGTTTTGTGGGGTTTTGTGTACAACAAAGAACTCCTAACCAGTGTGATCTTAAAAAAGAATTGAACCCTTGATAACACTGAAAAATAATGAAACTTTTAAATTCACGAGAATGTGAAAGACTGCTCAGGGATTATAACTAATGCATTTTATTCTTATGACTTGCTGATTCCACTGACAGCTGCCTTAGGGGTGCAGTTCTAATCAATGGCTTTATCCACTTGGCAATCTATACCTCCAGAAACACAAATCGGAGAAAACCATCAATGTGTAAAAGAGACCTATAAATCAGAATGTCAGGTGGGCATAGTTTCATTTTAGTAACTAGTATTTAGAGATTATCGGATAAAACATTCCATGGACACAAATTTATGGTCCTCATATCCCTCCAGGATGCCACCACATCCCTGTGGGAATGTAATCACCTTTGTTATGGTTTCCCAACAATGAGAATGATAAGTTAGTGACAGGAGAGCAAACTGCCTATTCAAGCTTTTAAATGACTTACTGTAGGCTTCCTTTTCTCACGCTAGTCATAGAATCTTCTTCTCCTTTAACGTTGTATGTATCTATTTTTTATGTGCAAAGAGGCTTTGCTTCCATGAGCATCAACCCAAGAAATGCCCAGCATATTTTCCAATTTCTCTGTGTTGATATCTACATACAAGATGGAGACTATTAGTCCACAAGAATCAATATGAACAGCAAACAAGAGAAACTGTAAGGAAAAATACCGCTTCTCAAGAATTCTTTTCATTCCTTTTCTCTTTCACGATATAAGCATGAAAACATATTCAAATAATATTAATGTTCATATATGTTAGAAGTGTGCTGAATGATGGCCCACTCCAGCATGCCTGTCTGGAGAATTCCATAAACAGAGGAACCTGGTGGGCTACAGTCCATGGGGTCACAAAGAGTCGAACGCAACTGAGCAACTAATACTTTTAACTTTAGCAAGGATCCTGTAAAAAGTCAGAACCAGGAGCAGCTGCATCAGTGGGGCTACATACCTCTTTGCAAATAAATCTGCAGGGCAAACAGCCAACTGCTGCTGGGGGCCTCTACTGGGAAGAACTACCCAAGGAATCCAGGCAACCCATAAGGGATTCTTAATGCCATATTAAGAAGTTACAAACCCGAAGTGAATATATAGGTAACTAGCATAGTTAAACAGTGACAGAATTGAGGATGATATTTGATCCTCTCCCTTGAAAGAGCCATCAATCTTAGAATATATAAGAGAAAATAGATTAAAAACATTACAGCAGGAGGCTGAAGGCAGAAGTATCACCTCACCCATAGGCAGGTGAAATATCAAGTGTTTCCATGAGGTATGTATGTTGGGGACTAAACAAGGACAGGTGAGCAGATAAGACTGGACATCTGGGGAACAGTGCAGTTACTGAGGAGCCACTCTCTGTAGTTCAAGTTGAATTTCCACCACTTCGTCTAGTCAAGGCTATGGTTTTCCCCGTGGTCATGTATGGATGTGAGAGTTGGACTGTGAAGAAAGCTGATCGCAGAAGAATTGATGCTTTTGAACTGTGGTGTTGGAGAAGACTCTTGAGAGTCCCTTGTACTGCAAGGAGATCCAACCAGTCCATTCTAAAGGAGATCAATCCTGGGTGTTCATTGGAAGGACTGATGCTAAAGTTGAAACTGCAATACTTTGGCCACCTCATGCGACGAGTTGACTCACTGGAAAAGACTCTGATGCTGGCAAAGGTTGGGGGCGGGAGGAGAAGGGGACGACAGAGAATGAGATGGCTGGATGGCGTCACCGACTCTGTGGACATGAGTTTGAGTGAACTCCGGGAGTTGGTGATGGACAGGGAGGCCTGGCGTGCTGTGATTCATGGGGTCACGGAGAGTTGGACACGACTGAGCGACTGAACTGAACTGAACAGTTACTTGATAATCAAATGCATCTATATATTTTATTAAAGAATAGAGACTTTGAAGTGTGTTAACATTCTTCAGCTTCTAAACAAATATTATGGAAGTGTAAGACCTAATGTACTTAGATGTTCACAAATTCCTGTGTGAAAGGAAAGGACTGACCTTCAGAACAGAACTATAAGAAGTCATAAAATAAACACTGTCCAGTAGACATAACACAAAATACCGCTTGAGTAATTAAGATGACAGCAGAAGCACAGCATTTGGCCAAGAAGACATATCTCACTTGTTTCCAGTTGCATAGACACATCCAACTCATTCTGGATTATGTCTGTATCTGCTAGGTTTACTTTCATAGTTGGCATCAAAGAGTTCTTGTATAAATTTCCCCAGCATTGTATGAAAGAATTCAATTGGGTTTCCCACCTTCCCTCAACTGCCCTCAGGCATGCAGTGTGATATACCAGCAGATGACTTCTGATTCACCTGATAATGGACTTTTCCCAAACCTGTCCTCAAAGGACTGTGTGTATAAGTGAGACAAAAGTCTAAGACTCAACAGTTAACTGTGCTTTTTTGACCATAAAATGTATACTGTATTAAAAATGAAATATTATTAGTTTAAGTCTTTTAGAAGTACAATTAACTTGTCCATCTTTTATGGAGGTTGAAGAAAGGGAAGTTATCAGAGAAATCTTTTGATTATCCTGAGATTATACTATACAAAATGTACTTCTTATCTAGTAATCAAGGCTTATTTTTACAGTTTTCCACCTGACTTTCTGCCTTCTTCACTGAGGACTTTTAATAACATTTCACTGAGCTCTTGGTTTCTTCCTTTCCTGCAAGTAACTCCTGTCAAACCTTCCCAACCCTCTTGTCAAATCTGAGAAGTAATTTTGCTTCTGGACTAAGTGTCAGAGTCCTAGCTGTTTCTGCAGTCTGCCACTCATCCACTGAGAATAAAATCCTTCCTTTAAAATGAAAACCATCGAGCTCCATAGGCCTGATTCTTCTCCTTTCCCAGTGGCAGCAGCAGTCAGCAAACGTCCTTCCAGACACAGAGCTAAGTCCATTCTTTCATAGTGTCCAACAGAGGGGCAAGCTCCACTCCAGCCATCCTCACGGCTCTCTTAGGAAGCCTCCTCACCCAACACACACTCATTCAACAGACAGCTTGCTAGCTATCAGGCACTATTCTAGACACTGAGGCATTAACAGTGAACAAGAGACAAAAAGTTCCCACCCTCTCAGGGAATATACATCAACGAGAAAGAGACACATCGAGACTTGTAACATGGCAGAGTTGCTCTCTGTAAAGGTCCATGTTACAAATGACTCATGGGAATCCTGAGCACCTTTCAGTTTTTTACTTTATTATACTGTGTTTCTGACACATTCTGTGATACTCTAACTGGGAGAATGTGGAGAAAGCTCTGGAGAAAAGAGTTTGTGATTTCTTCATTCTACCAAGGAGTCTCTTCAACCAGATGCCTCGTTTTCTGCTCTACCCAAAACTTTGTTTCTAACCAATGCATGGAAAGGACTCTGTTATGAGTATGTGTGTGTAAGGGGGAGACATGGAACTGTATCTTTTCAGAGAGTAATGAAATTATACTACTTGGTAATTAATAAGGAGAGGGATTTTTAATTTTCTCTAGATTAAAACATAGTTCACGTAGTCTTTGTAGGGAGAAGTTAAAGGTATACACCTGTAGAACATATATGTGATCATAACCCCAGTTTTATTGACTTTTCAGTCAATCAAAATTGCCAAATGGAAAGGAAAGTTCTTACCATTAACATAAACTTTGCATGAAGTTTAGCTCCCACAGGGATTTATAAATTCACTAAACCAGTTATTTTTCAAACTGAAAGTATACTGGATAATCCACAATATAATCAGGTAACACTGAGACTCAGCTTGCAAACCCAGCTGGCAGTGGGCGCTGGAGCCTGGCCCATCTCAGCATTCTTGCAGAACCCCTCACACACTTGGGAATGCAGTCTGAAAGCTGCTAATCTAGGTCAAATCCTCTTGCTCACATTTGGAAGAAACTGAGACCCAAGGAGATTAAGTTATTTGCTGAAGGCCTCCCAGCCACTGTGCAGTACAGCAAGGATTGAGACCCAGGCCTCGTGCCACAAGTTCTGCCCACAGTGGCATTTCTCCCAGTGAAAATGTGAAGGCACCTTGCTGGCTGGCTCTCCTTGTCCTATTTTTAAAGAAAACTATAAAAATCAATGGGATTACTCTGCTATGTGACTCAAGGCTGTCTGAATTCAAATTTCTTTGCTTTGCAATGCTGGAAAACCATCTCCCTTGCACTCTGGAGGCAAGTTTTCAGGCTCTGCTCCCTGCAGCCTAGCAAGAGGCAGATCCTTGTACACCTAGAAGCTGGAAAAAGAGGTGTGCTGGGAATAAGGGGAGGGGGACAGATTCCTGAGTTTCTCTGTTCACTCTAGGTGGGGCTGAAGTATTCTTGCCCAAGGAAGTCATACTTAACAGATAGGCTTGATAAGTTATACCTGGCAGCATGTGTCCCCCCGATGACTCCAGAAATGGCCATAATATAGCACCTCTCTTTATAATGCTCACAAAGGATGTTCTAAAGCACAGGGCTTCATGAGTTGGGTCCCCAGTAAGGCCGGACCTTCCTTCCTTGACTCCAAATTTATGTCATTAGAAAAATTATGGATGCTTAATCGCTTCAGTTGACCTTGCAACCCTATGGACTGTAGCCCGCCAGGCTCCTCTGTCCTTGGGATTCTCCAGGCAAGAATACTGGAGTGGGTTGCCTTGCCCTCCTCCAGGGGATCTTCCCAACCCAGGGATCAAAACCACATCTCTTATGTCTCCTGCATCGGCAAGTTGATTCTTTACCTCTAGTGCCACCTGGGAAGCCACATTAGAAAAATTAGTGTGCATTTTTAAACAGATATGAAGGTTGACTATACCTTTTCTTTTAACTTCTACTTGGGGAGGAAACCTGGTGTCTAACAAATGTTGGTGTCTAACATTTGAGGAAAAGATGAGGGCAGGAGCAAGAACTGGGAAGTCCTCACTTTTTTTCCAATTTGACCTCCAGGCTCTTTTGCAGTGGGTTTTGGCAGGAATAGAGCCTGAGGGTAGGAGAGAGAGGCCCTTCTGAGTTCACAGTAACTTACTTTAGCTCCTTTATCTAGGCAGCTTCCTGGTCTATCTGCACCACAGCCCACTTCCCTCCCTGCCTGTCACTGATAGAGCCCCTGCCAGATGCCCTCATAATATTCCCAACAGGCAACCCTTGGCCTTACCCAGCCTGAGGCAGAATGACTTGATCAGTTTAGAATGAACCCTTCATATTCTAGAAAGCTAAAGCCGCAGACACTGAAACCCAGTGTCATGCCAGAAACACATAACACAGAAATTACAGCAGTTCAGGACTATTTGTGACATGTGTTATTAACATGAAATCTACACTGCCCATCTTTTCAGGAAGAAAATGAGATCCCTGCCAGCGTGTTTGCGAAAGAGCCAGTTTCCAGCCCAGGGGAAGGGAAGGAGGGGGAGCACGCTGATGAAAACAAGTCCCTGGAGGAAACTCTGCACACAGTGGACCTCTCGTCCGATGATGAATTGCCCCATGATGAGGAGGCCCTGGAAGACAGCGCAGAAGAAAAGATGGAAGAGAGCAGGGCAGAGAGAATAAAAAGATCCAGTCTCCGGAAAGTGGATAGCCTCAAAAAGGCATTTTCTCGCCAGAACATTGAGAAGAAGATGAACAAGCTGGGGACAAAGATCGTATCTGTAGAAAGGAGAGAGAAGATTAAGAAATCTCTCACTTCCAATCACCAGAAAATATCCTCAGGGAAAAGCTCCCCCTTCAAGGTCTCTCCTCTCACTTTTGGACGAAAGAAAGTCCGAGAGGGAGAAAGCCCAGCAGAGAATGAGACCAAATCAGAAGACATGCCCAGCAGTGAGATGGCCAATGACTACGAGGAGAGCTCGTTTGCAGAGGGTCTTTCCGAAGCATCCCTCACCGGTGCCCTGGTGGAAGGGAAGAGCACAGAGGGGGATGCTGGGACGGCGGCCTCGAGAGGGAGTGACTCAGCCATGGACAGCAACGTCGACTTGACTATTGTGGAAGATGAAGAAGAGGAGTCAGTGGTCCTGGAACAGGCCCAGCAGGTGCACTATGCGGGAGACTATGTGCTAGCCTCCCATGAGGCAGAGCGGTCAGGGGAGGAGCCAGTGCAGCCAGCTGTGCTCCAGGTGGACCAGACTGCTTAAATGCACAGCCCTCTGTGAACCAGCTTGTGCTTTCAGTTAGGTGGGTGACCAGAGCCTAGAAGCAAACTCCTGCACATCCCCAGCACTCCCCACTCACACCATGTTATTGTCTAGGCAGTCATCACTTGCTCCACAATAGGCACACACACCATGGCCAAGATTTACCGTGAAGGCGCCTGTCAGGGTCTATGCTTCTAATGCACCCTTAACTTCCATTTTTGTAGTTCCTCCAGACTGCCCAGAAGAAGAAATGGAGCAGTCATAAAACACTGATCAATGCAGCTAAGTCAGAATCACCAGAGGCTACGTAAGATACTAATGATGAAATATGATTCTTTTTTTGTCATTCCATGAGCTTGCTGAACAGTGCATCAATAATATATTGAATTTCCATAGAACTCTGTGAATCTATATTCTTCAAGTGTGTGATTATATAATATACATATGTATTTAAGCTAAAGAGATAACTATATTTCAAGAAGAAAATGCTTTTCTTAAAAGAAAAAAGTTTTCTAGGTTCAGTTGGATATTAACATAGTAGAAACCACTGTTCAGTGAAAATGAGGGTGAAATGGAATTGAAAGACATTCAGCTAATGAAGTAAGATATGTAGAAAAGTCAGGATTATTAGAAAAAACTAAAGAGAAGTTGGAAAATAGGGAAACAGGAAACAAAGAATGCCAAAGAGATTGAAGACAGAGAGAAAAAAGCATGTGCTCAAAAGTAAAATATTTACGATACTAGTTCAAGTATTTCACTCCTTATATAACAATACTAAAGAAACTCAAATATATTGGAATATAGTATGTTATATCTTCACAATATTTTTATTTTCTAATATTTTCAAATGATGTAAAAAAACATTTTACTATGTTAAAGCTGCATTTTTCCTTAATAAAAGACATTACAAGTACCTCTCTAAGGAAATTCAAAAGAATGTCTCTTTAACATTGGAATGAACATTAATCTTCAAACTTAATACATACTGCTTTTCTTAGGAAGTTGAATCATACTATTCCTTATTGTTTTCCAAATTTGAAATAATCCTTGCACTCCAAATGATGTAGTACAGGTTTATAAGCTGTTAGAATCAACAGGCTGGGAAGGGAAAGATTCTAGTTTTCCTTTTTTTGTACATAACAGTAATTTCATACCAGGTCATATTTTACTTATATATTTTCACAGAATATTAATATGCTTCTTAACTTCTTAAAGTATGCTAGTGTTTATGTGTATGTGCACATTTACTCATACAGGGTAGTTAATACTATTGCCTAGCATTATACTAAAATATTGCTTTATTTTTAATTACAGAATGGTAATGTTTTGAGAAGACTATTATAAAGACAGTTATATCAGAGAGCAGATTTCCTACCTTTAGTATATACCACTCACTATAAGTAATCTTAAAAATATAGATAATCTGAAACAGTGTTAACAAACTATGCTTTGCCTTTTAAAAGGAAGAGTATTAACAAATGTACTGATGGCATAACTGATGCAGCTATGTCCTTATTTTGCAATAATGTACCCCATATGTTATATTGTTGCACTAACAATGACTGTTGAAGAAGGCTAAATAAACCAAAAAATAAAAAGCATACAACAATGCCAGTTTCTCGGTGGAACAATTTTAAAACAAGCAGAAAGAACTGATTATTAACCTCTCTTCAAAATGTAGGCCATAATGTTTGCTGTTTCAGTCTTGATTTCATCTATTAACTCTGCTTTCTTTTCCCCTGATCTCATTTAGAAATCCAAGACTCATTCTTCAAGTTTAACTTTCTTGACATCACCTTGCCAGCTCTGGAGAGCATCTGAATTTATTGTAGCAGCTGATGAATTTGATAGTTCTATCTGCATTTTTATTATTTTGTACCAGGCCTACAGTTCAGTTCAGTTCAGTTCAGTCGCTCAGTCGTGTCCGACTCTTTGCGACCCCATGAATCACAGCACGCCAGGCCTCCCTGTCCATCATCAACTCCCGGAGTTCACTCAAACTCATGTCCATCGAGTCGGTGATGCCATCCAGCCATCTCATTCTCTGTCGTCCCCTTCTCCTCCCGCCCCCAAGCCCTCCTAGCATCAGAGTCTTTTCCAGTGAGTCAACTCGTTGCATGAGGTGGCCAAAGTATTGGAGTTTCAGGCTTTATAATACCTCAGTAATACTGCAAACATGAATGTGTTGAACTGTATGTATTGAACTATACACTCAGCTTATTCACAGAGATACACCTTTGCTTTCTGCAATGCCATCCAGTTGGTTGAAGACTTAATTTCACTCAGGGTCCTAAACATGCCTGTTTAACCTTTATAAGTTGCTGTTACTTCTCGCAGCTGAGGAGCTGGGAAATCCAGAGCTAATGCAATATTTACATTTCCTTTTCAAAAACGCTTATGTCACTTGTTCCTAGAAACTATCTGCTTGTCAGTGAAAAACTGCACTCAGGTATCTTTTTGGATTTGACTGACAGACATTTATTCTCTATTCCTCATTTGACACATTAAAATCCTGATCAATAAAACAGAATCAGGAGAGATGAATGTTGGAAAATACATACTGTAGTGATTAGAGAGAGTACCAGTTGTGGAAATGAAAATTACTCTATATTATTCTTGAATTATTTGCATACTGGTGGGGCTTCGAAATCCCCAAATTAGTTATCTCTTCTTCTGCTGCTAAGTCACTTCAGTCATGTCCGACTCTGTGCGACCCCATAGATGGCAGCCCACCAGGCTCCCCCATCCCTGGGATTCTCAAGGCCAGAACACTGGAGTGGGTTGCCATTTCCTTCTCCACATCTCTTCTTCACACCCATGCAATAAGGCAGAAAGTGAAGAGGAATTCAAAAGCCTGTTGATGAAAGTGAAAGAGGAGAGTGAAAAGGTTGGCTTGAAGCTCAACATTCAGAAAACAAAGATCATGGCATCTGGTCCCATCACTTCATGGGAAATAGATGGAAAAACAGTGGAAACAGTGTCAGACTTTATTTTTGGGGGCTCCAAAATCACTGCAGATGCTGATTGCAGCCATGAAATTAAAAGACGCTTACTCCTTGGAAGGAAAGTTATGACCAACCTTGATAATATATTAAAAAGCAGAGACATTACTTTGCCAACAAAGTAGGTCCGTCTAGTCAAGGCTATGGTTTTTCCAGTGGTCATGTATGGATGTGAGAGTTGGACTGTGAAGAAAGCTGATCACCAAAGAATTGATGCTTTTGAACTGTGGTGCTGGAGAAGACTCTTGAGAGTCCCTTGTACCGCAAGGAGATCCAACCAGTCCATTCTAAGGGAGGTCGATCCTGGGTGTTCATTGGAAGGACTGATGCTAAAGCTGAAACTGCAATACTTTGGCCACCTCATGCAACAAGTTGACTCACTGGAAAAGACTCTGATGCTGGGAAAGGTTGGGGGCGGGAGGAGAAGGGGACGACCGAGAATGAGATGGCTGGATGGCATCACCGACTCTGTTGAGTTTGAGTGAACTCCGGGAGTTGGTGATGGACAGGGAGGCCTGGCATGCTGTGATTCATGGGGTCGCAAAGAGTCGGACACGACTGAGCGACTGAACTGAACTAAACTGAACATTATGCCCGGAGCTCAAGAACTGGATTGGTTTTGCCCCAAGGATTGGTTATTATGTTAATAAGCACCGAGATCCATATTTTAGAAATATAATTCAAGAATAAGAAGTGTCTATTACATGGATCCAGGCACTCTGTCTATCAGATCTAAGAGAAAAAGAAATGCAAGAAGGCAAAATGATTGTCTGAGGAAGCCTTACAAATAGCTGAGAAAAGAAGAGAAGCTAAAGGCAAAGGAGAAAAGGAAAGATATACCCATTTGAATGCAGAGTTCCAAAGAATAGCAAGGAGAGATAAGAAAGCCTTCCTCAGTGATCAATGCAAAGAAATAGAGGAAAACAATAGAATGGAAAAGACTAGAGATCTCCTCAAGAAAATTAGAGATACCAAAGGAAAATTTCATGCAAAGATGTGCACAATAAAGCACAGAAATGGTATGGAACTAACAGAAGCAGAAGATATTAAGAAGGGGTGGCAAGAATACACTGAAAAACTATACAAAATAGATCTTCATTACCTAGATAACCACGATTGTGTGATCACTCACCTAGAGCCGGACATCCTGGAATGCAAAGTCAAGTGGTCTGCAGGAAGCATCACTACAAACAAAGCTAGTGGAGGTGATAGAATTCCAGTTGAGCTATTTCAAATCCTAAAAGATGATGCTGTCGAAGTGCTTCACTCAATATGCCAGCAAACTTGGAAAACTCAGCAGTGGCCACAGGACTAGAAAAGGTCAGTTTTCATTCCACTTCCAAAGAAAGGAAATGCCAAAGAATGCTCAAACTACCACACAATTGCACTCATCTCACACACTAGCAAAGTAGTGCTCAAAATTCTCCAAGCCAGGCTTCAACAGTATGTGAACTAAGAACGTCCACATGTTCAAGCCAGATTTAGAAAAGGCAGAGGAACCAGAGATCAAATTGCCAACATCTATTGGATCATATAAAAAGCGAGAGTTCCAAAAAAACATCTACCTCTGCTTTATTGACTATATCAAAGCCTTTGACTATGTAGATCACAATAAACTGTGGAAAATTCTTTACAAGATGGAAATAACAGATCACCTTACCTACCTCCTGAGAAATCTGTATGCAGATCAGGAAGCAACAGTTAGAACTGGACATGGAACAAGAGATTGGTTCCAAACTGGGAAAAGAGTATGTCAAGGCTGCATATTGCCACCCTGCTTCTTTAACTTATATGCAGAGTACATCATGCGAAATGCCAGGCTGGATGAAGCACAAGCTGGAATCAAGATTGCCGGGAGAAATATCAATAACCTCAGATATGCAGATGACACCACCCTTATGGCAGAAAGTGAAGAGAAACTGAAGAGCCTCTTGATGAAAGTGAAAGAGCAGAATGAAGAAGCTGGCTTAAAACTCAGCTTTCAAAAAATGAAGATAATGGCATCCAGTCACATCACTTCCTGGCAAATAGATGGGGAAATGATGGAAACAGTGAGAGGCTTTATTTTCTTGGGCTCCAGAATCACTGCAGGTGGTGACTGCAACCATGAAATTAAAAGACACTTACTGCTTAGAAGAAAAGCTATGATCAAATGACATATGGTCATTTATTATGACAGCATATTAAAAAGCAGAGACATTACTTTGCCAAAAAAGGTCCATCTAGTCAAGGCTATGGTTTTTCCAATAGTCTTGTAGTCTTGTATGGATGTGAGAGTTGGACTATAAAGAAAGCTGAGGGCTGAAGAATTGATGCTTTTAAACTGTGGTGTTGGAGAAGACTCTTGAGAGTCCCTTGGACTGCAAGGAAATCCAACCTGTCCATCCTAAAGGAAATCAGTCCTGAATATTCATTGGAAGGACTGATGCTGAAGCTGAAACTCCAATACTTTGGCTACCTGATTTGACGAACTGACTCTTGGAAAAGATCCTGATGCTGGAAAACACTGAAGGCAGGAGGAGAAGGGGACAACAGAGGATGAGATGGTTGGATGGCATCACCAACTCGATGGACATGAGCTTGAGCAAGCTCAGGGAGTTGGTGATGGACAGGGAAGCCTGATGTGCTGCAGTCCATGGGGTCGCAAAGAGTCAGACATGACTGAGCAACTGAACTGATACTGATCCTGATTACATGGATCACATCTCACAGAAATACAGCAAACATGTCATTTTTCTATGAGATCTTATTTTTTAAATATATAGACATATATTTCAACAGGAATATTTATTTTCTTCTCTCCCTTTCCAATTTTGAATCTAGTATAGGGTTGCATTTCTTTTTCTAAAAAAAATAAAAGACTGGCACTAAGGTCAGTTCTTTGCAAAATAAAGATTTTTTTATGTTTATTGTAAGATGAAAGTTCAAAATGTTTCTGCTTTGAGCTATGTTCATGCAGAACAAGGTTTGACCCTCCTATATTTCAGTTTACTATCAGGAAACTAACAGTTCCTTTCACATAGCCGAGCTGCTAGTGTGAGTAAAGGTTATAACAAATGTCATTTGGTACATTAGGACACTAATGCCCAAGCCCAGTTAATTTTTGCTCAAAAGGTTGTTTACTGCCCCGCAGCCCAAGTCTAAGTGATTTTATGTTGGAGATTGGGAGTATGAGGAATTGAGGTACAGGCAACAATCATTATTAACAGATCCATAGCAACCACAAGTCTTTTCCTAAAAACCAAGACTCTGACACTGCAAAACAAGTTTTAGATGAAATTGGCGTTGGACCTTTGTATACTGCTTGATCTGGGTATCGAGATAGAGACTTCTGCAGTGAGGACCTCATTTCTAAAGGGAACAGGCAATAAGTCACATTATTAGAGATACATTCTTCTTATTTTTGTCTTAACTATTGCCTTATCCTGTAGTATTTGAAACTCTCAAGTTATCTTTAACTCTGCACACAAACTACCCCAATTAAGAAGCTATACCTTTAGCAAAACAGCTTGATATTCATAATGCTTAAAGACTTTCCACTGTAAAATCAATTCAGTATTTATTGAGCAATATAGCCATTTGTTTTTCCTACTTGGTAAAATTCACAGTGCCCAAAACATGAAGACACAAGCATAGGGGAGAGGGAACAACCTTTCTGACAGCTTACTTTACACCAGGCTGGGCTAGCCAATGGTCAAGTGTACTGAGTACCTACCACATGCTAGACACAAGCACTGTCTCATTTAATTAAATGAATCCTATTAAAAAGGTATTGTTTTTACACTTGAGACTTTTAATCTGCTACTCAAACTAGTGGGGAGAGTGAGAGAACGCCAGCTTTCTTAACTACTTGAAGTTCTCTTTCATCATATTACAATTTAACCATTTTTCCTTTTGAAGGTCACAGAGTTCAAAGACTTATCCAAGTTTATGTAACTATTGGGTGTGATAGTCTGTACTCAACCCCAGTCTGAAATCCATGCTAAACTACCAAAACAGACTAAGCATATCACTTACCCAACTGTGCTTAATTTTGCATCACTTTATAAGCTCTCTGATGGTATGGTATTAACTTCATTTTATCACCCCTTATACAGCATCACATACAGCTGCACTTCATAAATGATTTTAATGATTGTCATACTAATGGTAAGAAAAAGCCACTCATGATTCTCAGAAAGCCACAGAGACTGATATTCAGGTATGCTGAGGCCACAGAGGGGCTCCTAAGCTCCTTGGCATTGTCCATTGTCAGTGGCTGCAGGGTTCACTGTGGGGCACAGTTTAATAAGCGCAAGCTGTCAACAGAGATAGATACTGGAATTGGCTAACTCAAAGATGGGACAAGATGTCTGCTTTAAACTCTTCAAGTTAAAGGAGTCAGATTCCCGTGTCACTTTATCCTGCCTGGACACATCCTCTCATAGGCTGAAATTATGCTGCTGCTGCTGCTAAGTCACTTCAGTCGTGTCCGACTCTGTGTGACCCCATAGACAGAAGTCCACCAGGCTCCCCCGTCCCTGGGATTCTCCAGGCAAGAACACTGGAGTGGGTTACCATTTCCTTCTCCAATGTGTGAAAGTGAAAAGTGAAAGTGAAGTCAGGCTGAAATTATGGGCAAATGGCAAATCAGCATGGGGTGGGGGGCGGTGTGGAGGTTTGGGAATAGGATGAACCCTGATGATACAGAGACCAAGCTTCCGAAGATGATTCCTGCAAAATCATCCAGCTGTCTTCTCAGGGAAAATGGGAGCTACGTCAAGCAGATGCTGGTGCCTCCACTTCTGTGGGCAAGCAGTCAAAGAAAACCCTCCAGGCCAGCCCTCATTCTTCAGATGTATGCTGCAGGCAGTGGCATCTTCTCAGGGCTTTGGCCAATGGTCACAGACTCAGATGCCTGAATGGCTCACACAGGAGTAACATGGTTTGAGGGGGTGTCAAAGCAGTTACAAGTGGGCTCTGACCTCTGTTATGGACACCCTCATCATTCATTTGCCTGGAGGCAGAGCATTTGCTAATTCCCAGAAAGCGATGGAACAAGAGCCACCCTGGATTTGTGGTAAACTGGCATCCACCACCCAACTCCATTTGGGAAGTCAGGCCCAGTACTGCCAAAGCTTCCACTTCTTTTTAGAAGAGCCAAAACTCAGATTTCTTTTTTACATGAAAACCTGGCTTTTTTAATTTCTGGCAACTAGTTCGAATCATCTTAAACACTGTTTGAGCCGATTGGAACTCTGTCTGCTGTCTGCATGTAGCCTTGGCAAGACCACCAGTTTCTGACTCCGGATCTATAAGTGAGAACGCCTGGGTTCTCCTTCCACTCCCTGAGGCACATATACGGGAATAGAGAGCTACTGACAGGATTGGATTTGCCTTGAGAGAAAATACAAAATTTTTCTTAGGGAAATAAAAAATGCAAAAATACCCTTGCCAGAACTTGTAAGAAAATTTCTCTTGCCACTAACTGCATCTGTGAAAAGACTGCTGTTAATGCTGCATAATCAATGCCCTGAGGAGACAGTCACCAATCACAATGAAAGGTGGGTATATGTTCTCTCAAGGGAAAGCACCACTTCCTGTTATTAGCATCACTACTTACTTGTGGGTTACCTGCAGAGCCCCTGGCTAATCAAAAGGATAGGTATTTGGGGTAAACTGAGCATATACTGTGACTATCCCATTTTTATGTTCCAGTAGAAAAATGCCTCCTTCTATCAATAACCTGGAGGTCCTACAGATGACAAAAAGCAAGTCTGCACTCTGTTCTGCCATACATCATAGCCAAATGGCCAGCCAATATGCCAATTCTTCAATTCTTTATTGTTAGTAATGAGGTACTAAAGGAAAAGAAAACAGCTCAATTTTCTGGATGCTAAATTGAAACTTCAGAGCTCAGAGTTGAGGGGTGAAAAAAAAAAACTGATACCCATTTAGCACAAGGGGCAAGACGTCCTTTGTTAAGGAGAAACTTTATGCTTGCAACCACCTGAAGCTCTATGGATGCACATGGATTATCTGTGTTCTCTAAGGTCCAGTGGGGGTTAACCAGATCCAGAACCCCAACATGCAGAGAAAGGCAGTGTATTATGTGCCCTTATTTGAAAAATCAAATTTCCTAGGGACTTTACATCAATAATTTTAAATTATTTCATAATAAAAGGAAGTCCCCTGGCCACTCCCTTCTCAGAATGAATGAAGAAAAGCAGTATAAATGGCAACCCACTACAGCATTCTTGCCTGGAGAATCCCACAGATGGAGGAGCCTAGTAGGCTACAGTCCATGAGGTCGCAAAGAGTTAGAAACAACTGAGCGACTTCAATTTCACTTTCACTCTTAGTTTTATGGGATTGCCCCCAAAATTAACCAGAGAAATTGGATGTAATTCCATTGTCTCTTTAGTTCTTTTTTTTTCTTTCTAGTATCACTCTTTTTATTGTCAGAGATTGAAAGATCTTTTCCAACTACCTTGTAAGCTAGAATTCTCAGCTATTAAATAAAAGCAGTTGGGGCTGAATTATCCAATAACCACAGGGAGTTTTTATCCACAAGAAACATTTTCCCAATAAAACTACCCATTTTATTAACATTTATTGGGCATCTGTATGTGCTGGGTCTGAGGATAAGACTGATAAGAGTCTTTACCATCTAGGAACTTTCTATCTCCTGAGCAAGGGGAAGTGTTGGGAGCCCCCTACACAAAGAATTAGAATTTACAGAAGCAAAGCAAGAGGGAACAAATAATATGCAAGAATAATACATTTTCAGCCTTAAGGAAATTGTTATTTGAGAAACAGTCACTCGAGATGACTGTTAATGGAGATCCTGTAGCTCGGCTAGAATTTCCAGAAGGAAGATGAAAGGACTCTAAACAGTGGAAAGTACAGGTAAGTGACTGAGTACACAAGACTAGAGACTTCTCTGCTCTGAAGTATGAAACAAAATGGTGGAAGGGAGGCTCTGAATGGAAGAAAACCTATAGTCTTTGAAACTCAACAATGACAGCAAGCACATTCATTTTATTAATAATTCACAAGTGAGCATGGAGCACATACCACATACCAAGACTTGTGGAGGTGCCGAGTTCACTGGTTCACTGCAAACCAAAAGATATACCCTTCCCTCCTACAATCCCAATATGCCCTGGAATAAACTACTTTTTTAGTCACTCTCTTCCAAAAGTTATCAAATTGGTTCTATTTGGGGGCTTTGTTTTGTTTGTTGAATTTTAGGGAATTTTCTCTCATGGAAACACATTGCTAATTTATGTTATATAATAGCTTTGCTATGATGAGGGAATGAATAAACAAAAATATACAATAGAAACCAATGAGGAAATCTGACTTACTTTAGGTAAAGTAACTTTACATCCCATTTTGAAAGAGTATATATTCTCTTTACAATAGAGGTGGACTTTTTAAATAACACTTCCTAAGATCCTTGACTTAATTAAACTACTTAATGAGTTATTAAGTAGGGGGAAGTGGACCATAATCCTAATGCCCAGATAATCCCTGCTGTACATGGTGGGTTCTCTGTTCATGGATTACAAGACTAAAATCATAGTGTCTCATCTGGAGGCTCTGAGGAAAATCTGCTTCCAAGCTCATTCTTGTTAGGTGAGTTCGGGTCCCTGCATTCAGCTGTAGCATGGAAGTCCCCACTTCCTTGCTATCATCCTTGCCCTGCTCTCAGCTGTTAGTAGCAGCTCCCATTCCTTACCAGGTAGTCCCTTCCATCATTAATCCAGCAATGGCACAATCTTTCTTGTGCTTTGAATCTCTGACTGCCTTTTCTTCAAGCAGCAAAAGAAAACTCTCAGGCTTTAAAGGTCCTCCTGTGATTAGGTCAGGACCACTGAGATAATCTCTCTTAAAGCAGATTACACCACGTAACAATAAAATCACAAGAGTAAAATCTATCATATTCACAGATCTGGGAATTATTCAGGGTGTGTCCTCCAGGGAGGTAATAAATCTTGGGTCTGTCTTAGAATTTTACCTACCATATAAATAGTGAGGGAATTCAAATGATGCAAAAATGTTCTGAATGGAAATTAAAGAAGTTAGCCTTTTCCTACCTCCCAAACACTATACTGTAGTGATAACCATAGTCAAAACTTTCTTATATATTCTTCTAGGAAAAATATAGAAGATATATTATTTTCTCTTTATATTTAAATAACCAGGATCTGATGGCACCCCATTTTTCTCATTTAATCTTTCTGGGCATGCTTTCCTTAGTTACAAATATGGATCTAGCTTAGTCTTTCTCACAGCTATGCAGGAGTAGCGTTTTATTTCTTTAATAGTTAAGAATAAACAAAGTGATCAAGAATGAATCATCCTTAAAACCAAGACAGATTATTTATTATCTCAAGGATTTTTAAACTGTGTGCAGAATCTGGATCAGACCCATTGTTCTACCTGAAATACCTACTTCTCATAGAGCAGATGGGCTCCCCAGGTATCCCTATTTTGGAAGAGAATCAAGTAATTTTTCTCCAAGGTAAATTTAAATAATAACTTCTAGATGAAGTGATCTGTTTGGATACAAAAGGATCTTGATGGAATGTCCTCACACGTGAAGGAAGGATACCAAAAAAGAAAAAGGTAAGAAGGAGGAAGGAGGAATAGAGGAAGGGGGCAGGAGGGAAAGAGAAGGAAGAAAATAGAAAAGCAGAATAAATCAGTTAAAATTAAAGTCAGGATTTTTTCTATGTTTTAGAAAAACAATAAACTTCCACCTTCTGACCACTGCCACATCCTTTCTCCATAGCAACACCAAAAAACTAAAAAGCACTTTATTCCTTTTTTCCAAAAAAAACATGAATTTCTTTCTAATTCAGTTCTGTTCAGTTCAGTTCAGTCACTCAGTCGTGTCAGACTCTTTGTGACCCCATGAATTACAGCACGCCAGGCCTCCCTGTCCATCACCAACTCCCGGAGTTCACTCAAACTCATGTCCATCGAGTCAGTGATGCCATCCAGCCATCTCATTCTCTGTCGTTCCTGTCTCCTCCCACCCCCAATCCCTCCCAGCATCAGTCTTTTCCAGTGAGTCAACTCGTCTTTCTAATTACTGTCATTCTAAAGTTCTTAAACTACAATGTTTGATCTATGGCTTCAGAACACCAGTTTTTCATATCTGTTTCTCCTAAGTACAAAAAGACAAAGAAACATCCACTATCTTTCACTGTTCTTTAAATGGGGACTAGACATTAAAAAATAGATTTGCATTACTGGACATAACTCAAAAATCTTAAAGCTTCCACAAAACTCATATATTCAATTTTTTTTACACGGAAGTGACAAGTTGTTCTGCTTTCATCAATTTAAATGAAAACACAGTAAGCAATATTAATGGCCCCAACTTCCATCAGTGTTTTCCCTGAGTGAGGCATCCATGAGTCGAAAGTTCCTCTTCAGAGCTTGGTCCACTGCTCGAAAGTAGAGATGGGCCATTAAAGCTAACGTGAATGCCTAAGAACTCATGCTAATTTTGAAGAATGTGTGATTTGCTCTTCAGTTCAGTTCAGTTCAGTCGCTCAGTCGTGTCCAACTCTCCGTGACCCCATGAATCAAAGCACGCCAGGCCTCCCTGTCCATCTCCAACTCCCGGAGCTCACTCAAACTCACATCCACAGAGTCGGTGATGCCATCCAGCCATCTCATTCTCGGTCATCCCCTTCTTCTCCCGCCCCCAACCTTTCCCAGCATCAGAGTCTTTTCCAGTGAGTCAGCTCGTCGCATGAGGTGGCCAAAGTATTGCAGTTTCAGCTTCAGCATCAGTCCTTCCAATGAACACCCAGGATCGATCTCCCTTAGAATGGACTGGTTGGATCTCCTTGCGGTACAAGGGACTCTCAAGAGTCTTCTCCAGCACCACAGTTCAAAAGCATCAATTCTTCCGCGATCAGCTTTCTTCACAGTCCAACTCTCACATCCATACATGACCACGGGAAAAACCATAGCCTGGACTAGACGGACATTTGTTGGCAAAGTAATGTCTCTGCTTCTTAATATACTATCTAGCTTGGTCATAACTTTCCTTCCAAGGAGTAAGCGTCTTTTAATTTCATGGCTGCAGTCAGCATCCGCAGTGATTTTGCAGCCCAAAAAAATAAAGTCTGACACTGTTTCCACTGTTTTTCCATCTATTTCCCATGAAGTGATGGGACCAGATGCCATGATCTTTGTTTTCTGAATGTTGAGCTTCAAGCCAACCTTTTCACTCTCCTCTTTCACTTTCATCAAGAGGCTTTTGAGTTCCTCTTCACTTTCTGCCATAAGGGTAGTGTCATCTGCATATCTGAGGTTATTGATATTTCTCCCGGCAATCTTGATTCCAGCTTGTGCTTCTTCCAGCCCAGCATTCCTCATGATGTACTCTGCATATAACTTAAATAAGCAAGGTGACAATAAACAACCTTGACGCACTCCTTTTCCTATTTGGAACCAGTTGGTTGTCCCATGTACAGTTCTAACTGCTGCTTCCTGACCTGCATACAGGTTTCTCAAGAGGCAGGTCAGGTGGTCTGGGATTCCTTTCTCTTTCAGAATGTTCCACAGTTTATTGTGATCCACACAGTCAAAGGATTTGGCATAGTCAATGAAGCAGAATCAGATGCTCTTCTGGAACTCTCTTGCTTTCTCCATGATCCAGAGCATGTTGGCAATTTGATCTCTGGTGCCTCTGCCTTTTCTAAAACCTGCTTGAACATCTGGGAGTTCACGGTTCACATATTGCTGAAGCCTGGCTTGGAGAATTTTGAGCATGACTTTACTAGCATATGAGATGAGTGCAATTGTGCGGTAGTTTGAGCATTCTTTGGCATTCCCTTTCTTTGGGATTGGAATGAAGACTGACCTTTTCCAGTCCTGTGGCCACTGCTGAGTTTTCCAAATTTGCTGGCATATTGAGTGCAGCACTTTCACAGCATCATCTTTCAGGATTTGAAATAGCTCAATTGGAATTCCATCACCTCCACTAGCTTTGTTCGTCGTGATGCTTTCTAAGGCCCATTTGACTTCACATTCTAAGATGTCTGGCTCTAGGTCAGTGATCACATTATCGTGACTATCTTGGTCGTGAAGATCTTTTTTGTACAGTTCTTCTGTGTATTCTTGCCACCTCTTCTTAATATCTTCTGCTTCTGTTAGGTCCATACCATTTCTGTCCTTTATCGAGCCCATCTTTGCACGAAATGTTCCCTTGGAATTTTCTTGAAGAGATCTCTTGTTTTTCCTATTCTGTTGTTTTCCTCTATTTCTTTGCACTGATCACTGAGGAAGGCTTTCTTATCTCTCCTTGCTATTCTTTGGAACTCTGCATTCAGATGCTTATATCTTTCCTTTTCTCCTTTGCTTTTTGCTTCTCTTCTTTTCACAGCTATTTGTAAGGCCTCCTCAGACAGCCATTTTGCTTTTTTGCATTTCTTTTCCATGGGGATGGTCTTGGTCCCTGTCTCCTTTACAATGTCATGAACCTCCGTCCAGAGTTCATCAGGCACTCTATCTATCAGATCTAGTCCCTTAAATCCATTCCTCACTTCCACTGTATAATCATAAGGGATTTGATTTAGGTCACATCTGAATGGTCTAGTGGTTTTCCCTACTTTCTTCAATTTAAGTCTGAATTTGGCAATAAGGAGTTCATGATCTGAGCCACAGTCAGCTCCTGGTCTTGTTTTTGCTAACTGTATACAGCTTCTCCATCTTTGGCTGCAAAGAACATAATCAATCTGATTTCGGTGTTGACCATCTGGTGATGTCCATGTGTAGAGTCTTCTCTTGTGTTGTTGGAAGAGGGTGTTTGCTATGACCAGTGCATTCTCTTGACAAAACTCTATTAGCCTTTGCCCTGCTTCATTCCGTGCTCCAAGGCCAAATTTGCCTGTTACTCCAGGTGTTTCTTGACATCCTACTTTTGCATTCCAGTCCCCTATAATGAAAAGGACATCTTTTTTGGGTGTTAGTTCTAAAAGGTCTTGTAGGTCTTCATAGAACCGTTCAACTTCAGCTTCTTCAGCGTTACTGGTTGGGGCATAGGCCTGGATTACTGTAATATTGAATGGTTTGCCTTGGAAACGAACAGAAATCATTCTGTCATTTTTAAGGTTGCATCCAAGTACTGCATTTCGGACTCTTTTGTTGACCATGATGGCTACTCCATTTTTTCTAAGGGATTCCTGCCCACAGTAGTAGATATAATCGTCATCTGAGTTAAATTCACCCATTCCAGTCCATTTTAATTCACTGATTCCTAGAATGTCTATGTTCACTCTTGCCATCTCCTGTTTGACCACTTCAAATTTGCCTTGATTCATGGACCTAACATTCCAGGTTCCTATGCAGTATTGCTCTTTACAGCACCGGACCTTGCTTCTATCATCGGTCACATTCACAAGTGGGTATTGGTTTTGCTTTTGCTCCATCCCTTTATTCCTTCTAGAGTTACTTCTCCACTGATCACCAGTAGCATACTGGGCACCTACCGACCTGGGGAATTTCTCATTTAGTATCCTATCATTTTTTCCCTTTGATACTGTTCATGGGGTTCTCAAGGCAAGTATACTGAAGTGGTTTGCCATTCTCTTCTCCAGTGGACCACATTTGGCTGTGGTCCATGTGATCAGATCAACTAGTTTCCTGTGATTATGATTTCAGTGTGTCTGCCCTCTGATGCCCCCTCGCAATACCTACTGTCTTATTTGGGTTTCTCTTACCTTGGTCGTGGAAAATCTATTCACAGCCGCTCCAGCAAAGTGCAGCCGCTGTACCTTACCTTGGACGAGGGGTATCTCCTCAAGGCCGCCCCTCCTGACCTTTAAGGTGGAGTAGCTCCTCTCGGCCCTCCTGTGCCCGTGCAGCCACCGCCTGTTGGACGTGGGGTAGCTCCTCTCGGCCGCTGGCCCTGGCCTCAGGCATGAGGTAGCTCCTCTCGGCCGTGCCTCTGTGTGTGGTCGGTTGCGCCAGGGCTGGCGTCTCTCGCGTCTGCGCCGCCGGGGCCGGCGTCTCTATTTCTTGTCTCTACTGCAAAGAGATGTCCTAAAATCACACATCTCTACCGGTTAACTAGTGGGACATGAAAATGTAGCAGCAATTTAAGATAAGCCGCAAGGTTGTATGAGGCAACTGCCAGGGAGAAAACTGCAACCAAGAGGCTACGAGGAAATCCCATACAGACTCAGAGAAGCAGAGACTCTGTCCTGTACCTGCTTCTCAGGGAGTCCTACACCTTAAGGAACAGAAGGCAGGAATAGAAGGAACATTATTCAACATAATAAAAGCTATATATGACAAACCCACAGCAAACATTATCCTCAATGGTGAAAAACTGAAAGCATTTCCCCTAAAGTCAGGAACAAGACAAGGGTGCCCACTCTCACCACTACTATTCAACATGGTTTTGGAAGTTTTGGCCACAGCAATCAGAGCAGAAAAAGACATAAAAGGAATCCAAATTGGAAAAGAAGTAAAACTCTCACTGTTTGCAGATGACATGATCCTCTACACAGAAAACCCTAGAGACTCTACCAGAAAATTACTAGAGCTAATCAATGAATATAGTAAAGTTGCAGGATATAAAATCAACACACAGAAATCCCTTACATTCCTATACACTAATAATGAGAAAACAGAAACAGAAATTAAGGAAAAATTTCATTCACCGTTGCAACGAAAATAATAAAATACTTAAGAATACATCTACCTAAAGAAACAAATTGTGTCCGCCCTCTGAATGAGGAATTCCCCAGGTCGGTAGGTGCCCAGAATGCTACTAGAGATCAGTGGAGAAATAACTCCAGAAAGAATGAAGGGATGGAGCCAAAGCAAAACAAATACCCACTTGTGGATGTGACTGGTGATAGAAGCAAGGTCCGATGCTGTAAAGAGCAATATTGCATACGAACCTGGAATGTGAGGTCCATGAATCAAGGCAAATTGGAAGTGGTCAAACAGGAGATGACAAGAGTCAATGTAGATATTCTAGGAATCAGTGAATTAAAATGGACTGGAATGGGTGAATTTAACTCAGATGACGATTATATCTACTACTGTGGGCAGGAATCCCTTAGAAGAAATGGAGTAGCCATCATGGTCAACAAAAGAGTCTGAAATGCAGTACTTGGATGCAATCTTAAAAATGACAGAATGATCTCTGTTCGTTTCCAAGGCAAACCATTCAATATTACAGTAATCCAAGCCTATGCCTCAACCAGGAATGCTGAACAAGCCAAAGTAGAATGGTTCTATGAAGACCTACAAGACCTTTTAGAACTAACACCCAAAAAAGATGTCCTTTTCATTATAGGGGACTGGAATGCAAAAGTAGGATGTCAAGAAACACTTGGAGTAACAGGCAAATTTGGCCTTGGAGCACGGAATGAAGCAGGGCAAAGGCTAATAGTGTTTTGCCAAGAGAACACACTGGTCATAGCAAACACCCTCTTCCAACAACACAAGAGAAGACTCTACACATGGACATCACCAGATGGTCAACACCGAAATCAGATTGATTATGTTCTTTGCAGCCAAAGATGGAGAAGCTGTATACAGTTAGCAAAAACAAGACCAGGAGCTGACTGTGGCTCAGATCATGAACTCCTTATTGCCAAATTCAGACTTAAATTGAAGAAAGTAGGGAAAACCACTAGACCATTCAGATGTGACCTAAATCAAATCCCTTATGATTATACAGTGGAAGTGAGGAATGGATTTAAGGGACTAGATCTGATAGATAGAGTGCCTGATGAACTCTGGACGGAGGTTCATGACATTGTAAAGGAGACAGGGACCAAGACCATCCCCATGGAAAAGAAATGCAAAAAAGCAAAATGGCTGTCTGAGGAGGCCTTACAAATAGCTGTGAAAAGAAGAGAAGCAAAAAGCAAAGGAGAAAAGGAAAGATATAAGCATCTGAATGCAGAGTTCCAAAGAATAGCAAGGAGAGATAAGAAAGCCTTCCTCAGTGATCAGTGCAAAGAAATAGAGGAAAACAACAGAATAGGAAAAACAAGAGATCTCTTCAAGAAAATTCCAAGGGAACATTTCATGCAAAGATGGGCTCGATAAAGGACAGAAATGGTATGGACCTAACAGAAGCTGAAGATATTAAGAGGTGGCAAGAATACACAGAAGAACTGTACAAAAAAGATCTTCACGACCAAGATAATCACGATGGCGTGATCACTCACCTGGAGCCAGACCTCTTGGAATGTGAAGTCAAGTGGGCCTTAGAGAGCATCACTACGAACAAAGCTAGTGGAGGTGATGGAATTCCAGTTGAGCTATTTCAAGTTCTGAAAGATGATGCTGTGAAAGTGCTGCACTCAATGTGCCAGCAAATTTGGAAAACTCAGCAGTGGCCACAGGACTGGAAAAGGTCAGTCTTCATTCCAATCCCAAAGAAAGGGAATGCCAAAGAATGCTCAAATTACCACACAATTGCACTCATCTCACATGCTAGTAAAGTCATGCTCAAAATTCTCCAAGCCAGGCTTCAGCAATATGTGAACCGTGAACGTTCAGATGTTCAAGCAGATTTTAGAAAAGGCAGAGGCAGCAGAGATCAAATTGCCAACATCCTCTGGATCATGGAGAAAGCAAGAGAGTTCCAGAAAAACATCTATTTCTGCTTCATTGACTATGCCAAAGCCTTTGACTGTGTGGATTACAATAAACTGTGGAACATTCTGAAAGAGATGGGAATCCCAGACCACCTGACCTGCCTCTTGAGAAACCTGTATGCAGGTCAGGAAGCAACAGTCAGAACTGGACATGGAACAACAGACTGGTTCCAAATAGGAAAAGGAGTACATCAAGGTTGTATCTTGTCCCCCTGCTTATTTAACTTCTATGCAGAGTACATCATGAGGAACTCTGGGCTGGAAGAAGCACAAGCTGGAATCAAGATTGCCAGGAGAAATATCAATAACCTCACATATGCAGATGACACCACTCTTCTGGCAGAAAGTGAAGAGGAACTCAAAAGCCTCTTGATGAAAGTGAAAGAGGAGAGTCAAAAGGTTGGCTTGAAGCTCAACATTCAGAAAACGAAATCATGGCATCTGGTCCCATCACTTCATGGGAAATAGATGGAAAAACAGTGGAAGCAGTGTCAGACTTTATTTTTTTGGGCTCCAAAATCACTGCAGATGCTGATTGCAGCCATGAAATTAAAAGACGCTTACTCCTTGGAAGGAAAGTTATGGCCAACCTTGATAGCATATTAAAAAGCAGAGACATTACTTTGCCAGCCAAGGTCCGTCTAGTCAAGGCTATTGTTTTTCCAGTGGTCATGTATGGATGTGAGAGTTGGACTGTGAAGAAAGCTGATCGCGGAAGAATTGATGCTTTTGAACTGTGGTGTTGGAGAAGACTCTTGAGAGTCCCTTGGACTGCGAGGAGATCCAACCTGTCCATTCTAGAGGAGATCAATCCTGGGTGTTCACTGGAAGGACTGATGCTAAAGCTGAAACTCCAATACTTTGGCCACCTCATGCGAAGAGTTGACTCACTGGAAAAGACTCTGATGCTGGGAGGGGTTGGGGGCAGGAGGAGACGGGGACGACAGAGAATGAGATGGCTGGATGGCATCACCAACTCAATGGACATGAGTTTGAGTGAACTCCAGGAGTTGGTGATGGACAGGGAGGCCTGGCGTGCTGCGATTCATGGGGTTGCAAAGAGTCGGACATGACTGAGCGACTGAACTGAACTGAACTGAACTGAAAGAAAAAAAAGACCTATATATAGGAAACTATAAAACACTGGTGAAAGAAATCAGAGAGGACACTAATAGATGGAGAAATATACCATGTTCATGGATTGGAAGAATAAATATTGTGAAAATGAATATATTACCCAAAGTAAGTTATAAATTCAATTCAATCCCTATCAAGCTACCAACGGTGTTTTTCACAGAGCTAGAACAAATAATTTCACAATTTGTATGGAAATACAAAAAACCTCGCATAGCCAAAGCAATCTTAAGAAAGAAGAATGGAACTGGGGGAATCAACTTACCAGACTTCAGGCTCTACTACAAAGCCACAGTCATAAGACAGTATGGTACTGACATAAAGACAGAACTATGGATCAATGGGAAAAATTAGAAAGCCCAGAGATAAATCTTTGCACCTATGGACACCTTATCTTTGACAAAAAGGCAAGAATATTCAATGGAGAGAAGACAATCTCTTTAACAAGTGGTGCTGGGAAAACTGGTCAACCACTTGTAAAAAAATGAAACTAGAACACTCCCTAACGATTCATGGAGTCACAAAGAGTCAGTCACGACTGAGCAACTGAACTGAACTGAACACCATACACAAAAATAAACTCAAAATGGATTAAAGATCTAAATGTAAGACCAGAAACTATAAAACTCCTAGAGGAGAACATAGGCAAAACACTCTCCGACATAAATCACAGCAGGATCCTCCATGACCCACCTCCCAGAATATTGGAAATAAAAGCAAAAATAAGCAAATGGAACCTGATTAAAATTAAAAGCTTCTTCACAGCAAAGGAAACTATAAGCAAAGTGAAAAGACAGCCTACAGAATGGGAGAAAATAATAGCAAATGAAGCAACTGACAAAGGATTAATCTGAAAAATATACAAGCAACTCCTGAAGCTCAATTCCAGAAAAATAAATGACCCAATCAAAAAATGGGCCAAAGAACTAAACAGACATTTCTCCAAAGAAGACATACAGATGGCTAACAAACACATGAAAAGATGCTCAACATCACTCATAATCAGAGAAATGCAAATCAAAACCACAATGAGGTACCATTTCACGCCAGTCAGAATGACTGATATCCAAACGTCTACAAGCAATACATGCTGCAGAGGGTGTGAAGAAAAGGGAACCCTCTTACACTGTTGGTGGGAATGCAAACTAGTACAGCCACTATGGAGAACAGTGTGGAGATTCCTCAAAAAACTGGAAATAGAACTGCCATACGACCCAGCAATCCCACTCCTGGGCAGACACACCGAGGATTCCAGAATTGAAAGAGACACATGCACTTCAGTGTTCATCATAGCACTGTTTATAATAGCCAGAACATGGAAGCAACCCAGATGTCCATCTGCAGATGAATGGATATGAAAGCTGTGGTACATATACACAATGGAATATTACTCAGCCATTAAGAAGAATACATTTGAATCCGTTCTAATGAGGTGGATGAAACTGGAGCCTATTATACAGATTGAAGTAAGCCAGAAAGAAAGACACTAATACAGTATACTAATGCATATATATGGAATTTAGAAAGATCGTAATGATGACCCTGTATGCGAGACAGCAAGAGAGACACAGATGTATAGAACAGTTTTTTAGACTCAGTGGGAGAGGGCGAGGGTGGGATGATTTGGGAGAATGGCATTGAAACATGTATATTATCATATGTGAAACAAATCACCAGTTAGGTACAATGCATGATACAGGATGCCTGGGGCTGGTGCACTGGGATGACCCAGAGGGATGGGATGGGGAGGAAGGTGAGAGGGGGGTTCAAATGGGGAACACATGTACACCCAGGGCAGATTCATGTCAATGTATGGCCAAACCAATACAATATTGTAAAGTAATTAGCCTCCAATTAAAATAAATAAATTAAAAAAATAAAAATAAAAAAAGTAAAAAAAGAAAAAAATATTCTAAGTTCCCCTCTGGTGCCTGGGACCATTCAGGGTTGGCAGTGTCATCAGACAGGAAGACTCAGTCCGATAAGGCCCCATGTGGACCCTTTTCTATTTCTCCCCTTCAGGTACTGTCTAAGCCTCTATCCTGTGCAAGGGGTAAACCAGATGGCCAAAAGAGCCTTCAGGAGGAAAACTCTCCTAGCCAGCAAAGTATTTCTCTTAGGAAACTGTGAGA
Organism: Moschus berezovskii; assembly: GCF_049115385.1. Taxonomy (NCBI): domain Eukaryota; kingdom Metazoa; phylum Chordata; class Mammalia; order Artiodactyla; family Moschidae; genus Moschus; species Moschus berezovskii. Next base: position 56,282,409 of record NC_142461.1, read on the forward strand.
GTCTGAATGAGATTGGACCGCTGGAGTAGTGCTGACATGACAATTTAGGGGAACCCACATTTCTGAGAGACACAGCACAAATCTAGGGCTCTGGGATACTATAGTATACTGCCAACCCTGGGCTTGAGTCAGGCCTGTGGGCTGGTTCAAAAGTTTTTAGAACGAGGTGCCACCTGTGGTCTACAGCACCAAGGGGTACGGCGACAGCAGGTGTCCTTCAACCAGGGCTGTCATTCCACTTTCTCCTTGAGTTCGACATCCTGTGTCAGGCTATTTCCCCAGGGTTGCCTCACCCTCCACAAACTCCCCAAAGACTTTTCCAGCCTTTTGTTCCCCTATAACCAGAGATTCTTCCAATCCATGTCCTCTCTTTCCCTACATCATGTGTTGATATTGTTCCCTGCTAACCTGGTCTTAAACCATGCTGGACAATGGATGGACATTTCTTATACAAACGGGACCACTTTTCTCGTTCCTATCTTCCCCACTGGTAGAAGTGGTAAATGGCAGAGGAATACCCAACATTGAAAGAGAACATAATCTAAGAATGCCATGGTCACCACCTAAGAGTTCAAGAGAAGGCATAATTGAAGGATAGAGAAGGCATAATTGAAGGATGCATCATTCTACGTTTATGCTATAAAATTCTGAACACTAAATTTGACATGACCAGAAAAAAACTTATCATTCATATTTCCTGCATGTAATGAATAAGACTCACATTCAGTTCAGTTCAGTCGCTCAGTCGTGTCCAACTCTCCACGACCCCATGAATCACAGCACGCCAGGCCTTCCTGTCCATCACCAACTCCCGGAGTTCACTCAAACTCATGTCCACAGACTCGATGATGCCATCCAGCCATCTCATTCTCTGTCGTCCCCTTCTCCTCCCGCCCCCAACCTTTGCCAGCATCAGAGTCTTTTCCAGTGAGTCAACTCTTTGCATGAGGTAGCCAAAGTATTGGAGTTTCAGCTTTAGGATCAGTCCTTCCAATGAACACCCAGGATTGATCTCCTTTAGAATGGACTGGTTGGATCTCCTTGCAGTCCAAGGGACTCTCAAGAGTCTTCTCCAACACCACAGTTCAAAAGCATCAATTCTTCAGCGATCAGCTTTCTTCACAGTCCAACTCTCACATCCATATTGACCACTGGAAAAACCATAGCCTTGACTAGACGGACCTTGGCTGGCAAAGTAATGTCTCTGCTTTTTAATATGCTATCAAGTTTGGTCATAACTTTCCTTCCAAGGAGTAAGCGTCTTTTAATTTCATGGCTGCAATCAGCATCTGCAGTGATTTTGGAGCCCAAAAAGATAAAGTATGACACTGTTTCCACTGTTTTTCCATCTATTTCCCATGAAGTGATGGGACCAGATGCCATGATCTTTGTTTTCTGAATGTTGAGCTTCAAGCCAACCTTTTCACTCTCCTCTTTCACTTTCATCAAGAGGCTTTTGAGTACCTCTTCACTTTCTGCCATAAGGGTAGTGTCATCTGCATATCTGAGGTTATTGATATTTCTCCCGGCAATCTTGATTCCAGCTTGTGTTTCTTCCAGCCCAGCATTCCTCATGATGTACTCTGCATATAAGTTAAATAAGCAAGGTGACAATATACAGCCTTGACGTACTCCTTTTCCTATTTGGAACCAGGCTGTTGTTCCATGTCCAGTGCTGACTGTTGCTTCCTGACCTGCATACAGGTTTCTCAAGAGGCAGGTCAGGTGGTCTGGGATTCCCATCTCTTTCAGAATGTTCCACAGTTTATTGTGATCCACACAGTCAAAGGATTTGGCATAGTCAATGAAGCAGAAATAGATGTTTTTCTGGAACTCTCTTGCTTTCTCCATGATCCAGAGGATGTTGGCAATTTGATCTCTGCTGCCTCTGCCTTTTCTAAAACCTGCTTGAACATCTGGGAGTTCACAGTTCACATATTGCTGAAGCCTGGCTTGGAGGATTTTGAGCATGACTTTACTAGTGTGTGAGATGAGTGCAATTGTGCGGTAGTTTGAGCATTCTTTGGCATTCCCTTTCTTTGGGATTGGAATGAAGACTGACCTTTTCCAGTCCTGTGGCCACTGCTAAGTTTTCCAAATTTGCTGGCACATTGAGTGCAGCACTTTCACAGCATCATCTTTCAGGATTTGAAATAGCTCAACTGGAATTCCATCACCTCCACTAGCTTTGTTCGTCGTGATGCTTTCTAAGGCCCATTTGACTTCACATTCCAAGATGTCTGGCTCTAGGTCAGTGATCACGTTATCGTGACTATCTTGGTCGTGAAGATCTTTTTTGTACAGTTCTTCTGTGTATTCTTGCCACCTCTTCTTAATATCTTCAGCTTCTGTTAGGTCCATACCATTTCTGTCCTTTATCGAGCCCATCTTTGCATGAAATGTTCCCTTGGAATTTTCTTGAAGAGATCTCTTGTTTTTCCTATTCTGTTGTTTTCCTGTTTCTTTGCATTGATCACTGAGGAAGGCTTTCTTATCTCTCCTTGCTATTCTTTGGAACTCTGCATTCAGATGCTTATATCTTTCCTTATCTCCTTTGCTTTTTGCTTCTCTTCTTTCCACAGCTATTTGTAAGGCCTCCTCAGACAGCCATTTCACTTTTTTAGTGATCATCATTAGCAAAGCACAGCAACAACCTTTGAGACAGTCCTGGGAAACCAGTGATCATGGCATGATGGATGATGCAGACTCATGAGTAATAATGTAACCAGCCTTAAATAAATGACATTAGAAGACACAGAGGCAAGAAGATCTATATTGTTTCCATTAAAACTGAATCTGGAGAGCCATGACATTGTGAACAATAATTGTATTACTACCTTTCTCCTCACATAGTGGGAGACATGAAATTAACCAGGAACCATGCATTTGACAATAAAGAACAAGAAGAAACAGCACCTAGGTACTAGCCACTGTGAAAATATTTTATATGCAATGACTGGACAGTAAACAAATATGTAAATAGTTCTACTTCATCCATTATTGTGACACCTGATTGAAATTACCATACCTTATATAGGTCCATGAACACTCTTTTAAATCAAGAAATTTTTTCTGTAGACAGAAACTCTACAAAAAAAAAAAAAATTTCCCAAGGCCTTCTACATCCTAGGTATGGCCCTAAGGAAGGGGAGCAGGTAACCTGTAAACATACAATTTCATCCTGTCTCAGTACAGCTACAGTAGATTTTATTATATGATTTGAAAATCTGCATGACTTAATTTAGAAAATATTTTATATACACAGTGAAATAATAACCGTAATGTGTTACAAAGGCTTGGAGACTTTTGCATTTTGTGCATGAAGCTATCATGCTTTATTTTTTCCCACTTGAAGATAGTTCTCAATTATCCAGAATGTGGTTTACTCACTTAGTAAGTTAACTACATAAAATAAACATTTTATTTCTAGAGTATCTGACCTTCAACATCAAGTATTTATAGATGACCACACTATGTCATTAGTTGGTAGAAACTCAAAGAATGAAAATTAATTTTGATGTTAAACACTTTAATTATAGAAGAAAATCTGCTCTAACAGTAAAATAAATGTAAACATATCAGATGATTTCTGAAGAAGTATTTATTTCTTGGATGATCATTGACTTTTTAATGAACATATATAGTTTAGTTTTAACTATTTTAAAGCTTCCTTTATTATCAATGATCTGCACTACCATATTTGCATCTACAAAAATAATTATTCATAGATGATTAACCTGAATTTATGACTTAAAAACCATTAGTCTGGTCAAACCACTATTTGACCAAACCTCTAAGAGAGGTTAATAGTGGAGTTCTAGTTCCAGTTCAAGAAATCATAGTTTATTTCCAAAAATAGGCAAGAGATAATTATGAAAAGAAAAGTTTTTAATTAAATATTAAACCAATATTTTAAACCAACTCAAAGAAGATATAATTACTATAACATGTCTCCTTCCTCTTACCAACTGGATCAAGTGAAGTCACTCAGCCGTGTCCAACTCTTTGCAATCCCATGCACTGTAGCCTGCCAGGCTCCTCCGTCCATGGAATTTTCCAGGCAAGGATACTGGAGTGGGTTGCCATTTCCTTCTCCAGGAGATCTTCCTGACCCAGGGATCGAACCTGGGTCTTCCACACTCAGGCAGACTCTTACCCTCTGAGCCACCAGGAAAGGTTCTTACCTACCATTTTACCCTAAAAAGGAACTCAGAAAAATGCTACTAGAGATGCTTGGCCTGTCAACATTTCACTTTCATGGGATTTTAACATTTCAAATGCCACTGAATTTCCTTTCAATAAATCTTACAAATATAAAAGTTAAAGAATAAAGCATTCTAATCATACAGTACATTAAAATGTAACATTTGAGGTTCACTTTTATATTTACAAGTTTTGTCTGATGAAACTTAAACACAAACATTTTGTCAGCACCACTATTCTTGTTTTCAAAATTTAGCAGATTTTTTATTTTGATTGATATGGTTACAAAATGCATGCAGGCCACAGGGAAAGTATAAGGAATAATTCAGATTTTCTGAAATAATTCTTTTTCTTTTCACTCACTCAATCTTGTTTTCTTTCTGTCAAATAGGATAGGAATTACCCAACTTTCAGAGATACTTTTATATGTTATCTAACCCTTCACTGACTATGCTAAAGCCTCTGGCTGTGTGGATCACAACAAACTGGAAAATTCTTAAAGAGATGAGAATACCAGACCACTTACGTATCTCCTGAGAAAACTGTATGCAGATCAAGAAGCAACAGTTAGAACCGAACATGGAACAGTTGTTCATGTTCAAAATTGAGAAAGGACTATATCAAGGCTGTATATTTTCACCCTGCTTATTTAACTTATATGCAGAGTATATCATGTGAAATGCCAGGATGGATGAATCACAAGCTGGAATCAAGATAGCTGTGAGAAATGTTGATAACCTCAGATATGCAGATGACACCACCCTAATGGCAGAAAGTAAAGAGGAACTAAAGAGCCTCCTGATAAAGGTGAAAGAGGAGAGTGAAAACGCTGGCTTAAAACTCAACATTCAAAAAACTATGATCATGTTATCTGGTCCCATCACTTCACATCAAATAGATGGGGAAAAAATGGAAACATTGGCAGACTTTATTTTCTTGGGCTCCAAAATCACTGTGGAAGATGAATACAACCATGAAATTAAAAAGATGTTTGCTCCTTGGAAGGAAAGCCATGACCAACCTAGACAGTGTGTTAAAAGCAGGGACATCACTTTACCAACAAAGGTCCATCTAGTCAAAGCTATGGTTTTTCCAGTAGTCATGTATGGATGTGAGAGTTGGACCATAAACAAAGCTGAGCACTGAAGAATTGATGCTTCCCAAATTGTGGTGCTGGAGAAGACTCCTGAGAGTCCCTTGGACAGCAAGGAGGTCAAACCAGTCAATCCTAAAGGAATAAACCCTGAATGTTCATTGGAAGGATCAATGCTGAAGTTCCAATACTTTGACCACCTGATGTGAAGAACGGACTCATTGGAAAAGACCCTGATACTGGGAAAGATTGAGTGCAGAAAGAGAAGGGGGTGAAAGAGAATGAGATGGTTGGATGGCCTCACCGACTCAATGGAAATGAGTTTGAGCAAACTCCAGGAGATAGTGGAGAACAGAAACCTGGTGTGTTGCAGTCCATGGGGTCACAAAGAGTCAGACATGACTTAGTGATTGAACAACTACTGGTTTCTTGGTAATAAAGTTCCAAGCCTTTTTGTTTGGAAATACAGCAACAACAAAAAGTGGGTTTATATTTCTTTAAAAAGCAGTTATCTTTTGAAACAGAATCCCTGGGAAATCCTAGAACATGAAATTATGTGATTTTCACAAATAAATCATAAATTATATAATATTAAAAACAATTCTCTGACTTTTCAGTACTGAACTTTATATGGATGAATCTCAAAAATTAAATGCTAACAATTTTTCATCCTCCAAATCCAGCAAAAACCACTTGCAAGCATGAAAATATTCAACCAAAATGAATATCACATGGCTAAATAGAAAACAGCAAGCACCTGCTTGCTCTAAAAAGAATATTTTAGATTTAATTAGAAGATATTGATTATAAATAAACCATAGCATGGTGGAATCAAAGAATTTTATATTTTCTCTAGACCAAAATATTGTATTGAGAATCAGTAATATTTAATTCAGTGCATCAGTTAGCATACTTGGACATTATATTTGGTTCAAAGCCCAGTTTTGATGTCTGTGAAGGATTCAGACTTCCACTGTGAAATCATGAAGCCTTGCCCGATGCAACAGAAATGCTTCCTTTAAAATATTTCTGTTCCCTGTGTCCTTTTTTAAACAACTCTATGTATGCTCTGTTTTTCTAAGCATCAGGGTCAACCTGACATTTCCTTGAGGACTGTGCCTGTCAGCTAGAATCACCATTTTTCCACTTGCTGAATCAGCCCACCCTTGTACCACTAGCTGGTAGGAATACAAGGAGACCTTCAAATTTTGCAAATTTTAGCTGAATTAGAATGGGCTCTAAGCCATTATCTTTAAAACCAGTACAGATTTTCAGACATTTACACAATCAGATTTCTAATTACAAAAGACCCCAGAAATACATACCATTTCAGGCTTGGATGGACTGTTTGATTCTAAGTGAAAATCTTTTATCATATCATCCACATGACTACCATATACTAAGGCCATAATAACGGTTCCTATTATGACGGGACACCATTCTAACTTGGAAATCCAAGCTTTTAGAAACAGTGCTATAAATAGAGTTAATATTAGACAAACTACCACAATTGGAAGGAAGGGAACAGATATCAGTCAGAGTTCAAATTTCCAACCTTTGTGACTTTGGTCCTTTGCCAACCATGCCTCTTCTCTATATGCTGATGGATACAGGCTGCACACAGAACACTATTGAACTGAAGGAACTTTTCTTCTTCTGTTACAAAGGCTTATTAAGGGTCAATAGAATAGACTTCAACAGTTCAGAGAGAATAGTTTATTGTTGCCAGAATTCTGGTTGAAAGCGACATTGTATTGTTTAATTCATTGGGACAAAATAAGTTAAAATATATGGGCAGACTCACTGTCATATGTCTGGAAAATCAAAGCCTGAGGCAGTAGGTGCCTGAAGTTCACTGAAGGAGAGCTCTTCAGGAAAAGCTCTTCAGGGCAGGGAATGACAAGCAGGAGAGGACGGAGGAAAGGGCTGAGAAAGGATGTGGTCCCATATACAGACCAGTCTTGACTTGATCCATGTGATCAGACCACAGAACTAATTATGACCCTCTCCTCTGATGCAAGAGGGCCAGCTATTTGTAGCCCCATTTCCATCAATCACTAGCTGCATAACCTCTTGGGAGATGCAGCTGCCATCAGCAATTCTCTGGAAGAGGACAGAGAGAGAGGAGGGAGGTGGAGCATGCAGCTGTGGGTCTTTAGACACCAACAGCAGCTGAAGAAGAAATGGAAAGAGATTTAGGCAGGGCACCCACACTAGCTACTATGCTACTTGCTATTCACTCAGAAATTAGAAAAAAACACCTAGGATTCCATCAAATTTTAGACAGACTGGAAAGGGTCACCTCTTACATCAACAGGTGAAGTCACTGAGATGGAATGGCTGGCAATCTTACCCAGTTGCCTTTAATTGTATTATACCCTATGACTTGTGCTTCCTTGGCTTGTTAACAATCTACGGCCTCTGACATAATGTATCCTTAACCTATTTTGGTGCTCTTAATTCAGAATTATTCCTTCTTCCCGCATGAAAGAGAAGCTGCCAATTTTGAGAATATCCATTAAGTTAAGGGCACAAGGCAGAACGTTAACATTCAACTTAGAGAAAAAGCAATAGACTTTATAAATTGCAAAGCGCATTTCCTTTTTAATAGAGGAATGAGGTTTTCTGCTGAGAGATCTGGGGCAGTAGAAAGAAGTTTCCTTTCCTAAGGTACAAGTTTTATTTGCATTCCATGAGTCATGTTACATGGAAATCCTTCACTCAACAAGATGCGTACACTCCTGCTATGGTTCATGACTCTCCCTGTCTCTCGGTTATGGGCACTACAAATTCCAAACATGTTGTAAATCCTTTTCCCCCATCTTTCCTCCAAGACTTTGTCCTGAAGATGGACTGATTCGCATCTTATCTCTGTGATATACAGAAACAATCAAAACAAATATAAGCCTTTATCATCCAACAGGTAGTAAATAAGAATCCAAAGGCTTCTGATAAATTGGTAGTCTTTACTCAGATGGGTGTTTTGAACCCACCGAAACACTCAGACATAAAACAGTGCATTTGCAACTTTCCTCCTCTCCATTGTGAGGTGATTGATTTTGTCTGGATGTCTAGAGAACCAGTCAGCTTTATATTTGAGTTCATTAGGAAAACCAAGAAAGAAGGAAAAGATCTGCCTATCTCCATAGGAAAGTCCCCATTTCTTTCCCTTTGACCTAATCAATACAAGAAGGCACTAAAAACAATGGTTTCAAAATCTTAACTAGAAATGCCAGCTAGCCACAAAAGGCTTCCTTAAAAGGGCATGTGAAAATCCATAGGGAGTGTCATCATTATACTAATCCACTCAGAAGAGTTGATTTCTCTACTTCTGAGTCCAGATATCTGTCCTGGATTCTGCAGCAGCCAAGGCAGTGGGAGATTTTTTTCTGAAGCAAACAAATCTCCCTGTTTCATACTGATCCAACCTAATTCTAGCCACCCAGCCTACACATTATATATTTCCTATTTTGAGAAAAACATTCCTGGAACAGAGAGTGGGCAGTGGACTCAATTCTATTTTCCACTAAATTAAGACACCTTACAGATAAGGAAAGCTACATTTTCTGTGACAGGGAAGAAGGCAGAATACTTGCTGCACTGAAAAAAATTACAAACCAAGAATCAGAGGATAAGAGGAAAATGGCAGATTGACTTCCGGTTAAAGGACAGCTATAAGCTATTACAAGGCTCCCTCTGGCATCCCCCCTCTTATTCCTCCATCTGTAAAAAAATCATTTCCCCACAGCAGAGCAAACTTTAGCTTCTCAAAGGCTTCTAACCCTAGCCTTATACAGGCAAGACCCTCAAGTTATAATTAGCTTTCACTGGCCCTTCTCCAAATATCTTGTAGCCTAGGGGCAACAAAAGCTGTCAGTCAGCATGACCAATTCACTGCTATTTATATCCGGGCTTAGTGGCCATTCTTGTGGCCACAATTGTATTCTGACCTTCTCTGGAGGTAGTACTGAGGGTCAACACAGTTTTGTTCATACTCTGATCAATCTGATATACTATCTCTGGGGATCAGAATCCTGGTTTGTGAGAGCAAATTGGCAGTTTCTGGTTTTATTATCCGTGCAAGAGAGTAAGACTTTATTTTCAATACTTGTATTTAGTTGGGGGGATCAATGAATATCTTTATAAAATGTATTCATAAAGTAAGGACAGGAACATGGAGAAGGAAAGAAGTAAAAACTTAGTAAAAATCTGTGGAGTTTATAGGAGTCTAAGATTAGACTGGTTTTCTGTATTAACACTAATACAAATTTACCTCTTTAATGAGCTTGAGCATAGTCTCATAACCGAAAATTTTACCTCTTCAGAAATTCAAAAGGAAAAGAGAACCTAGGTAGACAAAAGCACTAAAACCAGAGGAATAGCTTTCCTGCTAATAAAATTAACTGACATTTTTTTTCATGTTTCCAGGTGCCAGACACTGTTAAGAGTTTAATATACTATGAAGTGTTATCACTTCCGGAACACAAGCTAGTCGGTAGCATTGAAGCCCAGCTAGAACATTTACTAGCTATATATCCCCAGAAAATATATTTCTGGATTTCTTTCTCTATATTTGTTTGTTTGTTCTTAAAATGAGTGTTGGAAGTAATCCCAATATACAGGCTATAGTAAGGTTAAATGAATTAATACATGTAAAACACTGAGCATAAAACCTGGCATATGGAAAGAGTTTAAATAATTCTTGTCTGTTACTGTTATCCACTCGCTAAGATGAAAAAGTGAAGGTTTACAGAATCAAAAGAGACATGTGTACCCCAATATTCATCGCAGTACTGTTTATAATAGTCAGGTCATGGAAGCAACCTAGATGTCCATCAACAGATGAATGGATAAGAAAGCTGTGGTACATATTCACAATGGAATATTACTCAGCCATTAAAAAGAATACATTTGAATCAGTTCTAATGAAGTGGAAGAAACTGGAGCCTATTATACAGAGTGAAGTAAGCCAGAAAGAAAAACACCAATACAGTACACTTACACATATATATGGAATTTAGAAAGAAGATAACGATAAACTTGTATGTGAGATAGCAAAAGAGATACAGATATATTGAACAGTCTTTTGGACTCTGTGGGAGAGGGCGAGGGCGGGATGATATGGGAGAATGGCATTGAAACATGTAAAATATCACATGTGAAACAAGAAAAGAAAAAGTGGAGGTTTAAAAGGTTAAGTAACTCTCTCAAAGTCATACAGTGATTAATGAACAAAACTAGGATACAGTTCAGGTGACCTATCTCTAAAGTCCACGTGCTAAACCTTAACACCTTCCTGACAAGCACATTCCCCAGGATCCAGCATGATTTGAACTCAGCCCTTTCTGACACAGCAGAAGCACGACAGCAACAAGATGATGATAGGTTCTTTTTGCCCAGAAGCTTGTGGTTTGTTAATAGACTCATGGTCAATTAACAGATCATGAGTCCATTAACAGAACAGTGCAGCCATTCATCAGTACAAAATCTGATCTTGCCACAAATTTGTTAGTTCCTCAATGGGAGAGGTCAACACAGCAGAAAACTAGATTTCCCTCATGTGAAATTGAAGTATGCTTATGAAATAAAAAATATAAGTCTTATGAATTAATAACTTAAATGATGGCATAATATTTCACCTAAAGCAAATACAAATTACCTTTTGAGGTAGAAAAATACATGAGATCCTGACTAATGAATGCATTTCATACTCATACTGTGCCACAGAGTTTATCATACAGTATCTCACTTCATCTCTGCCAAAACTCCTTAAAATAGAAAGTATTAGCTTTATTTTATGGATGAGAAAATAGAGAGGTTAAATGACAAGGTCACAAAATGGGAAAGCTAGAATCTTAATCCATATTTTCCTGGCTCCAAAATCCAGTTTTTAGCTATGAAACTAACACTGCTTTGGTGCTTGTGCCGTGATGTTCTATTTATGTACAACAAGCATGGCTTATTACCTTTTTGTCACACAAAGAGGTTGAATAAATGTTATCTTTCATTCCAATCATATACTTATCAAGCACTTACTTTGGAATTTTAAAAGACTTATATTTTCTTATATTAAGTAAACCCAGGAAGGTGTTATTGCTACCACTTTACTGATAGAAATACTGAGACCTGTAGAGAATAACTTGCTCTACTCTGAAAGTTTCAAAGTGATATCATAGGTTTCATCCCCTGGGCTTTACACCACACCCCCTACCTTTGGCAACACTGTTCAGAACAGGTGATTAAAGGATCTAAAAATACAGTAGTTTCTACAAATAGAAATGATTTCTATCAAGAGGCAAATACTCCAGATATCTATATAACCATACCAAAAATGCTTCCACAAAGGCAGAGTTTTGAACATGTGAGGATCTTAAGAATGATAGATCTTTGAGACCTATCTAAAAATATTGACTGGCATCTTTGGGCTCCTATTCTACATCAGCTGCAGACATCATACGGTTTACAAACTCAAGACAATTCAATGGCCAAAAATGCCTCCAAGCTGCTAGTAGCAGGCCTTGAGGCATAAAAGGGCAGTACTGGGTGTAAGATGTGTGGTAATTGACACAACCGCAAAAGCAGAAAGAGACAGAGACCCAGAAAGAGAATGAGAGAGAGAAGGAAAGATCAAACACAGCCAGGTATCTACACACAAGAGCAATCACCACAACACTGAGCAAATTGCATTTACATCAGCCTGAGCTTTCAACTGAACACTCAAGATTCAAAAAATTACACATCTAATTTTGCCCTTCCTTCCCTCTACAGGATCAGGAGAGAGGTAAGAGAAGCTTGCAGAAGGTGTGGGGTTGGGGAGTGGGGGCGAACCTGATTCTCCACACATTTATTTATGCAGGAGAGAAAATGTCTTCACTGCCATCTCTAGATAGAGAAGCACTGTGTTCCAGTCAAGAATTCCTGTCTTGTAATGAGCACTCAAGAAATGCTTATTGGATGGAGAGCTTGGGGCTCTCAAAGTGATGGATATGACATCAGTCCTGCCCAGGAGGGACTTGCAATTGAAAATCTCTGACACTAAGCTAGACAAAAATGGACAGGCTATCCAGATAATGTACTGAGAAATGTGAGCAATCAAATAAATATGCAGCTTAATTTTTTATATATATATCACTTATGTTATAGTCACAGACTGCTCAATTCCAAACCATCCTATGGGTAATCTGAGTTCACTGACTATTAAAATGAAGTCACAATACATTTTGAAAAATGACCTTCAGTAACATAAGTATGAAACCATTTTGCTGGAGTAGAAAGTTTTTAAAGAACCATTAGAAAGCATTTGTGAGTGTACCTTGCATAACATTTTCCTTTCAACTCTTTTGAAAAGTAAGACCGACAGCTAAACTAGTTCCACTTGGACATAAATTTGATTATTGTGGCTAGCTCAGAGGAGATCTAATGATTCTAATGGATTCTTAAACTACCCTAAGTAGTTCTCTACACTTGGCTCTGTCCACAGTCACAATGGATTCAATCACGTCCATACGGAAAAGGAGTCAAGTTGGGGTGAAAACCTAAAAGGCAATGAATGACAATTTTGCTTCCTGGCATTTCACAGCAGCAGATGCTATACTTTAATGTGCCTTTATGTCTCTTTATATTCACTTCCCATAATTCTCATTCTTTTTCTACAGCACTGATATGACACTTTTCATGGAAACCCAGTGCACAATCACCTAGGATTTTTTCCTATTGTCTAAAATTCTTCTTGTGCAAGTCTTCTGGGACTATTTCCATCTCAGTGGAAAGCCTTGAGTGTAAAGAAGTGTAAAGAGAGAGATGAGCTTGTAAAGGCAGTCTGGAGAGGTCAGACTAAGTATTTTGTTAAAGGTGGTCTCAGGAGTAATATCTGTTCATGAGGCAGACATGAACATTTCCGCTGAGAATCAATAGCGGACCCATTTGCGCTTTGCTTAGTGTTCAAAGTGTTTCTATGCATTTATCCCACCCTGCACACTTTCTCTCTATAAATAAATAGCAGTGGCCGTCTGAGTCTCAAAATGCTTCTGTTGGCCACTTTGTTATCCCTGCCAAAGAGTGGAGCTGAAAAGACCACTGCATCACTATCTATCCCCTCTACACCCTGAATTCAAGCAAAGATTCTCCTGGTGTGGCAGCTGTAACTGTGTTTTGTTTCTCTGCCGTTAGCTCACAGCCTGTCTGTTGCCCTGAAGCCTTTGCCCAGAACAAGCCACCGCATTTCTGCTGGTTAAAGTAAAAATGAAAATCGCTCAGTCATGTCCAACTCTTTGCAACCCCATGGACTGTAGTCTATGGAATTCTCTAGGACAGAATACTGGAGTGAGTAGCCTTTCCCTTCTCCAGGGGATCTTCCCAACCCAGGGATTGAACTCAGGTCTCTTGCATTGCAGGCAGATTCTTTATGAGCTGAGCTATCAGGGAACCTTCAGGCATGTCTGCTGATATTGTTTCCCAACATTTCAAAGCTCTACAGACTAGATGAGAGACCAGCTCAGGGCCCATCCTCCCTGACAGCTGTACATCGATCATCCTCTCAGCACGGATATTGGGATGGCTGCCTTCATCTCTCTTCCCTACATGTTCTGGACAATAGAACAGTGTCACAGCAAACAATGCTTCAACAGAGGGGGAGTGTGGCATGGTGTGAGGAGCATGGACAGACCTTTGCAAAATTCCTGGCTTGGCTGTTAACCATAGGAGTGAATCAACCTCTTTAAGCCTCGGTTGTCTCATACATAAGAAGAGTATAATAATGGCTACCTTGGAAAGTGTTATAAAGATTGAAATAATACCCGGAAAGTGTCTGGCCCATATTGAGCATGCTATAGGATAGACATTGTTATTCAATTCTGATAAAAACCACCAAGTTCTAGGAGCAGATATCACATTACTCGGGAAGCTAGAGTAGCATTCTGTAGACTGCAGATACTTTGGAAAGGAGCTTCCTTGTCTCTCAGTTTATCCTGGAACAGTGTACTAGCTGGTAGCAGAATTCAGTGGTAGATTTATGACAGTGTGTTACCAATGGGACTCTTTGACTAGGGCAAACTGGAATATGACCCCTTCTCCTTCAAGTTCATCATCAATCAGTGGAGCTGTGCCAGCTCTATAAAGGGAATCTTAATCTCTTTTTGCCCTTACATTTCAAAGAAAGATTAGGCAGCAATCAAGTTTCTGCCCAATAAATGTGCAAGGCCTCCCCAAGCACTTGGAACAAGGGCAGGCACCTAGTAGGCACTCAATAAGTGCTAGATGTAAGGAAGAGTGAATGATGACTTTAAGTAATACTTTTTCTTCTAATGAAAGAATCACCTGCAGATCAGGAAGCACCAGTGTTACCTGCAAGTTCCTCTTTACATTTTCATATGTTTGAATATAACTCTGAAAGATAACATAGGAACTCATCTAGCTCCATTTCACTCCATTGACAGTAGGTCACTCTGGATACTTACATGAATGATTGCACCTAAGTAAATGTCAAGACACTCAGATTTCAAACAGAAAGGGGCCTTAGTCGTTTGCCCTTATCTATCTTTGCTGCACACCTACAGCACCGGCCACGTGGCAAAGTTCACGTCCTCTTTCCCACTTTCATTCTAAAGACACCTTGTGTTTTCCCATGTGCCTTTAAGGAATCATTCTTGATCTCAGCCATAAAATCAGAAAGCTGCATAACTGACAAGATGATCCCAGAAGGCAACTGAAACATGGGGTAGATTGAAACCGACAGTTAATTTGTAGCAGTAAAAAAATAATGATATCATCATAAAACAAGTTTAAGATCAGACTGGGCCCAAACACTCTGTGCCCACAGATTATATAGATGGGCATTGTCAAAGCTTAAATAACAAAGCAAAACAAAACTGAACCTCTCAGCTTCGCCAAGCACAATTTTTTTTTTTTTTATGGAACGCTACCACCATCTGCTGGCTGCAGCTGATAAAATGCCTAGCAGTCTCAAAGTCCTGGAATATTCCATTCTGCAGAGGCTGTTGTTAATTACCATGCACAAGGAAACATTTTTAACCTCACACATGAGCAAAACGATACAAATAAATCAGACCTTCCTAGCACAGGGAACAAATGAAAGAACTGGGAGGCTAGATATTGCGAAAGGCTCCCTGGTGGGCTATGCCTACACGCTGCACTTGCTGGGTACTGAAGTCCCAGCACATTCTCTTCTGATTGCCCAGCTCCCTCCTTACACGCGCTCACTTTCAGACTTCCTCCTCTCCAGCTGCCTCCTCTACCAGGCATCCTACACAGCACTGCAGTGATAGGCAAAGCAGCAGCTCTCAGCTAAAAACAGCCTCCTCCTGGAGCTCTTAAAGGAAGAAAACCACTGACATTTGTCTTCTTCAAGGAAAGCATAGCCCTGATGTGATTCAACAAAGAAAAGGAGGATATCCTTGGCTCCCCAAACTCTAAAAGCAATATTTTAGCAAGGTTTCCACGGGGTTCAATGCCTTGTGTCATGCCTGTTTTAAATAATTTGGCAACAAGTCAGGAATTCTTTGGATGGAGAAAAGCCAGAGTCTTTAATTCTAGCCACCTTTAACACCCTACCCACTGTTTCTAACATGTTCAGTCTTACCATTCTCAACTCTCTGTTACTCACATCTCAGGCCTCTAACTTCTCAACCATCCTGAGGACAAAAGGAGGCTTTACAAAATATTCCTTCTTCACTGTAACTTCTTTTTTTTTTCTTTTGCTTGTGTTAGTCGCTCAGTCGTGTACGATTCTTTGTGACCCCATGAACTGTAGCCCGCCAGGCTCCTCTGTCCATGGAAATCTCTAGGCAAGAATACTGGAGTGGGTTGCCATGCCCTTCTCCAGGGGATCTTCCCAACCCAGGAATCGAACTCCGGTCTCCTATGTTACAAGCAAATTCTTTACCATCTGAGCCACTCTGCTTACCCGAATTCAAAATGTCTAAGCATGTAATAACTGTATCATAAAACAATTTCTAAAAATCCTTCAAATGGTCATCTATTTAGAAAATTTTCTGTCACTCATATATCTATAATCATAATGAGGTAATGGTTGGTACCAGACAAAATATCTAGCTTCTATTGAGCAAAGATGTAAATATATCACATGATGTTTTTCCTGGATGGAAGACCACAGCCTCGTGCAGCAGCAACAAGTGATACTCTCCAGCACTGACATGCCTCTGTGTATGACCAGGCTATCCTTAGTCAGAGGGGCATAATGCCCATATACACAGAACTCACTGGGTGAAATTAATTTCCTCCTGAATAGTATCATCCTTGCATCCATCTAATCTATTAGCTCACTCTCCTAAACACTCTGAGATATAAACTTCAGTACAAAGGCATTTTACATGTTCTTACTGATGCTGCAAATTCAGAAAGATACCACTTATAGGTTAAGTGGTTTCTATATGGCATAAGCAAACCCCTATAAGCAATGCAGCCATGACTAAAATTTTCATTTATTTTCTTTGGTACAAATGACGGGTGAATATTTTAAAACGTTCAATCTCATCAAAAAAATTCTCTTACAATAAAAGAATAATGAGGAGCTTCCCTGGTGATTCAGTGGTAAAGAATACCCCTGCCAATGCAGGAGACTCAGGAGACAAGGGTTTGATCCTTGGGTTGGGAAAATTCCCTAGAGAAGGGACTGGCAACGCAATCCAGTATTCTTGCCTGGGAAATCCAATGGACAGAGGAGTCTGGTAGGTTATAGTCCATGGGACTGTGAAAAAATCAAATACGACTTAGCAACAAAACAACAACAATAACAGCAACAACAAAACAATAATGAATATTTTTTCTTATCGACTAGCAAAGAATTTTTAGCAAATAATAATACCCATTGTAATCAGGGGACAGGGAAATGTACTCTACACACGACTTTCAATATAACTTAGTACAACCCTTCAAGAAGGTAATTTGACATTGCTTATTAAAAACTCCTTTTTAAAAATTGTAGAAACCTGTGATTTATGCATTTCATCCCTAGAAATTTATCCCAAAAGAACAATCATGGCTGACTCATACACCAATGTGACATCATAGTCTTGTTTGTAATTTATGTACAACATCACAGCCTCATTTATAATAAGGGAAGTCTTTAGTATTCCGCTATGATAGGCTGAATAATAGCCTCCCCAAAGATGTCCATATCCTTATCCCCAGAACCTCAGAGTATATTATCTTACATGATAAGAAGGATTTTGCAGGCATGATTAAGTTAAGAATCTGAATATTAAGTTAAGGATCTCGAGGTTATCCCGAGACTATCCAGGTGGGCTCAATGTAATCACAAAATTTCTAAAAAGAAGAAAGCAAATGGATTAACAGCATGGAAGCTGAAGGGACAATGATACAGGAGTTGGAGTGAAGTTTCTGAAGTTGGAGGATAGCGCCATGATCCAAGAACACAGCAGTCTCTACAAAAAGGAATAAGGCAAAGAAATATCCCCCTAGATCCGGCAAAAGAAAAGAAGCCATGCTAACACAATTTTAGGACTTCCAATCTCTAGAAGTATGACTAAAGAAACTGCGTTCTTTTAAAACACTAAACTGTGGTCATTTATAATGGCAGCAATGAAAAATGAACGTACCAGATATCAAGTAACAGAGACTTTAGGGCTAAATTGTCAATTGTCATTTAGGGCTCCAAAAGCCTTATACTTGAGGGTCTGAGTTATGAAAGAGATTTTTGTTTTAATCCAGTGTTTTTATTTTGATGGTAATCTTAAAAACGTTCATGTAAAGACATTCTGAACTATCTGGTAGACCAACTTGTAACTAACAGCTATGCTAAAGCTGAAACCGCAATACTTTGGCCACCTCATGCAACGAGTTGACTCACTGGAAAAGACGCTGATGCTGGGAAAGGTTGGGGGTGGGAGGAGAAGGGGACGACAGAGAATGAGATGGCTGGATGGCATCACCAACTCTGTGGACATGAGTTTGAGTGAACTCCGGGAGTTGGTGATGGACAGGGAGGCCTGTCGTGCTGTGATTCATGGGGTCGCAGAGAGTCGGACACGACTGAGTGACTGAACTGAACTGAACTGAACTGATGCTATGATTTCAATGCCCAAGTTTGTGTTTGTGTTTTATAGCACATTAGTAGTGCCAAGGGAAGGCTAACTCCACAGATACTCTTAAGAACAAAGTCCACATTGCAGTTCAGAGAAGAGTTGTGGGAGGACTGAGTTACCACTGGTAAATAACTGTCGATGTCACATGAGTAGCTGACTTTGTACCTAACAAAAATAGGTTTAGCAGCAAAGAGTTTTGGTTTAAACTTTTGTTGACGTACTTTGAGGTACACCATTAAATTGAATCATGAAAATAATGACCACAGGCTTAAAAATGAGTTTATTATTAGAAGAAAAAATAATGATGACAGTCAACTTAGAAATTGTTCCATCAGGCTCAAAACCAAATGAACCATGCCAAAAAAGAAACTGTAAAAAACTTATCATCCTACTATTAAACATCAACTATCATCTTAAATGACTGTTGACATCTTAATTACATTGATGTTATATCAAATTTAAATGCAAATCTGTGATGGTTTTATAGTTGTAGACAAGTTAGTATCATGAATAATTAATATCAATTTTATATTTCTATAGAGAGAGTAACTACATAATAAAAATAACATTAAGTCAACCCAGGAGGGAACATGAGAATTTATTTTTCCCTTGAAAGTTCACTTCAGTTCAGTCCCTCAGTCATGTCTGACTCTTTGCAACCCCATGAACCACAGCACGCCAGGCCTCCCTGTCCATCACCAACTGCCAGAGTCTACCCAAACCCATGTCCATTGAGTTGGTGATGCCATCCAACCATCTCATCCTCTGTCATCCCCTTCTCCTGCTGCCTTCAATCTTTCCCAGCATCAGGGTCTTTTCCAATGAGTCAGCTCTTTGTATCAGGTGGCCAAAGTATTGGAGTTTCAGCTTCAATATCAGTCCTTCCAATGAACATCCAGGACTGATCTCCTTTAGGATGGACTGGTTAGATCTCCTTGCAGTCCAAGGGACTCTCAAGAGTCTTCTCCAACACCAAAGTTCAAAAGCATCAATTCTTCAGTGTTAAGTTTTCTTTAGAGTACAACTCTCACATCCATACATGACCACTGGAAAAACCATAGCTAAAGGAACTCATGTATTTGCTCAAGCCTGAGAAAGGCAAAGTTAATTAATTATGGTACTTCTTTCCAATGGAATACTACTTAATCATTAGAAACGACACTGTTTAACAATATTTAATTAAATGGGGAAATTATCAAGACCTATTTTTAAAATTTAAAAATACTTGCAAACTGTCGCAGTAAGAATCCAGTGTTTTTTTTAAAAAAAAGCAATTTCTATACAGAGAAAAATGAATAGGATACATACAGAACTAAATGGCAATGCATTTCTGGGCTTTTTTTAAATATACTTTTTGGTCTTTTCAAATTTTTTTAACAACAAACATTACTTTCACAGTGAGAAGATAGACCTTTGAGTAGTAAATTTGGGGTTGAAAAACTCTTCTCTTGGTCCTGGCTCCAGAGTGTTTAAAAATTGAAATGTCATTTGTTTTTCAACTCCTGGAAGACAATTTTGTTGAAAAATATAGCCTATGCTCCCCAAGAGCAGAGTGTCAATAAAAAAAAAAAAAAAATCCATCATTTGCCCCTGAAAAACTGTGAGAAATATATATATGTATATGTAATTATTCTCCAGAAAACCTGTATACTTAATGTTTAAACTGCTTAAATAGAGTAAGTAGTGAAAGTACTAGTCACTCAGTTATGTCCACCACTTTGTGACCCCATGGACGATAGACTGCCAAGCTACTCTGTCCATGGGAATCTCCAGGCAAGAATACTGGAATGGTTAGACCATTCCCTTCTCCAGGGGATCTTCCCAGCCCAGGAATCAAACCCAGGTCTCCAGAATTACAGGCAAATTCTTTACCATCTGAGCCACCAGGATGCTAAATCATTTTTCTAGTGAGAAGCTTGAGAGTTTTCTTTTCGTTCACTGGGGTGCCACACATTCTCTTTTACCCATCTGCTAATATTTTAAATCTATGAGCTTAAAAAAAAATGTATCTCCACTTTCATATTTTTAGGTTAACCTCTAAAACTTTTCCTGTAAGTTCAAATTATTATAGAGGATGTATTTACCAACAGACATGTTTCAAACATGTCAAAACTTCGGAGCTGACAATTTTAATTTATTATTACCTATAAATTTAAATTCACTGTGAGAGAGACTGCGACAGAAAGACATGGATTTGTGGCTAGAAAGATACAGAAACATGGTGCAGCATGCATCAGTAATTCTTATCAAAGTTTTCTCCGCTTTGTTCTTCCAGGATCCTCCCTCAGGAGCCATGCATCCTCAAGTATCACTGTTACACACCACAGTGAGATAAGAGATAGGTTAGATGTGTGGTTTTCTTATATAGAATAGAGGAGAGTGACTGTGAAAGAGCAGTGGGGAAGGATAGGATTCTCCCCTGCTATTCTCTCTGGGAGATTCATTTCAGGAAAGAGTCCAACTAGAATCTGTGGATCTGGAAATTGATTCCCTTAAAGGTAACCATGTCTTTGTAGCTCCTGCAAAGCCTGTGTACTTCCAGGTTTGTATGGACCCTTGTCTGAAAACTGCTGCTTTAAACCCAAACAAGATAAAAGTTTTTTTACCCAGCTAAAAATAGAAATAGATTTATTGGCAAAATACTAGCCTTGATACCAGAGCTTACACTACAAAATACTCCTGAGAACATGTAGGATCACTTCTTTAAATTACTTTGAAGTTTCTTCCTCAGATATGATGCACTTTTTGAAGGTAAATCGTGTAGACAAAATCCTCACAATCATAAAGCCTCATACTTTTACATAAGAAAATGCCTCTCAATTGTCCCCAAATTCCAGTGATTAAAAAAGAATCTATTCTCCAGAACTTGGCAACTTTGTTTGGGATGAATATGTAAATTATTTCGTTTTGATCCCCATGTGTCTTCCCCTAACTCCCATGCTTGGATTTCCATCATATACATAAGGCTTCCCTTAGGCTGTAGTCTTAGGGGAGTGCTTATTGTGATTAAATTGAACTTAATCCACCAGCAAAATTTTTGTGCATGTTCCAGGCAGGCACTCTGCTAGACTGTAGGAAATAGGTGATCAAATCATTCCTTTGTTGTTGCTGTTCAGTTGCTAAGTCAGGTCCAACTCTTTGCAACCCCATGCACTGCAGCACACCAGGCTTCTCTGTCCTCCACTATCTCCTGGAGTTCGCTCAAATTCCTGTCCATTGAGTTGGTGATACCATCCAACCATCTTATCCTCTACCATCCCCTTCTTCTTTTCCCTTCAAACTTTCCCAGCATCAAGGTCTTTTTCAGTGAGTTACCTCTTTGCATCAGGTGGCCAAAGTATTGGAGCTTCAGCTTCAACATCAGTCCTTCCAATGAATATTCAGGGTTGATTTCCTTTAGGATTGACTGGTCTGCTCGCCATGCAGTCCATGGGACTCTCAAGAGTGTTCTCCAGTATCAGTTATTCAGCACTCAGCCTTCTTCATGGACCAATAATCACATCCATTCATGACTACTGTAAAAACCATAGCTTTGACTAGAAGGACCCTTGTTGGCAAAGTGATGTTTCTGCTTTTTAATGCTATCCAGGTTTGTCATGGTTTTCTTTCCAAGGGGAAACATCTTTTAATTTCATGGCTGCAGTCACTGTCTGCAGTGATTTTAGAGCCACAAAAGGTAAAATGTCATTGTTTCTACTTTTTACCCTTCTTTTTGCCATGAAGTGATGAGACTAGATGCCATAAATCTTAGTTTTTTGAATGTTGAGTTTAAGCCAGCTTTTTCACTCTCTTCTTTCACAATCACCAAGAGGCTCTTTAGTTCCTCTTCACTTTCTGCCATTAGAGTGTTATCGTCTGCATATCATGGTATTTCTCCTGACAATTTTGATTCCAGCTTGTGATTCATCCAGCCCAGTGTTTCTCATGATGTACTCTGCATATAAGTAAAATAAGCAGGGTGACAATATACAGCCTTGATGTACTCCTTTCTCAATTTTGAACCAATTCATTTCTCCATGTCTGGTTCTAACTGTTGCTTCTTGGCCTGCATACTGGTTTCTCAGGAGACAGGTAAGGTGGTCTGGTATTCTCATCTCTTGACAAATGTTCCACAGTTTGCTGTGATCCAAACAACCATATTGCTGCACTCACTATGCCAACAAATTTGGAAAACTTCGTAGTGACCACAGGACTGGAAAAGATCAATTTTCATTCCAATCCCAAAGAAAGGCAATGTCAAAGAATGTTCAAACTATTGCACAATTGCACTCATCTCACACACTAGCAAAATAATGCTCAAAATTCCCCAAGCTAGGCTTCAATAGTATGCGAAACTGAAAAATTCCAGATTTTAAGCTGGATTTAGAAAAGGCAGAGGAACCAGAGATCAAATCGCCAACATCCGTTGGGTCATAGAAATGCAAGAGAATTCCAGAAATATACCACACTAAAGCCTTGGACTGTGTGGATCACAGAAAACTGTGGAACATTTTTAAAGAGATGGGAATACCAGACCACTTGAGAATTCTGTATGCAGGTCAAGAAGCAACAGTTAGAACTGGACATGGAACAACCGAATGGTTCCAAATTGGGAAAGGAGTATGTCAGGAGTATATATTGTCACCCTGCATATTTAACTTATATACAGAGTACATCACATGAAATGCTGGACTGGATGAAGCAGAAGCTGTAATCAAGATTGCCAGGAGAAATATCAATAACCTCAGATACACAGATGACACCACCCTTATGGCATAAAGCAAAGAGGAACTAAAGAGCCTTTTGATGAAAGTGAAAGAGCTGAGTGGAAAAAGTTGGCTTAAAACTCAACATTCAAAATACGAAGATCATGGCATCTGGTCCCATCACCTCAAGGCAAATAGGTGGGGAAACAATGGAAACAGTGAGAGACTTTATTTTCTTGGGCTCCAAAATCACTGCAGATAGTGACTGCAGCCATGAAATTAAAAGATGCTTGCTCCTTGGAAGGAAAGCTATGACCAACATAGACAGCATATTAAAAAGCAGAGACACTACTTTGTTGACAAAGTCCATATTGTCAAAGCTATGGTTTTTCCAGTAGTCATGTATGGATGTGAGAGTTGGACCATAAAGAAAGCTGAGCACGAAAAAATTGATGCCTTTGCACTGTGGTATTGGAGAAGACTCTTGAGAGTCCCTGGGATTGCAACCAGTCCATCCTAAAGGAAATCAGTCCTGACTATTGATTGGAAGGACAGATGCTTAAGCTGAAACTCCAATACTTTGGCCACCTGATGCGAAGAGCTGACTCATTTGAAAAGACCCTGATGGTGGGAAAGATTGAACATGGGAGGAGAAGAGGATGACAGAGGATGAGATGGTTGGATGGTATCACCAACTCAATGGACATGAGTTTGAGGAAGCTCGGGAAGTTGGTGATGGACAGAAGTAAGTTCCTGGCATGCTGTAGTCCATGGGGTTGCAAAGTGTAGGAGGCAACTGATACTGAACGTTACTGACACAATCAAAGGCTTTAGCATAGCCAATGAAGCAGAAGTAGATGTTTTTCTGGAATTCCCTTGCTATCTCTGATCCAGTGAATGTTAGCAATTTGACCTCTGGTTCTTCTGCCTTTTCTATACCCAGCTTGTACATCCTAAAATATGATGTTGTTATACTGTACTCAATCTGTCAGCAAATTTGGAAAACTCAGTGGTGGCTAACTCAGGACTGGAAAAGGTCAATTTTAATTCCAATCCCAAAGAAGGGCAATGCCAAAGAATGTTCAAACTACTGTACAGTTGTACTCATTTCACATGTTATCAAGATTATGCTCAAAATCCTTCAAGCTAGGGTTTATCAGTTTGTGAGCTGAGAACTTCAAGATATACAAGCTGGGTTTAGAAAATCACTCCTTAATGTCTATAAAACATAGAAAGTGACTAGATATGGATAAACCAATGATACACTGGTAGTTCATAATCATATCTTACTCTATTTGATGTTAGAATGTTATAACAAACTCCCCATTTAGTAAATCTGTCCAATGTTAGCTCAACTTTGAAAAAAAAATGTATCAAATGCCTTCCCCACACCACCCAACCCATCCCCCCCCAATTTCTAGATGAAGCAGGGTGCTTCACTCTCTTCTGACTAGAAACTACCAGCAGACCAACTAGCATCAAGAGGATTCCTCTCTCTCTGTACCTACCTGCCTTGCATACTCTGCCTATAATCTTAACACTCTTGCCAATACTCTGTGGTCTAGCCAAAATGACCTTCTTCCTCCCCAACCCCATGAATTATAATAAGCTGGCCTCTTTCTATTTCTGCTTTATTGACTATGCCAAAGCCTTTGACTGTGTGGATCACAATAAACTGGAAAATTCTTCAAGAGATGGGAATACCAGACCACCTGACCCAATTCTTGAGAAACCTGTATTCAGGTCAGGAAGCAACAGTTAGAACTGGACATGGGGCAACAGACTGGTTCCAAATAGGAAAAGGAGTACATCAAGGTTGTATATTGTCACCCTGCTTATTTAACTTATATGCAGAGTATATCATGAGAAACGCTGGGCTGGAGGAAGCACAAGCTGGAATTAAGATTGCCAGGAGAAATATCAATAACCCAGATATGCAGATGTCACCACCCTTATGGCAGAAAGTGAAGAGGAACTCAAAAGCCTCTTGATGAAAGTGAAAGAGGAGAGTGAAAAGGTTGGCTTAAAGCTCAACATTCAGAAAACTAAGATCATGGCGTCTAGTCCCATCACTTCATGGCAAATAGATGGGGAAACAGTGGAAACAGTGTCAGACTTTATTTTGGGGGGCTCCAAATCACTGCAGATGCTGATTGCAGCCATGAAATTAGAAGATGTTTACTCCTTGGAAGGAAAGTTATGACCAGCCTAGATAGCATATTAAAAAGCAGAGACATTACTTTGCCAACAAAGGTCCGTCTAGTCAAGGCTATGGTTTTTCCCATGGTCATGTATGGATGTGAAAGTTGGACTGTGAAGAAAGCTAAGCGCCGAAGAATTGATCCTTTTGAACTGTGGTGTTGGAGAAGACTCGAGAGTCCCTTGGACTGCAAGGAGATCCAACCAGTCCATTCTAAAGGAGATCAATCCTGGGTGTTCATTGGAAGGACTGATGCTAAAGCTGAAGCTCCAATACTTTGGCCACCTCATGCGAAGAGTTGACTCACTGGAAAAGACTGATGCTGGGAGGGGTTGGGGGCAGGAGGAGACGGGGACGACAGAGAATGAGATGGCTGGATGGCATCACTGACTCGATGGACATGAGTTTGAGTGAACTCTGGGAGTTGGTGATGGACAGGGAGGCCTGGCGTGCTGTGATTCATGGGGTCACAAAGAGTTGGAGACAACTGAGCGACTGAACTGAACTGAACTGGCTCCTTTCTGGACCAAGCCTCTCACTCACTGCCCTGCTGAACTCTACTCACCCTTCAAATGCCGGCACAGTTTTGGGGCCCTCATTCTGTGTTCTTGCAGATCCCCAAACTTCTGACCTCAGTTTGCAATCATATTTTTTTTTTACTATGTAATTAATGTCTGTCTCTCTTACCAGCCTCAAAACTATACAAGGAAAGTGTGAATATTTTGTCACCATTGTATCTTTATGTTGTCTGAAACACAGGTAAAGCTAAAAAACTCTCTGTTCACTATTTGTATGAATCATCTAACCCTACCTGAAAAACCCAGACCTGGATCACTGAAGGTATGGTTGAAAGGAAAACTCTCTGAATGTGAGCTCAAGCCCCAATCTTTGCTTTGCAAGGTCTAGGGAACCTGTGAGGTAACATTCCAAAGGCTTCTCCAGACACTTGCCTGGTTAACAGGGAGCCAATGACGCAAAAAGTTTCCCTGGTGGCTCAGACAGTAAAGACTCCTGCAAAACAGGAGACATGGGTTCAATCCCTGGGTCAGGAAGATCTCCTGGAGAAGGGAATGGCAACCCACTCTAGTATTCTTGCCTGGAGAATCCCCATGGACAGAGGAGCCTGGTGGGCTACAGTCCATGGTGGTTGCAAAGAGTCGGACGTGACTGACTGACACTTTCAATGAGGTAGAAACTGAGAAATGTTCTTCCCTCATGGTCAGCACTTCCCTATGGTCAGCACTCTCCTGGCCTTAGGACTTTGAGGCTTCATCTGAGTGTTCACTGCTAATCACCAGCACCTAAAGGTTGCTCACCATCTATGGGATACTCAACAGATATCTGAATACAAAGCCCCCTCCAACTGCCCAGTAGCATAAGCGTTTGGCATCTATACACAATTTGAAATCTTTCCACATTAATCTCGCTTTTTTTTAAAATCACAATTTTTTTTCTCTCCTGACTCATTGATCTCCACACACAAACTACCATTTCATTCCGAGGTTGGCAGCAACATAACTGAAGTTGACCAAAAGAACTTTTCTCATAACCCAAAAAAGCCAAGATGAAAAAAAAAACAAAACTGCCACACTCTTTTCTCAGCCAAATATGCCTTTAAAAGATTTGATTTTTGAGCTCAGAATCTAACTCTCCAATTATCTAAACAAATCCACAAGAACAAAATACCATATTTACATATGCAAAGCAAGAATGTGGAATTAGAATACTTAATTTATTCACACAATTGAATGTTCAAACAACTACAGTTTCAGATACTATTTTTTGCATATTCACTTCTCCAAAGTGGCCTTATAATATACTTCTTTACGTGGATCATGTGTCCACAGTATCTAATCTTCAAACCACTGGTATTTTAGGAACTCAAATTTTTAGACAAATATTTGGAATGTTTGCAAATTGATATTCCATAGGCAAGGTTGTTAACTTATAGGCCTCTCTTGAAAATGCAATCCTTGGTTTGTAAGAATTTTGTTTTAAAAACTAGGGAGGGAACAGGGAGGGGCTGTCTTGATGGCTTAATAGCTTTTTCTTCCTGAGTTCACTCATTTAGGACAAAAGTGATTATTTTTTGGATTTGTAAGTGAAATCCATTAGATTCTAAGCAAATGTCTCTACCCTGGAAAAATAAAATAAAGGAACTACTGGATGGTTCCTGAGCAACTGTTGCCATTTTATTCAGTGTTTTTCCTTATTACAGTTGTCCCTCTGCATCCATAGAGGATTGGTTCCAGGACCCACACAGAGATATCTAAATGTCCAGATGCTAAAGTCCCTTATATAAAATGGCACAGTATTTGTATATAAGCTATGTGTATCCTCTTACATACTTTTAATCATCTCTTCAGTTCAGTCAAGTTTCTCAATTGTCTCCTACTCTTTGCAACCCCATGGACTGCAGTACACCAGTCTTCCCTGCCCATCACCAACTCCCGGAGCTTGCTAAAACTCATATCCATCGAGTCAAAGATGCCATCCAACCATCTCATTCTCTGTCATCCCCTTCTCCTCTTGCCCTGAATCTTCCCCAGCATCAGGATCTTTTCCAATGAATCAGTTCTTCATCAGGTGGCCAAAGTATTGGAGCTTCAGTTTCATTATCAGTTCCTTTCCATGAATGGAACAGAAATCATCTCTAGATTACTTACAATACCTAATACAAGGTAAAGGCTATGTAAATAATTGTAAATACAATGTAAATGCTATGTAAATTCAAGTTTTGCTTTTTGGAACTTTCTGGATTTTTTTCCTGAATATTTTCAATCCATAGGTGGTTGAACCTGTGGATATGGAAGGCAGACGGTTCTCCCAAAAGTTTAACTAAATATCTGTAATAGTCCCCAATCTCCTTGTTCAGTTCAGTCCAGTTCAGTTGCTCAGTCGTGACTGACTCTTTGCAACCCCATGAATCACAGCATGCCAGGCCTCCCTGTCCATTACCAACTCCCAGCGGTCACTCAGACTCATGGCCATCGAGTCGGTGATGCCATCCAGCCATCTCATTCTCTGTCGTCCCCTTCTCCTCCCGCCCCCAATCCTTCCCAGCATTAGAGTCTTTTCCAGTTCAGTTCAGTTCAGTTCAGTCGCTCAGTAGTCCCATATAAAACTTACCTCATTCAAAAAAAAAAAATTATTCTAGTGAAATTATAACCTTTATTCAGTCTTTCAAGGTCAACATTTAATGCTCACTTTTTCTAATTTTATCCCAGAAGGAAATGGCAACCCACTCCAGTATTTTTCCCTAGAAAATGCTATGAACAGAGAAGCCTAACAGGCTACAGTCCATGGGGTCGCAAGAGTCGGACATGACTTAGAGACTAAACCACCACCACCATAGCAGAGCCAAGGTCCAACTCTACTCTGGAACAACACATTTTCCACAGTTGTTTTCCTGCTATTTAATCTGAGCATCATTCCTACAGTGATGTGTCCCATGAGGTCACCTCCCCAGCCTACAAACACCCCTAATAAACCCTTCAACCTATCCTGATTCACCTTCTCACAGCATGTTAAATGAAATTAAATGTAGAATAAGTCAAAGAGATGATAATGTGGTGGCTTAGGAATTTTTAATAAATGGAAAAATTAAAATATAATAATTAACATTATGCTTGGACCTTTGAGTTCACTTCTTTTCCCCAGCTTCACTTCTTCCTGCATATCTAGGAATGAAGTCTTTATTTCACTAAGATAGGATTAAGAGCTTAAAACCTCTCTTCTGCTATTTATCTAGGGAATCCAAGAAATAGCTAATTGAAAGATTCCACATTATTCTTTTCTCTGACTGGTTGCATCATTTTATCTACTTCAAGGATAGCCTCTGAAAGTACAAAGTTCAGGATGTGACAGGGTGTTGTAAAGCATACCCAGATAAAGGTGATATTCCATATATGCTTAGGGGGAGAGAGAGGAAGAAGACATTATTTACCTGGTATTTACCTGTATATTGAGAATATACAGAATTCTGACTACATTTGTCAATGTTGTCATTTTGCCAAGATAGCTAGCTATGAGAATAGAGAGATTTGTTTTTACAACCCATTAGGAAAATAATAATAGAATTTATTGGAAATCACTGATCCTGCTATATATAGTAAGAATAATTGGTGTTATTACCATGCAGCTGATTATAAATAACATATTAAGATAATATAGTTGATTCCAACGTTTGGCTCACACAGCAAAGAATCTGCCTGCAATGCAGGAGACCTGGGTTTGATCCCTGGGTAGGGAAGACCCCTGGGGAAGGGAATGGCAATCAACTCCAGTATTCTTGTCTGGAGAATTCCATGGACGTACGAGCCTGGCGGGCTACAGTTCATGAGGCCACAAAGAGTCGGACACGATTGAGCGACTAACACCTTCGCTTTCACTTACTGCTGCTGCTGCTAAGTCTATTCAGTCGTGTCCGACTCTGTGGGACCCCACAGACGGAAGCCCACCAGGCTCCCTCGTCCCTGGGATTCTCCAGGCAAGAACACTGGAGTGGGTTGCCATTTCCTTCTCCAATGCATGAAACAGAAAAGTGAAAGTGAAGGCGCTCAGTCGTGTCTGACTCTTAGCGACCCCATGGACTGCAGCCTACCAGGCTCCTCCGTCCATGGGATTTTCCAGGCAAGAATACTGAAGTGGGTTGCCATTACCTTCCCCGACTTTCACTTACTAGGAATTAGCAAACACTTGAACCATAGTACCAAAGGAAGCATCTCTTGTCCATTCTCAAAATATCTTTTTGTACTCTGAAAACTGTAATCATCTACTGAGACTCTATCCCAAGATTATCACTGTCTTGTACAAAGGCTAATTCCATGAAAAATTGTCTTTATAGATATACCTGAAGGAGATTGTTTTTCTTCAAGAAGCTTTGCTAAATTCTGTATCTTTCACCAGTTATTTATTTTCAGAGTTAATAATGTCACTCTGATGCTGCTCCATAACAAAATGTGTAAGACCATCACCCAGATTTTTCAAATGTTCCTAATTCTTCTTTTTGAGTGTGTCATGCTGGGCTACTGAAAAGGGTAGAAAAGGCGGCAAGGAGAATTATTACTCAATTCTTTTGAGTGGGCTTAGTAAGAGCTGAAAATACTCCCTCCCATGGGTCAGAAATATGAATTCTGCCTTTCCTCACAAATTTTTGCTAAAAGTTTTTCCTAAAAATGATTCTACCTTTTGAAGCAATAATTCTGCTTTTGTGAATCTATCCTGGGGAAACAATGTAAAATATACAAAAAGCTTATGCCCCAATTATATTAACAGAAACATTTCATTTTTATAGAAAAACAGAAACATTGTGAATGGACAGTAACAAAAACAATGATTAAGTAAATCATGAGGTGTCCATTACAAATTATGTTTGCAAAAGTTTAAAATAACATGTAGGCGCATACAATATGAAAGTATACTGTTATAGATTTTTAAAATCTGATACATGCACTGCAATTATTTCATATTGCTGCTGTAAAAAAATTACCACAAACTTAGTAGCTTAAACAATATAGTTGCATTATGTCACAGAAGTCTGAAATACATCTCAGTGGACTAAAAATAAAAGGTGTCAGCAAGACTGCATTGCTCCTGGATGCTCTAGGAGATGACCCATTACCTCACTTTTCCAGATTTTAGAGGCCACCTGCACTCCTTGGCATACGGCCCTCTTCTCCAGCAAGCTGGCATCTTTTCTGCCTCCATTTTCCATTTTTAAGGACCCTTGTAGTTATTCAGGGCCCACCTAAATAATGCAGGATTACCTATCTATTTTAAGGTCGGTTGATTAGCAACTTTAATTCCATCTGCAGCATTACTTCCCCTTTGCCATGTAACCTCACATATTCATGGGTTCCATGGAGCAGGATGGCTATTTGGGGGGACCATTATTCAGCCTACATATACTACGCAAGAACAACAAACCAAACAACCAAACAAAACTAAAAACAAAAACAATGACAAAACTTAGCATAGAAAATCTAGACGAGAACATACCAAAATGTTTGTATTACTTAGTACAGCTGAAGGTTATAGTTTTCATTCTCCTTGATTTTCCCTGATATCCAAATTTTATTATTTTCCATGATTTACTATTTTATAGATATTAATAAAACTCTTATTTTGATA
Source organism: Moschus berezovskii (assembly GCF_049115385.1). Classification (NCBI taxonomy): domain Eukaryota; kingdom Metazoa; phylum Chordata; class Mammalia; order Artiodactyla; family Moschidae; genus Moschus; species Moschus berezovskii. The sequence goes on from NC_142461.1 coordinate 56,313,804, forward strand.
ATGAAAAAAATGCCTTACCCCAAAAAAGATTTTTTTTAATTCCTGTGGTTACAAGAGTCTATAAAAGAAAACTTTTATTTTTTATATGGATTTTCTCACTTATAAGTAATCAACTAGTTAAAGGAAATGAAATAAGACATGTAGAGTTATTAACTAGTACAATCTGCCCTAAAAATATACAGTAACACCAACCTTATTGACTGAGAGAGCTCAGAATTGCATGTTAACTTATAGTTGTCTTATTCCCCCAATTAAAAAGCAAAAAATTTAAGAGCAAGTATGAGTCATATTTTTTACTGCCAAATTATTAGACTGTTTAAAAGACAGCATAATCATGACTCTTAAACAAATATAAAATGAACATGTCAAAGATTTTATTTAACTCAGTAATTAATGAGGGGACCAATAAGATGTTACAACCTATTCAGAGAAGAATTTAAAGTACCATGCATATGTAATAGGATAAAGAATTCTGAAATAAATTTACAACTAGATGCCAAACAGGTCTATTCACAGGGCTATAATCAATTTAATTCCACCAGATACAATTAATTTACATTTCCAGGGACTAGAATCATTTGCATTGTTATTGGTTCTCTACAACTTAGAGAAGTAATAAAATAACAAAAGACAACGAAAATCAGGGATAATGTAGATAACTCAAAAAGTCATGCTGAAGACTTTTTTTTTTTGACCCATATCAATATCTCACACTTCTTCCTGATGATACAATACCTCACTAAATACCATGTATGCTGTAGGCACACCATAATTTGGGGTGTGAATGTTTGATTGAAAGATCAAGTCTGGCCTTATTGCACTAACTGCATTTAGAATGTCAGTTCCCCTGTTATTCTTTTTCCCTGAAGTTCCTAGTTCTTTGCCCTTCTTTCCTAGGTATGCTTAACTTATAAGAAGAGGAATCTTTCTGCCATCTGTGTTTAGCTGGACTTACTAAGGTGATATTGCAGAAGGACAGTGAGAATCTGATACTTTAGTATAATGCTAGTTTAGTACAATGCTAGTTTAGTACAACTATGAAAAGAAGTGATCTTGGGACTCAACAGGTGAGAAGTGAAAGACTCTCTCCCCTATCTTAAGTGGGAACTTATATGGCCCTAAAAAAGAAAACACTCTGGAATATGACAAGTAGCTGTCAGCATTCTGGTCATCTAGATTTCAGTGAGATTTCCCTTGGGTCTCTCAATGTTCAAATAAGTTGTATTTTTTTAAAAAGTTTAAAGATTTTCTTGAAAAATCTTCATTTTCAAAGAGTCCATTCTCATAACCTCAGCATAGTATTCTAAAAGTAGATGGGATTTTTCCTTCAGGAGCTAGAGAAAGTAGAGAGTTTAAGAACTATTTGTCTAAGGCCCTGATATTTTCCAGACAGGTAAAGAAGCAGAAATTAAGTGCAGTTAGAATTCCACTAAAGTCAGCAAAACTTTAATACTAAAGGAAATTTTTTAAATGTATAAAATAGTCTGGTTACATGAGCACTTTAAAAAATAACTATTGTATCTCTTTTAAAAAGATGTATAGACATGATGTAAGATGGCGGAGTAGAAGGACATTCACTCATCTTTTCCTGTGAGAACTCAAAAATTGCAAAAAACCATTGACAGGAGAATGCTGAATCCCACCAAAAAAATACACCACATCCAAGGGCAAAGGAGAAGCCACAACAAGATGGTAGGAGGGGTGAAATCATGTTTAGAATCAACCCTCAGACCCACCAGAGACACTCAGAGGATTCAAACAAAACCGTGTGTGAACCAGGACCTGGGGACCCCACAAGGGACTGTGCCAGAACTACCTCTGAGTGTTTGAGTGTCTCTTGCAGTGGCACAGGTCAGCAATGGCCTGCCGTGGGAACAGGGGCTCTGGCTGCAGCAGACATGGGAGGCATAGCATGTGAGCCTCACCAGAGAGTCACCATGCAGACAACTCACAAACTGGAGAACAATTATACCAAAGAAGTTCTCGCACTGTTGCAAAAGTTCTAGGGCCACAACAGATTTTCCAGCCTGGTGGACCCAGCAAAGGGACTGAGAAGCCCCAGGGAATTTGACTTTGAAGGCCAGTGGGATTTGATTACAGAACCTCCACATGACTGGGGAAACAGACTCCTAGAGGGCACAAACAAAACCCTGTGAGCACCAAGACCCAGGAGAAAGGAACAATGACACCACAAGAAACTGAGTCAGTCTTGCCTTTGAGTTTCCAGAAATCTCCAGCGAAGGCAGGGGTCGAGAGTGGCCTACCCTGGGGTCAGGGGCACTGAATACAACAGTCCTGGCATAAGTCCTTTTGAAGGAGGTGCTATTATTGTTATAACCTCTACCCCTGCCTCATGCCAAACTACAGGGAGGAAATACAGCCCCACCCATCAACAGAATATTGGATTAAAGGTTTCCCGAGCATGGCCACACCCAACAAAGCAAGACCCAGATTCTCCCATAGCCAGTCCCTCTTATCAGGAAGCTTCCACAAGCCTCTTATCCTTCTGCATCAGAGGGGAGACATAATGGAAACCACAATTACAGAAAACTAATCAAATTGATCATATGGATCACAGCCTTGTCTAACTCAATGAAATTATGAGGTATGCAATGTAAGGCCACCCAAGATGGATGGGTCATGGTGGAGAGTTCTGACAACATGTGGTCCATGAGAGAAGAGAATGGCAAACCACTTCAGTATTCTGGCCTTGAACCCATGAACAGTATGAAAAGGCAAAAAGGTATGACACTGAAAGATGAACTCCCCAAGTCAGTAGGTGCCCAGTATGCTACTGGAAAACAGTGGAGAAATAGCTCCAGAAAGAATGAAGAGGCTGAGCAAAAACAACACCCAGTTGTGGATGTGAATGGTGATGGAAGTAAAGTCCAATGCTGTAAAGAACAATATTGCATAGGAACCTGGAATGTTAGGTCCATGAATCAAGGTAAATTGGAAGTAGTCAAACAGGAGATGGCAAGAGTGAACATTGACATTTTAGGAATCAGAGAACTAAAGTGGACTGGAATGGATGAATTTAGTTCAGATGACAATGCAATCTCAAAAATGACAGACTGATCTGTTTGTTTCCAAGACAAAACATTCAGTATCACAGTAACCCAAGTCTGTCGCCCAACCAGTAATACTGAAGAAGCTGAAGTTGAATGGTTCTATGAAGACCTACAAGACCTTCTAGAACTAACACCAAAAAAAAAAAAAAAAATGTACTTCTCAACACAGGGACTGGAATGCAAAAGTAGAAGTCAAGAGATACCTGAAGTAACAGGCAAGTTTGGCCCTGCAGTACAAAATGAAGCAGGGCAAAGGATGCTGCTGCTGCTGCTAAGTCACTTCAGTCGTGTCCGACTCTGTGTGACCCCATGACAGAAGCCCACCAGGCTCCCCCATCCCTGGGATTCTCCAGGCAAGAACACTGGAGTGAGTTGCCATTTCCTTCTCCAATGTGTGAAAGTGAAGTCGCTCAGTTGTGTCCAACCCTTAGCGACCCAAAAGAACACACTGGTCATAGAAAACACCCTCTTCGAACAACACAAGAGAAGACTCTAAACATAGACATCACCAGATGGTCAATACCAAAAGCAGACTGATCATATTCTTTGTAGCCAGAAACGGAAAAGCTCTAGACAGTAGCAAAAACAAGACCAGGAGCTGACTGTGTCTCAGATCATGAACTCCTTACTGCAAGATTCAACTTAAATTGAAGAATGTAGGGAAAACCAGTAGGCCATTCATGCATGACCTGAATCAAATCCCTAGCGATTATACAGTGAAAGTGACAAATAGATTTCAAGGGATTAGACCTGATATAATGCCTGAAGAACGATGGACATAGGTTCATAATATTGCACAGGAGGCAGTGATCAAAGCCATCCCCAAGAAGAAGAAATGCAAAAAGGCAAAATGGTTGTCTGAGGAGGCCTTACAAATAGCTGAGAAAAGAAAAGATGTGAAAGGCAAAGGAGAAAAGGAAAGATATACCCATTTGAATACAGAGTTCCAAAGAATAGCAAGGAGAGATTTAAAAAAGACTTCCTAAGTGATCAGTGCAAAGAAAGGAAAACAGTAGAATAGGAAAGATTAGAGATCTCTTCAAGAAAATTAGAGATGCCAAGGGAACATTTCATTCAAAGATGGGCACAATAAAGGAGAGAAGTGGTATGGACCTAATGGAAGCAGAAGATATCTAGAAGAGGTGGCAAGAATACACAGAAGAACTGTACAAAAAAGATCTTCATGACACAGATAATCACAATGATGTGATCACTCACCTAGAGCCAGACATCCTGGAATGCAAAGTCAAGTGGGCCTTAGGAAGCATCACTATGAACAAAGCTAGTAGAGGTGATGGAATTCCAGTTGAGCTATTTCAAGTTCTAAAAGATGAAGGTGTGAAAGTGCTGAACTCAATATGACAGTAAATTTGGAAAACTCAGCAGTGGCCACAGGACTGGAAAAGGTCAGTTTTCATTCCAATCCCAAAGAAAGGCAATGCCAAAATGTGTTCAAACTACCATACAATTGCACTCATCTCACATGCTAGCAAAGTAATGCTCAAAATTCTCCAAGCCAGGCTTCAATAGTACATTAACCAAGAACTTCCAGATGTTCAAGCTGGATTTAGAAAAGGCAGAGGAACCAGAGATCAAATTGCCAACATCCTCTGGATCATAGAAAAAGCAAGAGAATTCCAGAAAAACACCTACTTCTGTTTCACTGACTTATGCTAAAGCCTTTGACTGTGTGGATCACAACAAACTGTGGGAAATTTTTAAAGAGAAGGGATTACCAGACCACCTTACCTGCCTCCTGAGAATTCTGTGTGCAGGTCAAGAAGCAACAGTTAGAACCAGACATGGAACAATGGACTGGTTCCAAATTGGGAAAGGAGTACGTCAAGGCTATGCATTGTCACCTTACTTATTTAACTTATAGGCAGAGTACATTATGTGAAATGCCAGACTGGATGAATCACAAGCTGGAATCAAGATTGCCAGGAGAAATATCAATAACCTCAGATATGCAGATGACACCACCCTTATGGCAGAAAGCAAAGAGAAGCTAAAGAGCCTCTTGATGAAGGTGAAAGAGGAGAGTGAAAAGGTTGGCGTGAAGGTCAACATTCAGAAAGCAAAGATCATGGCATCTGGTCCCATCACTTCATGGCAAATAGATGGGGAAAGAATGGAAACAGTGAGAGACGTCATTTTCTTGGGCTCCAAAATCACTGCAGATGGTGACTGCAGCCATGAAATTTTAAAATGCTTGCTCCTTGAAGAAAAGCTATGACAAACATAGACAGCATATTAAAAACCAGAGACATTACTTTTCTGACAAAGCTCCACAGAGTCAAAGCTATCGTTTTACCAATAGTCATGCATGGATGTGAAAGTCAGACTATAAAGAAATCTGAGAGTTGAAGAACTGATGCCTTTGAACTGTGGTGTTAGAGAAGACTCTTGAGAGTCCTTTGGACTGTGAGGAGATCCAACCAGTCCATCCTAAAGGAAATCAATCCTGAATATTCATTGGAAGGACTGATGCTGAAGCTGAAGTTCCAATACTTTGGTCATCTGATGTGAAGAACTGACTCATTTGAAAAGACCCTGATGGTGGGAAAGATTGAAGGCAGGAGGAGAAGGGGATGACAGAAAATGAAATGATTGGATGGCATCACTGACTTGATAGACAAGAGTTTGAGCAAGCTCCAGGAGTTGGTGATGGACAGGGAAACTTGGTGTGCTTCTTTCCATGGGGTCGCAAAGAGTTGGACATGACTGAGTGACTGAACTGGACTGAACAGATAGATATCAAAGCAATCCGGTACTGGCAGCAGAGAGTTAACTATAGTACCCTTGGATGCACAGAAAACCAGATCAAACCAAATGAAATGCCACACATCCTCCCAATTAAAACCCTGAACAATTTAAAATGCAGAATGATCTAACCACATTAAAACACATACACATACACAAAACAAAAATAAAAGACAAAAAAAAGCTTGGCATTGCACCAACAATCAGCCAACATCTTGGCACCCATTCAGATATCATCCACTACTAACAGTCATAGTAATTCTTCTCATTACAGTGTTTACATGTACATAAATCAGATTCAGGTGATTTTACAACATGTTATCGACTGTCAGGCTTGGGGCAGCTAGCAGACTGTCTTAAGTGATACAGGATTAACACCTTTGAGCAGCACATAATTCTCAGAGATACTGGACTACATTCCAGATGTACCTTCTTCAGCATTTTTCCATTTCCAGAGACTGATGAGTTTGTGTGTGACATTTTAAACTTTTGATATTTTACCACTGCCTGATTTTAATTCTAAGTGAATCCTGAAACTCAGATCAGATCGAAGGAAGAAACCACATGCAGTCTTTTCAAATGAGACCTGGATTTTTTAAGACCAAAGCATTCTTGTTGTCAAGGCAGCCTGTTTCCACGTTCCCTTAGAGCACTGCCCATTTAACACTTCAAGCTGCAGTGTCTGCCAGCATTTGAGCTTCTTCTCTTCCTGCTAAGCCTACAATTTCCAGGTGTACTTCAAACAGATTGAGAAAGATAGCCCCTTGACTGCATGCATTTCAAGGCTACCCTTCACACAGGATCTAAGCAGCTGTCACATTAAACAGGAAACCCATGGGTCAAAATCCAAACTGAGAGGGAAAAGGTAACAAGCAGACAAGAGCCAGGGGTAATTTATGATTAAGTTAATGAAGTTCTAATTAGGCTTATAAAGCCCTGAAGTATTTCCTTCAATGGCTTGTCATGAAACCTTTATTCAAGGAAAGCCACAGTGTGTTAGATGCGGGTCATGTAGATATTGTCACATAGATTCATGTTTATATTCCCTCTTTTACCATCAAGTAAATTCTTAAAGGCATAAAAGTAACATGAAGCACTGAGGGGAAAACAAGAAAAATAAAGGCAGCAATCTGTTCAAACCCAATGTGATCCTTGCTCAGGGGACATCTGGGTAATTGTTCAGTTTCTCCTGATTTACAAAACAGATTGTTATCAGCCTAAATAATGTCTAATAAATTCACCAAAGAGCATTTCTGCCTTGCTGTCCAGGTCATTTTCAGAGTGGAATTGTCATTAAAATTAAGAACATCTCAAAATTAAAAATAGAATATCATTAAAAATAAGAACCCCTACTTAATTAAGCATGCCTCCTCACAAGCATTGAGCGGTGCCCTCTGCAGCGCAAAGGAAGAGATGACAGCCACTTAGTAAGTTGCCTGTGTGACGAGGTCTGAAGCTCCACCAGTCGGGGCCTGGACAGATCAGGCCAGCACCTGCAGAGGAAAGAGGTACAGTGTTAATGGAGGTGGCCTGAGCAATCTACTCTGAAGTGTTCTGGCTGGGAAATATGCCTCAAGAGAGGAATAGTAAGTACTGTGCTTATTTAAAAAATAAGGCATGAGTCAATGAGAAGTCCATATTCAGACTCACTTTCATACTGTTAGATTTAGTTTATTAGGATAAAATCATATTCGAAAGACAACAGCTTACAAAATCTTGGGGGTCCAATTTTCACAATCATATTCTTTCAACTTGGACCTTCCTTGACTTTACTCGCTGACATCCCATTACTTGTACAACTGTCAGGACAACAGATGCAGGACCTATGACACATGCATGACGGTGTGCCAACCTGTAAAAACTGACATGAGAGCTTGGGTTTCATGTCCTTTGCCACCTTGGCCCACATCTCACTGCTTTCCCTTGATTCTCTCATCGGAAAAAGTTTTCAGCGCTACTGACTCCCTCCTCTCCCTTGACTCTTCAGTTCAGAGACTGCAACGAGCTGAACTTGAAAAAAAAAAAAACTACAACTTTAATAATGATAGTTAATAATACGTACCTCCCATGAAGAGATATGTATGAAACACTATTACTAGGTGGTCAAAAAGTTTGTCCAGCTTTTTCTGTACTACGGTATGGAAAAACCAAACAAACCTTTTGGCAAACCCAATATTTAGTTGTTGTTGTTGGAGTATAATTGCTTTACAATGGTGTATTAGTTTCTGCTGTACAACAACATGAATCAGCTATAAGTATACATATATATTCTCCCTCTTGAGTCTCTCTCCACTTCCTCATCCCGCTCTTCTAGGTCATCATTCAGCCCTGAGCTGAGCTCCCTGTGCTATACAGTGACTTCCCACTAGTTTTCTATTTTACAGATGGTAATGCATATATGTCACGTTCAGAAAACAAAGATCATGGCATCTGGTCCCATCACTTCATGGGAAATAGATGGGGAAACAGTGGAAACTGTGTCAGACTTTATTTTTGGGGGCTCCAAAATCACTGCAGATGCTGATTGCAGCCACAAAATTAAAAGACGCTTGCTCCTTGGAAGGAAAGTTATGACCAACCTAGATAGCATATTAAAAAGCAGAGACATTACTTTGCCAACAAAGGTCCATCTAGTCAAGGCTATGGTTTTTCCCGTGGTCAATATGGATGTGAGAGTTGGACTGTGAAAAAAGCTGATCGCTGAAGTATAGATGCTTTTGAACTGTGATGTTGGAGAAGACTCTTGAGAGTCCCTTGGACTGCAAGGAGATCCAACCAGTCCATTCTAAAGGAGATCAATCCTAGGTGTTCATTGGAAGGACTGATCCTAAAGCTGAAACTCCAATACTTTGGCCACCTCATGCGAAGAGTTGACTCACTGGCAAAGACTCTGATGCTGGGAGGGATTGGGGGCGGGAGGAGAAGGGGACAACAGAGAATGAGATGGCTGGATGGCATCACCGATATGATGGACATGAGTTTGAGTGAACTCTGGGAGCTGGTGATGGACAGGGAGGCCTGGCGTGCTGTGGTTCATGGGGTCACAAAGAGTCGGACACGACTGAGCGACTGAACTGAACTGAATGCATATATGTCAGTGCAACTCTCACTTTGTCCACCTCTCCTTTCCCCCTATATCCACAAGTCCATTCCCTACATCTGCATCTCTATTCCTGCCCTATAAATAAGTTCATCAGTACCATTTTTCTAGATTCCATATATATGCATTAATATATACTGTACTCTTCTTTTTCTGATTTACTTTACTTTGTATGACAGACTGTAGGGTCTTCCACATCACTGCAAAAGACCCACTTTCATTCCATTTTATGGCTGAGTAATATTATAATAGCCAGGGCATGGAAGCAACCTAGATGTGCTTCAGCAGATGAATGGATAAAGAAGATGCGGTAAATATACTGGGCTTCCCAGGGAGCTCAGTGGCAAAGGATCTACCTGCCAATGCAGGAGATGCGAAAGACTCACGTTTGATCCCTGACTCAGTAAGATCCCCTAGAGAAGGAAATGGCAACCCACTTCAGTATTCTTGTCTGGAAAATTCCATGGACAGAGGGGCCTGAAAGGCTACAGTCCATGAGGTCACAAAGAGTCAAATGTGACTGAGCACTCATGAACGATATTAAGAGGTGACAAGAATACACAGAAGAACTATACAAAAAGATCTTCACAACCCGGATAATCACGATGGTGTGATCACTCACCTAGAGCCAGACATCCTGGAATGTGAACTCAAATGGGCCTTAGGAAGCATCACTACAATCAAAGCTAGTGGAGGTGATGGAATTCCAGTTGAGCTATTTCAAATCCTGAAAGATGATGCTGTGAAAGTGCTGCACTCAATATGCCAGCAAATTTGGAAAACTCAGCAGTGACCACAGGACTGGAAAACATCAGTTTTCATTCCAATCCCAAAGAAAGGAAATGCCAAAGAATGTTCAAACTACGATACAATTGCACTCATCTCACACGCTAGTAAAGTAATGCTTAAAATTCTCCAAGACAGGCTTCAGCAATATCTAAACCTTGAACTTCCAGATGTTCAAGCTGGATTTAGAAAAGGCAGAGGAACCAAAGATCAAATTGCCAACATCCGATGGATCATCAAAAAGCAAGAGAGTTCCAGAAAAACATCTATTTCTGCTTTATTGACTATGGCAAAGCCTTTGACTGTGTGAATCACAATTAACTGGAAAATTCTTCAAGAGATGGGAATACCAGACCACCTGACCTGCCTCTTGAGAAACCTGCATGCAGGTCAGGAATCAATAGTTAGAACTGGACATGGAACAACAGACTGGTTCCAAATAGGAAAAGGAGTACGTCAAGGTTGTATATTGCCACTCTGCTTATTTAATTTATATGCAGAGTATATCATGAGAAACGCTGGGCTGGAGGAAGCACAGGCTGGAATCAAGATTGCCGGGAGAAATATAAGTAACCTCAGATATGCAGATGACACCACCTTTATGGCAGAAAGTGAAGAGGAACTAAAAAGCCTCTTGATGAAGGTGAAAGAGGAGAGTGAAAAAGTTGGCTTAAAGCTCAACATTCAGAAAACTAAGATCATGGCATGCAGTCCCATCACTTCATGGCAGATAGATGGGGAAACAGTGGAAACAGTGGCTGACTAATTTTCTGAGCTCCAAAATCACTGCAGATGGTGATTGCAGCCATGAAATTAAAAGACACTTACTCCTTGGAAGGAAAGTTATGAACAACCTAGACAGCATATTGAAAAGCAGAGATATTACTTTGCCAACAAAGGTCTGTCTAGTCAAGGCTATGATTTTTCCAGTGGTCATGTATGGATGTGAGAGTTGGATTATAAAGGAAGCTGAGCACCGAACAATTGATGCTTTTAAATTGTGGTGTTGGAGAAGACTCTTGAGAGTCCTTTGAAGTTCAAGAAGATCCAACCAGTCCATCCTAAAGGAAATCAGTCATGAATATTCATTGGAAGGACTTATGCTGAAGCTGAAACTCCAATACTTTGGCCACCTGATGTGAAGAACTGACTCATTTGAAAAGACCCTGATGCTGGGAGGGATTGGGGGCAGGAGGAGAAGGGGACGACAGAGGATGAGATGGTTGGATGGCATCACCGATCAATGGACATGTGTTTGGGTGAACTCTGGGAGTTGGTGATGGACAGGGAGGCCTGGGATGCTGCGGTTCATGGTGTCACAAAGAGTCGGACACAACTGAGCGACTGAACTGAACTGAAATTTAAATTAAGGTCTTTTGACATGCAAAAGCCTCTGGACATAGCCTCTTCTCTGACATTTCATGACTCAGTATGCCATGTCTTGTCTCCGTTGTCTATGAATTTGGGATGCCTATTTGACTACTGAACAATACATAATTTCTATAAATCCTGCCTTGAATTTTTATAAATCCTGCCCTGAAAAATAAGTATTGCCCAGAATCCCTATGTGTTTAATATATTTATAATAAGAGAGATGACAAATGGTGATAATGCAGACTTTCACATAAAGGACAAATTGTTCTAAATTGCAGGATGCATTCATCAGTCAGCATGATTAAACTGTCCTCACTTAATGCTTTCACTCCCTCTTAATCATGCCCGCTGTCCCCAACTGTTACCAACATATGAAAGAGCACCTCCCGCTTAACAAACTCAGGGTTTCCCTGGAAGAAAACTTCCTATGAAAATCCATTGCAGAAATTAAAGAAAATACATGCTATTTTTTAGGCTCATGATTGGTCTATTTTAAGTCATGTGTTCATACATTCATCCAGTTTGTCAAAGTGTTTCAAAAAGTAAAGATTAAGGTTTTAGTAAAAAATATATATATATATATATACACATAACAGCTGGTAATGAGTACTGCTTCAACTGTGATCAACAAATTAAATTCATTAATAATCACTTAATATTCTAAATTACATTAATACTGTCAGAATAAGTAACCCAGATTCAGGCTAAAAAATCTAGGGCATATTCATATTGGAATTTTATTTTTTGTTTTCCAGTTGTATTATGGAGTGAAGAAGATCACTGATTAATTATTATGCAACTAATGAAAAAGATGACAACAACAAAAACCAAAATTTAAAAAAAAAAGCATGATACATATTATCCCTCTACTCCACCATTTCACTTTCTTGACAATTTCTTCATATACTCTTATAGATGAAAGGACTCAGAAGTGGTCAGTTTATGTACTTCCCAAAGATACTCAGAGAGAAGGGGTTAAGAAATTTCACCATGCTCTCATCTCTTGCACCTCCTAGCACTTCTCCCAGGAGAGATCATGATGTCCTCCCCCATCTCTACATCTGCCTGGATAATTCTCACTGGTCTTTCAGAACTCAATTTGTCATTGTTATTATCCAGTCACTAAGTTGAGTCCAACTCCTTTCAACCCCATGGACTGAAGCACACCAGGCTTCCCTGTCCTTCACTGTGTCCTGAAGTTTGCTCAAACTCATTGCGTCAGTGATGCCATTCAACCATCCCATCATCTGTTGTCCCCTTCTCCTCCTGCCCTCAATCTTTCCCAGCATCAGGGTCTTTTCCAATGAGTCAGTTTGCATCAGGTGGCCGAAGTATTGGAGCTTCAGCATCAGTCCTTCCAATGAATATTCAGGACTGATTTCCTTTGGGATTGACAGTTTTGATCTTCTTGCAGTCAAAAGAACTCTCAAGAATCTTCTCCAGTACAATTTGAAAGCATCAATTCTTGGGCACTAAGCCTTTTTATGGTCCAACTCTCACATCCATACATGACTAATGGAAAAACCACAGCTTTCACTATACAGACTTTTGTTGGCAAAGTGATGTCTCCACTTTTTAATACTCTAGGTTTGTCATAGCTTTCCTTCCAAGGAGCAAGCATCTTTTAATTTCATGGCTACTGTCACCATCCGCAGTGATTTTGGAGTCCAAAAAAATTAAGTCTGTCACCATTTCCACTTTTTCCCCATCTGTTTGCCATGAAGTGATGGAGCCAGATGCCATGATCTTCATTTTTTTAATGTTGAGTTTTAAGCCAGCGTTTTCACTCTCCTCTTTCACCTTCATCAAGAGGTTCTTCAGTTCCTCTTTGCTTTCTGCCATTAGAGTGGTATCATCTGCATATCTGAGGTCATTAAGGGCTCAATTTAATTACAGTTTTCTGTAGGCAGCCTTCTCTGAAGGCCCGTGTGTAAATGAGAACACCTCTTATATGTATATGTCCCCACAGGACTGTAGGCACATCATCCTCACAGCACTTTACATTCTATAAGATAGTTGCCTATTTCCTTGTAGGACTCCCCCTCCCATCCCCAACCTTTAAATGAATTAATTTCCAGGGACTATGGTTTATCAGGACTTACCCCCAGGGTCTACACAGTGCCTGCACACTATAGGCATTCTAGTGTTTTACACAGAATTTAAAACTCAGGGTTTAAACGAATGGATGTAGGCCCCAAGGCCACATCCCCTGCTGCCATAGGTTAAGTAATTTCTCAGCCTGCAGCATGTGGCCTCTCAGATCAAGTGTGTGGCAGCACTAAGCACAGGGCCCAGTGAGAAGGCAGCATTCAACAGCATTCTCAGTAGCTAAATCCAGGTAGAGTACCCAAGGGTCTAAGCCAATTATATCAGAGAAGGGCATGAGTTTTCTCATATTTCAAATCAATTAAGACTTTGTCAATAGCACAGCAGTTTAGTCCTAGTATTGAAAACACAATTATTTCCTCATTATTTAAATGGAGGGAAAGGATGAACTGCATGTGGCTCACTTATCAGTAGTACAACTATAATTCTATTTTATAAAATTCATTCAAGTAGATATGACTGAAGACCACTAAGACTAAACAAATGAAAATAACCTCTCCTTTTGCTTTTCAAAACACCCCAGTACTTTGCAGGGCTACAGATAAGAATAAATAAGGAAATAAAGTCACTCAATTTCTTTCTGGGATCATGACAATGAGAGTAGAAAATGCCATCAGTTAAAGTCTTATTTGAGAAGACTTTGAGAGTAGTTCAAATCATGGGGAGAAACACAAAGCAGGGAAGAAAATTACCCCCGATAGTGAGACGAGAACAACAATGGGGGACAGGAAAAGAAAATGACAGAAAACTAAGTGGAGAAAGTCTTATTCCTCACTTCTCTCAGATTCTCTCTCTACCCACACTCCCTTTTGTACAAAGGGTAAATCCAAGCATGACCTCCAGACAAATGCCTCCTGTGACAGGCAGAATAAAGAGATCTGTGCCCTGTTCATTGGAACCTGATTACTTTACATGGCCAAAGGGACTTTCCAGGCATGTGGACTTTCTGAATAGACCCAATGAAATCACAAGAGTCCTTGTAAGAAAGTGCTATCATCTCTTGCTTTGAATATGGAGGAAGGATCCACAAACAAAGGAATGCAGGTGGCATCTAGAATCTGGAAAAGCAAGGAAACACATCATTTCCCTAATGGCTCCAGAAGGATAGGAACCATAAGACTGCAGCCCTGCTAGCATCTTAACTTTAGACCAGGGAGATCTATTACAGACTTCTGATCTCTAGAGCTTTAAGACAATAAATGTATATCGCTTCAAGCCTCTGGGATAATTTTTACAGCAATTACAGGAAATTAATACTCCTCTCAAATTTGTTCCATGAATCTGAGCCTCTAACTTCAGGCTGTTTGCATGCCCATGCCAGTTTGCCCCTGACAATCCCAACACAGCATGTCCAAAACTAAACTCATCGTCTTCTCCCCCACTATGGCTCCTCTCCCAAACTACACTACACCATCTGTTACTCTGCCTTTCTTCTAGGTTGAGGCTAGATGCCTGTGATTCTTTCTACATCCTTCACCTTTCTCTACAATCTGGCTCCACTCTTGTCAATTCCTTTTGATAAAAGTGTAATAGTGTTTTCTCTTCTCATTGTCATGATCCCAAAAAGAATTCCAATTCTTTAAAGAACCAAATTCTAAAAAGAACTTAACATGACCTGTATAGGAAAAGAAGTAGTGAAAGAAGAAAAGGAAAGAGAGCAGAAAACAGGTGTAGGATCCCTTAATGTCTTCATTATTAACTGTTCTTGACTCCATCCTTGGGCAAGAAGGAAGGGATTTTCCAAGAGGCAGTGAGCATTCATCAGGTAAGCTAATGTAAAATCTTCCAAATCGGGACTTCCTTGGTGGTCCAGCGGTTAAGAATCTGCCTTGCAATACAGCAGACACTGGTTCGATCCCCAGTTTGGGAAGATCCCACATGTCATGGATCAACTAAGCCCGTGCACTACAACTACTGAGCCTGTGCTCCAGAGTCCGTGAGCTGCAACTACTGAGTCCATGTGCCACAGCGACTGAAGCCCACCCCGCCCAGAGCTTGTGCTCAGCAACAAGGGAAGCCACTGTAATGAGAAGCCTGGGCACCACAACAGAGTAACCCCCACTCTCCGCAACTAGAGAAAGCCCTTACACAACAACAAAAACTCAGAACAGCCAAAAATAATAATTAAATAAAATCTTTTTTTTAAAAAAAGAACCTTCCAAATCTTAAAATACATACTTTTTATGGTTAAAGAAAGTGAGGAGGACTTGTAGAGAAAGAGGGAAATGAAGTCCCTCCAAAATACCCCCTAAATGCTATCCTACTTCACCTTGCCTTAAGCTTCACTTGGGACACAACCACTATTTTCACAGACCCCACATCCAGCATGCAACTGTGACAGATGTGAGGATTCTTCATCATTCTGTAGCAGTCCAGAATCACTTTCCTGAATTCCAGTCATTCCCTAGCATAAAAGTATCCAATAGGTAAGAGTCCATTCATGGAAGGGCCAGCTAGCCTAGTTAAGATAATATTTCATCCTGTGAAAAGCTGGTGGGAGAATAAAACATGTCACCAACAGTTCAGTTAGATCTAGAAACTCTCTAAAAGACTGAACTCTTAGAAACCAATAAAGGAGAGCGATTCACTTTCTAGTGACAACTTGTCACTTTCCAAGAGAAATGACTCTGCTTAGGCAGTCTCAGGGCACCAGATACTGATTCTGTCCTGACATGTGCTACAACTTTAAAGTTACTCAGTTCTGGGTTTTGGAAACTGAATTTGTAGAGATATAGTCTCTAGAGATCTTTACAATGTTTTCTTATATATGGAAGTCAACCAGAATGTGTGGTTTCTCAAGACAAATGAAAACAACTGACCGTCTCCCAAGAGTCAATTCCCAACACTGTAGATATCTACACTGTGGATATCTCCCAGCCTGTGGAAGCACTACCCAAAGTCATGCTCTAATTATTGGGTCCTAATGAACATGCCACAGTCCCTGAAAGCAGTAATCAATGATACACTACAATTCTAGACCCATAGCAAAACCTGGTGAGGACTTGCCCAGCAGAGCATCATCCATTCCATGTTATATTCTAACTTGATACCACTTCTCTTGCCATTTTAGCCAATGGCAACTTCACTTCCTGAGGCCAACCAATGTTTTGAGCTTTGATTTACATGTAAATCACAGCTCAGCTTTATAAATTTAACTGTTAGAAATGCATGTAAATCATCTGCCTTTCTCTACCTCCTCTCCCTTTTTTTCTTGCTCTTTTCAGAAAGAAGAAATATGAAACAAACTAAGAAATGGATCAAACTGTACTTGTTCCTTTCCTGCCCAAAAGGCAAAGTTTAGATGAGCATGAATTTAAGCAAATCACCAGTACTAATATTTTAAATTTCAGTGCTGTTATCCTCTCTAAATTGCTTTCCAGGAAAGTAGTCCATCTGAGCCCTCTTTAAAATAAGGGACTCTTCCTGGTTCTGCCAGCAAATCTCTTCACTACATAAAGCCACCAGTGAGAATACAGCTGACATTCTATATATTATATCCATTCAATGTTTGGAAAAAAATAGAATCCACACTAATTATAGGAATTTTAGGAAGTACTCTCTCTTTGTAAGAAAATTGAAACCAAAGAAAATATTTCACTAACTGAATCCCATTCAGGAAGTATTCTTTCTTGAGAGTACACTTCTGACTGCTTCTATCTCAATCTCAATTTCAATTGTTGAGATTAAAGCCTTAGGAAAAATCAGGACAGCAGAAAGAACCATTTCAAAAACATAATGTTCAATTGTAGATGAAAAGGCTAAAGCTAGAGCAGTGACTGAGTTTGCTAAGAAAGAGGAGAAGATACGCTGCAATCAGACTGAAGCAGACAGAATATAGAAATCCCCCACAGACTTACATGGTGCAACTGTCTTCTGTGGAACTATATCCACACATCTGTGAATAGTCATGGTTAAAATGCCCAATAGCTATACTAGGTATACCCTTAGCTAAACATTCCATAAAAGCATGACTGTCAGGTTCCTCCTGGGTAAACAGGTCATAGAAATTTGAGGAGATATAAATAACATATTTATATTATGTTTCTCTGATTTGTTTTACTCACTTCCAGTGAGAAATATTATACTCCACTTGCATGAGGCTTCTTACCCCTCTTTGGGGCACAAAATTGGTGAAAACAACTGGTCTTCTTCTTCCTCAATTCTTGGTAATTCTCCTTTTCATGTGATTTTTGTCCTTTGGTCTATTAATATGGTTTTGTATTCCTCAATGCTTGGTAATTCTCCTTTTCATGTGGTTTTTGTCCTTTGGTCTATTAATATGGTTTTGTACACTAATTGCTTTTTTGATGTTAAAAAAAGTCATACATTTTTACACATTGTGGCACATAGAGTTAATTTTTTAATTAAGATAATTTGAAATTGGATCTACTCTATGAACTAGGGAAATATTCAAAGTGACTTTTAGACAACTGCCTTAATTTTAAAAAATAAATAAGACATTGAAAGAAGCAATGTTTGATCTAATCAGATGTTGATTTATTTTAACTTGATATCACCTACAACTAGGTTTGCTTTCCTTATAACCATAACTGACACCTTAAAACAAGATGACGCACTAGCCAAATATTCTCAGCATAACAGAATTGAAGCCTGACTCTGCTCATCTATAGGAACTGAGTCTATAACCCACATAAAATATAAGCTCGAAAAGTGAGGCAACATCTTTCCAAATACAATCAAGTACATATAAAATGTCAACTGTTAAGCAAACATTTCATGGTGAGCTAGACTCTTTTCAGGAGTCACTTCATATTTCCAGAGAACAGGAAGTAGGTATTTAGAAGGTCCCAGGTATAACATTTGGGGACACCACGGTAACATTTTCCAAACTTTGCTCCAAAGAACAATAGTCCCTCTGAGATAGTATAGGTGTTTCTTAAAAATTAATTTCAGTGGTCAGAGAAGTTTAATAAACTCTCACTTTACCATAGGACTTTGCCTTTGCTATGTTAATATGTGTTGGGACTCTCTAGAGTGAATCATATTGTACAGATTTCTCCAGATGTTTTTGACCAAGCAATCTTTTCACTGAACGTCTGTTAGCATCTCATTGGGTCCCACATGCCTCAAGGCACATAGCTGGGAACACGCTGCATTTGTGTAATGTGACAAAGCCCACAGAGCAGTAGTTATAAAAAGAATGAAAAGACGGTCATTCTAAAATAATCCTGTTCCCATGATATCGCCATCTAAACCCAAGCAACAGCATCAAGTATTTTCTTGTACCAACTCTCAGACTCCTAGCAGTCATCAGAAGTGGCAGGTTGGAGCCAAAAAACAAACAATTGTATTCTCTAATGCCATTCAGGAACATTTCTCAAGATCCTTTCTTGGCCTGTTCCTCAAATTTTATGCAATTGTACATTTTTGGTGCCAGAACTATCTTGCCGTACATTTAATTTCCAGTTTTGTTTCAGAATCTTGTCATTTCATCAGTCAGAGCTATTCCATCTGCTGAAATGCTGACAAATCCAGCTGCTTTGTGACTTCTAATCAATTTCATTAATGTTTCCACATTCTGTTTCAATTAGCAGCCTATTCTTTGGACTGTTTGATGACTTGATATTCACCTTCTATCTGTAGATTAAAAATCAAATTACAAATTGCTTTGTCCTTGACATTAAAATCCTTCCTTCTTTACTAGATTTTTCCTATTTAGCACATTTAGTCCTCTTGAGTTAAATTACACTCTACCATGCTGTGAAGTAGGGTTCAATTGTTATACAAGGATTGGATCCATACTGGGAAGTTCATCTTGACATTCACTTAATCCTTGTGCCCTTACTCAGAATTGAATCTTCTTTCATCTAAGTCTTTTCACTGTTGTGAATTTTTTCAGCATATTAAACACCTACTTGAAATATTATTTACTTGGCCATAATCCTCAGGCCTTTTTTAAAATTCATTAGCATAATACCTATATTGTCTACTGTCTGCAATTCTTGAGTTTGAAAACTGTTGAAGAGGACCAGTGAGACAGTCATCCTTGTTACTGATTATATTACCATGTAACCTAAGCAGTTAGGAAGTAGTTATTTGAATGCTCTTCTTTAAGTATATTGAACATCTCTTCTTCACCTTTCTACTCTTTATGTCATAAAAGTCAGTTTGTACTTACCTATTTTAATTGCACAAAAATGTATAGATTTTTACTTTTGTAACAAAATTTAGAAATAGCATAGAATCTTGACTGTCCTTTCCCATGCTTCATGTCACAACTGACAGCGTGGAGGTTTAGTAGCCTAAAGCAATACAGCAACAGTGCTGTGGGTCATATTTTTAACTTTAATGACAATCTGTAATCGCCTGCAGCCTGCCTTATTTCTGGCCCTGCTGATTTCTCGAGGACTTGTGATAACACAGCTCCAAGTTGGCCCTCTAATCAAGCTCGTGACCTCTTTTATGTCTTTTTTTCTATTTTTTTCAGGGTTATCAGGTCTTACAGTAAAGTAGTCAGAGTCTACAGCTCTACCTCCTTCTTCAGGGCATTCCAAGGAATTAGAATTTCCTTCCAGCCTGCAAACTTTCATAACTGTCTGCCTCTTCCTGTGACTGGGAGTGGAGAAGGTTTGAATAGCAATAGCTTTGCTTCAAATTGAACTGCCTAATACCAGCCTTGAAATCCCCTTTAGCTTTAATCATTTTTAGACATTTGAAATTTTCAAAATACCACTTAACAGGAAAAGGTCCCTCTTCCTCAAGTATACTTGGATCACATTTAGACTGTACTTGAGATGTTGTTGTTATTTCATTTACAAAGAACAGCTATGTGTCCATTTATTCAATAAAAATGCACTGAATATCAATTACGTGTTAATCATTTGTTTTAGAAGGTACTAGAATAGGAAACAAAGAAGCATTGTCACTGTCTTTCTGAAGAACTTGCCATTAGTGGGGGCATGCAACAGTTAACAAGACAGACATGACTGCTGGGGAGCTGCGAGGCTGAGGAGGGTGTCATGAAAAGAATCATTATAAAATGAGAAGCACCACAGTATGGTGGTAAAGAGGATGGATATAGGAGCCAGATCATCTGGTTCAAACCCTGCTCCATCACTGATGAGCTGTGACCTTGGGCAAGTTACTTAACCTCACTGTGCCTCATTTGTCTCATCCATAAGTTGGGAGACAGTTATAGTTTTATCTCAAAGTTTTGTTGTGAAGATCAAATAAGTTAGTGTTACTTAGAATAGCATCTAACACATAAAAAGTGTTACTGGACTATTTCTAAAATTAAAAATACATAACAGATTGTAGGAAAGTACTATGATGTGGGAAGTACATATTGTTCTGAGAGATCATTGCAGGTATGCCTAAGCTAATTCAGGAGAAGTCATGAAACGCTTCTCTTCTGAGATCTGAGGAGGGAGGAGGAGTAGCTCCAGCAAGGGTGAAAGAAAAGGGAACAGAGTGGTGTCTGTATCAGGAGAACCTAAAAAGGCAACTAAAGACAGATAAAAACATCAAGGTAACAGTTTAAGAACCAACCTGAAAATATTTCCCCCTTAAAATCCATAAAGTCAGAGATCAAGAACGTTATACAATAATGAAAATGTACAAAATGTTAATTATGAATAAAACAGAATAATATTCTAAAATACTTAAATTCAGATCTTTTAGATACTTAAAAAAGTAAATACAGAGCTCATGAAAAAGCTGCTACTTCTCTGATTGCAAATTTATGAAGTTAATTTCCCAATGAAGTGATACATTCAAAATGAAGTGACTTCTTGTAAAAGTCTGGGATATTCTGGAGATACATCCCTATTTCTAAGCTGGTACCACCTTCCTTCAGTTCAGTTCCTTAGTCGTATAAAAAACAAAAAAATCCTTTGGGCTACTTAGAGCAAGAGTCATTCTTAGTTAGGTCAATAACTCTTTTTATCAAGTGTTCTTAGCAGATTTCAGAAACTGAATACAAGTTAGTGGTTTACACAAACCAAACTACCTACGTGAAGATGAAGGTCAGTGGCTTAAAGTTGCCATTCCAATCAGTGACTTCAAATAGACTTCACGTTCTACCCCATGACATCACTCTATTTCCAGCAGATAGAATCATATGAAGTTGACATTTTTTATAACTCAAAAATGATTGAATAGCAGCAGTTTTGTATGATTAAACCTAAGGCATGTTATGGAAAATTTTCAGCTTGTTGTGATGCTTTTGCTGAAAGGTAAACCACAGGACTGCAAGTGGTTTTTCAACCTCTTCAGCTCAGTTCAGTCGCTCAGTCGTGTCCGACTCTCTGCAACCCATGAATCACAGCACGCCAGGCCTCCCTGTCCATCACCAACTCCCGGAGGTCACTCAAACTCATGTTGGTGATGCCATCCAGCCATCTCATTCTCTGTCGTCCCCTTCTCCTACCGCCCCCAACCTTTCCCAGCATCAGAGTCTTTTCCAGTGAGTCAACTCGTCGCATGAGGTGGCCAAAGTATTGCAGTTTCAGCTTTAGCATCAGTCCTTCCAATAAACATCCAGGATTGAGCTCCTTTAGAATGGACTCGTTGGATCTCCTTGCAGTCCAAGGGACTCTCAAGAGTCTTCTCCAACACCACAGTTCAAAAGCATCAATTCTTCGGCGATCAGCTTTATTCACAGTCCAACTCTCACATCCATACATGACACTGGCAAAGTAATGTCTCTGCTTTTTAATATACTATCTAGGTTGGTCATAACTTTCCTTCCAAGGAGTAAGCATCTTTTAATTTCATGGCTGCAATCAGCATCCGCAGTGATTTTGGAGCCCAAAAAAATAAAGTCTGACACTGTTTCCACTGTTTTTCCATCTATTTCCCATGAAGTGATGGGACCAGATGCCATGATCTTTGTTTTCTGAATGTTGAGCTTCAAGCCAACCTTTTCACTCTCCTCTTTCACTTTCATCAAGAGGCTTTTGAGTTCCTCTTCACTTTCTGCCAAAAGGGTAGTGTCGTCTGCATATCTGAGGTTATTGATATTTCTCCCAGCAGTCTTGATTCCAGCTTGTGCTTCTTCCAGCTCAGAGTTCCTCATGATGTACCCTGCATAGAAGTTAAATAAGCAAGGTGACAATATACAGCCTTGACATACACCTTTTCCTATTTGGAACCAGTCTGTTGTTCCATGTCCAGTGCTGACTGTTGCTTCCTGACCTGCATACAGGTTTCTCAAGAGGCAGGTCAGGTGGTCTGGTATTCCCATCTCTTTCAGAATGTTCCACAGTTTATTGTGATCCACACAGTCAAAGGCTTTGGCATAGTCAATGAAGCAGAAATAGATGTTTTTCTGGAATTCTCTTGCTTTCTCCATGATCCAGTGGATGTTGGCAATTTGATCTCTGCTGCCTCTGCCTTTTCTAAAACCTGCTTGAACATCTGGGAGTTCACGGTTCACATATTGCTGAAGCCTGGCTTGGAGGATTTTGAGCATGACTTTACTAGCGTGTGAGATGAGTGCAATTGTGCGGTAGTTTGAGCATTCTTTGGCATTGCCTTTCTTTGGGATTGGAATGAAGACTGACCTCTTCCAGTCCTGTGGTCACTGCTGAATTTTCCAAATTTGCTGGCATATTGAGTGCAGCACTTTCACAGCATCATCTTTCAAGATTTGAAATAGCTCAACTGGAATTCCATCACCTCCACTAGCTTTGATCATAGTGATGCTTTCTAAGGCCCACTTGACTTCACATTCCAAGATGTCTGGCTCTAGGTCAGTGATCACGTTATCGTGACTATCTTGTTCATGAAGATCTTTTTTGTACAGTTCTTCAGTGTATTCTTGCCACCTCTTCTTAATATCTTCTGTTTCTGTTAGGTCCATACCATTTCTGTCCTTTATCGAGCCCATCTTTGCATGAAATGTTCCCTTGGAATCTCTAATCTTCTTGAAGAGATCTCTTGTTTTTCTTATTCTGTTGTTTTCTTCTATTTCTTTGCATTGATCGCTGAGGAAGGCTTTCTTATCTCTCCTTGCTATTCTTTGGAACTCTGCATTCAGATGCTTATATCTTTCCCTTTCTCCTTTGGAAAATTTTCAACCTCTTAAAGAACAGTTAAGTAACACAGACCTCATCACTTCATAGTAAAGGTCTCTTTATACACATGCTCCAGGTGTTGGAAAATTTGTCTCCTTCAGTTCAGTTCAGTTCAGTCGCTCAGTCGTGTCTGACTCTTTACGACCCCATGAATCACAGCATGCCAGGCCTCCCTGTCCATCACCAACTCCCGGAGTTCACTCAAACTCATGTCCTTATAGAGAGCCAAAATATGCCTTTTTATAAATTCGACTCATTTGTACCAGTTCTTTTCTCTGAAATTACCCAGAATAAGTCATCTTCCCCTCACACCAGAAAGTCCTGAACATCACACTCTCTTTAGTCTTCCTAGCTAATTTGATTAGGCTATCTCCCATACTTGAGCCATGAAACAACACTCTAACTACTGCATTTCAGCTTGTTGAGATCCAACTTGCATGTAGGGACAGACCACAAAGCTTCCTCTAACTCCAGCTCTGAGGTACCATAACCACAAGTGACACGTTTACCAATAAAAGGGCGTTATTTCAAGAAAAGGTATTATGGTTTTAGCGCCACAATTCTTTGACAACATCGTTTTGAATCTATGTTACCACTCCATGCCATACCATTCCATTAGTATGCAACTGATGGCATGGTTTTGGTTTGAGAGAAGTTATCACTGATCTGTGGTGAATGCTTCGGCTGCAAACAACAGAAATCAAGACAGATTGTGGCCTAAAAATAAAGACTTTTAGGATTATTTTACACACAAGATCATGGAAGTAGTTCTTTCAGGAACTTCATAACGTCGGAATGTAGAAGGCATCTCTAAAATTCTCTTGGTTCCCTTTCATTGTTAAAGGATGGCTGCAACAGCTCCAACAACTTTGACCTTACACGACAGTATCCAAAGAAGGAAGCAAGTAGATGGGGTGGGTGGAGGGGGAAAAAAAAATGCTTTTTTTGCCTGGATGGTTTCTCATCAGGAAGGACAAACTTTTCCAGTAGTCCTTACGGTTGATTGACCAAAATGAATCACATGCCTACACCCCACAGTGCTTCTTAAAGTGTGACCTTCAGAACAGCAACAGCAACATCACCTGGTATCTTTCTTGTTAAAAATACAGATTCTCAGGCCCCACGCCAAATCTACTGAATCAAACTCCAGAGTTAGGACTCAGAATTCTGGGTTGTAACAAGCTCTTCAAGCGATTCAGATTCATGTTAAGGTCACTGGCATGCCCCAGAAACCAGATCATTACTCGTCCAGCGGAACTGGGCATGTGGGGGCCTGTATTAAAATTGAGCTTCTGATGGCAGAAAGGGAATAGAGGAGAGCAGAGGTGATGAATGAACATGGGGGAAAAAAAAAGAAAGAGAGAGGAAGAAAAATAGGAGCAAAAGGGCCCCAACTCGCATAGATGTAGATCTCAACTCAGACTGAGCCTATTGCTTGAGAAACATCTAAAATTATTGATTTTTGCAGTTTAGAGGGAAACAATACAATAGAAAAAAAAACTGGAGGAAATCAGCTTTCTAATGAAAAATAGACTTGATTATTCTACTTCAAGTATAATTCAGGAGTGTGACAAGTACTATACCATGCACATTTGCCAAGAAGTGATACACACTGCAAAAATTGTAGTTAATTAGAACTTCAGTAAAGTGCCTGATTTCATAGGGAGTGTGATGTGGGGTAAAGAATGTCGTTTAGCAAAATGCAAATTAGTGGGGTTGTATTTCTTCCTACTTTTGCTTTACATCTGCAAAACCCTATTAGAGAACGTACAGAGATTACTTTCCAACTATCTATCTATAGCTATGCTGCCCACATGGTATCTATAAGGAACACGTAGCTATTGAGCATACGACGTGTGAATAGGGCTAATTGAGATGTGCCGTATGAAACAGACATTGGATTTCAGAGACTTAATACAAAAGTAACAATGCAAAATATACCATTAAAATTTTCATATCAGTAGCATGATAAAATTATAGCACTGTGACATACTGAGTTAAATAAATTATTAAAATTAATTCACCTTTCTCCTTTTATGTGCAGCTACTACATCATTTTAAATTACATGTAGTTTTCACTATATTTATATTAAATAGCACTGATAGTTTACATCTTTGATGTGGTGAATCTACTTCATTTGAACTCATGAAAATTTTTTTAAGTACAAACCAAGTAAGTCAAAAAGAAATAGGTAGAATTTGTGGTTGCAGTGTCAGAGGATTTGAGAGATTCTTATGGAAAGACATTCCAATCCACAAATTCTTTATTAGAATTCCACAAATTCTCCAAGAATTAATGTCTTCAAATTAACCACATTTTCCTTAAGTATCTTATTATGTAAATATACTCAGGAGAGGACTAACATATTAAATATACATAACCTAGAAAGGGGAAAAGACTCTCTATGATCTCCAATTTTCATTTCTTCTCTTTCCTAAAAACCAATTCACTTGCTCAAGACCAAGTGCAGTTAAGATGTTAAGCCCCCCTGGTGGTCCAGTGGTAAACAATCTGCCTGCCACTGCAGGGGATCCCTGGTCCTCAAAGATTCCACATGCCTCCAGGCAACTAAGCCTGTGCATCACAACCATTGAGCCTTTGCTCTGGAGCCTGCATGCCTAAAGCCCATGCTCCACAACAAAAGACGCCAGCCACTGCAACGCATGGCAACAAAGAGCAGTCCCCTCTCACTACAGCTGGAGAAAGCCCACGCGCAGCAATGAAGACCCAGCAGTCAAAAATAAAAATTAAAGATGCTAACCTGAGTTCTCACTTCTCTTTTAGTAATAGTTCTCCAACCACTTTAAAATTAATTAATTAATTAAAAGCATACAAATATTACAGTGGTACATTTCCTGGGTTGGCACTTGGGGGATATCTAATAGAGGATCCATTTGGTGTTGGTGTTGAGAAAATGAGTGGTTTGATGAACACATAAATTCTTTCAGAAAAAAACTACTCCAGGGAGTTTTTCTGTTTCTAACAAAACTGAAAGACGTAAACCCAGTTTCCTACTGATATTTTTAAATGCTTTTAAGGAGAAATCACTAAATTTTTTTACACACAGTTCAAAAGAAGCTTTTTTAAAAATTGAGTGAAATTGTGCTAACAATGTTCTTTCCAAAGCCAGTCTATTTATGTCAACAAAGTTCATCAGCTTATGCACCTATTAAAAATGAAAAATGGGGTGTTATTGATCTGAACCCTGTTTTATTTTACCACTAGGTATTATACATTAAAGAACAGTAAATTAATTTATTTTTAAAGCCCCATTATCTCATTAAAAATTCATTTCCTATAAAATTACACCTATTAAGTTTAATAATTATCAAAATGTGTCAAGTTCATGCTAATAGTACTTTTAATGATAATGTAGCTCGGAGAGTAATATTAACTTGGAGCTTTATGGAAAACTTTTTAATGATAAATTCCAATTGGTAAACATGTTCTTGTTGCAGAGAAATGTGACGAAATGATCAATAAGCCTAAAATTCTGTCAGAGAAATCAAATGAAACTATAGGAGTTCAAGGAGGAAAAGGAATAATGTGCAATGTCCAAGGACTAAACAAGGGTTTATTCATATATTTCTTAATTGGATAATGGTAGACAGGTATCAAATCCCCTACAATGAACTCATATAATTATTTATTTGTTTTAAAATATCAACATTTTTAGTACGTAGAAAAGTACACTATTGAAGCGAGTTAAAATGTTGAAACATTTTAGATGGCAACTTAAAATTTTTGAATCAAAGTTGTAAATGCCCAGATCCCATCCAAGAAAAATGAAGTCAGAATCTCTGGGAGATTCTCACTTCTCACGATAACTCACATGAGCTGTGGTTGAGAACCACTGCTACAGGGTGAATTAGCTTTTTTCTTACATTCCTCTAGGACAGGAAGCATCTGGGAAAGCAGACAGGAGCAGATGCAGGAGAAGAAAAGGAAGGAACTGAAAGAGGAGAAAGAAGCAGGGGAGCAAAGCATGAAGCAAAGAACATTAAAAGCCACCCCATCCCAATTCTACCAAAGAATAGGCCCACCGCTAATCAATAATGATTTAGTTATTACTGGTGACTCTTGGAAAGTACACTTGTTCTTTTAAATTTTTGTATTATTTTAATATTTTACAAAGCAAATGTTCAATAAACATCATTCGAAATGAATTAATTCTTGTTGCTTATCTGATAATAAAACATCTTTTATCTAATGAATATTGATTTTCACCAGTTTTATGCCAATTCCTCCTCCACAGTCTACCCAATATTCGGTCCAAGAGTAGCTTCATCCTTATTTCAGGTTGCAGACACCAAAGACTCAGAAATAGATACTGTTCTCTGTCTGCTAGACAATGCCTGCTACTTTGCTAAAGCATACATTTTAGAAGTCTTCCATATTGCTTCTCATACACCCATCCTTTTCTTCAAAACCACCTCGTCAATAGTAGATTGCATACTTTCTTTTTTTGACATCACTGGATTCTGACACTCCATAGGTAATTGGTATTGTTTTGATGCCTTGGTTGTTGACATGTATGGCAATTCCTTTAACTAGGAGCTCACCTGTGGGTACTGAATATTCTACACAAACTTCAAAGGCTGTCAGAAGGTACTTCCTTGAAATTTTATTATTTCATGAACAAACATGAAATCCTTGGTAAAGTCACAGGTTTCTATATATTGATTGTTTCAGAAACCAATCTCAATTTGACAAGCATATGGCATACACTTGCTATGAATGTTTTCTTTCAGTTCATATAAGCATGATGCTGAAGATGATAGCCAAACTATTTCTTTACTAGAAAAAATAATTTATTGTGAAGAACACTTTATTGATTTCATACAAACTTTTCAAATAAAAAAATAGGATGTTTCAAACCAGACAGCATATTCCTCATTATTACCAGTCTTCAACAAGGCAAACGCTCTGAAGAAACAACTGAATAGCTGAATAAACCTGTCATATTGAAGACACCTTCAAATCATTAAGCAAAATCTCTGAGGCATAGCAGACACGTTCATCCCTTACCTGACAAACTTGGCAGGAGTAACTGTGTTCACTAACCCCTAATCTTGTCTTTGGGGTCCCTCATCTTTTATATGAATGGCTCGTGCATTCAAGGCTCCTCAAAAGTTTTCATCAGCTACAATATGGGGGTAATATCAAGCTGTTGGCTTAATCTAGCTTTTGTTTCTGAAGGCTAGACTTCATCAACAGGAGAGAAACAGAACTCAGGCAGCCTACTGAATAACATACTTGAAACGTTTTTAAGTAACCTGTGTTTGGCGGGTAGCTAACTCCAGGCCCTTGCTTCCATTTTCTGCATTCTCTACATTAAAACGGTGCTGAATCGGAGTTTATTTCTCTGTTCTGCTTTCACAGCCTCTATCCCTTGGTTCAGGCTCTGGCCCCCTCACCTAGATTTTCTGACAACTGCTGATGGTTCTCCTTGCCTTGGATTTTCCTCTCTCTCATTTGTTCTCTTTCATACCATTGCCTGTGTTATCTTCAGGAAGCATGGCTTTGATCATGTGACTTCCTTTCTCAAAAATTTTCAAAGACTCCTCATTACATACAGAACCAAACCCAACCATTCTCAAAACCATAGACAGCTGCTGTTGTTTTTTAGTCACTCAGTTGTGTCCAACTCTTTGGTTTCCCCATTGATTAGCCCAGCAGGCTCCTCTCTCCATAGGATTTCCTAAGCAAGGATACTGGAGTGGGTTGACATTTCCTTCTCCAGGCGATCCTCCTGACCCAGGGATTGAACCCGCATCTCTTGCGTTGCAGGCAGATTCTTTTCCACGGAGCCACATACACAACTGAGTCCCACACTTACCAGAGTCAACATTTATAAAGGGGTTCATTTTTTGAGGTTACAAATAGTAGCTAGAATATTAAGCATTTATGGTCTTGATATGAAAAAAAGAATAAAACATAGTTTTATTTAGAAGTTTTCATCTATTCGGGAGGCAGACACACTAGTATACTCTGAAGAAGAGGATATAGTTCTATTCCACTTGTGACTTCCACATTCAGTTCAGTTCAGTTCAGTTCAGTTTAGTCTCTCAGTCATGTCTGACTCTGCGATCCTATGGACTGCAGCACGCCAGGCCTCCCTGTCCATCACCAACTCCCACAGTTTACTCAAACTCATGTCCATTAAGTCAGTGATACCATCTCATCCTCTGCGTCCCCTTCTCCTCCTGCCTTCAGTCTTTCCCAGCTTTAGGGTCTTTTCAAATGAGTTAGTTCTTCGCATCAGGTGACCAAAGTATTGGCGTTTCAGCTTCAATATCATTCCTTCCAATGAATATTCAGGATTGATTTCCTTTAGGATGCACAGGCTGGATCTCCTTGCAGTCCAAGGGACCCTAAAGAGTCTTCTCCAATATCACAGTTCAAAAGCATCAATTCTACAGCCCTCAGTTTTTTTTGTAGTCCAACTCTCACACCCATACATGACTACTGGAAAAACCATAGCCTTGACTAGACGGACCTTTGTCGGCAAAGTAATGTCTGCTTTTTAATATGCTGCCTAGGTTGGTCATAGCTTTTCTTCCAAGAAGCAAGTGTCTTTTAATTTCACGGCTGCAGTCACCATCTGCAGTGATTTTGGAGACCCCCAAAAAATAAAGCCTGCCACTGTTTCCATTGTTTCCCCGTCTATTTGCCATGAAATGATGGGACCAGATGCCATGATCTTTGTTTTCTGAATGTTGAGTTTAAAGCTAACTTTTTCACTCTCCTCTTTCACTTTCATCAAGAGACTCCCTAGTTCTTCACTTTCTGCCATAAGAGAGGCGTCATCTGCATACCTGAGGTTATTGATATTTCTCCCAGCAATCTTGATTCCAGCTCGTGCTTCATCCAGCCCAGCGTTTCTCATGATGTACTCTGCATATAAGTTAAATAAGTAGGGTGACAATATGCAGCCTTGACGTACTTTTTTTCTTATTCGGAACCAGTCTGTTGTTCCATGTCCAGTTCTAAGTGTTGGGTCCTGACCTGCATACAGATTTCTCAAGAAGCAAGTCAGGTGGTCTGGTATTCCTATCTTTTTCAGAATTTTCCAGTTTGTTGTGATCCACACAGTCAAAGGCTTTGGCATAGTCAATAAAGCAGAAATAGATTGCTTTTCTAGAACTCTATTGCTTTTTGATGATCCAATGGATGTTGGCAGTTTGATCTTTGGTCCCTCTGCCTTTTCTAAAACCAGCTTGAACATCTGAAGTTCACAGTTCATGAACTCTTGAAGCCTGGTTTGGAGATTTTTGAGCATTCCCTTGCTAGTGTGTGAAATGAGTGCAATTGTGCGGCAGTTTGAGCATTCTTTGGCATTGCCTTTCTTTAGGATTGGAATGAAAACTGACCTTTTCCAGTCCTATGGCCACTTCTGAGTTTTCCAAATTTGCTGGCATATTGAGTGCAGCACTTTCACAGGATCATCTTTTATGAAAGATGGGTTTGAAATAGCTCAACTGGAGTTCTATCACCTCTACTAGCTTCGTTCATAATGATGCCACCTAAGGCCCACTTGACTTCACATTCAGAATGTCTGTCTCTAGGTGAGTGATCACATCATCATGATTATCTGGATCATGAAGATCTTTTTTGTATAGTTCTTCTGTGTATTCTTGCTACCTCTTCTTAATATCTTCTGCTTAATATCTTCAGGAATGCAAAAGTAGGAAGTCAAGAAACACCTGGAGTAACAGGCAAATTTGGCCTTGGAGTACAGAATGAAGCAGGGCAAAGGCTAATAGAGTTTTTCCAAGAGAACGTACTGGCCATAGCAAACATCCTCTTCCAACAACACAAAAAAAGATTCTACACATGGACATGACCAGATGGTCAACACCGAAATCAGATTGATTATATTCTTTGCAGCCAAATATGGAGAAGCTCAATATAGTCAGCAAAAATAAGACCAGGAGCTTACCTTGGCTCAGATCATGAACACCTTATTGACAAATTCAGACTAAAACTGAAGAAAGTAGGGAAAACCACTAGACCATTTGGGTATGACCTAAATCAAATACCTTATGATTATACACTGGAAGTGAGAAATAGAGTCAGGGGATTAGATCTGATAGAGTGCCTGAAGAACTATGGACAGATGTTCATTACATTGTACAGGAGACAGTGATCAAGAGCATCCCCAAGAATAAAAGATGCAAAAAAGAAAGATGCCTGTCTGAGGAGGCCTTACAAATAGCTGAGAAAAGAAGAGAAGCTAAAGGCAAAGGAGAAAAAGAAAGATATACCCATTTGAATGCAGAGTTCCAAAGAATAGCAAGGAGAGATAAGAAAGCCTTCCTCAGTGTTCAGTGCAAATAGAGGAAAACAGTAGAATTGGAAAGACTAGAGATCGCTTCAAGAAAATTACAGATACCAAGGGAACATTTCATGCAAAGATGTGCTCAGTAAAGGACAGAAATGGTATGGACCTAACAGAAGTGGAAGACTTCCACATTACTCCACCGTTTGTCCCCAACACACTCAGGCACAAATCTTCTCCCTCCAGCCATTCGGGTCAAACCACAATCCTTACAGGTTCACAACCCTCTGCTATTCTGCACCATTACTCATCTGGTCTTCTAGAAGCTTTCTCTCTCCATTGCCCTCCCAAGGAATATTTGATATTCTGAAGTAAATGATTTAGAACAAACAACAAAAAAAAAACCCTTCAACAAAGTAGTACCTGATGTATTGCCTCTTATTTTAAAAGAATTTTTTCTGGCATAGTTCTCAATATCATATAGATATTCAGTTTCAAATATTCACTAGGGTTTTTTATTGCTTCTCTAACCAGACTGCAGGCAGTTCCTACAGTACCATAGAGTGGGTAAAGAAAGACAATACCTTTTCTCTAGTGAGTTCTGCAACTACAGATTCCTTGGCGATGCCTTTCTCTGATGATCCCTGAGCCAAGTGGTGAAGCTGTAACCATGGGAGACACTGAGTCACAAAGCAGTTACAATTCTAAAGATTAGGGATTGGAAAGAATGCTTATTAAGTGCTTGCTAATTAAATGGTTTGGGTAAATTCCAGATTTATAAACTGTTACCATCTTCTGCTTTGGCGCCATAACACAGAAGCTATGCCTGGACAATGACAAAATTTGTTGTTGTTGTTCAGTGGCTAAATTGTGTCCAACTCTTTGTGACCCCGTGGACTGCAGCATGCCAGGCCTCCCCCGCCCCCACCACCTGCGTCCTTCACTATCTCCCAGACTTTGCCCAAATTCATGTCCCTTGAGTTGATGATGTTATCCAACCATCAGGAAAAGGAGGAAGAGAAGCAACAACAAAATAACCGTCAATTACATTAAAAAAAAAAATCAATCTCAATACAGTGTGGGGGGGAATCAAAGTTTATTTTTAATCTCACTTAGACAATATAGTTGGCTGTCTTTTCTTTTCTCCTCAACACAGGAGTCTATTATCTTGCAAAGAGTACGCATTTTTAGGGGGAGCATACCTACAGGGTATTAAAGGCATGGTGTTAAACCCTCTGGTGAACACTAAAAGAATAAGCTAGGATCTTCAACCATCAAAATTACTCAGTATTCAGGAAGATAAATATATGGGAAAAAATATTAACTCATTGTTGCCAAATATTACAACAATGCTAAGAGGCTGCAAAAGAATACCTGACTGATTTCTAAATATTATCTATAATCACGGTTGTATACTCAGTTGATGGGAAAAGTCACTAAGAATTGGAGTGACTCAACTATATGGGCAAGAAGGCCAGTTGTAAATTCTGGTTTAACCAAAGAAGAGATTTTAACTGGGAAACTAATTTTTTTAAGAGTCAAAAATAAGCTTGTACCTATAATTTCCCAAAATGAAGCCACAGATTTTTAAGGACCAATATCACTTCAAGATTATATAACCCCTTAAATGGACCTGCAGTGTCTGGAAGGACATGAAGGCACAGTCTGTTACCAGAAAGAAAAGACTTCTATTGTCAGATGACCACAAACACTCATGGGGTCCAGATGGTCCTATTCCGAATGCTTCTTTGCTTCTTCCATCCTGTCTTTATCAGACCGCACCATCCACCTCACTGTATACTTTTCTTCCATTCTGCCTCCTCTTCCTGCTCAGCCTCTCCCACAACTCTTACAGGCTTTTCTGCCTCTATTCCTTTCCCATTGGGTCCAAGTTTTCAAGGCACTGAGCTTTGTTTCTTGCTCCCTCATAGAAGCAGTAGACCCTTTCTATGGGTAGGTAGAAAAGACCATTTCAGAGCTTGCAAAGTCATGACCCCTAGACCAAAACAAGTCCACAAACACATTTTACTTTTGCCTACACAATGTGCTAATTTCTTTTAATTAGCTGTCATCTTTGAAAAATCAGGGACTTTCCAGATTCTTCCCTTAAAAATTATAATAACCACATTGCCACAACTGAGGAATCATTGATCTGTTTTAGATGAACCAAGCTTTTTAGTTTCTCCCATTCCACACAGCTCCCTACTTAGGTCAGTTACATTTCCTATCCAGTCTTTTTAAACATCTGAGTTGCTGCCTTAGAACTTGCAGATTCCTCAGACTAGTACATCTATGAGAGCAGCAAAACTCTGTTACTACCAATCACTTTTCATAGTATAATATGAACTCATCAAAATTAAAAACAAAAATGAAAACAAAGCTGTGTCTCTATTCTGTCTTCCTAAACATGATCCCAAGAGAAAAGGAAATCTGATTCTATGTCAGGTATAAAGTAGACAACTTTTTTAAGACTTGTCAAATCACTAAAGTACCACAGAAGTACTTATTAGATGATGCAGTAATTACTGTTGTTGTTTTTTTTTTAATGCATCTTCAACAGGAAAAATAAACCAAAGTGTAGACACTCAAAAAAATCTAAATCTGTACATAAATTTATTCACCTTTCTACCTCCAGAATCAACTCCAAATCTTCAGACTGGGGGAATGTTGAAGGCTTTCACACTATGACTCCCTGTCTTTCAAGAATGAGCTCTCATCTCTGCACTGCTACTGCTAAGTCACTTCAGTCGTGTCCGACTCTGTGCGACCCCATAGATGGCAGCCTACCAGGCTCCGCCATCCCTGGGATTCTCCAGGCAAGAACACTGGAGTGGGTTGCTATTTCCTTCTCCAATGCGTGAAAGTGAAAAGAGAAAGTGAAGTCGCTCAGTCGTGTCCGACTAGTAGCGACCCCATGGACTGTAGCCCACCAGGCTACTCCGTACATGAGATTTTCTAGGCAAGAGTATTGGAGTGGCTTGCCATTGCCTTCTCCGCCATCTCTGCACTACTACTCTAGTTTTAGGCGGCATCATCTGCTGCCTGCTGACTGCAATAAACTCTAAGAGATCTCCCTAATTTCTGTCTTGTCCCTCCATGCTCCACTCTTTACACAGCAGCCTTCAGTTCAGTTCAGTTCAGTCGCTCAGTCATGTCTGACTCTTTGCGACCCCATGAATCACAGCACGCCAGGCCTCCCTGTCCATCACCAACTCCCGGAATTCACTCAAACTCATGTCCATCGAGTTGGTGATGCCATCCAGCCATCTCATTCTCTGTCGTCCCCGTCTCCTCCCACCCCCAATCCCTCCCAGCATCAGAGTCTTTTCCAGTGAGTCAACTCATCGCATGAGGTGGCCAAAGTATTGGAGTTTCAGCTTCAACATCAGTCCTTCCAATGAACACCCAGGATTGATCTCCTCTAGAATGGACTGGAGTTCTTTCCAAAATATAATTCAGACAACATCATTCTTCGGCATGAAATTATCCAGTGGTGTCCCATTCAGTTCAGTTCAGTCACTCAGATGTGTCTGACTCTTTGCAATCCCATGGATGGCAGCACACCAGGCCTCCCCGTCCATCACCAACTCTCGGAGCTTGCTCAAACTAATGTCTATCGAGTCAGTAATGCCATTCAACCATCTCATCCTCTGTTGTCCCCTTTTCCTCCTGCCTTCAATCTTTCCCAGCATCAGGGTCTTTTCCAATGAGTCAGTTTTTCGCATAGGTGGCCAAAGTATCAGAGTTTCAGCTTTAGTATCAGCACTTCCAATGAATATCCAGGACTAACTTCCTTTAGGATTGACTGGTTTGATCTCCTTGAGGTCCAACCGATCTCCTTGGTGTCCCATTGCATTTGGAATAAAACTAAAAATAGCTGTCATAATCTTTAAGATTCTATGAGATTTTCTCTGTCTCTCTGACCTCATCTCGTATCATTGTCTCCACTGGTCATGACTCTCCAGCCACACTAGCATTTTTGCTCATCAACAAGCTTGTTTTATCACTACCCTTGGCAGTTCCCTTCTCTGGGCCTTCAAAAATCTGGATCCTTCTCATTATTTGGTCTCACATCAAATTTCACCTCTTCTAAGAAGTCTTCTGTGTCACACCCACTCTAAAGTAACTTCTCCAAGCCCTGTCACTTGTCATTTATTTTATTTTACAGCATCTTTCACTACTAGATTATTTTATTTCTTTACTTATGTATCTCCACCCACCAATACACATGCTCTAACGAATTTGGGTCATTTTCATTCCAATCCCAAAGAAAGGCAATGCCAAAGAATGCTCAAACAACCACACAATTGCACTCATCTCACATGCTAGTAAAGTCATGCTCAAAATTCTCCAAGCCAGGCTTCAGCAATACATGAACCGTGAACTTCCAGATGTTCAAGTTGGTTTTACAAAAGGCAGAGGCACCAGAGATCAAATTGCCAACATCTGCTGGATAATGGAAAAAGCAAGAGATTTCCAGAAAAACATCTATTTCTGCTTTATTGACTATGGCAAACCCTTTGACTGTGTGGATCACAATAAACTGTGGAAAATTCTGAAAGAGATGGGAATACCAGACCACCTGACCTGCCTCTTGAGAAACCTGTACGTAGGTCAGGAAGAACCAGTTAGAACTGGACATGGAACAACAGACTGGTTCCAAATAGGAAAAGGAGTAGTCAAGGCTGTATATTGTCACCCTGCTTATTTAACTTATATGCAGAGTACATCATGAGGAACACTGGGTTGGATGAAGCACAGGCTGGAATCAAGATTTCCAGGAGAAATATCAATAACCTCAGATATGCAGATGACATCACCCTTATGGCAGAAAGTGAAGAGGAACTCAAAAGCCTCTTGATGAAAGCAAAAGAGAAGAGAGCAAAAGTTGGCTTAAAGCTCGACATTGAGAAAATTAAGATCATGGCATCTGGTCCCATCACTTCATGGGAAATAGATGGGGAAACAGTGGAAACAGTGTCAGACTTTATTTTGGGGGGCTCCAAAGTCACTGCGGATGCTGATTGAAGCCAGGAAATTAAAAGATGCTTACTCCTTGGAAGGAAAGTTATGACCAACCCTAGATAGCATATTAAAGAGCAGAGACATTCCTTTGTCAACAAAGATCCGTCTAGTCAAGGCTATAGTTTTTCCCGTGGTCATGTATGGATGTGAGAGTTGGACTGTGAAGAAAGCTGATCACCGAAGAATTGATGCTTTTGAACTGTGGTGCTGGAGAAGAGTCTTGAGAGTCCCTTGGACTGCAAGGAGATCCAACCAGTCCATTCTAAAGGAGATCAATCCTGGGTGTTCACTGGAAGGACTGATGCTAAAGCTGAAACTCCAATACTTTGGCCACCTCATGCAAAGAGTTGACTCACTGGAGAAGACTCTGATGCTGGGAGGGATTGGGGGCAGGAGGAGAAGGGGACGACAGAGAATGAGAATGGCTGAATGGCATCACCGACTCAATGGAGGTGGGTTTGAGTGAACTCTGGGAGTTGGTGATGGACAGGGAGGCCTGGCGTGCTGTGATTCATGGGGTCGCAAAGAGTTGGACATGACTGAGTGACTGAACTGAACTGAACTGAATGAATTTGGACACCTAGTCTGCTTGTTCAGTTCTATATCTCCAGGGCCTACAGCATGCCCAATGCACATAATACGTGTTTATTGTGGAAAGTTTGCACCTTATGCTTCCCTGATAGCTCAGTTGTTAAAGAATCTGCCTGCAATGCAGAAGACACCGGTTCTATTCCAGGGTCAGGAAGATCCACACCCTACACCTTGCTCACCTAACTCTTCTCTCTCTAAAAATGTCTGCCACTCTTTCCCATCTCTCCATGTTTACTCATACTATTCTCTCAGCCAAAACTTCCCATTGCCAGTTTCTCTTATTGTCAAAATTTTACTTGTTCGTCAATATCTAGCTCAATTATCATTTAATTCATGAAAATTTTGCTAACTCATCAAGTTAACTTAGATGCTTAAATCTTTATGGCATTTCATTATCTTTTTGATAATTCATTTAGGAAATTATGTTGTATATTATGGTTATCCATATGTCTTCTTATCCCTAACACAAAATGGCTAAAAGACTAGATTTATGTCTCATTTGTCTTTGCACTTCTAGCACCTAACACAGTGGTTTGTCTTACCTGAAGGAGACACTCAATACAAGTTTTATAGTAAACTAAATAAATGAATAATGCGTCTATGAATTTCTACCTCTAGAAATATACTATGAGAAATGAAAAAGAAATCCAAACTTCAAGGTCCTTTTCAGGCAAATTGGCAATCCTTGGTATTTTCTTGGGCTGCCCTGGTAGCTCAGCTGGTAAAGAATCTGCCTGCAATGCAGAAGACCCTGGTTCATTTCCTGGATCTCAATTCCTGGATTGGAAAGATCCCCTGGAGAAGGGATAGGCTACCCATTCAGATTATAAACAATTCCTTTCAGACTTTTCTATTGTTGATGATTTTTATAATTCTGAGTGCCTTATCAGCCAACATGTTTTGTGTTCTAGTTCTAATATGGAAATTCTTCTTCTTAAAAAGAAAATTAGCAAGTGACTCGACAAAATATCATTAAAAAAAGAAAAACTTGCAGCCAACAACAAACTCACTGAACTAAGTCAATTGAACTATATTGAAACAGTTAGTCAAAGATTTTCATTTTACTTTGGCACTAGAACAAAAATATGGGACATAATACCCAGATAGTAAGTAAACAACATTATTGTCATTTTTCCATGGGAAAAGCATGATTTGGCTTCTATTAAAACAAATGAATATTAGGGAGAAGATGCTTTATAAGAGGACCTTGACCTCAAACCATAACCTACATGTTATACACAGATCAGTCTCTGACACTGAATTCATTGTTTAATAATATAATAACAAAAAATTAAAAGACTGTGAATGACATATACATACTACTATATAATAGATGACTAATAAGGACCTACTGAATAGCACAGGGAAGTCTCCTCAATACTCTGTAGTGACCTATATGGGAAAATAATCTAAAAAAGAGTGGATATATGTATAACTGATTCACTTGGCTATACAGCAGAAACTAACACAACATTGTAAATCAACTATACTCCCAATATTTTTTTTTAAATTAATAACAACAACTAAATCACAAAGTACTTCATATGTGCCAGGTACATCCCATTCTAAATCCTTTGCATATACCAACTCGTTTAAACAGTAAAACAACCTATAGGCATTATTACTATTATTGTTTTAGTATATCATCACATATCACTTTATGAGATAGATACCATCACATTACTATCATTTCTACTTAATGGATTTGGAAATGAGGCAAAGAAAGACCCAG
This sequence comes from Moschus berezovskii, assembly GCF_049115385.1. Taxonomy (NCBI): domain Eukaryota; kingdom Metazoa; phylum Chordata; class Mammalia; order Artiodactyla; family Moschidae; genus Moschus; species Moschus berezovskii. The sequence continues at coordinate 56,352,671 of NC_142461.1, forward strand.
CCTTTGGCCCAGGTCACCCAGCTGGTTGGTGGTGGCTCTGGGATGTAAATCCAGTCATTCTGGCTCCAGAGTCCATTCCCATAACCATTCCACTGTCCTTCCTCTCCAGTTGGTTAATTTTTCCAAAATATCCTATTCATCTAAAGCACGCCAAACTCTTCATAGTGAGGATAATGGACAACTACAGCCAAGTAAGAAAGTTGTCTGCATATTTCCACAGATGGTAGAAAACGCCTTTCCCTCCTGATTCATGACCCTATTGAAACTCCACTGGGCAGCAAATCTCAGATCCTTGATGCACTTGAGAATATTCCAGAACCAGAGGAATAGCACATATGCCCCAGATTTCTGGCACAGTCTTACCCAGATCATTTTCCCAGCAGAACATGAAGATTCTTCTGAATATTTACAGAGATCAATGAAATCATTCTATTTTAATTATACTGAAGTATAGTTGATTTACAATGCTGTGTTAATTACTCCCATACAGCAAAGTGACTTGGTCATACATACATATTTTCTTCTTCATTTCTTTTCCATTATGGTTTATCACAAAATATTGAATATAGCTCCTTGTCGTATACAAACAACCTTGGTGTTTATTTATCCTATATATATAGATTCCAAATATAAGTGATATTACATGGTATTTGTCTTTCTGACCTACTTCACTCTATGACAGTCTCTAGATCCATTCATATTGCTGCAAAATGGCATTATTTAATTGTTTTTATGGCTGAGTAATATTCCATTGTATATAAGTATCATATGTTCCTTACCCATTCATTGATGGACATTTAGATTGTTCCCATGCCTTGGCTATGGTAAATAATGCTGCTATGAACACTGGGGTGCACATATCTTTTCAAATTATAGTTTTCCCTGGGAAATCATTCTTTTCTGCACATACTTTTGGGAGTGGAGAGTAAAATAATAAAAAATAAAACTAAAAATAAGCATAATTAGAAAGGTTTTCAGAGAAAGAAAATGATGCAGTGTTTAAGAGAAGCATTTCTACTGCAAGAAAAAAAATGTTTCTCTGGCAACTAGAGAGAGAGATACTGGCTTCAAAACAGTGGGTCTTTAACTCTACAGAGGGGTAGCTATAAGGACAAGGCCTTGAGACTTCAGAGGCAGTTCTGCAGAAAAGAACACTGTCAGACCAGTTCAGGGGGCTCCTGCAGACTTTCTCTACATCGTATCTCTTTCTTCCTTGCCAGCCCTTCTCTATTTTCATCCAGGCACTCTGATCTTTGCACTGGTCTCCTGCAGGATGACCCCATTTCCAAGCATCCTTTCCTTGTTTCTAACTTCAATCCTCTAGCTCCTCCATTCTTCCCTCTGTCCTCCTCAGCATAAGCAAGAGGAAGGTCTTTTAAATCATGCCTTGAAATATACATTTTTATCTTCTTTTCCCTAATCAGAAACAAAAATAATTTTCTACCTGTTACTTTCAGGGCTTTCTACCCTTCTCTCTTAAAAAAAAAAAAGTATGTAACTGATTCTTCCCCTATAAAGTTTTCAGTCATATGTAAATTACTATTCCAAGAATTATTATCTTAAAGAGTTTAATAAAATATAAACATCTACCTTGAACTTTAGATTAAATTTTATTAGTTTGAGAGAAGTATGAAAATCCTCAGTAACAACCCAAGAGAAAAGAAAAATGAAAAAAAAAGTATGTTTTCCAGTTATTCCAAAGAAGCTCATATTAAAGTCACTTTGGTTTATAAACTTCAAAGACACACAAATGCCATTTATTGAAGGTCCAAACAGTCAGCCATATTGATAAAACCATCCAGCTATTCTTTAAAGATTTTTTTTTTTTTTTTTTAGGGACACATTCAGGTTTGTTTTTTTTTTAGGTAATTAATTTATTTTTTATTGGAGGCAAATTATTTTACAATATTATATTGGTTGGTTTTGCCATACATTGATATTAATTTGCCCTGGGTTTACATAAGTTCCCCCTCCTGAACCCCCCTCCCTTTATCTCCCTTTATCCTCCCTCTGAGATTAACCCTGGATTTTGACTCTACTGAAACTTCTTAGCAGGAAGTTAGTTCATATTTGTCACCGTCAACTCCTTTGTTCTTGGATGTTATATGCTAACTAATATTGAAGAGCATTTTCTTCTTTATCACTGACTTGAACATACTGTTCTGAGACTAGACCATATCCAGTTAAGTTTATCTGAACTTCTACGGAAAGTTTTTTTTATCAAATTTTGTAAAATTTGATTAATGTATTTATGCCAGTGTAATATATTTCAGAGAAAGACTAAAATTTGCTCCTGTACTTAAACCTCTTTCACTGTATAACTTTTTCTACATTTTCCTGCATGCCCTCAAGTATAATCTGATGACTACATTATATAAAATCTTTCCTAGGATAATTATATTTAACATTAATGTTATTGTTCATGTGACCTTTTTTCCCTTCTTTCAAGTAGCACAAGTTTCTCCTTTTACTGCCAACCAATTTAACATGTTATTTTTTTACCTACTGGCTTCAATTTCCATATAAGACTTCCCACTCACTTTGTAGCTTACATACCTTGAATTTATTTTACAGCAATATCCAAAACTATGCTGCAGCTCCACAAGACTCTGTATCCAGCTCTTTTTTGTTTGCATTTAATTTTTTAATGGATTCACTCAAGTCCATGATTTGCTCAAACCACTAACCCCTTAGTCCTCTAGTTTCATATTTCCAACTACAGCCACCCTCCACGTGTGGATGTCCAGCCATAATCTCAAACTCAAGAAGTCCAAAATGCAATACACTACATTACTTCTCAAATAAAATCCCTTTACAACGATCCACTTTTAAAAAATTAAGAACCAAAATGAGAGACAGTATTAATCTTTCCTTGTCTTTCTCTGTCATTGTCCATCTGTCTTTCATTTGTATTCCAGCAGACACTAAATTCACACTCTTAACTTTGTGTACATGAACTACTATGACTTCCTCCCTGATTGCCAAAGTCAGGTGTCTCCCCTCCAATCCAGCCTAAATAATATTGCCAGCCTAATCAGAACCCACTCCAGTATTCCTGCCTGGATAATCCCATGGACAGAGAAGTCTGGCAGGCCACAGTCCATGGGGTCGCAGAAAGAATTGGTCACAACTTAGTGACTAAACAACAAAAACAACCATCAGATAAAAAGGACACTTTCATTGGGTCACTTGCCATTCAAGAAACTTCAATAACTCCCTATCATTTACTGCACTAAGACACCAACTCTGTTGGCTTGTAAAGGTGCTCCATAAACCTAGGATGCTCTGGCTATTATCAATGCATTCTCTACTCATCCACTCTCCCCACTCTCATCTCCATTAGCCTCTCCCCACACTCCCTCTCAGCTGCTGCTGCTAAGTCGCGTCAGTCGTGTCCGACTCTGTGCGACCCCATAGACAGCAGCTCACCAGGTTCCCCCATCTCTGGGATTCTCCAAGCAAGAACACTGGAGTGGGTTGCCATTTCCTTCTCCAGTCTCTCAGCTAGCGAGATTTTATTGCTAAACCCTTCACTGTTTCCTTCAAATTCAGCTCAAATTCTGCCTTTTCAGAAAGTTTCCTCTGTTTATTGCAGATCTTAACTATATCTTCCTTCTTTGAAAGGTACTACAAAATTAGTTTGTTTTTGCAACTACATACTAATAAATGTCACACTCTTCTTACATAGTCTCAGTTCAGTTCAGTTGCTCAGTTGTGTCCAACTCTTTGCGACCCCATAGATGGCAAGCACGCCAGGCTTCCCTGTCCATCACCAACTCTCGGAACTTACTCAAACTCACGTTCATCATGTCAGTGATGTCATCCAACCATCTCATCCTCTGTCATCCCCTTCTCCTCCTGCCTTCAATCCTTCCCACCATCAGGGTCTTTTCAAATGAGTGAGTTCTTTGCATCAGGTGGCCAAAGTATTAGAGCTTCAGCTTCAGCATTAGTCCTTCCAATGAATGCTCAGGACTGAATATTTCATTTAGAATGGACTGGTTGGATCTCCTTGCTATACAAGGGAATCTCAAGAGTCTTCTCCAGAACCACAGTTCAAAAGCATCAATTCTTCAGTGCTCAGTTTTCCTTATAGTCCAACTCTCATAGCCATACATGACTACTGGAAAAACCATAGCTTTGACTAGACGTATTTTGTTGGCAAAGTAATGTCTCTACTTTTTAATATGCTGTCCAGGATGATCATAACTTTTCTTCCAAGGAGTAAGCGTTTTTTAATTTCATGGCTGCAGTCACCATCTGCAGTGATTTTGGAGCCCAAGAAAATAAAGTCTGTCACTCTTTCCATTGTTTCCCTATCTATTTAACATAAAGTGATGAGACCAGATGCCATGATCTCAGTTTTCTGAATGTTGAGTTCAAAGCTAACTTTTTCACTCTCCTCTTTCACTTTCATCAAGAGGCTCTTTTAGTTCTTCGCTTTCTGCCATAAGGAGGTGTCATCTGCATATCTGAGGTTATTGATATTTCTCCCAGCAATCTTGATTCCAGCCTGTGCTTCATCCAGTCCAGCATTTCTCATGATGTACTCTGCATATAAGTTAAATAAGCAAGGTGACAATATACAGCCTTGACTCACTCCTTTCCCTATTTGGAACCAGTCTGTTGTTCCATATCCCATTTAACTGTCGCTTCTTGACCTGCATACAGGTTTCTCAAGAGGCAGGTCAGGTGGTCTGGTATTCCCATCTCTTGAAGAATTTTCCACAGTTTATTGTGATCCACACAGTAAAAGGCTTTGGCATAGTCAATAAAGCAGAAGTAGATGTTTTTCTGGAACTCTCTTGCATTTTTGCTGATCCAGTGGATGTTGGCAATTTGATCTCTGGTTCCTCCACTTTTTCTAAAACCAGCTTGAACATCTGGAAGTTCACAGTTCATGTAGTCTTGAAGCCTGGTTTGGAGATTTTTGAGCATTACTTTGCTAGCATGTGAGATGAATGCAATGTGTGGTAGTTTGAACTTTTTTTGGCATTGCCTTTCTTTGGGATTGAAATGAAAACTGACCTTTTCCAGTCCTGTGGCCACTGCTGAGTTTTCCAAATTGCTGGCATATTGAGTGCAGCACTTTCACAGCATCATCTTTTATAATTGAAATAGCTCAGCTGGAATTCCATCAACTCCACTAGCTTTCTTCATAATGATGCTTCCTAAGGCCCACTTGACTTCGCTTTCCAGGATGTCTGGCTCTACGTGAGTGATCACACCATCATGATTATCTGGGTCGTGAAGATCTTTTTTGTATAGTTCTGTGTATTCCTGCTACCTCTTCTTAATATCTTCTGCTTCTGTTAGGTCCATACCATTTCTGTCCTTTATTGTGCCCATCTTTGCATGAAATGTTCCCTTGGTATCTCTAATTTTCTTGAAGAGACCTCTAGTCTTTCCATTCTATTATTTTCCTCTATTTCTTTGCTTGATCACTGAGGAAGGCTTTCTTATCTCTCCTTGCTCTTCTTTGGAACTCTGCATTCAAATGGGTATATCTTTCCTTTTCTCCTTTGTTTTTCCGCTTCTCTTCTTTTCACAGCTATTTGTAAGGCCTCCTCAGACAGCCATTTTGCTTTTTTGCATTTCTTTTTCTTGGGGATGGTCTTGCTCCCTGTCTCCTGTACAGTGTCTCGAACCTCCGCCCATAGTTCATCAGGCACTCTGTCTATCAGATCTAGCCCCTTAAATCTATTTCTCACTTCTACTGTATAGTGATAAGGGATTTGATTTAGGTCATACCTGAATGGTCTAGCGGTTTTCCCCACTTTCTTCAATTTAAGTCTGAATTTGGCAATAAGGAGTTCATGATCTGAGCCACAGTCCACTCCAGGTCTTGTTTTTGCTCACTGTATAGAGCTTCTCCATCTTTAGCTGCAAAGGATATAATCAGTCTGATTTCAGTGTTGACCATCTGGTGATGGCCATGTGTAGAGTTTTCTCCTGTGTTGTTGGAAGAGGGTGTCACCCAATTCTGCCACTCAGTATAAAATCTCTGATTGTACATTCAGTACCCTCCTTGATTGCGTCTATATCAGCCTTCCAAACTGATATCTCCCTCCTCACCTCCACACCCTCCTCCCCTTCCTTCACCTGAGCCATTTAGTTCTACTCAGAGTGTTCCTATTAGCTACTCAAATCAAACCATTAGAAATTGTTCAGCAAAAAAGAAACCTGCTAAAATCTGAAGGTAGGAAAAAATAAAAATAAACCCAAATATAACCAAACTACTAAAAAGAATCATATTAAAATTGTAAATGAGATTCAAGCACTGATTCTTTGGGGAAAAAATTATAAATCTAAAAAAAAAAATATTAATCCCTATGTAAGTAAATATACAATGAGAAAGAATATAAAAACAGATAAGGAAATTTTTACTTTAAAGTATTTTATTTTAATGTATCATGTATAACTATTCCAGCCCTTTCAACTAGTTCCAGGAGAGAATTAAGCCCTAAGGCATCCATGGCATATAATGAATTAATTTCTCTTCTATGTATTTGGAAAGGTAGTAAATATCTACCATTTTGGAAAAACTGAAAATACAGTCACCCAAATAATTCTTTGGAAGCCTAAATCACTGAGATTTCAATGAAAGGACAACTCTGTGAAAAAATATAAATTACTGAAACTGACTTAAGAAGGAGAAACTAATTAGAAGAAATTGTAAAAGAAATTGAATAACTCTTTTTGAATGACCTCTAATATGATCCAAAGCAGTTAGATTTATGGATGAGTTCTTTCAAATCTCCAAGCAATACACGCTTCAGGAAACAGAAAAAACACTTAAAGCACCAAAAATGTTTCAGCAAACTATATGCTACCCAATGCCAAATTCCGATAGAGGAAAATATTAAAACTACAGCTTGTCTCATTTGTAAATATAGATTCAATAATCCTAATAAATAAACAATTTAGCCAACTAAATTCTACAGTATATTGCAAAAAATTTTCCAATAAGCAAAACAACAGTGTGTCCTAGAAACACAAATTGAATTTACTATTCATAAAGTGATTCAGTTAGAAATGTGATAACAAATATTTTCAATCCATGCTTTAGCCTAGGAAAAAAATACTTCTTTAACAAGAAAATTGAGACTGTTTTTAAACCAACAGTCAAAGCCATACTGAATGTGAACTACTTGAGATGTTATTGTTTACAGTGTGAATAAGATGAAGACACAGCATGGTACTGTTAACATACCACATAGTCCTGGAAGGTCTGGTCAATACTTTAAAAATTAAAAATAAAAAAAGGTAAACTTTTAGGGTTTAGGAGATAAAATCACCAGTATTTACATATGATATAATTATACGCCTAAAAAAATAATAAGAATCAACTGAAAAACTCACAATTAGTAAAGTTTAGAAAAGCAGAATATATTTAATGCCTATACAAAACAGAGAGCGTTCCAGTACATCACCTCAAATCAGTTAGCAAATTCAATGGAAAAACATTCCAATTCCCATAGTAACAAGACATATAAAATGCCTAAAACTAATCTTATTTAATAACATCTGAGATTACATCCATAAATCTATAAAACTTCATAAAATTTTTTTTAAGTTTTATAAATGGGAAAACATACTATGTTCTTCTCTGATAAGAGCTGATATTTAAACAAGTCCTTTCCAAAATAATTTACAGATTTATTGCAAATTTCAAATTTAAATACCCATGAAATTTTTTAACTTGTCCAAATAATTCTAAGATTCATCTGGAAAAATAAAATGTTAAAAAGTGTTAACTAAAAGAGTAATGAATGAGGACCTGGTTTACTAGATATAAAAACTTTTATGAAACTATAATAATTTAGATGGTGTGGTAACAGCACAGGACTTGACAGATTAATGGGGCAGACAAGATAGCCCTAAAATAGGACTAAAAATATATAAAAACTTAATGAAGAATGATAAATGAAAAATCACATACCATAAAAATGCTGGAAGTAATGTTGGTGAATATAAAACTGATTTAAAAGCAATAGAATATATCATCAAGCAAAAGATACATAGATGTGACTGCATAACTTTTTAAACTTGTATACCACTGAAATAAAATTTATCTAATGTAATATCAATAATATTTTAAAAGTTAAAAACAAAACTCTTTATCAGAAAACACTGTAAAAATATTTAAAACCAAATTGCAACCTTGGAAAAATATTTGTTACATACACAATAATAACTTTACTGTACAGAAGAAAATTTGCGTAACAATAAGAAAAATAAGAACACATTATGTATTCATGCCTGCTTCCATAATATATAACCACAAATTTAGTGGCTTAAAACAATCCAAATTTATTTCCTTACATATCTAGAAGTCAGAAATTCAAAATCAGTTTCACTGGGTCAAAGTCAAGATGCCCTGAGTACTGGTTCTTTCAAGAGGATCTAGAAGATAATCCCTTTCCCTGCTTCTTCCAGCTTCTAGAGGCCACCTACATTCCTTACCTCCTGGCCCCTTCCTTCATCTTCAATGCCTGCAGTGTAATATTTTCAGGTCTCTCTCTTATCTGACCTCTGCTTCCATCATCACATTTGGTTTCACCCTTCCATCCTTCAGTCTTCCTCCTGTAATGACCTCATCGTATAATACAAAATAATCTCCCCATCTCACAGTCCTTAACTTATATATATATGCAAAACCCCTTTGCCATGTAGGGCAACATATTCACATGTTTCAGAAATTAGGTTATGAACATCCTTGGGATGCATTATTCAGTATACCCCACATCAGTTGAAAAACAGATAAAGAAGCAGAGACGATACATAGAATAAAAAACAAACAAATGCCCGATAAACATATGAAACACATATTCAATCTCACCAGTATTCCAGAAACTAGAAAATAAAATAGTGAATACTTTTTTCGCCTAACCAATTGACATAGATTTTTCTAAAATGTAATACACAATTCTAGCAAGAGTATAGTTTCTGAACCATTGTAGACAAAAATTAGGTGATATGTGTCTGGAGTCTTCATTTAGTCCAATAATTTCATTTCTTAAAGTTTTTCCTAAGAAATTACCTAGGTAGATACTTGAAATACATAATAAGGCTATTACTTACAGTACTTTTAAAGAATAATAAATTGAAACTATATTCAATATTAAGGCATTCGCTAAAGATATTGTGATAAAGCTATATGATTGAATATTACACTGCCATTAAAATTAAACCTCCAAAGATTTTTAATAGTATTGGAGATATTCTCACAATATACTGCTGATGACAAAAAAATAAACAGAATACAAAACTGCATAATCTATGACATATATACAAAGAGGAGTCTTATAATGGTTTATGTTCTTTATTTTCTTCATATTTAATAATAAACATCATTACTGTTATAATCATCTAAAAAGGTAATTTAAAAATTCCAGAGAGAGGGAGTACAGATGTTGGATACTGAGCCTTAGAATTCTAAGTCAGATGGAAAATAAAGTGTTACATGCTCCCAAACAGCAGCCCAAACACATCAATCGGAGATCAGCCATGAACATTATTCCTTTCAGAAGCAAAGCCAGCCAGCACCATGGGCAAATCGGTACCTCACAAATATGCACCCTTGCCAGCAGAGGAGGAACACAGAACAAGTTGAAGCACAGAACCCCAGACTCAGTACAAACAGACTTTCATCCCACACTTGGGCCTAGAAAAGATTATGAGCATATTTCAAAACTCTCCAGAGTGAGAAGGGAAGAATTAAGCAGTCTTGAGTTTTAATTAAATTCTAACATAGGAAGAAGAAACTAATTGGAATAACTGAAGAAAATGCCAGATAAACAAACCAAACATAGCACAGTTCACAGTGTAACTTTTTTTCACTTGACCAAAAAAAAAAAAAAAATTAATTTTGATCCAAGGCCCTAGAATGAATACTCATTTCAAAGTGAGTTAGGGGTACCTGAAGATAACTTTGTCAATAATCTAGTAGAAAGTTAGTTTTATGGCAGCAAGGATGTTTTGTTCATTGCCATATGTCTGGTGCCTAAAACAGTACCTGACTTACAGTAGGTACTCAATAATTATTAAATTAAGGTTAGATCAAGAGAATTACTATAAAGCTTCATATTCAACATGTAGGTTAACTCATTTATCACTTTCATATTATAAGATCTGAACTCAGAACCAACGAGAGCCAAGTTTGGGGAATTAGTAAATACATCTTAAACTCTGGAGGGGATATTACTTTAAGGGAAAATCAGATCTCAGAATCTGGAAAGGAAAAATTAAATTTTTTCAAATTCATGCCTTTCCCTTTAACATGAGAGGATGAATAACTCAAAGTCTAAAATGAATCATCCAAGAACACACCTTGAATTGATAGAAGAACCAAAATGAAGGGCTCTTTCCTCTCTCTTTCCCACAGTGAACGCAAGCATCAGATGCTGCCACATGGGTGACTTGGCACACAGAAGATGTCCCATTGGGCCAGTTAAAAAGCTTCTCACAGAATGTGACCACCCACCAAACTACCCCACACTGTCTATAACTGGGACTTGCCATTTTCATATTAGTAACTCCAAACCTTATCATGGGTGACATTACTTCTCTCAGGACTAACAGCAGAAATCCTTTTTCAAGTCAGTTGCCAAGTGATTTGGAAATCAGTTCAAGGAATGTCATTTCTGAGGATGCTGAATATCGCAAACCCAGTAGACTTTCTGCTCCTTGTAATTGTGTTGTTCATCCTTGAAGTCTCTGTATTTGATGTTTCACCATTGTCAGCTCATTAAATAAATTACTTATTAAGATAAAAGAGCATCCCTGCAGTAAGTGCCTGGCCTGCTGACATCCAGCTGAGGCATGATGCCAATAGGTTTTCAACTTTGTCTGACTGTACAAGTCAGTTTGGCTGGAGCTGCCAATGCCTAAATGGGTCCCTACTGAGGCCAGGGTCACACAGGATGAGGGCATGGGGTACATGGTGGGGTCAACTATCCTTAGAGTGAAGGGAGACACTTTTACAAATTAGGGGCCAAAATCTGAATATGCCATCGCAGGCCACTTATGGTTCTTAATGAAGATCTGTGATTGAGGATTACCTTTCTGACCTTCAAGAGGAGGAGCTAAGCAGAAAGAATGGCTGGATCTCTCACAGAAAGATACTGATGATAGCCAACCTGAGGCAAGGCACAGGGACAGCACCATTATGAACAAACATCAAGGGAAAAGAAAGACTTGAATTCCCTCACCTCTCACCTCAAGATGTTTTTTCCAAAACTAAAATTCAAGCAATTAATATATATAAAGGAAGAGATGCCCCCAACCCCTCCAGTCTTTCTCCTGTTTCCACGCATGTGAAGCAGCAAATGTAGGTCTCTGATTCTGTGCAAGGAAAACTGGAGCAGATAAGGTCTCAGCTGGGCTGGGAACATGATAAATATTTTCATGGACTGCTGAGTCTCACTAATTGAATACTTTAATGAAACTTCAGCTCCCTCCTCGTAACTTCTACACCTGTTTAACCCTTACAACTTTGTATGGGTAAACTGAAATGAATGTTTGATCCTAAAGAATTTTTCTTTTTATTTTCAAACAGATACCCAACAGTAAATTGATTATGGTTCATAAGAGAGAAAAAAACCACTGCTTTTTCTTCTGCCTTCAGACTCACTAATAAAGAGAATTTCTTCCCTATATCCACTGAAAATGTAATTATCATTAATTGATCATTAGGCACTAAGGAAATGCCCACTAGAACTTTCACACTTCTCCCCCACCATCCTATCCTAACAATTCCTCTGTTAACATACTAGGTGGAAAGATGTCTCTTCCTATTGTACCTAAACAAATCAGTGTACAGGGAAGTGATTTATCATTCATGAAAAGCAATCAGATTGCTTGGGGCTGACAGCTGTTCCCAAAATGCAGCTGAGAAACAGACCTTTGGCAAAGTGTAAAATTTGGAACAAAATCATATTACTGTACTTCAGCTGGCAATATAAGAGGTTGACAGTGAGTTTAATAAACAAAATACCATGTGGCCCAGAATGTATTAGCTAATGTACATTTATGAATAAAAAAATGATCACTTTCCCTATTTTTTGTAAGTTACTTTCTGTCAAACAAAACACTTAGGAAAAGTAAAATATTCTCTCTAGAATGTTTTTTGAAGATTTAGGCAAAATTTTGGTAAAGTGTTTTTTCACACAATTCATTATGGGAAATGGACCAGGGGGGAAAAAATTGATGAAACATATATAGAGGTTAAAGAGGGACAGAGCTTTTACTAGAAAAGGAAGAATTCCAGTATATTCTGGCCTCCGAGCCATAATTCATTTCATTTCCCTTGTCAAGAATGCTTTCCCATATCTCTCTGTCTGTCTAAGATCTGTCTTTCCAAACAAAATATAGATCCTCATGCAACCTCCAAAATGCTACAATATTGAGATAATTCTCCTGACCATTCTGACACTAGGGGAGCTCACCTTCCTGTGAACTCCTGCAACATTGCTTTCAGCAGCCCACCACCACGTTCTCCCTCCTCTGTGACCCCTCTCTCTCTAACCTCTTCCTTCCCTGCCCACTCCCCATTCCATTACGCTGAAGCCCTTGCCCTATCCAAGGTAAGGTGTGTTTTCTTTGTACCTCCATGTTTCTTCAAACACTGAGTCCTTGGCAAAGAAATGCCCTTCACCCCTTCTTCCTGGCTAACCATACTCAGTCTTTCTGACCAGTTCAAATGTTCATTTCTGCCTTCACTCAATAAACATTTAACGAGCTTCTACAAGGATTGCTGCCCTGAACTAATGGCTAGGGGTTAAGATATGAAGAAGACACAACCTCCATTTTAAAGACATCCACATATTCTTAATATTAAAAATCCACTTAACTTCTTCTAATATCACTGAGTCCTGTGGCCCCTGACTGTCACTAGACTCACCATCTGCCACTCCTCACATCAGCTTCCTCTCATAGTCTCAAACCTCTACACTCTCTCCCACCACGGGACTTTACACATCCCCTTTCCACCTCTGACCAGATGAACTCCTGCTCTGCTTTACTTCTCAGCCTCCATATTCATTTCTTAGGAATATCTTCTTCAAGCATTTTGAAAGGTCCAGTTCTCTTCACAGCACCATATAAGTCTTCAAAACCATCTGGCAGTTAACACTTTATGGTTGTGTATTTGTGCCTTCAATGCCTGCTTCAAACTTTGTGTCAGTTTACCAGTAGATCTTCAGACTCTGTAACACTGTCCGTACATGTTAACATTCAATAGATATTTGTAGAGTAAGTGACCCAAAAAATGGATATGTGCAATAAAAGGTCCAGTGGGCAAGATAACAACAAAGCCTTTTATCATGGGATAGAAAGTGTGATGAAGGGGAGGCAAGTATTGTACAGGATCCTTGAGGAAGCCTGATCTAATAGTATCCACTGATCATTTTTATGGAAATAATTTCTTCTCTTAGACAGCTGGAAGTCAAATTAAGGGGTAAATAGGAAGTGAAGCAGTAGACACAGCAAGTAAAGGCTCTACTTTCAAGAAATTTTGATCTAGCTGCTGCTGCTGCTGCTAAATAGCTTCAGTCGTGTCTGACTCTGTGCAACCCCATAGATGGCAGCCCACAAGGCTTCGCCGTCCCTGGGATTTTCCAGGCAAGAACATTGGAGTGGGTTGCCATTTCCTTCTCCAATGCATGAAAGTGAAAAGTGAAAGTGAAGTCGCTCAGTCATGTCCAACTCTTGGCGACCCCATGGACTGCAGCCTACCAGGCTCCTCTGTCCATGGGATTTTCCAGGCAAGAGTACTGGAGAGGGTTGCCATTGCTTTCTCCGCTAAAGATCTGCTGCTGCTAAGTCACTTCAGTCGTGTCCGACTCTGTGTGACCCCATTGACGGAAGCCCACCAGGCTCCCCCTTCCCTGGGATTCTCCCCTAGAGAGCTCTTTTTTACTAGGTAGGAGAGAAGGATGTTAAAATGTGTAGGAATTCGACATTCATTCAAAAAATATTTATTGAGCAAGTACATGTAAAGGAAGTACAGTATGTCTGTGGAGGGTGTGGAATGGGATTCAAGGATAAAGAGGGTGAGCCTTTTTGAGAAGGTAACAACTAAGCAAAGACACAAAAAAGAAAAATGGGTTTGCCATGTTAACATCTGGGAGAAGAGTAACTGAGGTAAAGAAATCGGGTGGTTCAAAGGTCCAGAGGTGGGAGCATGCCTAGTATTTAAAAAGAAGAACAGAAATTGCTGGTGTTGCATGTTCTGTTCTGTTCAGTTGCTCAGTCGTGTCCGACTCTTTGCAACACCGTGGACTGTGGCAAGAATACTAGAGTGGGTTACCATTTCCTTCTCCAGGGGATCTTCCCGACCCAGGGATCGAACCCGGGTCTCCCGCATTGGAGGCAGACGCGTTAACCTCTGAGCCACCAGGGAAGTTGCATACTAGTGGTTTATAAGTTTTCTTTGTGAAGCAAAGAAAGTTATCTACTGACAGATGAGCTGAAGCTAGGTTGAGAAGAATAGTAAAACTCTGTATTAGCTGTGCTGAGAATAGAAAAGGGAACACACATGGGATGTGTAAAAGGACTTCTGCCAGTACTGAATATGGGAGAGCAAAGTTTGAAGTCCATGTATCTGCACTGGCACCATTCACCCCTATTCCATAGTACAGTCCTCAGAACTAAGAAGGAAAAAAGGTGAACTGATCCAAAGAGAAGACAAAATCCCAAGAAATTGGTGAGAATGATTTCTGTGATGGACTGTGGAGTTGGAAAACAAAAGAAGCAATGACCAAAATAGGAAAAACACACTCAGTAAAATGGAGAAAACTTTGCTTCACAAGATCTCACCAAGATTTACTGTCTCCCTCTTGTGCTTCCACAGCAAGTTCCACATACATCAACTGTCATGTTAATTATATCATACTAGATTATGATCATATGTAATAACAGTATATTGTCCTTTAGATCTCCCCCACAGCTTTGCCCAATGCCTGATCGAGAGTTGTTATTCAGTCACTAAGTCGTATCTGACTCTTTGCAATCCCATTAACTGCAGCACACCAGGCTTCCCTATCCTTTACTATCTCCCTGAGTTTGATCAAATTCATGTCCATTGAGTCAGTGATGCCATCCAACCATCTCAACCTCTGTCACTCCCTTTTCCAGGCAATTAGTATTCATTCACTGACTTAAACAGTTAATTAAATAATATTGTCATTTGTGCTTTTCTATCTTTTATAACTATTTATCTTTCCACGTTGGAGAAGGCAATAGCAAGCCACTCCAGTACTCTTGCCTAGAAAATGCCATGGACGGAGGAGCCTGGTAGGCTGCAGTCATGGGGTCACTACGAGTCAGACACGACTGAGCGACTTCACTTTCACTTTTCACTTTCATGCATTAGAGAAGGAAATGTCAACCCACTCCAGTGTTCTTGCCTGGAGAATCCTAGGGACGGGGGAGCCTTGTGGGCTGCTGTCTGTGGGGTCGCACAGAGTCAGACATGACTGAAGCAACTTAGCAGCAGCAGCAGCATCTTTCCATGTATATGATCTGTCTTCTCCACTGTATTATGTAGGTTAAGGACAGGAATCATGCCTGCATTCTTTGTTCCCCTAGGAGGGTGTCCTAGAAACAGAAGAAACTCAATAATTTTTTGTTATTGCTGTTGAAGTGGGGGAAAATGATTAAGACAGTAAAGCAAAGTCAATTTCTGGAGTTCTCTCTCCCTGAAGCAGTCATAAACTTGTAGTTGAATAATCATAAAGTTTTGAGACTAGAGCAGAAAAATGATGTAATCAGAACTGCATTGACAAGTGTTGAAAAAGATGATCCTAGAGATAAATGCTCCTTGTGTCTCCAACATCACCAAGTACCTCTAGAAAATTATTTCCCAGGACAGAACCATCCCTGGGGTTAAGAAGGGCATTTTACAAAATCATCACAGCTTGATGGAACTATCCTTCAGGACAATGATTCTCCAATTGTGATATGAGTATCCTCAGGGGAATTAAAGGGGATTCTGGAGATATGAGGAGCCCTGGGGTAAACATGGTGTATTTCTGCAATATTACTAGATGTCAAAATAAAACACATTATTAACATCAAAAGAACCATACCTCTATTATGAAATGGAACATAAAATTTGAGTAAATTTTAATGGTAAATATGAACTCCTGTAAGCTAATTTGGCCTCTCCTTGTAAATAGACCTAGTGCATGATACTGGGAACAGAGTTGGAGGGCAGGAGGTGGTATTCACTTTCCTGAGCTATTGTAGCACCTTATTAGGTGAGTTTGGGAACTACTGAATCATCATTACCAGATCCTTGCTGGTAACATTACCAGATCCTTATAGATCCTTACTGATAATGGATCTGGTAATTCTTATCATTACCAGATTCATTACTGGTTTCATTCAACATCAAGCAACTTCTTAAGTCAATTGAATTTATAAATGTGTCACCACTGGTCTGTATTACCAACAGAGAGAAACTGTGAAGACAAACTCCTCACTCCCAGGTCAAGCATATGCTTTCAAGAAGCACATATATTTTCCTCCAGGTACCATACAATCTTATGTAAGTACAGACATTGCAAATCAAACAAACAGAAAACAATTAACTTGTCCCAAAAAAACCTTTATAATGCTTATTTCATTAACCCAACATAGATCCAGCCATACATCCCCAAATTCACCAAACTGGAAAAAGAATGGCTAGATTCTATGCTTCATAGTCCTTGTTTAAAGTCTTATGGTTGTGTGCCTCTACTGTAATTTTAAATCGTACTCAGCACTATGCATATATAAATTATAAATTAAAATATAAATCAAAAATTTGGATCTTTGAGGTAGAGAACAAAAGGGAAGATGAACAGTACCTTTTTCACAACCCATCCATGGTTACCTCCAAAACTCTTCCATCCATAACCCCTGTGAAGAGGATTCGTACACATAGAAGTGCTCATTCTAAAGTGATTTTGCCTGCTCAGCAGGAAAAAAAAAAAAAAGTGTATAAGGAAAAAGGAAGAGAGATATTTACAATATTATTTTATATGCAAAAAGCTCCACCAAAAGCCAAGAATAAAAATACACAGGGTACCTGGGGATAACTTCTTCAGTTCAGTTCAGTTCAGTCACTCAGTCATGTCCGACTCTTTGCGACCCCATGAATCACAGCACGCCAGGCCTCCCTGTCCATCACCAACTCCCGGAGCTCACTCAAACTCGTGTCCATCGAGTCAGTGATGCCATCCAGCCATCTCATTCTCTGTCGTCCCCTTCTCCTCCCGCCCCCAACCTTTCCCAGCATCAGAGTCTTCTCCAGTGAGTCAACTCATTGCATGAGGTGGCCAGAGTATTGGAGTTTCAGCTTCAGCATCAGTCCTTCCAATGAGTATTCAGGACTGATTTCCTTAGGATAGACTGGTTGGATCTCCTTGCAGTCCAAGGGACTGTCAAGAGTCTTCTCCAACACCACAGTTCAAAAGCATCAATTCTTCGGCAATCAGCTTTCTTCACAGTCCAACTCTCACATCCATACATGACCACGGGAAAAACCATAGCCTTGACTAGACGGACCTTGGTTGGCAAAGTAATGTCTCTGCTTTTTAATATATTATCAAGGTTGGTCATAACTTTCCTTCCAAGGAGTAAGTGTCTTTTAATTTCATGGCTGCAATCAGCATCTGCAGTGATTTTGGAGCCCAAAAAAATAAAGTCTGACACTGTTTCCACTGTTTCCCCATCTGTTTCTCATGAAGTGATGGGACCAGATTCCATGATCTTCGTTTTCTGAATGTTGAGCTTCAAGCCAAATTTTTCACTCTCCTCGTTCACTTTCATCAAAAGGCCTTTGAGTTCCTCTTCACTTTCTGCCATAAGGGTGGTGTCATTTGCATATATGAGATTATTGATATTTCTCCCAGCAATCTTGATTCCAGCTTGTGCTTCTTCTAGCTCAGCATTCCTCATGATGTACTCTGCATAGAAGTTAAATAAGCAGGGTGACAATATACAACCTTGACGTACTCCTTTTCCAACTTCTTAGAAACCTATAATTAATTTACTGTGTTTACTCTCAAACTCCTACTTTCTCCCTAAAATATTTACATCTTTAAAATTCAATATTCAAACATATATGTCGATTTTATCTAAAGTAAATTAAATTTAGATGAGTTTGCATTTGTTTATTAATCCACTTATGTATTTATTATGTGGTCATCAAAACATTAGCTAATGATTTCCAAGGATTGGACTGCACAAATAGGCTTTTTATGATCTCATTAAGTTTTCTATTTTTTTTTTTACTATCTTGATTATTTGAATGTTGCTCATTTTAGTCAAATCACTTTAATTGCCAAATAAACCATTTTAAGGAAACAGCTGAAATGTATTCAATGGAAACCAGAATAAACTTAAAAATTGTTCTCATTGGTCTTAATATGGAAACAATTTAAAGCTAATTAGGTGTTGGTTTCGATATCTTTCAATCAGTAGGATAAACTAAATTATTCAACAACAAATACCCTGAAAGTCTTCTCTCTATGTAATTACCCAAGTTAAGCAATCAAGGCACAGAGTCCCAGAGATCTCCTATCCAATCTACACTAAGATTTGGTTTCAGAAAATCTGTTTCCTTTCACACTTTTTCTCTCAAAAGCCCATAACATATTTTTCAAGGATTTTCACTGCCAACTATCTTTCCTTATTCTTAAAGTACACTTCTTCATGGATTACTTACTAGTATTTTTCCTGTTATCTTTCCCTATTTCAGGTTTACCTAGAGGGGTTTACTACCAGGTATCCTTCTTCCTAGACAAGAACAACAGAATCCTAACAGCTGTCCCAGTAGTCTCAAAAAAGCCCAAAATGTTTGGAGAGTACCTGTGTGCGCTTAGCATAATTTGAGTTTCAACTTTTGACTGTGATTCTACCCTCTCTACACAGCAAAGAGATAGGTAGAAAGTCTCTCTTTAAGCTAACCTTCTCTATGTAATTTCATTTAAATTATTTCATATTGGATTTCGATTTTAGCATGTATCTAAAAAAAATCCTCGGAATACACTTGGAATGGAAAGGACTGGATTCTGAAGATGACACGGCTCCGAAGAGCTTCCACGAAGTGCTTCCACGAAGTGCGAAGAAAGCTTTGTGTAACTTTTGGCAGGAATCAAGGCTAACAAAACCTCAGCGGTTTACTACTGCTGAGACGGCTCGGGCCGCCCATCCCGCCCCGCCTTGAGCTGGAGTAGGCGTCTCTATGGTCGAGTAAACATAGAGAGGCTTCTCTCGGCCCTACGGGGTGGAACTGCGCATGAGTAGCAGCTGCAGCGTTGGAAAAATTGCGGAGGAAGAACCAAGAAGAAAGATCCCTTTGGTTCCAGAGACTCTCTTGAAAAAGAAGAAGGCTTATCAGGCCCTCAAAGCCACCCAGGCAAAACAGGCGCTTTTGCAAAGGAAGGAGCAGAGGAAAGGAAAACAAGTCAAGTTTAAGCGACTAGAATGGTTTGTCCATGATTCCTGGCGGCAGCTACGGGACAGAGCGCGACTCAGACGGCTAAAAGTGAAACCCCACGGCTTGGAGGCGCCAGACAGACATTCCCTGGCCTTTGTTGTTCGCATTGAAAGGATTAATGGGGTGAGTTCACTGGTGCAAAGGACCATTGCCAGACTTCGCCTGAATAAGATTTTAGGTGGTGTCTTTGTGAATGTGACCCCTGAAACCATAAAGACGCTTCGTATTGTGGAACCTTATGTGACCTGGGGATTTCCAAATCTGAAGTCTGTTCGGGAACTCATCTTGAAACGTGGACAAGCAAAGGTCAAGAACAAAGTCATCCCTCTAACAGACAACACAGTTATTGAGGAGCACCTGGGGAAGTTTGATGTCATTTGCTTGGAAGACCTCATTCATGAAATTGCCTTCCCGGGGAAGAATTTCCTGGCGATCTCAAGGTTCCTGCGCCCTTTCCAACTCTCAGTGGCCCGTCACGCTACCAAGAATAGAGTGGGCTTCCTCAAGGAAGTGGGCTCACCGGGCTATCGAGGTGAACGCATCAATCAGCTCATCCGGCAGCTGAACTAAACCCAGCATCCCTGAAAACTGCACTGGAGGCATGTGTTTTTGTTTTATGGAATTGTAACTCAGTATCTTCAAGGAAGATTGTTTTCTGCTAGAATATATCTTCAGAAACTGGGGGAAAGGGTCAGGGAAAACATGGCACAGTTCACAGCAGGCACTGCATCCCTCCTCAGTTCCAAGGAATAGTTCCTGTGTTTTTCTGTGATGACCACGGTCCACCTCTGAAACCAGCAAAAGGATCACGCCGTGAAGGAGGAAGTCCTCTTTTATCACGTCTATCCTGGGCTTTACTGTTGGTGACTGAACACTTAGCTATGAATACAAGATAGCAGTGGACCAAGCCCAGGAGCATGTTGAACCTGGGGTTTCCTGGGGCCTTGTTTTTGGAAGAACTTGAAGTTAGAATTGAATTAAATTAGAACTTGAAATTAAAAGCACACAAAAGCAAAAAAAATAAAAAATAAATTAAAAATAAATAAATAAATAAAAGCCTCTTGATGAAAGTGAAAGAGGAGAGTGAAAAGGTTGGCTTGAAGCTCAACATTCAGAAAACAAAGATCATGGAATCTGGTCCCATCACTTCATGGGAAATAGATGGGGAAATAGTGGAAACAGTGTCAGATTTTATTTTTTTGGGCTCCAAAATCACTGCGGATGCTGATTGCAGCCATGAAATTAAAAGATGCTTCCTCCTTGGAAGGAAAGTTATGACCAACCTAGATAGCATATTAAAAAGCAGAGACATTACTTTGCCAACAAAGGTCCGTCTAGTCAAGGCTATTGGTTTTCCCGTGGTCATGTATGGATGTGAGAGTTGGACTGTGAAGAAAGCTGATCACCGAAGAACTGATGCTTTTGAACTGTGGTGCTGGAGAAGACTCTTGACAGTCCCTTGGACTGCAAGGAGATCCAACCAGTCCATTCTAACTGAGATCAATCCTGGGTGTTCATTGGAAGGACTGATGCTAAAGCTGAAACTCCAATACTTTGGCCACCTCATGCGACAAGTTGACTCACTGGAGAAGACTCTGATGCTGGGAAGGATTGGGGGCGGGAGGAGAAGGGGACAACAGAGAATGAGATGGCTGGATGGCATCCCCGACTCGATGGACATGAGTTTGAGTGAACTCCGGGAGTTGGTGATGGACAGGGAGGCCTGGCGTGCTGTGATTCATGGGGTCGCAAAGAGTCAGACACAACTGAGCGACTGAACCGAACTGAACCGAACCGAACATACTTATTATTGGGTTCAGAAGTTAACTATTGTTAACTGCCTCTGAACTCTCTTTATTCATCATCAAGGAAAGAGTAAAATAAAAAGATTTTTTGCAGATGAATTTATTTGTGTTTATTAAAGCATAATCTGAAGTGAATGCAAAAGATTCCCCAAATTAGGAATCATATCTTGAGTATAAAGCCTAACTCCTGTTTACACATAGGCGCCATGTGCCAGTTTAACTCTCACTCAGCCTATTCTGCTCCCAGCCTAACATGTGCACACCCTTGTCAGTAGTGTCCAAGACAGGAAATGCAATTACCCCTCATTTTCTCTACTGTATTCATGATAAAAGATGGGACATAGACACCCTGCAGGAGGCATGGTCCAAGAGATGTGCAGTGTCCAAGGAGACCAATGGATAAACCATATGAGACCATATTATAATAGTACCTACTGTGTCTTGAACTTAATGGAGGTGCTCAATAAATGCCAAATTATGAGCAAGTACTTGCATATTGAGCAAGTACGTAAGCCTGCCCTCCTAAGGGCTACAAACTGGTGTCAGTTCAGTTCAGTCGCTTAGTCATGTCCTACTCTTTGCGAACCCATGGATTGCAGTACGCCAGACTTCCCTGTCCATCACCAACTCCTGGAGCCTACTCAAATTCATGTCCATCGGGTCGGTGATGCCATCCAAACATCTCATCCTCTGTTGTCCCCTTCTCCCGCCTTCAATCTTTCCCAGCATCAGGGTCGTTTCCAATGAATTGGTTCTTCACATCAGGTGGCCAAAGTATCGGAGTTTCAGCTTCAGCATCAGTCCTTCCAATGAGTATTCAGGACTGATTTCCTTAGGATTGACTGATTTGATCTTGAAGTCCACGTACTCTCAAGAGTCTTCTCCAACACCACAGCTCAAAAGCAACAATTCTTCGGTGCTCAGCTTTCTTTACAGTCCAACTCTCGCATGCATACATGACTACTAGAAAACCATAGCTTTGACTAGGCAGATCTTTGTTAGTAATGTTTCTGCTTTTTAATTGCTGTCTAGTATGGTCATAGCTTTTCTTCCAAGGAGTAAGCGTCTTTTAACTTCATGGCTGCAGTCACCAACTGCAGTGATTTTGGAGCCAAAAAAAATAAAGTCTCTCGTTACCATAGTTTCCCCATCTATTTGCCATGAAGTGATGGGGCCAGATGCCATGATCTTAGTTTTCTGAATGTTGAGTTTTAAGCCGACTTTTTCACTTTCTTCTTTCACTTTCATCAAGAGGCTTGTTAGTTCTTCTTCACTTTCTGCCATAAGGGTGGTGTCATCTGCATATCTGAGGTTATTGATATTTCTCCCAGAAATCTTGATTCCAGCTTGTGCTTCATCCAGCCTGGCATTTCATGATGTACTCTGCATGTAAGTTAAATAAGCAGGATGACAATATACAGCCTGGACGTACTCCTTTCCCAATTTGGAACCAGTCTGTTGTTCCATATCCAATTCTAACTGTTGCTTCTTGACCTGCATACAGATTTCTCAGGAGGCAGGTAAGGTGGTCTGGTATTCCCATCTCTTTAAGAATTTTCCAGTTTTTTTGTGATCGACACAGTCAAAAGCTTTGGCGTAGTCAATAGAGCAAAAGAAGATGTTTTTCTGGGACTCTCTTGCTTTTTTGATGATCCAAAGGATGTTGGCAATTTGATCTCTGGTTCCTCTGCCTTATCTAAATCCATCTTGAACAACTGGAAGTTCTTGGTTTACGTACTGTTGAAGCCTGGCTTGGAGATTTTTGAGCATTGCTTTGCTAGTGTGTGAGATGAGTGCAATTGTGTGGTAGAAGGGGACAACAGAGGACAAGATGGTTGGATGGCATCACCCACTCAACAGACATGAGTTTGTGCAAGCCCCAGGAGATGGAGAAGGACAGGGAAGCCTGGTGTGCTGCAGTCCATGGGGTCGCAAAGAGTCAGACATGACTGAGCGACTGGAAAACAGCCACCAGCACCACCTTGCTAATTCAGATACACTGGCTTAACTGTAAAAATCTTGGCTCTCTGTGCCCTGATAATGAACAGAAATATGGAAACAGAGTTATGGAGGAGAAGGAAAGAGTGGCTTTATTTCTTTGCCAGACAAAGGGGGGAACACAGTAGGCTAGCACCTCAAAAACTGGGGAATCAGTTCAGTTCACTTCAGTCGCTCAGTCGTGTCCGACTCTCCGCGACCCCATGAATCACAGCATGCCAGGCCTCCCTGTCCATCACCAACTCCCAGAGTTCACTCAAACTCATGTCCATAGAGTCGGTGATGTCATCCAGCCATTTCATTCTCTGTCGTCACCTTCTCCTCCCGCCCCCAACCTTTCCCAGCATCAGAGTCTTTTCCAGCGAGTATCGTCGCATGAGGTGGCCAAAGTATTGCAGATAGAGTTTATTTGTTCAAGGGTATGCAATAAGGATCAAGGCAGTAACACTCTTTCATCTTTCTTCTACAAAGTTTCAAAAGGATGGTGTTCCTGGGAAGATGAGGGTGTGTGCAGGGTCTCAGGTGGTAGTCTCCTAATCTTAATAAGCTTCTCTGGTCCCTTTAATCTTGCTGCAGTTGGTTTCATGGCTGCTTTTCCATTGATTAGCAACTGTTTGAATCTGCTTTCAAACTCAGGGAAGGTCATGGAGGTTGGAGTCTAGCTTACAAAAAATGAGGGAGAAAAAGGCCTGGATGCCTAAGAGCCCCACAGGGCCCCACTCAGCATCAGCTTAAACATTTTAAAAAATTCTGTTTTTGAACATAGGCATAATTGAGAAAGTGTGTTTATATTTCTCTCCTCCCACTTCCTATACCCCATCTCCATTTATATACACAGTGGTTCTCAATCCTGCTCCTCAAACCTAGAATCATTTGGAAGCTTTAAAAAGAAAACAAACAACAACCAAAAAAAAACCCAAAACAGTGCCTAGGCCCCCACCTGTTAAAATTTTGATTAAACTGAGAATAGGGCCTGAGAACTGATACATTTTTTAAACTGTTTCAGAATATTCTAAACTGTAATCTAGGATAGGAACTACTGAACCTCAGAGAGTATAGCTATTTGGTTCATTAACCTGATAACAGTATTCTCCACCTGGAGGCAAAATTTAAAAAAAAAAAAAAAATCCGGAAAGGAGTGAAGATTCTCTGAGGTGATGACATGAAAAGTACCAATCCAAAGGGATGGCTTTTATTACAACATAAGAGATTTGGTTTCCAGTTATATCTTCTTGCCTTCATCATTGAAATAATTCATTCTGTGTTTGAATGACTCCCATATTTTTCAAAATCACTGATTTGTATTTTAATTTTCCAGAATAGTAACTATCCCTTCATATTT
This sequence comes from Moschus berezovskii, assembly GCF_049115385.1. Classification (NCBI taxonomy): domain Eukaryota; kingdom Metazoa; phylum Chordata; class Mammalia; order Artiodactyla; family Moschidae; genus Moschus; species Moschus berezovskii. The sequence continues at coordinate 56,377,305 of NC_142461.1, forward strand.
AGACTCAACTCAGTGTTTTAATATTCTCAATTCTCTGAGCCATATTCATAGTAGGTATGTTTAAAAGATATTGAATAATATCATTCTTCTCTGCAGACTAAAAACTTTAGTGAGCACAAGAATCTGGAGGGTGTTTGATAAAATTCACATTCTAAGCTCCACCCAGAGTTCCCACTCAGTAAATCTGCAAAGAGACTTAGTGATGTGCATTTTCAACAAGTTCTACATATAATTATGCTATTGATGATTTAGTAGGCAACACTTTGCACTTCCCTCGTGGCTCAGACGGTAAAGAAACTGCCTGCAATGCAGGAGACCTGGGTTTGACCTCTGGGTTGGGAAGATCTCCTGGAGGAGGACATGGCAATCCACTCCAGTATTCTTGCCTGGAGAATCCCCATGGACAGAGGAGCCTGGCAGGCTAGAGTCCATGGGGTTGCAAAGAGTCAGACACAGCTAAGCAACTTTCACTTACTTACTTAGGCTACCCTTTGGAGAAGTACTGCTCTGGGGACAACAGGGACAATGCATAATGCTAGATATGGAAGGTTTTTTTCTTACTTTCTATCACTCTCCAGCATTTTGTAAAACACTAGCAAAGACATTCCAATTCTACCAGTCATAGGAAATGGATTATGAACAGTTCGAATTCCTTTAGTCTTGACAATCAGGGAATACCACCTGTTTCAAAGTCTATGTTATATGAAAACCATCTCTTGTGAAATCCTGGTAAACTTACTCAACTTTATGTGAAATCCTTGAGCTGATTACTTACCTTATTTATTATCTTTTAATACAGGACACAATATAAGTTAATTAATGACAATCACACATATGCCAAAAAGTTTTGAGCAGCTCAGCCTATAATATCTTGACAATCATGCAGGATTCCACTGTCAGTTCCTTATCTTTGCATCTTTTCCTTAATTATAGGGTAAATACTAAACTTGGTAAGACACCCCTTGATCTTCCTAAAGCCACATGGGTTGCTTCCCAAACTCTTGGTTCTTTTAAATTGTTGGAATTAAATGCTTAATGATTTTTTCCAGTCCTTTCCCAAGTAGCAATGCAAACTGATTTATGCTTTCCATCTTGCAGAAACTGTCCTTCATGATTTCATAAAAGCAAATCCTGTACAGATGATACATGACATCTGCAAGTGTTAAATATGTCCTAGGTTCAAACAGCACTTCATGATTTTTTTCATTTACTCTGTACAACAAGTCTTTAAGGTTAATATCTCCATTTTACAGGTATAGAGAGCAAGGTTCAGTGGTCTACTTTTCCCAAGGTCACTTAATAAGTAAGTAGTTAAATTAAGAATAGAATCCACGTGTTCTGAATCTTCATCCAATTCTCTTCCACTGCATGACACCGCCAATCACCAGCCCTGCTAGTTCAACTGTACCCAGACATTCCAGAGACTTGTTAATTACTTCTTTCCCAGGCCTAGTTGGCTGGCCAGTCTCCTCATACAGCTAAGAATCATGCCAGCCAAGTGTTCATATTTACATGAAAGGCAAAAACAAAGAATACATTAAAAGCTCCTGCCATTTCACTGTTCTCTATTATTACCTTTTCCTTTCCTAACAGTGGTGTTTTCCTGGTCATCCTCTTTTGTGTATTATAGTCATCATCTCAAAGTACTAGAATTGGCCAAAACTATGTTGTTGGCACCATGCTAGGCGGTCACACAACAAAACGACAGTCTCAGAGTGCCAAACTCACACTGGCAATGGCTGATAAACAGGAGGGAAAGTAGATGTGGGAGAAGGAGTTGGGCCAAAATAAACTCAGATAAAAAAGTGCTTTGACAAGGACCAGGTGCACAGTGAATGACTAGGGGGGAGAGGGAGGGGATTCTGCTCTCCTAGTCCCCAGAGCCTGGCTGCTACTCTGTACCATTCCTCCAGGAATGTGATTGCCACATGTGCAACCAATCAACAGACTGATGGCTGCTGAGATTGGTTCCCACTCTGGGTTTCTTGGGGAAAGTCCTCTCTGGCTCACCTTGGATACCTCGGAATCAGTCTTCCCCTCATATTACCAGCTCTCTACCATGACATGTATTAATTTTAACCATTGTTGGACCATAACCCATGCCCAACTGTTCAAGTCATTTGTAGCAACTCCTCAACATTTGAAAATGTTTACAACTTTAGTCAACATAAACTATTTCATCAATAAATAGTTATTATCATCCATGATATATGTGAAAGTCACCATGCTCAGGGATAAAGGAACAGAGATGACACGACACAGATGATTCTTTCACTCACAGAGCTGCTATTCTAACCACCTCAGAATTCTAGTTATCTTATACAGAGAAGCTTTTGCATAATTATTTAATCAATTTCCCTTCAGTGTATAGTTTGGAATCCTGTTTGGTAAAGTGGAATTTTTACATGAATATTCCAGTGTCCACAGAGACAGAATTAACAGGTGTTGGGAGGAAGCCTGAGCACTGACATTATCTAAAAACTCCCCCATATAACTGAGTGTTGTAAGAGTTGAGAACTAGCTACGCTCCAGTGTTTCCTACCTCTGTTGGGTCCTAAAAATCACATGGGGATATGATTAAACCTGGGCCCCAGACCCTGGGGGCCTCCCTGGTAGATTAGTTGGTAAAAAATCTGCATGCAATGGCGGAGACCCCAGTTTGATTCCTGGGTTGAGAAGATCTCCTGGAGAAGGGGATAGTCTACTCACTCCAGTGTTCTTGGGCTTCCCTCATGGCTCAGCTGGTAAAGGATCTGCCTGCAATGCAGGAGACCTGGGTTCAATGACTGGGTTGGGAAGATCCCCTGGAGAAGGGAACAGCTACCCACTCCAGTATTCTGGTCTGGAGAATTCCATGGACTGTACAGTCCATGGTGTTGCAAACAGCTGGACACAATGGAGTGACTTTCACTTTCACCAGACCCATTATATCAGAATAAGAGGGCTGGGAGTTTGTATTTTAACAAGCATTTCTGTAATGTATATAACTGGACTGACTTGGGAAATATTGATTTTTTTGGTCAAAAATAAAATAACACCTGTCAATTGAACTGTGAATCAACCCATCATAAATTGTAATTTTTAAGTTAAATTTTAACAACTTATAACTAGCTTTTCACCATTAATGATCCAGGATTTGCCTTTATAATAAATATGCCATTGTTTTAGAAAATATCAGAATGAAGTGAAATTAAAATAAATATGACCCTATGCTGTTGCTGCAGGTCAAGAAGCAACAGTTAGAACTGGACATGCAACAACAGACTGGTTCCAGATTGGGAAAGGAGTACGTCAAGTTTGTATATTATCACCCTGCTTATTTAACTTATATGCAGAGTACATCATGCGAAATGCCGGGCTGGATGAAGCACAAGCTGGAATCAAGATTTCCAGGAGAAACATCAATAACCTCAGACACACAGACAACATCACTCTTATGGCAGAAAGCAAAGAAGAACTAAAGAGCCTCTTGATGAAAGTGAAAGAGGAAAGTGAAAAAGATGACTTAAAACTCAACATTCAGAAAACTAAGATCATGGCATCCAGCCCACCACTTCATGGCAAATAGATGGGGAAACAATAGTAACAGTGAGAGACTTTATTTATTTATTGGCTCCAAAAATCACTGCAGATGATGACCGCAGCCATGAAATTAAAAGACGCTTGCTCCTTGCAAGAAAAACTATGACCAACATATACAGCATATTAAAAAGCAGAAACATTACTTTACTAACAAAGGTCCATCTAGTCAAAGCTATGGTTTTTCCAGTAGTCATGTATGCATGTAAGAGTTGGACTGTAAAGAAAGCTGAGCACCGAAGAATTGATGCTTTTGAACTGTGGTGTTGGAGAAGACTCTTGAGAGTCCCTTGGACTGCAAGGAGATCCAACCAGTCTATCCTAAGGAAATCAGTCCTGAATACTCATTGGAAGGACTGATGCTGAAGCTGAAACTCCAATACTCTGGCCACCTGATGCGAAGAACTGACTCATTAGAAAAGACCGTGACACTGGGAAAGATGGAAGGCGGGAGGAGAAGGGGACAATGGAGGATGAGATGTTTGGATGGCATCACCGACGCAATGGACATGAATTTGAGTAGGTTCCAGGAGCTGGTGATGGACAGGGAAGCCTGGCATGCTGCAATCCATGGGATCGCAAAGAGTCAGACATGATTGAGCGACTGAATTGAACTGATGCTGTTGGCCTTTAAAGAGTCAAATAAAAAGTGGACTTTGTTCTGGCATTAACACAATTACAAATCAGTGTTTTAAAATATGTTTGGATTTAGAACATCTGATTTCTTGATCACAAACTAACCTAAACATTTCTTGTTAAATGAAATTTAGTCATGACTTGAAATATTTGAAGAAAAACAGTCATCCAGAAAATTAAGGTCAAGCAAAAACAGATGGCATCTATGAAATAGGGTGTTGAATTCTCTGTTATGCCAAGTAAAAAAATAAAACAATCTGTCTTAGAATACAATCCTTCTGAAATTTATGTCTTATCTGGGAATACATACATATATATATATATATATATTTTTTTTTTTTAATAGCCCAAACCATTTAAATAGTAGCAGGCCTTTCATGTTTCCTTCCAAGAGTTCTGTCATTTGAAAATAAAGTTCCAACAAGCACAGTTTTGGAGGAAATATATTTTCATGTCACAAATCAGCTAGGACTTCTTAGGGCCCATTACATATACTACATTCCCATTATATCCATTAGAAAGAAAACATCTTTTTGTTTTCTTACTACAGTCTTCTGAAGAACTTTATTTTCAACCTATTGCTCCTTTTGGAGAAAAACTTTTCTCATTTATGACACATAAGGGGGAAAAGCGTGTTCTCAAGTCTCAGGTGACTAAGCCATCTAGACCCCCAGAAAAAGGTAGGGAGAATAAATTACTCTGGCAAGGGAACCAAATGGTTTGATGATGACAAAAATAATAAATACTATTCTAGGGCAGCAAACACAATGAAGCAAATGCTTGCTGCTGTAGAGCTTTTTCCTCATTCATTTCCACTACAACTTTCTATCTTTCAGATATAATGAGCAACCCAGAATTTTTCATTTATGAATGCAGAAAATCTCTTTCTAGGGCACTGAAATGTGAAAGGCATGAATAAAGATGAAGAAATGGGCATTTTCATTTTGACTGGAGCTAAGTAGTTTAAAAAATGATAATAGGATTGAAAATGTATTTAATAAAAAATTATGCTGTGAATAATAAATCAGGTATTGTAATTCTGACAGTAAATCATTTTCTAAAATATCTCACTTTTTCACTAGAATATGCATTCAAAACTAAGAACTAGAAAATACTTTAGACATTTTTCTATCCTGAATGACATTTTTTTCTTCTTCATAGAAAAAAATAAAAGACAAAACCATGCCCTAAATTGATATTTGTGGGTAATATGTTGCATGGTTTTAAAATTAAATGCATTGTGAAATATTTTACAAATATTAAATCATTAATCATTACTAAATCCCTTTGTAAATTATAGCAAAAGTGCTATTAAAAGAGGTCATACCCTATCCTGTCTTCCAAATGGCTTTTCCTGTACTGGGCTCTGTAACGAAAGATTATTTATTTCATGATTATTCAAGTTCCTAGAAAGAATTTGGTATTTTCCTTACTAACGATACCATTTGTTCCAAACATGATTTCCAAGTTACAGAAAAAATGATTCACCGTATGGATTTATTCCAACATAACTTTCTCTCAAAACACATTTGCTGACAACTCACTGAAGTCTAATGATGTGGAAAGTTATTCATGTTATATTATTAAATAAAATAGCAATTTGTGAAATAACTACATGGTACCAGAACATATAAATATATACCTACAACTACAGCTGTCGATATGTCTGAAAAGAATTATAGTTGCTTCATAGTTGTTTCCACAATGAATATGACTTCCTAGTGTAATTTAAATGTATTTACAGCATATATATATATATATATATATATATATGAGATATGTATCTGGTGATATAAAAGATAAAGAAGGTAGCAGTCAAGATTATCACACTTAATTGTATTTAAACAAATTCTTAAATAGACAACATATCAAAACCACAAAACTGGAGTTAGATTTGTCATCAGAATTCCCAAGACCCTGATTAAGTCTTTTCACTCACTCAGTACCAAAGCTGCTTCATCTCACAAACATTCCAGACTACCAAGGGCCCTCTGAATGTGTGCTAGTGTGCTGGATACCTGGGAATGCCCAAGGTTTACCACCTTTCCCACAACATGGGCAAAGCAAACTTGGATCCCAGCCTCAAGGATTTAAGAAAAGCGAAGCCATGTTCACAAATAACAACTAGAAAAACAAAACAGGATAAGTTCTTTAAAGAGAATAAAACCACGGTGTTTTGAAACTTTAACATCTTCTTCCTGTGGTTCCACTGCCCACCCCATCCCCCTTGAATTTTCACTCTCTTTCTACCTTCAGTCTCTGTCAACTCCTGACCTCAACTGAGACACCCTCTCTAGTTATGTTTCACCTTTTCTCTCCTCTTTCACGTCAACAAATATCTGTCTGTGCTTTCTCAAAATAAGCATGCATTGTCTTTTCCTCTTTTTTACACCTAGTGACTAGAATACTAACACAAGAGCCAGATGATGCTGCCTGGGGATTGGTTTTTTAACAGGATTTTACACTCACTCACTCCCACCAATATCTAACTACTCTGAGGGTAACTTCAGAAATATAACTCAATCATTTTTAAACCCAGGCTTCCCTTGTGGCTCAGCTGGTAAAGAATACACCTACAATGCGCTAGACCTGGGTTTGATCCCTGGGTTGGGAAGATCCCCAGGAGAAGGGAAAGGCTACCCACTCCAGTATTCTGGTCTGGAGAATTCCATGGACACAAAGAGCCAAATAGGACTCAGTGACTTTCATTTTCACATTTAAACTGACCAGAATGTAGTCTTGTGATGTTTATATTCAGACTCAAAATAATGAAAAACTCTGAGTCCTCTTTGCTGGGCAAGAGGTGAAGAAGAGAAATGGGAGAGGGCCTATAATTTTCAAGTAATGTTTTAAGAGAATAATATAAACTGACTACTGTAAAAATACTGACCCATGAAACTTGTCCATTATGTAAGATTACTGCATAAGGTTCTATTTGCTTTTGTTTTTTACCATAAAAAAACCTGTAAAGGAATGAGTTTTTAATGGACATGAGTTTGAGCAAGCTCCAGGAAATGGTGAGGGACAGGAAAGCCTGGCCTTCTGCAGTCCACCAGGTCGCAGAGTCAGACACAACTGAGTGACAACAACAAAAGGAATGACCGTGCTTAGATGAAGGGTCACAGGAAGAAAAGCATTAGAAGCTGAGATGTAAAGAAGGAAAAAAAAAAAGAATCAACATCAAGTAATTAGAAAAATAAAGCATTGTAGCATTTCCACGTTCATTTTTAATTTAAAAAAACTTTATTTTTATTTTGTTAAAGTTTCAGAAGGCAGCAGAGGATGAGTCTGGATTCAGCAGTTGCCCACTAGATGCCTTCTAGGTAAGGTAAACAGAGGAGGGTTTATTATTTATAATTCATTATTATTTTGCTACAAAAATCACTGAAAAGGTCAGATACACAGCTCTTGACCAAATCCCTGAACAACACTGCTGAACTAGCCCATTAATGTAGCTTCTGATTCTGTGATGTTTTGGCTGCGACAGAATTCAAGAGAGAGAAGACATACATATATTTATGACTGATTCACGTTGTTGTATGGCAGAAACCAACACAACATTGTTAAGCAATTATCCTCCAGTTAAAAATAAATTTTATAATGGAAATAAATAAAGAAATCCATTTCCAGCAGAGCTTGGGTCTGCCCTCACAAATAAAGGCATCTCTACAGAGCTGTAGTCAACAGTATCCTCCTAGGCCCGGCGCCGTATCCCAGAGTCAAGCTAAGCCTCCTCCCTTTGAAGAGTTAGGGCCCTGCCTCCTGAATAAACACCAGCTCTTCTCTTTTCTTTACCCCACAGAAATCACATATAGCAAAGTATACAAAACAGGAGATATTGAGAGGAAAGTGGAAGGAAGTTACAGAGGTTGGTAACAACCAGTATTTCCCATGCAAGGTCTGAGTTCTAAATTCTTATTAGAATATGTCTATTTGACGGAGCTAAATGGACATGAATTTGGGTAAACTCCGGGGGTTGGGGATGGACAGGGAAGCCTGGCGTGCTGCAGTCCATGGGGTCACAGAGTCAGACATGACTGAGCAACTGAACTGAACTGAAATATATTGTGTTCACCACATTTCTTGTTCTGCCAATTTCAGAAGATGATTTAATTGCTGTTTACTGCCAGGGCCTTCTTTATGCTGATATGGGGTATTTGTTGAAGAGAAAAAACCAAGAGGGCAGAAAGCTGCAGGGCAAGGAACTGAATCCATCTGGAAGGCTGAAGGAGACAGTAGGGGAAGGGCAAAGGACCTGGCAAACCTTGGAGAAGGTTGAGTTCTGACTATTTAGCAGAGTGAATAGAGAGTTGGGAGGGGAAGGTAATGCTGTAACCTGTGAATACTGGGAATGTTTGCCAGGTGCCCTACAACGTGGTCATTCCAGTTTGCTGTCTCTTCAAAATATTTCAGTAAATACATCCAGGAACATTATGATTTATGTGGGTTTCTTTTAGATTTGACAGAAACAGAGCTAGATCTAATTCAGGTTCTGGTATATGTGCCATTTCAGGGTTAGTGAGGGGTGTGAGGAGTGAGAGTAGGCAAAAGAGAAAGATATAGAGAAACTAACGGTTTTAGTAAGACCCAACAGAATCCAGTCCTGTAATCTTCAAAGCTTTGAGAATACTCTATTTGGGAAATAGTCCCCTATATTTGCTAGACATTTATTGCTGCCAATTTTTCCCCACTAACAAGAAATGTTCTACAATGTCCCACTAATCTATTTAAAGACCAGAGAACCATGAAAATTCTGCACAAGAATCCCAAACCCATGACAAAACAAACAGCAATGTGTGTGCTGCTGTATCTACATCCTTTAAAAGCTGTCAATGTCTATTATAAAATATTAAATGACTCAATAAATATTAGCACATATTCTATGTGGCTTTTTTTTTCCAGTGGAGTTAGGGACAAAAGGGGCAGCAGAAATTGTTTCACTGCTATGAATGGCTCATTCTGTCCTAAGTACACACCTGTATAAGTTTAATATACTACTTTGTGTCATCTGTTTAGGGGGAAAAAACTTTTAATAAGCCACAAATCTAAATTCTAAAAATTAATGTATATTTTAAAAATTATCATACTAAAAAAATAAATTCATTCTGGGATTAAGAAATTATTAAAATTGAAATAAACCCAAGAAAGAGAAACTGAGAGACAAACAATTTTTTAAATAAATACCATGAATCTTGACTCATTTTACTCACCAGAGAATTTTGTCCTACTGAATTTTATCCTGATCAGAGGCACTACAGTTTGACTCAGGTGCAATTTACACCGTATCATCAGTCAGTAATAACACCCAGTGTTAATAGGATATATCATATATATATGCAGCTGAACTTTGCCATTCTCTGATTCATTAAACTCATTTGTTACCAGATTTTAACTTCTCAAATCCAGAACTTTCAGTATCTCTTGCCAAAAGAATTCACATGGATCCCAATCTGTCCAGCATTTCCTCTGCAGGATACATCTGCATAATACCCTCTGTTCACTGGAAAGCTTTATTCTTCTGGAAGTTGAAGATCTTCTGAATCATTATGAAGATAATTTCTGCTGAACAACCTCTCCCTTAGGGATTTCTAGAAAAACATCATAATGGCCCATCATTTTCAAAGGGGTGAGTCAAGGGAGTATATACACACACACTGAGCATCCTGAGGTTTTAACATTATAGTCCTAATCACTGCACCTAAATTCTTTCTATTCAACTGGCTTTGATTCTGCCAACAATCATCTCCATCAGTCTTTCACTATAATTTCTAATCCTCTACTAATCCTAGGAAATGGAGAAATATGGTCAGGCCAAATGTTTCTTTACTGGAAAAAAAATGTTTGATGAACTCAACCTATATTCATTCTACTTAGCACAGTTGGAAAAAAATCATGATTGTATTATTTCTTTTATTTTCACATGTCCTTTTTAGCCTTGAAAAGACAAAAATGAGATCTTCTTCCAAATTTTACCTATTCAGCCACTCACTTTCCAGGATCTTTCATCAGGAAATTGTAATGGATCAAAGATTGGAATCAATGCTAGAAACAAGAAAAGGCAAAATGAGGGCCTAGATAAATAAACAGTCCTAGACAAGGTAATTAGGGAGCTAGAGGAGGTGATTAGAGATGAAAAGGAGTTCAAAGCTAAAAAGTTTTGAGTACACAGAGACCATACAATGCTCCAAAGCCAGGTGAATGTGATATAACCCATTAAGTTTCCTTCTTGCTTGGTTGTCTAGAAGTTGAAAATTATGTATTTATTGTTGCTTCACCATAAATACCTCTGTATACTCTCCCTTCCCGGGTGCACAGGGTGTGTGGTGATGGCCTTTGGTGGAAATTGTTGTGGGTCTGGGAGACCTGAACTTAGACTGGGATATGAAACTTCATCTCATAATTGTAATTCAGGAAGCAATGAGGCAAAGGCAGAAATGTCTAGGGTTGTGATCTGAGTACTAGAAACTGAAATGTGAATGTTAATAAATACGGAACTAAAAAGACCTCCCGTATTGAGCAGGGCACAGCAGGCAGAGGAAATGTGAGTCCTCAAGAATTACATATGATGCCAGTAGCCTCTAGTATGCGGAGAAGGCAATGGCAAGCCACTCCAGTACTCTTGCCTAGAAAATCCCATGGATGGAGGAGCCTGGTAGGCCGCAGTCCGTGGGGTCGCTAGGGGTCGGACACGACTGAGCGACTTCACTTTCACTTTTCACTTTCACACATTGGAGAAGGAAATGGCAACCCACTCCAGTGTTCTTGCCTGGAGAATCCCAGGGACGGGGGACCCTGGTGGGCTTCTGTCTATGGGGTCACACAGAGTCGGACACGACTGAAGTGACGCAGCAGCAGCAGCAGCCTCTAGTATGAGCATTCGTGAAGCAATTAAAGATGCTAATATGATAAAACCTCAGTTCTGAGATACTAATAATTTTCCCCTATCTTACATGGGATTTTTGATCGTCTCCGCTGTGCTCTACTAGAAAGCAAGGGGAACTTCCATGCAACACCACTGAAAACTTCCATGCACACAGTTGGCAACTGGCAGCACCTGGCAGCTCCTGATGGCTCTTACATGGTGCTCATGCAGATCTTTGCTCAGCTATTGTTCTTCCCTCCTAGTGGCAAGCTTCCTGAAAGTTCCAATATCTCCATTTTTCCTTTTTTTTAAAACATTATTCAAATTTTTTTCTTTCAGGTTTCAGATATAATTAATGTACAATACTATATAAGTTTAAGGTATATAGCATAATGTTTTGACTGATATACATCATGAAATGGTTGCCACGATGAATTTAGCGAATATCCATCATCTCATATATATACAAAATAAAAGAAAAAGAAAAAAATGTTTCTTGTGAAGAGAACCCAGGATTTACTCTAACTTTCATATATAACATGCTGCTGCTGCTGTTAAGTCGCTTCAGTCGTGTCCGACTCTGTGCGACCCCATAGACAGCAATCAACCAGGCTCCACCGTCCCTGGGATTCTCCAGGCAAGAACACAGGAGTGGGTTGCCATTATACAGCAGTGTTAATAATTATTTTGTACATTACATCCAGTACTTATTTGTCTTATACCTGGAAGTGTGTACCTTTTGATCACCTTCATCCAATTCCCCCTGCCCCTACTCTCTCGTCTCTTTCCACAACTTTTTAAAACCTTTGATTATGAATCTTACCTAAAAGTCAATATTTTCACATTAATAGTAGACTTGACTCTCCCCAGATATCTTAGCACTTTTCCTCTCCACCACTTGTTTATGCATATCTATAGAAACGTATTTATAATTACTTTTAAGATAAAGTCAGATGACTACTCTTGGGCTCTAGAATAAATCTTTACAGTTGATAAGGATATGGGATGCTTATAAATCCAGAACTTGCAGACTATGAAGCCATGATCTGAGCAGCACTATTTTGGACTGAATAAGGTTATAAATTAATAATTCAATAATAATAGCAAATATCTGTATGATGTTTTATATTTTATGAAATACTTTTATAATAGTATGTCAAGTAAACCACAGAACTTACTAAAGTAGCAGAGCAGAAATTCTTGTTATTTTCTCTTTACAGAGGGGGAAATTAAGACTCTGGGAGATTATGTGACTTGCTCAGGTAATTGTTGCAACAAGTTTTAATTGTCAGTGCAGTGACTGAACCAGGACATATGATTCCAAGTCAAGTATTCATTCTGCCTTTATATACTGGTGGTCTTTTCCTGCCATGAGCCTACATCAGAATTAAAGTCACAAACAAAAGGGTGCTAACCATTTTCTAGCATAACTGAGCAGCTGAATGCCACTGTTGGAGCTTTCAGTCTTACATCTTTATAGTTGTTTCACAACTGCCTAGTCTTTACATCTCCTGAATGATTTTCATATACAATAAATGTCAGAGACAGTGCCTGGTCACGGTCATTCCACTTCTTAAGGATTTGATGGAGAATGAATAAGTGGTCTGCGTATACTTGATTTAGAATTCAGCTTGACACAGTGAGTCACTACAAAAATAAGCATTTAGCCTTTATATTCATTCATTTTAGGCAAGGATGCTACTTTATCCTTTACCCTTTCTTCTCTGGAGCTGATAAAGTAATGGAAGACTCTTCTAACTACTAATCATCATGAAAGATGGAGATATTATTGCTTTTTACTGTAATCAGAGCTATGGTTATGTTGGCAGGAATGTGGATAAACTATCTACCCCAGAATCCCCACACAGGTCACCGGGACTGTCTCCTTTTATATTTGTTTAAGTTAAGAATGATGTTGGGTCACCCTTTGAGGAGGGCAGAATGCAAATCCTTTGTTTTACATCAAACTTGTGTGCTCAGAGCTCATATTAACTCCAGCTTTTTCCAGTGCAAAACAAAATGGAATATATTAAGTATACACTGAATAGTCCTCCACTGGTTCCTCTCACTTTCATGCATGTCCTTCACTCCTCCAGAACATCTTTTTTCCAGACTAGATGAGATATAGTATCATTCTTTTAAAACATAATGACACCTTTCAACAGTAAAAATAAGTCCAGAATCAAATATAATAATTGTAATTTTGTTATCTACTGAACAAGAAAATACAAAAGGCTTCAGTGAATTCAATAATAGGTTTAAAAAGAAAACTTTGCTTTATTTGCCATGATATTCTGTATAGATTTTTTTAAAGTAGTATATCTATATATATGCAACACATATTTATGTTTCATCACCATGCATGCTCCCACTCATGCATCCCTTTCACAACTGACCTAGAATTTTTGTTCCTCAGGTTGTTCTGTCATCTAAGCCATCTCCATAGCTCAACTTCTCCAGGTAGAGAGATCAATCTTTACGTAAGAGCAAGGAGCATGGTGTGGATCACAACAAATTGTGGAATTCTTAAAGAGATGGGAATACCAGACCACCTTACCTGCCTCCTGAAAAATCTTTATGCAAGTCAAGAAGCAACAGTTAGAACCAGACATGGAACAATGGACTGATTCCAAATTGGGAAAGGAATATGTCAAGGCTGTGTATTGTCACCCTGCTTATTTAACTTATAGCAGAGTACATCATGTGAAATGCCAGGCTGGATGAAGCACAAGCTGGAATCAAGATTGCTGGGAGAAATATCAATAACCTCAGATATGCAAATGACACCACTCTTACGGCAGAAAGTGAAAAAGAACTAAAGAATCTCTTGATGAAAGTGAGAGAGTGAAAAAACTGGCTTAAAACTCAACATTCAAAACACAAAGATCATGGCATCTGGTCCCATCACTTCATGGCAAAATGATGGGGAAACAATGGAAACAGTGACAGACGTCACTTTCTTGGGCTCCAAAATCACTGCAGATGGTGACTGCAGCCATGAAAATAAAAGGTGTTTGTTCCTTGGGAGAAAAGCTATGGCCAACGTAGACAGCACATTAAAAGGCAGAGACATTACTTTGCCAACAAAGGTCCATCTAGTCAAAGCAATAGTTTTCCCAGTAGTCATGTATGGATGTGAGAGTTGGACCATAAAGAAAGCTGACTGCCAAAGAATTGATGCTTTTGAACTGTGGTGTTAGAGAAGACTCTTGAGAGTCCCTTGGTCTACAAGGAGATCCAACCAGTCAATCCAAAAGGAAATCAGTCCTGACTATTCATTGGAATAGTAAGCTTTATGCTGAAGCTAAAACTCCAATACTTTGGCCACCTGATGTGAAGAACTGACTCACTGGAAAAGACCCTGATGCTGTGAAAGATTGAAGGAGGGAGGAGAAGGGGACAACAGAGGATGAGAAGGTTGGATGGCATCACCAACTCGATGGACATGAGTTTGAGCAAGCTCTGGGAGTTGGCGATGGACAGGGAAGCCTGGCATGCTGCAGTTCAAGGGGTCACAAAGAGTCAGACATGACGGGGCGACTGGAATTCATCCATCCCTGCAGCAAATACTTGAGTACTTCCTCTCTGAGTGCCATGGTAAAGCTAGGTTGGTGCAAATTCTGGGGACCTCCCAACCCACTGATATCTGAAACTGAGCTAGTTAGAACAGCATTCCTTTCCTTTCAAGCTTTGATTTCTCAGTATTCAACTTTTCCTGAGAAAGATAATATTTTTAAGTTATTGGTTGCTTCTCAATCCTAGCTATACAGTAAAACCACCTAAGGGACTTTTTTTTTTTTAATTTAAACTGCCAATGTCTGGGTCTAACCCCAATCCAGTTAAATTAAATCATGTTGTGGAGAAGCACCCAGACCCTGTTTATTGTTGCATTTTTTTATTATTATTTTATTAAGTTTCAGATGATAGAATATATTGTCAGGAAAGAACTACTGGTTTCTTAATGCTCCTAAAACACCTAGAGGAGAAGAACAGCTACAGGGATGATGTGATGAAACATCTCTGAATGTGAACCTACCCTGGAGTCTGGATCAGCAGGCAGGGTAGACAAGGAACCAGTATTGATGACAAATTTCTTCAACCTCGTAACTCTGTCCTCAACTTGTCTTGACCATTTCCAGTGGAAAAGGTCAGTTTTCATTCCAATCCCAAAGAAAGGCAATGCCAAAGAATGCTCAAACTACCACACAACTGGACTCATCTCACACACTAGTAAAGTCATGCTCAGAATTCCACAAGCCAGGCTTCAGCAATACGTGAACCGTGAACTTCCAGATGTTCAAGCTGGATTTAGTAAAGGCAGAGGAACCAGAGATCAAATTGCCAACATCTGCTGGATCATCGAAAAAGCAAGAGAGTTCCAGAAAAGCATCTATTTCTGCTTTATTGACTATACCAACACCTTTGACTGTGTGGATCACAATAAACTGTGGAAAATTCTGAAAGAGATGGGAATACCAGACCACCTGACCTGACTCTTGAGAATCCTATATGCAGGTCAGGAAGCAACAGTTAGAACTGGACATGGAACAGCAGACTGGTTCCAAATAGGAAAAGGAGTATGTCAAGGCTGTATATTGTCACCCTGCTTATTTAACTTATGTGCAGAGTACATCATGAAAAACACTGGGCTGGAAGAAGCACAAGCTGGAATCAAGATTTTGGGGAGAAATATCAATAACACCAGCTATGCAGATGACCTGGAGAATCCCAGGGACGAGGCAGCCTGGTGGGCTGCCGTCTTTGGGATCACACAGAGTCGGACACGACTGAAGTGACTCAGCAGCAGCAGCAGCATGCAGATGACACCACCCTTATGGCAGAAAGTGAAGAACTAAAGAGCCTCTTGATGAAAGTGAAAGAGAAGAGTGGAAAAGTTGGCTTAAAGTTCAACATTCAGAAAACTAAGATCATGGCATCCTGTCCCATCACTTCATGACAAATAGATGGGGAAACAGTGGAAACAGAATCTGACTTTATTTTTCTGGGCTCCAAAATCACTGCAGATGCTCATTGCAGCCATGAAATTAAAAGACACTTACTCCTTGGAAGGAAAGTTATGACCAACATAGCATATAAAAAGCAGAGACATTACTTTGCCAACAATGGTCTGTCTAGTCAAGGCTATGGTTTTTACAGTGGTCATGTATGGATGTGAGAGTTGGACTATAAAGAAAGCTGAGTGCGAAGAATTGATGCTTTTGAACTGTGGTGTTGGAGAAGACTCTGGAGAGTCCCTTGGACTGCAAGGAGATCCAACCAATCCACCCTAAAGGAGATCAGTCCTGGGTGTGTTCATTGGAAGGACTGATGTTGAAGCTGAAACTCCAATACTTTGGCCACATGATGCGAAGGGCTGCCTCATTTGAAAAGACCCTGATGCTGGGAAAGACTGAGGGCAGGAAAAGGGGACAACAGAGCATGAGATGGTTGGATGGCATCACTGACTCAATGGACATGGGTTTGGGTGGACTTCGGGAGTTGGTGATGGACAGGGAGGCCTGGCATGCTGTGGTTCATCACGTCACAAAGAGTGGGACACGACTGAGCAACTGAATTGAACTGTCTTGACTAGTCTCTTATCCTGAGCATGTTACTTAGGATGTTTTCACTGAAAAGACTTTTCCTCTGGTTGAGCCCTATATCTTCATTTTTTTACCGTACATCAAGATTTATTGAGCACCTGGTGAGTGCTAGACACAAGGCAAAGTTCTACCCTCAAAGAATTTACATTCTAACTGGGGAGAAAAACAGAGCAATGAATTTAGCATTCATTTTATACTTGTGGTTCTTATCTCTTTTCTTCTGTTTTCTGGTATTTTTCACTTACTTGATATTACTATGATCAGATGTAAATGGCTCTCATATTGGATTCTTCTCTATGTCATTATGCACAGGTATCATGTGGGTATTTTCAAAGAGTATTTATAATTATACTCCACTGGTCTATGTCTGAGATGACTAACTTGCAATTCTACCTTTAGAAAATTAAAGTACTTTGGTTTTTAAATGTTTCTGTCTCCAGGTAAAATACGGAATTAGGGCAGAATTTAAAGTCAGGAGACCCTAATTCAAATTTTGAGTCTGCCTTACTTACTGTGTGCCCTCAGGCCAGTAACTTAACCTCTCTAGGTCTCAATATTCTCATGCATGAAGGATAATAATATGAAAATCAAATGGGAGATATGCACCATATACAATTAACTGTTTAGTTGCTAAGTCATATCCGACTTTTTAACAGAGATCCACAGAAAGTACTCACATTAGATCAGTGGCCAACAGTGAACTGTCCCTGGGACCAAGATCACCTTTCATCAAAGGTGAAGATAAATGTCCAGAAACTCCCTCTTTCTTCACCACCAAACACATGTTCTCACCACCATTATCTGTCTTCACAATGATCTCATTTTTTTCATTTATCCTAATTTATGTCAGCCACCACAAACCCTCCCAGACTTCCTCTTATCTCCAAACTCTAATCTTTTTAAAATTCTTTACAGAAAGAGACTCACAGACTTAGAAAACTAATTCATGGTTGCCAGGGTGAAGGGATAGTTAAGGACTTTGGGAAGATCACATACACACTGCTATATTTTAAATGGATAGACAACAAAAACCTATTGTATAGCACATGGAACTCTGCTCAATGTTATGTGCTAGCCTGGATGGGAGGGGGGTTTGGGGAGAATGGATACATGTTTATGTATGGCTGAGTACCTTCACTGTTCACCCAAAACTATCACTATGTTGTTAATTGGCTGTGAAAGTGAAAGTTGTTCAGTTATGTCCGACTCTTGGAGACCCCATGGTCTACACGGTCTGTGGAATTCTCCAGGCCAGAATACTGGAGTGAGTAACAGTTCCCTTCTCCAGGGGATCTTCCCAACCCAGGGTTCAAACCCAGGTCTGTGGTATTACAGGCAGATTCTTTACCAGCTGAGCCACCATGGAAGCCCATACAAAACGTTTCTGGTGTTAAAAATACAAAATGTTTCTAGGGTTAAAAAATAAATAAAAATAGAATTAAAAAAATAAAAATAAAAAACTCTTTGCATATCCTGTTCTTTCATCTTCTCTCTCCCTTCCACCAATCCTGAAACCTATCCATTGTGCTTTCTGAAATTCAGTACCACTATTTGCAAAATACCCTTATGTTAATTATCAATAGATTTGCTGCCTAGCAAATAACTTCAAAAATTAGTGACTTAAAATAAAAATAATCATTTACTATACAGCACAGTTTTTGCAGACTAAAAGTTAGGTGATGGCTTGGTTAGACACTTTTAGCTTGGCATCTCTCACAAGGCTGCAGTCATCTGAAAGTTTGACTGAAAGGATTTGCTTTTATCTGCTTTTAATGTAGCTCACTTGCATACTGGTAAGTTCATGGTAGTTGTTGGTGGAAACCTCTCTTCCTCTCCACAAAGGCCTCTCGACAGGGCTTCCTGAGTGTCCTTGTGGTCTGGTGGCTGGATTCACTAAGAACCAGGTATCTGAAAGACCAAACAAAAGCTACAGTGTCTTTTATTACATGTCATCATTTCTGCAGTACTCTATGGTCACAGAGGTCAGCTGATTAAGTAAGGGAAGGAACTAAAAAAAGGCTTAAATGCAGTAAAGATCACTGGGTATCATCTTGATAGCTGGATGCCACATCTTTGTTTTCACAAACATGCTTTGAACATCCCCTTCACCTTCTTACTTTCATCAAAAACTTTCCTGAGAATACCCTATCAACTTTCCAATTGGAGACTGCTTTTCCTTTTGTAGCCTTCAGATCTTCAAGCCTGGAGAGGAGTAGGTATCATCCATGCTCCTCATGACTTTCAGACACTTCTCCCTCCCTCTTCCCTGAAAGTGCCAGCTTGAATCTAACATCATCATATATCACGTATTGGTTAATGACTCTGCTTTCTTTTCATTTCTTTAGATTCTAGTTCTTGATTCATAGTTGTACCCTCCAGAGCTACTCCTGCCTTAATTCTCGAACCTATGAACACACAAGTAGATCATCATGCCCACACCCTGGCTTTCAGTTCCTTGAATTTTTCTCTTTTCTTCTCCATTGATCATGTTAGCCATTCTACCACATCTACCACAGCCTCTAATCATGATCATTGCTGTAAGACCACGTCATTACAGATAAATGCAAGTCTTCCTAATGTCAAAGTCATGCATTCCGCCATCTGACCACCACTTCCAATCTTCCCAGATCCCATTCCCAATCATCATTCCAATTCACTGGGACCTCCAATCCACTGATCTACCACCATTCCACTACCGCTTATCATTCCCCTACTTGCCAAGCTTAAATTCCAAGACCAAACTTTATAACTGCTCCCTTATGTATACCCTTGACTCTTTTGCCTGTTTTCAGATTTATCATACTTACTTGGACAACTAGAATCTTGGTTAAAATGCAACTCTCTGCCAATGCCAAACCCCCACCCTCCACTAACTGTGGCTAGAGAAAGATATAGAGTTATGCTGAATGGTTTCACTTCAAGCTTGTGAATTGTTCCTCAAACATGTTCTTAATACTACTTACAGATATCACAAGAAGTATTGTGCTTAGTTGCTCAGTTATGTTCAACTCTGTGAGACCCATGAACTTGAGTCTGCCAGGCTCCTCAGTCCATGGGATTTTTCAGGTGAGAATACTAGAGAGGGTTTCCATTTCCTCCTCCTGATTCAGGGATCAAACCCACATCTTCTGTGTCTCCTGCATTGCAGATGGATTATTTACCCTGTGAGCCATAGGGGAAGCCCATAACAACAAGTATATCACAACTTAGTTTCCCAAGATCATTCAGTTTCCCACTCTTCTAGACAATCATTTTCACTCTTCTCAAGTACTTAAACCTCCTTCCTATTTTCATCATCATTTGTCACTGAGAAAATTAAAGCAATAGGAAGAGAACTTCCATAGACTTCCATCTGCTGTATTTACACACCTACCAGTACAGGGATCACATCTCTGTCTCTCTGCCCGCTACTATCCATGCTGCTGCTGCTGCTAAGTCACTTCAGTCGTGTCCGACTCTGTGTGACCCCATAGACAGCAGCCCACCAGGCTCCCCCGCCCCTGGGATTCTCCAGGTAAGAACACTGGAGTGGGTTGCCATTTCCTTCTCCAATGTGTGAAAGTGAAGTCGCTCAGTCGTGCCTGACCCATAGCGACCCCACAGACTGCAGCCTACCAGGCTCCTCCATCCATGGGATTTTCTAGGCATGAGTACTGGAGTGGCTTGCCATTGCCTTCTCCAGCTACTATCCATAATCCTACCTAAAGTCAACACCTCTTCTTAGTCACTAAATCCCATCCTCTACAGCCCACTCAAAGATATCACTCTAGGACACACTGCTGGATCATTTACACTCAAATGCAAATAAGATACTGATGTCATTCCTGTCTTTAAAAAAACATTTAATAAAATAATAAAACAATCACTTATCTGTATTCCACTTAACTCACTGGCTAACTGGCTCATTTCTTCCCTTTCTTTAAAAGAAACACACCTCCAGGAAGCTACTTATTCCTGCTGTCTGTTTTTATTTCTTGCCATTCTCCATTAAAACCAATTTAGTCAGATTTTTGCCTCCAATGAAACTTCTCTTAACTGTTCACTCTAAATGTGACCATCTTGCCAAATCCAGCAGCCGCGTCCTTCACTTGCCTATCAGCAGCATTTAGCACAGTTGATTACTCCCTCCTGTTTCATAACACTTTTTCACTTCAGTTCAGTTCAGTTCAGTTCAGTCGCTCAGTCGTGTCTGACTCTCTGTGACCCCATGAATCACAGCATGCCAGGCATCCCTGTCCATCACCAACTCCCGGAGTTCACTCAAACTCATGTCCATCGAGTCGGTGATGCTATCCAGCCATCTCATTCTCTGTCGTCCCCTTCTCCTCCCACCCCCAATACTTCCCAGCATCAGAGTCTTTTCCAGTGAGTCAGCTCGTCGCATGAGGTGGCCAAAGTATTGGAGTTTCAGCTTTAGCATCAGTCCTTCCAATGAACACCCAGGATCGATCTCCTTTAGAATGGACTGGTTGGATCTCCTTGCAGTCCAAGGGACTCTCAAGAGTCTTCTCCAGCACCACAGTTCAAAAGCATCAATTCTTCAGCCATCAGCTTTCTTCACAGTCCAACTCTCACATCCATACATGACCACGGGAAAAACCATAGCCTTGACTAGACGGACCTTGGTTGGCAAAGTAATGTCTCTGTTTTTTAATATGCTGTCTAGGTTGGTCATAACTTTCCTTCCAAGGAGTAAGAGTCTTTTAATTTCATGGCTGCAATCAGCATCTGCAGTGATTTTGGAGCCCAGAAAAATAAAGTCTGACACTGTTTCCACTGTTTCCCCATCTTTTTCACTTAGCTCTGTTTTTTGACATTCTCTGTTTTTTCTCCTATCTCGCTGGCTGCTCCTTCTTAATCTCCTTGGTTGGTTCTTCCTCTTTTTCTCAGATCCTTGAATGTTGCAATGCCCCAGGGCTCAGTCTTTTCTCTCACTACATGACACTGATTCTCTCAGTGAAATAAAGCAGTATTATGGTTTAAAGTATCAGTGATATCCTGCTGACCTTCAAAAGGATATCTCCAACTCAGACCACATTTATAGGCTCCAGATTTGTAAGTCCTTGGACATAAAATAAACATCTGAAACGCAACATGCCCAAAATCTGAACTGATCTTACTTCCAAAGACCTGTTCTACCTTCAGCCTTCTCTCAGTTAATAGCAACCCCACCTTCCTTTTCAGCAGATGAAAAACCCTGGAGTCCTCTTTGATTTCTCTTTCTCTCACAGCTCATATCCATTCCAACCACAAATCTTATTTGCTGTACTTTCAAAATATATTCAGAATCTGAATGTTTTTCTCCACCTTCTCTGCTACCACCTGCTCAAAGTCATCATCTCTCATCTAGCTCTGCTATAGCCTCTTAACAGTTCACCCACTTCCATCCTTGTCCCTTTACAAGACTCCTTGGCATGGCAGCTAGTCATTCTTTTAAAATACTCTTGTATCAATCTATTGCTCCAAATCCCCAACTGTGCCCTGAACTGGCACAGAGTAAGATGATGGCTTATTAGATCTCACGGGATTGAAACCACTGTTATGCTTAGTAACCACCATTACTCTTCTTCATGCATTGTTCAAATGCCACCATATCATGGAGGTTTACCTTCACCATCTTATTACTGCAATGACACAACTGGACACACACACACTGCCACTTGCCACCGACCCTGTCCCATTTCTAAAATATTTTCTATGTCATTTCTATTGTCGATAAAGTGAAAGTCACTCAGTCATGTCCAACTCTTTGTGACCCCACGGACTATAGCCTGCCAGGCTCTTCTGTCCATGGGATTTCCCAGGCCAGAATACTGGAGTGGCTTGCTGTTCATGTCTCCAGAGGATCTTCCCAACCCAGGGATGGAACCCGGGTCTCCCACATTGCAGGCAGTTTCTTTACCGTCTGAGCCACCAGGGAAGTCATTTGTCATATTCTAGGTCGGTAGAAGCAGAAGATATTAAGAAGAGGTGGCAAGAATACACAGAAGAACTGTACAAAAAAGATCTTCACAACGAAGATAATCACGATGGCGTGATCACTCACCTGGAAACAGACATCTTGGAATGTGAAGTCAAGTGGGCCTTAGAGAGCATCACTACGAACAAAGCTACTGGAGATGAGGGAATTCCAATTGAGCTATTTCAAATCCTGAAAGATGATGCTGTGAAAGTGCTGCACTCAATATGCCAGCAAATTTGGAAAACTCAGCAATGGCCACAGGACTGGAAAAGGTCAGTCTTCATTCCAATCCCAAAGAAAGGCAATGCCAAAGAATGCTGAAACTACCGCACATTGCACTCATCTCACATGCTCAAAATTCTCCAAGCCAGGCTTCAGCAATATGTGAACCGTGAACTTCCAGATGTTCAAGCAGGTTTTAGAAAAGGCAGAGGCACCAGAGCTCAAATAGCCAACATCCGCTGGATCATGGAGAAAGCAAGAGAGTTCCAGAAAAACATCTAATTCTGCTTCATTGACTATGCCAAAGCCTTTGACTGTGTCGATCACAATAAACTGTGGAACATTCTGAAAGAGATGGGAATCCCAGACCACCTGACCTGCCTCTTGAGAAACCTGTATGCAGGTCAGGAAGCAACAGTCAGAACTCGACATGGAACAACAGACTGGTTCCAAATAGGAAAAGGAGTACGTCAAGGTTGTATATTGTCACCTTGCTTATTTAACTTATATGCAGAGTACATCATGAGGAATGCTGGGCTGGAAGAAGCACAAGCTGGAATCAAGATTGCTGGGAGAAATATCAATAACCTCAGATATGCAGATGACACCACCCTTATGGAAGAAAGTGAAGAGGAACTCAAAGGTCTCTTGATGAAAGTGAAAGAGGAGAGTGAAAAATTTGGCTTGAAGCTCAACATTCAGAAAATGAAGACCATGGCATCTGGTCCCATCACTTCATGGGAAATAGATGGAAAAACAGTAGAAACAGTGTCAGACTTTATATTTTGGGGCTCCAAAATCACTGCAGATGCTGATTGCAGCCATGAAATTAAAAGACGCTTACTCCTTGGAAGAAAAGTTATGACCGACCTTGATAGTATATTGAAAAGCAGAGACATTACTTTGCCAACCAAGGTCCGTCTAGTCAAGGCTATGGTTTTTCCCGTGGTCATGTATGGATGTGAGAGTTGGACTGTGAAGAAAGCTGATCGCCGAAGAATTGATGCTTTTGAACTGTGATGTTGCAGAAGACTCTTGAGAGTCCCTTGGACTGCAAGGAGATCCAACCAGTCCATTCTAAAGGAGATCAATCCTGGGTGTTCATTGGAAGGACGGATGCTAAAGCTGAAACTGCAATACTTTGGCCACCTCATGCGACAAGTTGACTCACTGGAAAAGACTCTGATGCTGGGAAAGGTTGGGGGCGGGAGGAGAAGGGGACGACAGAGAATGAGATGGCTGGATGGCATCACCGACTCTGTGGACATGGGTTTGAGTGAACTCCGGGAGTTGGTGATGGACAGGGAGGCCTGGCATGCTGTGATTCACTGGGTCGTGGAGAGTCAGACACGACTGAGCGACTGAACTGAACTGAACTGAAGGTATTTGGTTATTTATTTTCTTCCCAGTGTGTTTCCCCTCTCTCTTCCTTTCCCTTCTACAATGCAAAATGAAAGCTCTTTGAGGGCAGAGATCTTTATAAGAGTCATTAATCTATCCCAAACCTAGAACTACATGTAACCTAGTCAATAAACCAATAAACAAGGTCTTCCTGGAATTTATGACCAAGAGATTTTAGATACAGTTTCTACAGCTAATTAATAGAAGAGCTACAACTTGAACTCAGGCATTAAGAATACAAGTTCACTGACCTTTCCACTCTCTTGCTCTACCTTCCAGATGAGAACAACCCTCTCTCAAATGCTTGAAATATTATTTCATAAATTTTGACAACTTAATGAGAGTAAAATATATTATTTTAATGAAGTAGTTGATGATTAGGAGAAACATTTTTCATGCTTTTTGCTGAATTAATCAAACTGATGGTGTATTTGGCACATCCAAAACTTCTGCTTTGTGCCCAAGAATGACTACTTTTTTAGACTTTTTTACTTTCTGTTTACTACTATCACAAACACTCCGTCCGTTCCGTTCCGTCACTCAGTCGTGTCCGACTCTATGCGACCCCGTGGACTGTAGCCTACCAGGCTTCTCCGTCCATGGGATTATCCAGGCAAGAATACTGGAGTGGGTTACCGTTTCCTTCTCCAGGGGATCTTCCCAACCCAGGGATCGAACCCGGGTCTCCCGCATTGGAGGCAGACGCTTTAACCTCTGAGCCACCAGGGAAGCCCAATCACAAACACTAGCAGATGATTTTCTTTTATAGCCGATTTAACACAAAGAAGCTAAATTTTTATCACTTTAAGAGAGTTAGTATGCATGCTGATAAGAAAGAACACAGCCAAGACGAAATTCAGAGGCTGTGGTGGATGCATCCCTATTTTTGTGTCATTCCAGCACATCAGTATTGCAAAGCTTACAACCAAAATTCATTCCTCAGCAAAACTGCAAATCCCTACATGTTACATGGCTTGAAAATAGTCAAGAGCACAAATTTTTAAAATTCAAATGCCAATGATGTACTGTAATTGGATTCAATCATTACAACAGACACCATGAAGAAAGGGATCACACACGGATAAGAAACAAGAAAGGACGGGAATCTAAACAGCTCCTAGTATTCAGAGTTGGAAATTTTTCTGCTCTGGGCAACCCTCTGCTCCTCCAGGTGGTGGCAGCAGGAAGGTAGCAAAAGCAACAACAAACTGTCAAAGTAAAAATGTCTTCATGTTAACAACTCTGACTCATAAATATTAAGTATGTCAAAATTTACATAACCCATTAATGGGGAAACCGGATGCATAACGCAGGATGATAAAGCTGGTTCAAAGAGCATTTGGAGAACTGAGTAGTTACAGAAACAGAAGGAAGAATGTTGAAATAGATTGCTAGGTTAGATGCAAAACTGGTTGATATTCTACAAAGCAATAAAGTCATCATCTTAGGGTATATTTTCTACTAGATGGAAATTATTTGTATCTCTACCAGATAAAACTTTATTCATTAAAAGGTACTATCACAGAAAATGAATCCTAATCAATAAAAATAATAATAATATGTCTATGGGGTCACACAGAGTTGGACACGACTGTAGTGACTTAGCAGCAGCAGCAGCAAAAGGATATTCCCCCAAAAGAATTAAATAATTCTCAGATTGGCCTGTGAGACAATGTTACAATACAATGTTGAAAAGACACATAGCCATTCCTTTAGTTTCCAATTTTTTAATGATTTTAAAATAATTTTTCTATTTTTTAAACAATTTCTAATTTTTAAATAATTTTCAAAAACAGAACTGAAGTAGAAGAGCCTTCTCTTGGAGAAACATTCTGATCTGCTACACTAGAAATGTGTCTGATCAGCTATACCCCAATAGAAAATTAAAAGTTTCAAGTTTGGAGAAAGAAAAAAAATGTGTCTGGTCTGTTTTCAAAGAGAAATCCTTCCTGCTTCCAAACTCTAAAAAGATCCCTTCAGACTACAGCTTGTCTTAGTAATAGAGCATTTTGAATATAATGTATTTGAATATAATATAATGTATTTCTCTTCTAAACAAGAATATAAGCTATTAGCTATTGATTGGATGAATCCCATATTTCTGTTTGACTTGTAAGTGCCCTGTATTCAGAGAATTTCAATTGTATTTCAAAAATGGGTAGCACCTTAATGAAGAGTCTTACAGTAAAATGATGCTCAGAAAGGTTAAGCAATTTGTGCAAGGTCACCGTGTAAATCAGGAACTTAGCTCATAGAGAAACTTAAAGCAGAAAAACACATGAGGTTGTAACAGCTGTAAAAATTACAGCTCCTGTGGTTGGTCTCTTGATAACCATGATCTTTAACCCTCAAGTCTTGCTGCTAGGCCAGAAAACAGGCTTTATAGCAAGGAGCACATGTTTAAGGACTGTGAGGACTTATTGACTATTAGTAATTTTCTCCAGTAAGATACAGAGAAAGATATAGGTTAATTCAACTGCAAAAAAAGAAAAGATTAAAGCTTAGACATAGTATCATTTAAGTTGGCTAGTCACATCATTTCATCTTTTATAACATGATTTTCTCTTTTTCTTTTTTCAGAGAGAAAACTGCCTCCTTGACAAACACTTTTGTTTTAGTAAATAAAGCCATATTGCTGAAATAATCAGTTTTTAGAAAGGATAGAGTATACGATGAAACCGAAAAAGCAAGGGAATTTGACTAGTGAATAACCTTGATGGCAGATTGGAATGCACACTATTTCTCATCTTCTTTTTAATTTTCCTTATCTACAAATTGAATTTCGAATACAGGATGTGCTGTTAGTGTTGAGAGTGAGTTTTATTACTTACTTTCAAGTATTTATGTCAGTCATGATAATTAAGCTTGAGCAATAACAGTCTTTCATCATGAATTTGTGGAATACTGATTTTTCTCCTACCAAAATTATTCAGTTAAAATCAAGGATTAGGTATTCCACGATGAAGCTCAATGAGTGCTCAAAATTAGTTGCTAATTGCTGCCTTGATTCTGTAATCCCTAATTCCTTTGAACAATAGACTTCATACAGTTTAAAGTTCATTCTAATCTACATTAGTTTAAAATACATGTGCATACCACATGGCACTTTAACGTTTATGGAGACAGAGATAACTAGTTGGATAACCAAATAGGATAGGATAACCAAAATGGAATGTACAAATTCTGTAAAGTTGTCTTCAACTTTACAGAATCATAGTACAATTCTGTAGTACTACAGAGTTGTAGTATCAAAAATACACCTTTTTAATTATATTTCAAGTTTTAACTCCATATTATCTCATAATTATCTTAAATCCTAAGAGGAGACTTAGTACTTACTACCCAACCTAGACTATTCAAAATATATATCTTATTAAAATCCTCCAAATAAACTATCCAAATGACTGAATAAAAATCTTTTAAAATGGAATCTGATGATTCTTATTCAGCTCTCTCAAGTTTGTTAGTAAACACTGGCCTTTTAAAACAAATGAATATATCCTAATACAGAAAAGATGTTTCAAGAAAATATATAAAATTTCCTAATAATGTTCTTGGTACATTCAAATGATTTCATTATCTCCAACTCAGATTATAATGTGTACTAAAAAGAGGGTTTCCTGGGTGGTGCAGTGGTAAAGAATCTGCCTACCAATGCAGGAGATGGAGATACAGATTCCATCCCTGGGTCAGGAAGATCCCCTGGAGGAGGAAATAGCAACCCATTCCAGTATTCTTGGCTGAGAAATTCCATGGATAGAGGAGCCTGGTGGGCTACAGTCCAGTGAACCAGTGAAGTTGCTCAGTCGTGTTCTACTCTTTGAGATCCCGTGGACTGTAACCTACCAGGCTCCTCCATCCATGGAATTTTCCAGGCAAGAGTACTGGAGTGGGTTGCCATTTCCTTCTCCAGGGGATTTTCCTGACCCGTGGATCGAATCCAGGTCTCCCGCATTGCAGGCAGAGGCTTTACCATCTGAGCTACCAGGGAAGCCAACGGTCTCAAAAAGTCAAACACGACTGACTGAGCACACACACACATTTACTAAAAATAAGTGACATTAGTTTGTTGCAAGTGAGTGACTAGAATGGGGAGTTTCGATGGCACCAAACCCATCGTCTGATGTGACAAACAGAAGCTCTCAAAGGGCAGCAATCCTTTATGATTGAGAAACCAGTCCCTGAAGGCTGGGGAAACTTTAGCATCTCCATTCTGCTAGAAAAAAAACAAGTTTCTAATTGTTCTTTAAAATATGACATAAGGATAATAATTCTGGGGTTTTGTTTTGGGGTTTTTTTGCTTTGTTTGTTTTAGCATTTGAATTAAATGTATGTATAGGGGTATGCCTTGGAGAAGCAAGTGGGCCTTAATAAGTATCACTACAAACAAAGCTACTGGAGGTGGATTTCCAGCTGAGCTATTTCAAATCCTAAAAGATGATGCTGTCAAAGTGCTGCACTCAATGTGGCAGCAAATTTGAAAAGCTCAGCAGGGATCACAGGAGTGGAGAAGGTCAGTTTTCATTCCAATCCCAAAGAAAGGCAATGTCAAAGAATGTTCAAACTACCTCACAATTGCACTCATCTCACACGCTAGCAAAGTAATGCTCAAAATTCTCCAAGCCAGGGTTCAAGAGTTCATGAACCATGAAATTCCAGATGCTCAACTAGATTTTGAAACCAGAGATCAAATTGCCAACATCTGTTGGATCATCATAAAAGCACAAGAGTTTCAGAAAAACATCTACTTCTGCTTTATTTACTATGCCAAATCCTTTGACAGTGTGGATCACAACAAACTGGAAAATTCTTAAGGAGATGGGAATATCAGACTATCTTACCTGCCTCCTGAGAAATCTGTATGCAGGTCAAGAAGCAACAGTTAGAACTGGACATGGAACAACAGATTGGTTCCAAATTGGGAAAGGAGTACAACAAGGTTGTATATTGTCACCCTGTTTATTTAACTTATATTCAGAGTACATCATGAGGAACACTGGACTGGAAGAAGCACAAGCTGGAATCAAGATTGCCAGGAGAAATATCAATAACCTCAGATATGCAGATGACACCACCCTTATGGCAGAAAGTGAAGAGGAACTAAAAAGCCTCTTGATGAAAGTGAAAGAGGAGAGTTAAAAAGTTGGATTAAAACTCCACATTCAGAAAATTAAGATCATGGCATCCAGCCCCATCACTTCATGACAAATAGATGGAGAAACAATGGTAACAGAGACTTTATTTTGTGGAGGCTCCAAAGTCACTGCAGATGGTGACTGAAGCCATGAAATTAAAAGATGCTGACTCCTTGGAAGAAAAGCTATGACCAATGTAGACAGCATATTAAAAGGCAGAGACATTACTTTGCTAACAAATGTCTGTCTAGTCAAAACTATGTTTTTTTCAATAGTCATGTATACATGTAAGAGTTGGACCATAAAGAAAGCTGAGTGCTGAAGAATTGATGCTTTCGAACTGTGATGTTGGAGAAGATTCTTGAGAGTCCCTTGGACTGCAAGGAGATCAAACCAGTCAATCTGAAAATAAATCAGTCCTGAATATTCATGGGAAGGACTGATGCTGAAGCTGAAAGCCCAATACTTTGACCACCTGATGTGAAGAACTGACTCATTGGAAAAGACCCTGATGCTGGGAAAGATTGAAGGCAGAAGGAGAAGGGGACAACAGAGGATGAGAGGGTTGGATGGCATCACCAACTCAATGGACATGAATTTGAGCAAGCTCCAGGAGCTGGTGATAGACAGGGAAGCCTGGGGAGCTGCAGCTCATGGAGTCACAATGAATCAGACATGACTAAGTGACTGAACTGAACTGAACTGATGCTTTGGAGAAGGAAATAGCAACCTATTCCAGTATTCTTGCCTGGAAAATCTTACAGACAAAGGAGCCTTATGGGTTACAGTCCATGAGGTCGCAAGGGTCAGATACAACTTAGCAACTAAACCCACAGGGGTATGCCCAGGGGAAAGAGGAAGCTGAAATTCCCAGGTTCTAAAATTTATGAACTTAAGTAAAAGTCAGGTTCAAAAATGTCCTTTGATAATTGAATCATGTTTGTATTCCAGCTGACCGTCCCCTTCTCCCTTTAAACCTCCTTAAAATCACTAGAAATGTATATCTTGAGGGATACAAAGAATTTTAAAAACAAAATTCCTTACTTGAACTCAGATACAAAGTCACTAAGGTCACAATTTTACTTATTCTAGGAAATTAATAAATGGGGATGATTTCAACACACTGCTTCTCTCTCATACTCCCTGAGTTTCCTATAGCAGTATTCACACATGTTGAAATGTGAAGGGAGTGGGAATTAACAATGATTTCTCTGCCTATGGCATGAAAGATGCTAGCAAAATGTTATCTTAGAAGCTTTTGTCCCATATGTAACATATATAGCCAACAGGAATTTGCTGTATGGCTCAGGAAACTCCAACAGGGGCTCAGTATCAACCTGGAGGGGTGGGATGGGGAGGGAGATGGAAGGGAGGTTCAAAAGGGAGGGGATATATGTATACCTATTGCTGATCCATGTTGAGGTTTGACAGAACACAACAAAATTCTGTAAAGCAATTATCCTTCAATAAAAAAATAAATTACAAAAAAGGTTTTGTCTGTCCACCAGCTTCACAGGTGATCCATAAAAGGGTTAAAAAGAAAAAAAATTTTTTGTTAGATAAAGAGAAAAAGCCCCAAACTAGAATTGTCAACAATAATCTAAGCCAAAGGAGACATTCTAAAGTCCGTGGTGACATCACTGCTTTTCACCTGTCAACAGACACTGCATGTTTTTAAATGGAATTATTATGAAAGTATGTTTACAGAATTCTAAAAGAATGAAATATTGCTTTCTCAGGCGATAACATTTTCCCATAGTATACGTGCCCTTAGGGATTTTAGATTACAACAGAACAGAATATGTGCCTTATATATCTAAGCAAGGTGAAAAAAAAAATTGTGATTGAGCAAATGCACATGACATGCCCTAAAGTTATCATGTATAATTAAAACAGAAATAATCTGAGAATAAAGACTTTGAAGAAATAAGAGAAATAAATTCACAATCATATGGATGGTCAATGATGAAACTAGAAGTTGAATTCATGAACATATTCTCCACCCTCTTAGTAATAAGTTTCAGAAACCCCTAGGTTTCCATCTTTCTGTTGTTGCTTTTAATTGTTGTTTTAATGAATGGAAACACTTTGGGTAAAAATAAATGAGTAAAAACTACTAGAACCATATTGGTAGCACATATACAAGATATAAAATAAATCTTTTAAAACATAAATTAGTCAGATCCTAGTTCTGAAAAAATGGGCCCACATCAAGGAAAGCACATAATCAAGCCAGATATATGGAAATCAGTAGTAACTAGCCTTAGCCAGCCATATGGATCTCCTTCTTCCCTTCCTAATCACCCAGACTCAGCAGGCCTATTGCTGTAGTATTCCCTGGGAAGGACTGATGTTTTCCTTTTTATAGTTCACAGGTAACAAGGTCAAGCTTGAATCCACTTGACTTTTTCTCTTTGTAAGCAGCAAGTCTCCTGTAACCAAGGCAACTGATAATGGCTCTGGTTACCTATTCCATACTTTTGAGCTGTTCAGGGTTATTTTTGTAGCCATAATGAATCTCTTTGATAACTTCAGAGCTCCAGGTAATAGAGACGATCTTGGGAGGGCTGTTTCTAAATGAGAGGAGATACTTGCATTCTCCTAGATACAGAGTCTACCCCTCACCCCATCATTAATATCTTATACTACCATAATACATTTGCCAAAGCTAAACAAAACAAACAAAAACCTCAGTACATTAACCTCCTAGGTTTATTTGGATTTCCTCAGTTTTTCTATTAATATCCTTTTTCTACCCCAGGATCTAAGGGTACCACACTTCAGTTAGATGTCACACCTCCGTAGTCTCCTCTAGTCTATCACGATTTCCCAGTATTTCCTGGAACAACTTTCCAGTATTTTCTAGGTTTTTCTACTATAAAGCTACTATTTCTCTCTTCCTATAGACTTTTTCTTTTAAATTAAGTCACTAAGTCTAGACCATCCTCAAGGTAGAGAGGAATTCACCTCCTGAAGAGAATTTCAAAATATGTGCGTGTTGTGCATGCTAAGTTGCTTTAGCCGTGTCCAGCTCTTTGCGATCCTATAGTCTGTAGCCTGTCAGACTCCTCTGTGCATGGGATTCTCCAGGCAAGAACACTGGAGTGGGTTGCCATGCCCTCCTCCAGGGGATATTCCCGACCCAGGGATCAAACCTGTGTCACATACATCTCCTGTATCGGCAGGTGGGATCTTTACTACCAGCACCACCTGGGAAGCCCACATCAACATATGCAAAACAGAATTTTTTGTAAGGAAGATTTGTATCTTCTCCAAACTCCATATGTGTCCTATCTCAGTATACACACACACACTCCCGGTGTTACTCTCTCTGTTTTTCTCCTAACAGTCTCCCTTCTATACCCTCTGCTGGCTGCACTGGCTTCTATGCTGTTTATCAACCCATCAGCCATGTCCTGACCTTAGGGAGTTTGCACTTACTCTGCCTGAAATGCACTTATCATTCTGCCTGAAATGTTTTTTCCCCACTTATTCACATAGCTCATTCCATTACTCCCTTCAAGTCTCTATTCAAAACTTATACTCATAGTAGGAACTTTCTGGGCAACACTATTCAAAATTCTAATCTCTCCTCTGAATCACTGCCGGTACCTTCCCACGTAATACTACTTATTCCATCTCCCTGATTTAATCTTTTGGGTAACACGTGGTCAAACAGGCTTTGTATTTTGTTTATTTATCTTTTTGTTGTCTAGGCACCCCCTTGAAAATGTCAGCTCCTAAAAGCAAAGGTGTTATCTCCTGTGGTGACCACTATTTCCTCAGTCCCTGGAACTATCTCTGCCCCTTTGTAGAAACTCAAAAATGCATGCTGAATGAAGTCATTTTTTTCAGGATCTTAGTCATTTCAAGCTTCCAGGCCACCCCACTTTTCCCTGGGGGCTGTATCTTTGTACTTGGGCACATGTAGAGTCATAGCAGAAGGGGGAATGCCCCTGGCCCATCATTGTTAAAGATGATAGTAATAAGGCAAGCAGAAGTAAATGACATGAAATCTGCATATTCACCAAGATTTCCAATTGCCTAGTCCACGAATTCTGCATCCTCCTCACTCCCACTGTAATGTCCCTTCAGGTCCTCTCACCCTTCAGCCTAAACTAAAACCTTCTCAGAGATCAGGAATGTTCTGCTGTCTGACACCTATGAAGCTGCCTGCAGCCCCTCTGCAGCCACCTTACTACTGAGTCACCATGCCAGCACCAAGCAAGCCAGTGGGTTCATGGAGAAGCTGACAGTCTCTTTGGGCTACATCCTTATTAAAATGAGTCTTTTAATAAGGATCTTTTCCACAGCATCCGCCAAACTTTATGTGGGGTTGCAGTCACCCTCTCAATCTTGGTGGATGGGAGTGTTGAGGAAATAATTACCCCTTGAAAATGCTTGTCTTCATCTTCAGTGCAGAAAAGGTGTTTATATTTCTTCTCTGTATGTTGGAGGAGTAAGTAGAGGTAGTGGCACAATTCTCTCACACTTAACAGTTAATGGATAAACTTTACGTACAGATAAATATTGGTTAAAAACCTTCAGGTATGGTTTGCAGTAGTGGTCTCCAAAGACAGGGAGTACAGTCCAAGAGTTCTACAAAAGTTATTAGGACTACTATTTCTATTTTATCTAAAGAAAAATAATAAAGTAGTTAAGCCTTCCTGTTATGTATCAGTTGACCCTGGCACCTTGCATAGTGCTATATGTTAAGTGGTCTTGCGCATGTTAAATTCCTAAACTCTCTTGAGGCAAGAGTGGGAGTTTCATGAAGTCGACAGTGACACCCGCACTTGTGCATCTGTCTTCAAAATATTATATAATTATACAGAAGCTAACCTGGGCCTGGTAAAGCAGCCATACTTATTTGGTGATGTGACTTTTCAATAAGGAAATTAGCCCCTGGAGTAAGCATCAAAAACAAGTTGTTAGATAAAGCAAGTTAAAGTCTCAACAAACAGATAGACCCTAATATTTTACTGGACTAGCACTGTGACCACTTCCAGCTCTATTATATTGTTCTTGTTTTAGCTAAATGAACCTTCACATCTTGGGACACTAACTTAAAGAAGTTGCTATAATATTTGTTGTTTAGTCGCTAAGTCCTGTCAGACTCTTTTGTGACCCTATGGACTTTAGCCCACCAAGCTCATCTGTCCACAGGATTCTCCAGGCAAGAATACTGGAATGCATTGCCATTTCCTTCTCCAGGGGCCCTTCCCCACTCAGGGATTGAACCCGTTTCTCTTGCGTCTCCTGCACTGCAGACGGATTCTTTACCACTAGCCACCTGGGAAGCCCAAAGGGCTTTGACATATGACATCGCATATGTCAAAGTTAGCACTCAGCTAAAGGAGTGTATCTAACCACATGCTGCATACAGACAAAAACAAGGAGAGTTTAATTCAGAGCCTCCCAAACATTCTCCGTTTCTAATGTCTTGATGTCTCAGTAGTTTTTTCTTGGTATGTGAGTGGGTGTGTGCTAAGTTGCTTCAGTAGTGTCTGACTCTTTGCTACCCCATGGACTGTACCCTGCCAGGCTCCTCTGTCCATGGATTCTCCAGGCAAGAATACTGGAGTAGGGTGCCATGCCCTCCTCCAGGGGAATTTTTTGGCCCAGGGATTAAACCTGTGTCTCTTATGTCTCCTGCATTGCCAGGCTGGTTCTTTACCACTAGCACCACCTAGAAGCCCTAGTTTGTCATTTTTTTTTTTTTAAGTTTAAAAATTCAATAATTTCATTTATTAAGTAGTTACGTGTGTGCAGGCTCAGTCATGTCTGACTCTTTGTGACCCCATGGACTGTAGCCCACCAGGATTCTCTGTCCATGGGATTTTCCAGGCAAGAATCCTGGTGGGTTGCCTTTTCCTACTCTGAGGCATCTTCCTGACTCAAGGATTGAACCATGTCTCCTGAGTCTCCTGTATTGGCAGGCAAATTCTTTACCATTGGGAATTATTAAGTAGTTAGGACCAAAGAATTTATTTATTTCAATGGCAAGCCACTCCAGTACTCTTGCCTAGAAAATCCCATGGATGGAAGAGCCTGGTAGGCTGCAGTCCGTGGGGTCGCTAATGGTTGGACATGACTGAGCGACTTCATTTTCACTTTTCACTTTCACACATTAGAGAAGGAAATGGCAACCCACTCCAGTGTTCTTGCCTGGAGAATCCCAGGGACAGGGGAGCCTGGTGGGCTTCCGTCTATGGGGTTACACAGAGTTGGACACGACTGAAGTGACTTAGCAGCAGCAGCAGCAGCAGCAACTTAGTAGTCATTTGAAACAAAGTAATACACATAAATTGAAAAAAGAATTTATTTCATTCTTTAACAATGAAGATTACTAATAGGATTGATGCACCTGTTGGGGTCTGCACAGTCTCTCAAACCTTGGAATCAGATTGGACACACCACTCTCATTTCCTGTTCCACACTGATTTTCAGAGCTCCTTGCTTTATATTCCAGCAACCACGAAAACCTAGAACTGCAAATATAATATGCCATCTTTGAAAATATTGCAGCACTACATAATATTGAAAATGGAATCTGCCTTGTACTAGTAGTTCACATCCTATCCAACAGATGTTGATTTTTGCTAAGCTTAAAGTTTAAAATATTCTGGTACATCTCTATGCAAAACCTTTGGGGAAAAAAAGCCCGAGTTCAAGACTGAGACAGAAGTACACAAGATAAGTCTAGAATATTTTCTCATATTCAAAAGGGGAAGGAAAAAAAAAAACTCTTGAAAACTACTAGAGTTATTTCAGAAGGACTCTGGAACCAGCTTAAAGAGGAATTCATTGGTCAAAGACAGGATAATTTAAGCATGTTAAGAATATCTTTAACAGATTGAAACATATCATTTTGTTTAAATCTGTTTTAATAATAATGATAAAAAATCCTTGTAGATATATATTAAGTCATTATTTTGAAAACTGGTAAATAAATAGATGTACTTTAGCATTTTTCGTTCTTGTTTTTTTTTTTTCTTCTTTATCTGATTACAATATTTTTAGTTTGTTTTTTTTTTTTTTTTTGGTAATTTATATACAGCACTGGGCTTCCCAGGTGGCTAGTGCTAAAGAAACTGCCTACCAGGAGATATAAGAGATGCAGACTTGATCCCTGGGTTGGGATGATCCCCCGGAAGGAGGACATGACACCCATTCCAGTATTCTTGCCTGGAGAATCCCATGGACAAAGGAGCCCGGCAGGCTATACAGTCCATAGGGTTGCAAAGAGTCGGACATGACAGAACCAACTCTCACAGCACAGCAGCAGCATATACAATGCTATATTAGTTTCAATTGTTCAACATTGTGGTTCAACATTTATATACATTACTAACTGATCAGCGTAAGTCTAGTTACTATCTCCAAAGCTATTACAATATTAGTGACAATATTCCTTATGCTGTATATTACATCCTTATGACATTTACTTTATAACTGGAAGTTTCTACCTCTCAGTCTTCGTGCCTGTTTCACCCAACTCCCCCAGCCCTCTTTCTTCTGGCAACCACCAGTTTGCTCTCAGGATCTATGTTTTGTTTTTGCTTTATTTGATTGGCAGTTTGTTTTTTAGATTCCACATTTAACTGAAATTACATTTGTCTTTTTCTATATGACTTATTTCACTTAGCATAATACCCCCAGGTTCATCCATTTTGTCACAAACAGCGATTTCATCATTTTATGGCTGAGTAATATTCCACTGTATAAATAAAATATACCACATCTTCTGTATTCATTCACTCGTCAATGGACACTACGGTATCTTCCATATCTTGACCACTGTGACTATGCTGCCATGAACATTGGGGCACATATATCTTTTTGAATTAGTGTTTTCCTTTTTCAGTAGTGGAACTACTTCATTGTATGGTAGTTCTAGTTTCAATTTTTTGAGAAATCTTCATACTTTTTATCCTACTGGCTCTACCAATTTACATTCCTACCAATGGATAGGAAGGCTCTCTTTTCTCCACATCCTCACCAACACTTGTTATTTGTTGTCTTTTTGATAATAGGCATTCTGAAATGTCCAAAGTTATGTATCGTTATGTTTCTGATTTGCATTTCCCTGTTGATCAGTGATTTGAGCAATTTATTCTGGTTTTTCTTTTTCCCCCATCTGTATGTCTTCCTTGGAAAAAGTTTATTCAGGTCTCTGCCCATCTTTTTAATCAAATTATTTTTTCTTTTGCTATTGAGTTGTATGAGTTGTTTACACATTTTGGATATTAACCCTTTATTGGACATATAATTTGCAAATATCTTCTCCCATTCAGTAGATTATCTTTCTGTTGTGTTGATAATTTCCTTCACTGTGTAAAAACTTTTTACCTTGTTTTTTTTTTTTTTGCTTTTTGTTTTGTTTTTGCATTTGTTTACTTTTGCTTTTGTTACCCTTACCTAGGGAAACAGATTGAAAAAAATATATTGCTACAATGTCAAAGAATGTGGTTTCAAGTTCACATTTAAGTTTTTATTTTTACTTTATTTTTGCAAATGGTATAAGAAATTGATCCAGTTTCATTCTTTTGCATGCAGCTGACCAGTTTTCCCAACACCATTTATAGAAGAGATTGTCTTTTCCCCTACTATATATTCTGGCTTTCTTTCCAGTAGATTCATCAACCAATTAAGCATTGGTTTATTTCTGGCCTTTCTATTCTATTCCATTGATCTGTGTGTCTGCTTCTGTGCCAGTACCATACTTTTTGATTACTGTAGGTTTGTAATATAACTTAAAATCAGGAAATGTGATATCTCCAACTTTGTTTTTCTTTCTCAAGTTTGTTCTGGCTATTTGGGATCTTTTTGGGCGCCATACACATTTTAAGATTATTTGTTCCAGCTCCATAAAAATACCATTGGTATTTTAATAGGAATTGCATTGAGCCTGTAGACTGCTTTTGATAATATGGATATTGTAACAATATTAATTTCCAATCTATGAATATGATACATTTGTTTGTGTCATCTTCAATTTCTTTTATCAGTGCCTTATAGGTTTCAGAATACAGGCCTTTTACTTCCTTGGTTAAATTTTTTCCTGGGTATTTGATTCTTTTTGACACAATTATAAATTGTATTGTTTTCCTAATTTCTCTTTCTGATTTCCTTTTTCATTTCTGATTTTATTTAGTTGAACTTTCTTTTTATCTTCATGAGTCTAGCTAAAGGCTTACAAAATTTACCTTTTCAAAGAACCAACTGTTAGTTTCAACTGTTGCTCTTTTCTACTGTTTTTCTGGTTTGCTTTTTTTGTGTGTGTCTCTATATCATTTATTTTCACTCTGAAATTTATTATTTCCTTCTACTAACTTGGACTTTTTTCTTCTTCTTTTCCTAGTTCTTTCAGATACAAGGTGAGATTGTTAGAGATTTTTCTTGATTTCTCTCTTTCTTATATAAACCAAATCATTGGGTAACCCAATAGTAGATGAAGGATGTTTCTCTTTATACAAGTATTGCAGCTAGCTAGTAAATAAAAATGGTTAAAACAGTAATAGAATATTACCATTTTGCAACAGCTAATAAATTATAAAACCTAGAAATCAATCATAAATGGTTAGTGCCATCGAGAAGAGTCAAGAGAAAAAGAGAGAGGCACCCAAACACTTGATAAATTTGACAACACACAAATTTTAAACTTTCAGTTCAGTTCAGTTCAGTTCAGTCGCTCAGTCATGTCCAACTCTCCACGACCCCATGAATCACAGCACGCCAGGCCCCCCTGTCCATCACCAACTCCCGGAGTTCACTCAAACTCATGTCCACAGAGTCGGTGATGCCATCCAGCCATCTCATTCTCTGTCGTCCCCTTCTCCTCCCGCCCCCAACCTTTCCTAGCATCAGAGTCTTTTCCAGTGAGTCAACTCGTCGCATGAGGTAGCCAAAGTATTGCAGTTTCAGCTTTAGCATCAGTCCTTCCAATGAACACCCAGGATTGATCTCCTTTTTAAAACACCACAAAAGATGTAAAAATATAAAGGCAAGCTGGAAGAATTTTGTAATATATGTATTAGAAAATAAGATAATTTCTGTAGCACTCAAAGAACTCAAAAATCAGTTTGAACAAATACAAATGCCAACAAAAAAAATAGATGAAAACATGAAGCATCAGTTCCCAGAAAAATAAATACAAGGACATTTATTTCAGCTTTGATAATAATAGATAAGTCTTAGAAATGCATGTTCATCAGTGACAAAAAATAAATAGATGGAGAAGAATGTATAAATTAAAATAAAATTAAAAGACATATCAACTAATCACAATGTGTGGACATTATTCAAATGGTGACTCAAATGAAAATCTTTTTTTAAAAGGGATGACATTTATGAAGTAATTGGAAATTTGAACATTGAATAACCAGGAATTAGTGTTAATTTTTTTCCCTGATATTGTTTATGTTTTTAAAAGTCCTTATCTTTTAGAGACTAAAATATTTATGGATGAAATGATATGACATCTGAAATTTCCTTCAAAATAATTAAGGGAGAGAGAGGTGTAGATGAGCCATGAATGGCCATAAGTTTATAGATGGTGGAGTTGGGTACTGACTACATGTAGGTTCAGGAGAGTATTCTACTTTATCGTATATTCAAATTCTCATAATAAAATGAAGTTTTTAATTTTGTAAAAAAAAAAAAAAAGGAAGAGAGAGAGAGCCAAAGAAGAGATGGTTAGTTTGATTTTTAAGAGCACAGTTTTCAGAGTCCACTGCATAAATTCAAATTTTAGCTCCATGGAGCAATTATCTCAGCAGGCACTCTCTCAGTTTTCTGATCTATAAACTGGAAGTAACAATAATACCACCTCACTGGACTGTCCTAAATATGATCTTGAGATAACACCTTAAAACTAGTAAACAGAATATGTCTGGCTTTGAGTTCAGAAAATCATGACAAAGATATAATTCTTCCTAGTATGCACACTAGTTCTAAATTGTTCCCATAGCATCCTTATCAGTGTAAGTAATCAGAATCCCACAGTAAGAAAAATGCCACACAGAGACCCTATTATTCTTGCTACAGGGGGTCATGATTGTGCAGGCCATCACTCAAGTAGTTTCTTGGACAAGAAGCCAAGCAAGAAACTAGACAAGAAGCCAACAGCCAGTATCAACTTGCCAATCAGGTGAGTGAGCCAACCCGATTGGAGCATCTTGATTGCTCCAAGATTGGAGCCAATTGCATCTTCCAGCCTCAGTTAGGTCTTCACAGGGTTGCTACCCAGTTAACAACTGACTCAACTTCATTAGAATCCCTGAGCCAGTACCATCCAGCCAAAACACTTCTGAATTCCTGACTGGCAAAAATAACAAATGCTATGAGTGATAATGAATGTCATTTAAAGCCACTAAGGTTTGGAGTAATTTGTTATACAGTAATGGATAAATTATAGACATATAAAGACTCTTGAGAGTCCCTTGGACTGCAAGGAGATCCAACCAGTCCATTCTAAAGGAGATCAGCCCTGGGTGTTCATTGGAAGGACTGATGCTAAAGCTGAAACTGCAATACTTTGGCCACCTCATGCGTCGAGTTGACCCACTGGAAAAGAGTCTGATGCTAGGAAGAATTGGGGGTGGGAGGAGACGGGGACGACAGAGAATGAGATGGCTGGATGGCATCACCAACTCAATGGACATGAGTTTGGGTGAGCTCCGGGAGTTGGTGATGGACAGGGAGGCCTGGCGTGCTGTGATTCATGGGGTTGCAAAGAGTCGGACACAACTGAGAGACTGAACTGAACTGAACTGAAAGATATGTGAACATTACAATTCACTGGTAAATACAAATTCAGCTATAAATTTCTAGTTTGCATAATTCTCAAGGAAAAAAAATGTTCTGGAGTACACAACAGAGAAGTTCCTTTACAAAATCATCAGTACTCATGATTAATATATGGACCAATTAATAGCAGATTAAGTGTTGGCTCAAAAAAAATTGTCGTCTTGGGACATATTACCTACTTGTTTGAAACAAAATGTGTTTTTACAAAGTAAATATTTGATTAAAACCTATCTAATATAAAGCACAAGATGTAATATAGATTGTCAGCAACAAACTGTTCCTCATGGCATGTGTAATTTGGGTTTGTGGTCAGTTTCTTT
Source organism: Moschus berezovskii (assembly GCF_049115385.1). Taxonomy (NCBI): domain Eukaryota; kingdom Metazoa; phylum Chordata; class Mammalia; order Artiodactyla; family Moschidae; genus Moschus; species Moschus berezovskii. The sequence continues at coordinate 56,418,836 of NC_142461.1, forward strand.
TTTTCTCAAGTGATCTTAGTATTCTTGTTGGGACCATCTGGCAATACTATTTCCAAACATGCATTAGAAGTTTCAGTATGGAACTTTGCATGGAGCTATGCAAATAAGGTCAGGGATAGTTAGAGCTATAAACTATAATTGACAAAGACTTTGGTTGAACAGAAGGTCTTCTATTTACCAAGCACTGTGTTAGATGCTTGAGACAGAAAATTCAGTCAAGTGTGAATTTTTAAAAACTCAGAGTCTGAGAATCTTAAGTAATAAAGTTACTGATACAAGGGACTAATCAATTCAAACGGGGGAACCAAAATAAAAATCAGGGGCCACAAAGAACTAAGAAGACAGGGGCCTGTCAAGAGTTATGTGACTTCCTTGCTGAAGAGATTGGAGGTTTAGTTAATACCATCATGAGGCCTGTTTTAGATTTTTCTCTAATATAATTACAATATTCGTTGTTGAGTAAACTCTACTTTCAATTAACTCTCATTCCATGGGGTGGGTTCTATTATTCTCAGTATTTCCAATAACTATAGAAATTGTAATTGTAAAACATTTATATAGAAATATGTATGTCACACTATTTTAGTTGCTTGGTTGTGTCCAACTCTGCAGCCCCATGGACTGTAGCCCGCCAGGCTCCTCTGTCCACGAAATTCTCCAGGCAAGAATACTGGAGTGTGTAGCCATTCCCTTCTCCAGGGGATCTTTCTGACCTAGGGATTGAACACAGGTCTCCTACATTACAGGCAGATTCTTTATCATCTGAGCCACCAGGGAAGCCCACTATAGTTAATTTTTTAAACCTTTAGAACTGAAAAAAAAATTTTAAGAACTGATTTAGTAAATGGACATGCCCTAAACCTAGTAATTTCTCTCCTAAGGAGATATCTTAAAGAAAAACTTTGCACATATGCACAAGAAGAAAATATACTTGGCTGTGTTGTTTATAATAGGCAATACTCGAAAGTTTAATGGGGTATTAAAGTATAATTTCTTTCACTGCTTTTCATTTTAGGGTTTGCCTAGTTGTTCTAACTTGTTTATTTTTCAAATTATCTTTAGATTCAATTTGTTTAGCTCTAGGGGAAAAGTTCATTGGCATCTTTATTGGTTTTGCCTTAAACTTACATACTAACTTGAGAGAGCTGACATTTCTATGAGGTTAAGCTATTCCAAACAAGAGCAAAGAATATCTTTCCATTTGTTTAAGTTATCTGGGTTTTTTCTCTCATATAGCTTGCAGAGGCATCCCTCTCTTACTCTTAGAACACTGGTGTGGGTGGCATCAAGCCTAATCAGACTGAGGAGACAGAGTGGGCACATGGCCCAGGTTCTATCCACCAGAGCAAATGTCGGGTTCAGGACCAGATGTATGACCCGACCTGGACCAATGAGCATCATCAACTGGAGAACTGTTTCTGTATCTGTAAGGAAAAAGAGACACTCTGCTAGGTTTGCTGAGGTGATAGAACTAAAGCTCCAGTTGTTTGGAAAGAGCCTAAGAACAAAGTCAAAACCATGGAAAAGACAAGACAAGGAACGGAATGAATCAGGTGTCTGACAACAATCCTTGTACACCAGGACCCAGCCTTGCCTGATCATGTACCTTGGAGTCAATACATTTATTTTTCTTTAAGACAATTCAACTTTAATTTTTATTCCATGTAACTGAAAGAGACATCATGACTAATATAATACATTTAAAAAATTATTTTGGAAGTAAACGTAGAGCATGATTCCATTGTTATCAAATCATTTCTGTTTTCTACCTTCTTCACCCTCACTTAACTTTATCTGGATCAAAGTCTTGAGGTAGGGGAAAGACACAGTGGGAGATGACCAAGCCCCTTTCTCCTTAGAGAGAGCTCAGATGAGCAGTCCGCACACATCATTTTCTCTGCAAACTCTTTTGTCTCTACAGCTGGACAAGAAGGGCTTTGCTTAGACTGTGTGTGTGTTCAGGCGCTCAGTCATGTCTGACTCTGTGACCCCATGGACTGTAGCCCACCAGGGTCGTCTGCTCATAGAATTTTCCAGGCAAGAATACTGGAGTGGGTGCCATACCCTCCTCCAGGTGATCTTCCTGACCCAGAGATTAAATCCATGTCTCCTGCATTGCAGGTGGATTCTTTAACACTGAGCCACTGGGGAAGCCCCTCTTTGCTTAGAGATATATAGTTAAACTTACAGTAACGATTTCAGCTCTGGAAGAAATAGCCTGGTCCTTTTACAGCTATGGGACACTGTCACACACATAAGACACCTGATAACAATGTCTGCCACATCTTTTTTTTCTGAACATAAAAATCAGTCTTCTGGTTATCATTTTACAAAGCAAAGAAATGCTTTGTATTAAACACATACAAAGGACAGAAGATATGAATCTGGAGCTACTGTTTCTAAGTAGTTTAAATGCACGCAACCCAAAGCTACAAGAGATCTTTAATATACCTGTCCTCTTTTCACACATTCTGCTGCTTCTGACTTGCACCACAAAACACAAAGAGCCCAGCAACATAAGAAATCCAGCAAATGTGCAGACAGCATTTCCCACCAGGGGCCTCATCCTCTCACAGCATGTGGCTCTGCCTCTCATTGATGTGGAAAGCCTGTCACAGGCTAACTTTCCAGCTGATGCTGCAGCCTTCTTACATTCTGGATAAGCACTTTCTATACTCTTATTTTCTCACATGAATTTCACAAGTGGTTCATATGAATCTGGCACAACCTGAAATTTCCAAATAAATGACATTTCTATCTCTGGAAAAATGAAGTAAATGTGTAGATGTATTTGAGGATTTTGCCTTAAATATTATGCTACATATTCCAGTTACATTTATCTTGGCAATCATAACCTTGTTTCTCTTTATAAGTTCTAGATTATATAACATGTACTCTAAAAATGTATCAGAATCACTAAAATTTACTTCCATCGATTCCTCCTATTTTAAATGGAAGAATATTAAATTTAATATTTAAATCCCTAAATATTAAGGATTTACGATGTACTCAATTTCTTGAATCTGCACTAGAACTAACTCTGTTCCATTCTTCCTTTTTTTTCTCCCCTTTCATTTTCCTCCCATTTTTACCCCCTCTGTCTAGTAGTCCTTCCTTCTCATTATGCAAGTTCCTTCACTAGGCCCTGGATTACTGTTCCACATATGTGACTGAGTGTGTGTGTGTGTGTATCTATGTATGTGTAGGTGATAGAGTTTAATCAATCTATCAAAGGTATCTAAACTGTTTTATCAACCTACCCTAAGGTAGGTTTGCTTACTGAGAGATTTAGGGTGTCTTCATACATCTGGAGGGCTTGTGGAATAGGCAAATCAGGAGTCTACTTGCAGCAGGGAAAAAAAAAAGAATTTCTTTAGGAAAAAACTCATTCTAAGGGGAGAGTAAAGAAGCACTATTTAGTGGTAGGGGTGAGGGTGGTGAGACCTAGAAAAAAATGGCTACAAGAAAAGAGTGAGAAAGTAGGTGATGTCACCATCACAGTTGAATAGGAGACCCCAGCTTCCATCTCCCCAACAAAGATCAACAATTAAACAACTATCTACGAACAAAAATAGCCCTGGGGGAGCTTGGAAGTCCACTGAAGAAACTCCAGCAACACAGTGGGACGAAATATCTTCTGAGAATAACCACACACACAAGAGGAAGAAAGAATAGCTTCATTTTCCCTGTATCATCCCATTCTCTGGGCCTACACTGCAGAGCACCAAGAGGGAACTCCCTGGCTCAAAAAAGCATCTCCCACCAGGAAAGCAGGAACAAGGTGAGTGACCGGCTTCTGCAGACTTCCCTCTCTTGTAAGAGGGTCATACAAGACCCTCTTAGGTCTCACTTCATCTAGAGCCTAACAAAGCTAAGATATCTAGAAAGTGAAAGTGAAAGTCACTCAGTCGTGTCTGACTCTTTGCAACCTCATGGACTATATAGTCCATGGAATTCTCCAGGCCAGAATACTGGAGTGGGTAGCCGTTCCCTTCTCCAAGGGATCTTCACAACCCAGGGATCAAACCCAGGTCTCCCACACTGCAGGCAGATTCTTTACCAGCTAAGCCACCAGGGAAGCCCAAGAATATTGGAGTGGGTAGCCTATCCTTTCTCCAGTGGATTTTCCTGACCCAGGAATCAAATCGGGGTCTCCTGCACTACAGACAGATTCTTTACCAACTGAGCTCCTAGGGAAGCCTGAGACAGCTAGAGACAGCTAGAAATAAGGAAGAAGAGCAGAGGCTAACAGAATCAAACATGGAGTGGGATCCATGAAGCAGGGGGCAACCATGCAGAGCAGGTTCCCAGCAGCCGGTTCTGCAGAAAACCCCAGCAGCTTTCACTACTGAAGAAACCAGGGCCTTAAGGCTGCACAGGCCCCCCACATACGTCATCACTGAGGTTCCCCAACAGGTTTTTCCACTTGCAGACACCAGTTCTCTCCCTGCTCCCTCCCCAGCCCTTCCCTCTCCCTTCCCCAACAGAGCTGGGGTCTGTACTGGTAGCCACACTGGTCTCTGCTGCTGTATGAGTATGAGACCAAGCCTAGTCACCAGCCACTGCCCCCTACAACAGGATTGTTTTGGGACTATCCCCCCAACCCCGCCACAAGCTGTGCACCTGCAAGACCCTGGCCCAACTCCTGTCACCAGTCTCCAGTGCCACACACATGCCCATGGGAGACCCTTAAGCCACAGGAGTACACACTGACAGCCAGGGTCCCCAACTCCGACTGTGGGCCCAGACCTGGCCACAGTCTCCTGTCACTGGCCTGCACTGCTGGCTCACCTGTAGCTAACCCCTCCAGCGGTGCACCTGCATGCCCCAGCCCAACTCTATCACAGGCCTTCACTACTGTATGCATACCCATGGGGATACCTACAGCCATATGAGAGCACTCTGGCCACCAGGGCCCCCACAGCTACTAGCATACCCACAGTTGGCACCAGCACTTACTACTGACCCTGGCCCTGACTACTATGTATATATCTGCATCCAGCCCCTACCACTATACGGGCATCTGAAGTGAGCCCCCATGGTCAAATATATGCATACCACAAATGCTGACCACCATTGATGCCCTGCCCTGATAACTGGAGACCCTGCTAAAGACCCCAATGGGCCTTACAGCCACTGCAGAACTCCTGCAGTGCTTGCCAAGGACCACACAGTTGTCAATGCCATGGATCCCAGCGTACTAAGCCAACAAGACATTATAGCTCTCACTGACCCAGAATCACCACAAGCACCCACGTGTGGTGATCTGTACCACTAGGCCCCAGTTTACAGCATGCTCCAGCAGGCACCCACCCTGAGGTGAAGTTCTTTCCATACCAAAGTTAGTCTATAAAGTCCTAAAGAGGTGACTGCTTCTTTGAATGTGCAAATACCTATGCAAGGCTATGGGGACCATGTAGAACTAGGTAAACATGACACCACCACAGGAACCCAGTGAACTTCTAGTAACTGACCCCTCCCCCAATGGATATACAATAATTTCCTGACAAAATATTAAAAAAAGAAAATGGTTGTAAAGATACTCAGAGAGCTATAAATGAACAGAGGTAAACAATTTAACAATTGTCCATTTGAAATTATCATTTGAAATTTGCCAGTCAGGTGAGGAAAGAGGAAAAAGAATGAAAAGAAATGAAAAAAAGTCCATGGGACCTATGGAACACAAGAAAAAAGAAATAATCCACGTATTACTGGCATGTCAGTGGAAAAAGAGAAAGGACAGAAAGCTATTTTAAAAAATAATAGCTGAGAACTTCCCAAAACTGGGGCAAGATCTGGACATATAAGTTCATAAAGCTCGTAAATTCTCCCAAAATGTAAACCCCAAATGATTTCCTCCAAGAAACATTATAATAAAACTGTCTAAAATAAAAGACAAAGAGAGAACTTTGAAACCAGCAAGAGAAAAGAAACTTGTCACTTATAAGAGAACCCCCATAAGTCTATGAACAAATTTCTCAGCAGAAACTTACAGGTCTGGAAAGAGTAAAATGATATATTTAAAGTGCTAGAAGAAAATAATTCCAACCAAGAACACTTTACCCAGCAAGCACTGTCCTTCAGAATGAGAGAGAAAGCTTCCAAACAAAAGCTGAGGGAGTTCATCACACTAGATTTGCCTTACAAGAAATGTTGAAAGGAGTAAAGTTGTAACAAAAGGATGCTAATTAGTAACACGGAAACATATGAACATATAAAACACACCGGTAATGGTAAATATATAGAATACTTCAGTACTGTACTATGGTGGTATGCTAATCACTTAACTCTAATATAGAGGACAGAAGTATTAAAAATAGCTTTAATGACAATAATTTCTCAATAAATGTACAACATAAGAACATGTAAATTGTGACATCAAAAACATTAAACAGATTGTTTATTATACTTGTAAGATGTAAACCTCAGAGTAACCACAAAACAAAAACCTATAGTTGATACAAACAAGATAAAGAGAAGGAAAACATAGTATACCACTCTGGAAAATATTCAATTCACATTGGAAGACAGAAGGATAGGAAGAAAGGAAAAAGGAATGAAAAACGGTCAGAAAAAAAAATAACAAGATGTCATAAGTAACTCCTTACTTATCAAAAATTTTAAAGTAAACTAAAGTATCTAATCAAAAGGCATAGTGTGGCTGTATGAATTAAAAACAAACTGCTGCCTACAAGAAGCTCACTTCAGCTTTCAGGACACATACAGGCTCAAAGTAAAGGGATGGAAAAAGATTTTCCATGCAAATAGAAACCAAAAGAGGGTGAATATAGCAAAAGCTATACTTAGATAAAACAGACTTTAAGTCAAAGACTGTAGCAGAAAAGAAAGTTATTATATAATGATAAGGGGTTATTTCCTCAAAATGTATTATAATAAACTAGTTGATGATGGACAGGGAGGCCTGGCGTGCTGTGATTCATGGGGTCACAAAGAGTCGGACATGACTGAGTGACTGAACTGAACTGATAGAAATATATATGGAACCAATGTCAAATTATCTAAATATATTGAGCAAATATCTAAAATATCTAAAGGGAGTAATGGAAAACAACATAATAAGAGTAGGGGACTCCAATACCTCATTTTCAACTATGGATACATCATTCAGACAGAAAATCAGTAAGAAAATATTGTACGTGAACTATACTTTAAACCAAATGAACAGACAGGTACATCACTTTCCATCCAATAGTACCAGAATACACACTCTTCACAAGCACACACTGAACATTCTCCAGGACAGATCATATATTAGGACACTAAACAAACCTTAGCAAACTTACAAAGATTAACCTCATGCTGAGTATATTTTCCGACCATAATGGTATGAAACTAAAAATCAATAATAAAAGAAATACTGAAAAATTTCACAAATATGTGGAAATTAAACAGCATACTCCTAAACAACCGTGGTGTCAAAGAGGAAATTAAAAATATCTTGAAACAAAAGAAAATGGAAACATAACATATCAAAACTTATGGGACACAGCAAAAGCAGTTTTAGGTAGACCTCCTCGTCAGAAGCTGAGAAGGGCCAAATAGTGCCTGTAATACAAGTCATTATTTTCCCAACATCCAACACAATACCTGACACACAGTAGGCGTATACTGAACATTTATGGAATGAATGAGTGAATAAATGGATGAGAAATGAATGAACGAACAAACTAGAAAATATCAAAGTCACTGAATACACATTTTCAACTATGGAATACACTTCAAAGACTGTCTTTAAAAATGTATGAAGGGAATGTTTGTGAACACTTAAAACACCAATCAAGGTGACATAACAGTCTCAAGGAGGCAGAATTGGCATTTGACTGTAAGTAGAATCCTAATCAAGTATATCAGACTCATGTTTGAAAGAAAACCACATGAATAGAAGTTGATCAACTACATGAGCAGGGGGGGAAAAACCAGGATCCCAGAGGAAGAAACATAGAGGAAAAGGAATTCTGACTGAACACTACAATTCTGAATTTCTGGCAACATCATCCCCAGTGTACCTCCATCTGTTCCAGCTGCGGTGCATTTCTTGAATCAAATCACTCCTAATATTTGCAGTCCTTGCTCACCAATCTTCTGCCAACCCAGGCATTTTTATTTCTTGACAGTTACAATGCTTCCTAAAATTTGACAAATTCATGCATAGGAGACAAGACTCTCAGAGCCAGGTTAACGGCACTGTCTCGGGGTGCTGGCAAAATGAGATTTCTGGGCCCCAGGGTTGAGGAGTACCAACACCCTGATGGTAGTGAAACCACAGGCTGTGGAAAGTGGTTGGTGGCAGGCTAATCCTCTGGAAGTGTCTTCTCTTTCCTGCCAGTGCATTTACCAATATCATCTGTCCCCCCAGAGAGCCAGAAGAGCACAAGAGGAAAATGGTGAACATTTAGCAACCAGTGGTTTGTAATAAACACATAAAAACACCCTGAAGTCTCTTAGAAATGTACAAAGAATTAAATCTCTGGATTTTTCTACAAAGAAAGTAGAAGTGCTACTGCTGCTGCTGCTAAGTCACTTCAGTCGTGTCTGACTCTGTGTGACCCCATAGACGGAAGCCCACCAGGCTCCCCTGTCCCTGGGATTCTCCAGGCAAGAACACTGGAGTAGAACCAAAGAAAATCCATTTTGTACCTATTCCTATGATATGACTCTATACTTTGTTGGGCCCGTGTCTCTGGGAAATTTGTTTACACCATACTTAGCCCAAATCTAATAAAATTCAAAGTCACTTACTACTTGTTTCAGTGCATCTCACCAAGTCACCAGTTACCTCCAAATCACCAAGGTCACCTTGCCCATTGATTATCTTGCTATCTCTGTAACATTTGACATTGTAGATCACCAGCTCTTAATGGAAATCTTTTTCTCATTAAGCATAATGATAGGACAACATGCTATCTCTCTCCCTAGCTCTTCAGTGGTTCCTTCACTAATTCCAGTTTTTCCTCCTTATGCTCAGTGGAATTTGAGTCTTCAAGACCTCTACTCTATCTTTACTCCTAGTGAGTCCTGATCTATTCTGACTTACTCCACCACACTCAACCAATATTAAGTTATTGAGCAGTCCCTATGTGGCATGCTATCGTCTTCCTCATTGTGACTCAAGCCTCACTCTGACTCATCTCTGAAACATTAGATGAATGCCCTTAACAGAATTTCTTGACATTTATGTGTTGATGGCCTACCTTCACCTCCAAGAAGGCACAGTAGTGAATATGCAAATCAAAATAACTTAAATATAAATGAAAATCATTTGTTCAAGCCCAGGTGTAGAGTGAATTTCAGGATTCTAGCTTCTCTTTTCTCTTCGCCTCAATTATGGCTTGTTCCATAGGTTACATTAATACTCAAACAGGCTATTGGCCTTAGCACCCTCTTCTTAGAAACCTCCAAACCATGAGAGACAAGTGCAAGAAGCAAATGTGCAGACTGAAGCCCAAAGCGGGGAAAAATAAAAGATGAGTCAGAGGTCCAAGTAAATCACTATCTTGTACACCCACTGGGACTAGAAGAGCAGAAATATTGAAGGCAGGAGGCTAGGCAAACTGGCACAAGTTGTGAGACCCCATGCCATGGCCTGAATCTTATTTCAGTGGATCTAGAACTTCCAAAGCCATTCTGTTGTCAGCCACACTGACAGCCCCACTGACAGCCCCACCTTGCTCATACCAAAACAGGCTCTCTTGGTTCTGTGACGCTCCGCACTAGCCCTGTTCCCAGTTGTGGCTGAGTGTAACACATGTACAATAAATCGTCTCTCTTCCTGGAAAATCCTCAGGTGGACTTTCTCATGGTAACAAATGGTTGCAACAGTCCCAGGACTCAAGTGTACATCTCAGATTACAGGAGAAGATAACCTGTCTTCCACAGCTGCTAAACAGAAGTAAGCGGCTTTATCCTGACTGATGAACAGGGTCAGCATCTACCTCTGAATGGTCACTGTGGCCAGAGAAACGCTTTGAGCTGTTGGTTAGGACATAGCTCCAGGTTCCTTCCTGAATCAGTTACTGGGGCAAAAGGATGTGATTATTATGATTCTGTTCAGTTCAGTTAAGTCAGCCGTGTCCAACTCTGCGACCCCATAGACTGCAGGATGCCAGGCTTCCCTGTCCATCACCAACTCCCGGAGCCTACTCAAACTCATGTCCATCAAGTCAGTGATGCCATCCAACCATCTCATCCTCTGTCATCCCCTTCTCCTCCTGCCTTCAATCTTTCCCAGCATCAGGGTTTTTTCCAATGATTATCATGATTAGCTTAGGTGAAGCAGAGCCTTTCTCTGGAGCAAGCAGTAAGTCAGTCCCTCCAAGAGAATGACTGCTAACTAATTGGAGAAGGGTAGAATGGATGCCAGAGAGTCAGTCAAGAGTTTTAGCTACATCTTGTGTATTTAGAACCCATAGAAAAAGAAGAATTCTGTATAGTCAAGTTTCCCCACAGCTGTACTCCTTATACATATTAACTGACTTGAATGACATAGTTCAAAAGTATATTCTTTATATCTGCTACTATTAATAGAAGTATACTGAACATAAAATAACCATTTAACGATGATTTGAGGTCATGATGTTTAAAATTTATCATTGTACCAATTAAAATACAGGGATTGATCCCAGGAATTACTGAACTGTGCATTGCAGTCCATGAAATGATCCAGAGCACTACACACTTCAACAAATTGTATCTACGTTTTACGACTTTTCTTTCTATTCCTTTTCTTTCAATTGCTGCTTCTAATCTATAGTGGAATTGGGAACCACATAATGAAGGTTTTAAAATTGCATATAATTTAAAGTAAAAAGAAATCGCCTAGGTAGAACTATGCCAGGATGCAAACCATGGTTGCCTGTGGGTAGGGGCATTAACTTGTTTTATGCATCTTTGTTTCCTCATTTTTTCCACAATGATTAAGCATAACTTTTATGATCTCTCTCTCACACACACACATACAAACACACTTACATGCCACATACACACCCCATACACACATACACATGCAAAGCTAAAAGTAAATAGGATACGGATGTTGCCTTAAAATTCCCCAAGTGAAAAAATGTCCCAGCTACTAATTCTTCCAGCCTGTGACAGATCATCTAGTAGATTTCAGGCCGTGTTGCTGATTCTCTGTTGCCTGGTGTGTTCTGGGTCAGGGAATATATATGCTTGAGAAGAGATTCTAGAAATGTCAAAACATACCAAGGGGAAACTCAGTTACCTACCCACTGTGAGGCTTTGACCCAGAAGGTCACCACCAGGCAGAGACTGGCCCTCAGCCTCACAGATGGGAAAAGCCAGTTTTGCCTGTGCCTCGGGGTTGCACAGTTCATGAGGGTGATAACTCAACACTGTGGAGACTCATAATTGACATGTGTGCTTCTTGCCCGGAATATCAATTTAATGACAGACAATGAAAAAAGATCTGCTACCCAAAAGGAATTTTTCTCCTGGCATAGAAACCATATGGGGAGCCAAAGTATATTTAGAAAATTGATTTGGTGAGCATAAAGTTAGAACAAATTATGAAGTGTTGTTAGGTTAAAATAGGCTGGTACATCCATCTATCAACAGGCTGGGATCACAGCTGCCAATCACACCAGACTGTCTAAGGCCTCAGACCATTCCAAACAATGCTTTTTGGACACTGCCAAACTTTGTCTTCATGGCTCACCATTTTATTTATTTCATTACCAAATAACCCCCTTTCTAATGAGCCATTCTTTCATTAGATGAGCTAATAGAGTCACAAGCTATGGATAAAGATTATTGCTCTTAAAGTTATTTCTCATACTTCCCTCTAAATATAGCTCTGAGAGAATAGTTTTCAACTTCCAGGGCTTCCTCATGGTTATCCCCCACTCTGCATACTACATTCAGCTTCTCAGAGAACTGAAATCCAAATCAAAAAGAATTCAAATAAACATAAAACCAAAGTCACTGTCTTACCCACAGCTCCTCCACCAAACCAAATCAGTTCTCAAAACTAACTTATCTTTTTAAAAACTAAAAGCTCTTCTTTGACTCTTCTTTCCCTGTTGCCCCTTATTCTTGAGGTGGCAATTCTTGTTTACTCCTCCTCCTCAATGTCTCCCCTGTCCATTGCTTATTTTCCACTCCCATTGTCCCACTTTTCTTTTGAACAACAACAAAAAAACACTCGACGTGAATTACTGCCAACAGTCCAGTAATTCCTTTCCTTGCTTCCTGTTTCCTCTCTTTTCCTCTCATCTGCATATCATCACCCTATTAATCTTCTAGAAACTTTCTCAAAATATTTAAGGGCTCTTCATGACACAAAGAATGAAGTGCAAATGCTCTGGACTAGTGGTTAAAGTTCTCCCAAGTTTGGTCTTTATGTTCTGTTTGGCTTCGCTTTCTGTAACCCCTCAGGAAAGGTCTCCATTTCAGCCTTTGTACACTCATTGTGGACAAATGAAAAAGTCAAATACAGACAGCGCTTATGTTTTGCAAGACAAACCTATAGCGAAGAAGTCTTAGAAATAAACACCAATAGATACAGTTTGCAGATTTTCATTTTAACAACTTATTCAACTTTTAAAAAATATTTCCTATATTTACATTCACAGACACATACATATTTTCATAAAACCATGGCAAGTTACCAGGTGATCAACAAGTATCCATAGCTGCAGTCATGCTTTTGAAGGAAACCTAAACTTGTCCAGTGTAGGCCTTAATCCAATGACAACTTCAGACAAGAATTGTGTAACTCGTATTGACTTGTGACCTACCATCATTCAGAAATATCCTGGAACGTAACTATCTCAGACATCTTACATGATAGAAATTCTGCTTATTTCAAATGCAGGATGTGACCTTGAGGGACATAATACGATCTGTCAGGTTTGATCACCTTTCAATAAGAACCCAATACAAAGTGATTTGAGCAATAAAGGGAATATTTTGACTCGTGTAACTCAAAATATGGCAGGGTTATACCCAAGTATTCAAATATAAACACAGCTCAATTCTGCATTTCTTCATGCTTTATTCGCCAGTAGATCCTTTCCAGATAGAAGGAAAGATAGTCACCAGCAGCTCCAGTCTTAGCAACCCCAGCAAAAAGATCATGTCACTTTCCCAACAGTGTCAATAAACATGCTAGGGTGGATTCTTATTGGTCCAGACTGTGCCCATTAATGAACCAGTCACTGTGGCAGGGGGATACATTGTCTTGATTACCCAGGACTGTCTCCCATACTCCTGCTTCCTGCTGAAGACACAGGGTGGGGTCAGCCCCACTGTACTACATGGATTGAAAATGGAGGAAATGTGGTTCTCCCAAGGAAAATCAAGATGCTGTTGTCAGCAGAAGTGAGAACAGATATGAAACAAACAGGTGAATACTAGGAGTAGATTCTTGCATTCGTGGGCATGCCTGTTATCTACTACTATCATATATTCATTAATGAGTCCTGCAACCTTATAATCAAATTTTAAGATTAACGTTAGCAATTTGCATCAATAATTTTAATATACATACCCTTAACCTGGCAATTCTATTTCTAGGAATAATAGCTATGCTAGGAAGTGTTTTCCTACATGCCTGCCACTGGCCTGGGTACATTGCAAATGTTATTTCATTTATTAATACAGAACTCTAAGATGGAGTGGTATTATCTCTATCTTTGAGCTGAAGAAATTGGGCTGTTAAGGGACTTACACAAAGTTGCACAGCTAATAAGAGATAAAGCCAGAAGTCTGCCTTCAAATTCTTTACCGCTATTAGTTATTTCTCAGCAGTCTCTGTGGCATATAGTCTCATGAATTTATTCTAAGCAAAAATATGACAGGTGAGAAAAGATGAATATCCCAGGAGGTTATTTATAAATATTTGTCCACAGAAATCAAATGTGAAATAAAGTTTCAATAAATTATATCAACCTACATGTGTCCCCTCATTATCTGTAAATATATACTAAGTTTCTACTTTATAAAATGATAAAAGATTAATGACTTTTGGGGGGATGGCCATGAAATGACAATTTTGTTCAAACCAGCTATCTAAGCCATGGAAGCATGCACAGTCAAGGTTAATCAAACACAATAAGGCCTTGTGCATTGTTCATATCCATCACTGTGTCCGTTTACCATTTAGGAAGAAGTTGGATACTTAATCTCTACAACAACTCAAAATATATCTTTATATATTATAGCTGTCTACTGTCAGGCCACAGAGAGTTTGAGGCTAAATTATTTAACCTTGATGACACTCAACACTGGAACATTTCATCAGATGGGAAAATGAGTGGCTTGGAAACCCACAGAGCTACTGGTTTTATCTCTTGCACCAAAGGAAGAGAAGCGTCTGTTAGCCGTCAGAAACGTTCACTCTGCCCTAGTCCTCAAATCAGAGCAAAAGATAGGGCAGGACAGCAATGGCCCTGAAGCTCACAAAGAGCCTAGACCACTCTAAGGATGGCTGATAACACAGCCACACTGATCTAGGTTTCTGACAGCTGCCTGGACTAGCTGGCAGGAGGGGGAAACTGAATACTTGGAAGTCCATAACACATAGAAATTTTTGATGATCAATTAGTTTATAATCCCCTCTCTTCTTTTTACCATGCCTCTATTTCTCATTATTCTCAGGAATATATCCTCGGTAAATACAGCCCTAAAACACTCCTGAAAAGCACATGAAGGAGAAGCTCATTTGCACAAGAGTAATGATTTAGTCCTGTGAACTTTTAATTTGCATAATCCCCTTTCCTCCCCCACTCCACCCTTTGTAAAGTTCTTTGATATTTTTTCCTCCAAATGACGTGGGTTGGGGAAAAGAATTAAGCAAGCATCAAAGTTCTCGCTCCTGTGTTCTCAGCTATTACATTAATCTTTAAGATTTTTCTCTCTCATTTATTAAAAATCAGTGACTCATCCAACTTTACACATAAATCCACATCAAAGTTAATTAGAATCTTGGTAAGGCTAATGTTTGTCTCCTCCTTTATTAATTCCTAGAAGCTTGAATCAAGGCTCCGCGTGTGACTGTGGAAGAAAGCAAAAGAGAAGCCAGTGGAGGTAGACTGACCTGCCAGTGCTTCACAGGCAGTGTTCACATGGCTGGATTCAGAGTTGGGTCCAAGGTCACTTGCTGTGAAGGAGGACCAGGCCTCCACGTAGCCCAGGTGATGATCAAGCCAGCCTCCTCTGGAACCGGGATGAACTCTGACACCAATCTGAAAGAGGGAAAATGGTGGTAAAAATTAAACAACAGAGGATAGAGTGTTGCCTGCTGATGAATTTTTCTCTCCCTCCTCTGTGATCAGGAAAAGCAGCCAATCATTCTTGTACACTGACCTTCTCTTCTTCCTATGACGTTAAAAAAATAAATATATATATATATATATAATGCAACTTTACAGAACTTCTACAGGAAGCAGGGGGAATAATTGCAAGAGGTAGCAGGGGTGCCGGAGAAGGCAATGGCAAGCCACTCCAGTACTCTTGCCTAGAAAATCCCATGGACAGAGGAGCCCGGTGGGCTGCAGTCCATGGGGTCGCTACTAGTCGGACACAACTGAGCGACTTCACTTTCACTTTTCACTTTCACACATTGGAGAAGGAAATGGCAACCCACTCCAGGGTTCTTGCCTGGAGAATCCCAGGGACGGCTGAGCCTGGTCGGCTGCCGTCTATGGGGTCGCACAGAGTCGGACACGACTGAAGCGACTTAGCAGCAGCAGCAGCAGGGGTGCAAGATGGAAATGATTATACAGCAAGACATTTCCGCATTTGGAAATGCATATCAAAAGCATTTCCATGCCTGGAAACAGAATTTAGAGAAAGTACATGAGTAGGACAGGGAACTCAACCTAACATACTTATTAGTGAGAAACTGACAGCATCTGCTCTAGGATTTTTTTGCATATTGATTTTGCTTTTAGGAGGTTTGTATGAAAATCACATAAAACAAACTGAGAACACAAACTTTCTTCCCAAACCATTCTTGAAAATCTTCCAAAGTACTTTCTTATTTTAAAAACTTAGTTGCTTTATGTATTAACAATCCAAAGTCTAAAGAATATACAACAGGAAAGTTAAAATCTCATACTAGTGCCCTATAAGAAGAGGCTTGAATCATCCACAGATAAGACAAGTTTTTGTTGTTGTTCAATCACTAAGTCGTGTCCAACTCTGTGTGACCCTATGGACTGCAACCCACCAGGCTCCCCTGTCCTCCACTATCTTCTGGGGTTTGCCCAGCTTCATGTCCATTGAGTTGGTGATGCTATCCAACCATCTTATCCTCTGCCACCCCCTTCTCCTTTTGCCTCAAATCTTTCCCAACATCAGGGTTTTTTTTTCCAATGAGTCAGCTAAAGTTTTAGAGCATAATAAACTTATTTCACATTAATACATTTGGAACTACTTTTTATAAAGCCATATAATTCCATGCTATATGTAAGGAGATAATTTGAAGTCCTAGAAAAACTTAAAACCCAAAGAGTTAATTAATATTGAGTTTAACCCACACTGGAGGGCTGATGCAGGCACTCCAGCTCCCACCTGAGAGTTCTAGCAAACCCTACCCCCAACCCAGGGGCCACCACTTCTCTGGGTGTGCACCTGCTCCCCCTCTAACCCCTGAGCCCAGCAATGAACACCCTACCAGTTGGCAGCCCCCTGAATCCTCAGGTGAGTACCGAGGATAAAAACTTCTCTGTCCGTTGGCCTGAGGACAGGCTCAGTTCAGTTCAGTTCAGTCGCTCAGTCGTGTCTGACTCTTTGCAACCCCATGAATCACAGCACGCCAGGCCTCCCTGTCCATCACCAACTCCCGGAGTTCACTCAAACTCACCTCCATTGAGTCGGTGATGCCATCCAGCCATCTCATTCTCTGTCGTCCCCGTCTCCTCCTACCACCAGTCCCTCCCAGCATCAGAGTCTTTTCCAGTGAGTCAACTCTTCACATGAGTTGGCCAAAGTATTGGAGTTTCAGCTTTAGGATCAGTCCTTCCAGTGAACACCCAGGGCTGATCTTCTTTAGAATGGACTGGTTGGATCTCCTTGCAGCCCAAGGGACTCTCAAGAGTCTTCTCCAACACCACACTTCAAAAGCATCAATTCTTCGGCGATCAGCTTTCTTCACAGTCCAACTCTCACATCCATACATGACCACAGGAAAAACCATAGCCTTGACTAGACGGACCCTGGTTGGCAAAGTAATGTCTCTGATTTTTAATATGCTATCTAAGTTGGTCATAACTTTCCTTCCAAGGAGTCAGTGTCTTTTAATTTCATGGCTGCAATCAGCATCTGCAGTGATTTTGGAGCCCAAAAAAATAAAGTCTGACACTGTTTCCACTGTTTGTCCATCTATTTCCCATGAAGTGATGGGACCAGATGCCACGATCTTAGTTTTCTGAATGTTGAGCTTTAAGTCAACTTTTTCACTCTCCTCTTTCACTTTCTGCCATAAGGGTGGTGTCATCTGCATATCTGAGGTTATTGATATTTCTCCCAGCAATCTTGGTTCCATCTTGTGCTTCTTCTAGCCCAGCGTTCCTCATGACGTACTCTGCATAGAAGTTAAATAAGCAGGGTGACAATATACAGCCTTGACATACTCCTTTTCCTATTTGGAATCAGTCTGTTGTTCCATGTCCAGTTCTAACTATTGCTTCCTGACCTGCATATAGGTTTCTCAAGAGGCAGGTCAGGTGGTCTGATATTCCCATCTCTTTTAGAATGTTCCACAGTTTATTGTGATCCACACAGTCAAAGACTTTGGCATAGTCAATAAAGCAGAAACAGATGTCTTTCTGGAACACTCTTGCTTTTTCCATGATCCAGCGCATGTTGACAATTCGATCTCTGGTTCCTCTGCCTTTTCTAAAACCTGCTTGAACATCTGGAAGTTCATGGTTCACGTATTGATGAAGCCTGGCTTGGAGAATTTTGAGCATGACTTTACTAGCGTGTGAGATGAGTGCAATGTGCGGTAGTTTGAGCATTCTTTGGCACTGCCTTTCTTTGGGATTGTAATGAAAACTGACCTTTTTCAGTCCTGTGGCCACTGCTGAGTTTTCCAAATTTGCTGGCATATTGAATGCAGCACTTTCACAGCATCATCTTTTAGGACTTGAAATAGCTCAACTGGAATTCCATCACTTCCACTAGCTTTGTTCATAGTGATGCTTTCTAAGGCCCACTTGACTTCACATTCCAAGATGTCTGGCTCTAGGTGAGAACAGGCTGCTTCTGCTGCTGTTGCATTACTTCAGTCGTGTCCGACTCTGTGTGACCCCAAAGACAGAAGCCCACCAGGCTCCCCCGTCCCTGGGATTCTCCTGGCAAGAACACTGGAGTGGGTTGCCATTTCCTTCTCCAATGTGTGAAAGTGAAAAGTGAAAGTGAAGTCACTCAGTCGTGTCCGACCCTTAGAAACCCCATGGACTGCAGCCTACCAGGCTCCTCCATCCATGGGATTTTCTAGGCAGGAGTACTAGAGTGGCATTTGACCCCTTGCTAGAGGAATCTCAGCAATGCCTGGTGGTGACAACAATTTAGTGCAGCAGCACTCCCTTATCTTCTCAGCTCTCTCCTTCCCCAGGATCCAGCCAGCATTGAAGGACACTTTCTGAGATCAATCATGGCATTGTATTCAGATCTTCCTACCTTAACCCTGATTACTAAGAATTTCTTCCAGGTCACAGTCCACATGCTCAGATTCTTTCCTCCCAGGAAGTTTCTGACCCTTTCCCACCACCTTCCTCTCCCCTTCAAAACACAAGTGTCAGGCAGTCTCACCAGCTTTTCCAGAGCCAATGTTCCTGAGCCCCAGCTTAAGCTTACTTCCCAGGCGGCTCTTCTGCCTCCAATGAACAAAAAATCCAGGCAAGCTGAAACCCCAGCAGAACTGATAGTTCCAAGGAAGAGTCCAGGAAGAGGACAGGGAAGGTAAGAGGCAGAATCAAGAACACTTTCAGTCCTACAGAGAGACAGCCACAAGATTGCTTTGGATCAATTGACAATGGGAAAGATTGAAGGCGGGAGGAGAAGGGGACGACAAGAGGATGAGATGGTTGGATGGCATCACAGACTCAATGAACATGAGTTTGATTAGGCTCCGGGAGTTGGTGATGGACAGGGAAGCCTGGTGTGCTGCAGTCCATGGGGTCAGAAAGAGTCGGACACGACTGAGGGACCGAACTGAACTGAATGGATGTGTCACTCCATTACACAGTATGGCTAAAATGTAGGGCTGAGGGCAGGCACAAATGGCTCACATATGATAAGAAGTCTGTAATATTCACGTTGTCACAAAAGACAAGGTAAATCAGACTTGGGTTTGGAAATTTACATAGCCAAGTTCAAGTGCTTGTGGCAATTCTGCCACATTTCTACTCGTGACTGTTTAGTCTCTTCGAGATATGAAAAGGTTGTTTTCTAGCATGCCTCGGCCCTTCCTTGGCTAGATGCTACATTTAAACCTTCTCTTCACTTTCCAATGCTGAACCCACTTGCTCTTAAGGATCTGTTGTTTTAAATGAAACAAAATGATAAACATTAAATTTTGACACGTCCTCTGTGCAACAATAATTCAACACCTACAAATGAGACATTTGTTGTGATTCCATATATGTAATAGAAATCATCAAGAGGAGCCAAGTTTTATACAGGGATAGGATCTAAAGTCAGCATGTAAAATCAAACCATGTAGCAGCTAAATTTGTTAAACCCTTAATTTCGAGTGTATAATGTTGTGTATACTTGCCCTACTTGCTAATATGTATCACTTTCAAATAATTCCATTTAATGAAGAACATAATTTTCAATATTGTTTAATTTTTTAAGAGTGAGAAGTTGGTATTCTTCACTGAGTTCTGAATGAGGCAGCTGGTTTGCATTTAGAGTACATGTTCTATTAAAAAACAAACAAAAGACGAAACCATGTCTTTAAGGGCTAGAATCCCACAGAGCAGCAAGATGCTGCTCTCTGAGAATCACACAAGAGCTGAGACAGCGCAGGGGAGCAGCAGTTGTTGGTGTCATGGTGGATGCACTATTAAAATGAATACTTTTGTCTTTAGCTCACTTTTACCTTGCTTTTACTGTTGCGGAGGCTGTTGGTTTTCTAAGCCAAGCACTTTTAAATAAATTCCAATAAATTAAATGTAAATGTGAATGTGTATGAAATGCAACCCCACTGTAGAGGAAAAAACATATATCAGGTTGATTACCCGGTAGACTTATTTGCCTATTTAATTGAAATATGAAGTTTGACTCCTTTTTACTGGGCAACTAAACCTCCTATTGCCACTGCTGCATGCAAAAATGATGTCCATATTTACACACGAACACATGACATACTGCCACCACTGAGGGGGCAGACTATGAAACATCTCCCTCCAAAATCTCCAGTCAAGTTTTCATCAACTTTGTCCCACTAGTCGTCAAACGCCCTGGCATCTACAACCCTCATCCCACCCTTGCCATGTGGCCAGATGTCTCATCTACTTCCTTGAGTCCCTGAGATACTTACATGGTACCAATGACTCTATGCGCACTGCACTCCTCTGGGGCCCCACAAGCAGCCTGCCCTTGTCCCTGGCCCTGCTCTGTGCCACAGTCGCTCCTGCCTCACCATGACCAGCACTTTGGCCATCATCACCTTTCTGCCCCCAGCACCGTGCTAGTCTCAACTGTTGCTGCAATTGCTGAGGGAACAGTTCTGCTGGCTGCCTCTCCCCACAAAAAGCAAGAAACAGAGGAAAACAAAACATTCTTGGCTACCAGTCAGCTCTCTCCTTCAAGAGTTCAAGGTCTGAATTCCTGGGTTATAAGGAATCAAAGACATCACCTCAGGAGGGAAGCAGGGACCTTTTCAGCAGAGGGCTTATTTCAGGTTGGTTGATGATGGGAAAATCATTAACATGAAATAATAACAACAAACACTCACATAGCACTTAGAACACTCTAGGTATTAAGTGCTTGACACACATGAACTCATTTCAAACAATTACTTTGGTCTCTTTCAATACTAAGAACGTGTTGGTACCTGTAATTTGGCCTCCTAGCCTCACACTAAACTTTCCAATAGGAGGTAAAGCCCTGTCTCTGGAGTCATCAGCAGGAATGACAGTTCTGTCTCCGCAGTCAGGGAACACCCAGACTGCATAAGCTTGATAGCTGGCTTCTCCCAAATTCTGAACAGCACTAGCAGTCCTAGATGGCTAGATTACAAAGTAAAGTGTAGACTTCCCAGGGACCGATCCTATGTTCACATTCACCTTTTTAAATGTCTTTGATAATGAAAATAAGTAGGGAACATTTATACATACATGGGGTCGCAGAGAGTCGGACACGACTGAGCGACTGAACTGAACTGAACTGAACATACATGTGTTTGCATTTATATGTCTATCTCATGTACATGAGATATACATGAGAAAACAAATGTATACACATTTTCCTCATATATATGTACATATAAACCAGAAAACCATGCATAAGAAGTATTGTTGTTCAGTTGCTCAGTTGTGTCCGACTCTTTACGACCCCATGGACTGCAGCATGCCAGGCCTCCCTGTCCCTCACCATCTTCGGGAGTTTGCCCAAGTTCATATAAAAAGTAAAATGAATCCTTATATAGCTGTCCTAACTTCAATAATTATCAACATGTGAATGATATTGTTTCATCTATACCTACAGGACTATTTTGAAGTGAATTGCAGACATCCTATTATATCATCTATAAATACCGCAGTACCTGCGCTAGTTATCAGCTTAACACTGTGCAGCTCCAAACCCACCCTTCCTTGTTCCAGGGTGTGATCCTGAAGCTAGACCCTAGAAATATTGCTCTTTTGGCAAGATGTTAGGCTTTGTCATTAGAGGACATCAGAGAGACACTGGAAGAGGGAGGGGCATCTCTTCCAGCTTCTACTGTGCTCTCCACTGCTTGTCTGTGGTCGATGGCAACCAAGCTCAGGAGCTTCACAGGAGCACTCACCTCCCGTTGAGTTTCAGCAGCACCCAAATGGGTGGCTTCCTGATGAGTTCTGCTGGCATATTGGCCAACCTCCAGTGTCTCACAGGTGCCCAGCTGTGAGATAAAATACTCTCATGATTTCATGTGTGTGTGTATACTACATATAAAACATTTCCATGATTCTAAAATTATAGTTACAAAACAAAATATATTAGTGAAGTCTCATTTGTGTCCCCTTCCTTTTTCTTTAAGAAATAATTTATTAATATTGTCAGTTCTTCCATTTAAAAAAATAAAAGCAAAGATATTCACATTCCCCTTCCTTAAAAACGTAGCACATATATGGACTATTTTGTACTTTGCTTTTTTCCCCACTCAAAAACATATCCTGAGTCACTTCATAAATATAAAGATACTTCTAGTGCAGTTGCTCAGTATTCCCTGAGTGAACGCACTGTACTGTATTCAACCATCCTTGAACTGGTAGACATCTGAGTTGTCCCCAGTCTTTTGCTATTATAGGCAATGCTTCAGTGAACATGTCTTTTCATTCGTCAGAGTATCTTTAGAATTCTATCAGTTAGCTTTTGCTATCTATAGCACATTACCTCAAAATTTGGTGGTGTAAAGCAACAACCTCATATATTAGCTCATCTTTCTGTAGGGCAGCAATTTTGGCAGAGTTCAACATGTGACTGACAGCTGACTTCAGTCACATGTTCCCACTCATGTGACTAAAGTCAGCTGTCATCTCAGTTGGAACTGGATAATCCGAGGTAGACTCATTCACGTGTCAGCAGGTTGGTTGACTGTCAACCAGGAGATGCCATGAGTGGCCTCTCACCACCCAGTAGGCTAGATAGCACTCGTTTATATGTTCTTGTGCCAATCTCAGGGTTCCACGCACATCAAGAGAAAACAATCCCCAGTGCACAAGTACTTCTCAATCTTCTGCTTGCATTAACTTTGCTACTGTCCCAGGGTACTCAGACAAACCCACTGTTTGGGGAAGAGGGTGACGCCCCAAAGATATGCATACAGGCAGAGGTATTCTAGAAGTAATTTACAATCCACCACAAGGATAGATCCCCAGGGACTAAGATATTGGGTCACAGGGCAAATTCCAATGTAAAACTTCCAATTCTCCCTACCCCTAACCCTAGGCATTAGACCATTTGTATTCCCTCCTACTAGGAAAGCAAGTGGCTGTTTCTCAGTGTCACCAAAAGAGTATATTTTCAAACTTTTATATTTTTGTTGATCTAAAAGTGAGTGATGGGTCTCAGTGGCAATTTAATTTACATCTCCCAATATGAATGAGATTGAGCATTCTTCTCATATGCTTAGGAACCATTTGAATTTTTTTGTGAACCGCCTATATTTCTTGTCCATTTCTTTCATAGTAATTGGTCTCCTCTACTTTTACAAGTTTTTCATATATTAGGACTTTTAGACTTTTATCAGTGATATAAATTACAAATATTTTTCCCAATTTGTCTTCATGGTTTTTTTTAAAAAAAAAAACAAAACATATTTCTGGATTTTGAGCCATCGTTGGAATAACTTTTCTCCATTTCCAAATAATGAGGGAATTCACCCATATTGTTCTATATTTGTGTGTTGACAGGAGGGGATCTAATTATTCGTTTCCCTATCAAGATACCACCTTTGTTGTAGACTAAATTTCTTTAACTAATTGGGTGTGTGTTCAGTTGACATTTAAAGTATGACTAATTCCAAGTGAAAATATGACTTAGTCAAATTCTGTATTCCTGTTCTCCCTCTCTGCCTCTATCTATAGCTGGATTTACACCCCCTTTTAAAACTAACTCAAACCCCAAGTCCTGTCAACACTGCCCAGTGAGTCAGCAGGAGCCTCCCAGTTTCCATATTACTGGGGTAGTTCAAAGTATAAATTCCTGATTGTGTGATCTCAGGCAAATTGCTCAACCCTCCTAAATCTTAAGTCATTTTTATCTTTAATCTGTGAGGATAAGAAAAACTTCTTCACAGGGTCATTTAATAGGATCAATGAGATAATGTAGGGAACTCATAAGTACAGTGCTGGCCCATAGTAAGGGCTCAGTAAATTATGGGTACCCGTTAAAGAAGTGGAGAGACCAATAAAAAAAAGGCAAGTACCAAAGACTGAGAAATGTGGGCTTAATGAAGAAAAAACTTTGACAGTGACTAATTGTATGTTTTTCTGGAACTCTCTTGCTTTCTCCATGATCCAGCGGATGCTGGCAATTTCATCTCTGGTGCCTCTGCCTTTTCTAAAACCAGCTTGAACATCTGGGAGTTCACGGTTCACGTATTGTTGAAGCCTGGCTTGGAGAATTTTGAGCATGACTTTACTAGCGTGTGAGATGAGTGCAATTGTGCGGTAGTTTGAGCATTCTTTGGCATTGCCTTTCTTTAGGATTGGAATGAAGACTGACCTTTTCCAGTCCTGTGGCCACTGCTGAGTTTTCCAAATTTGCTGGCATATTGAGTGCAGCACCTTCACAGCATCATCTTTCAAGATTTGAAATAGCTCAACTGGAATTCCATCACCTCCACTAGCTTTGTTCGTAGTGATGCTTTCTAAGGCCCACTTGACTTCACATTCCAAGATGTCTGGCTCTAGGTCAGTGATCACGTTATTGTGACTATCTTGGTGGTGAAGATCTTTTTTGTACAGTTCTTCTGTGTATTCTTGCCACCTCTTCTTAATATCTTCTGCTTCTGTTAGGTCCATACCATTTCTGTCCTTTATCGAGCCCATCTTTGCATGAAATGTTCCCTTGGAATCTCTAATTTTCTTGAAGGGATCTCGTCTTGCCCTTTCTGTTGTTTTCCTCTATTTCTTTGCATTGATCACTGAGGAAGGCTTTCTTATCTCTCCTTGCTATTCTTTGGAACTCTGCATTCAGATGCTTATACCTTTCCTTTTCTCCTTTGCTTTTCACTTCTC
The DNA here is from genome assembly GCF_049115385.1 of Moschus berezovskii. Taxonomy (NCBI): domain Eukaryota; kingdom Metazoa; phylum Chordata; class Mammalia; order Artiodactyla; family Moschidae; genus Moschus; species Moschus berezovskii. Next base: position 56,443,774 of record NC_142461.1, read on the forward strand.
TTCTTTTCACAGCTATTTGTAAGGCCTCCTCAGACAGCCATTTTGCTTTTTTGCATTTCTTTTCCATGGGGATGGTCTTGGTCCCTGTCTCCTGTACAATGTCACGAACCTCCGTCCAGAGTTCACTGGGCACTCTATCCATCAGATCTAGTCCCTTAAATCTATTTCTCACTTCCACTGTATAATCATAAGGGATTTGATTTAGGTCATATCTGAATGGTCTAGTGGTTTGCCCTACTTTCTTCAATTTAAGTCTGAATTTGGCAATAAGGAGTTCATGATCTGAGCCACAGTCAGCTCCTGGTCTTGTTTTTGCTAACTGTATAGAACTTCTCCATCTTTGGCTGCAAAGAATATAATCAATCTGATTTTGGTGTTGACCATTTGGTGATGTCCATGTGTAGAGTCTTCTCTTGTGTTGTTGGAAGAGGGTGTTTTCTATGACCAGTGTGTTCTCTTGACAAAACTCTATTAGCCTTTGCCCTGCTTCATTCCGTGCTCCAAGGCCAAATTTGCCTGTCACTCCAGGTGTTTCTTGACTTCCTACTTTTGCATTCCAGTCCTCTATAATGAAAAGGACATCTTTTTTGGGTGTTGGGTGTGCTTCATTGACTATGCCAAAGCCTTTGACTGTGTGGATCACAATAAACTGTGGAACATTCTGAAAGAGATGGGAATCCCAGACCACCTGACCTGCCTCTTGAGAAACCTGTATGCAGGTCAGGAAGCAACAGTCAGAACTGGACATGGAACAACAAACTGGTTTCAAATAGGAAAAGGAGTACTTCAAGGCTGTATATTGTCACCTTGCTTATTCAACTTATACGCAGAGTACATCATGAGGAACGCTGGGCTGGAAGAAACACAAGCTGGAATCAAGATTGCTGGGAGAAATATCAATAACCTCAGATATGCAGATGACACCACCCTTATGGCAGAAAGTGAAGAGGAACTCAAATGCCTCTTGATGAAAGTGAAAGAGGAGAGTGAAAAGGTTGGCTTGAAGCTCAACATTCAGAAAACAAAGATCATGGCATCTGGTCCCATCACTTCATAGGAAACAGATGGAGAAACAATGGAAATAGTGTCAGACTTTTATCTTTTTGGACTCCAAAATCACTGCAGATGCTGATTGCAGCCAGGAAATTAAAAGACGCTTACTCCTTGGAAGGAATGTTAGACCAACCTTGATAGTATATTAAAAAGCAGAGACATTACTTTGCCAACAAAGGTCCATCAAGTCAAGGCTATGGTTTTTCCCATGGTCGTGTATGGATGTGAGTTGGACTGTGAAGAAAGCTGATTGCCGAAGAATTGATGCTTTCGAACTGTGGTGCTGGAGAAGACTCTTGAGAGTCCCTTGGTGGGATCAATCCTGGGTGTTCGTTGGAAGGACTGATGCTAAAGCTGAAACTCCAATACTTTGGCCACCTCACGCGACAAGTTGACTCACTGGAAAAGACTCTGATGCTAGGAAAGGTTGGGGACGGGAGGAGAAGGGGACGACAGAGAATGAGATGGCTGGATGGCATCACCAACTCTGTGGACATGAGTTTGAGTGAACTCCAGGAGTTGGTGATGGACAGGGAGGCCTGGTGTGCTGTGATTCATGGGGTCGCGGAGAGTCGGACACTACTGAGAGACTGAACTGAACTGAATGTGTGTATACATGTGCACTTAAATTGGGAAAGAACACACAATAATGTTTTCTTCAGTATGTTTCATTTGGTGATGCTCCCCTATAGATTGAGAGTGGCAGGCCTCTGCTTGGCAAGGAACTTTCAGACTCTCTGAGTATGCCAGCTTTGAAGCCCACTGATGGGAAGAAAAGGCAAAACCATAAGCAGCAGAAAACACTTCTGGTCACTCATGTCTTAAGAAACCAGTTTTAGACTCAAGATCTGCTAAACAGCTGAGCATTTGACCTGCAAACACTGAAGTTCCAGTGTGTCTCTTCTACTCCTGGCACTCCATCCCAGAGGAGTTCATATCATATCCTGCCAGAGGCTCCCCCTCTAACCCCTGACTCAGAGCTGCTCTCAGCAGTGGTGTGTTCCAGGTAACCAACTCCCTCCAGCCACATCCGTAGGACTGCAAGTCCTATTGCTCAGCTGGTCTTCATTCCAGCAATTTTTGCCCCAAGTCTACAGTGTCAGATGTAAATCTTGAGGGGGAAAAAATTAAATGTTAGTAAGGCCAGAGCTGGAGCTAAAGTGAAACAAGGAGACAGACTTAAAAATACCAAAGTCATGGAATTACACTTGTGAGGGGTGTGAGGGTGCTGGGCTTGGTTGTACTCTGGCATGGTTGAAACTGGAATTATGTAACTCAGTGAGGCAATCTAGAGCTGACCTTGGTACATGGGAAACCATTACCTTTAAGCTGAGTGGTTTTTAAAATATCAGAAAAGTGACTGCCACTGGCTCTGTGGGGATGAGGAATTCACTTGGGAAGCTACATGAGAGAACATTCTTGAATGATGACAATGTTCCATATCTCCACAGGGGTTGGAATTACACAGGTAGCATAGGCATTCATTAAAGTTCACAAATGTACACCTGAGATCTGTGCATTTCTTTGTAAATTTTACACTAAAAACCCACCTTGAACTCCATTAATGAACAGGTATGCCCCAAAGGTGAAATATTCAGTTCACTGATGTCTGCAGTTTACTTGAAATGTATTAAAAAGACTAATGAATAGAATAGGATGAATAGATGGATGGAATAAAAACAAAGTCAGATAGTAATGGTAAAACCTCACTGGAGAGTACACGTGTCTACAATTCTTTCAACACGTTTGAAATTTTTTGTACTAGAATGCTGGGGAAAGTTACCTAATGCTTTATCAGAAGCAAACCAGCAAACTCTGGGTATACAGCAACACTGAGGGTGTCACTGGAAATACAGAATCCCTTCCAGTACCGTTTTCCCCTTGGCCACTGACTTTCTCCCTGACACAAACCCTAGCCCACACATTCTTCTTCTTCCCCTGCACTTTCACTCATGCCTTCACCCTCTGGGAAAGGATGAATGGAAAAAAACAGTGCACGGTACTCAGCTATTAGATTTTGTGATGAAGACTCAATCCAACAACTGTCATGGTAAATTCTCAGCATAGTACTTTTCTGCATGCAGAAAACTCTAAAAGCTTGTTTTTTTAAAAAAAAAAAAAAAAAGGAACCTAATTGCAATTATATAAACTGCTTAATATCCCAGATTTTATAGAAAAGGTTGTCTCCTAATAATGGCATGGAGAAATGACCAGTATTTGCCTATTTCCATTGCTCATGGGGAAAAAAACATAACACTTGTTGAGCTCTAGATATGGAACAGATGTTTTGCATATATTGGCTCACATAGCTCTCATTGCTCTGTCAGTATATAGACAGACCCCGATTCCTCTTTTTATAATGAAGCTCATGACCATAGAGCCAGTAAACAGATCCAGGTCTCAAACCAAGATCTCCTCAGCTCAAAACCATGTTCTTGTCACCAAAGCACACTGTCTCTGGCAATTAAAACAGGCTATGTTCTGCAAAGCTAACATAACTTCAAGAACAGCAGTCACTTGGCCAGGATTTGACAAAATATGACTAGTTAAGGAATAAAGTTTATAAGAGCAGTTTCGTGTTCTACTTCCAACTGTTTTTGCCAAACCATCGCCCACCCAAAGGTATTTTTAACAATTTACACTTCCCACTAGTATTATTGAAATATGTAACAAGAGTACAAAACTTGGCAACCATTCCCATATTTTCTGACCCTTCAGGGAGCTGTTCAGGGTTTAATAAAGCTGCTTAACTGAAAGGAATCTACTTTCGATGTCAGTGTTGCTTGTTCTTCAATTATAAACATATAGCTCAACTCCTGATTGATCTTCCACACATGTTTAAACATCAAAAAAAGTCCCACCTGATGGAATAATGGCAACTTTTCCCCACATTAAACCAGACTCCTAAATTACTGAAACGATTTTGTAACCATCCAGTAGATGGCACTAATTATGCCAACTACCCTGTTTTTATTGGTTTTCTATATTAGTCTTAGGTCAGAGGTCTTACTCAGCTTCCTATTAGGGTTATAAATACTTTAATCAAGACTAGCCCCACCTGGCAGTCCAACTATGCCTCATTACACTCATTTATGTAAAATATGTATGATACCTGCCTCTCTGAAGAACAGGCTTGAGGTCAACGCGGGTAGGTTCTGGAAGTATTCTCAGCAATGTTTATCAGGCCTCCAATTCCACTACTTTTCTATTTGGCCAGCCTCTTTACACAATAAAGGGAATTGAGGAATGCTTTGGGAGACAGGAGGAAGGCAGAGGCTGCTGCAAACAGGCTTGCTGAAATAAGCAGCGATAAAATGTATTTTAATTCAACAGAAAACTAGGGTTTGAAACGGAGAAGGCAATGGCAAGCCACTCCAGTACTCTTGCCTAGAAAATCCCATGGATGGAGGAGCCTGGTAGGCGGCAGTCCATGGGGTCGCTAAGGGTCGGACACGACTGAGCGACTTCACTTTCACACGTTGGAGAAGGAAATGGCAACCCACTCCAGTGTTCTTGCCTGGAGAATCCCAGGGACAGGGGAGCCTGGTGGGCTTCCGTCTATAGGGTCACAGAGTCGGACACGACTGAAGTGACTTAGCAGCAGCAGCAGCAGGGTTTGAAAAGGTGTATTTTCACTTAGATCAATATAGGTCCAGAAGAAGCCAGGCAATTCCACTATGGATAACCTGACCCTATTTGAACCTAGTTCAAAACTCAAGAGTACTGACAGAGGCTGTACTCAAACTCTATCCTGCTTGGAATTACACTGCTTTACCCATCAATTCTGACTTTTGGAGGTGTGTATGTCTAAGTACTATTTTTTATAATCTAGAACCTTGATACATTAACCTCACAAAAATAAACTGGTATGTGCATGTGTACATATATTTCAAGATAAAGTTATTTCTGCATTAATATCAAGGGCAGGAGACAAAAGTCTTCAGGGACTTTGTTTCAAATGCAGCTCTCTCCAACCTACACTTACACATTCTTCTGGTGGACCACAGAAATAATCCATACACCTAACAAGTTCCTGGGGAAAATCTTACAGGTTTATAAACCATTCTTGGAGTTTTATTCAGTATCAATACGTAGACAAAGAAACTGGACTCTTTGTCCAGAAGTATAAATTTTGTTGGCATCAAACAAAAATGTACTCAAATTTTGGTTAAAAATGGTTAAAGATCTGATTTTTAAAGACATATATTACTTATCAAGGCCTTGAAAAAGACAAATGGAATGTCTACTAGTCAAAACTTGTTAAAATGCTCATTTTCATCAGACTGATTATCTCAGTGGTAAACAGCTCTTAGGAATATCTTTGGACCTAATGTTCTTAATGAGGAAACACTATATGAATGGCTTGTCAGATGGTCTGGATCAGTCTCTCGTCTGTGATCAGTGCTTTAAGAAACATCATTATACACTTTTAGCTCAGAAACCCGGAGTACTGTGGTCACAGCACTGGAACAAATTCTGGTGCATCCTTAATGAAGTAAACCTGAAGAGATTTGGAGAAAACTTGAACACACCTGGAAAGTTTTTCTAGTTTCTCCCCCTCAGGTCCTAACATACCATTCAGGTTAGTGCTGTTTTCCCAAGGTCATGATAAGTTTTCCTTAAAAGCATACCTCAATTATTAGTCATTATGGCTACTTTGTGAAATGTGGGGCTGTTTACCCCAGTATCTACTTAATAATTGGCTGGAACCTCAATACACAGATTGTCACTATGGCCAAGTATATCTGCTTTTACTCATCATTAATCCTGTACCAGAGAACTGTGATTCTCTTCTACTAGATATGTTCACTTCCATCAGATAGGGGATAAAACAAATTACCAGAAGGAAAAGTAGATTTAAAAAAAAAAAAAAAAGACATCATAGCAGAAGCTACCCCAAAAACAAGTCTATAGGAAAAAACGGACTTTGGTGTGAAAAAGTCTTACGTTAAAACTGCTTTTCACATGGTTTTCTTGTTTGTTGTTTCTAGAACCTTTGTGAATAGTCTCTTTAATTAAGTCACAGCAGCCTACAATTGCTTGGAGCAATCTGTCATTATGGTACATTATGATAATGGTATTATTAAGGTATAAGAAAAAGGAAGGCATGTCAGTTAACTAAACCGGAATGTCAGATCCATATAAACTAAGAACTGCTACTGTGTCTTAAGACTGATGTAAAATACTCTCAAATTTGTACCTTCTGAGAAAACTTTCTAGGGTTGGTTAACTACCTTCTGATTACATGTTCTTTATAGATCATAGATTTTACTAACCTCGCATCTATCTGTTTTTAGTATCATTCCCTTGGCATTATTACTCAACCCAGCAAATTAAACATTCTCTTAAAATGTTAAAAGATAAAACTACGAGTGACAAATACTCAGTTCTCAGTGATACATTTAGGGGAGCCTCAAGTTAAACTGTCCTCAAATTTAAAATGCAATTACTAAAACTACAGGAACCAAGCAAAAATGAGTTGGCATAAATGTCCATGGGAAAGCATACTGCGGGCTTCACTAATATGTATCACCAGCTTGCTTCATGGTTTCAAGTTTCCAAGTCTGTATTGTAGTAACACCCCAAAGAACCTGCCCAGAGAGAAGTGGCCACCTGCCTAATGAGACTTCAATTCACTTCAATCCACTTCAGAACTGACTTAGAAAAATAAAGTGGGACCCAAACCCAGTAGTTTGTATTTCTATACCAAAGGCCTTTGTTTTCAGTAGGTGTTTAAACTTATGAAGTTGTTAGCTGAAAGCGCCAGGAAGGAGGAAGGTAGGAAACTTTCTTCCTCTTAACTTCTTGATGAGTACTGTCCAAGCAGGCTGAGAAGGCAATATATTCAATGTGAATTGTAACTCACTTTGCTTTGGTTTTGGAGGCTTCCCTTAAGAAAAAAGAAATGTGTTAATAAATGATTTTAAAAAAACCCACAGAACAGCAAGGTTAAATTATTGAGGCAAACATCAATCACAAAAGTAAAATGTAAGGTCGTTCTCTACTTAATCTCAACACATTAAAGGGTAACTCCACACCTAACGCCTGCATTTTTTTCTATTCTTGAGGTATGATTAGAAAACAAACATCTGATTGCTTATTAGAAGCCAGAAATCATTCTAATCATTCACTTGGAAAAAATCTTAAATAACTCTAACTCTTAATAACTCACTTACTTACTTTTACAGTTATGGAACCTAAGGCTTACAGAGGTTTTAAGTGAATAGCTTGTCCAGTACCACAGGTGAAGAGAATCAGGCCAGGATTAGTATCTCAGCAAGCCATTACCCTGATTATTTTTATAAAACTCTAAAATCATCTTTAATACTAATCTCCCACAAATAACTCAGTCTTATGGCTCCTACGCTTAATTAAAGATATAAAATATATATATATATATACACTAATTTGCAGTTTTTTTTACTTCAAACATCTATTTTTGTGAACATCTTGAAAAAATACTAGTCACAAAACCAAATGAACTATAATAATCAGTATATGAATAAAGGGAAAACTTATTCCTCTAACATATAATTCCCAGTTACTTAAGTACCATAAAGAAACTTCTTGAGCTTATTCAATTACTTCGTTTACCCCTTAACACTACCAATACAGTGCCTGATATGTGGCACACGGTTAGAAATTGGATTAGAGCAAATAAGTATCTGGCACTGATTTTTATATTCAAACGCCATGGCACTTTCAGAAAACAAAGTCTACTTAAACTATTTTGCTATTTGAGGTGCGAGAAAAAAGACAAAGTGACAAATACAGAGCTAAGTAGTCACCCAGGCTGAAGTCATGACTACAGTTACAGTAAAAAAAAAAAAGTACTGGCTCTCCACTGTAAAACATGAAAAGAGTAAAACTAAGGTAGGTCTCTTAACATTAATGCAAACTTTATTCAAGAGATAATTTTGAAGAAGTTTAATTCTGACAAAGGAAAAATTTTCCAGTTATCCACCCTACAGTGAAAAGTGGAACTGGACACCATTTAACATCACATGAGTAAATTTAACCTTTATATTTCTAAATAAAGCTGTATTTGCTTCTTTGAGAGAGCCATTTCTTAACTTCTGCTGATAAGGCTTTGTGAATTGTGTTCAGAAATTTTGACAATAAACACACACACACACTCCCTTCAAATAAGTAAATACCTAGGATTTTCACTCCAGGCTGATTTTCTGCAAGTACCCAGGACCCTGTAAGATTGAATATTCCTACATTTATTCAATTTGAATTGCCTTCACTATAATATTTATCTACCATAATTTGTAAAAATTAGATCAATGTTTATTATGACTTCATAACTCCCTCAAATTAAACTTCAATATTTGACATGGTAGTTTCAAAAAATAAACATTCAAGGCCTCAGGTTTAAATTTCCATTCAGTGTAATGCACAAAGCTGATAAATATTAATAGGACTACCCTAAAATAAATGTAGATTCCTTCTAAAAATTTGTCATAATACAGATCACATTCTGTTCCATAATTCTGATAAAGAATATGCTTTTTGGTAATAAAACAAGAGTTTAGGATGATTCAGTCCTTGGAAAATCTTAATGGCAGTCACTCAATGAAGAAGTCAATCATTCCCTGGAGTTACACTCAAAAATTGCTGTTAACATTGACCAGATTTTTGTTTTTTTGGTGGTTATTGCTTTAGTTGGCAATATCTGTATTTAAGACAAAAGAACATCTCCCACTAAGCCTTATTTTAAATATTACAAAATTTATATAGAAGACAGACTCATAGAGGCTAAAATGCTGATGGCATAAGTAACTCACCCATGAAATGGGTGCAGGTTTTTTAGAGGATATCCAAAGATCTTTTTGCTCTAAAAATAAATGCCCCTATTCTTCAGAGTGTTCCCATTCTTCAATAGGAGACTCGAGCAGCTTAATAGTTCTTCTATAAAAAACAAACCACTCTTGTTAACAAACCAAAAACATAAAAAGAAACAGATAAAGGACAGTTTTCACAGTTAACAATAAATAAAAGTGCAGTAAGTGTTCAAGTAGGGCATGTAGTTTAAAAACTACATGTGAGTATTTGGCATAGGTCATCTTTTAAAGGCTCTCCGAGGGTCCCTGCCATTACTTATTGTGGTCATGACTGTTTGATTATTAGCTGTTCCTGGTAGCTGTGGATTTATAGGTCCCCGGCCATTGCTTCTACCAGCATATGAAAACTGGCATCCCCTCGCTTCTGGGCCAGTCTGAACCCCATTTCCTAAGAAAGAATATAAAAAAAATCACCATTTTCAGACAGAATTAACATCTATTTGAAGTTGTAACAGAAGCTATTAATGATTATAAGAATATTATAGAAAACAAACACCTTTATTTGTAATCTACTGGAAAAAATTCAGTGTGAGTTCTAGGTTTTTCCAAATGTGTAATTACTTCAAATGTATTAACTTGATGCTTGTATCAATAAGGAATGGGGGAAAAGGGCAACTTGGGCAACTGAATGAGATAATAACAAAGTAGGAAAAAAGCATAGATAATGTGGGATATTGAGGGAAAAAGTAAAAGAGAAAAGAAAATGTAAAAGAAAAATAGTATATAAGTATTGGCATTTGGTTCAAATAAGGTTCCGTTCTGTTCAGTCGCTCAGTCGTGTCCGACTCTTTGTGACCCCGTGGACTGTAGCCTACCAGGCTTCTCCGTCCATGGGATTCTCCAGGCAAGAATACTGGAGTGGGTTACCATTTCCTTCTCCAGGGGATCTTCCCGACCCAGGGATCGAACCCGGGTCTCCTGCATTGGAGGCAGACGCTTTAACCTCTGAGCCACCAGGGAAGCCCTCAAATAAGGTTAGTAATGTTTTAAGAGAGACTATAATTTTAACTTTTTAAAGGAAAAAACAGCAAAGTGTCCCACAACATAACAATCAGAGCTGTGCCAAAACATGCAGCCAACAGGTCAAGTAAATTCCAGCCACACTGTGCTGTGTGCTCAGTTGTGTCCAACTCTGCGACCCTACAGACCTCAGTCCACCAGGCTCCTCTGTCCATGGGGATTCTCGGCAGGAACAGTGGAGTAGGTTGCTAGGCCCTTTCTCCAGGGGCTCTTCCCAACCCAGGTGTATTCTATACCGTCTAAGCAGCCAGAGAAGCCCTGAGCCACCCTAATGAATTCCAATCACTAAAGACTTTTCCCTAAGTCTTTAAGAATAAAGGCTTCAAAAGACCTTTAACAAAGGTATAAGAGCCATTGACCTTTGAAGGTATTTGAGAGGTAAAGGCCAGCTATTAGCATATGAAAAACTAAGGTGAGCTATTAATCTGAGGTTAAACTGTTTTCAGTACACAAAAATAGCCAGTTATTCTGCATCTACTATAAATAATTACTATACAAATTCCGTAAAAATCAACAAAAAAATAGCATAATGCATCATCAAAACTTAATTTCTTAATCACTGAGTTCCCAGTAACTGGTCCAAATGTTTAAATATAGAATGTGCTCAATAAATTAGCTTAAGAGGGTACCTGTTTATTCCAGAAAAATTAGTTATTTGAGAATTCCCTCTTTCACAGTACTTTCCGTTTTAGTACTAATTTTTGCCTAAAGACAATTTTAAGAGATTCCCTTAATTCTTATACCTGATCACAAATTTGCCAAAAAGAAATCTTACCCACTGGTCCAAATGTACCTGTACCCACACTGTTCATGGAATTATTCTTCTGTTCATTGTGTGCCTATAAAAAAAAAGTTTTACTTTAATCAAATAAAGATTTCAAAATAAACATATAGCATGTATCCATTCTGCTTTTTAACTTTCAATGCCTTTTAAAACAATTTTTAAATTTTATTTTTAATTGGAGGATAATTGCTTTACAATGTGTGCTGATTTCTGCTGTACAACTCAAATCTGACATAACTATGTGTATGTGTGTGTTACGTGTACCCTCCCTTTTGAACCTCCCTCCCACCAGTCACCCAGTCCCACCCCTCTAAGGCTGTCACAGAGCGCCAGCTGGGCTCCCTGTGTCATACAGCAGCTTCCCATTAACCGTTTTATACATGGTGATGTATATATGTCAACGCTACTTGCTCAATTCGTCCCACCCTGTCCTTCCCCCACTCTGTCCACCAGTCCATTTTCCACGTTTTTGTCTTGATTCCTTCCCTGCAAATAGGTTCATCAGCACCATTTCAGATCCTATACAGACTCACAAAACACATAAAATGAAAATGACCTTTAGAAGATTCTTTTTAAAACTGTCTCCATTATACTTAGGATATGAAAAGCTTGGCAACCTAGCCATAGAATTATATTACACAGTCAAATTAGCCTAATCATAAAAACAGACAATACATTTGGATTAATTACCCCTTTGTTCTGTTGTCCTCGATAATCTGGGTTAGGTTCACTGAAATTTGGCAATTCTGAATAAACCATACAAAATCTGAAAGACAATAAAGGACAATTTGAATGAAATAATCAACCTTTATATAGTATGCATAACTGACAGGAATAAAGAACTTAGATGTCAGTGAATTAACCAAACAGAAACATGCTAACTAACTCTATTCATTTACAATAAAACTTCCTAAAAGCTTTGTTTCATTAAAAAAAAAAAAAAAAACCTCAAATACTTGATTGTCTACAATGTTAAAAACATTCTATTTTGTATTTTAGTTCTAATTCTGTACTGCAAAAATTAAATGTCAGAGATCAAGGACACAGGAGCACATCTTTGTCCTGTTTCTCCACACAGGCTGATTGATGCCTCTGAACCATGTACAGGGTTCCAGAGTGGTTTTTCCAGCAGTGGTGATGGATTTGCACTGATCCACTCACACACTCTCGTCCAGTCACAGTCATTCTTTGACCAATCACTGTGAATCTGCAAAGATAATCATTCAAGGTTAAAAGTGGATTTTACAGGAATTAATAAAAGACAACTGGCTATTAAGAAAACAGTTCATCCCAAGACTTCTTATCAACTGACTATGGTGTATATTAATTAACATCACACATAAGCATCTTCTCAGCTCCTCAACCCACAAATTAGAATCAGCTTTGGTAACTCCTATACTGACCCCAACACAAAGTCACTATGCATTGAGTGACCTCCAGTGGTTCGTCATGTAACTGACCTTCATTACTATAAATATTGTACATGTATGTGAAGGTTGAGTCAGAATCCTAAATCTTTCTGTAATACTGATGCTAAGACCTCTCATAGCACATAACTCTAAACATGAACAGAAGTAAACTCTAATTTTCCTCCTAGCGAAAGCAGTGTTACCAGTTTATTATCTTTAAAAGTTTTAAGCGTGCAGTGTAGAAAACATTCTTCCTATATTTTGTTTTCTGCTGCCATTTGTGGCTTCTCCCTTTAGATATCCTCTATTTTGATAGGTATTAAGTATGTGTCTTAGGCATAAACCATATAGAATGGACTTAATGGTTTGGTTCACTGCCTACACCATACTTTATGAGTACATCCCAAATGTCTAGGCCAGTGTAGAGACTGAACACCTTTACACCCCTAGGATGGTTCCTCCAAGTCAAGGTGGAGATTACCAGGGTAGTAGTTTATGGAAGCTCGCACTGTGGCAACCTGTACAGTACCTAGACTGGATAAATATAGGACTTCAACTGTCACTGCTTCAAGTCCTTTTCCATATGGGTACACATTCACCCATAAACAGAGAAAAAGAAAAATTAAAGTTACTTCCTGAAACTAATACTCAGCTTCTTAACTGAAAATTCACTAGATGACAGAGTTTACTTCAAATGGTACTTGTGACACGTGAAAGATATACGTTCCCAAAGCCTACAGAAATGGGCCGACGGGGGATGGTCTCAAGTTCAGCTTCTTAATGCTCTTTGCCAGGAAAAACTGACATTCTCAACCACAGGAAACAGTATTAATAACTGTCAAACTAGCACATACACAGAAAGTTAAGCTCCTGGAAGCATTCAGTTTACCAGTCAAAAAAGGTCTGGGAAGAGGTACATACTTTATACCTACCAGTTATTCTGTTCATATCATTTGTAATTTATTCAATTATATGAAACATATTTTAATACTCACTCCCCAATTTTCTGAAGTTCTCCACCCCTTCCAGTATAAAGTGTCAGACATCCTTTCCACATGGATGCATACCTAGAAAGAAAAGAAACATCAGTTCTATGGAAATATGTATGTTTCCTTCGACTTAAATAAATTTTTATACTGTATCTTTTGTACTGTGGTGCAGGTGGGGCTCAAGCCCTGTGTCTGCCATTGATTAACTTGTTACTTACTAAATAATAATGTGAAGAAAAATCTACTACCAAATTTTGATATAATTAAACAATAACCAACCCTAGAAAATAGAAGTCTTTTTGCAAAGGAAGCATTATTATACTCCAAAGATCACATCTTTAGTCAATTCAAAGGGAGAACTTTCAAACTGCAGAGACTTAAGCAGAAATTACTTTATTCAATCACAGGACATATAAAATCTACATCCCAGTGTTTAATTTTACACTTACGTAATTGGTCTACCAGATATTGGTAAAATTGTTTTTCCTTTGTCTCTATAAAACCCAGGTTAGTATGTGTTATTCCTAAGTTACTAAAAATTTAGTAAATTTAATCAAAGGGACTAAAAAACTAAGATCATAATCTTACACTGATTTGTCTTTCCAAATTCCCTATTTTTAGCAATAACAGCTGAACATTTAAACAATTTTGAATTCCGATAGTATCATTAAATAATCCTATACACAAAACTATGAAAAATATGTTAGTATTATAAAATAAGCCCAAGGCTTGGTTCTTTGTACAACTACTATTAAGTTTCATGATTTACAAAGATAAATTATAAACAAGCATTATTTAACTAAGTACAGTGATGGCTTACCTTTTAATACAAGTTAATAAAATTCTTCTAGTCTCACATTATATATTTCTCTTTATTTAGTAAATGCTACCTGGAGTGCTGTGGTTCATGGGGTCGCAAAGAGTCGGACACGACTAAGCAACTGAACTGAACTGGATTTATTAAAGAGCCCATTCATCATTTTGTTACACAAAAAAGTGACTGAGACAGTGCACTAATATCTTCCCTTATTAATGTAAAAATTAACACCTATTTTGAGAGAAAAATTGAAGTTACTGCAACTAAAACATTTAACTTTCACTTATTTCAGGAATGAGATCAATGTTTGCAGGATTTTCTGATATGCATGCCAATATTCAAATTACCTTTATTGAGATGTATATCTTTCTTCCAAAGTTCTGTTGTTAGATTCAACAAGAATTTAAGGGCCTTACAAATGGGCCAGACTTCACTGTATATGTTACCTTAGTAAGTAAGTTGCTTTAATTGTGTCCAACTCTTTGTAACACCATGGACTGTAGTCTGCCAGGCTCCTCTGTTCATGGGATTCTCTGGGCAGGAATACTGGAGTGGGTTGCCATCTCCTTCTCTAGGGGATCTTCCCAACCCAGGGACTGAAACCCTTGTCTCTTAATGTCTCCTGCACTAGCAGGCAGTTTCTTTACCACTAGCGCCACCTGGGATTCCCATTTTACAGAAAAGTTGAGAAAACGTAGTAACTTCAAGACTAAACAGAAGTTAGAAAATAGTAGATTTCTTTGGTGTTGAATTTTCCTTTACACTGTACTTCTCGGTAACTATACTCCTTAAGATCCTACAGACACTACTTGGCTACTTAGTTTTTCCACAGTTTTTTTGATGGACACATCATGTATTTTCTGTGACTACAAAATATGCGATAATCGAAATGAGAAGCTGTTTACAGTGTATAACTTCTAATCGCTGGATGAGATACTTTGGCAGCCAAAAAACTTTAATTATGCTAATTTTCACCCTACCCTCCCTGGTAGAAATTCTCTTTTGTTTAAGTTAAAAATGTGGAAGTTTAAAAGACTTAACCAGTGTCATAATGAGTCACAGGGTATGAGAAAAAAAATGTCTAAGTCCTGACTCTCACTTCCTCCTTTGATGATACTGTGCCTCACTTCCTGAAGGTGCTCTAAGACCTGTAAAATCCTATCAAGGGGCTCTTAAGTTCCTATTTTCAGGGTGATCCAACACTTTTCTGAGATTCTATTCACTAAGCTAACACCAATCTCCACCCACTTTTCCTACAGGTATGACCAATGAATTATTACAATTCTGTAAACCAAAAAGCTTCCAAAATCTAAAGATCCTTCTCTAGTATTTTATCTTCCTAAGTTAAAAACTTGGTAAATCTTGGTAAATGCAGCCTAACTTCTTACCTCCCCCACCCCCTCCTTCCAAAAGAAGGTACTAAATTATTCTTAAAAGCCAATCTGCCAACTAACTCTTTTGGACAGAAGTATCATAGATACCTGTCAAACATTTTCTGCACAACATTCTGGTTTTTGTGCAACACTGACCTTACAATAGTAGGCAGAAAGAATCATTTTCAAGAATGTATCTTCCAGATATTGTAAACTTCCTTTCAACTTTTACATCCGAGTACAAATTTGACACACTACAAAACCGACTAAATTCTCCAGCTACAATCTCAATTTAAGTATACACGGTCTAAATGTGTATACAAATAAAATATGGGTAGGACTTCAGAAGTTATTAAAAGGGGAAAAGGTTGGGGAAATAAACTAAGTGACAACTACATTATATAGTTAATGAAAAAAGATGAAGTATTAACTATGTCAGTTTTAATAATCTACTAAAAAGACTGAATAATTCTAGAATGGTATTTAAAAATCTACCTAATTTGTAAACAAGGTGTGGCTATTTAGATTCCCAGCTGAAATTTTTTAAAGGCAAAGGTGTTACATCCCAACGCCGTCCACCATCTCAGGTTAACATCGGTGCGGCTCAAAAATCCTCGGAGTGGCCCACAGAAAACACTAAACTTTATCCAGAACTTGCCAAGGTGCCCGGCGTCAGCCAATTCGGATTCTGCAGACTGCTACTTTGGAGGCGCACTCATTCCCCAACCCTTTTAAGCACACCTACCCTCTGGTCAACCGAATAATATCCCCTGGCTGTATTAGACCTCCGATTTCATCCCACACGGAAATCGTGATGCTGCCAGTTTTATCTGCTACTTTGCATGATCTCACTTCATGGCCGTCTTTGGTTTTGGTCACGCGTCCTGTGAAGATTTAAAAATCAAAAGGCGGAGGGGTGTATTAGATAATGAGGACTTGCAAAAAGCGAACTCCTCCTCCGGGATCAAAATGCACCTGAAGGGTGGGAAGAGGCCGAGCCCCGGGTTCTCGCCGCAGGCGGGCTGCCGAGCCGGCAGGGGCCCGCGGGGCCACGTGGGTGGGGGAGGGGAGAGGCGAGGGAGGCGGGGGGAGGGGAGCCCCCGGCTCGCAGCGGCGGCGCCCTTCCCTCCTGTCCCGGGACGCACAGGGCGGCGGGGCGGGCTGCGGACCCCACTTACCTATCTCCAGGACAATAAAGACGACATTTAAGTTTTTCAGTCCGGGCTTAATATCTTTTATAAAAAGAGGGGGGTCCCTGACCCCGTTCATATTGAGGCAGGTGCGGCTACGCTGCGGAGACTCGGGTGGGGAGGGAGCCGGACAAAGCTTCCCACCCACCCCGGGCCAGGGGCGAGGGCGGAGGGGCGACCTTGGGCGGGGGTGGCGAGAGAAGGGGCAGAAAGCGGTTAGTCAGGGACCGAGGAAACCAGTCCAGACGGCACTGAGCCTAAAAAAGGGGTAGGGAAAAAAAAAAAAGCGCTCACAAGTTTAAAAAAAAAAGACGAACCACTCCGCACAACAACCCCGCTCCCAACGGGGCGACAGGAAGGCAAGCGTGAGAACTGCCCCTTCTTTGGGTAAAAGGAAGAAAAAAAGGCAGCGAGAGGACGCCTCTGTCCTGAGTGCCGCTGACACACAGACAGGGGAGCGTGCCCTGTCCGTCCCGGACTCCGGGGAGGGTTGGGCTGTGACTGCGAACCCGGAGCAGAGAACGAGCCGCCGCACACCCAGCGTCCCAAACACCGACTGCGGAACGCGCCCGCGCGCCAGCAGGACCCTCGGGTCGCCCCGCCCCTTGTGACGTCACACGGCGTCGGCACGCCCGGCGACCCGCCCTGCAGGCTCCGGGGAAGCGAAGCCGGGGAGCAGAAGCCAGCGAGCGCGGCGCGCGCAGCTTCCCTGCTTCCTCCCTCGTTCTTCCAGCGCGGAGCGCGGGCCCTGCCTCCTCAGCCATCCAATCGGCTCTCGGCCTCACCCCCTCCTCCTCCCGCTTCCGCCGTCGCTGCGTAGCGTCAGTTTTACCCATCCGTGTCTTCCTTCTTCAGGTTGCTGCCGCTGGGTCTGGGACTTCTGGGCTTACGTGCATCTTTTTTCCCCTCAGAGTTCAGTCTTCCACCCCCACTGTTTAGTTTCGCCGTCACGGGGACCAGTTGCTGTGTTTTAAGATCCAGCGGGGACGTCAGAAAGTACGCAGTTGAGTAAGAACAAGCTTTAGGCGAGGGTGGTGGTTCTGAGTTGAAAGAAACAGAAAGTAGGGATGGGTCCTTAGGTATAAAGCTGTGATTTTAGGGCCGGAAGAGAAGTTAGAGATCAGTTTAACCGGCACATTTTAATGCATTTTGAAACAGATCCAGAAAGGTGGGGGCTTCCCTGTGGCTCATCGGTAAAGAATCTGCCTGCAGTGCGAGAGACGCCGGTTCTATCCCTGGGTCGGGAGGATCCGCTGGAGGAGGGCATGGCAACCCACTCCATTGTTCTTGCCTGGAAAATCCCATGGACAGAGGAATCTGGTGGGCTATAGTCCATAGGGTCGCAAAGAGTCAGACAGGACTGAAGCGACTGAGCACGCAGACACGCCGGAAGGGTGAGGTAGGTTGCTGAAGGTCACCTAGTAACTTTGTGAGCAAGCAGGACGTCAGCACAAGTTGTCCGACTTCGTGTTTTTCACTCAATAGTGCTAGGCAGATAAGTTCTTTTGCAGATTTATTTTTCCTTACTCTTCTCTCAGGTACACCGTTTCACCATTTTGCTTTTCTTTTGTTTTTTAGTAGACTTTTTTTTTTTTTTGGCACAGTTTTATGTTCACAGCAAAAGTTACGAAGGTACATAGATTTCCCTTACACTCTAACCTGCGCATGCATAACCTCTCACCATTATCAGTATTCCCCCCAGATTGGTACCTTTGTTGCAGTTGATGAATCTACATTAATATGTCACCCAAAGTCCATAATTTACCTTAGGGTCAGCTCTTGGTGTTGTACATTGTATAAATGTATAATAATACATTTATAATATTATACATTGGATAAATGTATAATGTGTATTCACCATTACAGTATCATACTGAGTAGTTTCACCACCCTAAAAATATTGTGTGCCACGTATTCATCCTTCCCTCTCCCCTAATCCCTGACAACTACTGATATTTAAATATCTTCATTTCCCAGTATGTAATGTAGTTGAAATCAAACAGTATGTAGTTTTTTCATATTGTCTTCTTTCACTTCTGTCACATTTAAATTTCCTCCATGTCATGACCTATCAAGTCACGCATTTGTTTTTTACGTGCAAAACAACTGTGTAATAGCAGTGGGAAACCCTGAAACATTATAACCTGGGGAGGGAAAAGAGTAAATTTTTCTTTATGTAATGAAAGGGACATATGCTTTAGAAACAAACCTGAGCTTTTGAAGTAGTTACCAGCTGTGTGACCTTTAGGACAATTGACTAAGCTTTCTGGTCATAATTGAATCATCCATCCAAAAATAAAAGGATGCCAACTTCACAGAGCATCACATGGGCTCATAAATTATCCGATGTGTGTGCACGCATGCTAAGTCACTTCGGTTGTGTCTGACTCTGTGACCCTATGGACTGTAGCCTGCTAGGTCCTCCATCCATTGGATTCTCCAAGCAAGAATACTGGTGTGCGTTACCATGCCCTCCTGCAGGTAATCTTCTGACCCAGAGATCAGACCTGCATCTCTTATGTCTCCTGCATAGACAGGCGAGTTCTTCACCACTCTGCCACCTGGGAAGCCCCAAATTGTCCAGTAGTGCCTAACAAATAGTAGAAACTCAAGGAATATTTCCCCCCTTGCTATCCTATAATTCTGTGATTGCTAATTTTTATCCCCATTTTACAGATGAATAGCCAGGGAAGGCCAAAAAGAAAGAAAGTGAAGTCTTGTCTAACTCTTTGGGAGTCCGTGGGCTATAGTCTACCAGTTTCCTCCGTCCATGGGATTCTCCAGGCAAGAGTACTGGAGTGGGTTGCCGTTTCCTTCTCCAGGGGATCTTCCCGACCCAGGGATCAAACCCTGGTCTTCCACATTGCAGGCAGACGCTTTACCCTCTGAGCCACCAGGGAAGCCCAGAGAAGGGCAAACGGAGTTTTGAATCTAGGCAATCTTGACCCCAGAGTCCTCCAGCCTAAAGGTAATTTTTAGAGTTAATTTGCAATGGTGGAATTATGAGTCAAAAAACAGAGTAAAGAAATAAAAGTATTAGCAGCAAGATAGCGCTTTAGAGTTTTATCTCATTAACTATCTGAGATGGTAACATATGTTAAGAATATCAGAGAATTTAGTTGTCAGAAGACTTAGTTTTTCCTTGAATCTTTCTGAGTATTTTTATTTCAACCACACCATTTCCCAAACATCTACAAACAAGCAGCATAGATATATTACAGCACACGAAATGAGTTTCAACAATAATCACAACATTAGCAGGAGAGTCAAGACATTCTTAAGAAACTTTCAGTTCATCGACAAATAAGGTCCAGTGTGCCAAAGACATTGATGTAATGCTGGAAAATGGTATAAAATAATAAGCATGATTTCAATATCAAATAAATAATGAAACATGTCAGTTAATGGCAGAACTACATTCAACATTAGGGCTCCCATAAACTCCCCGTCTGGATCAGAATAATAATCATTATCTCATGTGACTTGATGCTTCAACTAGGTTTATCTCAAGCTATATTCTTCAACACAGACCAAAGAAAAATTCTCATAGAAGCAACATTTAAATCAGACCTTCTTTTTTTCTTAAGGTTTGACCAAACCTTTAAAATACTTATGGATAGGAAACCAATTAAGAATGTTCCGCTAAGTTGTGGCCCTGAGTTTGGGCAAAGAAAGTTAGCCACTCCCTAAACCTGGGGTCATTTGTTTCCAGAAAGGGGATTAGGTAGGACTCCTCAAACCAATTTTACAGACATTTATAAATAGGAACCAGCTACTTGGGATGCCAGCCCCACAAAAGCAGAAACTGGTGCTCAGAGGCACAGCCCAGCCCTGTCCTTCCCCCACAGGACAGAATTCAATTGAACATCTCTCACTTCCTTCCCTACTAACTCAGCAGTTCTCAGAAAGGAAATGGCAACAAGTGCTTTCTCATTCACCAAAACTAAAGGCAGTCTTAAGAAATAAACTGAAGTGGGCATTTCAGTAATTCTTCAGCCTAGGTCAGTTTTAAATTACTGATCACTCCTCAAGGGTGGTGGTTAATTTATTAAAAAAAAAAGAAAAGATATCTGGAAGAGTGACTATTGTCACCCAGATAATCTTTCTTAATATTACCATTCAGTGAAATAGATAAAGATTCATCACTCTGCCCAGCCAATTAGACCATAAGGACTATATTGCTGATTCTTTTACTATAGTTACAAGATTACTTCAAGGTGTTGCTTCTAAGACTAGTTTTCTGTGGGATTTCCTCATTTTCATAGCCTAGACATCTTATTCTGAGATGATGATGTTTATGCCCAGAACCTCAACACCACTACTCTGTATAAAGAAGGTATTGCTTAGTGAGATCCAGAACAATACAGAAGTGCATCCATTAAAATCTTGTGCATAAGTTTGGCCAGGACTACTACCCATGCTCACTTCTAGGTTCTGGTTTCTGGGACCCCAATGGTCATTTTCACTTTCTTTGTACTATCCATCTATTTTAAAATATTACAACATCAGGAAAACACCTGGCCAAGGCCTGTGTGGTACTAGACATATTGTGTGGTGAAATTAACAAAAAAAACTAACAAGAACTACTGTGTTCTCACATTACAGAGATAATCCACTTTGTAGCATGATTGGCAAAGCCCAAAAAAAATGCCTTGTGTTCTCAGCTGTGTCTGACTCTTTGCGACCCCATGGATTGTAGCCCACCAGGCTCCTCTGTCCATGGGATTTTCCAGGC
The DNA here is from genome assembly GCF_049115385.1 of Moschus berezovskii. Classification (NCBI taxonomy): domain Eukaryota; kingdom Metazoa; phylum Chordata; class Mammalia; order Artiodactyla; family Moschidae; genus Moschus; species Moschus berezovskii. The sequence goes on from NC_142461.1 coordinate 56,464,991, forward strand.
AAAATACTAGAATGGGCTGCCATTTCCTACTCCAAGGAATCTTATCGACCCAGGAACCAAACCCTTGTTTCTTGTGTCTCCCGTATTAGCAGACAGATTCTTTGCTACTGTACAACCTGGGAAGCCCAGTAAATGCAGTGACATTTTATCTGATCTCTAATGTCTAGTTGTATGGGGGCAATGAGGTTAGTTTGTGAGGAATAACTTTGTAGTTTCCCTTGGGAAGAAATGCATTCCTGAATGAGTTAATTCAACTCAGCTACATAATCTTTTTAATGACAGAGTGAATGACTTTGACTTCTGTGTTCTAAACTTTCAGGTGTACCACACATGTAAATGTCTGCCTGAATTTATTGTTTATTCAGCTGAAAAAACAAAATATTATTGGCAACTGATTGAACTCAAAACTAATAAAATTATTTCTTATTGGTGGAAGGTTTATCTAACTGGAGTATATATCATACTCCTTATCCTTAAAAGGATGTTGTAGAAAATGCTACAAATCATGCATACAAATTGAGCATAAGAAGGCTTCTGTAAAATCAAAAGTCCTTTTCATACTATATACCTAGACACTTTAGAAAGAATTACTTGTTTGCTAATGTTTCTCAGCATCCTATGTTGCTGTAGACTTAATGTTTGTATCCTTAGTGTTTGTATTAAAATCTAGTCACCAATGTTTTAGTATTTGGAGGTGAGATCTTTGAAAGATGCTTAGGTATAGAAGACAGAGCCCTTATAGGTGTAATTAATCCTCATTTAAAAAAGACACTAAGCTTCCTTGCTCCTCTCACCATGTAAGGTCACAACAAAAAGACAGATGTCTGTGCGCCTGGAGGCAGTTTCTCACCAGATACCAAATCTGCCAATACCTTGATCGTGGACTTTCCAGCCAACAAAATTGTGAAATATTTATATTTCTCAATTACTATTGTTTAGAAATTAAACCACCAGTTTATGGCATTCTGTTATAGCAGCCCCTACAGACTAAGACATTTATAAAAAATAAATGACGATTTTATTAAAAAAAACAGCTCTCCTGGTTTCAGAGGGCTGCTTCTTGCTCTAGCTGGCCCTACAATAAGCATGTAACAGTTTGCCCTAATATCACGCCTGACACCTGTTGGAGTGGAAGACTTGATGACTCTTTATGAAATTTTGATTTATTATCTCAGTTTCTCTATAATAAAAATAAATACGTTTTCTTATTTCCGAGCATTATGACGTTGATACATGTGCTGTGCTTTCACACGCGTGTGCACATATACACCAATAAACCAGTAGGAAGAGATGGCAAATATTCCTATAATCTAAATAAGAGAGTTTCCTGTATGAACATAGACTATTCCAGTTGCAAAGATGCTTACAGATAATGTACTCTAACCCCTTAATTTTGTTTGTGAAAAAAATACAGGCCCACAGATTTGAACAGAATTACCATCTACAGCCCCTGGTGAATTAATGGATCTCAGTATTAATCATCAAAGGCTGCTAATACATAACAAGAGAGACAACTAATCCAAACCAATTAAATCAGAATCTCTGAAGGTGGGATTCAGGCATAAATATATTTTAAACCCGTCAGATAATTAATATGTGCAACCAAGTTTGAGAACCAAAAAAGGTTAGACGATTTCTGTCACTTGTTCAGAATATGTCCTTTCTTTTTCATATACCTATTAAAAATCTGAAACAGTACATATTTTCTTTATAAAGGCTTGGAAAATCCAAGATAAACTGAGATAAATTTCTAAAAGTGTAGTTACTCAGTGTATAGTTAAGTGTTCTGATATGTATAGTTAGTCTTCCATATCTGCAGGTTCTGTATCTAGAGATTCAACCAACCTTGGAGGCGCATAGGTTACATAGAACAGGGAAGCCTGGTGTGCTGCAGTCCATAGGGTTGCAAAGAGTCCAATACAACTTAGCGACTTAACAACAGCAAATGTGACAAAGACACTAAAGGAAAAACAGCTGCTGGGTCAGTGGGTTGATTGGCTTTTAAGTACTGTGTAAGAAAGAAAAGCCAAGGAGAAACACAGACAGGAGAACAACAACTATGTGCCAGCCGTGGGACTGCATCGGTAAAACCAATACAAACAAAGTCCTGTCTTTGTAGAACTTGCATTCAAAGGTAAATAAGCAATAGACCAAATCATGCATGCATGCGTTGGAGAAGGAAATGGCCACCCACCCCAGTATTCGTGCCTGGAGAATCCCAGGGACAGAGGAGCCTGGTGGGCTGCCGTCTATGGGGTCGCACAGAGTCGAACACGACTGAAGTGACTTAGCAACAGCAGCAGCAAACCAATTAAATCTGTAAAATTTAATCTGTGGTTCAGTTGCTCAGTCGTGTCCAAATCTTTGCAGTCGCATGCATTGCAGCAAGCCAGGCTTCCCTGTCCTTCACCAACTCCTGGAGCTTGTTCAAACTCAAGTTCATTGAGTCAGTGATGCCATCCAACCATCTCATCCTCTGTCATCCCCTTCTCCTCCTGCCTTCAATCTTCCCCAGCATTAGGGTCTTTTCAAATGACTCAGTTCTTCGAATCAGGTGGCCAAAGTATTGGAGCTTCACCTTCAGCATCAGTCCTTCCAATGAATATTCAGGACTGATTTCCTTTAGGATTGACTGGTTGGATCTCCTTGCAGTCCAAGGGACTCTCAAGAGTCTTCTCCAATATCACAGTTCAAAAGCATCAATTCTCTGGCGCTCAGCCTTCTTTGTGGTCCAACTCTCACCTCCATACGTGATTGCTGAAAAAACCATAGCTTTGACTATATGGACCTTTCTTGGCAAAGTGATGTCTCTGCTTTGTAATATGCTATCTAGGTTTGTCATAGCTTTTCTTCCAAGGAGTAAGTGTCTTTTAATCTCATTGCTACAGTCACCATCTGCAGTGATTTTGGAGCCCAAGAAAATAAAGTAGCTCACCTTTCCATTGTTTCCCAATCTATTTGTCATGAACTGATGGCACTGCATGTCGTGATTTTAGTGTTTTGAATGTTGAGTTTTAAGGTAGCCTTTTCACTCGCCTCTTTGACCTTCATTAAGAGGCTCTTTAGTTCCTTCTCACTTTCTGTCATAAGCGTGGTGTCATCTGCATATCTGAGGTTATTGATATTTCTCCCAGCAATATTGATTCCAGCTTCTGCTTCATCTAGCCCAGCGTTTCTCATGATGTACTCTGCATATAAGTTAAATAAGCAGGGGGACAATATACAGCCTTGATGTACCAGTCTGTTGATCCATGTCCAGTTCTAACTGTTGCTTCTTGACCTGCATACAGGTTTCCCAGGAGACAGGTAAGGTGGTGTGGTATTCCCATCTCTTGAAGAATTTTCCACAGTTTGTTGTGATCCACACAGTCAAAGGCTTTAGCGTAGTCAGTGAAGCAGATATAGATGTTTTTTTCTGAAATTCTCTTGTTTTTCTATGATCCAACAGATGTTGGTAATTTGATCTCTGATTCCTCTGCCTTTTCTGAATTCAGCTGAAACATCTGGAAGTTCTTGGTTCACATACTGTTGAAGCCTAGCTTGGAGGATTTTGAGCATTACTTTGCTAGCATGTGAAATGAATGCAATTGTGTGGCGGTTTGAACATTCTTTGGCATTGCCCTTCTTTGGGATTGGAATGAAAACTGACTTTTCCAGTCCTGTGGCCACTGGTGAGGCTTTTTTTTTTTTCAGTGCTGAGTTTTCCAAATTTGCTGGCAGCACTTTCACAGCATCATCTAAGATTTGAAACAGCTCAGTTGGAATTCCACCACCTCCACTAGCTTTGTTCACAGTGATGCTTCCTAAGACCCACTTGACTTCGCATTCCTGGATGTCTGGCTCTAGGTGAGTGATCACATCATCATGGCTATCTGGGTCATTAAGATCTTTTTTGTATAGTTCTTCTGTGTATCCTTGCCACATCTTCTTAATATCTCCTCTTCTGTTTATATAGTGCATTAGAAAGTAATGAGAACTGAGGTGAAAAATGAAGCAAAGAAAGGGGTAGGGATTTATCAGAAATGGCTAAAGAGAGTGAGTGAGGAAGAAGATATTTGAAGATACAAAGGAGGGAAGGGAGCCACTGAAAAGGCTCATGCTGCCTGGCTTTTTTTCAGGAACAGTAAACCATTTGCTGGGATTGAAGCAGAGTGAGCTAGGAGAGTGTAAAAGATGAGAACAGCACGTTATCATACATGAAGAATTCAGAATGTGGTCAGCAAAAACCTGGCATGCTAATCTGACTTAACAGCATCACTCTGACTGCTGGGTGGAGAATAAGAGGAGCAAGTGTGGACGCAGGGCAATCAGTTTGGTTATGCATTAATCCCTGGAGATGTGCCCTGGCTTGCACTAGAGTGGGAGCAGTGATGATGGTAAAATATGAGCAGCACCTGGATCTATTTTGAAGATAGAGCCAATAGGTTCAGTCTGGCTGGAAGTGGAATATGAGAAAGTGAGAGGAGTTAAATTTGACTTTCAAATTTATGGCCTGAGCGCTTGGAAAGATAAGAGTTGTTACTCACTGAAATGGAGAAGACTACACTGGAAACAGGGGGTTGTAGAAGATCAGGAGGGCCATTTAGACATGAAAAACAGGGAGGCAGGAAGAACACAGCCAGGAGAGTGGTGTTCTGGATGCCAGATGAATCACATATTTCTGGGAAGGGGTGATTGTTGCATCAAGCACTGCTGATCACGTGAGAGAAAACTCAGTTGTTCAGCATAATGAAAGTCATTAATGACATGGACAAGAGCAGTTGCAGAGGAGTTTGTGGAGATGGAAACCTCAATGGATTGCATTCAAAAGAGAACAGAAGTTAAGGAATTGAAAATGTTCAATCGAGTGTGTATAACTCCTGGAGGGATTGTTGCAAAGCAAAGAGAAATGGTACAAGAACTTGAGGGAAAAGTGGATGAGACATCTTTTTTTAAGATGTGAAAAAATATGTGACTGGGGTTGAAGGGAGTGTTTCACTAGAGAAAAGGAGAAATGGGAATTTCTGGAGGTAGGTTCTTGTCCGTGAATAGTTGAGAGGGGTGCGAATCAGTGCCCTTGTGAAGGTATTAATTGGGAGCACAGAAGATTCTTCTCCAACAGGAGGAGAGATGCTACTGGGTGGGATGGTATGGTGGTGTACATGTATGTCAGTCCTCTTCTGATTGCCACTATAAGCAAGATCATCAAATTAGAGTGAAGATGGGGAGAAGGTGCTACTAAATAGTTGTCAGGGAACACGGCAGAGTGATTGACCTAGGGAAATATATTACCATTTTAGAACAGGACTAAAGTCTCCCTTGAAAGCAATTAACAGTAAACCAGTGCACATAGTTTTGTATTTCTCTGCAGACACACTCATCTATAAAGGTTTAGGCATAAACTAGGCTAAGAATTGGATTTAACCAATTCTTTTGACAAGCAATAGCAATCCTGGTTTTTGCAAAAATGTATGTTGTACAAATATTTCCCAGTTTGGGATTTGCCTTTTCCTTTTATCTATGTATTTTTAGAACTACAGAAATTTTACATTTTTATATGGTAAAATCTATTATCTGTTCCTATGGTTTCTTTCCTTGCTTTCTGGCTTGAGGGAGTCCTTCCTCATAAAGGGATGATATACCATCTGAGCCACCAGGGAAGCCCATGAACTTCTATACCTACCCTAATTTTTTAGGGTTGAATTTTTCTCTTTAATCTATCCATGTGTGTTCTGTGATGCAAAATTTTAATAAAGTAGTCGTCAAAAAGTTCCCTTTTCTCTATATTAGTTATTAAGAAAACAGTTCCTTACCCTGAGATTTGTAATTTCTTTAAAATATGTTCTTATATTGTTTTATATTTTATAAAATCTAATTCCACAGTATCACTTCTGAATCACTGATTTGACTATTCTCAGTACTTAACATGCTTTAACTTCTGTATGTTTATAATTCTTCAGCATCTGATAAGGTAAATACCAACCTCCAGTCCCCTTTTGATAAACATTCTTTAACCATCCTTATTTACTTATTTTTCTAGAAAAATTTGTCATGGTTCAAAAACAGGCCCCTCTCAGGGTTTGTTTGGAATTGGAAGAAGCCTAATCATTAGTTTGGGAAATATCAATTTCTTTATAATATCCAAGTTCCCCATTTAGGAACCATGCTATGATCTTCTACACTAGTCTTTTAAATTTTGCCAGATTAACCACTCATTCATGAGTTTATACATTTTAAATCCCCCTGAGATATAGTTTTGTTTTGCTTTTGATTTTGCTAGAATGATTTCTCAAGTAAATTCCCCAGAAAGAGAAACAGTACTTTACAGATCCAAAAATGTCTAATTTTTTTCTCATACACTTATCATATCTTCTGTGTGCGTGCGTGCTCAGTGATGTCTGACTTTATGGGACCCCACCACCAGGCTCCTCTGTCCATGGGATTTTCCCAGCAAGAATACTGGCATGGGTTGCCATTTCCTCCTCTAGGGGAATCTTCCCAACTCAGAAATCGAACCCACATCTCCTGCATCTCCTGCATTGGCTGGCAGATTCTTTACCAATGAGCCACCTATCATATCTTGGGCAAGTGTAGAATCTTGATATTGTAATCCTTTTCTCAGTATTTGTCACTAAGTCCAACGGATAGAATGTTCTTGGAAATACTACTATTAGAAGGGGAAAAAATGGAAAACAACCTAAGTGTTCAAAAGGAAGAGATTTGGGCTTCCAATGCAGGAGATATGGATTTGATCCCTGGTCCAGGAAGATCCCACATGCCATAGAGCAACTAAACCCATGTGCCAGAACTCCTGAGCCTGTGCCCCAGAGCTGGGGAACTGAAACTACTGAGCCCATGCAGAGCAACTGCTGAAGCCCATGGGCCTAGAGCCCATGCTCAGCAACAAGAGAAGGCACTGCAATAAGAAGCCTATGCATCCCAGTGAAGAGCAGCCCCCACTCTTTGCAACTAGAGAAAAGTCTAAGCAGCAGCGAAGACCCAGCACAACCAAAAATAAATAAATAAAATTATAGTAAAAGGAAGACATTTATTAAGTGAGTTAGTGTATCCTTAGTAGAGAAGTCTATAAACTACTTTTAAGTTAGGTAAATATATATGCATGATAAGGAAATAAGTCCATATGGAAAAAAGGAGGCTGCATGACAGTACGTATACTGTGATTAGATTTTTTGAAAAGTAAAATGGATACATTCATTACATGGATATATATTCATGAATCTATTTTCCTATCTATACACCTGGAAGAACATGAACTAAAAATTAACGAATCACTATGAGTATTAAAATTAGTATGTGTAGAAGTAAGAACTTTCACTTTTTATTTCACATACTCTAAATTATTTGAAGTCTTAATGTCTTACTAACAGGGTAAAGACTTATGCAGCCAACGTACCCATTTACTTGACCTTTTCTATGCCTTTATTTCACTTGGCACTGTTGACCACACTCTCTCCTGTACAAATGCTGGATTAGGTGCCTTTTCTGAGTCTTCCCACGACACACTGTACTTATTCCAATTTTAGAGGAACTTTGTATTTTAACTTATAATTGCCAACTTAATCATCTACTTTCTCCAAGTAGACTGAAAAGGCAAACACTTTCCCTGTTCATCATTGTACATACTATAGAGTGCCAGTTCAATGACTATTTGTTGAAATTGTCTTGTAATTTGAAAGGGAATGTGTATTATCTGGTTCTGTGGAAAGTAAAAGAGGCAGTGCTCAGAAGGTAAAAAGGGAAGTGATAGAGGCAGGATGGAAAGTCCTGACAACGGGCTGTGTCCATTGGCTGAACAGTTGAACTACCAGGCAAAAGGTTTCCTTCACTGCAGTCTAAGTGGATCAAAGGAACAAGGTAGAGATGTGTGGGAGAAACTATGCAAAAGGGGAAGGGAGGTAACTAGGCTTCTCCTTTGGGGGAATTCCACACTTAGGTAGGAAACTCTTCTGCAAATGTCTGTCTCTGGTGACCTAGTAGTATATGCATCTCATGTGGGTGGGATACATAGCAGCAGCATGGGACTTCTGAAGGGGAAGTTGGAAGGCAAATATGACTATAAAAGCAAAAGAAAGCAGGACTTGCTTATTAGGATAAAGATTAAGCTGTCCCAAGAAAGAAACACCAAAAAGTATACATCTATATACAGGGGCTTAAATAATTTGTTTTCTTATGTTATAATAAGGTGAACAGTCCAGCCTGGCAGGGAATCTCTACAGAGTCATTCAAGGACACAGATTCCTTTCATTTATTGCTTCTTTGTCACAGTTCATGTGGGCACATTCAGTGTTCCAACCTGTGGAAAGGGAAAAGAGGAACTCCAAGGCAAGTTACTTATAGAGATGGTCCAGAAATCACATAAACATCAGTTTACATACTACTTCCACTTACATTCCGTCAACCAAAACTTAGCACATAATCACATCTAACTGTGAAAAGAGGATGGAGGTATATAGTCTTTAGCTGAGTAGCCATGTATCTAGTGTAATCTCTTTCTATGGAAGAAGGCAGGTATGGATTTTGGAGAAAATCTAGTTTCTGCCATATAAGGAAATATTGTTTTCCTAACCTAACTAATAAAAGTTGCCTCGAAACCCTGGTGGCCAACAAATGCTGGTCTAATTCTACTAATGCATATGCAGTACAAACCAAGAACAAGAAAGAAATTTAAAGCTAAACGTATTCAATGTAAGAGACTATATCTATTATGAGAAAATGTTAAAATATCTTTAATGATATGCACAGCATTTTAAATGTCCTTTTTAAAAACAGGTAAAATAGAACATTAGAAAAACTACTATCAATATACCCATTCCTCAAATTCTCTGTGTTTGTTGATATTTTACTGATTCTTGAAATCCTTTTCTGAGACCAATATGACGACCAAGCACGGAGGGTCAGCAGAAAGGCCAGTATTTAGGAGTGTGATCATCTCTATTTCTCTGTCGATACTGAAGGCGGCATCTCAACACAGGATAGGTTTCTTAAACTCTCCGCACTGGACCTGACATCATCTCCCTCTCCACAGCCAGTCAGGTCCCCTTTCTCTGGACTCCAGTAGTACTCTTTATATGGTCCTACCACAGCATTTATCACACTGCATTGTATCAAAAGTCACTGTCTCTCTCTAGCTTGAACAAGGTCACCTCAAGAATCAGGACCATGTGCTCACTGAAGGTACTAGTTCTTTTTCAGGGTGAAAATATCTGTATTTGGTAGGGCTACTCTAACAAAATACTACAGATGGGGTGGGTTCATCAAGTTGTCAGCGGGATTGGTTTCTTCTGAGGCCTCTCTCCTTGGCTTCCAGATGGCCACCTTCTCACTGTGTCCTCACACGGTCCTTTCTCTGGGCACATGGGTCCTTATTGTCTATGATCCAAATTTCCTCTTCTTACAAGGACACTGGTCAGACTGGGTTACTGTTGTTCTTTGTACCAGTCAGATTGGATTAGGACCCTAATGACCTCATTTTAACTTGTCCCTTTAAAGTCCCTATTTTCGAGAACAGTCACATTCTTAGTTACTGGAGGTTAGGACTTCAACATACCAATTTTGGGGAGGCAAAATTCTGCCCGTAACATGTTTATGATCTTTGTTGATTATAAAAGTAATCTTTTTTTTTTTAAGTCAAATCATATAGAAATTGAAGAAGGCAATGGCAACCCACTCCAGTACTCTTGCCTGGAAAATCCTGTGGACAGAGGAGCCTAGTAGGCTGCAGTCCATGGGGTCGTGAAGAGTCGGACACGACTGAGCGACTTCACTTTCACTTTTCACTTTCATGCATTGGAGAGGGAAATGGCAACCCACTCCAGTGTTCTTGCCTGGAGAAGCCCAGGGATGGCAGAGCCTGGTGGGCTGCCGTCTATGGGGTCGCACAGAGACAGACACGACTGAAGCGACTTAGCAGCAACAGCAGCATATAGAAATGGGTAAATAAAAGTCAAAGTCTCCTATCATCTCACCCCTCATGACAGTGTCTCCTAACAGTTAAGGATAATCAGTGTTTTTCTTAAATGAATGAGTGAGCAAGCAAAGGGTAGGCTTCATTTTGTTGTTTAGTCGTTCAGTCGTGGCCTATTCTTTGCAACCCAATGGACTACAGCATGCTTCATATTGAAAAAAAATGATGCACCAAGAGGCTAAGCAATTTTTTCTAGGTCGCAAAGCTAGTTAATGAAAAGAGAACCTTACCCAGTTCTACCAATTTCTCACCCAACATTCCTTCTACTATCTTATACTACTCTTTTTAAAAATTTGTAATTTTTTAATAAAGATGTGTTCCTCATTTTTAATGTTAAAGTCAGTAAGCTGAAGATTTTATATTTCTCTTTAAAAGTTGCCAAACTTGGGAGTTCCCTGGCAGTCCATAGGTTAGGATACAGAGCTTTCACTGCTGGGGCCCAGGTTTCAAATCCTCTTTGGGGAACTAAGATCCTACAAGCCATGTAGTACAGCCAAAAAAAGAGAAAAGTTGCCAAGCTTAAGTACTTATCACTTATATTTGCCTTTGTCATAAGATCTTTCTGCAGCAAGAAATAGGTATTCACTTAGATTAATTTTCATGCTCCTATTGCTGAATAACAAACCTTGCCAAAATTTAGTGACTTAAAACAGCAGCCATTTCATTTTCATGATTCTGTCGACTGGCCATCTGAGAGTGACCGCTGATTGTCTGGCCTGCCATCATTTATGTGGTCTCATTCCCATGTCTGCAGGTGGTGCTGGCTCTGCACTGGGGTGCTTCTGTTGCTGTCCACAGGGCTTCACATCCTCTTATGAGCTACACGAGGCTTCAGAGCTTGGTGACCTCAGGATTCCAGATGGCAAAAGTGAAAGCTACAAGGTCTTGTATAGACTAGACTTTGGAACAGGCATTTTGTTACTTTTGTCACATTCTGTTGGTCCAAGTCAGTCACAAGGCCAAGCCAGATGCAGAGGGTGGAGAGATAGGCTCCTTTTCTTGATGAAAGTTGAAAAAAAGTATGTGGACTCAGGAAGGTGTGAATCACTGAGGGACATTAGTATAATGCTTTCCCACAGCTGCCATTTCCTACAGGATAACATTCCGCTTGCTGGCCTTCCTATCATGCCCACAACTTCCCTTTAAACAAGTGAGTGAATAGTGTGTATGTTATCATGCTCTGTACTTTGTAACTCTCCACCTGGCTTCAAGAAGTCAAACTGGAGATTCGTGCTTGTATTATTAGGATTAGAGCCAATTTCAAGTGAGAGGAAACCATTCATGGCTTAAAGAAGATAAAAGTTTATTTCTGATTCTTGTTAAAGAGGTAGGTTCTTCAGAATTGGCATTAGACTCCACATTATTTGGTCTCTTCTTTCTTGTTTTGCTCCATTGACTGTACCTTCCATCACCAAGGTTGCTCATGATCCAAATGGCTGCCAAAACCCCAACTATTACAGTCTGTTTCACCCAGCAGGAAGGAAAAAAGGTAGGGAAAATAGAATCCACTCTTATAAGGATGTTTCCTAGGTATTGCACATCCAACTTCCATTCATACCCCATTGGCCTGAACTTACACGGCTACAGCTATCAGCATAGGGGATTGGGTACTACACTCTTTATTTCTGATAGCTATGTGCCAAGCCAAAACTTAGGGGCCCTATTATTACAGGATATGGAAAGAGTAGATAATGATGGATAATCAGCAGTCTCTGCCACAGTGCTCAGCTGAAAGGCAGACATCAGTATACTATCCATGGGCATATAATGTGGCCTGGTATGAGACATATGCCCAACAGAGATGTGTTATCAATTATTCCTTCTGCAAACAGTATTTATTGAGTCTTTTCTATGTGCCAAGCACCTTCCTAGCTACTAAAAATAGAGCAGTGAACAAAACAAAGTCACTGCCTTCATTTAGTTATACTCTAGTTTGGAAAGATAGGCAGTAAACAAACAATATAAAGTAAAAAATTGATAATTGCTATGAAGAATTCATCTAGAGGAAGGAGTAGACAGTTAAGAAATATGAGTGGGAGGGGATAGCTATTTTAGGTAGGTAGGACATGAATGAACACAACCATGCAGATAGCTGGAAGAAAAGTCACAGGCAGAAGGAACAGTGCGTACAAAGGCCTCGGAGCAGGAGCATGCCTGGAATGTTTGAGAAACAGCAGGGAATCTGGCATAACTAGAATAAGGAGTGAGGGAGGGATAAGAGATGAGGATGAAGAGATAGCCAGAGTCCAGGTCATAATGAGGACCAAATAGTAGATTGGGAATAAGACATTCTTTCTTCAGGAGCCTGAAAGCCAAGTTGTGTCAGATTTCCTCAAGATCACCCCCAGTTTCAACAATTTGCCTGGAGGACTCACAAGCTAAGGACTTAGCTTATAGTCATACTTAAGTCTATGATATCAATGGATACAGAGAAAAATCGGCAAAGGCAACAGGCATATAGGGCACAGATTGGAGGAAGCAAGGTGCAAGCTTCCAAGAGTCCTCTTCCAGTAGACTCACACAGGAGATTTTAATCCCTCTAGCAACAGATTATGACAGCAGGTATGAAATTTTATCAGGGAGCTCATTACAGACTCAGTGCCCAAAGTTTGTATTGAGAATTTGTCACATAGGTAACTCTCTTCTTGAGTGAATGAGTGAGTGAAGTCTCTCAGTCGTGTCCGACTCTTTGTGACCCCATGGACTGTAGACTACCAGGCTTCTCTGTCCATGGGATTCTCCAGGCAAGAATACTGGAGTGGGTTGCCATTTCCTTCTCCAGGGTATCTTCCCAACCCAGGGATCAAACCCACGTCTCCCGCATTGCAGGCAGATGCTTTACCCTCTGAGCCACCAGGGAAGCCCTAACTCTCTTCCTAGCATATACCAATTTCTGACCGCCAAAAGGAAAACAGATGCCTAGCATAAACCATATTGTTTGTACAAACAGTTTAGACACAGTGAACCATGCTTATCGTTTAGCAAATGGTCAGAATTCTACAGAAACCTAAATTCTCAGATGCCAGTCAAGGACCACCCTTGCAAACAGATCTTTCTAAGAACAGTAGTCTTGGACCTGTTACTAACTTTTCTAGCTTCCTTGGTGGCTCAGACGGTAAAGCGTCTGCCTGTAATGCGGGAGACCCGGGTTCGATCCCTGGGTCAGGAAGATTCCCCTGGACAAGGAAATGGCAACCCGCTCCAGTACTCTTGCCAGGAAAATCCCATGGACAGAGGAGCCTGGTAGGCGGCAGTCCATGGGGTCGCAAAGAGTTGGACACGACTGAGCAACTTCATTTTCTTTCACATAAAGGCACAGAGAGAGATCTCTTTGAAGCGGAGCAGAATATAAACCAGGAAACTAAACAGAGACTAAGCAGACTCCATGAGTTAGTTCAATTCAGTCGCTCAGAAGCCATGAGGTAAATAAACTGAGTAGCCAGAGAGCAGAAACAACAGCAGGAGGAAGAAGCAGAGAACAAAGAAGCCAAATAGAATGGAAGGGCATCTTGTGCAGGAAGAATAAGCACCCTTACATGATGACCACCCCAGTATTCCTTTGCAGAAATGGGAATTACAAGGTGATCCTGGAGACCAGTAAACAGTGCTCTTCATGAGGCCTAACTGTTTTATCAAAAGTGACCTCCCATATGTTTGCTTCCTAGTTTCCTCTTATGCGTGCATGTATGCTTAGTCGTGTTCGACTCTCTGCGACCCTATGGACCATGGCCTGCCAGGCTCCTCATATAGTAAATGCCCAGCACCCAAGATTAGCATCATGTCTGTGCTCCTCATAACCTGAAAGGGCCTCATTAATACACCTGCTTTTTTAGCCATTCAGAGGGTAGACGTTAGAGAGAAAATCAATATAGTGATCAAGGGATCACTGATCAACAGATTGAAAGACTCAGATTTGTAATATAGCATGAACCATCCCACACCACCATGAAACTATGCTCCAGTTTTATTAAACTACTCACAACTATATTAATAGTTATTAATACAAAGGTGCTAAGTATATTTTTATCCTTTTAAAATTTTGATCATGTACTTCACTCTGTCCAGAATTCCTATTTTTTCGTCCTCAGAAAATACCTAGCCTGGATGCTGTTCACATCCTCCGTGAAGTGTCTCTGACCACTGCTCTACCCACATTCTCGTCTGCCATCGTTTAAAAGAAGTCTCCTCTTTGCACTCCTGTTTTAGCTACGGCTGTATGCTTCTGCAGTAACACTTGTAAAACATCCTATAATTAACTCTTTATGCATCTATCTTCCAAATGAATTAAGTTCCTACTGAACCTAGTACTTTGGCCACCTGATGCGAAGAGCCAACTCATTGGAAAAGATCCTGATCCTGGGAAAGATTGAGGGCAGGAGGAGAATGGGGCGACAGAGAGTGAGATGTTTGAATGGTGTCACTGACTCCATGACATGAGTTTGAGCAAACTCTGGGAGATGGTGAAGGACAGGGAAGCCTGGCGTGCTTCAGTCCATGGGGTTGCAAAGAGTCGGACACAACTTAGAGACTGACCACAACCTAGCATAGTGCTTCACAAATGGTAATTTTTTAAATAAGTGTGTATTTGGTAAATGAATGAATGAAGGAACCAAGAAACATGTATTGAGTCACTTATTGAAGAGTTCTGATTCCAGAAGTAATGGACAAGACTCCTTGACCAAGACAATTCTCAGTTCTCATGCTTGAAACAATAAATATCTTTTGGGATGTTTTATTATTTTCCAAAGTTATATTGCTTTTGTGGTACAATATTTCTTTGAAGATGTTATTGTTTTATTGATGTTAAATAGCCATATTGACATTGATTCACATCATTTCCCTAGTGAGGAAGCTTTGAAGCTTTTTTTTTTTTAATTATGGGAGGACTTAAATATTTCCCAACTGAAAAAGCGTGTGATAAATATACTCAATGTTGTGGTAACAGTATATTTATACAAGTAAATAAACACACAGAATCGCTCTCCTGCTGTGGAAGTACTTCCTATTACTAGTGCCCCATATATGCATGTATATTTTTAAATTAAACTTATCAAAGGGGGGTAATTTAAAGTAGTATTAAGTATCAAAGGGGAATAATGTCAAGCTGTTAAAATCCACCACTTATGGCACTGAGAGTGATTTCCCTAAGAAGTTTTACAATAAAATCAGTTCTAAAAAGCTGAGTCATGGTCATAGCAAACATCAAATAGAATCTAAACTGTTACTCTTTTGGCAGAATCTCTTTTGAGTATTGGACTTTTAAAATCCAGTTATATGTGTTTATAGCTTTTCTTTACTTCCCTAGAGAGTTAATCAGAATTATCAGAATTAAGGCCTTTGCTTGAATGCTCTGATGACATGTCCTGGCTGGCTGTTAAATTGTAGGAGTTAGAAAGAGCTAAAAAAAAAAAAAAAAAATAGCATAATCTGAAATTAAAGGTAATTAGATTTAATTTTTAATTTCCAACATTAGCCATCTAAGAGAGGGTTTGCAAAATATGTGTGAATAAGGTAGGGTATTGCCCAATTTGCATGTGGTTTTGTGGGGGTGGAGAGGAAACTAAAATGTTTTAATCATTTTCTTTGTGTCAGGTAGTTAACATATACTTTCATTTAATCATTACACACCCGTCTAAAATAGGACCCTGATCCACATTCCACAGATGGGAAAATAAAGCTAGAAGAGAGAAACTCCAGGCCACATAGCCACTGCAGAGCAGAGCTGAAATTTCAACCTAGTTTCTCTGACTCCAGAGTTTGTGTCTCTACCACCCAATATAGGAGGCCGGGTTATCAGATCACAAGATATAAATAGCTCTAATTAAATGTAGCCTATGCTGGATATCATCCCCCAAATGGAATTTTCTGCTTAGAAATTGAATTAAAAAAATAAAATAGAACAGAGGTCAGCAAACTATGACCCCAAACTTGTTTTAGTAAATGAAGATGTACTGGAATAGTGCCACACCCATTGCCAAAGCCTGCTTCTAAGCAAGGGCAGAGTTGAGTAGTTGTGACAGAGACCACTCAGAGCCCCAAATATTTACTATCTGACCTTTTACAGAAAAACTGTAGCAACCTCTGGAATAGAACCTTTGTCAATCAATATCCAGTGCTGTGTCAGGGAGTAAGGTTCAATGTCAGACAGGCACTTGGAAAGCTGTACTGCTAGGGAGGTGCTGGGGAATCTGTGGACTCTTCCCCATCCTGGAGGAAGCATTTTATAAAATGAGTCAATTCTTCTTGCCCTGACCTGTTGTCCATCAAGGAATTTCATTACAAAGACTATTCTTTAGGTAACATGATAGCTGAAAACATGTATGAAGAAAAACATTAAATAATATTGTTGCTATAAAAATATAACCTTACCAATAAATTAATAGAACTGAAATAGAAAACTAATACATACAGAAAAACTTTTCAGGTTTGGTTTAGGCTGCCCATTTGGTTAGGCTACCAGTTAAATATTTGTAAGGAAGATGGCATTACAGCGATTGTTTTTTCTTTTGTTTTGTTTTTCAGCCATGTCAGGAAGGACCTTAGTTCCTCAGCCTAGGATTGACCCTGTGCCTCCTGCATTGGGAGCAAAGAGTCTTAACCACTGAACCATAAAGGAAGTCCTTGGTGATTGTTTTACAGTAGTCTTGGCCACCACTGGCCACCCAACAATAGGACAACTAATCTTAAAGGTGGAATCAAATGGATGTTGACAGACCATCACCATATTCACTTATAATAAACATGATTTTGTAATGGAGGGCCTGCTATGATACAGTATAAAAAAATACAATCCTAATTAAGCATATTGGTTTGTCATTATTACTCTCTCGTTTGACACTCACAGATTTAACTGATCATAAATGACCAAAAATGTTCATCATACAAGTTCAGTGTCATTGCTTGACATTTCTAAAGGGTATTTCTAAAAACTTTTGAAATTTACAAAATTGAGAAAAAAAGAAAAATTTCATATGTTTCTGGCTTCTGCTTGTTCCTCAGGTAGACATGTCATTTCCTGTACACAAAATCACATCCTACAAATTACTGCCTTTAATTCCATCTTTAATAACAAATTTAATCTAGTTTATTTTTGAGACAATATCATGCTCACATGATTAAAAAATTTTAAGGTAAATTGTCTCTAGTGAGATGTCTTTCCTATCTCTGTCCCCAGTCACCCAGTTTCCCATTCCCCTCTACTGCCAAAGTTACCAGTGTCTTCTGTGTCATTACAGAAATAACCTGTGCCTTTATAAGTAAATAAGTATATATATATTCTTTCCCTCCACTTCTTTTTTACAATATTCTGCCCCTTGCTTATTTTCCTTTATAATATGGCTTGGTGATCTTTTTATCTGATATATAGCTTGCTTATTACTTTATAGGTCTTAATGATATTCCATTGATGGATGTACTATAATTTATTTGATTAATCCTGTGTTGATGGATATTTGATGGGCTTCCCTGGTGGCTCAGATGGTAAAGAATTTGCCTACAATGCAGGAGACCCAGTTTCAATCCCTAGGTCAGGAAGATCCCCTGGAGAAGGGAATGGCTACTCCCTCCAGTAGTCTTGCCTGGAGAATTTCATGGACAGAGGAGCCTGGTGGGCTACAGTCCATGGGATTAGAGTCAGATGGATATTTGAGTTATTTTTTCCAATTTTTAGATATTACAAACAATGCTGTAATGTTTAAGCTGAGGCATATGTCATTTTGGGAAGATATCTATTGTATAAATTACTGCCTTTTCATTTCACCAAAATTTTCTTTTCACCTGATAAACAATTTTTGCACTGGGAATACTCACTAAAACACTTTAAACTCTTGTTTTTTTGGTATGAAAGACTCATTCATGGCTGTCATAGACTGAAATTACTTCCAAATTATACATTCTACATACTCATCTACACCAAAACTCTGCTGCCTGGCTAAAAACAGTCATTTTCTTAGAACTTCACTTGCGTTGCCAGAACTAGCAATTGGGAGACACACAAAATAATAACACCATCGACTGCCTGTAAAATGAGTTAAGAACAATACCAGAAAGTTGAGACACACATGCCAGGCAGTTTTCTGGCCTTGTTCATCAGCATAACAACTTGTTTACTGGCCTCAGAAAACTCCTTTCAGTTCAAGTTGACATCTCAGCAAAGTCTCTTGGTTTGCGGCCCTTCTGGGGAAGTGTGTATATGTCCAAAACTTTGAAAATTTTTTCTTGTCAGAGTTTGTAAATTTATAAGCCCCTGGATTATAAGGATCTCATTATCAAGGGTCAAGAAAACTAAATGCATTGCTTTCTAGTTACCAGCCCAGAAGCCAATAGACTCTGAGCAAGCCCCAAGCACTTTATTTAAGGTGGATCCAACCAGTCCATTCTAAAGGAGATCAGTCCTGGGTGTTCATTGGAAGGACTGATGCTAAAGCTGAAACTGCAATACTTTGGCCACCTCATGCGACGAGTTGACTCACTGGAAAAGACTCTGATGCTAGGAAAGGTTAGGGGCGGGAGGAGAAGGGGACGACAGAGAATGAGATGGCTGGATGGCATCACCGACTCTGTGGACATGAGTTTGAGTGAACTTCGGGAGTTGGTGATGGACAGGGAGGCCTGGCGTGCTGTGATTCATGGGGTCACAGAGAGTCGGACACGACTGAGTGACTGAACTGAACTGAACTGATGCCACCTTCTTATCAACGAATGTTCAGTTGGTACCCTCAGGAGCTAAGTGATAGGATACATAATGATAAAATTATAATAAAAATACTAGCTAACATTTGCTAATTTTCCACAAAACTGGAAAATTCTTAAAGAGATGGGAAGACCACACCACCTTACCTTCCTCCTGAGAAACTTGTATGCAGGTCAAGAAGCAACAGTTAGAACTGGACATGGAACAACAGACTGGTTCCAAATTGGACAAGGAGTACGTCAAGGCTGAACATTGTCACCCTATTTACTTAACTTATATGCAAAGTACATCATGCAAAATGCCAGGCTGGATAAAGCACAAGCCAGAATCAAGATTGCTGGGAGAAATATCAATAACCTCAGACATGCAGGTGACACTACCCTTATGGCAGAAAACAAAGAGAAACTAAAGAGTCCCTTGATGAAAGTGAAAGAGTGAAAACGCTGGCTTAAAACTCAACATTCAAAAAAGAAAGATCAAGGCATCCGGTCCCATCACTTCATGGCAAATAGATGGGGAAACAATATAAATAGTGACAGACTTTATTTTCTTGGGCTCCAAAATCACTGTGGACAATGACTGCAGCCATAAAATTAAAAGACGCTTGCTCCTTGGAAGAAAAGCTATGACCAACCTGCTGCTGCTGCTGCTGCTAAGTCACTTCAGTCGTGTCCGACTCTGTGTGACCCCATAGATGGAAGTCCACCAGGCTCCCCTGTCCCTGGGATTCTCCAGACAAGAACACTGGAGTGGGTTGCCATTTCCTTCTCCAATGTGTGAAAGTGAAAGTGAAGTCGCTCAGTCGTGTCCGACCCCTAGCGACCCCATGGACTGCAGCCCACCAGGCTCCTCCATCCATGGGATTTTCCAGGCAAGAGTACTGGAGTGGCTTGCCATTGCCTTCTCCGATGACCAACCTAGATAGCATATTAAAAAGACACATCACTTTGCCATCAAAGATCCATATTGTCAAAGCTATGGTTTTACCAGTAGTCATGTATGGATGTGAGAGTTGGACTATAAAGAAGGCTGAGTGCTAAAGAATTGATGCTTTTGAACTGTGATATTGGAGAAGACTCTTGAGAGTCCCTTGGACTTCAAGGAGATCCAACCAGTCCATCCTAAAGGAAGTAAGTCCTGAATATACATTGGAAGCACTAATGCTGAAGCTGAAACTCCAGTACTTTGGCCACCTGATGTGAAGAGCTGACTCACTGGAAAAGACCTTGATGCTAGGAAAGATTGAAGGCAGGAGGAGAAGGGGACAACAGAGGATGAGATAATTGGATGGCATCACTGACTCAATGGACATGAGTTTGAGCAAGCTCCAGGACTTGGTGATGGACAGGGAAGCCTAGCGTGCTGCAGTACATGGTATTGCAAAGAGTCAGACACAACTGAGAGATTGAATGAAAACATTTATTAAGCATTCACTATGTGCCTACCACTATGCTAAGAGCTTTACAGCATTCTTGTCTTTGAGTTCAGTTCAGTTCAGTCACTCAGTAGTGTGCAACTCTTTGCGACCCCGTGGACTGCAGCATGTCAGGCTTCCTTGTCCATCACCAACTCCCACAGCTTGTCCAAATTCTGTCCGTGAGATTTCCCAGGCAAGAATACTGAGTGGGTAGCTATTCCCTTCTGCAGGGGATCTTCCTAACCCAGGGATCAAACCTAGGTTTCCTGCATTGCAGGCAGATTCTTTACCATCTGAGCCACCAGGGAAGATCTCTGAAAGAGGGAACACTGTAAATGGAACCAGGTTTTATAAATCATTTTGCTTGATGTTATCATGTTCTTTACAGGACACCATTTTAATGGGGGAGCCCTATGGATGCATTGTTAGGTGGGGATAGACTGCCACTGACAAGGAAGCACTGACACACAGTAAAAGTTCAGTTTGCCTCAAGAGTAGTCCCTGAAATATAATCACCACCATCACCCCTCTCCCAATTTTATGCCCCAAACTGCCTGCCCTCCCTTATGAGGCATGGGAAAAGCAAAGGCCAGGATAGATTTTTTGACTCTGCATTGTTATAAAAATTAACTTTACTTAGTGGTTCATTAAGCATTGACATGCTCAAAGATCAGTAATTTCTAATCAGTGCATCAGACTATCTTTAGTTGCTTATGGATTCTTATGAAGGGTATTTAGTACTATGCCTTTATTCCCAATCAGCTCTAAAAAGAAGTTTCATAGCAATTTCTTTTTCAAAAGAATTTTCTTAAGAGTTGATCATAGGTCTTTAAGCATAGACTGATGGCTATCTCTCACAGAGGTATAATTTATCAAGGGCTAAAACCACTCAGACTAAGGAAGACCCCTGACTAATTGATGTAAGGTGTGTGCAAGTGAAGTGGAATGCCTAAAAAAGTGGGTCAAACAGTTAATTGCACACAGTTTAGCCAAGAGTTAAACAAAAAGCAATCTCCCTCTCTGATCTGTATCCAGTTTGAAACTCTCAGTGGCATTAACTTGGTTTTTGTACCTTTGAGTTCCCATAGGGGATTGGGCTGGGCTGTATTATTTATGGCCTCTCCTAGCTCCAAGTGGAGCTTGCTGAGTGAAAGTCTGGGGCTGAGGGAGGAGAAAAGCCTGTGGGTGTTCCACTGCTTACAAACCCTAGCTGAAAGCAGAAAACTGGGCAGCAATTACCATGCCTTTGCCATTATTTCCAGAGAATTACCCAGGAACATTACTGGAAATGAGCTGTCTTGTCCAGTCAGCTCCCACTCTCTCAGGAAGGCTAGAGCCCTGTGAATTTCACAACCCTTGCAGCTTCCTGGGAAATGCATTATGACTTTCCAAATCTCTTGCTCAGCCTTGATAAAATTCCCAAGTGATTGTGAATGTGAAAATAAAACCCAAAGCTATTTTGTGCCTTGGTATTTATGAATAAGACAAAGATTGAAAATTCCACGTAAGTAACTTGGACTACACAATCATACAGATTATTGGCACTTGGTGGAAACCACAGTCCCTATATGGAAGAAATAAATATGGTTAATGATACAGGCTAACTCTTGTGAGTCAGAAACTCCTGAAATACCTCAGTAATTCATGGAATGTTCAGGCTAGTAGAAACTTATAGGTTATCTACTTTATACCTTCATGTCATGAATTTGAGACCAGAGAGATTAAGTCATTTATTGATGGGCACTCAGTTCATATGGCAGAAAGAATACTTAGCTTAGAATGAGAAAAGATGAACTTGAGTCTTCACCCTGCCCCTTTCTGGTGGTGATTTGCAAACAAGCCAGAGATCCTCAGTTTCTATATTGGCACACTGGAGTCTTTTATGCCCCAAACAGGCTGTGAATATTGCTTTGGCGGATAGGAACAATGAGGTGTCCTTAGAAACTTGGGAATAATTTGGCTCTTACAGAGTCAAACTAGTAAAATTCACACATAATAGATGAGAAAGACAGATGAAATTATAAATTTATGACAGAAGAGTTGTTTTTAAAATGTCTATTTTCCCCCTGATTTTATAGAGGGGGAATGTGTCCATTGTACTGGGGTAAAAAAAAAGACAATAAAGGAGAAAATATGGATTGCGCATAACTCATGGTAAATGCATACCAGATATTGTGGAAGAATTTCTCATGTACATGTAACCATGCTGTATATGCTTTTGGCACTTAGCGAGATACTGGTATAATCATTCAATGTATTTGAGAGCACTCAGAATTCCAAGTAAAATAAAGTGGGTTTAACATCTGGGAAGCCAATCTGATCTGAAACGTGATAGTAATATGATAATCCAAGGAAAAACTGAGTGAATAAAATAAAAATGATTGGCAAGAAGTAAAGCAAAAGGAACCCTCCAAATGCCAGAATGCAGACCAGGCATGGTGCTAGATAAAGTTTTATAAACTTAATTTAATCATCTCAGTGGCCCTACAGAATAGGTACAATTGCCATTCTCATTTTCCACATGAAGAAACTGACAGGCAAAGAAATTAAATAACCTATTCAACACCATACAATTAATGTGTTAGGAATTGGACCCGTGGGCACTTCCAGGGTCTGATTTGTCTAATTCATATTTTATTTTTACTAAAGTTATACATACACATAATTTAAAAAATCAGAGTTCTTCGAGGTTTATTTGAAAACAACAGTCCCTGTTCCTTACCTCCCTATCCTATTTCTCACAGTCTAGAGTCATTCCCTACCTAAACAGCTGATTCTTAAGGAATTTGCCTCCGTATTGCTAAATAACATATTTGAATTCTTACTTCATGGGTTTTACATTTTAGACATTCTTTATTGTCATTCCACCCTAGAAAATGAGGATTTAGTCCTCTGTCTCCCCCATCCCCGACTCCCATCGTGAGCTCTCTTCCCCTCTGCCCATTCTGTGTAGTCTGCTGTAGCCTGAATGTGGCTCTCCAAAATTCATTTCTTGAAATTTAATTCCCAATGTGATTATGTTTGGAATTAGGGCCATTCCATGGTGGTTAGGCCTTGAGGGTAGAGCCCTCATGACTGGAATTAGTGCCCTTATAAAAGAGACCCCAGAGAGATTCCCTTGCCTCTTCTGCCATGTAAAGTGAAAGTGAAGGTCGCTCAGTCATGTCTGACTCTTTGCCACCCCATGAACTATACCGCCCATGGAATTCTCCAGACCAGAATATTGGAGTGGGTAGCCTTTCCCTTCTCCAGGGGATCTTCCCAACCCAGGGATCGAACCCAAGTCTCCCACATTGCTGGCAGGTTCTTTACCAGCTGAGCCACAAGGGAAGCCCAAGAATACTGGAGTGAGTGGCTTGTCCCTTCTCCAGCGGATCTTCCCAACCCAGGATTCGAACCGAGGTCTCCTGCATTGCAGGTGGATTCTTTACCAACTGAGCTATCAGGGAAGCCCTTCTGGCATGTAAGGTTAGAGCAATAGGCATCATCTATTAACCAGGAAGTGGGCACTCACCAGATACCAAATCTCCCAATGCCTTCATCATGGACTTTCCAGCCTCCAGAAGAGTGAGATATAAATTTCTGTTACTTACAAACCATCTAGTCTGTGGTATTTTGTTATGGTGGCCTGAACAGACTTAAGACAGTAATACTGTGATTTTCATTACATCTAATATTCTCTGTTAGATGTCCTTGTCCCTCTTGTTTTGGATTTTTTGCTTATTCCTCAGTACAAATTTATTGTGTTCCTACTATGTGCTAGACACTATTATAGGTGCTATCCTATGTCAATAAAAATTTATCATGATATTTTCAGGTAGGGATCTTTTTTACCCATTGTTAAGGGTAGTTGGTGGGCTCTTCACCTTGGAAACTGGGACTGCAGGATATTTCCATTAATATTTTTGTTGTGATTTACTATCCTCTGTTCTTTTCAGTTCAGTTGCGCAGTCATATCCGACTCTTAGAGCCCCATGGGCTGCAGCACACCAGGCTACCCTGTCCATCACCAACTCCCGGAACTAACTCAAACTCAGGTCCGTTGAATCAGTGATGCCAAACAACCATCTCATCTTCTGTCGTCCCCTTCTCCTCCTGCCTTCAATCTTTCCCAGCATCAGGGTCTTTTCCAAAGAGTCAGTTCTTCGCATCAGGTGGCCAAAGTATTGGAGTTTCAGCTTCAGCATCAGTCCTTCCGATGAATATTCAGGACTGATTTCTTTTAGGATGAACTGGTTGGATCTTCTTGCAGTCCAAGGGACTCTCAAAAGTCTTCTCCAACACCACAGGTCAAAAGTATCAATTCTCTGGCACTCAGTTTTCGTTATAGTCCAACTCTCACATCCATATGTGACTACTAGAAAAATCACAGCTTTGATAGACGGACCTTTGTTGGCAAAGTAATGCCTCTGCTTTTTAATATGCCATCTAGGTTGGTCATAGTTTTCCTTCCAAGGATCAAGCATCTTTTAATTTCATGGCTGCAGTCACCACTTGCAGTATTTTGGAGCCCCCAAAAATAAAGTCTCTCACTGTTTCCATTATTTCCCCATCTATTTGCCATGAAGTGATGGGACCAGATGCCATGATCTTAGTCTTCTGAATGTTGAATTTTAAGCCAACTTTTTCACTCTCTTTCACTTTCATCAAATCCAGGTTCGATGCATGATACAGGATGCTCGGGGCTGGTGCACTGGGATGACCCAGAGGGATGATATAGAGAGGGAGGTGGGAGGGGGGTTCAAGATGGGGAACACATGTACACCCAAGGCGGATTCATGTAAATGTATGACAAAACCAATACAATATTGTAATTAGCCTCCAATTAAAATTTTAAAAACTTTAAAAATTAAAAATAAAAAAAGAGGCTCTTTAGTTCTTCTTCACTTTCTCTCATAAAGGTGATGTCATCTGCGTATCTGAAATTATTGATATTTCTCCCAGCAATCTTGATTCCAGTTTGTGCTGCATCCAGCCCAGCATTTTGCATGATGTACTCTGCATATAATTTAAATAAGCAGGGTGACAACATACAGACTTGATGTACTCCTTTCCCAATTTGGAACCAGTCTATTGTTCCATGTCCAGTTCTAGTTGCTTCCTGACCTGCATACAGGTTTCTCAAGAGGCAGGTCAGGTAGTTTAGTATTTCCATCTCTTTAAGAATTTTCCATAGTTTGTTGTGATCTATACAGTCAAAGGCTTTCGCATAGTCAATAAAGCAGAAGTAGATGTTTTTCTCGGAGAAGGCAATGGCACCCCACTCCAGTACTCTTGCCTGGAAAATCCCATGGATGGAGGAGCCTGGTGGGCTGCAGTCCATGGGGTCACTAAGAGTGGGACACGACTGAGCAACTTCACTTTCACTTTTCACTTTCATGCACTGGAGAAGGAAATGGAAACCCACTCCAGTGTTCTTGCCTGGAGAATCCCAGGGACGGGGGAGCCTGGTGGGCTGCCGTCTATGGGGTCGCACAGAGTTGGACACAACTGAAGCGACTTAGCAGCAGCAGCAGCAGCAGCAGATTTTTTTTTGGAACTCTTGTGCTTTTTCGATGATCCATTGGATGTTGGCAATTTGACCTCTGGTTCCTCTGCCTTTTCTAAATCCAGCTTGAACATCTGGAAGTTCATGGTTCACATACTGTTGAAGCCTGGCTTAGAGAATTTTGAGCATTACTTTGCTGTCATGTGAGATGAGTGCAATTGTTCAGTAGTTTGAGCATTCTTTGGCATTGCGTTTCTTTGGGACTGAAATAAAAATTGATCTTTTCCAGTCCTGTGGCCTCTGTTGAGTATTCCAAATTTGCTGGCATATTGAGTGAAGCACTTTAACAGCATCATCTTTTAGGATTTGAAGTAGATCCACTGGAATTCCATCACCTCCACTAGCTTTGTTCGTAGTGATGCTTCCTAAGACCCACTTGACTTTGTGTTCCAGGATGTCTGGCTCTAGGTGCGTAATCACATAATCATGATTATCTGGGTCGTGAAGATCTTTTTTGTATAATTCTTCTGTGTATTCTTGCTACCTCTTCTTAATATCTTCTTCTTCTTTCAGGTCCATATGATTTCTGTCCTTTATTGTGCACATCTTTGCATGAGATGTATCTCTATTTTTCTTGAAGAGATCTCTAGTCTTTCCTGTTCTGTTGTTTTCCTCTATTTCTTTGCATTGATCACTGAGGAAGGCTTTCTTAACTCCCCTTGCTATTCTTTGGAACTCTGCATTCAAATAGGTATATCTTTCCTTTTCTCCTTTGCCTTTTGTATCTTTTCCTTTCTCAGATATTTGTAAGGCCTCCTCAGACAACCACTTTGCCTTTTTGCATTTCTTTTTCTTGGGGATGGTCTTGATCACTGCCTGCTGTACAATGTCATGAACCTCCGTCCGTAGTTCTTCAGGCACTCTATCAGATCTAATCCCTTGAATCTATTTCTCACTTCCACTGTATAATCATAAGGGATTTGATTTAAGTCATACCTGATTGCAGATGCTGATTGCAGCCAGGAAATTAAAAGACTCTTACTCCTTGGAAGGAAAGTTATAACCAACCTAGATAGCATATTAAAAAGTAGAGACATTACTTTGCCAACCAAGGTCCGTCTAGTCAAGGCTATGGTTTTTCCCGTGGTCATGTATGGATGTGAGAGTGGGACTGTGAAGAAAGCTGATCACCGAAGAATTGATGCTTTTGAACTGTGGTGCTGGAGAAGACTCTTGAGAGTCCCATGACTGCAAGGAGATCCAACCAATCCATTCTAAAGGAGATCAACCCTGGGTGTTCATTGGAAGGACTGATGCTAAAGCTGAAACTCCAATACTTTGGCCACCTCATGCAACAAGTTGACTCACTGGAAAAGACTCTGATGCTGGGAGGGATTGGGAGTGGGAGGAGACGGGGACGACAGAGAATGAGATGGCTGGATGGCATCACCGACTCGATGGACATGAGTTTGAGTGAACACCGGGAGTTGGTGATGGACAGAGAGGCCTGGTGTGCTGTGATTCATGGGGTCGCAAAGTTGGACATGACTGAGCGACTGAACTGAAATGAATGGTCTAGTGGTTTTCCCCACTTTCTTCAATTTAAGTCTGAATTTGGCAATAGGGAGTTCATGATCTGAGCCACAGTCAGCTCCTAGTCTTGTTTTTGCTGACTATATATAGCTTCTCCATCTTTGGCTGCAAAGAATACAATCAATCTGATTTAGGTATTGACCATCTGGTGATGTCCATGTATAGAGTCTTCTCTTGTGTTGTTGGAAGAGGGTGTTTGCATTCTCTTGGCAAAACTCTGTTAGTCTTTGACCTCCTTCATTTTGTGATCCAAGGCCAAATTTGCCTGTTACTCCATGTATCTCTGGACTTTCTACTTTTGCATTCCAGTCCCCTATCATTAAAATAACATCTTTTGGGGGTGTTAATTCTAGAAGGTCTTGTAGATCTTCATCAGACTGTTCAGCTTCTTCTGCATTACTGTTTGGGGTATAGACTTGGATTACTGTGATATTGAATGGTTTGCCTTGGAAACGAACAGAGACCATTCTGTTGTTTTTGAGATTGCATCCAAGTACTGCATTTCAACTGTTTTGTTGACTACGAGGGCTACTCCATTTCTTCTAAGGGATTCTTGCCCACAGTAGTAGATATAATAGTCATCTCAGTTAAATTCACCCACTCCAGTCCATTTTAGTTAACTGATTCCTAAAATATCGAAATTCACTCTTGCCATCTCCTGTTTGACCACTTCCAATTTGCCTTGATTCATGAACCTAACATTCCAGGTTCCTATGCAATATTGCTCTTTACAACATCAGACTTTACTTCCATCACGAGTCCCATCCACAATTTGGTGTTGTTTTTGCTTTGCCTCTGTCTCTTCATTCTTTCTGGAGTTATTTCTCCACTGATCTCCAGTAGCATATTGGGCACCTACTGACCTGGTGAGTTCATCTGTCAGTATCCTATCTTTTTGCCTTTTCATACTGTTCATGGGGTTCTCAAGGCAAGAATGCTGAAATGGTTTGCCATTCCTTCTCCAGTGGACCATGTTTTGTCAGAACTCTCCACCATGACCTGTCCATCTTGGGTGGCCCTACACTGCATGGCTCATAGTTTCATTGAGTTGGACAAGGCTGTGGTCCATGTGATCAAATTGGTCAGTTTTCTGTGATTGTGATTTTCATTCTGTCTGCCCTCTGATGGAGAAGAATAAGAGGCTCATAGAAGCGTCCTGATGGCAGAGCATGATGGAGGGGGAAATAGTCTTATTCTGATGGGTAGAGCCATGCTCAGTAAATCTTTAATCCAATTTTCTGTTGATGGGCAGGGCTATGTTCCCTCTCTGTTGTTTGACCTGAGGCCAAACTATGGTGGAGGTAATGGCGATAATGGGGACCTCCTTCAAAAGTTCCCATTCATGCACTGCTGCACGCAGTGTGCCCTACCCTGTAGTAGGCCACCGCTGACCCACACTTCCACTGGAGACTCCTGGACACTCATGGGCAAGTCTGAGTCAGTCTCTTGTGGGGTCACTGCTCCTTTCTCCTGGATCTTGGGGGCAAATAAGCTTTTGTTTGTGCCCTCCAAGAGTCACTTCCCCTGTCCTGTGTAAGTTCTGGTGGCTCTATGGTGGGGTTGGTGATGACTTCCTCCAAGAGGGCTTATGCCATACCCAAGTCTACTGCATCCAGAGCCCCTGCCCCTGCAGCAGTCCACTGCTGACCCATACCTCCACAGGAGACACTCAAACACAGTTCTGGCTCAGTCCCTGTGGAGTTCTTTTAGTAACCCGATTACTAGATATTGGACCCCCCTGTGAAAGTGAAGTCACTCAGTCCTGTCTGATTCTTTGCGACCCCATGGCCTGTAGCCCACCAGGCTCCTCCGTCCATGGGATTCTCCAGGCAAGAATACTGGAGTGGGTTGCCATTTCCTTCTCCAGGGAATCTTCCCGACCCAGGGATCCAACCCAGGTCTCCTGCATTGCAGGCAGACACTTTAACCTCTGAGCCACCAGGGAAGCCCTAATGGACCTACTATCAGTTCAGTTCAGTTCATTTCAGTCGCTCAGTGATGTCTGACTCTTTGCGACCCCATGAATCACAGCACGCCAAGCCTCCCTGTCCATCACCAACTCCCGGAGTTCACTCAAACTCATGTCATAGAGTCGGTGATGCAAGCCAGCCATCTCATTCTCTGTCGTCCCCTTCTCCTCCTGCCCCCAATCCCTCCCAGCATCAGAGTCTTTTCCAGTGAGTCAACTCTTCGCATGAGGTGACCAAAGTATTGGAGTTTCAGCTTTAGCATCAGTCCTTCCAATGAACACCCAGGACTGATATCCTTTAGGATGGACTGGTTGGCTCTCCTTGCAGTCCAAGGGGCTCTCAAGAGTCTTCTCCAACACCACAAAAAGCATCAATTCTTCGGAGATCAGCTTTCTTCACAGTCCAACTCTTACATCCATACATGACCACTGGAAAAACCATAGCCTTGACTAGACGAACATTTGTTAGCAAAGTAATGTCTCTGCTTTTTAATAATTTTCATCTTTTCTCTCCTACTATCTGTATGTTAGTCTTTTCTTCTTTTCTACTTCTTGGGAGAATGCCTTAACTTTATCTTTTAGCTCTTATATTGAATTTCTCATTTCTAATGTCATAGTTTTAATATATAAGTTCCTTTTGAGTTTATTGACCGTTCCTTTTATAGACAACCCTGTTATTGTTTCATATCTTCTCTTATCTCTCCAAAGACAAGATAGTTCATTTTCTAAATTTTGTATTGACAGAGTTTGTTTCCTTCAAGTTGCTTTCTTCTGCTTGTTTTGGTCTGTAGCTTGCATTAATAGGCATTCCTCAAATATCTGGTGATCACTGACTGTCGAGTTTTAAGACAGGGCACTGAAAAGAGGATGTGCTGCATGTGAAAGAGGATTCTCCATTGAATTTACTACAGAATGATGTAACATAAGCCAACATACAGGACCCATGTCAGTATTTTTTCTCTTAGGCTGATTAGATTACCCAGAGGATTCTTCCAGCCCTTTGACAAGAAAACATATGCCTGGCTAACAGTGTTCTGGGAACCAAGTGGAGGAAGAAGATTGAGGAAGTCTCAACACACCATTAATTATTTATACTTAATTCCGCAGTCTCCAATATAGCAGTCCTCTTCCTTTCCTGGTAATCTCAGTCTAGAGTACCCATGTTAGTTCTTGGCATGGGAATAAGCCTTCAGTTTCATACTGAATAAGGAAGAATCAGTCTCTTGCCTGCAAGGGATAGGAGTAGGGAATTGGGAATCTGATCTACCAGCTTCTTAAACAGACTTCCCACCAAACCCCCTGTGTAATCACCACTCTCATTCTCATTTACTAAAGTATCTGTTACTCCAATTTTGTTCGGGCTCTGTATTGTAAATTGGATTATTATCATTAAGTTTAAGATTCAGCTTTCTTGACTGTCTTAATTCAGTTCGTACTTGTTTCTCTGCTTCCTAGTTTTTTATATTTTATTGCTGCTGTCTCCTTTCCTATTCCCTTTGTCCTTGTGCATTTATGTTTCATTAAAAATCATTCTGTTGTCTTCTTAACTGGGTGAAAGAAGGAAGGGATTTGAATGTTTATGTTCAATATGACATCTTTAACAGGACTGACCCAGATCCTAAGCCATTATCAGTGTGTGATAGAAAAACTTGCAAGGTTTGTTCTAACTACTCTAGAAGGACAGATACTAAACCCAGGAAACAAAAACACAGCCACCAAAGAGCTGTGTTAGATAAACATAGTTGGACGCAATGTCTATAAGGACTCCCCATAGTTTGTTTGAATTCCATGCTCACTGGAAATCTTCTAATTATATAAAACAACATGTCTAAGGCAAAATTCATAATAATCTAACACCCAAACTAGGTTCTCATACAGTGTTCATCATCTTAGTAAGTGGTACCTCATTCTTTCAGTTACTTATGTCAGAAACATAGGAGTCATTCTAACTCTTTTTTCCTCCTCAGCCCCCACGGTAACTATCAACGAGTCCTGCCTATTAAATATTTATAACATGAGTCCATTTCTTCCCATCCGTCCTTTGAAAACACCCATTCAAATCACCAGTACATTTCACTCACACTTCTCCTGTTGTCTCCTTACTGATCTCCCTGCAACAATTACAGCCCCCTTACCTGAACGCTGGGCGGGAAGAAGCACAAGCTGGAATCAAGATTGCCGGGAGAAATATCAATAACCTCAGATATGCAGATGACACCACCCTTATGGCAGAAAGTGAAGAGGAACTAACGAGCCTCTTGATGAAAGTGAAAGAGGAGAGTGAAAAAGTTGGCTTAAAGTTCAACATTCAGAAAACAAAGATCATGGCATCTGGTCCCATCACTTCATGGGAAATAGATGGAAAGACAGTGGAAACAGTGTCAGACTTTATTTTTTTGGGCTCCAAAATCACTGCAGATGCTGATTGCAACCATGAAATTAAAAGACACTGACTCCTTGGAAGAAAAGTTATGACCAACCTAGATAGCATATTTAAAAGCAGAGACATTACTTTGCCAACCAAGGTCTGTCTAGTCAAGGCTATGGATTTTCCAGTGGTCATGTATAGATGTGAGAGTTGGACTGTGAAGAAAGCTGATCGCCGAAGAATTGATGCTTTTGAACTGTGGTGCTGGAGAAGACTCTTGAGAGTCCCTTGGACTGCAAGGAGATCCAACCAGTCCATTCTAAAGGAGATCAATCCTGGGTGTTCATTGGAAGGACTGATACTAAAGCTGAAACTCCAATACCTTGGCCACCTCATGCGAAGAGTTGACTCACTGGAAAAGACTCTGATGCTGGGAGGGATTGGGGGCAGGAAGAGAAGGGAACGACAGAGAATGAGATGGCTGGATGGCATCACCGACTCAATGGACATGAGTTTGAGTGAACTACGGGAGTTGGTGATGGACAGGAGGGCCTGGCGTGCTGTGATTCATGGGGTCGCAAAGAGTCGGACACGACTGAGCGACTGAACTGAACTACCTGTCCATTTCCCTCACTGCAGTCACAGTCACCTTTGCAAAATGCAGGTCAGATGTTGTTCTACACAATCTGCTTAGAATCTTCAGTGACTTCCCAGACTCTGTAGATAAGAACAGTAATCCTTAGCAAGGCCTGTACGGGCCTGCAGGAACTGGCTTATCTCCTCTGGCCTTATCTAGTGGTACTCCTCTCTTTGCTGTCAGTACCCCAGCCACACTGCCTTTCTTTCTGATCCTCATTTTTCTCCCAATTCTCTCCCCACCACCCACCCTCACCACAGGCCCCTTCAGGCAAAGCAACTCCCTCCCACAGCTGCTTCAATCAGCCTAACTGCCCCCTTCACTTGGCTCCAGCCTGTTACTGAGTGCTTTGGTCTTGGTTCTAGAGTTAACCTCCTCAGGGAAACCTGGTGAGGTCAGGCTTCTATTTAATATAGTCACACAGAAACATGCTTCTTGTCTTTATAGTACTTATCTCACTTATTAATTACATCCTCATTCTTTATTACTGCTTTACTAAATCTGCCTCTCCTGCCAGATTGTAAACACTATAAGAGCAAAGAGTATGTCTATTACTTTTCAAGAACTTTAAAAATATTGTTTCATTTAATCCTCACAGAAGTTCTCTGAGTTAGCTAATTGTTAGCATTTTCATTTTACCAATTAATAAACTCAGGTAGGTTAAGAAAGAGGCTGAGAAGCTTTGGGCCCAAGGCAACCTGACTCTAGAGTCTGTAGGTTTAATCCCTTTAATGAAAAATATGATGAGCAATTCCTTTCAAGAGGCCAGAAATTTGACCAAGGAAAACATCTTAAATGAGGGAGAGCCTTCACCTGAACACAAGAAAGAACCATTTACAATATTAGCCATTTTAAGAAATAAGTTTCATATATATTCTGATTAACTTTGAAAACTAGAGTTGACAGGAATATAGCCCAGTTCAGTTCAGTTCAGTTGCTGTCATGTCCAACTCTTTGCAACCCCATGGACTGTAGCACACAAAGCTTCCCTGTCCATCACCAACTCCCGGAGCCTACTCAAACTCATGTCCATCAAGTCGGTGATGCCATCCAACCAATATAGCCCAGAGGGGTCAGTTAATCATATATTTAAGAACAGGGCTTGGACCTGATGATCTTTTGAGATCTTCTGATCTCCAGTTCTCCAATTCTGAAAGGTTGTTTAGTGCCAAATTATCTTTTGTCTTCAAGCTTTTCCCTGGTTGAAAGTTTTCCTAATGCAGTCAACTCGTTTATCATATTATCCCAGGTTAGCTTATCCAAGGCACATCTTCCTTTATTGAGTTTAGTAGTCACTTTGCTTAATGACTTGCTGTGCTAACATCTTGGCATACACTTCATCCACAGTCAGCATCTACTCAGTTTAATTACTTGCTTTGTTGATCTTACACTGTCTTTAGGGAAACACTTTGAAATCTAAATCTTAACCAACTCAGGTAGTACCACCCCACACACACCCCAAATGAGATCATAAATAATACCAAAAAGGAAGAAAAAGGAGAAGAATTTAAAGAAATTGACATGATTGTCAGGGAGAATTTGATGAATTCAACATGAAAAAAAGACAATTTGACAATCAGAACAGCAAAGGTCTATAAGAATAGAGTTAGGAAGACTAAATCATTCTTCAAAATATTCTTGAGGCTTGCTAAAAGTATGCTAAGGATACACTGCAGAAATAGATTAGATTTTTAAACACCAAGAGAGCTCAACTCTATGGGGCAAATTTATGTCCTGTCAGTTGCTGTGTAGAGGAAAGCATGCCAGAGTCAAGTCCCCTCATCTCTTCCCTGGACTTTCCATGGAGTTGCCCTGATCCAGGAAAGCCTTTCTTCTCCAGTGCTCATGCGAGAGGAATTCCATTCCATTGCCCTCACCATGTTCTCTGCTATAGGATTCAGACAAATGGCCCACACTAGCTTCGGGAGAATGCTTATCTGTTGTTGTTCAGTCGTTCAGTCATGTCCAA
Source organism: Moschus berezovskii (assembly GCF_049115385.1). Classification (NCBI taxonomy): domain Eukaryota; kingdom Metazoa; phylum Chordata; class Mammalia; order Artiodactyla; family Moschidae; genus Moschus; species Moschus berezovskii. Next base: position 56,499,088 of record NC_142461.1, read on the forward strand.
CTCTTTGTGACCTGATGGACTGCAGCATGCCAGGCTTTCCTGTTCCTCACCAGCTCCTGGAGTTTAATCAAACTCGTGTCCGTTGAGTTGGTGATGCCATCCAACCATCTCATCCTATGCCACCCTCTTCTTTTCCCTTCAGTCTTTCCCAGCATCAGGGTCTTTTCCAGTGGGTCAACTCTTCACATCAGGTGGCCAAAGTATTGGAGCTTCGGCTTCAGCATCAGTCCTTCCAATGGATATTCAGGATTGATTTTCTTTAGGATGGACTGGTTTGATCTCCTTTCAGTCCAAGGAACTCTCAAGAGTCTTCTCTAACACCAAAGTTCAAAAGCATCGATTCTTTGGCACTCAGCCTTCTTTATGGTCCAACTCTCACATCCATACATGTAAGATAGATGGATGCTTGTTTAAAGACCTTAAAACCTTAAAATCTGTGGTTCACCTTCACCAAGTGCCATTTGTTTACCTCTCTTATCTTTGAGAATGTCCTCTAGTCCTCTACTGAATTATTAGGAGAAGATAGGAAATAAAAGATGAATTGTATATCTCTTTGGACTCTTGGCAAGTTCTCTGTAGGACTGTCTTTGGCTTAGTTAACTGAAAAACAAAAAACCACAATATGGAGTTTAATCTGGTTTGTGGAATTTGAAATCAAATGGTCAGGGTCACCTCTGTGCAACAGCCAACCCATAGCTTCTGTAATATTTTAATGAAAGAGAGCACTTGATATAAATAGCCAGTTAGCAGTTTTGATTGCCTTCACAGGAAAGTGCCAGTGCCCCCAAATGACCAGAGATACACCTATATGTGAAGATGATTGACATTATTATTCCCTAAATACACTAAAGCTTTAATTTATAAGGTTTATCATATTTGGAATTCTTAGTTCAGTGTCTATCTCATTCCCAAGTTCATTGCAGGCTTTGTCTGCCCAACTTTGAATGGCATCCAGGGAACTGTGTGCTGCAATACCCAACTGCTCCCACTTTAAGCCCTTCCCCAGATCATGATCTTTTATGAGGCCAAGGGGATTACAACTGTCTTTACTGATGCAATATTTAGCAGAATGCTTGTCATAAATTGAAATGCTCAGTAAATAGGTGGGTGGATGATTAAGAAATAAATTAATGGCCTGGATGTATTTTCTTACTTTCCTCAGGAACCTGGGAAGGTCACTTAATCTCAGTGTTCCCACATCTGGCTGTACTTCAGGATCACCTTGGGAGGTTTTTAAAAAACAAGGATCACTCTGCACCTCCAGGCATGCCAAGCAACAGTTTACATAACTCTCATGACTGACTGTGATGTGCTGCTAAATTTGAGAAAGAAAGGATCTAACTTTACACTTAGTTCATTTGGGAAACAATTGGCCCTGCTGCCTCACAGGATATCATTAAAGGTAAAATATCTTAAAGTGCAACATACTCTAGCAAAGAAGGGGGCTATATATGACTGTACAAGGTAGGACAAGAGTGGAGTCTGACTAAATAGACCTGCCAGAGAAAACAAACACACAGTTTCACAACCCAAGTGGCACATAAACATGACCTGTCAAATTCTAAGATTTCAATAGAATCTGAAGTTTCCTGAACAAATCAACTCCTCACCTCTTTGCCTATATGTCCCTTTGGCTAATCTTGGCAATAAAGCAACTGTTTTATATAAAAAGTATAAGAAATTTATTGGAAAGAGTAGTTTGAGGAAACAAGATTTATTCATTCACATTCCTGGCTGTATTTATCTACTTGCTCAACTGGTCATAACTGGTCATTTCTATCTTATGCAAGATGATACCTCAGGCTATTAAACCCCTAACATCACATCAAGACAATTGTTGCAGATACCATCAACACTCCACCTAGATTCCGTGTTGTATCTGTCCACTCCCCTACCCACCCCCACCTCCACCCCCTGCCCTAACTTCTGCATGATTAACTTTAGCATAACTTCTGGACCCAGAAACCTGTCCTTGAGCTACAACAACCTCTTAGGCAGGATGCACTGGGAGCCAGAAATGGGGAATGGGATGGGAAGAAGTTGATGTTCTTCCCCGTCACCCCAGGGCAACAGGTAGTCAACTTCTGACTAATAGAGGAGGAGTATGAAAGCCCAGATCACGTAAGACAGAATAAACTATGCAATGTCATTTACACACCAAGTTCTGCTCCTTATTCTATTTTTGAGGTGTAGTTTACATACAGACAAGTAAACAAACCTTAGTGTACAGTCCAGTGAATTTTTACTTATGTACACACCCATGTAGCCACCATCCAGATCAATATAGAACATTTTTGTGCATGTATGATATAGTTGATTTGTAATATTATGTTTCAGGTGTACAACAATTCCCAAAGAAAGGCAATGCCAAAGAATGCTCAAACTACTGCACAATTGTACTCATTTCACACGCTAGTAAGGTAATGCTCAAAATCCTTCAAGCCAGGCTTCAACAGTACGTAAACCGTGAACTTCCAAATGCTCAAGCTGGACTTAGTAAAGGCAGAGGAACCAGAGATCAAATTACCAGCATCTGTTGGATCATCAAAAAAGCACAAGAGTTCCAGAAAAACATCTACTTCTGCTTTATTGACTATGCCAAAGCCTTTGACCGTGTGGATCGCAACAAACTGTGCAAAATTCTTAAAGAGATGGGAATACCAGACCACCCAACCTGCCTCTTGAGAAATCTGTATACAGGTCAGGAAGCAACAGTTAGAACTGGACATGGAATAACAGACTGGTTCCAAATCAGGAAAGGAGTACATCAAGGCTGTATATTGTCATCTTGCTTATTTAACTTAAATATAGAGTACATCATTCAAAACGTTGGGCTGGATAAAGCACAAGCTGGAATCAAGATTGCTGGGAGAAATATCAATAACCTCAGATATTCAGAGGACACCACCCTTATGGCAGAGAGTGAAGAAGAACTAAACAGCCTCTTGATGAAATTGAAAGAGGAGAGTGAAAAAGTTTGTTTAAAACTCAACATTCAGAAAACTGAGATCATGGCATCTGATCCCATCACTTCATGGCAAATAGATGGGGAAACAATGGAAACAGTGAGAGACTTTATTTTTGGGGGGCTCCAGAATCACTGCAGATGGTGACTGCAGCCATGAAGTTAAAAGATGCTTGCTCCTTGGAAGAAAAGCTATGACCAACCTAGACAGCATAGCAAAAAGCAGAGACATTACTTTGCCAACACAGGTCTGTCTAGTCAAAGCTACAGCTTTTCCAGTGGTCATGTATGGATGTGAGAGTTGGACTATAAAGAAAACTGAGTGCCAAAGAATTGATGCTTTTGACCTGTGGTGTTGGAGAAGACTCTTGAGAGTCCCTTGGACTGCAAGGAGATCCAACCAGTCCATCTTAAAGGAAATCAGTCCTGAATAGTCATTGGACGGACTGATGTTGAAGCTGAAACTCCAATATTTTGCAAAGAACTGACTCATTGGAAAAGACCCTAATGCTGGGAAAGACTGAAGGTGGGAGGAGAAGGGAATCACAGTGAACCACAATTTTTAAAGGTTATAATCCATTTATAGTTATTATAAAATATAGACTGTATTCCCTGTGCTCTACAATATATCCTTATAGCTTATTTATTTTAAACACAGTAGCTTGTATCTCTTAAACCACTACCCCTATCTTGCCTCTCCCCGCTTTCCTCTCCCCACTGATAACCACTATCTGTGAGTCTGTTTTGTTTTTTTTAATATTTACTAGTTTTATTTTTTTAGATTCCATGTATAACATATTTGTCTTTCTCTGTATGATTTATTTCATTAAGCATAATACCCTCCAAGTCCCTCCATATTGTTGTCAATGGCAAAATTTCCTTCTTTTTTATGTCTGAGTAGTATTTTATCACACATACACACCCCACATCTTCTTTATTAATTCATCTGTTGATAGAAACTTAGGTTTCTTCCATATCTTAGCTGTTTAAATAGTGCTGCTATGAACATTTAGGTGGATAAGGTTATAGAATACTTTTAGCACCCAGAACTTCTCCTTACCTCCTCCCATCAGTAGTCTCCACTCCCAAATATTCTAATCTCTGTCATCATAGATAAGTTTACCCTGTATTATATGTCTTATAAATGGAAACATCCTGTATGTAATCATATGTCAGGCTTCTTTCGTTCACCATTGTGTTTGGGAGATTCATCCATGTTGCACATATCATTTATTCTTTTTTCACCTCTGTGTTATTATTTTACTGTATGGATATACCATAATTCATCTACTCATCCTATTGTTGTTAGAAATTTGTGTTGTTTGCAGTTTGGAACTATTACAAATAAGGCTGCTATAAACATTCTTTACATATCTTTTGGCAGATATAATCACACACTTACAGATTTATACACAGGACTGAAATTGCTGCATCATAGGTTATATGATTGACTAGCTTTGGTTGGTGCTATAGCAAGTTTGTTAACTCTTTGTTCTACTTAGGTAAATTTCCCCCCTACTTGATTGCTTATCTTTTTAACTATGGTTAGCTTCTTTTTTCCCAAGTTTTATTGCAGAAAAATTTTCATACATAAAATTCATCCCGTGTAAGTATAAAGTTTAAGAGTTTTAGCTAGGATTATTGCTGGGAAGGGCTTCCCTGGTGTTTCAGACGGTGAAGAATCCGCCTGAAATGCAGGAAACCTGTGTTCAGTCCCTGGGTTGGGAAGATCCCCTGAAAAGAGTGTATGGCAACCCATTCCAGTATTCTTGCCTGGAGGATCCCCATGGACAGAGGAGCCTTGGTGGGCTACAGTCCATGGGGTTGCAAAGAGTCGGACACGACTGAGCGACTGAGCACATTGTTGTGTAACTACTGCTACAACGAAGATAGAGAGCAGGTCCATCAGCCTAATTATCTTTTATTTTAACATAGAACTATTTATAATTTTGATGCAATCATCTATGACTAATCTCCCATTGCTTCTCTATTTTTAAAATACTCTACCTGTTAATTTTTACCAGATGAACTCTAGAATTACTCTACAAAGTATCAAAACAAATACCACTGCCTTCTCATCTAGAAACACAAATATATAAGTACAGAGTTCTAGCTCTTGAGTTGGACAAGCCAGCATAGGAATCCCAGTTATTTACTTACTGGATGACATTAGACAAGCCCCTTGCCTCCCTGATAATCAGTTCCCGGGTGGCTCAGTGGTAAAGAATCCACCTGCCAATGCAGGAGAAAATGGGAGATGCGCATTCAATCCCTGGATCAGGAAGATTCCCTAGAGGAAGAAATGGCCACTCCAGTATTCTTGCCTGGGAGATCCCACAGACAGAGGAGCCTGACGGATTACAGTCCATAGTGTTGCAAAAGAGTCTGACGTGACTTAGCAACTAAACAACAACAACAACTGATTATAATAATGGGACCTATGTCATGAGATTGTTGTAAGAACTGGTGAAAATAACTAATATATAGCAGTTGCTTGCTATTTGCCAGGGACCATTCTGAGCACCTTATTTGCAGTGACATTTAAATCTTATTACAATTGTGTGAGATACATATTGTACCTCTCCTGGTTTTTCAGGTGGAGAAACTGCAGCACAGAGAAGTTAAGGAAACTGAGTCAGGCTCAGGAATGTGCTGGCTACTGCAGTGCTTAGCAGTGCTTCACAGATAAGAAGGTATCACAGGGAAATAGAGCCTAGCACAAAGTACAAAGAAATGTTATTGTTTGTTATTATTATTCATCTCCTTTATACATTCAATAAAATTATATAATTGTCTTCATATAGGTCATGCACATTTCTCGTTAAAGCTACTTATAAATATTTTATGCTCTTTCATACTGTTGTGCATAGGATGTGTCTTTTCTCCTTTGTTTTCTCATTGGTTATTTTGAAATGTGGTTGAAGATATTGACTTGTTTATACTGTGTAACTAAAAGAACTTTAGTATCACTTCAATACCATTTAAAATACCCTTTCAAAAAGTAATTTTAATTATGTATAGTGCTCTTTCAATAATAAATGAAGTTAGTAGATAGGAAATGAGAAAAAACAAAAATTAGAACATTTTTGATTCTTTCTTCCTTGGTTAAAGAGAGAAAAGAGGAGAAAAGCTAGAAAGAAATTATTCACTCATCTGATAATACTACATAAAAAGCCATAGCACATTATTCCTCCCCCACAAAAAAACACTTTATTCTTAAGTTCTTTTTTTTAATGTGATACTTTAAACCAACATTTACAATTTAAATTAACTAAGTGAATTTTTAAATGTCTTCTCACCACTTGGAGAATTCTGAGATGAGCATACTTTTCCTATCTGGATTTTTGTGTGTTTTATTCTTGATAATCTGATCAGGGATAAAAGGAGGGGACTATTTCTTTTGAAAAACTCATTTTTCTTCAGTAGATAGCCAAATGTTATCCTTATTTGCCAGGCGGGGGAGTGGGTGGGGTGGAAAAAAAGTTTCTCTTAGGTAAAACTTTCAAAGGTTTTGACCTTTGTATAGTAGCTAAATATAGAAGTGACTATGTCAGCTCTTCTGCAGACCTTGTAGTGCCTGTGAAGGTATGTCTATGTCAAGGTAACATAGTAACTGATCTGCTATCAGGTAGGAGGCCAGTGGGGAAAGGTGACAGTCAAAGAACAAGTGGAATAACTCCAGGAGGCTTAATCAAAGGACTGTTTACAAAAGGTGTAGGCAGGTAACTAAGTGGTGCAGTATGCTGGGACCAGCAATACTGAAACTCATCACCCCAGAGCAGAAGGCAAAGGGTGAAGGAACAGTGATGGGAACTTGGAAAGTCTATCGATAAGGCCATGTTACAAAGATTTCAAGAGCACAATCATATACAAATCCAATACCAAACCTAACATGTATGCCCTCAAAGGAGGCCCATTTGTGCCCCTAGAAAAATGGTATTTCCCTACAGCCACTCATTACATATTTCTTGAAATTGATTTTATTTCATCAAAACTTCACTTCTAAATGACAAAGACCTATGTCAAGCTGACTTAAACAAAGAGAATTTATTTGACCGCAGTCAGGAAATTCAGGAGTGCAAGTGGCTTTATATGTAGCAGGATCCAGGAACTCAAGCAGTTGTGACTCGCTCAGGATGAACAAGCATGAGAAGAACTCTGGCATTCTCCTTCTCCTCATTCATTTCTCCAGAGAGTAGGAGGCGTGATCGGGGTCTGAAGGCGCACTGATATCGTAGGGCAAGTAGAGGCCAAAATTTAGCAGAAACTCAGGTCCCCACACCATGGGCCATGGCTCTGGAGAGAGTTATTCAGCTGAGGAACTGGGGAAAGGATCTGGCATGTGGACATGGTTCTGCTCTCCCAGTACCCTTCATTTTCTCTGGTCAGAAAGTCTGTCTTTCAGTCTGCCTTCCTACCTCATGCAACCTGCAATGGAGGGCAAAGTCTAAAGACTTTGACAGTGACTGGTTGTAAATCAGATTAACTAAGGAACGGAGTGTTAGAAGGTTCTTTGGGGCAGCAATCCAAAGCCATGACCTCAGTCAGATTCTCAGTAATAAAATTATTTCATCTCCATTTACCTAACCTCTGCATCTCTCTCTCATTTTATCCTGAATTTAGGCAAAGAGGGGCATTATATTTTGGACCCCTAAAAACTCCATCAGTACCATTACCAAGATTCTGTCTACTCTTTCCATCTCTCAACAGTGCTTTCCTCTCTATGCTTGAGTCTCAGGCAGATTTTCCTCATTTGGAGTAACGACAGCCTCAGGAATTTCAAGGTTTCAGTAATCTTGCAGTTCATAATTTCTAGGAAAAGAAAGTACTTCTTTAATGATAACTCGAGCAAATATGGTGGGAAATTTTTTTCATTGGTTCAACTTGGGTCATGTGTCTACCCTCATCGAGCACCCTGATTGGCTACACCTGGGTAACTTGACTACTCCAGTGGCTATAGTATGGGCCAGCCTAGCCTGAATCACATGCGATAAGATTGCTAAAGACCTTGCTGGGCTTTGAAAATTGTTTTTCTTATTTCTTACTATTATTGGTTGTCAACCTTGGCTCTGCATTGGAATCACCTGGGGAGCAAACCACCCCAGACCAATTAAATCTCGGGAATGGGACCCTGGCGTCAGGTGCTTTTACAGCTCCCAAGGTGTGCTGATGTGAGCCAAAGTTGACAAACATATCCTATGTAGAACCTCATGTCTAAGACTGGGTCCCATTAAAGATGCATTGATCTTTCTCTGTAGCTAGTTTAACTTGTTATAAAATAGAAAATCTGAGAGTAGAGGGAGATTCTGGGAAGACGGAAGTAGCAGCAACATAGTTTTTTAATCTTTCTGTATTTCTGCGTGAAAACAAATGACTAAAACACAACAATACCCAAAACCCATGAATAATATATGCTATTGCACTGTGTGCAAGGTGTGTACATAGACCATGAAGTAAAAGCGGGTGACAGTAAACCACAGACAGCATCTGTGCAGATGGATGCAGAGGAGCAACTGGGCGTCTGGAGAATCTTAGACAAGGAGATCCACAAAGTCGTAGATTTGGGGACAGCAGCTCCCTTCCTGGACAGGGCACCACCCAGAGGAGAAATAGATGGAAGTGAGATCAAATTGAGTAAAATCAGTCAGTCAGTTCAGTCATTCAGTCATGTCTGGCTCTTTGCGACCCCATGGACTGCAGCACACCAGGCTTCCCTGTTCATCACCAACTCCCAGAGCTTGCTCAAACTCATGTCCATCAAGTCAGTGATATCATCCAACCATCTGATTCTCTGTCATCCCCTTCTCCTCCCGCCTTCAATCTTTCCTAGCATCAGGGTCTTTTCCAATGAGTCAGTTCTTCACATCAGGTGGTCAACGTATTGGAGTTTCAGCTTCAGTATCAGTCCTTCCAGTGAATATTCAGGACTGATTTCCTTTCGGATGGATTGGTTGGATCTCCTTGCAGTCCAACAGATTCTCAAGAGTCTTCTCCAACACCACAGGTCAAAAGCATCGATTCTTTGGCACTCAGCTTTCTTTATAGTCCAACTCTCACATCCATACATGACTACTGGAAAAACCATAGCTTTGAATATATTGACCATTTTTTGGCAAAGAAATGTCTCTGCTTTTTACTATGCTGTCTAGGTTGGTCATAGCTTTTCTTCCAAGGAGCAAGTGTCTTTTAACTTCATGGCTGCAGTCACCACCTGCAGTGATTCTGGAGACCCCCAAAATAAAGTCTCTCACTGTTTCCATTGTTTCCCCATCTATTTGACATGAAGTGATGGGACCTGACGCCATGATCTTCGTTTTTTGAATGTTGAGTTTTAAGCCAACTTTTAACTCTCTTCTTTCACTTTCATCAAGAGGCTCAAATTAAGTAGAATAGGGTCAGTTAAAAATATGAAGGGAAAAGAAATTGCCACAAAGTGGTGGAGAGTTGGGAATTTTCACAAGGTTGTTAACTCCAAAACATTGAAGGTAAAACACTAAACTTCATAAAAGGTTTATCTTTGGCAGTAAAATATCTAAGTTTTTCACCTCAACTTCATATGCTTCTTGTTATTTAATACTTTATTCCAGTGAGCATATGCTACTGGAATAGCAAGCATGTATTTATAACATATATCCACATGTATATACATATATGTATATATACATAAGGACTTCCCCAATAGCTCAGCAGGTAAAGAATCCTCTTGCAATGCCGGGGACACAGGAGATGTGGATTTGATCCCTAAGTGGAGAAGATCCCCTGGAGGAGAAAATGGCAACCCACTCCAGTATTTTGCCTGAAAAATCCATGGACAGAGGAGCTTGGCAGGCTGTAGTCCAAAGAGCTGCAAAGATCTGGACACAACTGAGTGACTAAGCATGCAAATATACATACACATATATTAACTTAAATATGATATTTATATATATATATATATATATACTTAATATTGAAAAATAGTATACTAAAATACAGGTACCTGAACTAGCCTATATATCCCAAGGGCAGTTTAAGTAGAAGCCACTTAGAGATCACCAAAATGAAACCCTGTATACCTTGTGAACCCAAACCAGGTAATCAAGGAGGAAAGTGGGATCTTCCAAGAATGACTGTGAAACAAGCCACTAGTACCATACCTTTTTCTGCAGGCTTGGAATTGTTTAGACATTATGAAGGCAATAAATAATGACTATTTGAAAGAATGAGTCTAAAATATGAATGAATGTAATGTAAAAAAACTTTAAAATCAGTTTTTTAAAATGAAACTTAAAAATCAAGCAAGCATTTCAGAATGAAAAAACTAGAAGCAAGAGTATTTAGAACCTTGAATTGGAGAGTACTGTAATGTTGGACTAAACTCAGTTTCAAAAATTAGAATTCCCTGAAAAAGAAACTCTAAAATTAGGTCTCAATCTTTTCTCCCTGTGACAAACATACAAGAGATTTCATGAGCATACATGGTTTCTCATTATTTTCCACATATTAGCCATGATTCTAGCCTCATCACTCTCTCAAAGCAACATATTAGAATGCAAGTGAGACATTCTTAGTTCTTTTTAAATAAAAAACTAGAAACTCTTGGAAACTGTCAGTACAACTATTGTCAGTAACTATGTAGTGGTTAGGGCTTTAGCATTGGAATGGACCTGTTTGGTAATCCAACCATTTCCTCCATGTGTCCAGGCCAATTACATCTCAAAGTTTCATGTTCTTCATCCGTGAAATGGGTTTAATAATTGTACACATGCTATCGTGATAACAGAATGAAACGATGAATGTAGAGCATATAGGAAATACCAAAATATTGGCAACAACAACAGCTTATCACTAATATTCTCAGTATGGATGGTAATATACTAGTGTGAAGGTGAAAAAAATGCCATTGAAAACCATTAACTGAAATAATCTTAAGCTTCGTTCTTAATAAAATTCTTTAATTCTTTATTTCTCTCATATTCATTAATAAATCATTTGTTATCTATGTAAGGCACATGAACATTTGTTAGTAATTAGATAGAAAGATGTTAGGTTTTCTTCCATTTTATTTAACTTTTTGTTGTTTAGTCGCTAAGTCGTGTCTGACTCTTTTGTGACTCCATAGACTGTAGCCCACCAGGCTCCTCTGTCCAAGGGATTTCCCAGGCAAGAATACTGGAGTGAGTTGCCATTTTCTCTTTCCAGGTATCTTCCCGACCCAGGGTTTGAACCCACATCTCCTGCCTTGGCAGGCAGATTCTTTACCACTGAGCCTTTGCATTTTTTTTAAAGTTTAGGAACCTCTTCAAATGAAGGAGAGTTTTAAAACCAAAGGGTGGGTGGGGACCTGTGCAGACAGCTCATCTTACACCTCCAGCCTCAGCAGTGGGCAGGCTTGTGGGGGTCTGGGCTGAGCCTACAGCTGTGGGGCCAGGAGCAGCTCTTCCAATCAGGGAGTGGAAGGTGTGTGGGCCTGCAAATGTACCAGCTGATTGCAGAAAAGCCCTGAATTCATTGTAACGTTTGTGTTCTGAGTTGTCCATGCCCTGGGAACTTGGTAAACAAGCCTCCCTCAACTTTAGTCCCTGGCGTCAGCAGTGTACAGCAACCAGCTGGTTTCCTTTTCATGCTTGCAAATGACTTGGTTTGCATGATTTCTCACCAAGGTGACTGAAGCAACTGGTGGGTATAGCGTTTGTGTAGACAAAGACTTAGGACCTGTTTTGCGTGCAGTTTCGGTTATGATCTTTCCAGTTATTTTTGTCTATGAGCTGTTGGCCCTGAGAATTATTTACATTTTAATTACAAGTGTTCAACCCCCTCTAGGAGAAGAGTCAAGCAGCTTATTTACTTGCTACAGGCAGGCTTCTGAGGAAACAGCTTAGCCAGGCCTGCCGAGCCATTCAACCAAAATAAAGAAACCTGCAGAAGAGCAGCACCACGTCCTCATCTGTCAGCTTTGCTTCTGCTCTGCTGGGGCTCCACATGGGGATCAAAAGTGAAATGAGCCTCTCAGTGTAGCAAACAAAATACTACTTTATTTCCCCCCTCCCTTTACTTTCAATGAAGCAAACTTCTAACAGATTCTATTTGCATATATGTAGAGCACTCATTTCGGAGAAGGCAATGGCAAGCCACTCCGGTACTATTGCCTAGAAAATCCCATGGATGGAGGAGCCTCTTAGGATGCAGTCCATGGGGTCGCTAAGGGTCGGACACGACTGAGCAACTTCACTTTCACTTTTCACTTTCACACATTGGAAAAGGAAATGGCGACCCACTCCAGTGTTCTTGCCTGGAGAATCCCAGGGACAGGGGAGCCTGGTGGGCTTCCGTCTATGGGGTCACACAGAGTCGGACACGACTGAAGTGACTTAGCAGCAGCAGCAGAGCACTCATTTATTGAGCTTTGAAAGGGAGAGAGTTGTTCTCTGTGTGCCTTTTCAGATAATCTTATCCCTTTAATCATTTAACCTTTTCCTTACTTACAAAGAAATATTTTTTAAATATTAATCAGCTTTAATCCCTTCCAAAACAGAATACACTAAACAGAAAGCAAACTTCCATTGATGATATGTGGCCTTCGTTATGGATTAGTCATTGAGATGCACTCTGATACCCACAAAGGCTATGGAGGTGGGTGGACTTGTTTGTTCCAACATTAAATAAGCCCTTACTGTTTTCAGCCTCAGTTCATGTTTCTTCCTTTACCTCTCTTCCTTCTCTCTCTGGCTACCTGTCTCTAACAGTCTTTCTTTCTGAACATGCTGTTGTTTCTAATCTGCCATGAACTGGGAAATTGGATAAGCCTGTTTCCTAGAACTAAATGCCTGACATCATGCTCTATAAACAGAGTGCACAAACTTTAGTGTGTACTTGGCTACTAGTTAGGGTGTTTGGCTGCAAATAATTGAAAACCTTGACTCATCATGGCTCAAACAGCAAGGCTGTTTATTGTTCCATAGAACTAAGACAGCCCAAGGAAGATGGAATCCAGGCATGATACTTCAGGCTGTTTTACTCCTGGATGATTCTTCTAGCTCTGCTTTTGTCCATGACTGGCTTTATCCTCCCTTTGGAGGCACTATGGTTGCAGTGGTTCCAGAGGCACATCTGGACCCAGCAGTGTTCCAGAAGGAAAGAGAACACCTCCTCCTCTTTTAGGAGAAGGGAACCTTTCCTGAACTCCCCCGCCGCTCCACTCCAGGTGATTTCCCTTTCCTAAACCAACCACTAACGAAGGGGATAGAGTCCTCAGGATTGATTTGGGCTAATTAGCATCTACCCTGGGCCAAAGTGGAATTCCCTTAGGAAAAAGAAGCAGGGGCGGGGGGAGGGGCGTGGGGAGTAAACATTGGGAAAGGAACCAGCAGTGTATTCTAGGAACTGAAATGATTTGCTTATGATTTTTTAAAACAATTTTTTTTAGATTTGCAACTGTGTCTATAATTCACATTTGGAGCAGATCATTTTCAGAAAAGGGAGGTATTATGTATTGGGAGATTAGGATTGACATATACACCACCATATGTAAAGCAGATAGTTAGTGGAACCTGCTGTAAAGCACAGGAAGCTCAGCTCAGTGCTCTGGGATGACCTAGATGGGTGGGATCAAAGATGGCAGAGGGAGGTCCAAAAGGGAAGGAATATATGTATATATATATATATATAGCTGATTCACTTCATTGTACTGCAGGAACTAATATTTATAAAGCATTTATACTTTAATAAAAAAATTTTTTTAATGGTAACCAGAGATATTTAGCAGAAAACTAATGTTGAGAGTATGTGTGCCCATAAATGGAAACAAAATTTGGGGGTTGCTTCTCTGTCCATATTATAGCACTTGGATTAACCTAGAAAAACAAGACTACACAGTTTACCACAAGGAAATGTTTGGAGGACAAACCTGTTGGAAGGGGGCTATAGAGGTGATTGCTTTTCATGAAGGTCAGGTACCCTTCAAATGACTACTTATAAATATACCAAGTGACAGGAAGATCCTATAAACAAATATTTTCTTCTTGGGGCACATTAGGAAAAAGGGATTAAGACCTAGACCACTCTTTAGGATATAAGCAGCCATGGATAAACTAGGCAAATTCATGTATCTTTTGTTTCTTCCTTGAAACTCTGCAAAGCTTCTTCGTGTATGGGGAGCTCACATGAGCATTTCTTCAATTAACATAGGAGTATAGATGTAAGACACTTCTTTTAGATCAACTAATGAATCTCTCCCATTTAATAGAGTTCAACTTTCCATGAAGACATCATCTTTTCTTCACAGTGGTCTGGAGCTCCCCTCTACATCTCCAAGTGTGACTTGATGTTCTTTCTTGCTCTTTTAGCACTCTTTGCACACTTTCAATATCACACTTGCCACACTGAATTATAATCTTTGATTTTTTGCTTGTCTTTTCCCCTAAATTCCAAGTATCTTGACAAGGGAATCAGGTTCTACTGATTTTTGTTTCCACAGGGTCATGGTGCTTAATGATTATCTGTCAGAAGGATGGATGAATAGATGGATGGGAAACTAAGGAGCAAAGTCATCAATGATTTATCACAGCACTCTCAAGAAGTTAGCTGCATAGTTAGGAAGAGAACCATAGATTTTAGGGCTGTTTTCCAATCCACAGATTTGCTTGGTCTATGCAGAATTATTTTTTTAATTTTTTATTTTTTGATCACATTGTTTGGCATATGGGATCTTAGTTTCCTAACTAGGGATCAAACCCAAGCTTCCTGCAGTGGAAGCATGGAGTCTTAACCACGCAACAGCCAGGGAAATCCCAGTATTTTTATTTTAAAATAAATGCTGTAAAACTATCCTAGAACAAGTAGAGTGTGGGGATACTAGAGGCAAAACAAAACAAAAAAATCCCTGAAATCACAGCCTCAGACTGTGCAGGGTTTTAAGAATGGTGATGTGGCGCCAAAAAAAAATAAAAAAGACTTCTTATGAAAAACTTAAACTCGTGATTCTCTTCTGCAAGTCACCTTCGGTTACCAACCATCCAGGAGACTGATTCCTAAGCCTGTCCCTGACTCCCCTTTCCAAATTCAATGTGTACAAAAGGCACTGTGCTGTAACATGGGGACAATAGCCACTAGATGTCTTCATTCAGTTTAGCTTTGTGACAATTGCCTGCAAAGTCAATACCTGGAAAGATAAAATGTTTTTTATGGCAAAATTCCAATGTCATTTCAGATTTTAGTAAAATCATAGCATACTGTCTGGTTGTTAAAATTGTTTCTTTGGGTGTTGCTCTTGTTGCCAATCATTTATGCTGTTTGTCCGAAAAGCTGAAAAAAAGAATTGTTCAACAACAGTGGAATAGCCTAAATGGCTGACAAAAGTAGATTGGTTAAAACAAGTTAATATCCTTTTATAGGGGAATTCATTAGAACAGAATTTTATGTTTTCTTCCATGCTTTATTAAAGTTCTTTCATTAACTTTCTTTTGGTATAAAAGCAAAGTTACTCAATCCAAAAAATTTAGAAAATATAGACATGCAAAAAGGGATATTATGAACACATAAATTCAGTCTATCTAGTTGAAACTTTGAAATCTTGAGTTATTTCCTTCCAACACACACACACACGCACGCACAGCTGCTCCTTAAAAGTAGGTTCATTCTATGTTTCATAACCTCTAATATAATCTATTATAAGGCCACTAGTTGCTAGATCGCTGAAAAAATTACTAATGTTCTATTGATGAAAAACTAGTTATGAATTATTTTAAGTCCAAATAGTACAGGGAAAATATGATACATGGACGCAAATGCTTATAGACAGTTATATAGATACGAAACCACCTTATGATTAATACTGATTATGAACATTAAAAAATTCAGTTTCTACAAATTCAGAATTTTAACCAGATTGCCCTGTTGGCCAGTTTTCTGAATCATATACTTTAGTTCCTATTTCCTTGTGGCCAAGTCACTTTTTAGCAAATTATTAGAAGGTGTAGTTCATTTTTAAGCTAGGCATTCTTCCCATGTCAGAGTTGCCAGAGGTGTATGCATAAGTAATTTCCAACCCATTTGACCAGAGGCTCAGAGTTTCAGATGGCCAAAATAGTGACACACCGGTATGCCTGCTCGAAAAGGAATTATTAGTGCCTTCTACAAATACATACAATAGAACAAAATTAAAAGTAAGAGGAGATGGGTAAAAAGTACACAGGACCTCTCTGTTCTATGTTTGCAGCTTTTCTATAAATCTAAAATTTGCTCAAAATAAAGAGTTTTAAAATAGCTTGAAATATAAACAGATTGGAGAGAACTCTTCTTCCAGAATTAAGAAAAAAATCAACACCAGCCATACAAAGTTGGGCAGTGATGAGACCCAATATGAAAATTAGTAGACAGGAGACATGCTATAGCATTTTGCACAATTACTATAGTAGAACTGTGCCAAAATAAAAAATAACATGATTATTATAAGAATCACAAGACTATCTATGAACATGTACTGATTAAAGAGAAGAAGCAAAAGGTTTCCTGCCCTTAGATCCAGGAGAAATTTCTCTGCAGGCGTTCCAAACTGAGGATAAAGTGATGAAGGAGTTAACATTTTCAACACCCTGTTGTTGATCGGTCACTCAGTTGTGTCTGACTCTGCGACTTCATGGACTGCAGCACGTCAGGCTTCCCTGTCCCTCACCATCTTCCAAAGTTTGCCCAAGTTCATGTCCATGCACACCCTAACTCTAAATAAAACAATGTCCTGTAGAATCTGGATTGAAAGGCAGAGAGGGCAAAGCAGTTAGATTTCTTTAATAGTCATCTGAAATATTAAATTCTATTCACAGTCTTCTCTAAAAGAAAAAAAAAATTTTAAGTTTAATTATGGGGAGGACTAGGGTAATGAATGCTTTCAGGAAACATTAGTATACCTGTCCTGTCAGGAAAGTTTCAAAGTAAATTAAATCCTAGACAAGACAGGGAGACATGATATACAAGTCAAGAGTCACAATTATCAGCCAAGGCAGAAAGGCACAGCTCACAACTATCAGCCAAGGTGGAAAGGCATGACTCATGGCAGAAGAGTTTAAGAAGAAATGGAGAGCAGCATGTTTCCTTAAAGTACATGAGGCACTCCATGACACCAAACGCTGCCTGCACTCTTTGTTTGCTGGCTTCTTTACTTTCATTTCAGTTCAGTCGCTCAGTTGTGTCCGACTCTCCACGACCCCATGAATCACAGCACGCCAGGCCTCCCTGCCCAACACCAACTCCCGGAGTTCACTCAAGCTCATGTCCACAGAGTCAGTGATGCCATCCAGCCGTCTCATTCTGTCGTCCCCTTCTCCTCCCACCCCCAACCTTTCCCAGCATCAGAGTCTTTTCCAGTGAGTCAACTTGTCACATGAGGTGGCCAAAGTATTGGAGTTAGTCTGTTTAAAAAACGTCTCTTTGTTGGGAGGCTCAGCCATCTCAAGCAAAATTAGAAAGTAACACAAGCTGTGACTCCTGTTTGCGTCCTCTTTATAACTCCTCCACCAATTTAAAAGAATGTTTCAGATGGGCCTAAAGAGAGGAATGGAAGCATTTAGCCCTGCATTCCTGATGTCCAGCCCTGAGGGGCTCATAGACAACAATCCTGAAGAAAAATGAGAACACTGGGAAGCATGGAGCCCAGGAGCAGAGGTAAACCTTCAAGGAGGCAGAGTCCAGTGCGGCACTGGTGGGCTTATATGAGTTCCAACTGGGAAAGAGAAAGAAGATCCCACGGGCTTCCTTCATTCATAGGACCTTCCCCTGTGAGCCAATGGAGAGAAGGCCTGGTCCCACTTTAGACTCACAATGTTCTCATGCCCTTTGGCTCAATGTCTTATCTTCACTTGGTATTATAACTTACTTATCTTATAATGAAGAAGGTTTTAAACCAGTTCAGTTTAGTCACTCAGTCGTGTCCGACTCTTTGCGACCCCATGAATCACAGCACGCCAGGCCTCCCTGTCTATCACCAACTCCCAGAGTTCACTCAAACTCACATCCATCGAGTCGGTGATGCCATCCAGCCATCTCATCCTCTGTCATCCCCTTCTCCTCCTGCCCCCAACCCCTTCCAGCATCAGAGTCTTTTCCAGTGAGTCAACTCTTCGCATGAGGTGGCCAAGGTATTGGAGTTTCAGTTTTAGCATCACTCCTTCCAATGAACACCCAGGACTGATCTCCTTTAGAATGGACTGGTTGGATCTCCTTGCAGTCCAAGGGACTCTCAAGAGTCTTCTTTAACACCACAGTTCAAAAACATCAATTCTTCAATGATCAGCTTTCTTCACAGTCCAACGCTCACATGCATACATGACCACTGGAAAAACCATTGCCTTGACTAGATAGACCTTGGTTGGCAAAGTAATGTCTCTGCTTTTTAATATGCTATCTAGGTTGGTCAGAATTGGCCCTTAATGAGGCTTCTAGAAGTCTGTCCAGGAGTTTATGTGGATTGGAAGGGAGAGGGTACTGTTTAAGGACCCAGGCTTCCTGGTGACAAACTTAGAACCTGGAGTCTAGTCAACCTGAGCACAGGTCTCCCAGCCCAGCTGGTGCCCTCTGTCCTCACCCCTTGTCTTCTCTTCCCCAAGATGCTACACGTGCAGGATCCATTCTTACTGCAAGTTCTTCTCCAGCCTTTGTTCTGTCTATGCTTAGGCTTATTCACGTCATCCCACCTCACCACATATCTATCCCAAGGGTGTCAACATAGCCTTTCTATCCTGGACAGGTCATCTGTCACTCAGCCTCCTGACCCATGAATCTGGTTCTTTGGACAGTGATTGGGTGCAGCTGGATGGAGGGAGAAAAGGAAGTGAACTAAAGATCCTCAGTGTTGAGGGGACAGGAAATCCTAAGCTATACACGGCAAATCCTGATGTCCACTTCCCTCATAATTCAGATTCAGATAAGAAAGTTGAGATGCCAAGAGACTTATTTCAGATTACTCAGTTATGCATTGCCAAAGTCAAAGCTAGAATCCAGCTCACATAAATATTACCCAATTAGTATGGCTTCCTTCATGCCATATAGAGACAGAAAGGAAAATTGGGGTCTTCCTAGAAATGCCCATGCTAATAAGAGGATGGCAAAGATATCAGGAATGCTGTACATTGGAAATATTTACAGATATTATGCAGCTCCAAAAGTCTAAACTGATTTCTTTTTTAAAGCTTGCCTTGTCCAAATTGCCAACATCCGCTGGATCATTGAAAAAGCAAGAGAATTCCAGAGAAACATCTATTTCTGCTTCATTGACTATGCCAAAGCCTTTGACTGTGTGGATCACAATAAACTGTGGAAAATTCTGAAAGAGATGGGAATCCCAGACCACCTGACCTGCCTCTTGAGAAACCTATATGCAGGTCAGGAAGCAACAGTTAGAACTGGACATGGAACAACAGACTGGTTCCAAATAGGAAAAGGAGTACGTGAAAGCTGTATATTGTCACCCTGCTTATTTAACTTATATGCAGCATACATCATGAGAAACGCTGGGCTGGAGGAAGCACAAGCTGTAATCAGGATTGCTGGGAGAAATATCAATAACCTCAGATATGCAGATGACACCACCCTTATGGCTGAAAGTGAAGAGGAACTAAAGAGCCTCTTGATGAAAGTGAAAGAGGAGCGTGAAAAAGTTGACTTAAAACTCAACATTCAAATACTGAAGATCATGGCATCTGGTCCCATCACTTCATGACAAATAGATGGGGAAACAGTGGCTGACTTTATTTTTCTGGGCTCCAAAATCACTGCAGATGGTGATTGCAGCTGTGAAATTAAAAGACGCTTACTCCTTGGAAGGAAAGTTATGACCAACCTTGATAGTATATTAAAAAGCAGAGACATTACTTTGCCAGCAAAGTTCCGTCTAGTCAAGGCTATGGTTTTTCCAGTGGTCATGTATGGATGTGAGAGTTGGATTATAAAGAAAGCTGAGTGCCAAAAAATTGATGCTTTTGAACTGTGGTGTTGGAGAAGACTCTTGAGAGTCCCTTGGACTGCAAGGAGATCCAACTAGTCCATCCTAAAGAAGATCAGTCCTGGGTGTTCATTGGAAGGACTGATGTTGAAGCTGAAACTCCAATACTTTGGCCACCTGATGCGAAGAGCTGACTCATTGGAAAAGACCCTGATGCTGGGAAAGATTGAGGGCAGGAGGAGAAGGGGACAATAGAGGATGAGATGGTTAGATGGCATCACCGACTTGATGGACATGAGTTTGAGTGAACTCCGGGAGTTGGTGATGGACAGGGAGGCCTGGTGTGCTGCAGTTCATGGGGTCACAAAGAGTTGGACACAACTGAGCAACTGAACTGAATTGTCCATATTAAAAAATATCACGTAGGGACTTATCCACACAGGGAAAAACATTTCATAAATACTGTTTACTAGTGTGAAATATTGATTACGTATTTTCATAGCAAAAATCAAATATAGCAATGGAATTTCACCCCAGTTCTTCCTTCCTTCATGAAATTAGGCATTGTTTTGATAAACTTGATCAACTGAAAATATTTTCTCTTTACCTTCAAGTTGGTAAATGTTCTTAGGGAAAAAAGTGTTGTTTTTCTATTTAAAAATTGGATCATAACACCTATGTATAGACATCAGTTTCCAGAAGAGGAGCTATTAATATTTTAAAATAGTACATGGGGTCTATAAGCCATGTCTTCAGAGCTGTATCTCTTTCCTAAGAAAGTAATCTGTTACCAACCAAGTGATCAATCAGTCCAATCAAACAAATCTTTAGTACCTTAGAGTTTATGTATGGGACACAAAGAGCTGCTGCTGTCACGACAGAGCTTGCCTTCAAGAGGGGAGAATTAGATAAGAACAGAGAACTGTCACAAGAGACAGAGGTGGGGCGAGTGAGTGGGCAGGAAGAGTGCTGCAAAGGATACGGGGGTTCAAAGGAAGGTAGGACACAAATATTTGTTGAAAAAAAATCTGAAAGATTCAGGAAAAGCAACTGTGGAGATAGATGCTTTAAGGCAAGTCGTGAAGGACAGGAGAGAGAAAAAAAAAAATTTCTGGGGTTTGCTCCAGAGCATAAACATTCAGAAAATGTAAATATTTAAGATAATGATTTTTAAAAGATTGTGCAAAACATTTAAATTTTTCTCCTTCTAAAATTACTCATCTCTTTCCATTGTGGTGAAATTTTCAAGTCCTCAGGTCCCAGCTGTTTTGGGTAGCCTTCTAATATGAAAGCAGAAGGAACTCCAATCAGCCTGGAGACTTTTTGCTTTTGTGTCATAGACACTACTTACTGCCCCCTCACCCTCCACCCCCAGTTGAATCTTCATTTGTACATGTACAGAGTATGACTTTACTTTTAAATAATTTACTTCTTTGACAAATATTTATTGAACATCTGCTGTGTTGCAGGCATTGCCAAGCACTAGTAATAGAAGGGTAAGTACAAATCATCAGAGGAATGCAAATCAAAACCACGGTGAGGTTTCCCCTCACAGCTGTTAAGATGGCCATTACCAAGGAAACAAAAGTTAACTGTTGGTGAGGATGTGGAGAAGAGAACACGTGTGCACTGTAGGTAGGAATGTAAAATTATGCAACTGTCATAAAAAACAATATGAATATTCCTCAAAAAATTAAAAATAGAACTACTGTATAATCCAGCAACCCCAGTACTATTTGTCCAAAATACTTGAGAGGCTTCTGCCCTCCCGTGTTTACTGCAGTGTTATGTTACTCAAAATAGCCAAGTTATAGAAAAAACCTAAATGTCCAGGTGACAGATGAATGGATAAAGAAAATGTGATATATACCTATGATGGAATATTATTCAGCTTTAAATGGGAAGGAAATCCTGCTATGCGGGGCAACATGGATGAACCTGGTGGGAATTATGCTAAGTGGTATATCACTGACACAGATGGATAAATACTGAATGTTGCCACTTACATGAGGTACATAGAATAGTAAGTTCATAGAAATAAAATAGAATGGTTGTTGCCAGGATCTTGGGGGAGGGATAAATGAGGAGTTACTATTCAATGGTTATAAAGGTTCAGTTGTGCAAAAAGAAAAAGTTCTAGCAATCTGCTGTACAACATCAGCATATAGTTAACAATACTGTATTTTGTGTACTTAAAACTTGTCAGGAAAGCAGAACTCATGTTTTTTTTAGCATAGGAAAAGAATTTTAAAGTTTCTTTTTAAGGGGTGAATACACCTTAAAAATCAGTTACATACAAGAAAATAAAAGAACATGAAGATGAAAAGGTAGGTGGGGCCACAGGGCAGAGGAACTAGACCACCAGTGTGAAACATTCCTTAGAGGTATTTCTGGAAGCAAATTAAGTCACCCAGACTATACTCCCAAATCCATTATTTTCTAAGAACTCCAAATTAAAACAGTATGTACTTCCTAATTTCCCAGTTTGCTAGTTTTATGGACAAAAGTAGTGTATTGTTTTCCCCCTAGGCCTGGAATAATATCACAGACTCCTTGCCAAAGTTCCTGCTCTCCCAACTCCTGGCCCGGTCCCCTTATGGGAACTGCCATCTTACATATGACTGTTCTGGAACAAGCTCCAGTATGTTCTTCACTGGCAACAGCAAAAGCCCAAGTTAAAACCAGAAGGTTCCCTATGAGATTCCTATTCTGCTATAGCCCAAAGAGAGGACATTTGTTAAGAAAGAGGTTGGTGGTAAAAGAAACCATCTCAAGAACTATCTTTGTCTCCTGGGATCAAGATAGTGCAATACCCTACATCCAATACAGCTCCCCCAGTATGCAGATGACAACAGGGACACATTCCTCCACAGAACATCATTCCCTCCTAGGGCCAGCTGTGGTTACTCAATGAATAGTCATGTCCTTCCCTGTAGACAACATGATCAGTGTGCCCACAGCTGAAAAAAAAAAAAAAATCTGTCAGTGCATCTGTGGGTTTTCTGGGCCTGATATTACCACTGCCTCCTCTAGGAACTTATTTACCACTTTCCTAATCTACTAAGAAAAAGATGTGACTGGGTGACTCGTAGCCATGCTGGGATTTGTCATCCGGCAAGGAAAATCAATGGCCAAGTCTAATTAACAAAGGCCTTTATTTGTTGTGTTGGGTTTTTTAAAATTTCATTGAATTGTAATTCACACTCCATATAATTCACTCATTTTTAGGCATAAAATTTAATGATTTTTACTAAATTTACAGTAGTGCAAAATGTGCAAACTTTCTGTCACCCCAGAAAGACCTTTGTCCATTTGTTCCTAGCCCCTGCCCCCAAACAACCACCATTCTGCTTCTGTCTCTCGTTGATAGACCTTTACAAAAAATTTCACATAAATGGAATCATATAAGTTTTTTGTTTGTTTGTTTTCACTTAGCATAATGTTACCATTACTGAGGCTTTTCAACCTTGTGTGTTGTGTGTTCAGCCACTCAGAGTCCCACTCTTTGCAGCCCCTATGGAATATAGCCCGCCAAGCTCCTGTATCCATGGAATTTTCCAGGCAAGAATACTGGAGAGGGTTGCCATTTCCTTCTTTGGGGGATCTTCCTAACCCAGGGATAGAACCTGCATCTCTTGCATCCCCTGCATTGGCAGGTGGGTTCTTTACAACTAGCACCACCTGGGAGGCCCCTCAACCTTGCAGCATGTATCAGTACTTCTTTACTTCTTATCATTGCAGAGTATTTCACTGTACAGATGTACTACGTTTTGGTTTTTTTCATTTACCAGTTGATAGAGATTTGTATTTTTTTCAGTGTAGCACTATATTATGAATAACATACTATGAACATTCCCATACATGTTATCATATAGACAATCATTTTCATTTCTCTTGGGTAAGTATCTAGGACTGGGATTGCTGTGTCATCTGGCAAGTTTATGTTTAACTTTTTAGGAACTGCCAAACTATTTTCCAAAGTGGCTTAACCATTTCACATTCTTATCTGCAATTTATAAGGCATCCGGTCTCCCTACATCCTCACTAATAGTTGTTATTGTTTGTCTTTTTCACTATAGTCTTTTTAGTGAGTTTGTTCTTAAGACTCAGAACTTTCTTACCATTCAAGTCCAAGAAACCAGCATGGCTAAGCATAAGATTTCAGTTATAACTTGCTAAGGCTTTTGAAACTTGGCAGTTTAAGAAAGAGTCTGGCTGTGTGAGATAGACAATTAAATGCCTTTATTATAACAAAGGAGTAGAATAAGGCTAGACACTTTTGTCCAACCTTTATTGGCTCAGGTGGGAAAACTAGTTCTTCTAAGAATGGAAAGTTTCCTTTAGATTAGAAATAATCTCAGCTTGCTCATGTAAGAATTAATGAACATTTATGAGTACCTGTAGAGTGGAAAAAAGGGTATTTCTCATATACTACATAAAATGAGAGTTGTTATTGTTGTTTTTCAGTAGCTAATTTATGTCTGACTCTTTGAGACCCCACTTACTTAGCCCACCAGGCTCCTCTGCCCATGGTGTTCTCCAGGCAAGAATACTGGAGTGGGTCACCATGCCCTCCTCCAGGGGATCTTCCCAACCCAGGGAGCAAACCCACGTCTCCTATATGGACAGGTGGGTTCTTTACCTCTGAGCCATCACAGAAGCCCAAAATGAGAGATAATTTAACTTAAATATTCTGACTACCTGTCAAAAGAGCAAAACATTATATTGAGAAATAGAAGAGTAAAGCCCCAAATCCCTGATTAAAGAAATTTGAAATCTGCTCACTCTGGTCTATGGAAGTAGGGCAGAGGAGGTTGAATGGAAAAGGAGTGACATTGCCTCTCATTGATACAAATTGCTGAGTCACAGACATATTTAGCATTTATCTAAGAAGTACATGTGTATGCATACAAAGGGGGCTAGGAAGTTGAACAAATACTTTAAAAAAATTAATTTGGAGAGTTAATGACTATAACCCCAAAATCAGTCTGTATGCACACATTACTAATTCTGAGAGTTGTGAACTGCCTTCATATTAGTGACCCTTAAAAAACCTCTGAGTGGATCTATTTTATGACTCATTGCTCATGACTTTAAAGTTTTCTCAGCATTTGTCAAGATCTCGTGCAGTTGGTTGGGAAGGTGTGAGAGGAGTCAACGTATGAATGTGAAACATATGGAAAGTGAGACAATCATATGAATATATACCACAGGTTTGCCTTCTGTGGGTGAAGGAAGGATTCAGTGGGCTTATCCATTCCTTACAGAATAGCATTTCTCACTATCCCTGCAGTGTGAGCCAGAGATGTGCTGGAACTTTCTGAAGTCCGATTGGCCAGAAACAGCCAGTTTTGTATGTTTCTCAGCTACACAGTCAGTGAGGTCTAGACCCAGCAAACACTAGGAATCAGGCCTTCCCTCTCACCACCCACCTCAGAGCCTCTTGGTAAACATTTACCAGCACACCACTGTGGTCGAGCTACACTAACTCTCTAGGAAAACATTCTGGCTGATCTTCCTTCGAGCTCAGGGAGGGGCCTGAGGGTTGCTTTGGAAGGCATCTGCAACAAACACTACAAAAGATTCAAATGGTTTACCAAGTGAAAAAAAAAGACTAGGTACTTTTACCATGGGGTGGAGGTGGGGGAATGGCTGTTGGAAATTAAACTCACATCTTGTAAGACGGATAAACAGTTTCATAAATAACTATGATAGGAGACAGGAGGTGGTCACAAAGTGTAAACCTTAGATGATTCAGAGGAGGGTGAGGTCAGTGCAGGCCCTTAGAGCAGAGAATTGCTGGATTGCTCCCAGCTTTGAGGCTCCTGGTATGCCAAAACAGGAAGAAATACCAAAACAAGGATATCAAAATTGTGTGTGCATGTGTGCTTAGTCACTCAATCATGTCCAACTCTTTGTGACCCCATGGACTGTAGCCCACCAGGCTCCTCCGTCCATGGAATTCTCCAGGCAAGAATGCTGGAGTGGGTAGCCATTCCCTTCTCCAGAGGATCTTCCCAACCCGGGGACTGAACCCAGGTCTCCTGCATTGCAGGCAGATTATTCATTGTCTGAACAACAAGGGAAGCCCATTGTAGTATATTTTAGATGTTTCCACTAAGCATTTTACAGTGTCATAAAATTAGAGTATTCATAAAACATTATAGAAATTATTTTATTTTATTAAAATATTAATAAAAATATGAAAATATATAATATAAAATATTAATTCATTGCACACTACAGGGGGATGGCTTAAATTAAAAGTTGTCTGATAATATCTTCATTGAAAACTGCTAGCTAATGTCACTGGCCGCCTCACTGGGAAGTGAAGCCTCACCAGGAAGTGAAGGACCTAAACATTAAGGACCACTGGGACAAGAAAGTCCTGACCCCAGAGCCCTTTTTTCATATGTCGTATTCAGGATTATAGAAAAATCTTCATGGATTCCAAGCAGGACCTTTTCTGTAGAAAGAAGTATTTATCTAGTAGAACTAGGAAATTTTTATTCTGCATAGGTGAATTACTTTAATAACTGAAGTTTATGTCCTTCAAACGCCCAAATAATTTTCACTGTATTTTATGAGAAAACTTCCACAGCTTCTACTATAGGCTTTTAAAATTAACATTGCCTACTCTTGATAATTTATGAATATTGTTATTATCTGCTTTCATGGTACTACATGGCAACTGACAAGAGTTTTGCCTCTCAATGTTCTGCTACTACCCTTTCGATGCTGAAGTCACTTCCTGCTATGGTTGACACTCTGCCCCTCATGGTGAGGGTGGGGCTTTCTTTTGGTTGGTGGTTCCTCTACCCTCTGGGCTGCTGCAGTTTGGGGAATCAGATAAGCACTTTGTTTACATTTGTCATAAAAAGTCTGTAAGGTGTGAGAGGAGCCTACAACACCTGAACCTAATGGGGCTCCATAATCCAACTTTTGCACAGACTTTGAGGTTTGGATACTGTGTTTTAGAACTAATTGTTGTTGCTGGAAGTATGGCATCTATGCAAGGCACCGTTAATGCACTGTTACGGGCTGAATTGTATCTCCCTCCAAATTTATATTTCGGAATCCTAATCTCCATTGCCTCAGAATATGATTGTGTTTGGAGACAGATTCTTTAAAGAGATAATTAAATTAAAATGAGTCATTAGAGTGGGCCCTAATGCAATGACCAGTGTCTTTTTAAAATTTTTATTTATTTTTTAATTAAAAGATAATTGCTTTACAGAATTTTGTTGTTTTCTGTCAAAACTCAACATGAATCAGCCATACGTACACATATGTCCCCTCCCTCTAGTTCAGCTGATAAAGAATCCGCCTGCAATGCGGGAGGCCTGGGTTCTACCCCTAGGTTGGGAAGATCCCCTGGAGAAGGGAAAGGCTACCCACTCCAGTATTCTGGCCTGGAGAATTCCATAGACTGCATAGTCCACAGGGTCACAAAGAGTTGAACACGACTAAGCAACTTTCACTTTCACAAAAAGTGATTAGGACACAGACACACACTAAGTAGATCATGTGAAGACACAGGGAAAGGAGGGCTATGGATGAGCTAAAGAAAGAGGCCTCAAAGTAAACTGACCCTGCTGACAGTTTGATCAAGATTGAGAATTGTTGGAAAATAAATTTCTTTTGGTGAAGCCATCCAGTCAGTGGTACTTTGTATGGCAGCCCTAGCAAACTAAAACAGTAACCAAGCAGCTTCTGGCCCTGTGGTGTAGAGTCCTGATAGTACAGCTGGCATGGAGAGCAGCCAGGGCTCTCCTGAAGGCACCCCCTGCTGAGCCCATGTCTCCAGACAGCTCTTTACACTGTTGGTTAGTTATTGCTAACACTGATTGTCCAGGTAGTGCAGCGTCAACTCATGAAGCAGTAAGGAACAGATAACTGGACACCGCAAGCAGAAAGAGAAAGGAACTTCTATGTGTGTGTGTTATTTAGTAGTGTCCGAATCTTTGTGACCCCATAGACTGTAGCCCACCAGGCTCCTCTGTCCGTGGAATTCTCCAGGCAAGAATACTGCAGTACAGGTTGCCATTCCCTTCTCCAGGGATCTTCCCAGCTCAGGGACTGAACCCAGGTCTCCTGCACTGCAAGTAGATTCTTTACTATCTGAGCCACCAGGGAAGCACAATGAACTTCTATGCATACTCTGCCAAATACTTCCACGTATTTTGCATACATAGAAGCCCATGAACTTCTATGTATGCAAAAATAATGAAGAGTTTAAAGGGGAAAAAACGTTTTTCATACAGGAAGCTAATTTCCAAGCTATTAGTTAAAATCTAAGAAAAGCACCAGGAATTATTGTCAACTCTTTTCTAAACAATTAGTCCAAATAGCTAATTGAGACCAACCTCCCCCAAAACAAACAAACAAACAAAAAACACACTTATAAACTGGGAAAAAGTTATTTTAAAAGCATAAAGGTAAATCATTAGGGTATTGTCAGACAAAAAACACTGTGGAAGATGGATGAATGTGTAAAATTCTGATTTCAGTTTAAGAAAGAGAAAAGGACCAGAGAAAGACAATGAAAATCTAAAGGCAAAGAAATGACTGAGAAATGAGGACAGGTGGGACCAGGAAAAGGGGAGTGAGATTGTCTGGTATCATATTTTTTGAAATTATGAATGTGAAATCTGGTTGCACAGTGGCTGGTTCACCATACCACACACACTCCAGGGTGCCTGACCTACTGAAAACCATTGGAATTTAAGAAGCGTTGCTTTAGGATAAATGAAAGGCAATCATTCTTTGCCTGAGAAGTGAAAGATATTATGCTCCTTTCTCCCAGTTGTTGGTACCAAGAAAAAGATACCTAGATTTGAAGCGATGTGTATCAACATATGTGTGACCGGCAATGTCAATGGAAAATGTGGATGTTTGGGAAATTGCTGATCAGTTAATTTGCTGACAAGTTGCTCACGATCAGTTTGCTCACAATTGAATCCAGGGTGAGCCAACCCATTTATCATAGACTTTGCCTGAGACAGAACTGCTCTGTCCTCTGAGGCACAGAGCTGGGATACCCCAGAAGTCAGAGTGGGTAGGGGACACACAATACCGGAAGTTCCAAGTCTTCACATATCTTCAAGGGGATTTTATTTTATTTCTTTACCAGCCCTAAAAATTTTCCCATCTGCTTAGAAGTGGTGGCAGTTTCTGTGAAAATGTGGTTTAAAACTGTTTCTAAATATTAAAGTAGAAAAAACTTACACCAACTTGGAGCCACTTGCAGTCATTTATCTTCTATTGAAAAGCTCTGTCCTTATTAGTATATCATGCCTGCCAGGCGCTCAGACAGAATCTACCTGGCTACAGGACTGGTTATTCCTGGGCTCAGAGATGCCCCTTATAGACTTGATTCAAAAAAAAAGCAAACAGGTCCAGACTCAGTGTGGCTGAGCCCCAGGGCAACGAGCTGACGTTATTAACACATTAACTCTGAAGCCTAGCACAAGCAAGCAAGGGCACAGGGCTGGGCAGCGCTGCTAACAAGTCAGATTCCAAAAAACCTGACAGGCTGGAAAAGCAATCACAGATGAGCATGACCAGGTGTCCAAAACTTGACCACTTAACCTCATCTGAGTTCACTTCTCTGGTGACCAGAATGGCAGGAACTTTAGCCACGTAATTCACCTACCTTTGAGCTCTAATTAAAGTTTGCTAAGAGCTTTACGATCTGCCCAGACAACTACCCTGGGAATGCAGAAGGGCTCAATCTCAGTGCTGCTGTTATTATTTCATTGTTGTTGTTAGTCTTATTCCTGCTTTATAATAATGATTCAGAGCATAACTGACTCAAAAAGGGTTCTGATTTTTGTTTTTGTTCATTTGAAGAGTGGTGGTGGTGAGGGCTTATTTGTAATGTGCTTCCTTCTTTCCTGACAACATATGTAGCAGGGATGATGGACACAAATTAAACCATCCCTCTCCTCTTCTCAAGCCTCCATTGACCAGGGTGTGGGACACGTAGCGGGGGTGGAGGCTGGAAGTGCTATCTCTGGGCCATCCCTGAAGTGTTCTCTATGTACACTTGTTGGTTAGTAGGGCAATCAAACCCAGGTTTTGATTCTGAAGACTTTCTTAGCTCAGATTCTGTGGTTAGAGATTTGAGAGCTAGAACAAAACAACTGTCTAATGCTTGAAGGTAGACATTTAACTTTCGGATTCCTTTGAGAACCAGAAAGGCAAACAGCCACACCCATGTCTACCCACTTTCCCAAACACCACATCATTGTTTGATTATCACAGGATTCATTTGATAAACCAGCTTGGGGTGAAGATTACAGAGTCAAACTTTGACCTATTCAATTCTCAAACTTAAGCCAAGTAAACACACAATCTTTGCATTTGGAGGAAAGGGGTCTGAAATACACAACATCAGAATCCCCATGGTAACATTACCAATAAATGGTTATGAAACTTTTCTTTAAATACCTCAAGGCAGATAGTAGATTTATTTACTAATGAAGCATCAGTGTCAAAGCTTCTCATTTGCAAAGGCCTCTTCCAAATCCTGTACTTAACTTTGTATCCATTATTAGTATTTTTTTACTTAAAGTGACCCCCCCCCCCCCGGCAAATGTATGTTTTAGGCCTCAGAAAAACTGAAGTGAGTACAAGAACCTTCTGAATCTTTACACTGGGGTAAAATTTGCCTCCTTATAAGTATGTCCAAAATATTATAAAAATGTTTTTCATTTACTGTTCAGTCACTAAATTATGTCCAACTCTTTATGATCTCATGAACTGCAACACACCAGGCTTCCCTGTCCTTCACTATTTCCCTGAGCTTGCTCAAACTCCTGTCCTTTGAGTCGGTGATGCCATCCAACCATCTCATCCTCTGTCGTCCCCTTCTCCTCCTGCCCTCAATCTTTTCCAGCATCAGGGTCTTTTCCAATGAATTGGCTCTTTGTATCAGGTGGTCAAAGTATTGGAGTTTCAGCTTCAGCATCAGTCCTTCCAATGAATATTCAGGGTCAATTTCCTTTAGGATGGACAGGTTGGATCTCCTTGCAGTCCAAGGGGCTCTCAAGAGTCTTCTCCAGCACCACAGTTCAAAAGCATCAATTCTTCAGTACTCAGCCTTCTTTATGGTACAACTTTCACATCCATACATGACTACTGGAAAAACCATAGCTTTAACTATATGAACCTTTGTTGGCCAAGTGATGTCTCTGCTTTTCAATGCACTGTCTAGGTTTGTCATAACTTTCCTTCCAAGGAGCAAGCATCTTTTAATCTCATGACTGTAGACACGATCCACAGTGATTTTTGAGCCCCCAAAAATAAAATCTGCCACTGTTTCCATTGTTTCCCCATCTAGTTACCATGAAGTAATGGGACCAGATGACATGATCTTCATTTTTTGAATGTTGATTTTTAAGCCAGTTTTTTCACTCTCTTCTTTCACCCTCATCAAGAGGCTCTTTAGTTCCTCTTTGCTTTCTGCCATAAGGATGGTGTCATCTACATATCTGAGGTTTTTGATATATCTCCTGGCAATCTTGATTACAGCTTGTGCTTCATCCAGCCTGGCATTTCTCATGATGTACTCTGCATATAAGTTAAATAAGCAGTGTGACAATATACAGCCTTTCCCAACTTTGAACCAGTCTGTTGTTCCATGTCCAATGAAAACGTGTTGCTTCTTGACCTGCATATAGGTTTGTCAGGAGGCAGGTAAGGTGATCTGGTACTCTCTTTTCAAGAATTTTCCAGTTTGTTGTGATCCACACAGTCAAAGGCTTTAGTATAGTCAATGAAGGAGAAGTAGATGTTTCTTTTGGAATTCTCTTGTTTTTCTGTGATCCAACAGATGTTGCCAATCCAGCAGATCTGGGTCCTCTGCCTTTTCAAAATCCATATTATGTTTTCCATAATATAGTGCTATTTGTGAGACTGGGCATAATCATTTGAATGAGTAGGACTTCCCAGGTGGTACTAGTGGTAAAGAACCTACCTGCCAAGCAGGAATTTCAGGAGATGTGTGTTTGATCCCTGGGTCGGGAAGATCCCCTCGAAGAGGAAATGGCAACCCTCTCCAGTATTCTTGCCTGGAAAATTCCACGGACAGAGGATCCTGGTGGACTACAGTCCATGGGGTTGCAAATAGTCATACACAACTGTACACACACATATTTGAGTGAGTAGAATATTGAAGAGGGTGATCTGAGAGTCCTACATTTAGATTTCATACCACTTGCTCTCTTTTTGCCCCAGGACCCTAAGCCAGGTTGTTTCCTGTTCCTGCAAACTCTTACCCCTTTTGTCTGATTATCTCCTACTTTGCTTTCAGATCTCAACTCACATGTCCACAAGAATGTCCTCCCTGGGACTTCACTGGTGGCTGAGACTTCCAGTGTCTAAGACTTCCAGTGTCTAAGACTATGTGCTCTTGATGCTAAGAGCCAGGATTCGATTCCTGGTCAGGGTGCTTAATCCCACAAGCCGCAACTAAGACCTAGCACAGCCAAATAAATAAATATTAAAAAAAGAATGCCCTCCCGAACTTCCCTCATCATGTCAAATCCTGGCACATATGACACTGTAATTTCACTCATGTTTGCCTGTTTACTCTTTTAATTGTGCTCTAACTTCCCCACCAAACTGAACCATGCCTGAGTCCTGGACATGACCTTTTCTTTTTTTACCCTTGCAACCCCAAACTCAGCACAGACCATCGCACAGTACTTGTTTGAAGACTAAATCAATAATGCACAAGAAAGGTTAAAAGGAGTTCTAAGAAAAGATTCTCTGAATCTAGGTTATACACAACTTAATAAGAACTAAAAAGTCAACATTATAAGGAATTACATTTTAGCTCAATATAATGGACATTTTCTGACAATAATTATTTAATGTCCAAGAATTTACTGAGCTATCTTAAAAAGGAGAGTATGTCCCTTGAAAGTATATGTTTATTATGAAGGATATTGAAGAGGAAAATTCTATAAAGAGTTAGAGATGGACTGAGATCAATTCCATTATTTAAGATTTGTTTCAACTAGAAACCTATGGTCACTGAAGTACAGTTTTTATTAATGGCACTTATGATGATCTATCAGGCTTCCCATGTGGCACCAGAGGTAAAGAACACACCTGCCAATGCAGGAGACATAAGAGATGTGGTTTCGATGCCCAGGTTGGGAAGATCCCCTGAAGAAGGAAATGGCAACCCACTCCAGTATTCCTGCCTGGAGAATCTCACGGACAGAGGAGTTTGGCAGGCCACAGTCCATAGGGTCATACAGAGTCAGACAGGACTGAAGTGACTTAGTGCACAGGCGCATATGATGATCTATGTGTGTCAGGATGTTGTTCAGTATTTAACAATGAAGATATTAAATAGAACTAAAAAAATTCTGCTGGAAATGTATGTTCAATATAAGTCAAAACCAACATTTGTGAACTCCGGGAGTTGGTGATGGACAGGGAGGCCTGGCATGCTGTGATTCATGGGGTCGCAGAGAGTTGGACACGACTGAGTGACTGAACTGAACTGAACTGAAAGGCTGCTCTGGACCCACCCTAGCAATCCTTAAAAAGATCCTACAAATTCCTGGTAATTTAGCTAACAGTGAACAAAATCTAGCACTATTTCATGAAATACAACAAAATTCAGTGCCCCCAAACACAAAATTCATCCAATAAGAATTGCTGAGGTTGTAAGAAACAAGAAAATATTACCCCGAATTATATTTCTATTGCCGTATAACAAACTACCTCCAAAATTTTGTGGCTTCAAACCATGATCTTTTATCCTTTCTTATCATTTCTCTGAGCCAGGAATTCTGACAGAGGCCATAGAGAATGCTTCTTTCTGCTTCACAGTGTTTGAGGCCTAAACTGCAAGATTTGAAGTCTGAGGGCTGGAATTTTCTGAAAACTCATTCAGCTACATATTTGGCATTTACGGTATTAGCCACCTTTTGTAAAGGAAGAGTTAACAGAGCAGGTCTGGTGGCTTATTCCTTGCATATATCCAAGAGAACCTGGAGTCATGAATGACCCTTGGACAACCACTGGGAATATGTCCCTTGGATGTCAGAGATTGTTGATTTGGTTATGTACACCTAGAGCAATGAGCTGTGCTATATCAGCTGTCAAGTTGCTCTGCATAGATATCAAGATGAATGAGGTGCACCTGGTTTCATTGTTGGGGTCCCGGGTTTCAGCTGCCATGGCTGGTTGAATAGCAGGATATGCTTATGTGAGCAGCACACCAGAAAAGCCTTGGAGCCTAGGACTCCAACAGGACTCACTGGGTAGAGACATTTCTCACATGTTCCTACAGTTCTCTGCTAGACAGAAAGCACATTCTATGTGGCCTCTGAAGAAGGACTCAAGCCTGTACTGAGCCTCTCAGGACTCTACCCAATGAAAATATCTTTCTGCTGCTTTATTCTGGGCTTCTCAGGTGGCTCAATGATAAAGAATCCACCAGCCAATGCAGGAGATACAGGAGATGCAGGTTCCATCCCTGGGTCAGGAAGATTCCCTGGAGAAGGAAATGGTAACCCACTCCAGTATTCTTACCTGGGAAATCCCATGGACAGAGGAGTTTTGTGGGCTACAGTCCATGGAGTCACAAAGTGTTGGACAGGACTGAGCATATACACATGCTGCTTTACTCTGTATTTCCTGCCATAATAAACTTTAAGTATGTATATAACCTTCACTGAGTCTTGTGAGTGCTTCTAACCAATCACTGAAACTGGGGTGCCTTGGGACCCTCAAAACACCGTGAAAATATCACCCAAAAGAAAGATAGAAGATGTCGAAGTTATTCATTGCTATATCACAAATTACCTCAGATGTAGTAGTTTAAAGCAACAAACAGGAGTGATGTGGACTTTCTTGAGTTTTACACATTCATAAGTGAATGGTCTGTATCTCATGCCTTTGTTGGTTTTCTGTGAGCTGTAGTTTCTGGGAAATGAGCAGCTCTCATTCCTGTAACTCTTGTAAGCCAGTCATTCGTGTGCCTCCTTCATGAGGATTCAGTGCGGCTGTGGTGCTGTTATCCCTCTGATAGGAACTCTAACTCAGTGTAAAGCCCCAAAGATCTGTTACTTTTTTTTATTTTATATTGTACTATATTTTATTTACAGTGTTGTGTTTGTTTCAGGTGTACAGCAAAGTGATACAGTAACAAAAGCAGTTCCCGTCTTTTGATGGGGAGCTCGTGGTTTATAATATAAATGGCATTAGTTTGAGAGAGGGATAACTTAGGTATGGCATTGGGTTGTTTTCTTTTTGCAGCTTGAGGCAGTTATAAAATAATGTAGCTTTTTGCAACTGTGTATTCTATAGTACTTTTTTCATTTGGTGAAATTTTAACTGTTAATGTTTATGGCATTGTGCTTTGTACCATTTATTAAATAAAAATTTAAAATAAATAAAAAAATAAAGCAACAAACATTGACTCTCTCATCGCTTCTGTGCATCAGGATTCTAGGGTTGTTCAGATGGGAGTTCTTGTTCAGAGTCTCACATAGTCTAGCTGCCAGGCTTGGCTGGGTGTGCAGGATCTGCTCTGCATCCAGGCCCACATACCTGGTGCTTGACAGGAGGCTTCATCTCCTTGCCACTTGGACTCTCCATAGGGCTGCTCATGACCCAGAGGAAGTGATCCCAGAAAGAGATAGGGCCCGAGACAGAAGTCACAATTTTTTATCATCTAATTTCAGAAGTAAAATAACTTCCCTTTTGCCAAGTTTATTAGTTACACAGACCAATTTTGGTCCCATATGAGAAATGACTACACATGGGCTGTGTACTATGAGGTGGGGATCGTTGGGAACCATCCTGAAGGTTGCTAGAATAGCTATATTAACATCAGACAAGGTAGATTCCAGCAGAAAGAATATTATCAGAGATAAAGAAGAACATTTCTTAACAGTAAAGTGATCTGTTCCTCAAGATAATGAAAAATTCTAAACGTGTATACTGAGTTTCATGACTAATTCTAAAACCCAAATAGAAGTTTTCTCCATTTGTGCTTATTGTTTCAAGCATTGTCTTAGGAAATATTTGGCACGTTTCTAAGTCCACCTATGTTTCATCATCATCTTCCTATAGTTGTCCTCAGCAATATCAGGGAAATCCAAAAAGCAATATATTTTTTCTTTTATGAAATAATTACAGAAATTCTGTAAAAAAAAAAAATTGAAGTTCATTTTAAATAGCTCTGCTTTAAATAACAGTCAGTAGGAAAATCACCTAGGTATTAAGAAAGGACAGGGGGATTTCAAGAAATTAGAGTTCAG
Organism: Moschus berezovskii; assembly: GCF_049115385.1. NCBI lineage: Eukaryota > Metazoa > Chordata > Mammalia > Artiodactyla > Moschidae > Moschus > Moschus berezovskii. The sequence goes on from NC_142461.1 coordinate 56,535,254, forward strand.
CAAGGCAAACAGGAAATCATAACCACAAATGAGAAACTATGCCAAGACAGCAGAATGTGATGTTGAGGTGACTGATAACTTTTGATGTTAATGGGCCAGCAAAATTTGACATTGATGGTGTCTCAAAAGTGGGGAGAGGCACTGGAAATTCTAGTAACTAGGCCATGAGCACATGAGGTTGAGACTGCCTTGTTCACCACTGACATCTTGGTATCTAGCACAATGCTGGGCCATGTGAGTAAACTAATATGGAATGTTTATCTCTCTTTGGGGGGAAAAAAAACAACCTGAAATGGAAAGTGAAAGTGTTAGATGCTCAATCGTGTCCATCTCTTTGTAACCCCATGGACCCTAGCCCGCCACGCTACTCTGTTCATAGAATTCTTCAGGCAAGAGTAGGGAGTCATTCCCTTCTCCAGGAGACCTTCCCTACCCAGGGATAGAACTTGGGTCTCCTGCATGGCAGGCAGATTCTTTACCATCTGAGCCACCAGGAAAGCTCTGTCTGTAATGGAAAGTGAAAGTGAAGTCGCTCAGTTGTGTCCGACTCTTTGCGACCCCGTGGACTGTAGCCTACCAGGCTCCTCTGTCCATGGGATTCTCCAGGCAAGAGTATTGGAGTGGGTTGCCATTTCTTTCTCTAGGGGATCTTCCCAACCCAGGGATTGAACCCGGGTCTCCTGAATTGCAGGCAGACACTTTAAACTCTGAGCCACCAGGGAAGCGCCTGCCAAAATGGACTAATAACTTTAAAGACATCTGAATAAGGACTACAGAATATAGACTTTTATGCTTCAAGGTTAGTTTATCTGGTCTCTTCTTAAATTCTAACAGCTTGTGATAAGAAAGATCTGGAAGAACATTCTATACAAGAGTCAAAATAGGCACATTTTAGATGTCCCTTGATGTTCAAGACTCTTCATGATCTGGCTTCTACTTGCTTGTTTAGACTTCTTTTTATAGTTCTGCCTTCTGGAAATTTGCCATTCCAGCCAAATTGACCAAATGCCAAGTTTTCTTGATTTAAGTTGTATATTTCTTCCCACTTTTTTTTAAAAATTAGCTTTAACTAAGAAAAACCCTCTCCCACCTCTCTCCCCATCCCATCCCGTCCCTCTGGTCATCCCACTTTTTATTGTTGTGGTTCAGTTGCTCAGTAGAGTCCGACTCTTTGCTATTTGAACTGCAGCATGCCAGGGTTCCCTGTCTTTCACTATCTCCCAGAGCTTGTTCAAACTCAGGTCCATTGAGTCAGTGATGCCATCCAACTTTTTTAATATCTTTGAAAGGAAGAAGTGTTCTATTAATACATCAGTACATTTGGATGATGGCCCTCATTTAAACACATACTCTATTTTCTTCTCTCAGACATTTGACTGAAGGTATTTCTCCCTCTTTTACATCAGTTGAAATCTAATCAGTGTTTCCAATTTAAATTCAAAATCTTTAAAATACCTCCCTGATCAGCCTTCATAAGAATTAATTTTCTTATGACCTACAGTGGTATTAAGATCTAAGTTTACATATTCTGCTTGATATTGTAGTTGTATATGTCCGTTTTATTTTTCTATCTAGATTATAATAAGTATCCAGAGAGTGAAAACTTTACGTTTTACTAAGTTGTACTTTTTTAAATAGCAATTTGTACATATTTTCCTCATTTTGATGATCAATAAATATTACTCTAGGGAATAAAAGAATAAGTTAATAACTATACAAATTATGCTTAAGGAATACTACTTATTATGAAATAATGGGAACAATAACGATATGAGATGATGTCCATGGTATATGGTTAAACAGGAAAAAAGCAAGCTGCAGGATAGTATATATAGAATGATTTTATTTTTGCTAAATCAACCACAATAAATTCCTCTCTTACATGCAGGATATAAAATGTGTGCATATACTTTGAAAGTTGTTTGGAAGGACATAGGCCTAATGGCTAACATCAATTATCTTTGTAAAGTGGGATAGACATGAGGAAATTATGGAAGTTCAAGATACATTTCCCCTTTTTACGTTTTTCTTGACACACATACAACCCTACGTTACTCGCCTTTGGATATTTTTTAAAAAATCAAAAAAGTATGTGAATATATTTTGCAATGAAAATTAAGGGAGAAAAAAAGGAAAGTTCTGGCTGTCTTTCAGATATGTAGCTTTATGGTGAAAAAGAAGAGAAAGCCCCAAATTCAATACATAGAAAGTTGTGAGTTATGAGATATGACAACCAAGAAATAAGACTAATTCAGAAAACTATAGAACAAAATAGTTTTTTGAGCCCAGGTGTAACAGAATTCTAGGGCCTGGTATGGGTTGATTTAAAACCCACTATCCTACAAAACAAAGTGGAAAGGTCAGGACAAAGGAAAAGTAAGTTATTTTAACAAAAAGCCTCTTGCTTATGTTAAGGTATACTGAAACAAGATTCCTATGCAAGCGACATCTCTCAAATGTTTTTCTTCATAAGAGTGCCCCTACCAAAGGCATATTGCAAGTAGAGAATATTGTGTATGTATGTGTAATCTTGTGACACTATCAATATTATAACTAAATACCCTATATGAGATATTTGTATCTTTACCTTTAGTAACAAGTTTTTAACATTTTAGCAGTTTTTAACATTTTATTTAACTGCTATCCATATACCTGTCACTGCACTAAGTGCTTTACCAGTTTTATTTTATTGGTGTCTCCTGACAATTCTATGATATTATTCTCCCCATTTCACAGATGGAGAAACTGGGGCTTAGATGAGTTAAGCAAGCAATGGTGTCCAGTTTGAACTTAGGATGTGTTCTGCTGCTGCTGCTGCTAAGTCACTTCAGTCGTGTCCGAGTCTGTGTGACCCCATAGACGGAAGCCCACCAGGCTCCCCTGTCCCTGGGATTCTCCAGGCAAGAATACTGGAGTGGGTTGCCATTTCCTTCTCCAATGTGTGAAAATGAAAAGTGAAAAGTGAAGTCGCTCAGTCGTGTCCGACCCTTAGCGACCCCACGGACTGCAGCCTACCAGGCTCCTCAATCCATGGGATTTTCTAGGCAAGAGTATTGGAGTGGCTTGCCATTGCCTTCTCCGAGGATGTGTTCTGCTGCTGCTGCTGCTAAGTGTGTTCTAAGTGATGCCAAATCCTTTGCCTTTCCACAAAGGTGTCTGTCTTATACCTATTATTGTTAGACATCCCCTTATTCCTTATTTCACTTTCTTGCCTCACTATTGTGTGAAGGTATGTCCTCATTGCCCATGTTTGTACTGACATAACACAAAGAATCACCATAACTCAGATCAGTTCTTCCATCTACTCAGCTTACTATTTTTATTAGAAACATAATAAGAATGTTCTGCTGGAAGGCAGATGTTCCCAAATATCATTTTCCTCTATTAACTTGTTGTAGCTCTGCTGCTCCTAAATTCACCTATTTTCTTTTTTGAACAGCACCTATTTTCAGTTTTATTCAGTGTAGAGAGAGAGAGAAGTATGTTAATCATCGCATAAAGCAGTCTAGGTTCACCATCCCTTTTCCACCAACTCTGAAGTTCAAAGAGGCTTAAAAAATGAAAGACTTTTCATAACTCAGCATTAAAGCCTGACCAGACCTGAACTTATTTAGCAACAAAACCCACCCTGAACTGACTTGAGGCTATTTGTAATCTTCACTGATCACAATCAATGGGAACATTTACACATTTCACCAGTGAAATGTCAATTTGTTTTAGTACAGGGTGTTGCCCAGACCTCACGCAGGGTTTTATATATGGGTATGATATTGTATACTATGGGTATATGATATAGGTGTGATGTGGTATACTTCCATTTTTACCTAGCCAAGGTCCAAAAAGTCCTAAGTTACAAACACTTCTGGACTCAAGCAACTCAGATACGTGATTTCAGATGTGTTTTCTTTTTTAAACTCCCCAACCCCCAACCAAATCTTTTTTTTTTAAGAGTTAAATTGTCAAGTATTTTCTGATGTCTCATACTTTGACTCTCTGAACATCTGTGGCCATGCTATACAAACACTTTGTGATTTTAGAAAATTCCAGTGTCACAGTGTAGTTTTTAAAACCTTTATTCTTATACAGAAGTCATTACAGTTTCTCCTTACCCCCACCCAACAGTGTCATTGTTCATTGATTTGGAGCCACTGAAACATTTTCCCCCAACGGACAATTTTTCCCTCCTTAGACAATGTCTAAATATGGAAGACATTTTTTATCAGACTTGATATCTGTCTTGTAAGATATAAGTCTTATCAAGACTTCTTTGTCAGTTATTTGATATTTTTTTGAAATGTGTGAAGCAGTTTATAACCCAAATTTATCATTTGTAGGATCAAATTGAAGACTTTAAGGTGGCTCAGATGGTAAAGAATCTGCCTGTAATGTGGGAGACCAGAGTTCAATTCCTGGGTTGGGAAGACCCCCTGGAGGAGGAAATGGCAACCCACTCCAGTATTACTGCCTGGAGAATCTCATGGGCTGAGGAACCTGGCTGGCTATAGTCCATGGAGTCAGAGTCTGACATGACTGAGCTGCTAACACATTTACTGTAGGATCAGATTAACCATGATGTGATTAAAATTAAGGAGATGCAGATGAGCCTTAAATTCCTGACCGGGGTTCATAAATCTGAATTTTTCTAGATATATTTATACAAAACTCACAGTGTTTATCTTCCCACTCATCTGTCACATGATTTTTCTGGTATTCTGGTATCCTGCTCTCCCAACCTTTGGTGCTAAAGCATAGCATATAAATGAACCTTAAATCTGGCACTTCAGAAATTTTTAAACTGTCGCAGAACTATCATTCATTAAGTGGAAATTTTCATGATAGGTGCCTGAGTCATTAAACTTAATTCTAAGAGCCTAGAAAAGATTCCCAAATGAAGGGGAAGGAAAAGCACTTAAGGCAATTCCTTGCTTTTCTGTGGTCAATCAGTTGCTATGACAGTAGACTCGCTCAGAGAACATGTACCTAAGTGCTTAAATAGCAAAGAGTGCTTCTCCCTAATGAATCAGATTCTGTAAGAAATAACTAAGTCTTACAGTATTTATATGAGCACTATTTCAATAATTAGATCAATAACTAGAGCTGCATGGTGGGGTTGAAAACATTCTATTGCTTACAGTTTTTATAAAAGGAAATTCCTTAGTGATTAACATGTATACATATATATGCCTGCTGTTATTTTAAAAGCCTTCCATATAGTTTAAGTTGCAATAAATTGGAAGTCCACACTCTAAGCCATTAATTAATCCTTCTAACATCAGTGTGGTATACATGAATGCAATGATACCCATTTTAAAGACACTGACTAAAAATGTCAACTATATTTCCACCTTAAAGTAACTTTTCATTCAGAAATAAAACTCAGATTCTCTGCTTCCTGAGTAATCGCTATGTGATGACTGCTTTTCTCCACAAACCAAGCTCTCCCTGATGATTCTCAAATCTGCCCTTTGTCTTCACAGAATCCTTGCTGGGCACTCAATGGGGCTGAGGACCTACAAAACGTGAGGAGGGTGATGGTGCGCTCGGAAAACATGGGAGGTGATGTGCCAGCGGAGTCCTGTAGGTTGGCAGTAGCTCTCTCTGAGTTGCCATCCTTGTTAGCAAGTACCCAGGGCACCAGCCCCCTCCACTGCCCTTTCCCAGCTAATCCCGCCGCTTCCACTCCTGAATCCCTCCGAGGAGGTTCTCTCATCAGCCATTCTTGTGCACAGATCTCATTCTGCTGCCAAAAGCAATAAATGGTCTGTCAGGCTTGATGTGCATAGGGCTGTTAGCAAATAGGAACTGAAAGCCAGAGAACATCATCTCCATGAGGTACCAGGGTTAGTTCAGAAAGCACAAGTGCCAGCTTCATCCTTTAGTGATGGGTCCTCAAAGGATAATTGGAGAGTGTGAGAAAAGCCCTAAAGAAAATCTGAAATATATACTGTAGTTGGAGAATTCTGAAAAGAGAAAACATGCTACAGATTTTTTTGCTTCTTTTCTTTCTTTTTAAACAGCCACACATCTTGTTGATGTGCTAAGCACATGTTTCACTAAATGGGAACTTTATTCGAGTTCTCTCATCTTTTAACATTTATTTATTTTTCTACTTCCACTTAACCTTTTCTCTCTTCTTCTCAGTAAGCGTAGCTATAAAGATACAGGAAATCCATTAGCACTTCTTGTCCACTGAGCCAGCATAGTGCTTATCAAGCCTGAGGAGAAGCCAGTGAATGTTACAGGTGTGGACTGCCCTCAGGAAGGTTACATTCTGGGGGCCTGAGAGAGGCTGGGAGCAAAGCCTGTATGGACAAGTCACTTATGTGGTTGCTGCTGTGATGGTCTGGGAGTTGTCGGAAAAGAACAGGGATTTGTTGGTGTACATTATATATTCAGGACCAAGTATCAAAATGAAATCCTGTAATAGGCTTTGGCATAACCGCAGACTTGAATTATCAGGGGATAAATGTTCTTGGCATAAGTTTTATTTAAAAAAAAAAAGACTAAAATAATACAAAAACCACTGGTTGAAAATTAAAATATTTTTTTGAAATTCATAATAAAAAGATACATTGTTATGTCTCTGCATTCTTTGAAAAGAATGTAGTCAAATATACATGTTAAGTAATTTCTTATTTCAGTCACAGTGAGTGCAGCAGCTACTCATTCAGTGGTCATGTAAGGGTTTTGGGTAGAGATTGCCTTTTGTCTAATCTTCAGAAGGCAAGGGCTTCATTTTTATTGATGGTCCTCATCCTTTCCTCCACTTCCTGGGAACTACAGATCCTCTCACTTTTAAGTCAGTCTACATGCCCATCATCTTGGAAGAAATACCATAACCTCCTCCTGTGAGCTTTTACCCAACCAACTTCACTGTTAGGAGATTTCTTACTTGGTTTCTTCCAAAGAGCTAGCCCCAGCTTTTGTTCTCTGCTCCTAAGTTACTAATATACCTACTTATAGCCCTACTACATAGTATCGCTTTGTCCGGAGCCAGCCCACACTCTGCCACAGAAGGATTCCCTAATTTAAGAAATCAGATCTATTAAACAAGCTATCCAGCTCTACTTTTAATGGCCCTGTGGGCACAAGTTAAATGCTTTTGCTGATAGAGTTGTCAAGAAATTGTGTTTGGAACCTGGACTGAGAAACAGGTGTCAAGATCTACAGCTTTGGCCTTGTACCTCCAGGCCAAGATCAGCAGAGCCAAAAAGTTCAACGTCTAATCAAGGGTCCACCAGGCTTCCAGCTTTTCAATGAGATGGAGGAAGATAAATAGATTTGGAGAACTGCCTGGACGCTACTCTTGAGTAACTACATCAGCCCCTTTTAATTATTTATAGAAGATAGATATAAATATAAATGAATCGCAAGCAAGCAAGGGAAATATTATCTCAGGCTCATGGGAAAGTGCTCAAACTGCAGAGTTTCTGGGGATACTGGACCAGAAATGAGGATCCTTAGAGGCCAGCCGGGCCAGAAGAGCCATCTGACCCATACAGGGCATCACACAGGTTCTTGGAGGACAGTTTGAGCATAACCTCCTCAGTGGATACTGGCCAGCCAGATTTACATGAGCCAGTGGAGGACCTCAACAGAAGAAAATAATTGGTTTTGCCTATAATTTTTGTAGATAGATCTCACTAGCACTTCTGACTTGTTATTTCTAACATGTTTACAAGTCTCCCCAGCCTACTAGCTTCCACCTACAAGTTATTATCTTCTGAATTTTAACCTATTCCAAATTAGAATTCTTTATCTAGCAAGAATTTCAAGATGTTTATGCTGCTTTTTTTTTTTACTTCACACAATAATACCATATATACACACATGGGTATCTAGAACAGTGATGTGCAGAAGGCAGAGCCTAATTCCTGCCTAATTCTGTGAGTTTCATCACCTAATGGTCCAGAGGGCACAGAAGCCTAATCAAAAGTATCCACTGGCTTAATGCTTTATGTGTATCCTTCCCATTTTTCTCCATGCACACATATTTCTATACGTGTGGTACTGTTATCTATAAAGTAAAAGACTGGAAGCAACCTAAATATCCAAGGTTAGAGAAATTTTCATCTATACTATATTATAACCAATTGCTGGGTTATTTTTCAGCTATTCCAATAATCTTTAAAATAAAATGTAGCAATGTGAGAAGGGAACTCAAATGTACATTTAAGTGAAAAGGTAAGAATACCAAATGATTTGTATGCTTTAAAACAACCTATGTAAAAATAAAAGCACATGGGGGAATGAGGACTAAAGAACACATACAAACCCGATTAATAGTTCATATTCTAGGGAGTATGATTGTGGGTAATTTCCTTATTTTCAAAATGTCATAGTCTTGATAAATTGTTTTTAGACAAAATGAAGTATATTACACACATGCACATGCATACTTCTTCCAAGACAAAGTTTAGGACTTTAATAGTCCTTGGATTTTATATTGTCACTTAGAAATACAAATAATAAAAAGGTTTTATTCAAACAGGTTTAAGGGAATTTGTTGGGGTGTATCATTGGAAAGTTAGGAGGTGGACCACCTCAGAGTGAGCTGTTCCAGAGATTCGTGAGGTCCTCATTTCCGGGGTTCCACTTCTCTTGACTCTGCCTTGCTACATATTTCAGCCTTTTTGTCACACTTCTTCCCTTGTGACAGAAAAAAGGCTGCAGCAGTTCCATATTAGAGAAAGAGCAAGGTCAACTCTTCCCTAAACCATCAATCAACAGTCTTTGCCTCACTGTGGCTGGACCAACGTAGACCAATCACTGAAACCAGGGGACTGCTTCACTGGCTTAAAGTCAAATGATGCCCTCTGTACACCAGTCTGTGGTAAGCTGGCTACTGTGCACAGATATTTTCTGCCTCTACCTGTGAGAGGATTATACTTGCCCCACCTCACTGACATCAGCTTTGTCCATAACTTGCTCTGGACATTGACACTGAAATACAAATTATCAACATTCAAGCTCAGAGAGTGACAAGGCTATTTAATGCTGTATCTGGCTGCACTGAAACCATTTTGTTCCTCTGCCAAGTAGAAGGGTTCAGAGCCACAATACTCTTTTTCCCTTTGCTACAGCTCCTGGCAAAATTCCAAACAGAGGCTTCACTGTCAGCAGGGTTAGAGAACGGAGATGAAACTCAGGAGAGCTACAGAAAAACCTGATCTGCATCTTTGGTACTAATATTATAAGCTGCTGAGATTTGGGGTTGTTTGTTATTGAACATAAATCAGTCTATCCTTTCTGGCCTTGGGTCCTGGCTTGGCCATTTCTAAGTTACATGACCTTGGATAAGTTATTTCATTTATCTGTACCTATTTTCCTTATGGTAAAGTAGAGATGATATGTAAAATTCCTGATGCAAACTCAAAAATGACAGCTATTATTATTTGTTGATAATAAGAACCATAATTCTTACTCCCATGGGGGATTTTCTTCTAATTTACCTCGATTTTTGGTAGGGAAAAAGGTGTCATGACCTAAAAGAGGAAGTATACTGTATTCTTTTTTACAAAGGCAAAGTTTATAGACCCAAAGTCGAATATACTGATCATCTGTAGATATAATAAGAAATTCTTCCTCAAATATATAAGTGTTAGTTCCTTAGAATGCTCTTATTTTTTTTAAGGAGTAAAAAAAGATTAACCCAAAATTTCATATGGCAAAAATGCTTTATCACATTCAATACCCAAAATGTGATAAAACTATTCAACAGTACAGTTGGCTTCACTGAAGTAATTTTGTTCCTTCTCTGAGGTATCTATTATTGAAGATAGTCAGGCAACGGATATTGAAATAAATGATTTTTCTATTCCATTGTGAAAACTCTTGTGTTCCCTGCACCCCTTCCCACAAAGTGATATATTCTTTTGTGTGTATGAGACAGAGAGATTATACTCAGAGGAATGCAATTTAAAAATAAAATTTCCACTTTCTTTTTAAATTGAGATTATAATTATATCTAGACTTGAATCTTAGTTGACTTAATTTTGTAATCAATAATTATTTTACATTATGGAACACATTTTTCCTTCTCAGACATCCATCACTGACATCTGGTATCTAGTATGTTTTTTCAGATAGTGTAGATTTTATCTTGCTTAGTTTTCTGGTATCCAGTAATTAAAATATGAAGCAATTATTTGTCTTTTTAGATTAAAAAAATGTGCTCTGAAAAATTTAGTGTGAACTAAATCATGGTTTAACTTCATTAGAATGATAATTCACACACGCTGCTATGCAACAAAGCTACTAGCAACTTTGCACATACACATGTATACACAGACACCAATACTCACACACACACATTTCTGGACCCTACTCAAGGACTTGAGAATTACAACTTTGAAAGTGGGGCTTAAATATTTTTGTTTAAAAAAGTTTCTCAGACACCAAAATCTTTGTTTTTAAATATTATTCCCCACCAAAAGAAACCAAGAATAAGGCCAAGGTAGAAAAAATATAAGATGAGCTTAGAACATTTCTTGGGCCAGGAATAAAATTGCTCAAAGAATGGTAGGAGTCATGTCCAAGAGCACAGAAGGTTACTTGATGGGACTCTTGCTGTCCACATTTGGGAATTTTGGGGCATGAAAATAAAATAACAATATATTATAACCCATTGAACAAAATAAGTCTTATGTTGAAATTAAAAAGGAAGAGGGAGGGAAGGAAGGACAGACTTATAATAGAATGCCAACTAATAAATGTAGAAGGAACAATGTAGCTAGAAAATCTCTAGTTGGGTAAGAATCATCAATAGAGGCTAAAACAAATGGGTGAGAGTTTGATGAGGAATAAAATATTTACATTGTCTCAAAGTACCTCCCTATTAATTACTTATCTATGAAAAAATAAAAATGGTAACTTTATAGTGAAAAAGTCTGGCAGGTGCCCCCTGTGCTGACTTAAAGGTAGCTCCCTCCCAAATTAGATCCACATACTAACCTCCCAGGATTAGGAAGTTAGGTGAATGTGACCTTATTGGGGAAAAGGATCTCTGCACATGCAATTAAGTTAAAGATCTCAAGAAGAAATCACTGTGGATTCCTTGGGCCCTAAATCCAATGACAAGGGTCTTTATGAGACCAGAAGAGAAGGCATGGAGGAGAGAAGGAAAAGAAAGCCATGAGAAGTTAGAGGCAGAGATTGGCATGAGGCAGCCATGAGAAACACTGACAGCCACCAGAAGTCAGAATACTCAAGAAGGATTACACACTAGAGCCTCCAGAAGGAGTACAGCCATGACAACACCTTGACTTTGAACTCTGGCCTCCACACTGTGAGAGAAGACTTGATTTAAGACATTGTGATCATTTGTTATGGTGGCCCTAGGAAACCAAGACACCACCTTAACCAAATAATCACCAGTGAGGGGATGAATCGGCACCATTAAAGGGATGAATCTTGTGGGTTTTGATGAGATGCACTGAGAAGTTCACAGCATTACTTTCAAAATGTTTCTGCTGAAATTACACAATCTGAATCTAATCATGAGGACATATCAGACATATCCAAATTGAGAACCATTCTACCAAGAAAAAGTAGTCTGTACTCTTGAAAAACATTGAGGTTATAAAAACCAATGAAAGTCTGAGAAACTGCTCTAGATTAAAGGAGATTAAGATATATGATTACAAAATACTGTGTGTGTCCTTCACTGGAGCCTGGACTGTGAAAAAAATAAAGTCATTTGAAGGATAATTGGAAAAACTTGGATACGGACACTGAATTGAATAATACTGTATTAAAGTTCCTGTTTTTGTTACTCATACTGTGATTATGTAACAGAATATCCTTATTCCTAGGAAATACACACTTAATATTAAGAGGTAAGAGGGCATCTTGCCTGCAACTTATTCCCAAATGATCCAGAAAAAAACAAGTATCTATGCATATGCATAGAAAAAGAATGAAAAAGTACATCTGGCAAATATTAACAAGTGGGATTTAAGAATTCTTTGTCCTATAATTGCAATTTTTCAGTAATTTTGAAATTATTTCAAAACAAGGTTGTTTAAAAAAGCTTACTATATTATTATAATGTGTAACTAGGTGTGAAAACCACTGTATTAAAACTCACTCTTTAAGGCAGTGGTTCTCATCTGTGTGACTTTACCTCCAGACAACAGATAGAAATGTCTGAAGACACTGATGTTTGGCCATCAGTGCACGGGGTGGGGAAGAGGAGCGGAAGTGGAGAGGCCCTACTGGCACCCAGTGTGTGTAGAGGTAGGGATGCTGCTGAAGTGTTAAAGTGCACAGGACAGTCACTTAAAAGTAATTTTCTAGCCTGTTCAGAAACCTTGCTTAAGGAAATTACATTCTTCACTAATACAACGTGGTTCTAAATACTTAAGGAAAATAGCATCTAATTTCTATGGGTTTAGAATAGGGCAAAATTTTATATCAACCAAAGATTCCCATTACAGGTAAAAATATGTCTGCATGTCAAGACTTAGAAACCACCTACAGAAATGCATACAATTGCATGTCATATTATATACCAAACAAAAGTAGTGGGGGAATGAAGAATCGTAGAACTTCAGTTCATTTTAACATCATATAATATTAGACAATAAGTCTATTGCAAATGATTTCAAGGCATTAGAACAGCTTGGCGAAAAAGGATAAATAGATTTTTCTCAAAAACAGTCATCTGTGGAAAACTGTTTCTCAAAAACAGTCATCTGTGGAAAACTCTTCATCCAGCCCAGCATAATGGAAACAGTGACAGATGGAGGGCAGGAGGAAAAGGGAACGACAGAGGATGAGATGGTTGGATGTCCATCACCGACTCAATGGATGTGAATTTAAGCAAGCTCCTGGAGATGGTAAAGGATAGGGAAGGCTGGCATGCTGCAATCCATGGGGTCGCAGAGCCAGACACTACTGAGCAACTGAACAATAAGAACATACTCATAAAGCAGTATGCTGCTGCTGCTGCTGCTAAGTCGCTTCAGTCGTGTCCGACTCTGTGCGACCCCATAGACGGCAGCCCACCAGGCTCTCCTATCCCTGGCATCCTCCAGGCAAGAATACTGGAGTGGGTTGCCATTTCCTTCTCCATGCATGAAAGTGAAAAGTGAAAGTGAAGGCGCTCAGTTGTGTCTGACTCTTCACGACCCCATGCACTGCAGCCTACCAGGCTCCTCCGCCCATGAGATTTTCCAGGCAAGAGTACTGGAGTGGGGTGCCATTGCCTTCTCCACATAAAGCAGTCTAAATATATCTAAATCTAAAGAGATTTCCAGCTTCTATATGTTCAGCATAGGAGAGCTACACAAATATCACTGTAATTAACAAGTGATGAATCCTCCAGTATTTGTCAGGTGTTCACATAGTAAACCATCCACAAAACTCAATGACTCTTAGCAGCAAACATTCATTTCTCACTCATGGGTGTGTGCACTGACTGAGATGCCTCTGCTTCAGGTTCCGGTGTGTTCTGTGGGCCTCTCACTCTGGGACCAATAGCTACCTAGACATATGGCTGCTACCTTATGGCAGAGCACAGACACTCACAAATACAGGCCAAGCTCTGCAAGCACATACGAAACCTCACTTACATCACATCTGCTAATATACTGTTGGCCAGAGCATTCCATGACCAAACCTAAAGCGTGTCTGTGTTGCAATAAAACTTTGTCTATGGATACAAATTTGAGTTTTCCATTAACTTTCACACATCATAAAATGTTACTCTTTTTTTTCCCCAATTATTTAAAAATGTAAAAGCTATTTTTAGCACATGGGCTGTACAAAAACAGGTAGTTGGTCAGATTATGACCTATGGGTCATTGTTTGATGACCCCTGCATTTACCAGCAAAGTCCTTAGCATGTACTGGTCATAGAAGACTGTACAAAAGAAAGGGAAGGAAATAACCAAGGAGTTTATACAGTTGAGAATGCAAAATGCACATTCCGTTCAGTCGCTCAGTCATGTCTGACTCTTTGCGACCCCGTGGACTGTAGCCTACCAGGCTTCTCCGTCCATGGGATTCTCCAGGCAAGAATACTGGAGTGGGTTACCGTTTCCTTCTCCAGGGGATCTTCCCGACCCAGGGATCGAACCCGGGTCTCCCGCATTGGAGGCAGACGCTTTAACCTCTGAGCCACCAGGGAAGCCCAAAATGCACATTAAGTACATGTAAAAACTATTTAGGAACATTAGAAAAATAATATATAGGAATGCAAGTCCGAAGTCATGAATGTTAGGAGACATGGTACCAAGGAGAAGTTATTAAGGTTTAATATTTTAGGACAGAATTCCTGAAAAATTTTTATGGCTAAATACATGGATTCACATTCTTTCCTTATACACTGAGAAAGGAAACTTTTAGAAATAATAAATGAGGAGTTTCAGTCTGCAGTCTGGTTTTTTTTATGATTTTTTTCCTTACATAACATTAAAATAAAACATTATTTTTAAAACAGTATCGCAAAGTAATTTATACAATACAAAAATGTTGAAAACTTTTGATGAGCACTTTGGTTGTTTTCAATTTTCCCCTTATAAATGTTGTGATACACAACCTAAATCTTTACCTAAATTAATCATTTATTTTTAAGGAAAAAATATCTACAAGTGGAATTTCTGAATCAAAGCATAGAAACAACTGTTTTCAAAACATTTTTCTTCTCATTGTTACCTGATATTAAATCTGGTTTTAAAATCAGGAACATTAATGGAAGACAGTTGACTGAGGATATGACAATTGAGATATTGATCACATATAACATAAGAATGCAGTAATATATATGATTTTTGTATATATATAACAGGGTGGGTAAGAGAAAGAGAAGGGAGAAAAAATTTAACGTGAGAATCATCAAAATTCAATGTAAAATGATACCATATATTGTACAAGAATTACTGGTTGTACTAGGAAAACTCTGAATAGCCAGGCATACTCATACTGATTTGTAAATAAAATTAAAAAAAAAAAAACTGCTCAAGTCTGAATATATCTAAATGCTGTAAAAACCTAGGAGGTAAAATTTTTACAAGATATACTAATGTACTGCTAGTAAATTGTTAGACGTAAGAATTTTTAACTACATTCTATTAATTCATTTCCTTTTCTCAATAAATCATTAATAGTGATTCTCAGTAGGGGTTCTTGAGTCTATGGCTGTGTAACAGATCACTCCAAACTTTGTAGCCTGGAACAACAATACTTTGTTACTGTGACTCAGTTCTGTGGGTCAGCTGGCTCAAGTGGGCAGTTCCCTCTGGGCGTCTCTCATGCATCTGCAGTCTGATGTTGGCTGGGGCTGACTCATCTGATGGCTCAGCTGGGCTGAGTGTCCAAGATGGCTCCCTCCCAGGACTGGCAATTGGCAGTAGTGGTTGGCTATGAGCTCAGTAGAATGTGCTAACCTGAGTGACCACATTTGACCTCTCCTTGGAGTCTGTGACCCTCACAGCATGGTAGCTATGCTCAGGGATGGAGTGTCCTGAGAGTGAGTGAACACTTCCAAGAGTGAGGGTTCCAAAAGTTCCTGGGAAAAGCTGCAAGAATCCTTATGATCTAACCTTGAAAGTCCCAGAATATTTTCTCTACTAGACTCTTTTGTTTCAGCAAATCACTCAGGCCTTCCCAGAAGCAAGAGATGAAGCTTTAGACTCTACTTTTTGATGGGAGAGCAGCAAGTTACACTGCAGAAGTACATATGGATGGAATCTATTATTGTGGCCATCTCTGGAAAATTCAGTCCACCACAGTGGGGAGTTGGCAGGAACTCTCAGAAATTGTAGGCTAATTTTTCACATATTTACATCTTTCTCTGAAGAGAAATCTAGAATATTCTTAAGATTCTCAAAGGAATCTGACCAAAAAAATAAAATAAAAAGGAGAAATAATCACTGATCTGAGATTAGATTATAGTCTATTACATAATGAAGTTTATTCTATCCCCAAATGTCCCTTTTAAGGATATTTAATCTCTACCACTATCTTGGAACTGTTCGGCATCTAGCTGTGACTGACTAAGAAACTCATCCAATTAAAAAGTTAAAAACCAGTCAAGATAATTCCATGACTATAAGTTCAATGAAACTGGATAAATACATACACACTCATGTACATGTATAAAACATGCTCTGAATTTTAAACAGAGGGACCTGATCAAATGGTGTTTGTATTTTGGACTTCTGTTCCCACTACATCTGCCTATATTTGACACTTAGAGAACTCTAATCAACTATTGATACTCTACAGACAGTTCAGAGGAAATTTCTTTTCAGATGCCTGCAGCACAATCCTGCACAGTGTATAATAATTTCCACCATGGAGCATGAGATTTGATTACTTTTACCTCAGCATATATAATTATAACTTAGTTTTGATCACAAAATTATCTGGTTTTTGTTACAGCATTTGATTCTGTGGAAACCTCCCCCACCCACCCCAGAACCCATGACAGCCTCAGAGAAATTCCATTTAAGTAAGAACTATTTATGCCCCTCTATTTGCTATTAGTTTCATGAACTTGTCCCCACTGGATTTGGATGGAAGTAGGAAGCGGAGGGCAGAGGATACAGAAATCAATAGCTAGCCATATTCTTCACTAGAGGTTAGCAGATACATAACATCAGTCTAAAAACCAATCCCAGTTCTTTGTTTAAACACACATTCAAATTCAAGACACAGAATTAACTAACATAAGGGAATTTTGTTGCTTCTGCTGTTGAAGTTAATATGTTTAAGTCTCTTGTTGTCTGGCACATTCATCTCCCACATCACCCTTTTCTAAAGCAGTGACCTGGGTCAGTTGTTCCATAACAGTTCATAACTTTCTGATAATTTTTTTTTCCAATTTGTTTTCCATCTTCCATGTTTCTTTAACTAGAATTTAGTTATAAAGACTTGATTAAATACAGAGTAAACATTTTTGACATGGATACTTCACAGGTGGTTATATGTATCTCATGTGATATCACATGAGGAAGTACACAATACCTATTTGCCCTTCATAGATGGGCAAAGATGCTGATTGATAAGTAGTTGTAAAGTTATAAGGTGACCTTTTACCTTCCTTGGAATATCCAGTTCCTCATTGGTTTCTTAGTTTTAGCATCCATAAATATTTGTTGCCTGAATCAATTATTTCATTAGATGTTATAGAATGGTGAATTATTTTATATTCTATTCCTTCTACATGTGTTCATTAAAATCAGTTCAGTTCAGTCGCTCAGTCGTGTCCGACTCTTTGCAACCCCATGAATCACAGCACGCCAGGCCTCCCTGTCCATCACCAACTCCCGGAGTTCACTCAAACTCATGTCCATCGAGTTGGTGATGCCATCCATCCATCTCATTCTCTGTCGTCCCCGTCTCCTCCCACCCCCAATCCCTCCTACCATCAGACCCTTTTCCAGTGAGGGCCTGCTGCTGCTGCTGCTGCTAAGTCACTTCAGTCGTGTCCGACTCTGTGTGACCCCATAGACGAAAGCCCACCAGGCTCCCCCGTCCCTGGGATTCTCCAGGCAAGAACACTGGAGTGGGTTGCCATTTCCTTCTCCAATGTGTGAAAGTGGAAAGTGAAAAGTGAAAGTGAAGTCGCTCAGTCGTGTCCGACCCTTAGCGACCCCACAGACTGCAGCCTACCAGGCTCCTCCATCCATGGGATTTTCTAGGCAAGAGTACTGGAGTGGCTTGCCATTGCCTTCTCCGAGTGAGGGCCTAAGTATAGGCAAAAGCTTTCTCTTGAGGAAGAAGGAAGCTGTGGCTAGGATAAAGGTCAGGATGACTTCAGTTATCTCATCTCCTCTCTGAGTTCTGAGAAGAGAGGAGGAAAGACCTAAGGTGAGTAGAGGGTGGGGATGCACTAGCCTGTTGATACAACATAGCCAGAGACACTCTGAGCCCCTTCCTGCAGGACTGCTGGGTGATGCTGGCAGACAAGGAGATATGCCCGAGCAGCACTGAACAAAGACAGATGAAATACGAGACATATGTTTATCTGTGCACAGTGTCTGTGCCAAGACTGCAAGACTGAGATAGCCAGACACTTCACAGCAGTGATAGAAACATTTCACAGCAGTTTGTCACTTTAAAAGAATAAATTGTATGAATGAAAAGTATACACCATCCCCCTCCCAGCCCCTATATCATCCAGAACATTTCATTGGACAGCATGTGACACCAGCCTGACATTTTGGGGTGTATCACAGGGTTTGTTGCTATTATTTATCTTGTTCTTATCATGTTGGCATTTAAGCACCTTATCACTGCACTTGAGAGAAAAGATCCCATTTCTTTGGGCTCTGTTTTTAAACGAGTGATTCAGGAGCACTGATATACTTGCTCTTTTAATTTTGAACTGTACTCACATTTCTGCTGGGAGGCAACAACAGGGAAAAACAGGTAAGGTTGGCAGCCCTTGGGGAGGCAACAGATGGGAGAAGAGTGATCTGGAAGAAAAGCAAGGGAAGCGTTGGTTCTTTAGGTAAACTGAAATCTGTTTTTTCTGCCTGTAAGATACCACAAGCTGTCTTACTTGCTTCCCTTCTCACCTTTGCCTCTTTTTTTGCTCCCACCCATCTTATCAAGCACAGAAAGGAGCGACTTGCTATGTCCCATTCTCCACTTTCCCTCTAATTAATTATGTTTCTCCCACCTCTGAGGAAAGATTCTTGCCCCGTCACTTCCCACAGTCTTCTTATAATCTTGGAAATTTGCTTAGTTCAGTCCATCATCATGAATTACTGGAAGAAATTTGGTTACTCTTTTTTATTCTTCTAGCCCTTTCCTCAGTCCTTTATATTTGCAAAATATTTGCTTAAAGCAAAGAGTGTCAGTCATTAATGTTCATACGGGATGTTCAGCACCCCATGGAAAGCTTGCTAGAAATGCTGGTCTTCTACCCTGTATTTAAATTCTGATTGAAGAGTGGGACCCTAGTGATAGCGACGGAGAAGACAATGGCAACCCACTCCAGTACTCTTGCCTGGAGAATCCCAGGGATGGCGGAGCCTGGTGGGCTGCCATCTATGGAGTCACACAGAGTCGGACACGACTGAAGTGACTTAGCAGCAGCAGCAGTGATAACGATGAAGGAAGTGAAAGGTTTCAACTCTCAGGAAAAATGGCTTAAATGTATGAGGAGTGGAGGGTAGCTCTCATATCCTATCAACATTCTCATTCCATTGGGGAAGATTTAGCATGATGTGGGAATTTTGCCTATGCTGCATGCAATGGAATATTAGTCAGCCTTTAAAAGTAACTGATTGCTATACACATAACAAGGATGAATCTCAAAGTACTGTACTTAGTAAAAGAAGCCAGACACAAGAGTGCATGTGACAGAAATTTGATCAGTGGTTATTTATGGGAGGGAGGGGTTGATTGGGAAATGATTTGAGGCAATTTTCTTAGTGATGAAAATGTCTTGATTGACAAAGGTTGCAATTCAGGAGTATATGACTTGTCAAAATCTATGTGTACATTTATGATCTGTAATTTTCATTGTATGCAAATTATATCTTAAATTTTTTAACTTGAGTATACCTATTTTGGGTAATAAAATTTTTTACCAATTTATATGCAAAAGAAAAAATAAACTTTTGAGATAGATGATTTAACACAGTGCTGGAGTCATGGAATGCACTTAATAAAAATGTATTGATGACTAACATCCTTGCAAGAGTGGTTTGCTGCAAGAGTTTGTTTACAAGATGCCTGCCTTCAACTCAGCAATATGCTCAAATTCAGCACTGTATACACGATTCAAATTTCCTAACCCTATAAAATATTTTTAGTAATCCTCCATCCCATCAATCTGGCTATACAGCCTTTTCATGAGAGTATAATAAATAAAATCAATACCTTTTATTACTTCACCATCGGAAACTCTTAGTACATCCAGATTCAAAGGCATAAGGCTGCAAACCTGATCCAATCTTTAGGGAGTATTTTAAAAGGAAAGCATATTGTTACAACTTTGTATGAATAAGGAAAGCTATCCTTATACAAAGGATTTCTTAGATTGAAAAGTACATATAAGGGCTATCAATCCCCATGTATAATCTCTAGCTAGATAAGTATAGGGGGGAAAAATCATGTATTCGTTCAAAGAAATACAATTTCCTGAAAATATATGCTGAATGAATTTATATTTATCTCTATAATAAAGAGTATGCACTGTCAAGTCTCAGAAAAATCAGACAAATCACTCAGTAGTACTCATCTTTCTTAATTGTGCTGTGCGTTTCTAGTGGTATCTGGTCTCATAATGCATATGTGACTATCTTCCTTTCTATTTTCACCCACTTTATATTTTTTTGGTTAAAAAATTATTAAAAAATAAAAGACTACTAACCAAACAAGCAAAAGTGTAAATTAAACTAAAGCTTTAGATTAAAGATAATTTACTGTTAGATTATACATCTGCAATGCTAATGACACAAGTTTGAAAAACTTCTTTATCAGTAGGAATTCCTCCATTATTTCCAATTGTTTTGTTTCAAGAGAATTCACATATAGAGGAGAAATAATAAAATATCACAGGAAAGCTGTTACTGGAGAAATATGGATTTCTTTTTCAATTTCAAGAGGATAAAATTTTTAAAGGGGAAAAAACTACAAGAGATGAAAAATGTTAAGGCCAATTCAAAAACTGGAAAAGTTTTAAATCTTTCAACCATCTATAAAAAGTTTTCATTTTGTAATAAAAGAATTAGAGCTTTAACAATTCAAACTCTATGTATTCCAGCGATCTCAAAGTGTGGTATTCAGACTAGCAGCACCAGCAGCACCGGGGAACTTGTTAGAAATGCACACTCTTGGGCCCCACCCAGGCCTACTGAGTTGGAAACTCTGGGGATGGGTACAACCACCTGTGTTTTAACAAGACCTACAGGTGATATGACTGAGCGACCCTCACTCTCACACTATCACTATCCAGGTGATTATCACACAGGGTGAAACCTGAGAATCACTGACTTATTCCAAAAACATTTATTGAGTATCCACTGTGTGCCAGGCTCTAAGAAAGGCACTGGGGACACAAAAATAAAAACTTAACATGACTCATAGTTTAATCAGTCATAAAGAATATCAGTCAGGAAGATTGTTTTCAAATACAAGAAAATAGGATATTCCTCTGGGTAAGGCTGGATCAAATAGAAGTGCTGAGAACACTGAGGAATTCTATTAAGATGAGGGCAATGGTTCTCCGTCAGAATCGTCCGAAAGATTTTTCAAAAACACAGGTCCTGGCCCTTCCCAGACCTCTGGAATCACAGCCTCCTGGAGTGGGACTCAAGAAAACTATATTTTTAACAGTTCCCTCAGTAATTCTGATGTTTACCCAGAGTTAATGATGCTGCTGCTGTAGAGTTGTCTTGGCTTCTGTGCTCTTCACCCCTCCCTGCGGGCAGCTTCTCCCCGCGTTCTGCAATTGCACGCGTGCTAAGTCGCTTCAGTTGTGTCCAGCTCTTTGGGACCCAGTGGACTGAAGCCCACCAGACTCCTCTGTCCATGGGATTCTCCAGGGGAGAATACTGGAGTGGGTTGCCATACCCTTCTCCAGAGGATCTTCCCAGTTCAGGGGTCAAACCTTTGTCTCGTGTCTCCTGCATTGGGAGGCAGGTTCTTTACCACCAGCACTGCCTGGGAAGTTGCTGGATCATAGTAGCTGTATTTTCAGTTTTTTAAGGAGCCTCCAGACTCTTCCATAGTGGCTATACTGGCTTGCATTCGAACAAATGAAATTGCCTCTGGGAGCACTGCTGGTGAGAGGGAATGTGAACATGCCTAGGGTGAAGTGCAGTTCCCCAGGCTTAACCTCTGAATCAGAATCTTTGGGGACAGCGCTCAGGAATATTCTTTTATTTTCTTACATATCCCCAGGTGATTTTCAAGTACACAACAATCTGAAATGTATTGCCTTGTGGATCTCTCTAAGAAGTTACTTTTCTACTCTCCACTACAGTCTAGTCTCCAAGGGCAACTTATCCAAACTCGTTCCCTACCCTTTTTCTGTCTCTTGACATGTGTGTTGGATAAGTAATGGTCCCTCAAAGATGTTCACATCCTAATCCCTGCTGCTGCTGCTAAGTCACTTCAGTCGTGTCCGACTCTGTGTGACCCCGTAGATGGAAGCCCACCAGGCTCCCCCGTCCCTGGGATTCTCCAGGCAAGAACATTGGAGTGGGTTGCCATTTCCTTCTCCAATGTGTGAAAGTGAAAAGGGAAAGTGAAGTCGCTCAGTCGTGTCTGACTCTTAGCGAGCCCACGGACTGCAGCCTACCAGGCTGCTCCATCCATGGGATTTTCTAGGCAAGAGTACTGGAGTGGCTTGCCATTGCCTTCTCCTCCTTATCCCTAGAATCTGTGAATCCTACATGGCAAAAAGAACTTTATAGTTATGATGAAGTTAAAGACCTTGAGATGAGTGGTTATCCTGGATGAGATAGGTGAGCTCAGTATAATCACAGAGATCTTTATTAGAAGGAGGCTCATGGATCAGGGGGAAAAAAAAAAGATGTTACAATGGAAAAAAGAGAGTGTTCTAAAGATGATACACTGCTGGTTTTGAAGAAAGTGGAGGGTGTTGTAAGCCAGGGAATGCAAGAAGGCTTTAGAAGTTGAAATAGGCAAGGAAACATTCTCTCCAAGAGCCTCCTGAAGCGGGGGAACACATGTACACCCTGACTGATCTATGTCAGTGTATGGCAAAAACCACCACAATATTATAAAGTAATTAGCCTCCAATTAAAATAAATAAAAATTTTAAAAAGAAAAACAAAAGAGCCTACTTAAGGAATGGAGTCCTTCCAGCACCTTGATTTTGGCCCAGCATAAACTCATATCAAGATTCTGACCCAAATTTGTGGTCATTTGTTATAGTAGCAATAGAAGACTAATATAATGTGTGAAATACATAGGAAGGAAAGTAATTCGAGACAAGCAGTGCTAATACAAATGAAGCTTATTGCATTTAGAGATTCTTCCTTAAAAAAGATGACCTATTTAGTGTTCCCTTAGCATTTATATTTTATCAAACAATTTCTTTGATTCGGGGTCTTAATTAGACATATAGTTACAATGATCAAAGAAAATAATTCAAGGATCTTAAAAAAAAAGCTTCAGTTGCTTGACAGCAGTAAGATTTCCTCTTTAGATTCAGTCCTCACAGTTTATCAGAAGATACATAAGGTCACTATTGTGTACAGCTAAAGACATCATTCACTATTGTCTACACCAGATAGCTGACAAGCCTAAAAATACTCAGTTTGGAGGAAGAGTCACGAAAAATACCCATAACAGACATACTCATTGTGATGTCATCAGCTACACAATAAAACTTGTGAAGGACTAGAACCCCGGGAAAAGCCTTCAAAATCCTCTTAAATTATCAGCCACTTTTAAAGATAAAAAAAGACAGGTGAACAACAGTCACATGGCCTCAGTCTTTACTTGCTTCAGTCTTACCAATGAAAGTTTCATTTAAGTTGGGGTTCTCAAAGTTGAGTGAACATTGTTACGTCACCTGAAAGGCTTGGTAAAACACACATGGCTGGGATCCAGTTTCAAGGCTTCTCACTTAGGAGGTCTAGGGTGAAGCCCAGGACTTTGCATTCCTCACACATTTCCCTGGTGCTGCTCTGATGTCCATCAGTCCTAGGATCACATTCTGAAAACTGCTGCCTACAGCCATGGCTGTCAATACTGCCTGGGACTTGTTCAAGCCCTCATGCCCCAGCCACACCCCAGGCCAGTTAAGTCTGATTTCCTGCAGGTGAGACCAGGCATCATGATTTTCAAACACCCCAGATGATTGTAATATGCAGCCAAAGCTGTGAACCACTGCCCTAGAGGCTAAAATAGCAATAAAGAAGCTGGGCAGGTGAATGTTAAGGAGATGGGGCAATAACACTGATGTGAGCCGCCCTGCCCTTTTGCTGCCTCTGAGCCCCAGGATTTCCTCTCAAGCAAATGCTTCTCCTGCTTAAGAGTTAAAGTTTAAAAACAGCATCTAGGGGACTTCCCTGGCAGTCCAATGACTAAGACTCTGCACTTCCAATGCAAGGGGCACAGGTTCCATCCCTGAGTAGGTAACTATTAATAAGATCCCACATGAAGCCAGTACGGAAAAAAAAAATCTTAAAAACAGCATCTGATCTAAAAGGATAAGAATATGATGCCACAACACAGTACCCAGTCAAAATATATGATGTTCCTATGACATTCCTATTCCATATTAAAGCTAGGAGAAAATGGTAATCTGTTGAATATGATAATACAATTCTAAATACCATCTGTTTAAAAATTTATAATAGTTCTGTATTATATATCAAGAAAAGCCCTTAATTCAAAGGAATAGTTTCTTTTATTAAGTAAACCAAAAGTTCAGTGCTTTATTTCTCAAGCAGCCCCAGTATTTTCTTTTTCTTTCTTTTTTTATTGGAGGCTAATTACATTAATATATTGGTTGGTTTTGCCATACATTGACACGAATCCGCCCTGGGTGTACATGTGTTCCCCTTCTTGAACCCCCCCTCCCACCTCCCTCTTCCCCATATCCTCCCTCCAGGTCATCCCCGTGCACCAGCCCCAAGCATCCTGTATCATGCGTTGAACCTGGACTGGTGATTCATTTCACATATGATAATATACATGCTACAATGCCATTCTCCCAAATCATCCCACCTTCACCCTCTCCCACAGAGTCCCAAAGATTGTTCTATACACCTGTGTCTCTTTTGCTATCTCGTATACAGGGTTAAGGTTACCATCTTTCTAAATTCCATATATATGCATTAGTATACTGTATTGATGTTTTTCTTTCTGGCTTACTTCACTCTGTATAATAGGCTCCAATTTCATCCACCTCATTAGAACTGATTCAAATGCATTCTTTTTAATGGCTGAGTAATACTCCATTGTGTATATGTACCAAAACTTTCTTATCCATTCATCTGCAGATGGACATCTAGGTTGCTTCCATGACCTCGCTATTATAAACAGTGCTGCAATGAACATTGGAATACATGTGTTTCTTTCAGTGCTGGTTTCCTCGGTGTGTACGCCCAGGAGTGCGATTGCTGGATCATATGGCAGTTCTATTTCCAGTTTTTTGAGGGATCTCCACACTGTTCTCCATAGTAGCTGTACTAGTTTGCATTCCCACCAACAGCCCCAGTATTTTCTATTGGGTTGGCCAGAAAGATCATTCAGATTTTTCCATAAGATGGTATGGGAAAACTCAAACAAATTTTTTTGGCCAACTCAATGTTTTTCAGGCAATTAATGTCCTGTGAGTTGTATCTAAATATTTCTCTCTTCCACTCATACACACAATTTTTATTGTCATGAATATTCATTGGTTTCAAATAAAGTCTAATTACTCGTCACTCACTTCTCAATTAGCGTTTTATTGTTTTACATTCATAGTTTCTATCAATAACCTTAAAATATCTATTAACCCATCAATATACCTATCATTATACACAGAAGAACTATACAAAAATGATCTTAATTACCCAGATAACCACTATGCTGTGATCACTCACCTAGAGCCAGACATCCTGGAATACCAAGTCAAGTGGGTCTTAGGAAGCATCACTACGAACAAAGACAGTGGAGTGATGGAATTCCAACAGAGCTATTTCAAATCCTGAAAGATGATGGTGCGAAAGTGCTGCACTCAATATGCCAGCAAATTTGGAAAACTCAGCAGTGGCCACCGGACTGGAAAAGTCAGTTTTCATTCCAATCTCAAAGAAGGACAATGCCAGAGAATTTTCAAACCACCCCACAATTGACTCATTTCACATGCTAGCAAAGTAATGCTCAAAATTCTCCAGGCTAGGCTTCAACAGTACATGAACCAAGAACTTCCAGATATTCAAGCTGGATTTAGAAAAGGCAGATGTACCAGAGATGAAATTGCCAACATCCGTTGGATCATCAAAAAAGCAAGAGAATTCCGGAAGAACATCTACTTCTGCTTCATTGACTATGCTAAAGACTTTGACTGTGTAGATCACAATAAACTGTGGAAAATTCTTAAAGAGATGGGAATACCAGACCACCTTATCTGCTTCCTGAGAAATCTGTATGCAGGTCAAGGAGCAACAGTTAAAACTGGACATGGAACAATGGACTGGTTCAAAATTGGGAAAGGAGTACGTCAAGGCTGTATATTGTTACCCTACTTATTTAATTTATGTGCAGAGTACATCATGCGAAATTCCGGGCTGAATGAAGCACACGCTGGAATCAAGATTGCTGGGAGAAACATCAATAACCTCAGATAAAAACCTGGCTTAAAACTCAACACTCAGAAAACTAAGATCATGGCATATGGTCCCATCACTTCATGGCAAATAGACAGGGAAACAATGAAAACAGAGACAGACTATTTTCTTGGGCTCCAGAATCACTGCAGATGGTGACTGCAGCCATGAAATTAAAAGACGCTTGCTCTTTGGAAGAAAAGCTATGACAAACCTAGGCAACATATTAAAAAGCAGAGACATCACTTTGCCGACAAAGGTCCATCTAGTCAAAGCTATGGTTTTTCCAGTAGTCATGTATGGATGTGAGAGTTAGACCATAAAGAAGGCTGAGCACTGAAGAATTGATGCTTTTGAACTGTGGTGTGGAAGAAGACTGTTGAGAGTTCCTTGGATTGCAAGGAGATCAAACAGTCAATCCTAAAGAAAATCAATCCTGAATACTCATTAGAAGGACTAATACTGAACCTCCAATACTTTGGCCACCTGATGCGAATAACTGACTTATTAGAAAAGATCCTGATGCTGGGAAAGATTGAAGGCAGGAGGAGAAGGGGTCGACAGAGTATGAGATGGTTGGATGGCATCAACGACTCAATAGAAATGAGTTTGAGCAAGCTCCGGGAGATGGTGAAGGACAGGGAAGCCTGGCGTGCTGCAGTCCATGGGGTCGCAAAGAGTCGGACATGACTGAGTGACTGAACAAAAACAATATTATTTTTGCTCCGTTTTGAAATAAATTGCAAGGCAGCACTACTTTCTAACACATAGCTTTCTACATGCTGCTTAATGTCAGAAGTGCTGTGAAAATAAATGGGGATTTTTGTTTTTTGTAGTATGCCCCAATTACCAGTTCTAATCTGTTCAGAAAATCCTAATACATAATCTGACATGTATGCATATGTACTCAGTTGCTCCGTCGTGTCCAGCTCTTTGTGACCCCTTGGACTATAGCCTGCTAGGCTCCTCTGTCCATGAAATTTTCCAGTTAAGAATACTGGAGTGGGTTGCCATTTCCTACTCCAGGGTATCTTCCTGACCCAGGGATCAAACTCATGTCTCCTGAACTTCCTGCATTGGCAGGTAGATTCTTCACCACTGCACCACCTGGGAAGCCCACATAATCACATATTTACTCAATTCTATCCTAGATTTGTACAGGATATACAGAAAGGTACTTTACTTTGGAGTTTAGCACCAATAAACAAATATCATAAATCCTTTAAGCAAATATGTTTGCAACATACTATAAGAGCTATTAGAGTCACATTTATTTCTCCCAGGTAATTTGATGTAAAAACTTCTTAAATATTTACTTTCTTCAATAAAGGAAATTCACAAATTCTTTACTTCCTGATAGGAATTTAACCTCTAAATATCTCCTTTTCAGTTTTGTTTAGGTGATGGTAAAGGATTAGACCTGGAAGAGTGACCCTACTCAAACCACATCTGACTCTTTTAGTTAATTTTGTTAAAATGATCCTATGTATGGAGAAGGCAATGGCAAGCCACTCCAGTACTCTTGCCTAGAAAATCCCATGGATAGAGGAGCCTGGTAGGCTGCAGTCCGTGGGGTCGCTAAGAGTCAGACACGACTGAGCAACTTCACTTTCCCTTTTCACTTTCACACATTGGAGAAGGAAATGGCAACCCACTCCAGTGTTCTTGCCTGGAGAATCCCAGGGACGGGGGAGCCTGGTGGGCTTCCGTCAATGGGGTCACACGGAGTCAGACACGACTGAAGTGACTTAGCAGCAGCAGCAGCAGCAGATCCTATGTATTATATTGAAGAGTCTAATCTTCTCCAGAACACAGATCAAATTTTTTATGGTAATTTTAATTAGAATCAGCCCATAGGAAAAATTAAATAAATGTGAATTATAAGATTTACTTCATCACTGTCAAAGAAATTAAAATATGAAAATGTATGTCAAATGGGTTGTTAACATCAAATGACTTATACATTTGCACATAAATTGAACTATTTTCAAACTGGAAGGGAGGTATCCTTGAATTTAGTCATACTGAGTTTGTAGTACAAACATATCAAAGAAATTTTAATCTAATTTCTATTTTGCTTTAACATAAGCTTATTTCTGAAGTATATATGTTTTGTTGATATTTCTCTGATAATGTATGGCAGCTGAAAAAAATTCATGTTATTTCAGGAACAGTAAAAACCTACACCCTTATCCCCCTGTGTTTTAGCAAACATAAATGGGGCCATACCATAAGTATCATACTTTAACTGCATTTTTCTTGCTGTTGGATAGTTTTCTACAAAAATACATTAAGATTTCCATGGTAAAAACCATACTCATAGGTCATTTCAACATTTGGATATATTCTAATGTATTTAACCAATCCCCTGTTGATAAACACTTAATTATTTAACTTATAATTAAATGTATTTAAATTATTCATATTGTAGACAATTTCACCAAAAAAATGAACCAATATTACAGCATGTATCTAAATATTTCTTTTGAATAAATTCCTAGGAATGGAATTGTTGGATAAAAGAAAACAAACATTTTAACTTTTCAAGTGTTTACATATAGTACCACATGACTCTCCACAGATTATTCCAAATTTCATTCTTCATGCTCAGTCACTAAGTTGTGTCTGATTTTTTGCAACCCCAAAGATTGTAGCCCACCAGGCTCCTTCTGTCATGGGATTTTCCAGGCAAGAATACTGTACTGGGCAGCCATTTCCTTCTCCATGGGATTTTCCTGGCCCAGGGATCAAATCCACATCTCC
Organism: Moschus berezovskii; assembly: GCF_049115385.1. Classification (NCBI taxonomy): domain Eukaryota; kingdom Metazoa; phylum Chordata; class Mammalia; order Artiodactyla; family Moschidae; genus Moschus; species Moschus berezovskii. The sequence goes on from NC_142461.1 coordinate 56,564,272, forward strand.
TATGTCTCCTGCATTGGCAGGCAGATTCTTTATGACTGAGCAATCTGGGAAGACGTTTCCTCCTTATATTCTTTCACATTCACCAGCAAATGAAAAGGAAAAAAAAAAAGTTTACCAAGGTGAATTCTCACATGAACTTGTTTTAAGTATACAATTAAATGATTTTTAAGTAAATTAACAATTGTGCAACCTTCTCCACAATCCAGGTTTAGAATATTTCCAGCACCCCCAAAAGGCCGCTCAGGCCCCTTTGTAATGATTCCCCACTCCCACCTCAATACCAGGCCACCACTACTTTACTTTCTGCCTCAGTAGATGTGCATTTTTTCCATACGTCATAGAGATGAAATCATACAGTATGTGGTCTTTTGTGTCTGGCTTCCTTCACTTAGCTAAATGTTTCTGAAGTTCATCCATTCTGTGATGCTATCAGTACTTCATTTTTCTGTATTACCAAACAGCATTTTTTATAATTACAAAAAAATAACAAATCCTCTCATTCAAAACAGGGAAGATTCTTGACGTGGGAGTCACTGCCCTAATAGCATTTACACTGACTGAAAGTTCCTTCCTCCAGGGTGGAGAAGTGCTTTGCCTTGACCTTGATTCTACTTTCTGTAGGCGGCTTCTCTTCTCAATTTTTCCTCCATGGTTGCGGATTTTCCCTCTGGGAGATGCTTCCTTGTCCATTTCCATCTTGGTCATAATTCCAGTGAAGTGGGAGGCCTCCTCCCATGAGACCAAATAGCTTTTTCAGCCCACTTCTTGCTTAGGCAAGTTTAGGGGTCCAAGAATGATTTGAAGGCTCAAGCAGCCAAAGGCTTTTTTACTCCAGGTTTATGATTTCTTTGGCAACATGTTTTTACCACTCAGTCTCACATGCCAGGAATACCACTCAAATCTCTTTCTTAAATAAAATTATTAGCTCTGATATCTTTCCTTGCTTCCTCACCCCTATGCCTCTCTCATATACATACAACTTAATGCCAGCATCATTGAGGTCATACAGAGCATGGGAGTCTTGAGAGAGAATGCTATGCCCTTAATATTATAAATTGGTCTTTGTCATGGGGTCCTCAATTAAAAGAATTTTCAATCTTGTTTTCTATTGTTTGGGGTCTAGAAATGTTAGCTTTTCCAACTCTTTGATGCCCCGAATTTCTTTTCTCTCCGTATTTTCTTGTTTTTGCTTGAAAATCATCCAGCTATTTTCTGATTCAGTTTTTCTTCTAATATCTTCCTAACAGAACCTAGTAACAGTTGATAAACATCACATAATTCTGCTTTCCAGTCTCCTCCCCTAGAGCTACCAGCTTAGAGAGTGCTTGATCTGCTTTCAAACTATCCTCAGTGACTATTTTAACACATATTTTTCCATTGTATTACATGGGTCTCCATCTCTCCATCCTCTGATATTAGTTTCCTTACTACCCAGTGCTGATTCCACATCTTTTAGATTTATATTAGAGAGTTGTAGCTCATTTCCAAAGCCAGCATCCCTATTAGTTAAGATTACACTGGTAGTAAAATGAATAAAACCCCCAATTTTAATAGCTTACCATAATAGAGTTTTATTTTTCACTCATATAATATCAATTAGAGGCAGTGGAAATTAGGGCTATTTCGCTTCACAGACCTTCAGAAACAGCCTGACAGATGCTCTGCTGTCTTTAACAAAGGCCATACAAGCTCCCTCTGCATTGACATACAGCCAGCAGGCAAAGGAGAGAGAGGCTGAGCAGTGTGTGAGTTGACTAGAGGCCACACTTGGGAGCACTGTACATCATCTCATCACTTCTTCCCGTGTTCCGTTGGAAATAATTCCTTCTTGAGTGCACATCTTACAGCAAAGAAGGCTGAGAAATGCACTCTATCTCTGTGCCCAGGAGGAAAATCAAACAAGTCTGGCAAACAGTCATTGTCTGCCATAACAGTGTATGAAACATTTAGCTTTTGGCTCAATAATTACAGTCATAAGGATCTTTGCTAAGAAAGTATTCTGAAAAGAAAAGAGGTTTTTCCATTCTGAGGTCATTGAAAATAGCAAATATAAATATACAAAAAAATAGAACATTAAAGGTAGAGCCCATTTATGTAATGGAATATTATACAACAATTAAAATGATTCTTAATAAATGTTTCAGTTCAGTTCAGCTCAGTTCAGTCGCTCAGTCGTGTCCAACTCTTTGCGACCCCATGAATCACAGCACGCCAGGCCTCCCTGTCTATCACCAACTCCCGGAGTTCACTCAAACTCATGTCCATCGAGTCGGTGATGCCATCCAGCCATCTCATTCTCTGTCGTCCCCTTCTCCTCCCGCCCCCAATCCCTCCCAGCATCAGAGTCTGTTCCAGTGAGTCAATTCATCGCATGAGGTGGCCAAAGTATTGCAGTTTCAGCTTTAGCATCAGTGCTTCCAATGAACACCCAGGGTTGATCTCCTTTAGAATGGACTGGTTGGATCTCCTTGCAGTCCAAGGGACTCTCAAGAGTCTTCTCCAACACCACAGTTCAAAAGCATCAATTCTTCGGCGATCAGCTTTCTTCACAGTCCAACTCTCACATCCATACATGACCACTGGAAAAACCATAGCCTTGATTATATGGACCTTTGTTGGCAAAGTAATGTCTCTGCTTTTTAGTACAAAAATGTTTCTGATGGACTATTAAAAAAAAATAGGACACAAATTTGTATATGTATATTTTTTAAAGAGAGTAGCAAAATGACTGAAAGAAAATGTGCCAAAGTGATAACACCTATAAATAGTATGAAAGAATTATAGGTTTGTCAATTTCCTCTTTTTATGATTCTAATTATTCACACTGTCTGCAATGTAACAACATTATAAGCAGGAATATAACACACATTCTTCTAAAATACAATAAACTCACAATCATATCTAGGTCTTCTAGTACTCTAACCACTTTAAGTATCAATATTTTTAGTAATTCATGAAAGTAACATTATAATAAATAACATATCTTTATTTGAGAGGGGGTCTTCACTGGTGGCTCAGATGGTAAAGAAACTGCCTGCAATGCAGGAGACCCAGGTTTGATCCCTAGGTTAGGAAGATCCCCCAGAGAAGGGAATGGCTACCCACTCCAGTTTTCTTGCCTGGAGAATTCCATGGACAGAGGAACCTGGCAGGCTGCGTCCATAGGATCACAGAGTCAGACACGACTGAGCAATTAACATTTTTCACTTTCCATCCATATTTTTTTTTAATATAAGAAGTCAATATTATTATTTAATTGCATATTCTAGAAAAATACTTCGAAATGGATAAAGATAATTTCTTCAGAGATGACATTACTGTAGGAATGCAATTTTTACTTATATTTCTCCACCTACAATGCCTTTTGGCTTCTGTTTTTCTAGACAGCATATTAAAAAGCAGAGATATTACTTTGCCAACAAAGGTCCATATACTCAAAGCTATGGTTTTTCCAGTAGTCATGTATGGATGTGAGAGTTGGACTATAAAGAAAGCTGAGCACCAAAGAATTGACACTTTTGCACTGTGGTGTTGGAGAAGACTCTTGAGAGCCCCTTGGACTGCAGGGAGATCCAACCAGTCCATCCTAAAGGAAATCAGTACTGAAAATTCATTGGAAAGACTGATGCTGAAGCTGAAACTCCAATACTTTGGCCACCTGTTGTGAAGAACTGACTCATTTGAAAAGAACCTGATGCTGGGAAAGATTGAAGGCGGGAGGAAAAGGGGACGAGAGAGGATGAGATGGTTGGATGGCATCACTGACTCAATGGACTTGAGTTTGAGTGAACTCCAGGAGTTGGTGATGAACAGGGAGACCTGGCGTGCTGCAGTCCATGGGGTCACAAGGAGTTGGACATGACTAAGTGACTGAACTGAACTGAAGTTTCATTTCTAAAAATGTCTAAATTGATTTTTAAAAAGAATATATTCTAATTCCTTCTCTCTCCCTTCCTCCATCCCTTTTCTTCTCCTCCCCCTCATTATCCTCTTCCTCCCTTTTCTCCTCCTCCTCCTTATTCCCCCACAACTCTTAGAATGTACAACCGCTAAAAGCATGTTTGATCTTGCATTAATAAATGGCCTTCATCACCCATTCAGATTTTTAGTAGTTTATTTTGTGTATGTCCACTTCCTTCTGTATTGTAGGTAGACAAAAAAGACACTCAAATCACTAAATTTATAACCACACTGTTGGTTTCTGAAAGTTTAGAATGGATGGTAGCCACACTTCATGGTAAGTTTCTATCAACACTTAATTGGCCAGTCTCAGACTCTTCATAATCAGATATTCCCGAATCTCATATACTCACCTAAAATAAAGTTATAATTCTCACCTATGTGCAGTGCAGCAAATCTATTATTGTCAGCATTTAAGTTAAGGGATGTCGACTCTTCTGTTCACAACTGAGGGTTATTTTATGTTAGAATGAATGATGCCCATCTTTCTTAGCTTTTGTGGAGCAAGGATCACTAGTCTGATTACTTAGCCAATTAATCTCCATGACTCATTATCTGTGTTCCCATCCATGGGAATATTATATATCAAAAGATATTGTGAAAAAAAATCAAGGGATAATGTAAAGCATGCTGTGTTCGTGCTTTCTTCATAGGAAAAGTGGTTTGCATGTAATTGTTTTTTCTACTGACAAATGAATTCATAGCATTCTGTCTCCTCACTCTTACTCTTGTATTTATGCAGATTATTTTCTATTATAAATTGTATTTATGATTTTTTTCTATTTCAGAAGGAGAAAGGCAAAACTTTAAATCCAGATATCTTATTTAATACCTTTATGATTATTTCTGTCTATGAATATATTTTTATCTGTTTTACGACAATGCTTAATGTACAGTGGGTAACTGTGAATGGTAAAATCTTATGGAGCTACTAATACAATTCTGGAATCTAATCTTTAATATTTTTTCCAGGGATTATGCAGAAACTTATAATTATGTTTTACTTTGGATTTATCCCATCTTTACTTTATCTCATATTAAAGTGTAATCAAAATCAGCCTGTTTCCATTCAGTTGCAAATCCCTTTCTTAAAGCACCTATTCAAAAGTTTCCCCAATTTTCATTTTCTCTGTCTTTTCTTATTAAATCCTGATATCTAAAAATTGAACCATATAATAGTATTACCATGTTCTTTAAAAAATACAGATCATATCTACTCTTCCTGTATTTTTACATTATAACTTTTTTTTAATCCTTGGCAGGTTGCAATTAGATTTCTTGTATGCCATTGTATTATAGCAAATACCATTATGATGGTAGAAATAATTCACATTTTTTAGTGCACTATTCAGATAGTCTGTTGAGATGCCTCTGATAACAAATGTCATTCCTGTTCTTTAATTACAGTTTTTAATCTTTTCTGGTTTACCATCACTTCAGTAGATTATTTTATTCTGAAATTCAGAAATTGTCTGAGCTTAATAATGTTTATTAGTAAAAATTATAATATCCCATTGCTTTTTTGCCCCCTCTCCTGGTGGATAAGTAGGAGTAACTCCGTTTTTCCAAACTCTTTGACCTGTGATGTCTGAAAGAACTCTGTGGAGCAACAATTCAGGTTTATCATTAGTAACAATACATTTCTGAGAGTGGTTGTTATATGCATTCCACTATTAATAGTTAGTGATCACTACACTAAAAGTCAGACTGTCAAAGATAGGGAGTTTCTTTGGACTGGGGCTGTTGTTTACAGACACAGTATATAATGAGGCCATAATCTTTACATCATAAAAAAAAATCCCTTAAGCATGTATTTAACTGACACAGTTATAATAAGATGAGAATGTGTGCCCTCTGAGGACAAGGTCTAGGTCCCCAAGACACACAACAGTGCACTGGCAACAGGTTCTCACCAAACAAGTATTAAATGACTGTGCACATGAATGACCCTCACTGGTGCATGGGTTCACTCTTTGTCTCTCTTGCCATGGGCAGGGATATCGTTTTCTTAAGGTTTCAGTTCAACCCAAGCAAGCTGGTAAGAATGTGCAATGAAATACAGGGGGAGATGATGGACTCTATCTACAGTCGGGATTGAGGCTAACTTCCTAGTTGTATGATTTGGATCAAGATGTTTTAACTCTCTTAGTCATGATTACTTTATCTGTATCATAGGAAAAATAATGTCCACCTCCCAGATTTGTTATGAGAATTATATGAAGCAATATTTTCAAGTGCTTAGACCCTACACTGATTTGGACACTGATGACTATTAGTTTTTCCTGGGGAAAGTGAAAGTCACTCAGTCGTGCCTGACTCTTTGCGACCCAACAGACTATACAGTTCATGGAATTCTCCAGGCCAGAAAACTGGAGTGGGTAGCCTTTCCCATATCCAGGGGATCTTCCCAACCCAGGGATCAAACCCAGGTCTCCTGCATTACAGGTGGATTCTTTACCAGCTGAGCCACAAGGGAAGCCCTTTTCTTGGGAGGGGGACTTAAATATTTGTAGCCTTGTATGCCAGTCAGCAATTGCCACATAGCAAACCACCAGAGTCTCAATGGTATGCAACAACAAACACATGTTTTTCTGCAGGTCTGCAGCCGTGGCTTTACTGATGACTGGGCATTTCTATGCTGCAGTTCAGGACCAGGTCGGCTCCCTGTGTTTCTCAGCTTCCTTGTCCCTGAGCGCCACCTAGGGCATGTTCCTCTCACGGTCTTGGCAGGGAAGTGAGAGAACATTGGCTAAAATGTCCTGTGAACATTGTCCTGTGGCCATCCCAGGGTCAAAGGATGGGAAAGCGTGTTCCTTACATGTTAGGAGAGAAAGTCAAGGGGAGAGAGTTAAGGTTTCTGAGCAATAATAATCAAGTCTAACACATCTTCAGTAACTAGAGGTGAGTGAAAATTTTAGGTCTTTCCTCCCATATCCTTGCTTCCAGGTAGAATGATAGAATGTATCAGATGAAATTCTGTCCTACATACAGGCAAGCAGGCACAAAAGCAGTCACAAAAGCTGTTGGGAGCTTGACAAAGTCCCAAATCTCTACTCTTTCAGGTGCTGCAACAGCTCTTGAATGAAAAGTTTATTATAGTGGCAGGATTTATCTAAATTTTTAATAGGAGACAAGTAACGAAAACCTTCTAAACCTGAACCTACTGGTCAGAGTCAGAAATCCCAAGTAACTTTCTGAAGGCTACAGTTACTGGGGTTGTGAGATTCTTATACCTCATGCCTCTAAGAGCAGGACTGCCTATATACTTTCATCAGATCTGTATTTCTTTATCATGACTAATTTTATCAACAAAGAAATCATTTCTAATAAACATTCACATATTTTCAGTAATATAACCGTTAAAAAAAATCTCTGGTGTTGATGAAAAATCAGGAAGAAAATTAACTGAAGTGTTGGAGTAGCTCCTGGGGGGTAAGGGTGCAGACTTCCGAGTTCTGTCTTTTCAATGCTGGATAACCATTTGTGTCATGTATTTGTAATCAGAGTACTTCAAGCGGTAACTAACCATCACTTGGATGTACTCTAAAACTGCTACTGTACGCTGAAACTGAATCATTGACTCTGTTCAAGTGTTCTAAACTATGGACAATACAACACTAGTCAGTGTCCAAAAGAATGTTGATTGGATGGTTTCTATACCTGCCATCTTACATTCCAATTGCAAGTCCCTGTTAGACTGTGTCTCCGGGTTTCTTAAAGAAAAAAAATATATAAAATAATCACTTGTTTGGTCTAAGCATTACCAAAACATCATGTTAATCTTTTATTTGCACTGAATTTTTTGTTTGCATCATAAAACCAAGGATGTAACACTGGGCTGATAATAAATGAAAATGGTAATTTAAAAATAATGTCACAGTTCATGACTTCCAGACTTTATTCAGCCTTCACTTAATAGCAAAACACTCAATACAGCATTAGAATTCTTATTCCTGACTTTTGACTAAACAAACTGATATGAGGACAAATTAATCTGTCTCAGGGACTCTTTTATGGTTGTTCCCTTCAGATCAGCTGGAGAGGGGTAGTGTGACATTCCCTGGAATGTTCCTGCCATCCCAAACCTCAGACTTCATAACTGTCCCTGATTACTCATTTATTTTGAGACAGAGAAGAGAGACAGCAGCTGTCTTTGAATATTTGAAAAGGTGTCAGGTAAAACAGAGAGAAGAGTTATCCCATGTATTCCAGGGGACAGAACCAGGATCCACTGAATCTAAAGAGCTGGACTCAACATGAGGGAAAGCAATGCAACAGAAAATTACTGCAGTGTGAACTATAAACACTGCCTTAATGGTCAGGATGACTGCTGCCTGCAGTGCAGTTGAGGGGACAGAATTAGGTGACTCCTAGGTCATCTTTGCTACTAAGATTTTATGAGTCAATGATTACTAGAGATGAATCAGATTTTCTCACTAGGGTTTTAGCTTCCCTTTGGCCATTTCCTTTTCCTTATCTTCCTTTCTCCCCCTTTCCCATCAGAGTAAGGCTTTCTGGCCAAAAGCTTCTTGGATTGTTTAGTTTCAGTCTCAAGACTTGGGTAGCTCTGTGACACTTACTAGCTGTACTTCAGGAGAAGTGTCAACTCCAAATGATTACCCTGAAGTTATTGCATACATTTCTTTAGGAAGTTAATTTCCATAAAAAGTTTTGCTTTCTGCCTAGTCTTTAATTTCTTCACCAAAACTGGAGAGAAAAGATATCACTAAAAATTATAAGTAGGTAGCTGGTATTTCACAAATTTTTGCTTGCAGTCTTCTCTAAAACTGACAAATTTTTCTCATTTATTAAAGTTATTTTCTCTCCACATGCAAATTTTACTCTTAGAAACATAAAATGTTTTAGTTAGAGAATTTTACCCTTACTTTACATTTATAGTATTTCCACAGTCTCTCTTCAATAAATTCTTTGTGTTTATGGCAATTATGGGCACTTTCAGAAGTATAAACTCAGGGGTAATTTTATTATATACAGAACCAACAGCATTGTTAAGTTACTAGAGCTGTTCCCTTTTATAGTTTTTAAACTGATGAAAAATTATTGGAACTCTTTCAAATCATATGGGTTTAACAAATGGAGTTTTATAGATTATTATTTTTCTGGTAATAATTATTACTTGAATCATTCAGAATACTACTCATTTATAGAAGCAAATACCAAGTAGCAATCACTCATTAGTCCTCCAGTTTTTAATCATCAGTTATAAAGTATCAGAAAGACTATCTCCTCTCATTCAGGTGTGTATGCGTGTGTGTGTGTACATACAGAAGATCTTGCTAAGGCTAAGCAATCTCTCAAATGGGTCCCAACTCTTCTATTTGTGAATGCAAGTACACACACATACACACATATATTTATCAAACACTGAGCCTGCTGTGTAAATAGCACTGTAGTCCACCATTAGTCAGTACACTGTAAATTCTAGGAACTTCTCTCAGAGGATCCAAACTGTTCAAACAGAGAAGTCATTGAGTTCCATGTTTTATGCAGTAACTATAGAACACTTGGGCTTTCCCGGTAGCTCAGCTGGTAGAGAATCTGCCTGCAACGCAGAAGACCTTGGTTCAATTCCTAAGTCAGGAAAATCCCCTGGGGAAGGAATAGGCTACCCACTCCTGTATTCTTGGGCTTCCCTGGTGGCCCAGATGGTAAAGAATCCCCCTGCAATGTGGGAGACCTGGGTTCCATCCCTGGGTTGGGAAGATACCCTGGAGGAGGGCATGGCAACTCACTCCAGTATTCTTGCCTGGATAATCCCCAGGGGCAGAGGAGCCTGGTTGGCTACAGTCTATGGTGTCACAAAGAGTCTGACATGACTGAGCAACTAAGAACATAGAACACTTAGTTTTAGGTAGTTTTATGGATGAAGAGATCACTCAGTTGGTCACTTTGCTGCTGCTGCTGCTGCTTAGTCACTTCAGTCGTGTCCGACTCTGTGCGACCCCATAGACGGCAGCCCACCAGGCTCCCCCGTCCATGGGATTCTCTAGGCAAGAACACTGGAGTGGGTTGCCATTTACCCAGGTATGAAAACGTCCTCTCTTTCCTTGGATACCCAGAGAATGTATTGTCAATAGTTCTTGCAGGGAACTGGGCTCAAAGGTCAAGAGATTCTGTTGCAAAATTATCCAAACTAATGTGTACATTTAACAAACACCTGAGGCTGTTGGTAAATAGAACTTTTGGCCAATAGCTTCTGGGGATTAGAGGTAGGTGAGGCCACCTCAGTTTCCCCATATCTTCCTCAACAAGTGGCAGGCTAAGATGAAAGTGAGTCTTTAGCCAAAAATCTTCCAAAATGCTCAAACATTTTTTTTAAGCAAGCGGACACGAAGACAGTCAACCTGAACTGGTGAGTCTGGGGAAGTTCCACTCTGTCCTCAGACTTGCCAACAGGCAGTTAGCATGAAAGGTTCACTCCAAGGTGTATGCCATGATGTTCTAATGGTGAGAATGGGAACATTCTGATCATGTGCTGGTGCTCCGTGAAACGTGGGACCCAAGACTAAAGGGCTTCTCCTTTAGTCTCCTTTGAGGGCTTCTCCAAAGGAATTGGACAGCTGGACTGACCAGATTCCTATGTTTTCATGCAAGGGTGCTTGGAATTGAGAGTCAACATGTACTCTGAGCACCACCCATTCCAGCAGTGAAAAGCTATTCCTTACATTTCTTATGTTAATGAGAAAATCTGCACGTGCAGATTTCCATAGTAATATTTTCAAGTGCCTGATAATCATAGCTAGAGTATGGACTCCTGATCAGGATCCTTCAAATGATAGCTAACTACTGCCAGGTTATAAATGAAAAATTAATTTCATTCTTACATCATGCTGTTTATGCTGAAGTATTTTTAAAGTAAAGTTTTACAAAGATGATATAATAATCTAATATAATCAGGAACACTGTATTTTTTTATCTATTTTCTTGACTACTAATTGAATAACATTGACAGCATTATTGGAAATCTCAAGACTATGTTAATATGAGGCAAATGGTGAAGTTAAGTTTCCACTTTCTCTATCCCTCATCTTATATTTGTGTCTAAAACTAAATGACAAAAATGGCATCTCTTCTAATCTTTCCTCTCTAGCTATTTGCCACCGCAGTCTTCCCACTTAGCCAGATCAGGGGCTTTGGATTTGCTCTTACTGAACCTGCACAATCAAACATATTCGGGTTGGCCACTGTGGTGAGTCAAATGGTGACCTCCAAAAGACATGTCCGTGTCCTAATCCCTGAACATATGAGTGTGGCCTTATTTGAAGAAAGTGAGTTTGCAGATATAATTAAGGATTTTGAGATGAGATGATCTTGGATTATCTTGGTGGTTCCTATATTCAAAGGCTTGTGTTTTTCTAAGGGCAAGGCAGAAGGAGATTTATCATAGAAAGATGATAGAGAAGGAAGAAAGGGCCACAGGAAGACAAGGCAGAGGTTGGAGTTATTCAGCCACAAGTCAAGGAATGCCTAGAGTCATCAGAAACTGAGAGGCAAGGGAGGATTCTTGCCTAAAGCCTTTGGAGGGAATGCAGTCTTATCATCACCATGGTTGCAAACTTCTGGCTTCAGATCTGTGAAAGAATACATTTCTGTTGTTTTAAGCCATAAAGTTTGTGGCAGCAGCCCCACCAGCCTCATACAGTCACACGGTCATCAGTCTTCTTGAGTCTACCTTTTGGATATCTTTGAAACCATCCCTTTACTTCTAGCTCTTGTCACCAATGTAATTCAGACCACCATTACTTTCCACAAATATTTTAATTGATCAGAAAAGAAGTTATCAGGTAGTGGCAAAGCCAACCTTCTAATCTGAGATTTACTGGGGCATGGTCTTACAAACGCTAAGGTTTGTACCCATGATCTGCCCAACCAAGGACTTCTGGAAATAGGAAAATGCTAACATACTGGATTGTCATCATTGACAGACTTACTTAACATGCCTGGTAATTAAGTTGTGCAGGAGAAACATACACAACTTAACTGTACCTGAGTTCAAGAAACTACAAATATTTCTCATCAGGAGGAGGAGAATAGGGCGACAGAGGATGAGATGGTTGGATGGCATCACTGACTCCATGGACATGAGTTTGAGCAAGCTCCAGGAGACAGTGAAGGACAGGGAAGCCTGCTGCAGTGCATGGGGTCTCAAAGAGGTGGACATGGCTAAGCAAGTGAACAACAAAACCATAGAAGAAGAAAAACAGTTTGTTTCTCTTTTGCTACTGCTGCAGTGTGCTAGAAAACACAGGTCTCTTATGAATCTAAACGTGTACTTCTCCTTGGACTGGAAAAATTACAACAGGAAAAGGATTCCAGTGCTTAAACGGATTAGCCAGATTAAACCCTGAACTAACTGATTGGAAGGAGACTTCAACAAAAGCTTCAGGGCAGGGACAGCAATGAGTCCAACTGTAATATCGATAAGTAGTTGTGCTGTTTTCTGAAATCTTCTGAGCTTTAAAGCCTGAAAAGAAAACATCTTTCCTCTAAGGTGCATAGCCATAGGCAGATGTTCCAGCAACTGTGCCAGTCTACTAAATCTAGAGATCCCAGTCTCCTGGGCCTAACTGGGTTATTGATTCCCAACAATTATTTGACTTCAGGAGGCTACCTACTGCCAGAGACTGAAATCTATTCTAGAATGAATATCGCAGCATGTTTTCCCACTGACTTAATGCAATCTCAATAGTCTTTATCTAAAATGTAGGTATTTAACAAATATCATTTCAATGGGTTACTAATTACGGATTATAGGAAATGGTGCCAAGAGTAAATTCTTTAAACCTTCTCCAAGCTTTAGGACACATCTTCAGAATTTCTCTTGACAGCTGTTTACCCATTTTTAGATTCCAGCACTTCATCTTTTCTTTCCTGACATCTCCACCCAGACACTAGAATAATAAGACTAAAAACATCGCAGCATATCAAATTTGGAGGGAGGCGGTGAGAAAATCTGGGAGAACTTTCTACTTGAAGCCTCTTCTGTTAATGTCTATCACGGCTTCTCATTACCCGAGAACAGAAATCACAGTGAAATGTTTCTGTCACAACACATGCAAGAAATAACTAACTGGATTGTAAGGAGACAGTTTTCATTGTATTTATTTTAGGTTGGGTATAGAAATAGACCATCAAGGAGCATGTATATATGCATAAACACAGATATACATTTTGGCAAAATAGAACTGTTCTGTCATAGAAGTGTGACCATAAAGTAATGAGATTCATTTCCTTGTCAGACTCATAGAATAATTCATTTGTCATTCTGTACATGTTTATATTCAATAATTGTGTTTCAAATGCGACACTGAAAAAGCTAAACTCATTTAAGTATATTGGAGTCCCTTCTCAATTCAACACTCACCTGGTTTGCTTTATGACTCTCACTCAAGCTTCATGGTCACAATGAACATCTAGACAAATTAGGTGGAAATAAAACAGTAGGCCACAACACACAAAGCACCCTCGTTGAATCAGTGGCCATCACCCTCCATCCTGGTAATCCAGTTTCATTTGTTCTTGAAAAGTCCTCTTGTCAAAAAGAAAAGTCCAAAAGTCTCCATCTCCTGCATGCCCGACACTTGTATATCTGACATTCCTTTAACTACCATTTGTGGCCCAGGCACTTTATATATATATAAAATCTCTAAAGTCGCTCACAAACGTGCAGATTATGAGCATCATTACCATTTTACAGATGAGAAAACAGACTCATAAAGGTTAAATGACTTGCCTACAGGCTTACAAGTGATACATAGATGAACACAGATTAGAACTTCTAATTACCAATCTTCCGTCTTATTACCAAACCTTGTGACAAAAAGACAAAGCTCTTTATGCCCACAATTAATGTTAAAATACAAATGTAGTCAGCATAGAATACATAAGACTGTAACTCATACTAAGGATCCAATAAGGAAACAGTGGAATATCTATACCTGAAACAGATGGGGTAGGAAGAGGTCCTCACAGAGAAGGAACAGAGTCTGGAGGCCCTGGGAACACAGTGTGCCTTCTCACAATTCTGCCCAAGGAAGGGTTTGAGTTCTCAAAGCCTTTTCTTGCTTTATCTCATTGACTGAAGAAAAGCCCACTTTCATCCTAAAGCTTCAAAAGTAGCAAGCACATCTAAACTACCCAATTCACCATAAAAGAATTGTTAGGAAAATGCTAACACTATCAAAGATGAATTACTTTAAAGGAAGAAAAGATAAATTATATTTTTCTGAAAGACTGAGTCATGCTCCCCTTTTCAACTGATAATGTTATTGCTTTTGGTTTTTCACAATTTTGATATCTTTGCTTAGCCAGCCATGTTATAGAAGAAACATTCTCAGCCACTATCAAGTCAGGGTTCAGGCCTGAGTTCAAATTTTCAGAGTTTAGAGGAAGGCAGTTCACAAGTAACAAGAATTATAATAACCAAAGAGGAAAATGTGGCACGTGAGGCTTTATGGTTTATTCCTTAACAAACCCAAGAGAAAGTGGTAAGGAGCAAGGCTGCTTATATGACAATGTTTACTGTTGTTGTTCCTAAAGTTCAAAGTTTCTTCAGCTCTGTTAAATTTTCAGCATTCTTGACTCAGTCCTGTGTATCTCTACAGTTTTGAGATGGTCCCTTAGAGAAAGTGCTGAGTCATAAAATTAGACACCAGAAGCAAATAAGTGAAAACATCATTGGGTGAGATTGTATTAAAATGCAGTGAAAGGAGTTCCCTAGTGGTTAGAATTCTGGACTTTCACTGCTGTGGCCCAGGTTCAATCCCTGGCCGGGGAATTAACCATATAGCACTACCAAAAAGAAGTGCAATGAAGTCAAGAAATTTCTACAGGGGCCTTGTCTTTTTACTGAAACAAAATAATTTCCCATACCATGGTTGTCTCACTTGCATTGCTTCTCATGTTTGCAACTTTGGTGATGAAAAAAGAGGAGAGGAGAGAAAAGAAGAAGGAAGGGAGACAGGAAAGAAAGAAAGGACAGAGGCAGGCAGGCAGGCAGACATAAAATAAAGGATTTGCTATCAGTGCCCTCTTCTGGAAGCAGATGAGAGCAGCTCAGAGTACCAGAGCCGTGGCCTTATCTTTCATTAGAAAGTAATGATTCATGCCAGCACACAGTGTCAGCATCCATGTGTCAGATGTGATTTGGTGCTGGCATGATATAAAATCAGAAACTGGATTTAAATCCAGCCTTTGTTCCTAATCTTCTATGACCTGGAACAAATTATTTAAACCATTTGGTTCATCATCATCTGAAGTATTATTAGCCACATATCTGGATTAGAATAACCAGAGGATACAGTTAAAAATGCAGAACCCTGGGTCCACCTCATCTTTGGGATTGAAGGGCAAGAAGAGGTATTTTCAATATCTCCAAGGAAATTCTCAAGTAGTGTTCTGGCTCCAATTATCTTTACAACAATTTCCTTAGAATAAGGGAACTGTGGGCTTCCCAGGTGGCACTAGTGGTAAAGAACCCACTTACCAATGCAGGAGATGTAAGAAACATGGGTTCAATCCTCCTCCGGGAAGATCCCCTGGAGGAGGGCATGGCAACCCATTCCAGTATTCTTGCCTGGAGAATCCCATGGATAGAGGAGCCTGGCGAGCTACAGTCCACGGGGCCGCAAAGAGTCAGGCACAACTTAAGCGACTTAGCACACACACAAAGGAACTGTAAAGCCCCTTCTGACTCTAGTACTTAATGATTTTATAAAACAAAAAGAATGATTGCTCAACAGGTTAACAAATTGCAGTATGTCCATACAATGGGCACTCAGCAATAAAGGGGGATAATTATACTTGTGATGACATGAACTAATCTCAAAATAATTACGCTAAGTGAAAGAAACCAGACCTCCCCCAAAAAAACATGAGTCCACTTACATAAAATCCTAGAAATGCAAAATAATCTATAGTCACGGTGCTTGGCTAAGGATGAGGACAAAAAGGAAGGATTACCAAGAGGCATTATGAAACTTCTATAGTGGAAGATATGTGTCTTATCTTGATTGAAGTGACAGTTTCCCAGATAAACTTTATGAAATTGTACTTTCAGTCTGCAGTTCATTGTATATCAGTTGTCTCAATAAAGTTGTTTTAAAAAAGGAAAAAAAAAAAAGAAACAGACCATGAGCTTGGGGAAGCTTGGCCATCCAAGAAGATTTTCTGTCCATGTGTAGAGGATGGCTGAGTTAGAGGCCAGGAAGTACAACTGTCATTGGCCAGACAGCAGGGTGCACTCATTAAACACAGAGGGACCTGCAAATATCCAAAACTGATCCACTATAAAGGCCAGACAAGTCACCTGGAAGCTATAAAAGCAAAAACTGGCTGTGGCATGCACAATCTGGGTGCCAGAAGACTGCCTGCTGCCGAGCCCTTTGCCCCCAATCACCAAAGCCACTGGGGGTGTTCCCCACGTGTCTCTTAGACCTATCTCAGAGTGGAGAGTGCCTGGACCTGCCCACACAGTTATGTCACTGCCCTGTCCATCACACTCAGCCCAGGCTGACATCAGGGCTTTGGAGACTCTGACTCTAAGGACAGCAGTGTCCACCGAAGGTGATCTTGCCAACACAAAGGAGTCTCAAACTGGAGTCACATTGAGAACTTACTCCAGGCCCTTCCAGAAGAAGGTTCCCGCTCCCATTTTCATCTAGACTGACACCAACAATAAAGTCTGTATCCACACATTCCATCCTCTCACCTTCCCAACTGGCTTTCCCAACCGCTCCAACATGGGGATTCACAAAAGCAAATGGCCTCATTTTGAGCAGAGCACATGGCTGGCACAGTGAGTGCAAGGGAACTGCCTGCCCTGAGCTCTAAGCTCTGCTTTCTGCAGCCTTAAAAGAACTTTACTGGAAGCACTGGCAGAAAGTTAAATTGAATAAAGATCAAAGTTGATAAAATTCCTGGTAAACCCACAGATGGTCCACTTTAAAGGCAATAGTCCCATTCACTTCTGATTAAAATGGAAATTGTCTATAAGGAAGCTCCTTGGAACAAAGTTGAATGATGGCACTTTATGAAGAGAGCAGTTCATTACCCTTAAGTGAAAAATGCACAAAGCCATCATTCAGAGGCAGTAATGGGGTACTGATGGGAAAACGATAATTAAAGGAATGACCTAAATTGAGCTGAACAGTTTTGGAGATCCTTCAGGGCACTGAAAATGGAACAGGGACTCCCCCAAATCTGAACTGTCCTCAGATGACCTAGCTGATCAGATGAGTGTCACATTTTAGATATCAGTCCTGCTACCTTTGACTGTCACAGTATAAACACTAGGAACAAGTTCTGCTCATGGTCTCTAGTCTGGTTTTCTGTTTTTATTGTTCTTCCTTTTTTTTCCCCTGGCTTCATCATGCTGCATGTGGGATCTAGTTCTCTGACCAGGGACTGAACCTGTGCCTTCCACATTGAAAGCGCACAGTCTTAACCACTGGACCACCAGGGAAATCCCTGGTTTTTCTGTTTTTGAAGAAGGCATTCACTTCTGTTTTCTCAATTCCTAATATTTATCTCGAGCTGCTAGGTGGACGTTTTATGACCCAGCCATTGTGGGGATGCCTGTATTTGCATAATCACCCTTCTTTCCCCTCCACACATTACCACCACACCCCATTTCCTGACTCCAGAAACAATCAATTTGGTTGGAATCGTACCACCTTTCATAAAGAATAGAAATCCACTGCTATTTACAGAGGGACGGGGGAGCCTGTGGGCTTCTGTCTATGGGGTCACACAGAGTCGGACACGACTGAAGTGACTTAGCAGCAGCAGCAGCAGCAGTGGCAACATTAAATTAGACTCTAGATCAGCACTGTCCTTCTCATCCTTCCCCTTTCCCTTCATTTCAACAGAACATGCAGACCCATAATGATAACATTCTAAATTCCAAAAGTTAGCTACAGATTGTTCTGTAAATCTTGGTGGGTTGTTTGGTAAAGAGCATGAGAATCAGAGTAATTGGAAGTTTGTGGACCCACTTAGGCATAGCTATCCTGTCCTCTTTGCATTTTAGAGATAAGCACTAGCTGGAGGGTTGAAGTATATCCTGTATATATACAGACACACACTGTATATACACAGACACAGCATGTCCCGCTTACAGAGCTAAGGACCAGTTAAACCTACATATGACAAACAATATGGTTTAGATGTTTGGTCAAAGTTCATCTTAACTAAACAACCAAAACACTTGAATCTCCAAATTCTTATCCCATTTTCTGGTGACTTGGAATGATCTTGGGAGGTCAATTACCATCACTGTAACACTATTTTCTTCTAACTCATTACCAAATCCCTTTGAAAAAGTGCAAGTGTTAGTCGCTCAGTCCTGTCTGACTCTTTGCCACCCCATGGACTATAGTCCACCAGGCTCCTCTGTCCATGGAATTCTCCAGGCAAGAATACTGGAGTGGGTTGCCATTCCCTTATCCAGGGGATCTTCCCAACCAAGGGACCAAACTCAGGTCTCCTGCATTACAGGCAGATTCTTACCCTCTGAGCCACCAAAGAAGCCCACCAAATCTCTCTAGGTATACTGAAAATTATTAACAAGAAACACTTTGATTTCCTCGGAGGAAAAGGAATCCAGGAAGATTAATGAAACAAAGTACAAAACAAACAAAGTAATTCTTAATTATTGAGATTTCTGAAGGCCAGGAGGTGTAATTAAATTGTCATCAGCAAACAAACTGTAGGGTGAGAGTTCAGTGTGATGCCTCAGGTTGGACATAGTTAAGCAGAAGGTTCACCTGAAGAATGAACCTGGTAGACAGTCACTCAAGGTTTCAAGTGCCCCATAAGAATCGGGCAGTAATTATAAAATAGGATTCATGGAAGGCTCGTTCAAATCACAGTGAAGAGCTTATTTCTGAAACCATTCATTAAGTCACTGCCTCTGACTATTGCCATGGCTGCAATCCCTTTTGCAGAGTCAAAAAAGAAACTAATTTTAGCTACATTTTCTTTAACCTCTTACCTTTCCTAGGAAAGAATTTTCTTCAGAGAATCTGAAAGTTGAGTCTTCTAGTAATAAACACTTTAGAAGACAGAAAGAAAAATCTCAGTTGAGAATCTTCTTCACAAGATAACTTGAGTCGTTATTAAAAACAAGTGGAAAGGAATGTCATACTGGTCACAGCTCTGGCTACCTCCTCTTAAAAGTACGCATGTGACAGAAAGAAAATTCTCGTGGAAAAATTAGTAGTACTGTTGCCGCCAGAGATGTGGTTATCATGCACGAGTCTGGGAGTTATCAGTCCCTTGTTTTTAACCAGCATAAAATCCGAAGGAGCAGCACACACATCCAGTCCCACCAAAAAAAGTCATTTCCCGTCTGGGTACATGATGGTGCCATGGGGAAGCTCCTTCATCACTTAGAAACACAGTGAATGATTTAAATTAACTCCCGTAAATTTAAATTTGCTGAGCAAGCAATTTACAATTAACCACCAGACGTGATTTTTTTGGTTTGTTTTAATCATCTTAAAATTAAGGCCTCTTACTATTGGTCTGGGGCTTCCCCAGTGGATCAGGGGGTAGAGAAACCATTTGCAATGCAGGAAACTCAAGAGGCATGGGTTCAATCCCCAGTAGGGAACGTTCTCTGGATCAGGGCATGGCAACTCACTCCAGTATTCTTGCCTGGAGGATCCCCATGGACAGAGGAGCCTGGTGGGCTACAGTCCATAGGGTCACAAAGAGTTGGGCACGACTTGAAGTGACCTAGTACACATGCATGCTCTATTGGTCTGCAGGTGTGTGGCCCAGGAAAAGGTGGTGAAAGAGAACTGGATTCTAAAGTGATCTGCAGAAACTCAACTCAGGAAGAAGTGGAGTCTGCAATTCTGGCTAGAAATTCTCACCCACAGGGTAGAAAACCTAACTAGACTGAGGCACCATGGGCAGATTGTAGAAATGAGTGTGCTGTTCCCACAAGGATAAAATGCTTCTCCTCACAGCTCTGCTCCTTAGACTCCTGTGGGTCACGGGGCTCAGTTGTACTGATGCATATGCTGGAATCTGTTGGAACCAGGAACAAATACTGCTTTAATGCTCACATCACACAAGACTGGCTTGGCCACAGAACCCTGGACCTGGTGGCATTCTGCAGGCATCTTTCATTCCTCCCTTCATGGAGCATGTTTGTTGAGAGCTAAACCAAGATAAGATACCAGGATGATGAAATGCCTGAGAAGCAGTCCTTGATCCACAAGGAGACAAGATAACTTTCAAACATCTATGAATGCAACCTGATAAGGCTACAGAAAGAAGGGGGAGCAAGTTCTGTGAGCACATGGGAAGAAGGAGTGTTTTATTCTTCCTGAGAAAGGTCAAGGAAAACTTCAGAAAGAGGCAGCCTTTGGACCTTGTCTTGAAACAGGAGGATGTTGCCACGTGGGGTAATAGGAGAAAAGCACTGTGAGGAGAGGGAACAGCATGAACCAAGACAGAGACTTCACTCCTCTCAGGGAACATCCAGTAAGACACGTGGTTGAAATGAGAGTGACTGGGTGAAGGGTGAAGGGCGAAGGCAAGATAAGAAACTGTGAAAGGAGGTTATAAACAAAATAGAAAGGGTCTTACAAATGATCTAGGCTTTCTCTTTAGACAGTGAGGAGCCACTGAAGTCTTTTACAGCAGGTAAGATGAGATCAAATTTGTATTTTTTAAATAGGCTCTCTGGCAGCATTGTGGAGGATAAATTTGGGGTTGATGCAGAACTTGGAGAAAAGGGAAGCAAAAGATTCTGTAGTATTAATATTTTCCAAGTGTGGAATGAGGAGGTGGACCACGCAGTGAAGAAATGACAGGTATTCAAGCAACCTCTGTTAGACAAGTGATGGACTTGGAAATTTATTGGATGTGGAGATTGAAAGAAAGGGATGTAGGATGACTCACAGGTTTCCAGTGTCTCTATATGAGAGGAATGTTTCTGCTGTTAAGCATGGGAGGGATCAGGGAGGAAGCAATGAGGGAGAAGTTGTGAGTTGTTTGCTTTTGATCTTCAACTGGGGATCCACAGTCAAGAGTTGGAAATGAAGATCTGGATCTCAAGTTTTGACGACATCTGGAAATTGAGGCTATGAGAGCTTAGTATGTCAAAGTATTCCTAATAGGTGGTGATGTTTTAGTCATCTTGTATTCCTGCCTTTTATCACAATACCCAAAATGAATAAATGTCATTTTATTATCCCAAAGCCAAGTGGCACTAGTGGTAAAGAACCCACCTACCAATTCAGGGAGACACAAGAGACATGGGTTTCATTCCTGGGTTGGGAAGATCTCCTGGAGAAGGAAATGGCAACCCACTCAGTATTCTTGCCTGCAAAATCCCATGGACAGAGGAGCCTGGGGGGCTACAGTCTATAGGGCCACAAAGAATCAGACATAATCGAGTGACTTAGCACGCACACAAGCAGAGAAGAGAGAGAAGGGTGGAACCTGAAAAATACCAGTTTCTAAGGACAAGCAGAATGAGATTGAGCCCACAAGGGCTGAGGAAAAACAATGGGATTGGGATTGCAAAAGCCAAGGAAGAAGAATTTCAAGAAAGAAAAAGGGACAGAAAGGTCAAGTGCTCTAGAGCCCAGGGAGGAACAGAACTTGTTAATCTAGGGTCGCTTTTACCTTCCATAGGGAGATGGATATGAATACTAGTCGGGAAATGAGTAATGGGAGTTTGTGTGTTAACTGCTCAGTCGTATCCAATTCTAGGGACTGTAGCCCATCAGGCTCCTCTGTCCGTAGGATTTTCCAGGCAAGAATACTGGAGTGGGTTGCCATTTCCTTCTCCAGGGGATCTTCCCAACCCAGGGATCGAACGTGAGGCTCCTGCATGGCAAGCAGATTCTTTCCTGAGTCACCAGTGAGTGATGGGAGAATGAGAGATAAAACTGTAGGAGAGGAAAATTCATACTACACTTCTAGCGACTTTGGACTTAGACAGGAGATAAAAAGGATTGGAGATTGAAGGAAGGCTTTGGGGGATTGGGTGGATGATTAGTTTTAAAGGATGAAGTAGACTAGAGTGTGTTTATGGACAAAGGGAAAGCCCCTGGTGGACAGAGAGAGGCCAGAGATTAAAGTCAGTGGATGACAAGAGGATGAGCTGAAGGGGAAGAGGTGGGGGAGTGACTTTTGTAGGAATATTCACATCTAAGCCTCCAAATAGGAGGGAAGGAATAAGCACAAACAAGGACTTGCTCCTTACAAATCAGCTTCTAGGATTATAATTATTTCTTGATTGCATGTCATAAATTTCTCCAGAAATGCCTAATTAGAAACATATTCCATAGCACTTGTTCTAATTGATGTTGAAAAGCCAGAAGTCTAGGTTTCAGTTTACTTTGCATGGGCCAAACAGAGGTTTTTACTTGAAGCTCTTATTTTCAGGTTTTTATTTAGGTCTATTTCAACCTTGAGTTAACAACTAAAAATACTGTATCAGACAAAAAGGGACATAAAAAGAAAAGGCATTCCATTTCACCATTAACTCAGTCTTTCAGGAAACACTAGCTCTCAACAGCTGCAATAAACAGCATATAGCCCCAAACTAAAACCCATTACCTGGCTATGCTGGACCAGTTAGGGACCACTGACATTCCCCACAACAATGGGGTTCAAAACTGTACAACTGGGATCACAGACAGTAAAAAAATAAATCGCTGTCTATTGCCCCTTTCACATGACAGTCTTCTTCCTGAATGGGATCCCTGTAGAAAAACCAGAATTCTGGTCTTTGGTCTTTCACAGCTTCAGTTTTATGATCCAGTCTGCTCAATGAAGGTTTGCTTCAACCACAGTTGTAAATGACAAAGGATTTTTAATCGTCATTAAATTTCTATCTCTAATCACATAATATTTTTCTTCTTCCTTTTCTTCATGTACTAACCTTATCCTGAGAAGATACCAGAGCTGAGGTTCCACATAACTAAAGCTTTGGTTTGAATATACCTAGATGAGGAAGAAATAAAAAGAATTTTTGTCCTAAAATACCTCCCTCTTAATTCTGTGAGGGTTTGATGAACGTTGCATATAGTCTC
The DNA here is from genome assembly GCF_049115385.1 of Moschus berezovskii. Classification (NCBI taxonomy): domain Eukaryota; kingdom Metazoa; phylum Chordata; class Mammalia; order Artiodactyla; family Moschidae; genus Moschus; species Moschus berezovskii. Next base: position 56,587,311 of record NC_142461.1, read on the forward strand.
TCCCACTGCCCCCACAAAAGTACCTTACAAAGTTCTGCAGATGGCAAGTGATGAATGACACAAATACCACGTGCCTCTGGCTGAAAGAGTTAAGTCCAATTCTTAACACAAAATGTATTTTTGTTCTCAGTGGATATTTCCATGGCTGTATGGCTACCCTGCACTAAGCCCTAGGGCACCCTGCATCAGGATTGCTCTGAAATCAAGTGGTCCACTTCCCCCTCTGCTCTCCTCATGTGTCCTGTGTCCCCAAGCCTGCCTGGATCCATCTTTGTTTCTGATTAAGATTTTAGTCCAAATTACTTTTTTTCCTTAATCCAAATTCTTTATCTCCCCGCTTCTAGATAAAAGACAGTTTTATATAAGCCAGAGCATTTTAGATAGAAAATATTGCCAAAGGAAATCTCAACATTGGGCTTCCCCCTAATCTTTGTAGGTCATGTATTGTGAACAAGATTACTAGCTAATGACAGAGAAGCTGTCGCCCTCTAATGGATAAAACATTTTCAAATCCTGAACTGTTCAAATGTACATTCAATTTTTTGCTCTGACTCCATTTACCAATCACCCTCTTAAAAAAATTTCTCTTGAAATTCAATTAAGTCTATCTTTCCTTACAAACCAGTTTCTCATTTTATTTCTAGCAAAGGTTTTTTTTCCTTAAATAATTAATATTCAGAAAACATGGACAGATCTAAGACAATAAAAATCCCATGAGTCAGAAATAATTCCTTTTAACATTTTGTATTCTATAATCTTTTCAGTCTTTTTCTCAGCACTCGCATAAACAAACACATATGTCTTTCATATAATCTAATATTCTTTTTTCTTAAATAAAAAATTTCTAGATATAACTGCTTCTTGCAGCCAATGAAATAGTCCAAAGATTCATAAACACACATACCCCCACACACATATACCCCCCACACACATTTATGCTACCCACCAAGATAGCCAAAGTTAATATCCTGATTTGTAACTATCCACACTTGTTTCCACTCTCATACAAACTTTCATACACACATAGATTCTTGTTTTCACAAAATGGGATTTTGCTTTACACATTATTATGAAAGCAACTTTTCTTTTCATACAGTATATCATGGACATTCCTCTAGGTCAATCAATCAAGATCCAATTCATTATTTAAAGAACTGGATTAATATAACATAGCATGAATGTACCATAATTAGTCAATCATTGTCTTATTGACAATTATTTTCAGATTTTTGCCTTATGTACATGCTTTATCCTCAATAATGAAGATTCCCATAAATATTATTATTGGCCAAAGGTTTTACACCTTTCTAATTTTTAAGCACTTTAGAAGTTCTGGTCAAAATCCTTTGCAAAGATATCCTAACAATTTCCACCCTCATTAGTAGTTGAGGAATGTGCCTGTTCCTGCATCCTTGACAGCACTGAACATTATATCTCCTTTTCATTTTTTTTCCACTCTGGTGAATTAAAAATCGTATCTGATCTTACTTTCATTTGCATTTCCCTGACTACTGGTGTGGTTTTGCATTTTTATGTGTGAATATTCCTCTGAAATATATGTTTAAAGGATTTGGGTTTATACTAATATATTTATTTAATCAATCTCCTACTATCAAACACAAAAGTGGTATCCAGTTTTTTCAAGTTATTAGAGATATTGCAATTAAGATCCAGCTGTGTTATTTTGTGTGTCTATTTCCTGAGGCTAAATTCCTAGAACTAGAATTCTTGTGTTCATGAGCACTACTAAGCAAAGAAATCAAGAACATGGGTTCTGGAGTCAGGCTATTGGATGAAATTTATCATTTTATGACTTGAGGTGTGTAGTCTTTCTCTGCCTCAGTTTCTTTCCTGCAAAATGGAGATAATTATAATATATAACACAAGATTGTTGAGAAACTGAACTTATCAGAACAGATCAACCTCTTGGAATAGTCTCTGCTATCTTCAGTTCAGTTCAGTCGCTCAGTCGTGTCCGACTCTCCGCGACCCCATGAATCACAGCACGCCAGGCCTCCCTGTCCATCACCAACTCCCGGAGTACACTCAAACTCATGTCCACAGAGTCGGTGATGCCATCCAGCCATCTCATTGCAGGTGCTAAATAAGCATTTGCTACTATTACGCACATCTTTAAGTCTTTCAATGCATATGTTACAGGACATTAAAAAGTGAAGTTTGGCCTTGGAAACAGTAGACTCCAGAACCCTCGCTCCTACCCACCATGTTACTAAAAGCCATGAAAACAACTTTTTCAGTTTCAGGCATTCAGTCTGAGAAAATAGACCCACATAAATCAAAAGTACATGGATCTGAATTGCAATGATGTTCTACACCAAAGTTAAATGCCTGAACAAAACATCAAGGATGAAAATAAAGGCAATTCCTCCTCCCTTGGATCACTCAGGCAAAAAGGGCTGAGAGTTTGGAAGGAGAAGTGGATTTCTGACCAGAGTGTCTTTAGTTGAGCTGTGATGCGAGGCCCCATCAGAGGGGCAAGACTAGGGGTAGGGAAGCATGGTGACCTCACCATGCCTGACAGCCTCTTCCTTCACCTTCCTCCATCCTCTGGGAAGCCAGAAGATGCAATTAGTAACTAGAAAGAAAGAAAGAAAGAGAAGAGTTCAATGAAGTGACCAAAACCATCGTCCAAAAGATAGGTGGCCCATCAACTGGAGGCCCCAGCTGGGGGAAGGGGAGGAGAAGTCTGACCTCTGAATGAAGATTGAAGTTTGATTAATAGCTTGCACTGTATAGTTTTCATTTCTGAATTGAGCCAGTGTTATGACTTTGATCGTAGGCCAATCTATTCCATATGAGTAAATGGAAAAGTTAGGGGGCCGGCCAAGTTTTCAGTGACATGGGAGCTCCACCACTGAATAAATTTTCAAGGGGTGATAGGAGACACAAATAAAGAACTCATCATGCTTGTTCAATGTAAATGTTGCACATAATAAAACACTGCCTTCCAGAAAACGTGTCTCCATTTACACACCAACAAGCAGCGTTCGAGAGTCTGTTTTTCCCCTCACCAAGAAACCTTGTGATCTAGAATTTGGTTTCCCCAACAGACTTTAATTGTGTGAAAAGAACAAGCTGAGTGGCCGATGCAGATTTATTGCTTGGCAAGTATATTTCTAATGGTAAATACATAAATTGGCATTTTAATTTACCAGCAACCTCTTATGAGATGAATTAGTGTGAATCAGGCCAGTAACACGAAATCTCTTTTGGAGTTGACAGCTGGGGTTCCCACACACCGGCTGAAGCCCAGACTGGGGTCTCGGAGGCCCAGCAGCACGGGGGGCCCCTGGGAAGCCAGCTGGCAGCCAGGCTGCTCTCTTTAGCACCATTTAAGTGGCAACAAGCAGAACAGCAGGCTTTGAGGAGGGAGGACATGAAATGGCCTCCAGGGACCAAGAAACTGGATGTTCACAGACTGAGAGATCCGGTGTCTAATTGCGAAGCAGCTAATCGTAGAGTATCTAATTGAGAAGGAGCATTGGAACAAGAAGCGGAAAGAACCCTTACTCCACTCAGCGCAGAATGAGTCCTGGGTCTCACAATGAGCAGTTCCTGCAGACAAAAATAGCAGGTCTGGGGTGCTGTGTAAAGGTGCTGGCAGTGGGGCGTGTGCACATTACCGTGACAGGCAAACCCAACATCAGGAAAACACTTAGTCTTCCTGTTTATCCCCAGAAGGACTCACAGCCAAGAGCGAGAGGGAGAGGCATTCTTCCTCATTTCGAAACGAGCCACGGCTAATGCTGTGCTCTCCGTTTATAGACCAAGGACCTGCTTGCGCTAAAACTGCCACATATTATAAACCTCACCGAGAAGTGAATCCATCACGTTCCTGCTCCCTTAAGGAATAGTTTTCCCCTGGAGTACATAGCCCATTACTGCATATCTTGTAGAAATCAAATGCAGACTCTGTCTGCCACCACAGAACAAATCAGTTTGCAGAAAAAATGCACATATCATGACATTTTTGTTTTTCTTTAGCTTTAAGGCTTTTATTTCATGATGGTTATTGTTTTGTTCTTTTTCTTTGTTTTAAAGCAGCAATTCTTCTGGCATTACTGCCTTTGGATGTGAGCCAGAGCTAACGAAGGGAAGTCATACTCACCTTGGTCTTTGGTGCAGAGTCAAGGGTGGTGTTGACGCCAGCACTGAACCACAGTGTGAAATAGCTTGAGGGACCTGCAAATTCCTTTTACTTATCTGGGATACTTTCCTGACCCTTTCCCCCGCTTTCCTCCAAGTTCCTGGCTGCATTCCTCGTATGGGAAGAATAATCTCTGCTCTGTCACCAACACTAGACTCGTTGCTCTGTGGGGTCAGGTATTTATTGTTCAGTACTGTTTCCCCATACCCAACACAGGCAGTGGCACACAGGGAGTTATGATGAATAGTGGGGGAAAGAATCTAGGTGTGAACGAAAGGACGATCTGAGTATATTTAAAGAGGACTGAAAAAAGAAATTCAAAGATTGATGCTAATGCTGGACTCTGAAGAAATTAATATTTGTGAAAGGCCTTCTGTGTATAAGTGATGAGCAAGGCACTTGAAATTTCACTTAATTAGCATGCCCCTCAAATCATCCCATAGTTACTGTATATCAGGCTTGCCTCTACCAGCACAAGCTGCTGCTAAAAACTGAGTTATTTTCATAAGAAGTTTAGAAAAAAAGCAGTGATGACTTTAAGGAAAAAAGATCCCAATGGTTTCTTGAGTCAACCTTTTTTCTTTGTGTGCATGCTAAGTTGGTTCAGTTGAGTGTGGCTCTTTGTGATCCTATTGACTGTAACCCACCAGGCTCCTCTGTCCATGGGATTCTCCAGGCAAGAATACTGGAGTGAGTTGCCATGCCCTCCTTCAGGGGGTCTTCCTGAATCAGATATTGAACCCGTGTCTCTTCTGTCTCCTGCCTTAGCAGGCAGTTTCTTTACCACTTATGCCACCTGGGAAGCCTAACCTTTTTCTTGCCTTACATCTTATCAATATGCACAGCCAGATTGTTTGATTCATCCATTTATCTGTTCATCTGTCAATTTTTAAAGGTAAGTTGTGTAGGGAAGATGGGAAGAGTCAAAAGTCGTTTTATCAGGCAAAACTTTTACATTCAAAGATTATTTTAAACATATATATAGGGGCTTGGCTCACTACATCTGTGTCTGGCTTTAGATTTATTTGAAATGATTAGAGATGGTTGGAAGTAGAAAACCAGTACAATACAACTAGGAAACTGACACTGTACAATTTAATCTCTGAGGAGGCACAAGTACCCCAAGTTTCTGCATTGCTTTAGGGGTACCACCAGGAATGTCATACAAAACTGACATCATCTGAAGAATGGGCTTTAATTAAGGTGATCCTATTGTATTGATACAGTCCTAAAGTCACACAACCTTAATCATTGCTTTCTCTTAAAGATGGAGTCTGGGGAGAAAGGATTGTGTTAGCTTTCTGACTGGTAAAATTGTGGGTAAAAAAGAGTTTGTAGTGCTTTACATCGGGGAAGAAATAGTGCCTGATGCATTTGGAGGCCCTGTTGGCCTGATTCGGCCCTTTGTCAGGCCAAGTTTTGTCAGATGGACATCTTGAGATCATTTGTACTTTTCCAACCTCTGGAAAGACATATTTACATTCAAGAAAAGTCATTTTTTCTTCTAAGGTGCCTTTTGTTTTGCATCCAGGATGCAACAATATTCAGCAGAGCTGAATATTTACAGTCTCAAATGGAGGTTGGAGTTTCAAGACTTGAAACTATAGCTGGAAGTTCATTCATGATAAACCATTAGCCTTAATTTTTGTTATTCTAGGCTGAAGCACAGCTGGTTTTGCTCATTTCAGCTCAAGAAAGGGGATGCAATGGATACAAGAACTCTTTTTGTATATTTGTTTTCGAGAGAGTTACTCAAAACCTACCTACTATATGCAGTCTATGAACAATTCAGTTCAGTTCAGTCGCTCAGTCGTGTCCGACTCTCCGCGACCCCATGAATCACAGCACGCCAGGCCTCCCTGTCCATCACCAACTCCCGGAGTTCACTCAAACTCATGTCCACAGAGTCGGTGATGCCATCCAGCCATCTCATTCTCTGTCGTCCCCTTCTCCTCCCACCCCCAACCTTTCCTAGTGTCAGAGTCTTTTCCAGTGAGTCAACTCGTCGCATGAGGTGGCCAAAGTATTGCAGTTTCAGCTTTAGCATCAGCCCTTCCAATGAACACCCAGGATTGATCTCCTTTAGAATGGACTGGTTGGATCTCCTTGCAGTTCAAGGGACTCTCAAGAGTCTTCTCCAGCACCACAGTTCAAAAGCATCAATTCTTCGGCGATCAGCTTTCTTCACAGTCCAACTCTCACATCCATACATTAGCAAGCCACAATTGAGTGAATTTTAGATAATCCCAAAGTAATTGTTGAACACAATGTCAGGTTTTAAATTTAGTAGAGCTTAGGGGGCCATCGGAGAAGGCAATGGAACCCCACTCCAGTACTCTTGCTTGGAAAATCCCATGGACGGCGGAGCCTGGTAGGCTGCAGTCCATGGGGTCGCTAACAGTTGGAGACAACTGAGCGACTTCACTTTCACTTTTCCCTTTCATGCATTGGAAAAGGAAATGGCAACCCACTCCAGTGTTCTTGCCTGGAGAATCCCAGGGATGGGGGAGCCTGGTAGGAGGCCGTCTATGGTGTCACATAGAGTCGGACACGACTGAAGCGACTTAGCAGCAGCAGCAGCAGCAGAGGTCCATGTGAGCAGAACTCTTAATCTTGTCCGTTCCTATGAAAATGAAGCAATAAGGACTTTCCTCCTTGAAACTGACATCATCTTTCTTAACATTATTGCACAGGCACCCAGATATTCACTGAACACAATTCAAAATTTGCCTCAAATCCCTAGGAAGAATCTTGACCATCCCCACAGCTTTTATGTATTTTTTCCTTTTTTTAATGTTAGATTTGATCTCCATTTAAATTTTTAATCCCCTCCTCCATCTAGTCTTTAAAACATGGAATCACAGGAACATAGCTTTTAATGGACTAATCTTCCTGGGATTCCCCACGATGTCTATCTTTGTACATTTTTGTTATTGTTTAGTAGCTAAGTTGTGTCAGACTCTTTGCGACCCCAAGGATAGCAGCCTGCTAGATTCCTCTGTCCATGGGATTTCCCAGGCAAGAATACTGGAGAGGGTTGCCATTTCCTTCTCCAGGAATCAAACTTGCATCTCTTGAATTGTCGGAGGATTCTTTACCACTGAGCCACCAGGGAAGCCCCTTGTGTGTTTTACACACATTCAATAGTAGAGGAGATGGCCCCACTTTTCCTCAGGGGTTCAGATGTTTTCACTGTAAAGTCCCTTAGATGTCATTAAACATAATCCTCTGTTTCCTTTAGTCCAAGAAATAATTATATATCCACTTAGGTATTATTGAGGTCACTAGAAAGAAAAATGCAGCAAATATTTTGTTTGGGCATTTTTTGACTGTTACCATTTAAAAGCAACTTTTGTTCCACTGGTAAGAGAATTACAGATTTCTATGCTATAGAAAGCAATGGATTGGGGCATAAATAAACATGTTTAATGATTTTCTATCTTTTGTGGAGGGAAAAGGGAGTTTTCAGAAACCCATAAGCATTTCTTGGTGGACTAAGAGGACTTTCTTTATGCATATGGGCTTTCTAGCTTTAAAGCTACAGGAAACTTCTATTTTCTAAATCTTGCCTGACAACCAGTGGTTCACTTGTTCTGGGCCCCACACCACATCTCATGAAATATTTTGCTTCTAAGTGAGTTTTGAAAATAAGACTCAAAAAATAATGACAGAAATACTGCTTTTAAAACCCCTCTATATAAGTTCATAATTTGTATGAAAATACAAAAAGCCTCAAATAGCCAAAGCAATCTTGAGAAAGAATGGAACTGGGGGGATCAACCTGCCTGACTTCAGACTATACTACAAAGCTACAGTCATTGACAGTATGGTACTGGCACAAAGACAGAAATATAGATCAATGGAACAAAATAGAAAGCCCAGAAATAAATCCACACACCTATGGACAACTTATCTTTGACAAAGGAGGCAAAAATACACAATGAAGAAAAGACAATCTCTTTAACAAGTGGTGCTGGGAAAACTGGTCAACCACTTGTAAAAGAGTGAAACTAGAGAACTTTCTAAAACCATACACAAAAATAAACTCAAAATGGATTAAAGATCTAAACATAAGACCGGAAACTATAAAACTCCTAGAGGAAAACATAGGCAAAACACTCTACGACATAAATCACAGTCCATGACCCACCTCCCAGAGTAATGGAAATAGAATAAAAAATAAACAAATGGGACCTAATTAAAATTAAAAGCTTTTGAACAACGAAGGAAACTATAAGCAAGGTGAAAAGACAGCCTTCAGAATGGGAGGAAATAATAGCAAATGAAGCAACTGACAAAGAATTAATCTCAAAAATATACAAGCAGCTCCGGCAGCTCAATTTTAGAAAAATAAATGACCCCATCAAAAAATGGGCCAAAAAACTAAACAGACATTTTTCCAAAGACATACAGATGGCTAACAAACACATGAAAAGATGCTGAACATCACTCATTATCAGAGAAATGCAAATCAAACCCACAATGAGGTACCATCTCATGCTGGTCAGAATGGCTGCTATCAAAAAGTCTACAAACAAATGCTGGAGAGGGTGTGGAGAAAAGGGAACCCTCTTACATTGTTGGTGGGAATGCAAACTAGTATAGCCACTATGGAGAACAGTGTGGAGATTCCTTAAAAAACTGGAAATAGAACTGCCATATGACCCAGCAATCCCACTTCTGGGCATACACACCAAGGAAACCAGAATTGAAAGAGACACGTGTACCAATGTTCATCGCAGCACTGTTTACAATAGCCAGAACATGGAAGCAACCTAGATGTCCATCAAAACGAATGGATAAGAAAGCTGTGGTACATATACACAGTGGAATATTACTCAGCCATTAAAAAGAATGCATTTGAATCAGTTCTAATAAGGTGGATCAAACTGGAGCCTATTATACAGAGCGAAGTAAGTCAGAAAGAAAAACACCAGTACAGTATATTAACGCATATATATGGAATTTAGAAAGATGATAACAATAACCATATATCTGAGACAGTAAAAGAGACACAGATATAAAGAACAGTCTTTTGGACTCTGTGGGAGAAGGAAAGGGTGGGATGATATGAGAGGGTAGCGTTGAAATGTGTATATTATCATATGTGAAGCAGATCGCTGGTCCAGGTTTGAAGCATGAGGCAGGGTGCTCAGGGCTGGTGCACTGGGATGACCCTGGGGGATGGGATGGGGAGGGAGATGGGAGGGGGGTTCTGGATGGGGAACACATGTGCGCCCATGGCTGATTCATGTCAATGTATGGCAAAAACCACTACAATATTGTAAAGTAATAAGCCTCCAATTTAAATAAATAAAATAAAACCCCTCTAGAGAAGGAAATGACAACCCACTCCAGTGTTCTTGCCTGGAGGATCCTAGGGAGGGGGAGCCTGGTGGGCTCCCATCTATGGGGTCACACAGAGTTGGACACAACTGATGCTACTTAGCAGCAACAGCAGCAGCGGCAGAAGGCTTCATGGTAACAAAATAGAATGTATGAAAAAAAAGATGCCTAGTTGGTGTTACAAAGGTGTATAAGAAATAGGAGGTGGTTTCTTATTACTGGATGCAGCCCAAAAGACTCATCAAAGATCAAAATTTACTCATAGAATCTCCTTTGTTAAAATAATATTAATATACTAGCTAATTAAAATGATATTAAGATAGTACTGAATTCCAGCCGAAATTATGAGACATGACATTAATTTCAATGACTTAGTATTAGATACAAATAAAGACATACTAAAAACTGTTAAGAGGAAAATCAAAGAACATTTTTTTCTTATGAAATTTGAATCAAGAGCGGCAGGGAGATATCCCAGATATGCAAACCCTTGGAAAATAGATTCCTCATGCAGTATTTCTGAAATAATTATTAAGGATGTGTTTTAGCAAAACACAAAAGCAAATCCAATTAAGGAGGAAACCTGAGATCTAACAAACAGGGAAACCAGCCAAGCAGTACACTACAAAGAAAGCCCACAGTGACACATGTGGAGCAAACCCATAAAGGAACTACACTGCACCATACAGTTGATAGCAAGGTCAAGGGGCCATGTACCAGCGATATGACAAACGAGTTCTATTTTCTTCTAACAATCAGAATGAGAAATGGCAAACAGAACTTTTAAGAAAAACAAAGTGTCTACATGAAATTTGTGGTCCACATGTAATTAAACCAGATACGGTGTGATTTTGAACTCGTTAGAGAGGAGAATCCATGTGACTCTGATGATCACAGAATTCCCCTCTCAAGACTTGAGGTTCAGTCGGAGAGAATTCCCTACTGACCATACACTGCTCAGTTTTGTGATAAATACCCTTTATATAAATATACCACAATTGCTTTTATTTACAGCTGCAGGACAGAATGTAAATTACTATCCTTGAGGACATAAAAATAAGGGTTTAACTAGTGGAAACAGAAATTTTTAGGAAGGAGAGGTATAGGAACACATACGGAGGTAATTTCTTCATCTCTCCTAAGGGGAGTCAGAGTTATGAAGGAAAGATTGAAGTGTTCTATACAATTATAAAGGCAACAAGTGTAGAAGAGCCTCCCACACTAATAAACATTCCCACTTGACATGAAATCTGTCATTTACTTCAGGTTCACACTGTCCTGGGGGGAAAGCATTCTATCCCCTCTTTTGAACATAATTCTCTCTCTAGGTCAGGACTCTACAGATTCCAAGAAGCTTCTCCTGTTTACACTGACAGCTCAAATTTAGAGAGCATTGTTGACCTCCTACTTCCTATAACAAGCACAAGTACTGAGACATAAAATAGAGGGTACACAAACAATAATCACATTCTCTCACTATCAAAATCCTGCTATTTGGCTGGTAAATCCACCCCCCCCCCCAAGCATACAGTGGTCCAATACTAAGCCATCTTTCAAAGGCCGTTTTAACCAGTTTCTGATAGTCACAATTACAGAAGATGGTCTGACATAACAGGAAAATCATGGACTTCTGTGATCAAACTGAGTTCACATCTTGTCTCTGTCTTAATTCTCCGAAACTTCAGGCGAGTTACTTAATCTATCCCCACTTTAGTTTCTCCATCTGTGAAATAGAGACATTGGCACCCACTCAACAAGTCTGTATTGATGATCAAATGAAATAGCATACAAAGCATTTAGTAAAGTGCTTGGCACATAGTAGGTGTCTAGAATACTTCCTTCCCTTCACAGATGAAATCTGCTAACATACATATTTATTCTTCTTTTCCCTTCACTTAAACATATGTGGTCATTAGTAGAACTTTTAAGAAATGTTCTTTCACATCTCAGTTTCTATCGTTCTATAATCAGAATACTAATTAAACAACGTACATCAGAGCCATACTGGTTAAGCCTCGCCTGGGCTAGACCCAGAAGCTGGATTGCTGCTGCCACCTGGTGGCTAAAAGGAGAAGTTGAGGTAGCTTTTCGTAGAAGGTTGGGTGCTATGGTCAAAAGGAAAAAGGGCCGCCCTTCCCCAAACGCTCACTTTAGTAGAGCTTGGTGAAGGCAAAAAGCTTCTGTTTTCCAAACAAAGTGTCTCAAGAGGGAGATACTTGTTAGGTTGCTTCCATCTTTTGGATTAGAAATTAAGGTCAAGGGGTAAAATTCCGCACGCCAATGCAGGAGATTAAATGCGGGTTTGATCCCTGGTCTGGGACCAGCCCACATGTCTTGGAACAACTAAGCCCGTGAGCAACAACTATTGCGCCTGTGCTCTAGAACCCGGGAGTCACAGCTACTGAAGTTTATGCACTGTACTGCCGGTGTCGGCAACAAGAGAAGCCACTGCAATGAAAAGCCGTGCACTGCAGCCAGAGAGTAGCCCTCTTCCTGTAACTAGAGAAAAATCCTCTCAGCAACAAAGACAAAGCACAACAAAATAATAATAAAGAAAAAAGAAATTAAGATCAAGACGGATCATAAGCAAATAAGTAAAGCTGGCAAAGACAGGACTGGAAAAGGTCAGTTTTCATTCCAATCCCAAAGAAAGGCAACGCCAAAGAATGCTCAAACCACCGCACAATTGCACTCATCTCACACACTAGTAAAGTCATGCTCAAAATTCTCCAGCCAGGCTTCAGCAATACGTGAACCGTGAACTTTCAGATGTTTAAGCTGGTTTTAGAAAAGGCAGAGGAACCAGAGATCAAATTGCCAACATTCGCTGGATCATTGAAAAAGAGAGTTCCAGAAAAACACCTATTTCTGCTTCATTGACTATGCCAAAGCCTTTGACTGTGTGGATCACAATAAACTGTGGAAAATTCTGAAAGAGATGGGAATACCAGACCACCTGACCTGCCTCTTGAGAAACCTGCATGCAGGTCAGGAAGCAACAGTTAGAACTGGACATGGAACAACAAACTGGTTTCAAATAGGAAAAGGAGTGCGTCAAGGCTGTATATTGCCACCCTGCTTCTTTAACTTATATGCAGAGTACATCATGAGAAACACTTGCCTGGAGGAAGCACAGGCTGGAATCAAGGTTGCCAGGAGAAATATCAATAACCTCAGATATGCAGATGACACCACCCTTATGGCAGAAAGTGAAGAAGAACTAACGAGCCTCTTGATGAAAGTGAAAGAGGAGAGTGAAAATGTTGGCTTAAAGCTCAAGATTCAGAAAACTAAGATCATGGCGTCTGGTCCCATCACTTCATGGGAAATAGATGGGGAAACAGTGGAAACAGTGGCTGACTTTATATTTTGAAGCCCCAAAATCACTGCAGATGGTGATTGCAGTCATGAAATTAAAAGACGCTTACTCCTTGGAAGGAAAGTTATGACCAAACTAAACAGCATATTAAAAAGCAGAGACATCACTTTGTCAACAAAGGTCCATCTAGTCAAGGCTATGGCTTTTCCAGTGGTCATGTATGGATGTGAGAGTTGGACTATAAAGAAAGCTGAGCACAGAAGAATGATGCTTTGGAACTGTGGTGTTGGAGAAAACTCTTGAGAGTTCCTTGGACTGCAAGGAGACCCAACCATTCCATTCTAAAGGAGATCAGTCCTGGGTGTGCACTAGAAGGACTGATGTTGAAACTGAATCTCCGATATTTTGGCCACCTGATGCGAAGAGCTGACTCATTTGAAAAGACCCTGATGCTGGGAAAGATTGAGGACAGGAGGAGAAGGGGATGACAGAGGATGAGATGGTTGGATGGCATCACCAACTCAATGGACATGGGTTTGAGTAGACTCCAGGAATTGGTGATGGACAGGGAAGCCTGGTGTGCTGTGGTTCATGGGGTTGCAAAGACATGACTGAGCAACTGAACTGAACTGAAAATCTGAGATTATTTCCTATTCCTCTTCTTCATACCTTCTTTGGTTTCCATGTCCTCATAATGTATATTCTCTTGTGCTCACGTGCTAAGTCTTGTCTGACTCTGTGCAGAAGTAAAGCTAACTCTGCTCAAAAAATTGAACAAAGTTCAATCAGAACTCTTTTCTGTCACTAGCATGGTTCAGTTCAGTTCAGTTCAGTCGCTCAGTCGTGTCCGACTCTCCGCGACCCCATGAATCACAGCACGCCAGGCCTCCCTGTCCATCACCAACTCCCGGAGTTCACTCAAACTCATGTCCACAGAATCGGTGATGCCATCCAGCCATCTCATTCTCCGTCGTCCCCTTCTCCTCCCGCCCCCAACCTTTCCCAGCATCAGAGTCTTTTCCAGTGAGTCAACTCGTCTCATGAGGTGGCCAAAGTATTGCAGTTTCAGCTTTAGCATCAGTCCCTCCAATGAACATCCAGGATTGATCTCCTTTAGAATGGACTGGTTGGATCTCCTTGCAGTATAAGGGACTCTCAAGAGTCTTCTCCAACACCACAGTTCAAAAGCATCGATTCTTCGGCGATCAGCTTTCTTCACAGTCCAACTCTCACATCCATACATGACCACGGGAAAAACCATTGCCTTGACTAGACGGACCTTGGTCGGCAAAGTAATGTCTCTGCTTTTTAATATACTATCAAGGTTGGTCATAACTTTCCTTCCAAGGAGTAAGCGTCTTTTAATTTCATGGCTGCAATCAGCATCTGCAGTGATTTTGGAGCCCAAAAAAACAAAGTCTGACACTGTTTCCACTGTTTTTCCATCCATTTCCCATGAAGTGATGGGACCAGATGCCATGATCTTTGTTTTCTGAATGTTGAGCTTCAAGCCAACCTTTTCACTCTCCTCTTTCACTTTCATCAAGAGGCTTTTGAGTTCCTCTTCACTTTCTGCCATAAGGGTAGTGTCATCTGCATATCTGAGGTTATTGATATTTCTCCCAGCAATCTTGATTCCAGCTTGTGCTTCTTCCAGCCCAGCGTTCCTCATGATGTACTCTGCATATAAGTTAAATAAGCAAGGTGACAATATACAACCTTGACGTACACCTTTTCCTATTTGGAACCAGTCTGTTGTTCCATGACTGGTTCTAACTGTTGCTTCCTGACCTGCATCATGGTAGGAAGACATTATGACAGCTAAAATCCTTGAGCAATAAGATCCATCTGATGAAATAAAAGGGGAGAAAAGATCAAACCCCTATTTCCACCCAAAATCAGATTCAGGCAGTCAGGCATCTGGGGGAGATTTCCTTTTGGCCTGGCACAGAACTCCTCTATCAGAGAAACCAAGCCTCCAGGATCCATTCTGAAGTATTTCACACAAAAGTATTAGTATATTTGCATCAACTTCTACTCAGTTCAGTTCAGTCACTCAGTCATGTCCAATTGTTGGATCACAGCAAACTGTGAAAAATTCAACTTCCACTGATCAGAGGAATTTTCTCAATTCCTTTGGGTGACAATAATTTGATAATGTGTTGATTGGAGGAAACTTCTGTGAAACTCTTCAGCAATGTTGTTGTCCAGTCACTCAGTCATGTCCGCCTCTTTTGCTACCCCATGGACTTCAGCACACCAGGCTCCCCTTTCCTCCACTGTCTCCCAGAGTTTGCTCAAAGTCATGTCCATGGAGTCAGTGATGCTGTCTAACCATCTCATTCTTTGCAGCCCCCTTCTTTTGCCTTCAAGCTTTCCCAGCATCAGGATCTTTTCCAATGAGTCAGCTCTTCAATCAGGTGGCCAAAGTATTGGAGCTTCAGCTTCAGCATCAGTCCTCCCAAAGAATATTCAGGGTTGATTTCCTTTTGGATTGACTGTTTTGATCTCCTTGCTGTCCAGGGACCCTCAAGAGTCTTCTCCAACACCACAATTCGAAGGCATCAATTCTTCAGCGCTCAGTCTTTTTTATTATCCAGCTCTCACATCCATACATGACTACTGGAAAAACCACAGCTTTGACTAGATAGATCTTTGTAACTGAAGTAACGTCTCTGCTTTTTAATACGCTGTCTAGGTTGGTCATGGGGCTTCCCTGGTGGCTCAGAGGTTAAAGCATCTGCCTCCAAAGCGGGAGACCTGGGTTCGATCCCTGGGTCGGGAAGATCCCCTGGAGAAGGAAAAGGTAACCCACTCCAGTATTCTTGCCTGGAGAATCCCATGGACGGAGAAGCCTGGTAGGCTACAGTCCACGGGGTCGCATAGAGTTGGACACGACTGAGTGACGGAACGGAACGAACGGAACGAGGTTGGTCATAGCTTTTCTTCCAAAGAGCACGTTTCTTTTAATTTCATGGCTGCAGTCATCATCCAAGTGATTTTGGAGCCCAAGAAAATAGTCTATCACTGTTTTCATTGTTTCCCCATCTATTTGCCATAAAGTGATGGGACAGGATGCCATGATCTTTGTTTTTGAATGTTGAAGACCACCTTCAACATGGTCTTCATGGTGGTCTTCGTTTTTGAAGACGACCTTAGAGCTGAACATATAGCCAGTTTTCTATTTCCAACTTCAGAAATAATTTGAGAGTTTTCTAATGACCTCTCTGGATGACAAACAGATTACTTCTTTGTTTTTAACTTGATCAAGCATAAGAACAAGGAGAGAATTGTTAACATTTCTCTGGCTGTGCATTTTGGCAACACACCAGCTTCAGCTGTTTAATTTACAGCAATATGGCTGTGGGCAAATCAGGCTAATGAGGGAAACTAAAGATTTAGAGTTAAATATTAAATTTATCTTAGTTTTTATTCTTTTATTGGTTGTTCCAACCAATAAAAAACATGCCTCTGGGATACTCTAGTATGAATGTATCTAGCCTGTGGTGCCTTATGTACAGCCAGAAAGACATGGAACTCTAAATTGCACATGGATTGGCCACAGCATTTGTTTTCTCTTTATTTTATATTGATGGTATAACCTCTACTGGTTGAGAATGTGATACATTGATAAGGTTTATGCTGGAAGTAGCTTGGCCGCAGGTTTTCAGTTCAGTCGCTCAGTCGTGTCCGACTCTCCGCGACCCCATGAACTACAGCACGCCAGGCTTCCCTGTCCATCACCAACTCCCGGAGTACACTCAAACTCATGTCCGCAGAGTCGGTGATGCCATCCAGCCATCTCATTCTCCGTCGTCCCCTTCTCCTCCCGCCCCCAACCTTTCCCAGCATCAGAGTCTTTTCCAGTGAGTCAACTCGTCGCATGAGGTGGCCAAAGTATTGGAGTTTCAGCTTTAGCATCAGTCCTTCCAATGAACATCCAGGATTGATCTCCTCTAGAATGGACTGGTTGGATCTCCTTACAGTATAAGGGACTCTCAAGAGTCTTCTCCAACACCACAGTTCAAAAGCATCGATTCTTCGGCGATCAGCTTTCTTCACAGTCCAACTCTCACATCCATACATGACCACGGGAAAAACCATTGCCTTGACTAGACGGACCTTGGTTGGCAAAGTAATATCTCTGCTTTTTAATATACTATCAAGGTTGGTCATAACTTTCCTTCCAAGGAGGAAGCGTCTTTTAATTTCATGGCTGCAATCAGCATCTGCAGTGATTTTGGAGCCCAAAAAAATAAAGTCTGACACTGTTTCCACTGTTTTTCCATCTATTTCCCATGAAGTGATGGGACCAGATGCCATGATCTTTGTTTTCTGAATGTTGAGCTTCAAGCCAACCTTTTCACTCTCCTCTTTCACTTTCATCAAGAGGCTTTTGAGTTCCTCTTCACTTTCAGCCATAAGGGTGGTGTATCTGCATATCTGAGGTTATTGATATTTCTCCCAGCAATCTTGATTCCAGCTTGTGCTTCTTCCAGCCCAGCGTTCCTCATGATGTACTCTGCATATAAGTTAAATAAGCAAGGTGACAATTTCAGTGTAGGATAATAGTAAGCTTTTCTCTTTGGGGAACTTAATGCTAGCCAGTGCCCTGGGTGGGCTTTCCTGATAGCTCAGTTGGCAAAGAATCCACCTGCAATGCAGGAGACCCCGGTTCGATTTCTGGGTTAGGAAGATCTGCTGAAGAAGGGATAGGATACCCACTCCAGTATTCTTGGGCTTCCCTTGTGGCTCAGCTGGTAATGAATCCACCTGCAATGTGGGAGACCTGGGTTCCTTGGGAAGATCTCCTGGAGAAGGGAAAGGCTACCCACTCCAATATTCTGGCCTGGAGAATTCCATAAGCTGTATAGTTCATGGGCTCACAAAGAGCTGGACATGACTGAGGGACTTTCACTTACTTACTTACTAGTGCCCCGGGTAAGTAGAGCAAGCAAGGATGAAGGTAAAGCTATGGTGAAGGCTTGTCCTGATTTGTGAATCTTGCTATTTAAATCTGATTTCATGCATGAAGAGTACAATAGACCCCCTCTCAATGGTGATTTCACTTTGGGAGGTTTTCAGTTACCCAAGGTCAACCATAGCCTGAAAATATTAAATAGAAAATTCCAGAAGCAAACAATTCTTAAGTTTTAAATTGTGTGCCCTTCCAAGTAACTTGATGAAATCTCCTGCTATCCAGGTCTGTCCCTCCCAGTCGTGAATCATCCTTTTGCCCATCAAACCTTATTAGTCACTTAGGAGCCACCTAGGCTGTCAGATCAATTGTCACAGTACTGCCATGCTTGCGTTCAGGTAATGGAGAAATGTTAGTCACTCACTCATGTCCAACTCTTCGTGACCCCATGGACTGTAGACTGCCAGGCTCTTCTGTTAATGGAATTGTCCAGGCAAGAATACGGGAATGGGTTGCCATGCCCTTCCCCAGGATATCTTCCTGAACTAGGGTTCATGTAACCCTCAGTTCAGTTGCTCAGTCGTGCCTGACTCTTTGAAACCCCATGAAACACAGCATGCCAGGCCTCCCTGTCCATCACCAACTCCCAAAGAGTTTACCCAAACTAATATCCATTGAGTCGGTGATGCCATCCAACTATCTCATCCTCTGTTGTCCCCTTCTCCTCCTGCCCTCAATCTTTCCCAACATCAGGGTCTTCTCAAATGAGTCAGCTCTTCACATCAGGTGGCCAAAATATTGGAGTTTCAGCTTCAACATCAGTCCTTCCAATGACCACCCAAGACTGATCTCCTCTTTGATGGACAGGCTGGATCTCCTTGCAGTCCAAGAAACTCTCAAGAGTCTTCTCCAACACCACAGTTCAAAAGCATCAATTCTTCTGTGCTCAGCTTTCTTTATAGTCCAACTCTCACATCCATACACGACTACTGCAAAAACTAGCCTTGACTAGATGGACCTTTGTTGACAAAGTGATGTCTCTGCTTTTTAATATGCTGTCTAGTTTGGTCATAACTTTCCTTCCAAGGAGTAAGCATCTTTTAGTTTCATAGATGCAATCACTATCTGCAGTGATTTTGGAGCCCCCAAAAATAAGTCAACTACCATTTCCACTGTTTCTCCATCTATTTGCCATGAAGTGATCGGACCGGATGCCATGATCTTTGTTTCCTGAATGTTGAGCTTTAAGCCAACGTTTCCACTCTCCTCTTTCACCTTCATCAAGAGGCTTATTAGTTCTTCTTCACTTTCTGCCATAAGGGTGGTGTCATCTGCATATCTGAGGTTATTGATATTTCTCCTGGCAATCTTGATCCAGCCTGTGCTTCCTCCAGGCAAGTGTTTCTCATGATGTACTCTGCATATACGTTAAAGAAGCAGGGTGACAATATACAGCCTTGACGCACTCCTTTTCCTATTTGAAACCAGTTTGTTGTTCCATGTCCAGTTCTAACTGTTGCTTCCTGACCTGTATACAGGTTTCTCAAGAGGCAGGTCAGGTGGTCTGGTATTCCCATCTCTTTTAGAATTTTCCACAGTTTATTGTGATCCACAGAGTCAAAGTCTTTGGCATAGTCAATAAAGCAGAAGTAGATGTTTTTCTGGAACACTTTTGCTTTTTTGATGATCCAACAGATGTTGTCAATTTGATTTCTGGTATATCTGCCTTTTCTAAAACCAGCTTGAACATCTGGAAGTTCATGGTTCATGTATTGCTGAAGCCTGGCTTGGAGAATTTTGAGCAATTGTGCAGTAGTTTGAGCATTCTTTGGCATTGCCTTTCTTTGGTATTGTAATGAAAACCAACCTTTTCCATTCCTGTGACCTCTGCTGAGTTTTCCAAATTTGCTGGCATATTGAGTGCAGCACTTTCACAGCATCATCTTTTAGGATTTGAAATAGCTCAACTGGAATTCCATCACCTCCACTAGCTTTGTTCATAGTGATGCTTTCTAAGGCCCACTTGACTTCACATTCCAGGATGTCTGGCTCTAGGTGAGTGATCACACCATCATGATTATCTGGATCATGAAGATCTTTTTTGTACAGTTCTTCTGTGTATTCTTGCCACCTCTTCTTAACATCTTCTGCTTCTGTTAGGTCCATACCATTTCTGTCCTTTATCAAGCCAATCTTTGCATGAAATGTTTCCTTTGTATCTCTAATGTTCTTGAAGAGATCTCTAGCCTTTCCCATTCTGTTGTTTTCCTCTATTTCTTTGCATTGATTGCTAAGGATCGCTTTCTTATCTCTCCTTGCTATTCTTTGGAACTCTGCATTCAGATGCTTATATCTTTCCTTTTCTCCTTTGCTTTTTACTTCTCTTCTTTTCACAGCTATTTGTAAGACCTCCTCAGACAGCCATTTTTCTTTTTTGTATTTCTTTTTCTTGGGGATGGTCTTGATCCCTGTCTCCTGTACAATGTCACGAACTTCCATCCATAGTTCATCAGGCACTCTGTGTATCAGATCTTGACCCTTAAATCTCTTTCTCACTTCCATTGTATAATCGTAAGGGATCTGACTTAGGTCATACCTGAATGGTCTAGTGGTTTTCCCCACTTTCTTCAATTTAAGTCTGAATTAGCCAATAAGGAGTTCATGATCTGAGCCACAGTCAGCTTCCTGTCTTGTTTTTGCTGACTATATAGAGCTTCTCCATCTTTGGCTGCAAGGAATATAATCAATCTGATTTTGGTGTTGGCCATCTGGTGATTTCCATGTGTAGAATCTTATCTTGTGTTGCTGGAAGAGGGTGTTTGCTAGGACCAGTGCGTTCTCTTGGCAAAACTCTATTAACCTTTGCCCTCCTTCATTCTGTACTCCAAGGCAAAATTTGCCTCTTACTTCAGGTGTTTCTTGACTTCCTACTTTTGTATTCCAGTCCCCTATAATAAAAAGGACATCTTTTTTGGGTGCTAGTTCTGAAAGGTCTTGTAGGTGTTCATAGAACCGTTCAGCTTCTTCAGCATACTGGTCAGGGCATAGACCTAGATTACCCTGATATTGAATGGTTTGCCTTGGAAACAAACAGAGATCATTTTGTTGAACTTGATTACATCCAAGTACTGCATTTTGGACTCTTTTGTTGACCATGATGGCTACTCCACTTCTTCTAAGGGATTCCTGCCCACAGTAGTAGATACAATGGTCATCTGATTTAAATTCACCCATTCCAGTCCATCTTAGTTTGCTGATTCCTAGAATGTCGACATTCACACTTGCCACCTCCTGTTTGACCACTTCCAATTTGCTTTGATTCACAGACCTAACATTCAAGGCTCCTATGCAATTGCTCTTTACAGCATCAGGCCTTGCTTCTATCACCAGTCCCATCCACAACTGGGTGTTGTTTTTGCTTTGGCTCCATCCCTTCATTCTTTCCGGAGTTATTTCTATACTGATCTTGAGTAGCATATTGGGCACCTACCAACCTGGGGCGTTCAGCTTTCAGAGTCCTATCTTTTTGCCTTTTCATACTGTTCGTGGGGTTCTCAAGGCAAGAATACTGAAGTGGTTTGCCATTCCACTCTCCAGTGGACCACATTCTGTCAGACCTCTCCACCATGACCTGTTCGTCTTTGGTGGCCCCACATGGCATGCTTTGTTTCATTAAGTTAGACAAGGTTGTGGTCTGTGCGATCAGATTGGCTAGCTATCTGTGATTGTGGTTTCAGTCTGTCTGCCCGTTGATGCCCTCTCTCATGCCTACCGTCTTACTTAGGCTTCTCTTACCACGGACATGGCATATCTTCACAGCTGCTCCAGCAAAGCGCAGTCGCTGCTCCTTGCCTTGGACGTGGGGTATCTCCTCATGGCCGCTGCTCCTGACTTTGAATGTGAGGTAAGTGACAAATAGATTCAAGGTATGAGATCTGATAGACTGAGTGCCTGAAGAACTATGGATGGAGATCCATGACATTGTGCAGGAGACAGTGATCAAGACCATCTCCAAGAAAAAGAAATGCAAAAAGGCAAAATGGTTGTCTGAGGAGGCCTTACAAATAGTTGAGAAAAGAAGAGAAGCTAAAGGCAAAGGAGAAAAGGAAAGATATACCCACATGAATGCAGAGTTCCAAAGAACAGTGAGGAGAGATAAGAAAGCCTTCCATAGTGATCAATGAAAAGAAACAAAGGAAAACAATAGAATGGGAAAGACTAGAGATCTCAGCAAGAAAATTAGACATACCAAGGGAACATTTCATGCAAAGATGGGCACAATAAATGACAGAAATGGTATGCACCTAATAGAAGCAGAAGATATTAAGAAGAATTGGCAAGAATACACAGAAGAATTATACAAAAAAGACCTTCATGACCCAGATAATCATGATGGTGTGATCACTCACCTAGAGCCAGACATCCTGAAATGCAAAGTTAAATGGGCCTCTGGAAGCATCACTATGAACAAAGCTAGTGGAGGTGATGGAATTCCAGTTGAGCTATTTCAAATCCTAAAAGATGATGCTGTGAAAGTGCTGCACTCAATATGTCAACAAATTTGGAAAACTCAGCAGTGGCCACAGGACTGGAAAATGTCAGTTTTCATTCTAGTTCCAAAGAAGGGCAATGCCAAAGAATGTTCAGACTACTGCACAATTGCACTCATCTCACACACTAGCAATGTAATGCTCAAAATTCTCCAAGCCAAGTTTCAACAGTACATGAACCATGAACTTCCAGATGTTCAAGCTGGATTTAGAAAAGGCAGCTGTACCAGAGATCAAATAGCCAACATTTGTTGGATCATAGAAAAAGCAAGAGAATTCCAGAAAAACATCTACTTCTGCTTTATTAGTTACATCAAAGCCTTTGACTGTGTAGATCACAACAAACTGTAGAAAATTTTTCAAGAGATGGGAATACCAGACCACCTGACCTGCCTCTTGAGAAACCTGTGTGCACGTCAGGAAGCAACAGTTAGAACTGGACATGGAACAACAGACTGGTTCCAAATAGGAAAAGGAGTATGTCAAGACTGTATATTGTCACCGTGCTTATTTAACTTATGTGCGGAGTACATCATGAGAAACGCTGGGCTGGAAGAAGCACAAGCTGGAATCAAGATTGCCGGGAGAAATATCAATAACCTCAGATATGCAGATGTGGCAGAAAGTGAAGAACTAAAGAGCCTCTTGATGAAAGTGAAAAAGGAGAGTGAAAAAGCTGGTTTAAAACTCAACATTCAAAAAACAAAGATCATGGTATCTGGTCCCATCATTTCACGGCAAATAGATTGGGGAAACAATGGAAACAGTGAGAAATTTTTTTTCTTGGCTCCAAAATCACTATAAATGGTGACTTCAGCGATGATATTAGAAGATGCTTTCTCCTTGAAAGAAAATTTATGACCAACCTAGACAGCATTTTAAAAAGCAGAGACATCACTTTGCCAACAAAGGTCTGTATAGTCAAGGATATGGTTTTTCCAGTAGTTATGTATGGATGTGAGAGTTGGACTATAAAGAAAACTGAGCACCAAAAAATCGATGCTTTTGAACTGTGATGTTAGAGAAGACTCTTGAGAGTTCCTTGGACTGCAAGGAGATCCAACCAGTCACTTTTAATGGAAATCAGTCCTGAATATTTATTGGAAGGACTGATGCTGGACCTGAAACTCCAACTTTGGCCACCTGATTCGAAGAACTGACTCATTGGAAATGATCCTGATGCTGGGAAAGATGAAAGGTAGGAGGAGAAGGGGATGACAGAGGATGAGATGGTTGGATTTCATCACTGACTTGGTAGACATGAGTTTGAGCAAGCTCCGGGAGTTGGTGATGGACCTGGAAGCCTAGCATGCTGCCGTCCATGGGATTGCAAAGAGCCGCACACAACTGAGAGACTGAAGTGAATTGAGATACGGCTCCCTGCCATTATCTGATCGATACTCTCTCTTTCTCTTTCCTGTACTCCTTCTCTAGTTTCCATCCTTTCAATGTCCCCCTAAATGTGGACATTAACAAGGTTCTTTCCTGTGCCTCTTCTGTTCTCACACCATCCTCACAGGAGTGGAGGCGTGACCTGGGAAATTTCCGCTCAAAGAAGTTTCCACTCCTTCCCACATGCTGGTGATTCTCAACATTTCCAACTCCAACCTTTCCCAAGTCCCATGTCCACAAGTGCAACTTGATCCACATCCCACAGTAACCGAAGCTCAACCAAATAGTCCACTACTCAGACTATTTAGCATGCCAATGCCCCAAGACACCCCTACCGAAACCCAAACCGAAGGGTCTGTTAGAGATACCCTACTCAACAGCATGGATCAGCCTGGTAAGTCTCACACTAAGTTTTGGTTTTTCATTCATCAACAAAGTTAGTAGTTAATCTCTTAGGGAGAGAAGTTGAAAGGTTTGAGATTAGGGTTGCTGCTTAAAATTGGAAGGGATGGCAGACCCTGAGCAGTTATCCAGGAAGTAGGCAGACACGTGCAATCAGGAAGGGAGGACGACCCATCAAAGTGCCCTGATCCACATGTGACATATGTGCCAGATAGCTTTTAATCTGTTACAAATAAAGAACTTTAAAATTCCCAAACAAAGCAGAACTCCAGAGGATAGTGCCAAGCTAATGGGATTATAGCACTGGAAAACAGGTCAATGGAAAGAATTCTGCCTTTTAAACTGACACAAATAGCTCAGAAGTGCAGGGCTGCTGCTTCTCTTAACCTAGAAGCATTTCTGAAGGTTGGTACAGGGCCACTCTTTACATAAAGCTCGTCTTTCCCATAGAAAACAGGCATTTGTTTCTTCTTGGGTATCTCTCAGAGAGGGCACTAGGGGGATTTGTCAGACTCAAAGCAGGGAAAAGAAAAACACTTCGAGATAACACTCTCTGGCATATGTATACACATGTCAACTGTCCACATCTCCAGGATTCCTCTCACAGTCACTGGAGTCCTGAGAAGTTGAAGAAAGTGGACAGCAGCATTTCAGGAGAGTTTAGCACATGGTGTACCGGCCACAGCTAAGTGCCACCAGCAGCATTGCAGGAAAGGCTTTGACTTCTTGGTGCCTTAGTGTATTCACCTGTGATATAAAGTAGCTGCATGAGGCTGTAAGGGTCTCTGCTGCTCTATGGTTCTGGGATCACAGCATATATTCCTATTCATGTGTAACCTGAATCTCACCACATCGCACCAATATCTGGGTGTGAAAAGAACAGGATATTACTTATGTAGTAATCTGGGGTCCCAAAAGTTGGACACGACTGAGCAAGTGAACTGAACTGAACTGAATCTAGTTCAAAAATTTTAACCTGGATCTAATTACGAGGAAACAATCAGACAGATCCCAGTTGTGAGACAATCTGCAAAACAACTGGCCTGAGCTCTTCCAAAATGCCACCATATGGAAAAGTTCAAAAAAATTTTAAATAAGTCATGCAAACTGTTCCAGACTCAAAAACACTAAAGAGACATGATGACATAAAACTATTAGGATACTTGGAGTAATTTGACTAGGGACTGTTTACATCAGTTAAAATGTATGCAATATATAACATAACTACATATATTCAGTTTAGTTCAGTTCAGTTGCTCAGTCATGTCTGACTCTTTGTGACCCTATGAACCGCAGCACGCCAGGCCTCCCTGTCCATCACCAACTCCCAGAGTTTACCCAAACTCATATCCATTGAGTCGGTGATGCCATCCAACCATCTCATCTTCTGTTGTCCCCTTCTCCTCCTGCCCTCAATCTTTCCCAACATCAGGGTCTTCTCAAATGAGTCAATTCTTCGCATTAGGTGGCCAAAGTATTGGAGTTTCAGCTTCAACATCAGTCCTTCCAATGACCACTCAAGACTGATCTCCTCTTTGATGGACAGGCTGGATCTTCTTGCAGTCCAAGGGACTCTCAAGAGTCTTCTCCAACACCACAGTTCAAAAGCATCAATTCTTTGGTGCTCAGCTTTCTTCACAGTCCAACTCTCACATCCATACATGACCACTGGAAAAACCATAGCCTTGACTAAATGAACCTTTGTTGACAAAGTGATGTCTCTGCTTTTCAATATGCTATCTAGGTTGGTCATAGCTTTTCTTCCAAGGAGCAAGCATCTTTTAATTTCATGGCTGCAATCACCATCTGCAGTGATTTTGGAGCCCAGAAAAATAAAGTCAGCCACTGTTTCCCCATCTATTTGCCATGAAGTGATGGGACCGGATGCCATGATCTTAGTTTTCTGAATGTTGAGCTTCAAGCCAACATTTTCATTCTCCTCTTTCACCTTCATCAAGAGGCTCGTTAGTTCTTCTTCACTTTCTGCCATAAGGGTGGTGTCATTTGCATATCTGAGGTTATTGATATTTCTCCTGGCAATTTTGATCCAGCCTGTGCTTCCTCCAGGCAGGTGTTTCTCATGATGTACTCTGCATATAAGTTAAAGAAGCAGGGTGACAATATACAGCCTTGACGCACTCCTTTTCCTATTTGGAACCAGTTTGTTGTTCCATATCCAGTTCTAACTGTTGCTTCCTGACCTGCATACAGGTTTCTCATGAGGCAGGTCAGATGGTATGGTATTCCCATCTCTTGAAGAATTTTCCACAGTTTATTGTGATCCATACAGTCAAAGGCTTTGGCATAGTCAATAAAGGAGAACTAGATGTTTTTCTGGAACTCTCTTGCTTTTTTGATGATCCAGTGGATGTTGGCAATTTGATCTCTGGTTCCTCTGCCTTTTCTAAAACCAGTTTGAGCATCTGGAAGTTCATGGTTCACATATTGCTGAAGCCTGGCTTGGAGAATTTTGAGCATGACTTTACTAGTGTGTGAGATGAGTGCAACTGTGCGGTAGTTTGAACATTCTTTGGCATTGCCTTTCTTTGGGATTGGAATTACATAGTATATAATGATGATATTATGGTTATGCAAGAGAATGTCTTTGCTTTAGAAAATACAAGCCAAAATATTTAAGGGAAAAATGTCATGATGTCTGTAATGGATCAGGGACAAAAAGTGTGTGTGTGTGTGCGCGTGTGTGGAGAGAGAGAGAAAGGCTAACATAAATGTGGCAAAACCCCTGTAGCTGGTGAATCCAATGGAGACTGTAAAACTTTCATTGTATTCTTCTGTTCACTTTTATTTGGTTTTGAAATTTTCTAAAATTAAAAGATGGGATAAAAAAAATATGTCTGTCAGACTTTCCTACCAGGGCCTATGCCCAGGAAGAAGGGAAGAAACAAAGAAGGCCGGCAAGCCAGGGGCCAGGAGGAACAAGCACTGATTTCTTTGGGGGAGACAGACATCTTGAACGAACACAATCAGAAAGGAGAAGGAGAGTTTGGAGGCTAGAATGACAGCCAGAGAGGGATTTACTTCTCTGGTGGTCCAGTGTTTAGCACAAAGCACTTCCAATGCAGGGGGCGTGGGTTCTATTCATGGTTGGGGAACCAAGATGCCACATACCATGCAGTGTGGCCAAAAAAAAAGGCCAGAGAAAGATGCTCCCAGGATCCACTTTTCTTCGAGATAGACCTGAAAAAGAGGGCTCCCTGGGACCTGAAAACTCTAAAAGAGAAAGAGAAGCCACAGTGCCAGTGCGGACCAGAGCAATACACGTGGAGCAAAGGACACAGTACTCAGGAAAATAACATTAAGAACCTCTTAAAGCTTCAGGTGATCTCCATAATTGGAGCACTTTGGATCTCACCTTAAAGATTGGGGAAATCATGGTACAAACTTCCAGGTACAAGATAAATAAGTACTGAGGATAGAACGTACAACACGATGACTAGCTAGCACTGCCGCAGGGTATGTTTATTTTTTATTATTTTTTATTTTTTATTGGAGGCTAATTATTTTACAATATTATATTGGTTGGTTTTGGCATACATTGACATGAATCCGCCCCGGGTGTACATGAGTTCCCCCTCCTGAACCCCCCTCCCACCTCCCTCCTCCCTTTATCCTCCCTCTGGGTCATCCCCGCACACCAGCCCTGAGCATCCTGTAACATGCATCGACCCTGAACTGGTGATTCGTTTCACATATGACAACATACATGTTTCAATGCCATTCTCCCAAACCATCCCACCCTCACCCTCTCCCACAGAGTCCCAAAGACTGTTCTATACATCTGTGTCTCTTTTGCTGTCTCGTATACAGGGTTATCATTACCATCTTTCTAAATTCCATATATATGCGTTAGTATGCTGTATTGGTGTTTTTCTTTCTGGCTTACTTCACTCTGTATAATAGGCTCCAGTTTCATCCACCTCATTAGAACTGATTCAAATGCATTGTTTTTAATAGCTGAGTAATACTCCATTGTGTATATGTACCACAGCTTTCTTATCCATTCATCTGCAGATGGACATCTAGGTTGCTTCCATGTCCTGGCTATTATAAACAGTGCTGCAATGAACATTGGAGTACATGGTTCTCTTTCAATTCTGGTTTCCTCGGTGTGTATGCCCAGGAGTGCGATTGCTGGATCATATGGCAGTTCTATTCCAGTTTTTTGAGGAATCTCCACACTGTTCTCCATAGTGGCTGTACTATTTTGCATTCCCACCAACAGTGTAAGAGGGTTCCCTTCTCTCCACATCCTTTCCAGCATTTATTGCATGTAGACTTTTGCATAGCAGCCATTCTGACTGGTGTGAAATGGTATCTCATTGTGGTTTTGATTTGCATTTCTCTGATTATGAGGGATGTTGAGCATTTTTTCATGTGTTCATTAGCCATCTTTATGTCTTCTTTGGAGAAATGTCTGTTTAGTTCTTTGGCCCATTTTTTGATTTGGTCATTTATTTTTCTGAGCTGCATTATTAATTGAGCTGCAGGAGCTGCTTGTGTATTTTGGAGATTAATCCTTTATCAGTTGCTTCATTTGCTATTATTTTCTCTCATTCTGAAGGCTGTCTTTTCACCTTACTTATAGTTTCCTTTGCTGTGCAGAAGCTTTTGATTTTAATTAGGTCCCATTTGTTTATTTTTGCTTTTACTTCCAATATTCTGGGAGGTGGGTCTTGGAGGATCCCGCAGGGTATGTTTAAAAGTCCCTGGGTTTAGATCCTACAAGTTCTCATCACAAGGTAAAAATATTTTGTTAACTATCCAAGATAATGGATGTTAACTAAACTTACTATGGTAGCCACTTAGCAATATATGTATGTCAGGTCATTATGCTGTATACCTTAAACATACAGTGCTCTCTGCCAGTTATATGTCAATAAAACTAGAGAAAAAAATGATGGGGGTATCTGTTCCAAGTATGCAGAGAAAATCTGGACTGATTTGATCAGGAAAGTCCATCAAGTTCCTTGCAGCACATTTGAAGTGTTACTGGGTTCATACTGAGAGTAGGGTTTGGGGCGAATGCAGGTGAGTAGGATGCAGAGGGAAGACATGAAGCCAGTTAGGGCAGAAATAAGTAGAGTCCAGGCCAACTTAGAGGCTTCCCTGGTAGCTCAGCTGGTAAAGAATTTGCCTGTAATGCAGGAGACCCCGGTTCAATTCCTGGTTCAGGAAGATCTACTGGAGAAGGGATAGGCTACCCACTCCAATATTTTTGGGCTTCCCTGGTGGCTCACATGGTAAAGAATCTGCCTGCAATGCAGGACACCTGAGTTCGACCCCTGGGTTGGGAAGATCCCCTGAAGAAGGGAACAGCTACCCTGTCCATTATTCTGGCCTGGAGAATTCCATGGACAGAGGAGCCTGGCAGATTACAGTGCATGGGGTCACAAGGAGTCAGACACGACTGGGTGACTTTCACTTTCAGGCCAGCTTAGACAGTGACCCAGTGGTAATCCACTTCAGATGGGATTGTCCACCTCAGCTTAGTCGGTGCAAGAATGGATGCTTTCGGCAGACACACCGGTCCTTGACTTTAATACTCGTCACTCTGGAGGCTTCCCTGAGAAGCATGTTAGAGACAAATTCTGCATCCAAAGGTGTAGAACAGTGATTCTCTTACCTTAAATGAGCACTGGAATCACCTGGAGAGCTTGTTCAAGCCCAGAGTGACAGGCCCCACCCAAGAGTTTCTGATCCACAAGGTGTGGGGTGGGGCCCAAGGATATGAACTTCTAACAAATTCCCAAGGGATGCTGATGCTGCTGATCCTGGGACCACACTTTGAGAATGACTGATATGACATAGAGCAAACGAAAAGAGAGGGGCGTCTCCTGCAGCCAGCTGCGCTAGCTGTATGCAAGATTGAGAAAGGTAAAGGGCCCAACTTTCACCTGAGCAGCTGAAGGACAGGCTCAATATTTGAAAACTCAGCTCAATGTTTTTAAAAGTCATGGGGAAGCAGTGGAGCAACAAGGGAGGACGTGCCCTTGCTGCAGGAGGGGAAAGGAACATTGCTTGCTGGATGGGATTGAAAAGTGAAGGAAGACAGCACAGGGAGTAGCAGCCACTGAAGGACCAAGGCCTCTGGAGACACAGGCTCCAGTTCAGGGATCTGCCAGGGGGCAACTCCAGGAAAGGAGACAGGATTCCCGGGCCTGACATATGCCTGCCAATGAGGCCCACCCCCTGAAGCCCCATGGTCTGCTTCCTAAGACCTTTCCTGACACCTAAGTAAATAGCAGTTAAACATCAGGCAAGTAAACTGGCTTATCACACTCATTTCATCAAAATAAGAGCTACCATTTTTTCAGTGTTTAATGAGATCTCATGATCACACCAGGAACTGCATTATGACACTGGTATCACAGATAAGAAATCTGACACTTGGATGCGTTGAGTATCTTGCCCAAAGTCACACAGCAAGGATGAACTTAAAATGGGTTCTTCCTCACTTTCCTCCTGGAAAGGAAGTTCCCCCTAGGAAACGTTTGCCTACGTGTGTGCTAAGTCGATTCAGTCTTGCCTGACTCTTTGCAACCCCATGGACTGTAGCTTGCCAGGCTCCTCTGTCTGTGGCATTTCCCAGGCAAGAATACTGGAGTGGGTTGCCATGCCCTCTTCCAGGGGATCTTCCCAGCCCAGGCATCAAAGCTGAGTCTCTTATATCTTCTGTATTGACAGGTGGTTCTTTACCACGAGTGCCACCTGATAAGTCCCAGGAAATGTTTATGGGGGCATAAACCTAGAGATGGGGATTCCCCAGTGGCATAGCGGTAAAGAACCCACCTGCCAATTCAGGAGACATAAGAGACTCGGGTTCGATCTCTGGGTTGGGAAGGTTTCCTGGAGGAGGGCATGGCAACTCACTCCAGTATTCTTGCCTGGGAAATCCCATGGACAGATGAGCCTGGTGATCTATAGTCCACGGGGTCATGAAGAGTAGGTCACAACTGAAGCAACTCAGCATGCATGCATGCAAACCTAGAGAACAGAAGGAATGAGGGGCAGGAAGGAAACCCACCTGCCACTGCAGAAGGAGGCTTTAGCATTCATGCAAATCTGGCTGCTCCTTCTGAAAGCATCCTATGAGAAAATCTTACATCCATGAACTGACCTATTTTCTTGTTGCTCTTCTAAGTTAGAAAGCCCTCATAATGTAAAGCAAATAAAGAAAAATGCCTGACTCATACTCCTCTTAAAACCTGCTGCCTAACCCAGGAGACAGCTTTCAGTTCAAGCCTGCTTTCAGCACACAATGCCCACAGCTGGACCCACGGCATATCACCAGCTGGTGACACTGTGAAGGAGCGAACCCAAGTATCATTTGTAGATCCTACCGAGGGGCTGAGAGGTGTGTTTTGCTTGGGAGAGGCAGTCAGGCAGGCATCATGAACCTGAATACAAGCCTGCAGCGTGGGCTTTCAAGAGCTTTGATCTGTTTGTAAAGCTGGTAAAAACGTCTCCATGGGCGCCAAAGCCAAATCCAATACTGTAAAATAGGTTTGCTAGAGAGCATCTTCCCTCCCAGGGACATATTTGCATGAGGTGTAAAATTGCTAAACATCTGACAAGATAAAAGCTGGGAATCTCATGACTTAACTGCAGTCACACAAATGCCCCAAGCCAAGTTTAAAACAGAAATGATGTCTTTAGCCTCAACCACTGCCCAAGTATTGCCACTATGAGAAATTGTCTTCTCTAGACCCTTGGTCTCTATGAGTACAAACAGAAACATAGTTACAGATGGACTCTGGAAGGAAAATTTACTTCTTTCATGTTGTTTTTTGCTGAGAGAAAATCAAGCAGAAATGCATTCCAACTTTTTACAAGTCAATGATAATATTTTATCTTGAATTCTTACCTTCTAAATGATTGGTTTGGGGAATTCCCTGGTGGTCCAGTGGTTAGGACTCTGCACTTTCACTTCTGAGGGTCCAGTTTCAATTCCTGGTCAGGGAACTAAGATCCCATCAGCTGCGTGACATGGTTGAAAAAAATAAAGATTGATCTCTTTTCAGAGTACTGTTGCTCTTAGAAATAATGGAAAAATACTGAATAACTGTAAAGGGTTAATATCAGTTGAGCTAACAGCACTGGGTGCTTTACCCAGGAATGGGGCTCTTTAACTCTCCTGGTGCTTTCTCAAAAAATGGATGTCATGAAAAGTGTCTCATCCATCATACTGAGTTTCTGGGATAGCATGTCATCTCAAGAGAACCAGAAAGACACTGCTGGGCACCAACCTTCAATGAAAAGCAATAGATAATGGGCTCAAAATGAAAAGCATGCTTGATATTTTCTGTTCTATTTCAGCACCCTCTACTATGTTTAGTTTCGTGGTTAAGACCTATGTGATAGGTCCATATAGTTTTTTTCTGGTAATTTCTGTTTAGTCTATCCGTTGTCACATACTATGAGAGCTGGAAGCAAGTGGTGGGCCCCAAATTGCTGCAAAAAATGACATCAAGCCCATGAGGTAAGAGGCAGAAGGAGAATGTCCTGAAAAAAAGGATCTAAAATTGTATTAATAAGGAGCACAACTCATTAGAAAGAAATCGTTGCTTATTAAGTATTTTGATTGCAGTTGCAAAGTAAAAATTGTCAGGCTAAGCTACATAAGGTTCTTAAAGCCATTAGTTAACTCATTGCATTCAAATAATCTTCCAAGTAATTCAGTTGAGATATAACTTAGATATATCTGAAATAACACTGGAATTTCCCATGGGGCGAGCTGGGAACTGTCCATTTCCCAGCAATGCCAGGCCAGCCTGCCCTTCACTTACTGCTCCCCCAGAGGTGACAGATCTCCTGTGAGAGCCTGGGAGGAGAAATTGACCATGCCCAGCACTGTATTTTGCCTTTCAGGAGCAGCCATTCTCCGCTGTCTCCCACTTGGCCATTCTGTGTGCCTCCAGCCTACCAGAGCAGGTAGGAATTATAATTCAAGTGAGGAAATGATAGGAAACCCATTGGGCAATAGATCTATGCTTGTTTACTGATCAGCATTACCTGTAAAAAAGGCAGACAGTTTTCATCAAAGTATCTCCCAAGGAGGACAGGTTGTCCTCTTCCACAACGGCTAGGAAATGCAAACACACTTTTCTTTATAGGCAAAAGGGCACAATGTGATGGAACTGCTCTTGCTGCAGATGGGCCCAATCGTGGCCCACTGCACCTTACCCTTTGCTGAGAGAGGATAGCCCCCTTGCTGAGGACGACATATTAGTTCACATCCTCTATCCAGGCATGTGTCTTCCTGGGTCAATTGCAAACATCGCTTCTGCCCAGGCTCCTTGCCTTCACCCATTTTTGTTTGCTATTCAGCACAGAGTTGGATACTGTGTGCTCCTCCACTCTGTGGTCCCACGCAGATGAGCACCAAGCAGCCCTTCCCACGAGAGGGTTCAGCTGCATTTCAGGAACATAGCATGGGTGAACCCCTTTGCAAGCCTAACTTGCCAAACTACTCTAGAGACTAGAAATGACATTGTTAACAGGCCCAAGTCTTAGGCATGCCTGCTTCTTGGACAGCTCAGTCTATTAACTCACACTTGGTCATTATATCACATTACCTTCTGGACTTTTAAAAACATAATTAATATTAACCACGTGAGAAACTAATGTGTATTTAATAATGTTTATGGATTACCTACAGTGCACCAGGTAGAAACATGGACCCTACACATAAAGAATCCATAGGGGAAAAAATAGTGAAGAGAATACAATAATGTTTATTAAATGTCCTAGTAGAGGACAGGAGCAAGAGCTGGGTGGCATTATTCCAGCTCTCTGAGACAAGGTAGATTTAATGATACCTCATCTTTTAGATTTATTGAAGGGATAAAAGAAGTACATGGCAAAGAGCTAGTATATATTTAATGGATTACTTTTTTTTAGTCTCCTTATTCTTCCTATCACCTCTCCCACCCCATAACTGTGATAGAACTGGGGTGATTAGAGCATGCCCAGCTAAGATTAAACATTTTAAATCCCCAAGAGAAGACCGATTACATGGTCTTCCCACTTTGGGTGCCAGACTGTGTACGGTCATTGTGAACTGGAGTTCATCTGCCCAAGTCATTGATTCAAGGAGGTAAGATAAAGTGTAAATTATTGAACCTACACTATGGATGAGAACCATATACAGGTAACTAATGAACAACCGTGTATACCAATTTATAAACAGCGTAGCTTAGAGTACTATTATTGCATGAAACTCCATTTTCCCTTCACCAGGAACTGCTGGAGCCATACCAGCAATTCCTGGTGTGACTAAGGTAATTGTCCCGATACTCTTACCTGGCAGGCATCGTTCTTATACTTTCATCACCTGGATCCACAGATCCTCTTCTATGTGCCTATGCTGCCTTAGACTCAGGTAAGAGGGCCCTGCCTTGGTCTTAGCACTTTAGAAAAGCCCATCCTGCCTCCCCATGGGGCACATCTAGAGTCCAGGTTCCCTTCTAGGTCCCTCTGTCAGTATCCAAGATGCTGGAATCCCCTGCCAATAGCCCTGAGCCCACTTCCGAGCTGCACGTACTTCTTTCTTGTGCTGTCTACTACAGTGTAGGACCTTGATAATAGTGTGTGTACAATCCCAAAGCCAGTGGTGTGGTCAAGGGGTGCCTATTGCCAGGCAGTATCGCTGGAGCTCAGATAGAGATGCAACTGGTCATAGGGGTACAGGTGGTCTCTTGCTATGTGGTTGGAGCCTGGGTGACAAGACAAGGAGGTAGATCACCGGCCAGAGGACAATGTAGAATCTCTACTTGAACCTGCTTCCAGGTCTTTATGAAATTACATTTAGCAAAGTAGGGGGTTATACCATGTTTTATTTACCAGTTTTTAAACCTGATTAATAGTTTTAAAATATTTAGACTTATATTATGTGAGCTTCCTGTGGTACTCTTGTCCTGAACCCTAGAAATGTTAGGAGGGGGCCTGCTCTTCTGTCCCCTTACCAATATGTACTTTGTGACTATTTCCTTGTATCAGAGCCCTCTTTACTAACTCCATAATATTCTGTGTTTCTGCAGCTGCTCACAGTTCATATTTTATATTTAGTCTTTATCAACTGCATTCGCTTCCTCTAATACCCTAATAAACATCTGCTGCTTATCACTTATTGTGGCTTTTTATATATTCAGGGGTTTAGAGCTTAGAGTTTAGTCTTTTTCTTGGTCACTTCTATTTTCTATTCAGTCTTTTTAGTGGGAATTCAGTTTCCAAATTGAGTCTGAGCATCCAGAGTGATGGGTACATATTCTGGTATCTCTACGCAATGCCCTGTTAGCTGACAGAGTTAAAATATTTCATAATCCATCCCTCACCTTCATTTGCCCACATGGTTGGATGCTAAAGGAGGACCTGTCTACCTGGGGATCCAGAAAGGAGGGAGAATTTCAGCTGAGACGTATAGGAATTTGCCTGCTGGGGAGTGCTAAGATTATACCTTAAATTTATGATGCGTCTCCTGCATCTCCCACAATGCAGGCAGATTCTTTACCTCTGAGCCATCAGGGAAGCCATGATGCACTAGGTAAATTAATTATAAGCATGAAAGCAAAAAAGTCATGTACATACCCACTGGGAAACCCTCAGATATAGCCAAAGATTTTAATCCATGATACAGAGTTGAAAGTCCTCTCTGAGTGCTAATTCCTACATAGCAGACAGTGTGGGGATACTAATCAATGAAACAATGGGAAAAAAAAAAAAGAGAAAAGATTTGATCTAGCAACCCCCCTGTGGCCTTGCCATACTCTTGGTGATAAAGATAATTCACTAAGACATTACATTAGAGAGAAGACAATTGTGGAACAGGATTATTGTGGCATTCACAAGTTTTACATCCCCCAGTCCCTGCATAACCCAAAAAGATGAGAGTCATTTCCAAATTTATATGCAAATTTTCCCTCTGGTAGAAGTATCTGAAAGCAAAATTGGTCCATTGAGTTAATCACTGAACAGGGCACTTCAGTGTGCTCCAGTTCTGACATCTAATCAGCAATACAGCTGCATTTAAATACTGAAGACTTAAAGGATTTGGCTTCTGAAGCAAGGGATTTTCTAGATAATCTTGCCTATAAGGTCCTTGACTTGTGCAGGCAAATGCTGCTGACTATGAACCACGGGAAATTACAGTGCAGTAGTTATATATCTGCTTTTCTCCTGTGTGTATTGTTAGGAGTTTTTCATTATAATTAACATTTGCTTGTGAAAAGCGCCATTTCTCAATTTTGCTGTTGACTTAATATAAACCAAATTTGCAAGTACACGTTCATGCCTTGTCCTCTCCTCTGCAATTAACTCCAACACCAAGCCAGGCACACGGTTAGAATGCAGCACAGTGGTCCTTAGAGTGAATCAAGATGTTCTGCTCAAAAATTTCCCAGGCTGGAGCTCAGGCCAAGATTTTGCTTCTATGAACGGGAAGAATCTAACAGAGCAGACAGCAAAATTTAAAATTATGCTGAAATAAAAATGCTTCTAGGTGACTGCAGTGCAGCATATGCAAAAAAAAAAAATAAAGGAATCATTGCGATAGGGCAATCAGCTTCCATTAAATAGTCTAAAATAAGGAGCTGGGGGGACTTAAAGGATGAAAAGAAATTTTTAATTAAAAGAAAAAAGAAGAAGAGAAAAAAAACAAAAAAGGAAAGAAAAAAAAAAACCACACTGAAATGTTGCTTCCAGTGCCCCCTGCCGGAATGCTCATAATTATGCTTGTTGGAACATTTAGCATAATTAGTCTTCAGCTGCCCATTTCAGTTTTACTCAAGACATAAATGTCAAGTCAAGCTATTAAAAAGCATGTTCTTGAGAAACAGATACTCAGAAGGAGAATTGCCCAGGTAGCAAAGGTACTGCTGGAAATCACAAAAGCCACTGAATATTTGTATTGTTGTGCTGGCTGAATGCACTAATTACCATAATTCTCTTACAGCATATAAACTCTGGGATGGTTTATGGCCACATAAAATTAATTTTTATGTTAATTAGTCTCTCATTTAAGTGAGAGCTAACTAAAGTCACAAAATCTGCCCTGCCCATCTTTTGTGTGGGATGTTTCCTCTCTAAAGATTGGCCCTGTGTGCCCTAGGTTAGAATCGCCTATTAAGGGGCAAGGGTGGCTCCTGGCCTTGAGCTACTGTAAACCAGGCATGTGATTTACTGTCCATCATCTCAGATAAAAATAGATTTTTTTTCCCCCACAGGCAGCTTGAGTATCACTGGCTAGAGTCAACAGAAAACACAGTCAGGTGTCACCGGCTGAGCAGAGGGCGCTGGTGCTATTTTGCATTTATCACAGGCACTTCCCTAGGGGAAATGAGAAATTTCCATGGGTGAGAAGAAAGCAAATTTCTTCTTCTCCAGGAGGAGGCTGTGGCTGCCTCAGCAGCTTCCAGAGCAGCTTTTATCTGAGCCCAGAGCTGGGGATGGGAGACAGGAGGCCTGATGAGGAGAGCAGCCTGGAGACTGGAGACTCGTCTCCCCGACTGGCAAGGGACCAGAAGGGGCTTCCGGGAGCAGGAAGTAAGCCGTAGTAGGGCTCTGGAGTTTATAGACTC